>NC_080019.1:68324964-69584250 GCF_030020395.1 Manis pentadactyla | reverse complement strand
TTTCCAAGAACTTCTTTCCCAAAAGGACAGCATGTTCCATCAGAAGATTGCACCAAATCAATTTTTCACCACCCACTTACCTGCATTTCCAGTGAGCTTTATTTTAGGCAGCTGTCTGCTACTCACGGGGCCTGACGATTCTTTGGGTAACATGGCCACGACCATGGCTCCCCAGAGCAGTAGAGACGGTGACACTTTCTACACAGAGGAGATGTCCTGAGCTGGGAGCCAAGGGCCAGGGCTTTAGCTACAGCTGCACCACCGACAATCGCATGTCCGTCTGTCCTGGGGCCTCAGTCTCCTCACCTGTAAGGGGAGGCCAGGCCAGCCATCCTGACAGGCTGTTTCTAGTGGAGGAGTCTGGCTGTGGGCTGCCCAGCTGCTGGCCTGAGGAGCAGCTCCGTGGAGGAGCCTGACTGCCCGTCACCAAGGGCTCACTTGCTGGGCCCATCTCAGCCTGGCTCCGGCCCAGCTTGTCTTAATGCAACTGCACCCTAGGCATGGCCCTGCGTGGGCCTCCTCTCCCTGGAGGCCAGTTTGGCCTCTCAGACCCACGTGAACACAGCTTCCTGTGCCAGCCTGGGACTGCTCTCTCAGCACTATTTTGTTTCTTATTCTTTGTCACCCAAGCTTTGGTCTGCCCCAGTCAATGGCAGGTCCCCTTCCTCTGACATGTCACCCCCACCCAAACTCAGGGCTCGCAGTGGGTATCCTGTTTTGCCAAGGGACCTCTCACTCCTTTGGGGACTCAGCTGCAGCTTTAGGGTTGAGCTGGGGATGCCCCAAGATCCTTCCAGCCTCACACCATCCCTGTGTGTACCTCCCCACAGGGTGGATGCTAGTTATTAAGGAGCAGGTAAGCACCCTGTCCATTAATCCATGTATCCAACAATCCTTCTGTAATGGGTTGAATGGTGACCCCCACAAAGAGCTGTCCATGCCCTAACTCCCATTACCTGTGTACGTGACCTTCTTTGGGAAGAGATTTTGCAGATGGAACTAAGGGTCGTGAGATGAGATCATCTGGGAGTAACCAGCTGGGGCCTAAATCCAGTGACAGTTGTCTTTATAAAAGATGGGAGAGGAGAAGACCCGGGGAAAGAGGGGAAGGCCATGTGAGGATGGAGGTAGAACTTGGAGTGCGGCAGCCACAGCTGTGGGATGCCTGGAGGCACCAGAGGCTAGAAGGGGCAAGGGCTCATTCTCCTCTGGAACATCCAGAAGCAACACAACCCTGCAGACACTCTGGTTATAGGCTTCTGGCCTCCAGAACGGCAAGATAATAAATCTGTATTTTAAGCCACTAAGTTGGTGTCATTTCTTACAGCAGCAATAGGAAATGAATACAGTCTCTGACCAAATGGGTCTTTCTCCCCCATGGTAAGAGCAGTCCTTTATAGCCGGGTCCCATGACTTCTTAGGAATCAGGGTCTTCCCTTGCCAGCTGGTTGATGTTTCTGCATGAACTGGCCCTGGTCAGAGGATATGCCTTTGCCTCTGGCATCATCACCCACTGGATTTTCCTGGCAAGAGAAACTCACCCTCTGCTAGTGCTGCCTATGGGAGACCGTATGGCATGCCAACAACAGGAAATTAATCTGAGTGAGCAGGAGAGACAGGCAGGCTCCGACTGACTGACAGCACCTGGATTTTAAAACACCAGACTAGTAAAGCCTGGCGTGTAGGGCTGTGGTGTGGGAAAATGCCCTGGTTGAAGTGGTGGCCGCCATGGGAGGAAGGGAACCACATCACTTTCCCAATGTTCAGATTTGTAGATAAGGGGCTGGGGTCTCTAGCAGTGACATGTAAGTGTGAAAGATCTCTGGGACAAGCAACGCTAAAACAAGAAATATGGCCACTGATTATTGCATGCCCTACTTTGGATAACAATGAGGACAAGAACTGTAACAGTGTTAGGTGGGGCTGTTGCGTATTTTCCTCTGTTCTTATACCCGCTGCAACAAGGAACTGAAAGGCAGAGGCACAGTAGTGAAACAGAGTAAAAGTTTTATTTAAAGTTACTTAAAGAGAGAAAAAGTACAGGCGACCTCCGGGAGGAGAGGCACCCTGAAAGGTTGGAGAGAAACTCTATGCATGGGCGACCTCAGAGAGGGCTGCAAACTGAAAGGTTGGGGGGTTCCCTCTTTTAAGGATTTTTCAGGTATGTGACAAAGGGCTAGGGGTGTGGACTTGTTAAGTGGTCTCAAGATGTTTATCTTTGTTGAGCCCTTAAGTCTCTTCTTATTAGTCTTCCAGGTAGTTCTGCAAAAGTAGCTTAACACAAGAAATTTACTGCTCTGATTGCCTCCCAGGAGGGCAGCTTCCTGGTTTGGGAGAATATCAATAAAGACTGTCTGCCTGGCCTCAAAGGTGGGCTGAGTTGTTGTCTGTTTGCTAAAGAGTATGTTAAGAATCTTACTTTTCTTTATCTGGGGAATATTCAAACATTCAAGGCCAAGTTGCTCCTGATCTTTTGAGCTTTAACTGATTAACTGATTAACTCTTAGTCTTTTCTGGCTTTCTAATTTTAACTGGTTAACTCTCACTCCTTTCTAGTGGGCTTTACTGACCTTATTCTCTTTCCACCCTGCTCATATCTATTTTCTTGCCTAACAACAGGAAGACTGAATGTTTATGATGGGCCAGGCTCTCTTTTAAGCAGTTAGCACATACTTTTTTTTAATCCTTTGCAGTATACACATTTTTTAAATTGAGATATAATTAACCCATAACATTACATTAATTCAGGGGTTTAACATAATGATTTGATATTTCTATATATGGTGAAAGGATCACCACTGTAAATCTAGTTAAACACCCATCACCACACAGTTACAATTTTTCTTTTTTTGAAAAAAGGTGAAGGTGGTTAAAGGTACAAATTTTCAGCTAGAAAATATGGAATAAGTCCTGGGAATATAATGTACACCATGATGACTATAGTAAACAATACTGTGTTGTATATTTGCAACTTGCTGAGAGTAGACCTTGAAAGTTCCCATCACAAGCAAACAAAGTGAAGCACATACATTTTAATCTCTTTTCAGTAACCTACAAAACATTTGCATTTATTATTCCTGTTTTACAGATGAAAACATGGAGCACAGAGAAGTTAAGTAATTTCCTAGAAAACTATTACAATTCAGGATTAGATTGACTCTAAGGAATGCACTTTTGAATCAAATGTAAAAATGTTAATCTGCATCACCACAGATCCCATAGCACCTCTCCACTTGTTTACATTTTGGAGCCCAGAGTTGTTGTGCCCCGAAGTCCCGAATCCCAAAGAGACCACCAAGGAGCCAGCACGGATGCAAAAGCAAAGAGCCTTTATTCAAGCTAGCCTGAGCTCAATCTCACACCCGTGCCAACACAGTGGCCAGGTGCCAGAGAGAGCGCGTTTTCCCCAGAACAAAAGTTTTATGGGTTTCCAGGGTGGTTTTGGGGGATGATGGCCATGGCTCTGGCTGATTGGCTGGGCCTGGGGGTAGTTGGGGGAGGTGATGAATCGTGGCTTTGGTCAGTTGGCAGGGTCTAGGGGTGGTGGGTGTACTTCTTGCTGACTGGACAGAGACTAAGCTCCGATTGGCTGAAATAGGATCTGGGAGCTTGCCCTTTCAGAGTGAGGCAGGAAGGAAGCCTTATCTCCATTCTTCAGATGAGAAAGTGAGGGCAAGAGACTGGTCCAAGGAAAGTCACCACTATCATCCCTTCTCAATGTCTCTTTGCTATAGCCACAGAGGATGGCCCCAACCTAGTGTTATGGGACAGTAACAAGGATAACTGAAAGGGTTAGCTTTTATTGTACAATTACTACATGTCTGCTAAGGATGGTCTTAATACATTATCATATGTTCATTCAGTCTTCAGAACAGGCCATGAGGTAGAGACCAGAGATATTAAGGAACCTGTTTGAGGTTGCACAGCTATGAAAGCTGGTGGCCAAGCCATAGCTAGAAATGCTCTCATGCTTTTGGCATGAGAGGAGCTCAAAGTTCAATGCAAATAGCTTTCTTATCACTACTTGCAGACCTTGATGGGGAACAGCTATCCTGGGGCCCCTCTCTGCTGGAGGATACTTCTGCAAGGTGACAAGCCTTCACATTTGCTTATTGCCTTAATGCCCTGCACTACTCCACCGAATTCTCATGCACGACCCTTCCAGGTATTTGGAGCTTTAATTCTTTGGATTTCTAAACTCATTGCTCAAAAGACTATTGTTTAAAAACAGGTTGAAGAGTCATTTTTGCTCTTAAATTGTAACCTCCTAAAGCAAAAGCACTTCAGCTTTGTGCTTAAGGAAGAACCTGAAAAGAGCTTCCATTGTCTCCAGGGTGACTGCTCTGCACATCTCCTGTTCTTTTCCAGTGAAATGCTCGGACTGGACCACCCCACAAGCCTGCAGGTTCCCTTGGCTGGCCTTCAGCTCTGCCCATTTGATCTCCTAACATGGCCCTCTAATTACATCTTCAGGGTTTTAAATTTAAAATTTTCATATCCATGACTATGAAACATGAAGGAAGCTGGGAGAAGACCTGGTGTGGAAAGAGGTCTGCTCTAGCCAGTGGGGCAGGGTCAGCGTGTGGACTTCCTCCAGGAAAACTGCTCCTGCTCTCAGGATCCCTGGAGGCCCTCTTGGCATTGTGCAGCCCTTGGGCTAAGCCTGCAGAGAGTCTGTCTCTGAGGGGGTGTCCCCTGGATTCACCCTAAAGCTGAAGCAAAATACCCTCATTTTGCATGGAAGGGCAGGGGGCAAGCAGTGCACCAGCTGAGCAAGCCACCAGGAAAGGCGCTGCCTCCACTCTGGATGGCGAGGGGGTGAGATGCTCAGGGGCCACAGTGACCCTGATGTTGGTGCTTCTCATTTGTCTGTGAGAATCGGAAGAGAATTTATAAAGATGTGCCTCTTCACCTCTTATCTTTTATTTTTTTCCATATGTAAGTCCTCCAATATGCCTGAGCCCCCTGCCTTCTTCTCTGATCCCAAGAGAGATATGCTCCTGGGAGGGTGGTTTCCCTGAAGCTTCCAGTCACCAAACCTGAAGGCAAGCAGAACCCTGGGGGATATTCTCTCCACATTTTACTTACAACACTGAACGTCCTTTAACCCTCCACCTGTTCCTTATTGTTCTGGCAGAACACAGAACTTTCCAGCAGTTCTTACCCTGAGATTTAACAGAGTTGCTAAATACTATAGCAATTTGGGCAGAATGACAGGTGAGAAACCTTTGTATCGACCCCTCAGCTATATTTACAGTATCTGAGGTGTGAGTGAGACCAGCAGACACATGGATACTGTAAGATAAATTCTAGCCAAAATAAGCAGGCGAAGAGAGGCAACAAAGGGCCAGGTAGTTTATTTGAATGCAAATTCCTGGGTGATGTTCTGCGGTCTGGCTATCACAGGCTGGGGAAGTCACACCCGGTCAGGGAGGTGGGGGCTTATAAGGGGTTAGGAGCAGGAGGAGTGGGCAAGCTGTCCTAGGGGATGTGGAGAGGTATGATTGGTTAAAAGTGACATAATTGACAACTAGAAACTTTTTTCCTTCCAAGAGGGAGGAGGCTGACATCCGGGTCTTGGTTGGCACATCAGGATGGAATTTAGGAAGAGCTGTCCCCTTTCCATATAAGGCATGGACCTTGAGGTCTGGTCTGTTCTCCCCCTATGGCATCTCTCTGTTCTGTTTGCATGTCCTTGTTTTTCCTTCCTCCAGCCTAACAGATACCACTTAAGTGAAGGTCCTTGCCTACAGGATTACTAATAAAGCAATGAAGGTCCCTAGCTTATAGGTCCAGCCTCTAGAAAAGTTATTGGTAGGCCCAACAGAAGTCAGTCCGTGAGAGGGCAAGTACGTGCCTTCCGAGTTGGCTACCCGGGGTGGTGGTGGGGCTTTGCTAAGGGCGAAAACTGCATCAAGAGTGGGAACTTCTCCCCTCCACTGTGGAAATGAACCATTTTCTGGGGAAGCTGGGCCAGGTAGCATTGCACTCTCATCCCCCATCTAGCACAAGTGCACACAAGTGGGACTGCAGGATGTTGTGGGTTGAACTGTGTCCCCGTAAAAGCCACATGTTGAAGTTTTAAACCCCAGTACTTCAGAAGGTGACTTCATTTGGAGACAGGGTCTTTACAGAGGTAACTGAGTTAAAATGAAGTCATTAGGGTGGTTCCTAGTTCAATGTAACTAGTATCCTTATAAGAAAGGAGAATCTGGGCCCAGATCTGCATAGATGGAAGAAGATGTGAAGACACAAAGAGAAGAAGGACGTCTTCGAGCCCCTGAGAAGACCTGGAATAGCCCTTTCCCCGCAGCCCTCAGCTGTGTGGGAGAACCTGCCGACACCTCACTTTCAGACTCTGAGCTTCTCGAATTGTGAGACAATACATTTCTGTTGATACAGCCACCCAGCTTGGCATCCTTCATTATAGGCCGCTTTTGCATCTAGTACAGGGGATTTCATCAGCTAAAACAAAAATGAACCAAAAACACCTCTAGCTGAAATTCCAGGACTTTGTGAATAAGTGGGGATCAAATGCTCCTTCTGGGAGTCCCAGAAAGCTCACCAGGCAACTGGTAGGATCTTTAGTGGAGACATTTCCAACAGTGAGTAAGCAGGCAAAGAGTTGGCCAAACTAAATCAGAAGGCAAGAGTGGTTTCATGATGAATTTTTAGAAGTAATTTATGGGCTCATTAAAAATCATGGCTTTTCTGTAGTTGAGGGCAATGTTGTGGAGTTCCATATCTGCCTTGCCTTTAGAAAGCAGGGTTCAGACAGGCCAGGACTCCATACACTAGAGGTATGAGAAGATCAGTACCTCTAACGTGTACTAGCTTTCTGTGAGAGATACTGTGATATATTGTTTAACTCTCCAAATAGCCCTGCCTGACATTACTTTTATCGCTGTTTTGAGATAGCACTGGGAATCTGAGAGCCTAGGCAACCTGTCTGGTCTTACACAGCTAGCTGTGAAGTGCTTTTACAGTGTTTCCTGCGGATTGCGGGCCTCTGCCAGATACCTGAAATGTTGATCTTGGTCTCTCTCACCCCGACCTTTGGCCTAATTTAGGGTAAGTGATCATTTTGACCAATGCCCAGTTCTCAGTGATTCAGTGAATGCTTGTCTCATTCCTTGTGGCAAATTTGCCTTTAATGGAGGGATTCTAACATTCACTGATCATTTCTTTGGCTAACACCTCACAGGACAGAGTGACAAGGGCTGCTGATGGATGCCTCCCCTTTATACTCTTGGGGTCGGACAGGTCGCTCAAAACTAGCTTCATTGACTGTGCAGAATATATTCTGTTGGCATAAAGAATATCTGAGAGCAAACTGTACAGAGATGGGTGATTTAGAAGCACATGGTAGAGCTATAACCTGACACTTGCCATGGTTCAGCAAACACGCCTAGCCCCTTACTGCTAGTTTGCTTCAGTGCCAAGTTGCTGCATGAGTTTCCACTTTCCCTTGTGGTCGCATGCCTGTCCTGGAGCCTCCCCCCAGAGCCTGGATGCCTGCGGCCACTTGGTTGTCATTTCTGCAGCGTTTACCTCTCATGCCTTGACAGTGTTCACGTACCACAAAGGGGTGGTTTGCAGAAATTGGAAAGGGCTCGCTCCCTCAAACCTGCCAGTGAACCAAACTCTTCTCCTTTCCCAGTGCTTCTTGGGCCAGACAGAAAATTAAACTTCAGCTCACCTGGTTTTCCTTGTTGCTGCTTTTCAGTTTCACCTGATAGAGAATTACTCACCTGACAGAGAAATCATCTGCCTCCAAGCTCTCTTCATCCGCAGTGACATCTCCATCCTTGGAGTAATTGTTCTATAAATATCAATAATTTGGAGAGTTATTGGCTTCACCTTGACTGCTTTGAGGCTCCGGCTCATGGCCCAGCCACAGGCCTCTGTCTGGCAGTGCTCACAAATTATTCACTGCCCATACCTGAGAGCGCTTTTACAACACTTAGGTACTTTCACTCCTCTGAGGCCCCATTATATGGTAGTGCAGTGGCTCTTCAACTCGAGCCTGAATCAGGCCATTAGAGGCTTATTATTAAAACCAGATTGCTGACTCCTGCTCCCAGAGCTTCTGGTGCAGCAAGGGGCCTGAAAATCTGCATTTCTAAGAAGTTCCCAGGTCTGTTGATATTGCTGGTCTAAGAACTGCACATTGAGAACCACTGTAATAGTGCATGCATAGGCTATTAAAATTTTGCCTAATTTGAGTGTAGGTTAGTGTCTCGATAAGACAATGATCAAGTTCATGTTGTTTGTTCATTCATCGATTCAACAAATATTTACTGACTGCCTGCTGGTCACTGGCCAGGCCTTGGGATTGAAGTGGTGACTGGGATGGAACTGACTCTTGCCATCACAGAGAATGAGACAGACCAGCTCTGATGATTCGGCAGGTTCAGAGCTATGTGAGGGAAGTATGTGCTGCTCATGAAGCTCAGAGCAGGGCTCCAGCCCAGTCATATGTGTGAGTAGTCAGTAAAGGGGAAGGAAGTCTTACAGGGCTTCCTGGAAGAAGTGGCATCTATTCTGGATCTTCAAACAGAAACAGAAGTGAGCCAGAGGAAGATGGGGAGGGAGTGTGTCCCAGGTAAAGGAGAGAGCATGTATAAAGATCTGGGGAGAGTTATGGTATGGCTGACATGGAAACTGGAATTCAGTAGGTAGTGAGGAAGGCATCTGTGTGTGAGAGGATGGGTGGTGGGGGCAGAGAACCTGGAGCCTGCTGTTGGCACTGGTAGCAGGTGTTGCTGGAGCAGTGGCTCTCCTGTAGTTCTTGGACCAGCAACAAGAGCATCGCTTGGGAACTTACTAGAAACTAATTATCAGGCTCAATCACAGACCTGTTGGGTCAGAAATTCTGGGGGTAGGGCCCAGCCTCCTGTGTTTTAACAAGCCCTCCAGGTGATCTGATGCAGCTCAAATTTGAGTTACTGGACTACAGAAGTGGGCAGAGGCTGGATAGAGGCCATGCGAGTCATATTAGGGCATCTGGATTTGATCCTACAGCTCCCAAAGCACGCAATCATTTCTCAGTAAACACATATTTGTTGAATGAGTGAACAAGTGAAAGAATTTAAACTACACAGTAATGTGACTTTCCTGCATTTTCAAGAGATCTCTTTGGCCACCGTGGAGAACATCTTCAACAGCAGTGTTTCTGTACATACCTTACTCTGGGTTAGTGGTCTCTTCATTGAAGTAAGGCCTTGGGGTCATATTCACAGGAGCCAGAAGCTGAAGGTATTGGCTGACCCTGGTTTCACATGACTTTCCAATGCAATCAACTCAATCAACTTGTGTGGGAAGAAAGAGTGTTCTGGTTTATGGAAAGTTCTGCATAGCTGGGCTTGAACACACTTATACTGTGAATGAACTTGGGGGCAGGGCCCTACCTTACCCATGGCTTTCTCTCCTGACAGTGCTGATGGTAGAAGGTCAGAGATGAAGATATGAGCAGCCTCTGGGATGCCACAGAGATTCTAGAGGCTATGAGTCAAGTCTTGTCTGCCTTTCCCTGCACCTAATTCTCATACATGCTCCCTGATTTGGGGACCTTCCTCAGATTCTTGGGAGCCTGCCCCTCCAGCACGAACCCCAGCCCAGATCCCCTCTGTTGCTACCTGCCTGTCTGCCTAGATCTTTGAGCACCAGGGTGATCCTGCAGGACTGCTCTGTGTTGTACTAGAAAGGGCCCTTCTCACCCCTGCCTGCACTCCCCCAGAGGAGGATGGGTGGCCCTACTTGGCTGTACCCCATGACCTGTCCCCTGAGTCACAGGTAGCTGGATCAAGGGCAGCCTTCTGACTCACTTCCTGGGTGGCCATGTGAGACTTGGTGCCTGGGCTGGTGCCAGGCCAATTTAGAGAATGTGGAGAACACAGGGATTGGGCCTTGAGCCTAGGAACTGAAGGGGCAGAGCCATGGTGTAGGAACAGCAAGACCGGCACAACCGTGGGGGTCGAGCCATCCAAGTCATGTGGGGACAGAGACCCCAAGTAGGCTTAGGTGCTGGTGCAGAGCAGGGGGTGGGGGAGGTAGAGATGGTGTAGGGGCAAGGGAGAGCAGGGGAATGGAGGGAGAAATGTGTCCTCACCATTTCCTTACTTGCTGTCCATCTGTGAGTTCCAGTTTGCCCATGGTCTGGTGCCCCCCAGTTTCACTCCATGGCATCCAGAAGGAGTTCTGCTCCACCCCCAACCAACAGCTTTTTAGACACTGTCATGAGAGGTCTCTGTTTCTTGTAACTCTTTGACCTTCAGTGGGACTTCCTGTCTCTGGTTGTGTCTGAGACTGACTGATTCTGTCCAGAGGCTGCCCTGTCCAGGGATGCCCATCCCACCCACACAGACTGTGCTGTGCTCCAGAGAAAAATCTCATCTGTCTACCAGCCTTCTCAAGGGCTCCCTCCTGCTAGCCGTGGGAGAGTCTGGCTGTGGACATGTTCACACTGGTGTGACGTGGCCTTCGCAACCACTTTGTTGAGAAAAGGGGCTCCCAGGCGCCTAGGTACCCAGCTACTGACATAAACATGCTCTGTGCTGTGTGATCAGTATTGTGACACAGGGACTGTCTTCTTCTCAGTCAAAGGAGAAAGTCTTAGCTGGAGGCTGAATTGTATTCCCCCTTCAACTAAAAGATTGTATCAAAATGTTAACCTCCCAGGCATTTATAATCAGGCCTGAGGGGTTTGGGGAAAGAGAAGGTGGGTGTCTGGCCTTCCTGGCTCCACCCTTTAGTCCATGTCAAGATTCCAGACTGGCAGGCCTGACTTCATGGGCATGTGAACTACAAAGTAACACAGGGCCCCACATTCACATACACCATGTTTTAATTCCATGCCATTTTGAAATTCTTAACTGCTTAAAGAGGGGTTCTGAATTTTCATTTTGCAATGAGCCTTGTAGGTGAAGAGGCAAGCCCTGCAGACTGGGCCTCATTCTGCCCCTTTTCTGACTCCCACAGCGGTTACTCCAATGCAACTTCAGATGTGCAAATCAGGGTGTGATAACTCTAAGTTCTTGCCAAAGACATTATTCTTGTTGCTTGTAAGCAAACATACTTGAGCATCCATGCTGTGCCAGGCAACATGCTCTGTTCAGGGAGCTCCTCATGCAGGAGAGGAGACAGATGCATCATTGGATAATCAACATTCAGGGTACCTAATGTGGTCTAGCTCTGGAGAGAGGTCTAGCCTTCCTGAAGGAGCAGACATTCAAGGTGAGTGATGGGTGTCTGAGGATACTCAAAGACCAGGGAAAAAGATACTCTAGGTGGAGTCAGCCAGAGCAAAGAGCTGGAGATGTGGAATGTCACAGTGTGCACTTGGAGCTTGCAATGCTTAGGCAGGCCATAGCGTGAGGCCAGGAGCGATGAGGCTGGAGGGACCATCAAGGGGCCTCCTACACACTCAAGGAACTTGGAATCTTTGGCACCAAATGGGGAGCCACAGAAGGATCAGAAATAGGCAGGAACATGATCAGATTTGTACATTGGATGATCTTTCAGCTGGGTGTGGTATGGCCAATGGATTAGAGGCCAAGAGCCGGGAGGGTTTCTGTAAAATGCTACCCCATTATTGGGGATTATCTTTAGCTAGTCAGACCTGATTTCCCAGGAACAAGGACCTCATTTATCCTGCTGCAGATTTTGCCTGCAGATCTTAATTTTGTAAACCCTGTTGAAGGTTACTGGAGCTCTAATGAAGGCAAAGAAAGGCCTTAACAATGATCAGAGGTATTTTTCCTTCTCTTCCTCTTCATGATGCCAGAAGACACTGAGAACTCTCCTTTCTTTTCAGTTGGCATTGGCATCCCTGTCTAACTCTGGGCCAGCCCAGGTGTTGAAAGTTCTGTGATGTGGGATGTCCAGGTACTGACTACTTACCTGGCCGACAGTAGAAGGAGTAGCTTCTCACTGGAAAGCACTACCAACAGGCAGCATACTGTGGTGGGCGGAAGTCTGAAGACGTCTCTCAAAATTCCTGTGCCCTGGTTATTCAGTCAAACACTAATATAGGTAGTGCTATGAAAGGGACTTGGAAGAGACATTAAGGTTGCTAATCAACTGGCTTTGAGATTGGGTAATTTTCCTGGGTTGTCCAGGTGGGCTCCATGTAATCATATGAGCCCTTAAAAGCAGAAGAAGAGGGCAGGAAAATTTCCAAGAATGAGAAGGATTTAATGTGCCATTCCTGGCTCTAAGAGAGGGGGCCATGTGCAAGGACTGGAGAGGTTTCTAGGTGCTAGTAGGGCCTCTGGCTAACAGCCAGCAAAGAAACAGGAACTCCAGTCCTAGAGCCTCAAAGAACTGGATGCTGACTACAACTAGACTGAGGTCAGTTGCAGATTCTCCCCCAGATCCCCCAATAGGAAATGCAGCTCTTTGTCCCTTTCTTATCTTACCCAAGCTCCCTGGCCTGACTCAAAGGCCTGCTTTGACAAGAAAGAGACAGGAGTCAGGTTGAGGGCTTCGGCTTAGAGACTTACAAAGTAGAATAGCTTTGGGGTGGCTTTGTGGTGAGGAGAGTGTGATGCTGGTGAAGAAATAGGCAAGAGAGCATATTTTTATTTATTTATTTTATTAAGGTATTATTGATATACACTCTTATGAATGTTTCACATGAAAAACAATGTGGTTACTACATTTACCCACATTATCAAGTCCCCACCCATACCCCATTGCAGTCACTGTCCATCAGTGTAGTAAGATGCCACAGATTCACAGTTTGCCTTCTCTGTGCTACACTGTTCTCCCCGTGACCCCCCACACCATGTGTACTAAACATGATACCCCTCAGTCCCCCTTCTCCCTCCCTCCCCACCCGCCCTCCCACACGCCTCCCCTTTGGTAACCACTAGCCCCTTCTTGGAGTCTGTGAGTCTGCTGCTGTTTTCTTCCTTCAGTTTTGTTTCATTGTTATACTCCACAAATGAGGGAAATCATTTGGCACTTGTCTTTCTCCGCTTGGCTTATTTCACTGAACATAATATCCTCCGGGTCCATCCATGTTGTTGCAAACGGTAGGATGGGAGGTATCAGCCTTTTGGAACATTACAGCCAGCCTTGGTCCTGGGTGTCATCCTCCCTTCGAACAGTTTTCTGATCTCACTCTGGCCTATTTATGTTTACCCAAAAGGGGTGGAGATGAGATGCAGGTGTAGCATGAAAGCCTACATATATTTCTCCTTCTTACATCGTGTCTTCAGCCTAAGATGTGGAGTGTAAATGGGCTCATTTCTCACACATGGGGGAACTGTATAACGCCCGCTCCTCTACTGTGCCTCTGAGCTTCTTCCCTGTCATCTCCCTGATGTGCAGCGCCAGCATGTCAAGGCAACTCTCCCTCTCGGGAGGATGCTTTCTCCACTAAGGTAAGCTGCCAGCAAGCGTGTGGTGGGTCCTTGTCTTTGTTCTCCAGCATGTGGGTAACAGAGTTATCACAGTTCTCAAATCTGGCTGCCCATCTCCTGGAAAGGCAGGTTGCAAGGCATACTACTACTTCCCATCCGGACCCACTAAATCAGGATGTTCAGTAGAGGAGCTCTCAAATCTGTACTTTCAATAGCACCCCCAGGAGCTGACGTCACCAGTCCATGGGAGCTTGGGAATCACTGCATTCTTGACATACTCTTTTCACAAAGTTGTGCTCTTTCTAGAAGAAAAAAAAAATGCCTTAATTGATCAGTGTAAACTGGCTTGGGCAAAAAGTTTGCATCAGTAAAGCTGCTTTATTTAGAATAAAAATTAAAGAATTGCAAATACTTCAGAGCAGTTAACAATTCTTTCTACTCATCTCCACTTCTTTTCCATTAACCAGATTCTACTCTCAGCCCTTAGTGGGCTTCTCATCCTCATCTCTGATTTCCTGAGTTCCTCTCTTGGGTCTGTTTTTGTCTTCATCACTAGTACACGAGCTAATTAGTTTCAAAGTCCTTCAAAGTTATAGCTTGTGTTGATGCTAATTTGGAAAACAATGATAAGATTTACATACAACACTCTTCTCTTAGTAATCATTGCCAAATATGAGACAAAATTATCAATCCATGTTGGCCAGAAGGTAACATTGAGAATACGTTTGGACGGATGCTAACAAGGCGAGTCAACATTCTCGCTTCTTTTCTGGGGGCTGAGGCTTGCAGAGGGGTAAGCGTTCTCTAGGCAGGGCAACCCAACCTCCCGAATCCAGCCAAATAAACCTTTCTGTCCTTTCTTCAGGCTGAGTGGAGGTAGACAGACTCAAGGACCAGAGAAGAGCGATCCATGTCTGTCTCCATGGTCAGATCCAAGGGACATCTTCTAGTTGCTTTCCATTGACCCTTGAGAATTACCTAGGATATTCTTAAAGCTATATGCATTCTGGATCCCTGAGGAAAAAGTTGCAGGGGCAAGTGGGTATTTGCAAATGTGCTGGTGAGATCAAGCTGCAGACATCTACATGTGGGAAAGTGAATCCAGCCATTCAGCGTGGCTGGGGTAGAAGCAGACCTAGGCATGCTGAGCAGAGGCATCCTGGCCAGGCCTGCCTGAAATGTCAGTCTTGGCCACCTCATTGCCTTCTCCCCTGGAGGCGCTGTGGGCATTGTGCCCTTTTGGTGCCAGCAGAGGAGGTGGATGGGAGAAACCTGACCCTTTATGCCAGACACCCGGTGCAGCTGATGCAGCCTGGATTCTCTTGCCAGACCTGACTGGCCTCCCTCTTTGTCCCAGGCGGCATTAAGAAGATGGATTTCTGTTACCCGTCCCTAATAGGAGGCTATAATGGCTGTGAGGGAGACACCTGGCTTGTGGACACTTTGTACGGGTGCCAGTTGCTTGGGGGAGAGCACTTGACAGGGAACCAGGTAAGGCTTGTCTAGCTTCTTGCTTTTCTGTGTTCTCTTCTCTCTTCTCCTTCTCTTTCCTCCCCCTTCTCTCTGATCCTCCATTTTCTCCACTCCTCCCGCTCCCCATTATCTGCCTCATGGTCTGGAAATGCCCCATGTGGAAGAGATTCAGAGCCACTTCTGGCTTTGGAGGCAGATGGCCTTTCCCCTAGATTCTCCCTGTGCCCCTGCCAAGGGCTCATGTCGGGCCTGGGCCTCTGCACCAGCAGTGGAGGCTCCCAGGCTTCCCCGGGACACCCCAAGGTGACCCTCAGGCTCAGTTGCCGGAAAACATTTCTTCCCCGAGGCGGAGGAGGGAGTAGAGAGCTCGGTCATCCCAGGAACTTCAGGGTCCCAGAAGCTCAGGTTAACTGTGACTCAGTTTATGCCCCTGGAAGCCTTTTGGGAGGAGGAAAAGGGAGTTTGCCTTCTGGTAGGTGAAACCAGCTGTCTAGGCTGGTGCTACCAAGGCACTGTGGTCAGTGAACCTTTCCTGGCACAAGGTCTCCAGATCTCAAAGCATAGATGGCAGCTGGGGCCCTTCTTTTCCATACCCCAGGGTCCTCCAGAGGCGCCCAGACTCTTGCCAGCCCCAGCCTCCTGCCAGTGCCCATGTGCCCAGGGACAACAGGGCTGCAGGAGGTCATGGGCTGGCCAGGAGGAGAGCGGCTGCAGCCCAACCCCACACTGTAAGACCCTGCTTCTGTTTGCTGCCCGCATTACTCAGGAGTGGAGCCAAGGCCTCAGGGAAGACAGGGGAGCCCGCCGTCCCCTACAGGTGGGCCAGCAGGTGGACTCCTTCCCGTGGGGCCAGTCTCTCTCTTGAGGAGCCCCCATCGCTCGCTCTGCATGACAGGGCTGGTAGGGACCTTTGGAGGCCAATCCAGCCACTCTCTTAGCCCAGGAAAAACGGCACGCAAAGAGGCCAAGTCTGTTTTGAGCATTAAGTTCTAGGTGCTGCTGTTATTTATTAGCAGGTAGGGGTGGGGGAAAAGCCAGGTGCATCCAGCCCGCCACCCCCGTCCCAGGAGTCACCATCTCCATGAGCACCATATCCTATTTAAAATCATGGGCTCTGCACAAGGGACCCTGCCTGTCCTTCCCACCACACATCCTGCACCTTCAGCTCTTTGCTCCTCACGCATCAGTCTTCAGCCCCACTGCCCCCACTCCTGACACTTCTGTTTACTTCCCCTTGTGAATGTCACGTCCTCATAAACGCCCTCTGGAGTGGCCCTGGGGGCTGTAGTGCTCCTCCCCCCACCCACAGCCACCCCCTGCCACTCGGTGCTTGCTCTCTGCGGGGTTCTTGTGGCATCCTCCGAGATGATCTGACTTCCTGTATTTGTTCAGTTTTTTTGTGAGGAGGGTCTGTCTCTTCTATAATTTCACATCCATAGGAACAGGGACTTGGTCTTCTTGTCAGTTTCCCCTGTGCCCAGCATGGAATAGGTGCTCAGAAATACATGCTCAATACACCACTGACTAATAGCAGGAATAGGGAGCCTTGCCTTGTGACTGTAGAGGATTCTGGTGGGGTGTTAAGCACCACCCTCTAGGCACAATTCCCACCGGCATCCCTGGGACATCGTTTCCTAATTGACAGCACCCTCCCCATTGTGGGGTTGTGTTAGTTCACAAATTGGCTTCTGTGCACAGAGGGCTTGGAGAGACTGAGGGGAGGCAGACCACTCCAGGTTAGTAGGTGACAGGCTTAATAAGCAAGGGAACTTACATTCAAGGCTTGTTTTGGGCAGCTACAAGATGACTAGATCTCTTCACCCACCACCCAAATCATAAAAGTCTATACAGAGGCCTTAATGGGTTCAGTCATGTATACTGTCCAGATGGTGTCAACAACATCTTTCTCTCTCAAAGCTGCATCCTTGAAACAGCTCCCGCTGTAGGAACAGTGAGCGGAACTTACATTCCAAGGACAGGCAACTAACTGGTCGGGGACTGGCGAGGGGACTTCATTGCCCAAGTCCAGCTTGCAGGTCAGCCTCGAGCTCTTAATGACTTCCTCCAACAGGCAGATGTCACCTCTTGTTTTCTTCTCCAGGTTCTCTGGGTAGAACTGGTATCCACATTCCTGCTCCTTCCTTATGCTAAGTCACATAGCCAAGAACTGATACAAACAATTTACTATCCAATTTAGCCTGCAAACTTGAAACTTCATTCTTAACTCAAGTCAGTATAATGGCATACTACAATGCTAATGTAATAGAGAGGAAAATCTCTTTATTAGTCAATAAATACCTTTTAAGGAGAGTGAGTCTTGTAAAATGAAAGATGCTTTTATTCCACAAAATCCCTTGATGGGCTCTTGTCCACATGGGCAGCTGAGTGCTGAGGCAGCCAGTGAGGGCAGCTGGAGGTCTTCGAAGAACATGGGTGTGCAGTGTTCTCTCTGAGGCTCTTTGTATTTCTGCAAAGTAAGTATCTCCTTCATCACTGCTGAATCCTCGGTGGTCTACCTCACACACAAGTGGAGTGTGAGAGGTGGGTGTGTGCGTGAGGAGAGAGGAGCCGAATCTGTCTGGGTCAGTCTGGTGCCCAGAGGAGATGCTGTGACAGTCAAGCATTATACTTGTGAAGCAGAAACAGGACGTGGGGGCCAGAAGTGGAAACCCTTATGCCCTGCCTATGTTTCCTCAGCTCTAGCCCTGCAGGCGCAGTGGCCTGACCTCCAGCTGCCAGCTTTGGGGCCCAGGGGCTTTCCCTGGGACCTTGGGGGGCTGCCCTGCCCAGACTCATGCAGCTGCAAGTGCTGTGGGGCTGATGCTCTCCACCCCGGCACCCTAATGAGAGCTGGTGCATGAATAAAGACCTCAGCTTCCTTGCCCCTTGGGTGGGATGACTCTTAGGTGTGTGTTCTACACTGGCTTCCTGAGTTTCCCCACAGGATTAATCTTCAGACACCCCTGGTGGTGACTGGCTTGATAATATTCTGTTGTTAGCTGTTTCTCCCTATTATCTTGTTTACCCATTCACCTATCCATGTTTCATTCCCCTTCTGTCCTAGTGAGGTCCCTGGAAGCAGAGCCTGGACAGGGTCTTGTTCTCACGGCTTAGTCACAGAGCACTCTCAGGGAAGAGGAGGGAGTCTGTGGGATGGGGCCAGGGAAGGAGATGAGCAAAGCGGTGGTCTTGGCTGGAGACTGGCTTCAGTCTGATCCCTTGGGGTGCTCTGGAGCATAAAGAATGCCACAGAGTTGGTCCTCACTGGAGTCAAGGGAACCTCCCTTTTGAATCCCCATTTCCTGAGGACCTCCCTGAAGGCTAGGGTGGGCAAGCATATCCTCCAGCTGAGGCAGTGCCCATTTTGCCAAAGGCAGTGCTCCAGAAAAGGGCTCTGCTGTGAGTTGTTGGTGGCCAGCACACACAGCTGGAGGTTGGGTGCACCAGGTAGCAAAGGGGAGCATCCTGTGTACCTCCTCGCATTCTAATCATTATCTCAGGGTCTGATTCTAGGATATGGAAGAGAGAATTGCCTGGATCTCCAGAAGAAGGGAGACCCCAAACCTCTTGATAGTATATCTACATTCCCATTTGTCCATTATGTACTGGTGGCTATTTTGGATAATTGGGGGGGAAGGGTTATTCAGAAAACAACCTGTTCTTTCTCCATCATTCTTCCTGTGTAGAACTGTACCTCTCCTCCTGGAGTGACCTAGCATCTCTTTACCAGCCTTATGGTCATTCAGCTGTGGATATGGTCTTTTCTGCCTGTTCTGACCACTCTTCTTTGCATCAGGTCTATGCAGTGAGCACTAACAGCTGAAAGGGCAAAATTGACATGGCCAGTTGCTTCCTAAGCATGCCACCTACCTACTCATTAGTCTGTGGGCAGAGATATCTGTGGTGGTATAGGCCTGGGTCTCTGACGCACCTCCTCTGCATGGTGGCCTGGCCTCTCTGGGACGCTTTGCACCACCCACCCACCTCTGGGGCCTCAATACCTGCCTAATCCTTGCCAACCCCTCGCCCCGGAGAGCCAGACTGTTTCCCATAGTTCCAGTGAGCAGCTGGTTGGGGTAGAAACATAGCACACCATACATTTTCTAACCTCTTACTAAAAAGGTAAAAGAACAGGTGAAATTCATTTTAATATAATCCAACATTATGTATTAAACTTTTTAATCAATATAAAAACATGCAATCATTTCAATATATAATCAATATATATATTTCACTTTTGGTTATGATCAGTGAGCTTTTTAATATTTTTTCATACTAAATCCTTGAAAGCTGGTATAAATTCCAGTATATTTTATACATATTTCAGTTTGGATTAGCTACCTATCTAATGCTTAACGGGCATGTGGTTAATGGGCATGACAGCCAACCTTGCCGATCGGTGGCTTATCTATTCATTGTTAGAAAAGCCAACCATTCTGAATTCTAATTTTTCAAATGGAAGATTTCAGAAGACAAGAAGTGAAAACAGAAATTTAACCAGCATACTTTCTATTGCATTACTGAGTCCTTGGCAGAGGTGTTAAAAAAGGCACCCATTTTGCACTGACCTCCTTGAAAAACACCTGTGGATTTTATCATTAATAAGTCCCTTTGGTTCTCACTCTCCAATTAGTTGTGTGGTCAGCTAATGGTATTTTGATCTGGACTGTATTTCCTGTTATAATGATGAGCATTTCATATCTTGGACTCTTTATGAAGAGCAAGATAAATAGCCTTCATTTCTTCTCCTTGATCAACCATATAAAGCACTTCATAAAGAGGATGATCAGATATTGCACTCTCAAGTGCCTTCTAACTGACTTTTGAGCAAGATATATATTCACTTCATTTTTCAGATGGGTAAACCAAGGATTTGAGCAATTACTGCACTTGTCCAATTGACTCAATTTTCAAAAAATTTTAGAACCCAGAGTTTGCTTGATGGAGACACATGGAAATGGCTAGTATTGTGGTTTCTAAGTTTCACTTTTGGTAAAATTCAATCCTTAAAACGATTGAATTTTGTGAAAAAAGGACTTTGTTTCACTGCTGCCTCCCAGATTCATTGTATGCACTCAATAAATATTTTTGAGTAAATGGATGAATTGCACCATCTCTTCATTTAGTTTTATTTAGATGGTCATCTCTTTATTGGTTTTAAAACATTTCTAAGCTTAATATTTTAAAACAATAGTTCCTCATATAAACTTTTTTAAACAGCAAATTATTTTTAGAGACAATTCAGAACAAATAAAAAATACACTCATACATGCACACACACACATACTCATTTAACGGGAAATATAATACTGTTTTCTCTCATTTGTTCTGCAACTTTGCTTTTCACAGAATGCTTGGTTTTGAAGATCTACTCACATTAAGCACAAATAGTTCCACATTGCTTATTTTACTCTTGAATAATATTTAGTAGTATGGTTGGATCATAGTTTAGTCATTTCCTTAATTAATAGTATTCTCAATTTTTTTTCTGTTTTAAAATTTGCTGTGCTGAACATCTCTGCGCACTGCTTCCTTAGCTTTTTCTCTAGGTTAATGTTGAGCAGTGAAACTGCAGTTCATAGAAGTGCCCAATTTAAGATTTTTAAGATACTGCCAAAATGCCTTACAGGATAAAACTGCAATTTGTACTTTTACTGTCCATCTTCCCACATCCATGTCTACATTTAATATTAACAAAAATTTGTTTTACCAGCCTGTTGGGTGAAAAATTATAGTTCATTTTGAGGATGTAAACTTGTTATTTTAAGTATAATATACAAAATAGTGAATATAATGTACATATAACATATATGCATGTAATCACATATAATCTATTAATACTACTTATCATTCAGCTGAATATTAGTATTGCCTTAGGAGCATCTTTTCAATAGTGCGTCAGTAAGTAATTCATTCATTTTTGCTCTTGTGTATGAATATACCACGACTTATTTTTTTGTTCTACAATGATGCACATTTGAGCTGTTTCCCATTTTTTTCCTATTATGAATTGTGCATCCATGAGCTTTTGTGGGTGTATCTCCTGGTGCACATATGAAGAAGTGTTACTAAGGCACACCTAGCTGTGAAATTGCTGAGTCCTAGGGGATAGTGGAGATTGCTAATTATCTACCTAAATCCATTCTCCCCATCTTCACACATGGCGTCCAGCTAGACATCTTTCCCAGCCTCCCTTTTAGTTAGGTCTGGTCATGGGACTAATTTTGCATCAGTGGAACCTACGTAGCTTTGCATTTTGCTAGTTTGGGATCAGATCTTAAGGCAATGGCTGTACCTCCTCCATGCTCTATTTTCTCTTCCTACTAGCCCAAACCCAAATGTAGTGATGACTCAGCTTCAGTTTGCACAAAATGACAGAGTCCCAGGTAATGGCAAAGCAATGTCTTAGAAAGAACTGGGTATACCTGAATGATCATGAAGATAAAAGTTGTTCCACTCATCAGGACAGTAAACTTTGGTTCTGATATGTCAGATCAATCAATTCTTTACCTTTAAGCCATTTCATTGTTCATATTTTGTTGTAGCATCTTTATTATGGCAACCTGTACTTACTTTAATTACTACAGAAGGAAGCACATGTTAAACTTCATGAAGTAATGCCATACTCCTATTCAAAATATTTGAACCAATTGACACTTACACTAGCAATGTGTGAAAATTCCTATTGCTCTATATCCTACCAACACTAGCAATTGTCTGGCTTTATTATTATTGCCTGTTGGCTGATAAAAATAATATCTTGGTATTGTTCTCATTTACAAATGAGATGGTGCACCTTTTCAGATATTGTTAGGTTGTTCACATTTCCTTTTATCTGAAATGTCTATTAAAATCTTTTGCCCTCTTTATTTAATACTTAGGTTTTTTTTAATGTGGTCAAATACATATAACATAAAATTTGTATTCTAATTAATTTAAATGGACAATTCAGTGGCATTATGTTCACAACACTGTGCAACCATCATCACTATTTCAACACCCTTTCATCATCCCAAACAGAAACTCTACCTATTAATAAATAATTCCCCATACCCTTTTCCCACAGTCCCTGGTAACCTCTGATCTACTTGCTTTCTTCTTATGCTAGATATGTCATTTAAACCAAAGCTTATACTATTTCTCTTTTTGTGTCCAGCTTAAAAATATGGAATACTTCATGAATTTGGGTGTCATTTTTGCACAGGGGACATACTAATCTCTGTAGGGTTCAACTGAATTGCTTTGAGGTCAGATAATGTGATCCATATGACAAATTATTTGGTCTTGGTTGAGACTTACTTTGTTGCCTGGAGAGTAGTCCAATTTTGCAATAGTTCTACTTGAGAATGTGCAATCATTAGTGATAGTGATTGGCTGGGGTTCTTTATACCTCCACTAAATTGAGTCAGGTAGTTTTATTGTTCTAGTCTTCCACTTACCAATTTTCATCTGCTTGACCTATAAATAACCAAATGAGGTATATAAAAACTTTTCTCTTTAATCATAGATTTGTTGATTTCTCCTTGGAATTCTGCCTTTTCTTCTTTGTATAATTTGAGGTCATGCCTCTGGTGCATAGAAATTTAGAATCTGTATGTCTTCCTAAAAAATTATTCCTTTTGTTATTGTGTAGTGTTTCTTTTATTATTAATAATTCTTTTTTCTTAATGTTAAGTTTTCTGGTATTAATCTAGCTATACCAGATTTTTTAAATTAATATTTTCCTCATACATCTTTCTTATCCATTTACTTTGAAAATATACGTGAATCCTTAGGTTTTCAGTGTGTTTCTTCCAATGTATATATTGGATTTTCTTAACCAATCTGATGGTATGTGTTTTAAAATAATGAGTTTATTTCATTTATATTTATTGTGTTACTAATGCATTTATTGGGATTACTAGTATATATGAATTTATTTCCATCATCTAATTTTTTGCTGTATGTATGCTGTTTTTCTTTATTTTTTTGTCTTGTCCTACTTTCCATTATACTGATTAAGTTTCATTGTTCTCCCTTCCTCCTACTGCTTACCAGGAAAAGGTTGTCCTTAACATATTAAAGCACGGTTGACTTCATAACATCTAAAACTATCCAATATATTTACTTGTCTCCAAAACGGTACCATTGTTTTAGGAAACTTTTAGCCTTTTAATTCCTATCTTAGATGCTGTGTTCTTATTCAGTATTTTAGTGTGATACTGCTTTTAGAATCCCCAAAGATTTACCTGCACATTTACCAGTTCCATTATTCATTATTGTTTCTTTCATCTTTGCTCTTCTGAGTTTATTTCCCTTATTCACAAACTGTTTCTTTTAGTAGATCTCGGAGATAGTATTTTGGTGGGAAACTTTAGTTTTGCATGAAATGTCTTTATTTTGCCTTCATTCTTGAAACAAATTTAACTGGATATAGATTTTAGGTCACATGAAGTTTCAGGTTAATAGTTATTTTCTTTCTGTGCTTAACATTTTGCTGCTTAGAAGACTAATTGTCATTTCTTACAAGTAACTTTTCATTCCTCTGATTACTTGTAAGACTTTTTCTGTCTTTGGTGTCATGAAATTTCATTATAATTTGTCTAGTCATGAATATTTTTTCTTTATTCCTGAACCTGTGCTTCCTGAATCTGAGTAATTCACTTCCTTCATCTGTTTTGGGAATTTATCTGCCATTTTCTCATAATATTGCTTATCTCCCCCATCCCTGCTTCTTTCTGTTACTTCCTCTTAGTATTTAAAAAAATATATAGCCTTCTTTTGCTTCATCTGTATTTCTCAACTTCTTTTAATGTTTTATATCTCTTTACTTTTCTGTGTTTCTTAGATTTAACTTGAAGTTCAGTAACCTCTCAGGCATGTTTAACCTCTCAAACCCATCTGTTCAGTTTTTAATTTCTTTTTCTATGTGGTTCTTTATCAAATTTATAGATTCTGTTTCTACAGTGTCTTATTATTTTAAATATTGATATTAAAGAGACTTTCTCTGATAGTTCTATTATATGAAAGGTCTACTCCTGTCTGTTTTGTCTGCTGAATTTTGTTCATGGTGGAATATTTGTGTTCTATGATTTTGGATTGGAGTTCATGTTTGACAGGGCTTTATTTGTGGAAATCTTACATAAGGTGTGTTTTTGCACTTCCTTCTACCAATGTACTTATAGCTAATTTTTTTCAATTGAGTTATTGGCTTAGGAGATCTGTGATCAAGTCAGTATAAATTTGAACTCAAATCCATGTAAATGAGGGCTTACGATAAGAATTCTGAGGGGAGATTATTTATTTTCACACCCTGAGCCCAGGCTGAGACTCAAGCTTCCTTTTTCTTCTCTGTGACAGTGGGTAAACTTTTCTCTCAGTCATTCTTTCAATGAAGGTGCTGTAATTTGAGGCCTCAGCTTTATGCAGGGGTCTCCATTCCAATTATCTATTTTGGACTCATTCGAAGCCTTGTTTCCAATTGATGTACATTAAAATTCACACCATTAGATTTTCCAGACCAGGGATTAATCCTTACACACACTGCAGTATAAGCTCCCACACTTACCATTCTGGATTTTAGAACTTTGTTTCCTTGAGCATTTCTTTGTTTCCAGGCCTTTGGGGACACTTGTTATGGGCACTGCAAAATATAGAAAACAAGTCATTTTCCATATCATCGAGTTTTTCTAGATGTACTTAGTAAGAGATTAGCATGTCAACCTGTAATATTACCACAGTGAAAGTTATTCTTTTACTATTTAATTATTTTTCCCTTTGTGTTAGGCACTATATGTAATGATATAATTTTTTAGCCAGAGTCTTTTAAATCAAGATTCCATTCATTCACATTTGTTGTTGGAAATGATTTATGTCATTTCTTAGAAATTCTTAATGTTTAAACATATAACTTCCCTTCTGTTTATTTAATTTTTTTTATTTCCTTTTTTTCAACCATATGGGTTGTATTTTGTTTTTATGTTCTCCAGTATTTTCAAAAGCATGTATACTTCTTTAAAGTATATTTGTGAAAACTTTTAATTACTTAAAACTGTTTTTAAACAACCTATAACTATTTTAAACCAATTTCAGTATTTGTAAGAATAAAATATTACAAAAAAAAAGCTTCTTATGTGGACATGGAATTTCACATAGCTCTGCTCACCCTCCTTACATTCCCCGTCTCTTTGGTCTCAACATCATTTCAGCTATTACATTTAGGTTTTCATAATTAGAGTTTTAACAACGTGTATATTCTTCATTTGGACTACATTTGACATTTTAATTCAGTTTGAAAACAGTTTACAAACATTTAGACTTCTATTTTAATTAATTTTATTGCTTATTACAAAACCTCCTTTTTGTCATTTGGAATACATTTTCAAGTAATTTTTTCCTAAACTGTTGCAAATTTTCTGAGACCTGAAAATACCTTTTGCTTTCAGCCTACTGGAAATATATTTTTTTGTATCACAAATTTCCCCTTATAAAACTCTATAGCTCTGGTTCCATTTTCTTTTGAATTAGTGGTAGGAAGTTCACAGTACTTATTCTACTGTAGGTGATCTATTTTTCTATGTGCCTATTTGTGTGTGGTCTTGGATAGATGTAATTTCTTTAAAATATTCACATGGTTCAAAAACATTGTCTAGGTATGACTATTAGGTCTTTATTCAGCTAAGAAAAGTTCTTGTATAGTTTTGCCATTACTTTTGTACTGGTATCTCTTTTAGGAACTCTAAACTCTTACAAATGCACCTAGGGACTCTTTCAGGTCCCCAGCCCCTTGCAAGCACTGACACAATTTTATGTATGTTATGTCTCCATTTTCTGTTTTCCATATGTTTTGTATTCTCTCTCAGTGTTTTTCCTTTTCTGTCTATTTTATATGCATTCTTGGTAAGGTTCTCCAGTTTGTCTGCGACACCATCCGTTCAATGTTCAGCAGCCACAGACCTGCTCCTTACCGCCACATCAATATGGAGTTTTGCTCTGACACTGCATTTGTTTCCTTAAAACCCTTCTCTATCGCTTTCCTCTCCTTTCTCTCATTCTGTTGCCTTTTCTGCTTAACCTGCTTTTCTTGTCAGCTTGTTCCTTTCCCATGGAGTTTATCTTCATGCATGCCAAGAAGCTTCCTGAAAATGCCTCTTAACTCTGCAAAGCATCATTTTCCAAAAAGATGTCCACCTTCTGGGTCTTGGTGGTGCTGTTTCTGCTCTTTATTCTGCAGCATTCTCACAGGCCCCTGGGCTGACTTGACCCCTCTTTACCCCTCAGGGAGAGACTCAGTTCTTGCTGTTTTCTGCTTGGCAGGGTGAGCAGATTGGTCTTGGGCTCTCCAATCTCTCTGCTTGCTTGATGTTTGAATCACCTTTTTAGGCCTACACTGGAAGGTCAGCCAGTGTCTGACTGCCTGTTGCCAACAGACTTCATATAGTGTCTATCTGCTCTTCTGAGGTGGCATCTTTCTGATTCCCTGGTGCTCTGACCTGATGTATCACAGGAAAAACTACACTCCTGAATCCTGTAGTTATTATGGTGACTGTTCCACCCTCTTGCCCATTCTTCACTTGCAGAGTGTACTGGGTCTTAATCAGCCCACCTGTCTGCCCAATTATCTGGCTCATTTTTAGGCTCTTCCTGAGTATATGAAGACCTATACTCAGGAGGGGAAGGGAAAGGAAGAGATGACCAGGGGAAACTGTTCTTCATTTGGTTGGAAGCTGAAGCAACAACCGTAATGGGCATTTACTCCATTCTCTAGTCAGTAGAGATCCTGGTGTCTGAGTCAGGTCTTGACAGAGAGGAAATGGCAACATATCTTCTTATCTATTTCCTTAAAGCAGGCTCTTTATAAAAGAGATCTTGGCACATGTCTTGTGTGTGCTTGATAGGTTTTTCTCCATCCAGCTTCATCTGCCTTGTAAGTAAGTATTGTCACTTCCTTCCACATCCTGGCAATTAGGTTGTCTGTCAGTGTTCATCCACCTTGTTAGTGTGAGTCTTCATATTTGTCTGTATTTGCTGGGATATCTTCTGGAGAGACAAGGAGAGGCTTGTTGGGAGCCTCTAGCTAGAGGCCATTTTGTATAGCAAGTCCCACAATGAATTTCATTGTCTGTCTTCCTTAGAAGACCATGAGATCCCTAAAGGGATGGGCTGGGTCACATACATCACTGGGTCTCAGCACCTTGTAGGCAACTGGCACAGAATTGCTGCTCAAAAAATGTTTAAAGAACAAAAGAGGTGGAGAGGGGCGGAAGATGGCGGCGTGAGTAGAGCAGCGGAAATCTCCTCCCAAAACCACATACATCTATGAAAATATAACAAAGACAACCCTTCCTAGAATAAAGACCAGAGGACACAGGACGATATCCAGACCACATCCACACCTGAGAGAACCCAGCGCCTCGCGAAGGGGGTAAGATACAAGCCCCGGCCCCGCGGGAGCCGAGCGCCCCTCCCCCCAGCTCCCGGCGGGAGAGGAGCAGGCAGAGCGGGAGGGAGACGGAGCCCAGGACTGCCGAACACCCAGCCCCAGACATTCGGGCCAGAGTGCAGGGCCCTCGATACTGGGAAAACAGGGCAGCAAGAACAGTGAGCAGGCACTGGAGGCTGGGCGACTGAGGGCATAAGAAAAGCGCGCGACCATTTTTTTTTTTTTGCTTTTTTGCTGTTTTGTTTTGGCGAGCGCTTTTTGGAAGTCTTAAAGGGACAGGGACCCCAATACTAGGGAAACAGGGCAGAAAGACCGGTGAGCAGAGGCCTGAGGCTGGCACCGGAGAATAAAGAAAAATGAACGACCACCTTTTTTTTTTAATTAAAAAATTTTTTTTTTTTAATTAAAAAAATTTTTTTTCTTGTTTTTTTTTTGTGGTCGTTGTTTTGTTTTGGCGGGTGCTTTTTGGAAGTCTTAAAGGGGCAGGGCGGGTCACTTAATCCAGAGGTAGGGAATCCGGGATCTCTGGGCACTCTAACCCCTGGGCTGCAGGGAGCAGGGAGGCCCCTTACGGAGATAAATAGCCTCCCAGCAGCTCCTGCTCCAACGCGACTCCACCATTTTGGAGTAGCTGCCAGAGCCAGGCCACGCCCACAGCAACAGCGGAGATTAAATCCATAGCAGCCGGGCAGGAAGCAGAAACCCTGTCTGCGCGCAGCTGCGCAGCACAAGCCACTAGAGGCCGCTGTTCTCCCAGGAGAGGAGGGCCATAAACCAACAAGAAAGGAAGTCCTTCCAGCCGTCACTCGTCCTAGTTCTGCAGACTATTCCTATCACCATGAAAAGGCAAAGCTACAGGCAGACAAAGATCACAGAGACAACACCAGAGAAAGAGACAGACCTAACCAGTCTTCCTGACAAAGAATTCAAAATAAGAATCATAAACATGCTGACAGAGATGCAGAGAAATACGCAAGAAAAATGGGATGAAGTCCGGAAAGAGATCACAGATGCCAGAAAGGAGATCGCAGAAATGAAACAAACTCTGGAAGGGTTTATAAGCAGAATGGATAGAATGCAAGAGGCCATTGATGGAATTGAAATCAGAGAACAGGAACGCATAGAAGCTGACATAGAGAGAGACAAAAGGATCTCCAGGAATGAAACAATATTAAGAGAACTGTGTGACCAATCTAAAAGGAACAATATCCGTATTATAGGGGTCCCAGAAGAAGAAGAGAGAGGCAAAGAGATGGAAAGTATCTTAGAAGAAATAATTGCTGAAAACTTCCCCACACTGGGGGAGGAAGTAATCGAACAGACCACGGAAATACACAGAACCCCCAACAGAAAGGATCCAAGAAGGGCAACACCAAGACACATAATAATTAAAATGGCAAAGATCAAGGACAAGGAAAGAGTGTTAAAGGCAGCTAGAGAGAAAAAGGTCACCTATAAAGGGAAACCCATCAGGCTAACGTCAGATTTCTCAACAGAAACCCTACAGGCCAGAAGAGAATGGCATGATATATTTAATACAATGAAACAGAAGGGCCTTGAACCAAGGATACTGTATCCAGCACGACTATCATTCAAATATGACGGTGGGATTAAACAATTCCCAGACAAACAAAAGCTGAGGGAATTTGCTTTCCACAAACCACCTCTCCAGAACATCTTCCAGGGACTGCTCTAGATGGGAGCACTCCTAGAAGGAGCACAGCACAAAACACCCAACATATGAAGAATCGAGGAGGAGGAACAAGAAGGGAGAGAAGAAAAGAATCTCCAGACAGTGTATATAACAGCTCAATAAGCGAGCTAAGTTAGGCAGTAAGATACTAAAGAGGCTAACCTTGAACCTTTGGTAACCATGAATTTAAAGCCTGCAATGGCAATAAGTACATATCTTTCAATAGTCACCCTAAATGTTAATGGGTTGAATGCACCAATCAAAAGACACAGAGTAACAGAATGGATAAAAAAGCAAGACCCATCTATATGCTGCTTACAAGAAACTCACCTCAAACCCAAAGACATGTACAGACTAAAAGTCAAGGGATGGAAAAACATATTTCAAGCAAACAACAGTGAGAAGAAAGCAGGGGTTGCAGTACTAATATCAGACAAAATAGACTTCAAAACAAAGAAAGTAACAAGAGATAAAGAAGGACACTACATAATGATAAAGGGATCAGTCAAACAAGAGGATATAACCATTCTAAATATATATGCACCCAACACAGGAGCACCAGCATATGTGAAACAAATACTAACAGAACTAAAGGGGGATATAGACTGCAATGCATTCATTCTAGGAGACTTCAACACACCACTCACCCCAAAGGATAGATCCACTGGGCAGAAAATAAGTAAGGACACGGAAGCACTGAACAACACAGTAGAGCAGATGGACCTAATAGACATCTATAGAACTCTACATCCAAAAGCAGCAGGATATACATTCTTCTCAAGTGCACATGGAACATTCTCCAGAATAGACCACATACTAGGCCACAAAAAGAGCCTCAGAAAATTCCAAAAAATTGAAATCCTACCAACCAACTTTTCAGACCACAAAGGCATAAAACTAGAAATAAACTGTACAAAGAAAGCAAAGAGGCTCACAAACACATGGAGGCTTAACAACACGCTCCTAAATAATCAATGGATCAATGACCAAATCAAAATGGAGATCCAGCAATATATGGAAACAAATGACAACAACAACACTAAGCCCCAACTTCTGTGGGACACAGCAAAAGCAGTCTTAAGAGGAAAGTATATAGCAATCCAAGCATATTAAAAAAAGGAAGAGCAATCCCAAACGAATGGTCTAATGTCACAATTATCGAAATTGGAAAAAGAAGAACAGATGAGGCCTAAGGTCAGCAGAAGGAGGGACATAATAAAGATCAAAGAAGAAATAAATAAAATTGAGAAGAATAAAACAATAGCAAAAATCAATGAAACCAAGAGCTGGTTCTTCGAGAAAATAAACAAAATAGATAAGCCTCTAGCCAGACTTATTAAGAAGAAAAGAGAGTCAACACAAATCAACAGTATCAGAAACGAGAAAGGAAAAATCACGACGGACCCCACAGAAATGCAAAGAATTATTGGAGAATACTATGAAAACCTATATGCTAACAAGCTGGGAAACCTAGGAGAAATGGACAACTTCCTAGAAAAATATAACCTTCCAAGATTGACCCAGGAAGAAACAGAAAATCTAAACAGACCAATTACCAGCAACGAAATTGAAGAGGTAATCAAAAAACTACCAAAGAACAAAACCCCCGGGCCAGATGGATTTACCTCGGAATTTTATCAGACATACAGGGAAGACATAATACCCATTCTCCTTAAAGTTTTCCAAAAGATAGAGGAGGAGGGGATACTCCCAAACTCATTCTATGAAGCTAACATCACCCTAATACCAAAACCAGGCAAAGACCCCACCAAAAAAGAAAACTACAGACCAATATCCCTGATGAACGTAGATGCAAAAATACTCAACAAAATATTAGCAAACCGAATTCAAAAATACATCAAAAGGATCATACACCATGACCAAGTGGGATTCATCCCAGGGATGCAAGGATGGTACAACATTCGAAAGTCCATCAACATCATCCACCACATCAACAAAAAGAAAGACAAAAACCACATGATCATCTCCATAGATGCTGAAAAAGCATTTGACAAAGTTCAACATCCATTCATGTTAAAAACTCTCAGCAAAATGGGAATAGAGGGCAAGTACCTCAACATAATAAAGGCCATCTATGATAAACCCACAGCCAACATTATACTGAACAGCGAGAAGCTGAAAGCATTTCCTCTGAGATCGCGAACTAGACAGGGATGCCCACTCTCCCCACTGTTATTTAACATAGTACTGGAGGTCCTAGCCACGGCAATCAGACAAAACAAAAAAAATACAAGGAATCCAGATTGGTAAAGAAGAAGTTAAACTGTCACTATTTGCAGATGACATGATACTGTACATAAAAAACCCTAAAGACTCCACCCCAAAACTACTAGAACTGATATCGGAATACAGCAAAGTTGCAGGATACAAAATCAACACACAGAAATCTGTGGCTTTCCTATACACTAACAATGAATCAACAGAAAGAGAAATCAGGAAAACAACTCCATTCACAATTGCATCAAAAAAAATAAAATACCTAGGAATAAACCTAACCAAGGAAGTGAAAGACTTATACTCTGAAAACTACAAGTCACTCTTAAGAGAAATTAAAGGGGACACTAACAGATGGAAACTCATCCCATGCTCGTGGCTAGGAAGAATTAATATCGTCAAAATGGCCATCCTGCCCAAAGCAATATACAGATTTGATGCAATCCCTATGAAACTACCAGCAACATTCTTCAATGAACTGGAACAAATAATTCAAAAATGCATATGGAAACACCAAAGACCCTGAATCGCCAAAGCAATCCTGAGAAAGAAGAATAAAGTAGGGGGGATCTCACTCCCCAACTTCAAGCTCTACTATAAAGCCATAGTAATCAAGACAATTTGGTACTGGCACAAGAGCAGAGCCACAGACCAATGGAACAGACTAGAGAATCCAGACATTAACCCAAACATATATGGTCAATTAATATTTGATAAAGGAGCTATGGACATACAATGGCAAAATGACAGTCTCTTCAACAGGTGGTGCTGGCAAAACTGGACAGCTACATGTAGGAGAATGAAACTGGACCATTGTCTAACCCCATATACAAAAGTAAACTCAAAATGGATCAAAGACCTGAATGTAAGCCATGAAACCATCAAACTCTTGGAAGAAAACATAGGCACAAACCTCTTAGACATAAACATGAGTGACCTCTTCTTGAACATATCTCCCCGGGCAAGGAAAACAACAGCAAAAATGAGTAAGTGGGACTATATTAAGCTGAAAAGCTTCTGTACAGCAAAAGACACCATCAATAGAACAAGAAGGATCCCTACAGTATGGGAGAATATATTTGAAAATGACACATCCGATAAAGGCTTGACGTCCAGAATATATAAGGAGCTCTCACGCCTCAACAAACAAAAAACAAATAACCCAATTAAAAAATGGGCAGAGGAACTGAACAGACAGTTCTCCAAAAAAGAAATACAGATGGCCAACAGACACATGAAAAGATGCTCCACATCACTAATTATCAGAGAAATGCAAATTAAAACTACAATGAGGTATCACCTCACACCAGTAAGGATGGCTGCCATCCAAAAGACAAACAACAACAAATGTTGGCGAGGCTGTGGAGAAAGGGGAACCCTCCTACACTGCTGGTGGGAATGTAAGTTAGTTCAACCATTGTGGAAAGCAGTATGGAGGTACATCAAAATGCTCAAAACAGACTTACCATTTGACCCAGGAATTCCACTCCTAGGAATTTACCCTAAGAACGCAGCAATCAAGTCTGAGAAAGACAGATGCACCCCTATGTTTATTGCAGCACTATTTACAATAGCCAAGAATTGGAAGCAACCTAAATGTCCATCAATAGATGAATGGATAAAGAAGATGTGGTACATATACACAATGGAATACTACTCAGCCATAAGAAAAGGGCAAATCCAATCATTTGCAGCAACATGGATGGAGCTGGAGGGTATTATGCTCAGTGAAACAAGCCAAGCGGAGAAAGAGAAATACCAAATGATTTCACTTATCTGTGGAATATAAGAACAAAGGAAAAACTGAAGGAACAAAACAGCAGCAGAATCACAGAACTCAAGAATGGACTAACAGGTACCAAAGGGAAAGGGACTGGGGAGGATGGGTGGGTAGGGAGGGATAAGGGGGGGAGAAGTAGGGGGGTATTAAGATTAACATGAATGGGGGGGTAGGAGAAAAGGGAGGGCTGTACAACACAGAGAAGGCAAGTAGTGATTCTACAACATTTTGCTATGCTGATGGACAGTGACTGTAAAGGGGTTTATAGGGGAGAGCCTAGTAAACATAATATTCGTCATGTAAGTGTAGATTAGTGATAGAAAAAAAAAAAAAAAAGGGCAGTTCCTGTGTGGTAACCTCCAACGAGTTCTACACAAGGGTATAAAGGGCATATAAAAGTGTAGGCAAAGGGTCTGTTTGTGTTTATACAGAGGATCAAAGCCTAATTGGGCTACCCCGAAAATGAACTAAGATATGATATGAAAAAGAACTTCCAACATCTGCACTCTCTGGAAGACTCATGCCAGAAGATGATCATCAAAAAACCCCAACAAAGATCTACGCACTGCTACAGCTGTAGATGCACTCATCCCACAAGTTCCTGGACTTGCCATGGGAATGAGGAAGGAGATATCTAAGCTGGCCTGTGCATACAGTAAAACAACAAAATTGGACTGGATCTATACTGTTGGAACTCAACCAAGAATTTGGAGAAGTGCAAATTGTAGCGCTCCAAAGTCATACAACTACAAACTATTTACTGTTAAAAGAACATATGGCATGTGAACAATCCCCAGGAATGGGTTGTTTTAATTTGTCTGATTTCTCTCAGACTGTTCAAGTTCAGTTGGATAATATCCACCATATCATAGATTTCACAAATCATTCACAAATGCCTAAGGTGCCTAACTGGTTTTCTTGGTTTCACTGCAGATGGCTGGTAATTACAGATATGCTTTGGTTATGTAACTATACTCCTATTATGTTAATGTGTGTGTGCAATTTAAGTAGTAGCTTAAAACCTGTACATGCTGAAGTTCCTCTACAAGAAGATATATCAAAGAAATAATCAATCTTCCCATGTTTTCTTCCGCCTGCTACTTCTATAGCTTTTCTTCTTCCTTCCTAATTACAACCCTTAAATAGAATTCGTGCCTCATATCAAATTTACCGAGTATCATAATTCTTCCAAGTGGTAAAGATACCTCAAGACAAATGCTGGGCATAGAAGCCACAGGGCATAAATATGCAAAGAAGTAAAAAGCTAACCTTTTCAAACAATAAGGCTTCTCTCTCACTTACCAACTTCACATTTCCCTGTATGGCCCCGGAAGATGACTGGTTAGCCAGAGACGGGTAAGATTCCTCAAGGGAGGAACAACCTAAGACAGGCACAGTCGCAGGGGGGCCATCAGGTGAGAAATTGGGGATCAACAGAGGTGAGGCTTAGAACCTCACCCCCCCGTTGTGAGAGAAATCTTCTGCATACGTGGATGTTTTATTGCCCTGGTCTAGCTTGGATTAACACATAGTCTACAGGCACACACCTGATCATCTACATGTGCTCTTTTACAACACTAAACTATGTTTTCTACCTTTATCTTGTATCTACCTACCACTTCAGCATTTTATTAAAAATAATAATAATAAAGAGAGAAAAGTGGTATGCACATATAAATCAAGTATAAAAACCAAATGAGTATTCATATTTGAACTGACTGTTTAGAGTTCATAATGCATGAGCAAAACCGAAAGTTTCTGTGATGACTGCCCTTGTACTGTTCACTATGTAACTTATTCATTATGTAAGAATTTGTTCTACATGTAAAAACTTGTTTGTTATGCCTCAGAAGATTGGAGACTGACAAAAATTAGGCTTGGGGTGGATTAATGATTGTGCATTGAGCATTGACTCCCCTATACAGAATTTTATTGTCGTTAACAACCATTTGATCAATAAATATGAGAGATGCCCTCACAAAAAAAAAAAAAAAAAAAAAAAAGGACAGACTTCCAATGGTAAAATAAATTAGTAACAGGGATGTAATGTATAGCATAAGGAATATAGTCAAGATATTGTAACAGCCTGGTAGGGTGATAGCTGGAACCTAGAATTATGTATATAAATGTTCTACCACTGTGTTGTACACTTGAAACTCATGTAATGTAATACTGTGTGTCAACTACCCTTCAATAAAAAATAATTATTTAAAAAAAAAAAAAAAGAGCAAAAGAGGTGGAAGAAGTATTTTGTTATGTGTCTATTATCCATTGTTAAAAAATTTAAAATTACTCATAAATGGTCTACCTGCTGCTCCAAAATTAATGAAAATGTGTATTGCTACTTAAGAATCTAATTAAAGGTAGCTAAGGTCATGGAATGTATAACTAAACCTTTCATTTATGCAGTTAAGTAATATTTAAAAAGAAAAAGATGGGATAAGGGAGCGACTTAATATTTTCTCAAGAACAAGACACCCATGTGATCATTCTCAGGATGAAGTTACTATTTGTCTACACTCTCTACCTCTAAGTGGGATGAAGAAAACAGGCTTAAACTATAACAAATGGGATGTAGATTAGAGGCAAGCAGAAACTTTCTAATAGGGCCGCTTCATAATGTGTAGAATTATCAAGGGAAGCTGTGTAATTGCTTTCACTAGAAATCCTTTCCAATCTTTTACACACAAAAGTGTTTAGAGGTTCTGTGAATTGGTTGACTACCCCAAAACTTTCCAGCCAGAGGGCCTCTGAGCCTTAGCAAAAGGGTCAAATCACCCGTGGGTGCCTGAAAGCCCTCAGCTGCTGGCTTGGAGGCAAGCATCTGTCGCTTTGAAGGAGTGATTTAGTGATATCAAATAGCTGGGTGATTAATCAAGAAAACAAGTGAGCATTTGACATCAGAGAGGAAAAAAATAGCCAAGGAGATGCTCTAGGGGAAATAGTTACCCAGGCTTGGATTCTCAAGCGAACGGTGCTTTTAGGGATATTTACATATCATAACCCATTGCAAGAGAGAGATCAATCTTCTGCACAGCTAAATTAATATTTAGTTTGCTCAAGAAAGTCAATCCCCTGGGTTATTAGGGAAATTAGCAGAAGTCCTAAACTGACAGTATTCTAGCTTGAACCATCAGCATGCTCTCCAGGTCATCAATACTGTTCTCCTCAGACCCTTCTGAGTTGATGCGCCCCATCCTCATCCCACCCAACTCCTCTGATCCCTCTTACTTTTTTTCTACCTCCTTCTCTTCTTACTAAGAATCCTCCCTTCAGAGAAAGCCTGACATAGACGTCCAGAAGAACAAAAAGCTTCTGAAACAGGGGTGAGGTCTGAAGCTCCATCCCCTGGCCACTCTTGTACTTTCCCACCTGGGGGTCCCCTGAGAAGGCCTCAGAGCACAGTTTTAAACTCCTAGACCAAGAACAGAGACTCCCATTGTGCAGCAGAACCAGCTGGGCTGAGGGCTATAAAGTCACACTGCGGGCCTACCTCATCCCTACTGACTTAAAATCCTCAGGGGTGGGGCTGGGGATCAGAAGATACTAAGTTGGTAATTTTTGTGTTATTTGCCTGGCACAGGTTGAAAGACCCTGGCAGAGCTCTCCTTGAGCTCTCTGGCCATGTGTTCTCCAGGGTCCTTCCAGGAGAAGGGTTTTGCTGTTGGATAACAGGCAGTTCTGTCTTCAGTGAGGTCTAGAAAAGCCACTCAGTACCCACACAAAGAGAAGAAGCATGAGACTGTGTCACAGGGACACCAAGCTTACTGGGAGAAGTGGGGTTTGGCTAGAAGTAGAGGGCAGGGAGCTCATTCCATTTCAGTTTTGCATGTAAATGTCCAGTGCAGTGCTTGTGTGCTCAATAAACACAAGCCACTCCCCCCATGGTCAGCTGCCCACCACCAGCCTTTAGCTGTTACTTTGCTTTATTCTCCAGGCCTTCTCACCACCTGATACGCTATTGCCTCTGTTGTCATTCTTCTCCACAACACTGTAAGCTCTCAGATCAGGGCCCGTGTCTACTCCACAGCCTAGAGCAGAGTCTGCCTGGCTCACTGTAGCTACTCAAATATTTGTGGAATAAGGGGGTGAGTGCATGACTAGCCAGGTGCAAGGAAAGGAGAGCCTGGGGTGGGTGTGGGGGCAGCAAGGGGATCAAGCTGGCCGTGCAGCCCATGCCTAGAGGGAGGCTGACAGAGACTGAGCTGAGAAGGCAGGTTCCAGGGAGCTTGTGGAGAAATCTGGATGCTACGTCAGAGTGGTTGGTCTCTCTTTACCAGACAGTGAGGAGCCACTAGGTGTGTGTGCTGGGAGGAGAGCAGATCAAGTTTGGCTTGGGAAAGATTAGTTTGGCAGCAGAGTGCAGAACGATTAGAGTGGGGAGAGGCCAGAAGCTGGGCAACCACTTAGAGACTCTCCACTTGTCCAGGGAAGGCAGTCTGGGCCAGAACTGGGACGGGTCATGGACTCGGGACAAGGGCAATGGGAGAAAGATGTGACAGAGGCGGACGTTGCCCAATGTGCCTCTCAAAAGACTGATGAAGGAGAGGAAAGAGTCTGAGACTCACCCCTCCATCCATGAGGGGTGGGCTGGAGGTGGGTGAGCAGGTAAAGTGATGAGGAGTTGTCCATAGACCTGGGGAACAGTTGCAAGAGCACAGCTTGGGGGGAACCTCTTTTGAGAGTTGAAGAGGGAACAGTAAGAAGTGGTAAGACAGGTGAGAGAAAAATGGGGACCTTGGAAACTGAGGCAAGAGCTCTGGGTCAACTGCTGGTGAGGGTCCAGGAGGATGATGGGTAACTGGGAGTGAGTCACTCCCAGGGTGACAGCTCCAGAGATGTTGGGACAGTTGGTGGTGTACTGGGGCAGAGGGCAGCAATGGGATCTTCCCTTCGGGTGCTGAGGCAGGGTGGGATGGAGGGGCAGGAAGAGGGAGGCAGGCTGAGGCAGAGCAGGGGAAGCCAAGCAGTGTCAGCATGGGGAGACAGGTCTGGCTGTGACTGAGGGGGAGCCATCCCAGCAAAGGAGACACTAAACATAAGAATGGGAAACTGATTTAGCAAAGCTCAAGAAGACAGAGAGCAGGGAAAGGGTCACAGCAGCTGCCCACATGTAACTCATTAACAACTATGGGAAAGGCATGGTGGGGAAACGGCGCCCACTAGTGCTGGCTGTTAGGGGGGTAATGGAAAAAGGTTCTCCCTGACTGTAAGACCAGCCCATCGCCGGGTGGGTGAGAGGGGCTGGGGGTGGAGCTCACTTCTCCAGCATAACATTATTGCTGCAAGGCCATCTTGACCTAGAACACTCGGGCTATCTCCAGAATCAGGAAAAGAGAGCCGAGCTGTGGGAGCTGAGCCTGGGAGAATGGCTCCTTTCTCCAGTGCCTAGCCACCTGTGACTGCCCATGCAAATCCTTCCAACCCTTGCTCAATGCCTCCCGCAGTTAGGGCACTTCCTCCGTGTCTCAGCTTGCATAGTCTTCTTCTGCGGTACTGCATTCTCTGCTTTGTGTAGCCAGGTGTGTACATCTCTCCCACCTCTTCTGGGGTCAGGGCCCTCTGTGGATGCTCACAGAATGCACTGGAAAGTGAGATATAAAGGCAGCCAGAGACTTCTGGAGGACAGGAGCAGCAGCGAGTTGGACAAGAACCATATCCAGAGCCCTGCACACACAACCAATGCCCACAGATTCTCTGAGCCTCATTCATTCATTCATCAGATATATACCATCACCTTCATCTGCCAGGTGCTGTTCTAGGCACTGGGTATTCAGTAGTGAAAAAAACCCACTTATCCCAAGAATGCAGACCCCATTCTAATAAGGGGAGACCCACAATAAACAAAATTGATTAATAGAAACCACACTGTGTTAGAAGGTGAGTGCCAAGGGTGGGAAGGATAGGGTGTGTCATGGGGGTTGCACTAAATAGGGTAATCAAAGTAAGTCTCGCTGAGAAGATGAAAGAAGACAGATTTGATTATTTAAAGCCCACCCAGTCCTGTTGAGCTGTAAGAGTAATAAGGGGCCTCAACCGGCTCCTCCGCCAGGCCTCCTAGCTCCAGGGCGTGATGAAGCTGGGCAGGCGGATGCGGTTCTCCGAGAGCACCGCGAGAGGGAGCCCGGCCCCCTCCTAGCGCCTTCCCAGCCCTCCCGCACAGCCTTGCAAGCAAAAGTTTTTCTTAAACTAACAATGCCAGTGTGAGGAGGTGCTCGCGCCTGATTGGACGGGAGAATTTTGCAGGTTTGATTCCTTGATTGGACAGGAGGTGTTAGGGGTGGGGAGAGAGTTGATGGTGGGGGATCCCGCTCCCTCCCGCGTCAGTCTGGCCGGCTCTGTCCTCTCGTAGGCTGCTCGGTAGCTCGCAATGTGACACCAGGACGCACACGCACTCGCGCGCTCTCCCCAGCTCGCACTCCCTCGCCCTGTCTGTCTCTCACACACACAGGCACGCACACACCCACCTCTCCCATAAACACACACACACACATGCACACCCACACCCACGCGCGCCCGCACCGCCCCACGCGAGCACACTCCCGCCCACGCCCACGCCGCGCTCGGGGGAGTCCGGTCCCAGCTAGAGCGCGAAAGGATACGGAGAAACCACTGGCGGGGAGTGCAGCGGCGCCCCGGGACGCGGCGCCCTCCCCGCGCGGCCGCCTCGGCTCGGGATCGGCCTGGGGGCCGCCGGCCGGCGATGGCCCGGGATTGCTTGGTGCTGCTCCTTCTGGCATCCGCAGTGGCCGCGATGGAAGGTAACGTACCCTCCGCGGCGCAGGTTGGAGGCTGGCGGCTGTATCCCCGGGGCTGCTCCCGCTGCTTCGCGTAGCCCGAAGCCCGCGACCCCAGGCGAGGCTGTTGCGGAGCCCCGGCCGCGGCCGAGCGCGGGACTGGGGCGGCACCCACCGGCGCGGCCCCGGCTGGCTCCCGGCGCCCGCGGCTGGTTGGCGGCGCTCTCTGGCAGCCCGGGTCTCCCGCAGCCTGGGCTTGGGAGAGCGCGGAACCCGCTGCATTGCAGTGCAATTTCTTACTGCCGGACGGAGCTGGGCGTTGGGGAGGAAGGGTCGCCTCCGGCCCCCGGCCCCTGGGGCGCGGGCTTCTGTGCACTCCGTGTCCCGGCACGGATGCGTTCAGGCGGCCGAGCGCCGCCGCTCCTGTTCCTCAGCTCGGGCCCCACCGGCTCAGGACTGTGGGCTCGGCGGGCAGGCTCCCGCGCGGGGCGCAGCAGCTCCGCCCTGGTACCCTGCGAGTGGCCGCCGAAGGAGAGGAGCTGAGTTCACTGAGTACCCTCGGGCACCGCTGGAGGTGCGGGGACCTGGGGGGCAGCATCTTTAACGGGCCACGGAGGGGAGGCGGACACCTTTGTCGGCTCCTGAGCCTGGGAAAGAGGGTGGGATGGGTGGTCGGTCCTGCTGAAACTCGCCCAAACACCCCTTCGCCCCGGGAAGGGAGCCTTGGCGGCCGGGAGCCGACGGGCAGCAACGCTGTCCCAGCTACAGCCTTGGCTGTGCCTCCGGCGGTGGCCGGGCAAGCGCACCCCGCGGGCACCGTGCCTGGCGCGGCAGGGAGCTCCCCGCTCCGCGGCGCCCGCGAATCCCTGTGGGAAATCCCTGCGCCGCTCCCCGCCTCCCGCCCTCTTCCCCGCCCCCAGTCCTCGCAACCCGGCCCTAGAACGGCGTGGAGTTGCCGGGATGGAAGCAACTCTTGGGGGTGATGCGCCGCGGCAGCCCGGAGCGCACTCCCACTTCCCTGGGTCGCCCTACGGGGACGCAGCTCCAGGCGCCCGCGCCCCGGTCCATGCTGAACCGCTACGCCGGGCTGACGCAGTTCTCACTAAACTGCTACAGGTTGCTCAGAGGACCCTTTCTACACTCCCCTCCACAAAAACCCCCACCGTTTTTCAGCGCTGCGGGCCCTTCTGGATAGCGCTGTCCTTTTCCAAAGGAAGCGGGGACATTCGGGGCTCTGAGGCGGAGCCGATACCCTCACCTTGGTAGTGGAGACATCATATCCCGCGTGCATTCTGGTGGCGGCGCAGGGATGAGGTGATTAATAACCTAGAAAGCTCTCGCTTGCTTTTATAAAGGTGATTTTTTGTCTGCCCCCGCTTTACGGTGCCCTTTCTCGCTGCTGGTCTTTGTGCGGAGGGGGTTGCTTTTTGGAACGCGCAGGGACTGAACAATGTGGAGCGCGGTCAGCACCCCGAGCCGAGATGGTTGGGTTTGACTTACTGAGGGCCCAGTGCGGGAGCAGTTGAAATAGGAAAAGCGAGGCGCCGTGCGCATGCAAACTGGTCAGGACAACCTGGGTGAGCGATCTTTTGCAACCGGCGAGGCGACACTGGACTTTGAGCAGTGGTACCGCGCGTCCTGCCCGCCGCTCTCCGCGCCCACCGGTGGGTCCCGGGCGGGGCCTCGGAGAGCAGAGAGGTCCCCACTTTGGGAGCCTAGCCTCGGTAATGGGTCTCCATGGATGAAGGAGGGCCCATAAATGCAAGCGAAATTGTTTGGGAGCAAATGTGTGGGGACACACCAGGCGTCTGGATGCGTGCGGTTTCTTTCCTGGACACAGTCTTCAAGGCTGAAGATGCCCGAGGGAGGGAGTGTGCCTATCGTTGTGCCGGCTTCCAGGCCTGCGTACACGCAGGTCGTCTGGGGGTGGCCCACGTTGGGAGATCTGCGGCCCTTCTCTCCACGCAGCCAAGAAACTTTACCAGTAGCTTGGTAAAAGCAAGTGACTCTCAGGGCTGAAAATCTCCCCAGCAAGGGTTAAAAGAAACACCACATTCAGCAGAATATTAAAGCAGCACCACGGTCCCTGCTCAGTGCTCAGGGATAGTACACACCATTCACTCCTGTCTCTCCTCGAATGAACACAGGCAGGCTCATTTTCTACCCTCCACACACGGAGCCGCCTTCTCGCCTGCCTGGCTGGGCAGGAGCCAGCGTCATTCTTTTTGCGATGAGTGAGGAATAATTATCAGAAAAGTGGATCAATGAGCTGCCGATGCAGACAGCAGATCCCTCCCAAACTCATCTGTGGCCAGGGGGCGCCTCTCCCTGCTGATTTGGCCACTTGTGTGTCTGTCTGTCTTCTTTCCTGTGGGGATCTCTGGTGGAATTTCAGTGGGGCCTCCTTCCCCAGGGCAGGTGGCACCAAGACCAGGCAGGTCCTCAGGCAGACCAGAACAGGGACAAAGGGACAGCAGCGACCACAGGACAGAGGCAGGCAGGGCCTTATGAGACCTCTGCCTGGGTGGGACGAAGGAAGAAAGGGGTCGGGAAACCTGGGGTGAGGGAAACCCACACTAAATAGAGCACCTCTTCCCTCCTCTGCTCACCCTTGGCCATTTCCAGCCAGTGGCTCTGCTCTGTGGGGAGAGGATGGCACTGCAGGGAAAAGGCTCTCTGGGGCTTTTTAATCTATTTTCAGAGGGGAGCAGGGCGGGCTGGGACGCGGCCTTCTGCGTGCAGAACCAGGCCTCCTTCCTCAGGGTCCAGACAAACGACCGCCTCTTCAAGCCCGTCTTTTCCCATTGGGTCTGAGAGCTTGTAGAAAAGGGGCTGCTGGTGTATGGAGGGAAGGCAACCACCTACATTCGCTGAGCTGCCCTTTGACCTGTGACCTTCAGGACAGGGTCTGAATACCTGGGCTCCTCTAGGTGTTTCTGCAGCAGTAGGGACATGTTGGGATGGCAGCAGTCACCCCTCCCTCAGAGTGGAGTATCCCTGGGCTAAGCACTTTGGCCCTTCCCGGAGGCAGCAATCTGGAAGGACAACTCACTGCATCTTCCCAGCTTCACCCCCATGGTCCATGAATGACCTTTTACCTGCATGTGGCCTCAGTGTTGGGACAGTGGGTGACCAGAGCACGCCCAGGAGATCTTGATATGGCAAGCTCAGGACTTCACTCCGGGTTCTTTGGTGTGGCCTAGAGTGAAGTCCAGAGCTTGCCACCCTCGATCGTGCACATGTGTTTGATTTGGTGGTATGGTAGATTTCTCAGGGATTAATAAATAGTGAGTTCTCAGTAGGAATTGCTGGCGCATGACTATACACCTGAGTTACTGTACCCTTTTGTGGCATACACCACCTTGAAATTCAAGGGCACTGAGTTCCATTGTATATAGTTAAGTCTCTATTACAGGTTTATGGTGAAAACCCCCCAACCTCAGCCCATGTGTCTACAACAGGCCACCTCGCCAGGCAGTGATTGGCTGATTCTGCATTTTCTGTTAATATTTGTTTGCTCTGTGTACATCTGCTCTGAGTATCCAAGAGCGTGCATGAGGCTATAAGCAGTAGCAGGCGCCAGAGATTTAAAAAAATGTCTAGGAGAGAAAAGTAAATTTGGGAAAATTTGATCTATCCGTTAGCTGATTTTATTTTCTGTGCATTGTGAAGGTAGCTATTACTCAGTGCTTGTGGAAGACCCCCTCAAGCCGGTGAGTGGAATGCTGGTGAGGTAGGTAACGCAGCTCTTGACAATTGCTTGAGAAAAGTCTTGGCAGAGTAAATAACTGCAGAGGTCAGACACGGCCCCAGCCCAAACCTTTGGGGTTGGTAGAGCAGAACTGCCAGTAGCTAGTGATGCCCAGAAGCTTGGGGAAGGCCTGCCAGGTCACAGAGGATCCTCTCCCTTTGTTGAATCCTCAAGAGAGGATCTCCTTCCGTTTGTTGATCTGTGCAGACCTGACCTCTCAGAGCCCCTACCCTGGCCCCTCACGAAGATGGGTCCTAATTACCAAGATGTGTTTTGGGGAAAGCCCAGCAGGCAGAGGCATGATATAGCATTTAAAAACAATTTTACCCATGAAGAAGTGACCTTTGTTAAAGCAAATTGGACCAAAGAAGGAGGGTGGTGCAGAGAATGCATGACGTCACCGTGACTCCTTTCTTTGTATCTACTGTGTGGATTCCTCTCCTACCCCTTGCCTCAATTTACCAGAAACTACCAATTCTCTAGTTGGCTGACTGAATTTCATGAACTCAGGGCAGTGGAAGAAATTTGCTGGGTTAGGAATGAGGTCTGGCCATGGTGATGAGGCTGGAGTCCATGCGGGGTGGGGACAGATGGCTGGCCCGTGAAGCCAGAGCACTCCACCTGGCTTTTTCATCTCCTAACTCTTATTCCTTGGGAAAATCACTCTGTCTATAAGAACAGTGTCTTTCTCTGTACAGTGGGTCATGATGCCCTGCACAGTGGGTTATGAGGATATACCTGTAACTAGTTTAAAAAAAGATGCTGTGGAGTCAAAGACACGTTCATATTATGAAATTGAAACAATTGTTTACAGCTATTCCCTAAGAGCTCTTAGTAATGCCAAGATTCAGAAGCATGGCATTTTCAAGGGTAGGCAGAATGGAGGAAATTTTGGAAGCCCAAAGAGGGGAGTATCATCTCAGGCAGTGTGGTTCTCAGGCTTCAGGAAGCCTCTTGGCACCTGGGCAATTTGCTATAGACTCCTGAGCTCTAGCCCCACAAGTTCAGCAGGTCTGGATAGACCCTGAAAATCTGCATTCTGATCTCCCAGAAGATCCTGATGTAGGTGCTTCCTAGAAACACTGCCCAGGGTAATGGCTTTAAACTAGGCTGCAGTCAGAAATCCTGGGCAAGTCTTGCTCCACTTTGCACTTTCTGAGTCAGAATGGCCTGGGCATCTGCATTTTTAACAAAGGGCCCCAGTGATTCAGATGCAGGCAGCGGGGCACCAGTGTATTTGGGAACTATTGGTAACAGCTAACAGTTAATAGAAGATGTTGTTCTAGGGACTTTTTGTAAGCTAATTCACTTAATCTTTGTGATAACCCTATCAGGTAGGGGGGTGTCATCAACCTTCCTCTCTCACTGTCCAGATGAGAAGACTGAGATACAGAGTAGTTAGTTAAGCAATTTAATAAGGTCACGTGGCTAGTAAGTGGCCTGTGCATTTGAGCCCAGGCGGTCAGGTCCTGTAGTCTGTTCTTAACCCCTCTCGCTTACTACGCCACTTCTGTGGGCTTCGCACAAAGAAAGGGTCAGATAGCTGAATGCGCAGATGGGAAGAATTCTGGTGCTGATTCAGCTGCTGGAGTTCAGGTACTTCACTGATTACTGAGGACTCCATGTTTCTGTGGTGCTGGGAGAAGAGATGAGCAAAATGTTCAGATCATCTCAGTGCTTCAGCTTGAGCACCAGTTTCTCTGTAAGTCCCTTTTGCCCCTTCTTCTTACCTCTCACCCTTACTCCCACACTGCATGCACATGGACAGGGCAGGGGACCTGCACCACAGCATGGCTTCTGGTAGGGAAGATCTATAGAGGGACTGCGAGCATCTTTGCTCCTCTTCTAGCTCTGACTAGCTCTCTCAGGGAAGAAATAATAGGATAAGTGTTCTCAGAGGAGATGGGCCAGGGCAATCTGTACATCCTGGGGTCAGTGAAGGGGCCACACAGGACCCTTACCTGTTCCCACCTGACCATCTGAAGCACATCCTTGCACCTGGATTCCAGGAGTCTGTATTCCTTGGAAGAGCTCCCTTTATGTTTCTTCTGTGTTAGCCACTTTAGCAACCTGAATATTGCTATCAGATTTCCATGTATCCAAAGGTGGTGGAGAAACAGTGCATTGGATGTCTGCCCTTCTGAGGAAATTACTACAGTAATAAAGTAATGCCCTGGGAGAAATTTCATATTTAAAAGCAAAAGTTTGCATGAGCAATTCCTCAGCTCCTTCCGTGGATTCCATTTCAATTGTAGCTATAGTTGGGGACTTCAGGTCAGAGTGCTTGTGCTTAGAGAGGGGGCCTTAAGTGGTCGGGGCCACCTGCTCCATCAAAGACCCCTGACAACTGATGACGTCCAAGCCACCTCCTTGGCTTTTCTTGATCAGTCCCTGAGGAGTTAGAGAGATGAGAACATACTTCCCACTTTCCAGGGAGGCCTGGAGGATGGTGGGGTTGGTTCTTCTGTGCTGATGCCCTAAGACATAGAAAGCAACTGGATGCACAGGCAGCTCCCTCTCTCCCTCTGCCTCAGTGTACCCATCGTTGATTCAGACTAAGAAGGGGTCATTATGGCGGAAAGGGTAGCAGGGTGTCAGGGAGTAGAAGCAGTAGTTGAAGTAGAGGGCTTGATAATTACAGATAAAGTACAATTCTGGGATGTGGTGACCCCATGGCTAATTGTGGGTGGATCCTCATATGCTAGGAGGAGGTTCTGCAGGGGCAGCATGGCACCCCATTTTTGATCATCAGGGATGAGTGAGGGTAAGCCTGGCTGGTGTCAAGGAGGGCTTAGCCTAGTGCCCTTCACAAGGGAGACTCTGCTTAGGGCCCTCCCACTGACCAGCAGCAGGCCCAGGCCTGCGTAGTGGTGCAGGCAGCATTGGCTGCAGTCACGGGCCTGTGTAGAATCATCTGCCAGGTGTCACTCAGGGCACCTGGCTGGTAAGTTTGTCTCCCACTTAGTGAATGAGAAGGTTTCATTTTCACAGCCTAGGAAACCTTCTTCACCTGCTCCCTCCCTCCCCAGGCAGCGTGGAGTGTTACTCAGGAGAATGTCCAGAGCTGATCATCCGGGGGCCCTTCACCACACTGTAATGACCCTGCTGATGACTGGGGCTTTAGGACGATCCATTTACTGAAGGGGGAGAAAAGGTGAGGAAGAAGCAGGCCCTGCTTCCCCCTCTGTCCCCAGAAGAGATGCTCCTCCAGATCAGGTGAAATCCCATCATCAGCAGACACCATCATTAGCAAATGCTCAAAGAGGCTGCTCTGCCCCCGCAGAAGATTGCCCCAGACTTGTCTGTAGCAGTACTGGGCCACCGAGGAAGTGTGCAGGAAATTTCCTGAGAATTAGCAGGGCTCATTTCTGCCCGCAGAGTGCACCTGAGGCCCTGTGTCTCTCCTCTCTTCCCTTCTACCTCCTGGCAGCAAGTGACAAAATGACTGATTTGAATTTAACCTCCTTTCTCTGCTTCTCCATCCCCCAGTAGAGGTGATAATGAGCAGAAAAATGGGCAGACGCAGGTGGCTGGCAGGGGAGGGGCCAAGTGAGGGGAGCAGTGACCCCAAGCTGTAGCCTAGCACTAGCTCCTGAGGTCCCTGGGACTGCTTCTGGGGCTGCTTAAGCTCCAGGGAGCAGAAAAGGGGTCAGACTCATTCCCATGGCCCCATCATGTTGGGAGCAGAACTGGAGAATGCTTTAGGGAAGGGAAGAGACTCCAGAAATCCTGTAGCCTGGCAGAGCTACAATCAGGACTAAACTAAGCTCCCATCCACCCACTGAGCCTTTGCCATGTGCAGGTCCCTGTATATATATTGATCCCACACTCTTGAATACTATTCATTCTACCATTTGACAGGTGAGGAAGCTGAGGCTTTGAGAGGTTGTTACTGATGCAGGAGCTAAGATTCAAACTGGAGTTTTGATGAATTGGGCAACTCCCCAGGCTTCTGCCTCCCAGTTCAGCACCTTTTCCATTTAACGTTGTTTATTCATGAACTAAAGCAGGGAGCAATTATTAAGCATCAGTTGTTTATTTACTGTCCCGCCAGGTGTTATCAAAGGTACTGGGCATTTCAGCTATGGGTCTCAGTGCTCAGATCCCTGTGGCCAAGCTCTCCTTTCCCACTCTGCAACTGCCCCGCCTGTGCCTGCAGCTGGGAGAAAACCTTTTTCCTTGTCTGTTTGCATTTTCTGGCCTGCCTGCATGTTGCCTTTGTTGTGTGCCCTCCTGAGTCAGACCCCCACTGTGGTCGTTACTGGTCTTCTTTCTGCTGCCTGTCGTTTGGCTCTCCTTTGTGATGAGCTGTCTTTCTTAGATGGTTGCAGTGTGGAACCTGTGCTTGGCTTTTGGTGGTGAGGGCCTGTGGGAGGAGCATGGTCACTGTGGCCCCCCTGGAGCTCCTTCCATAGGCCCTCCTTCCAGAGGAAGGGCCAACTGTGGGTGTTCACCTTTGGGGACCTCCCTGGCTTCTGCCTTGTGGACCCTCCTCTGCATGGGGCTGTGTTGCTCCACCCACCTGTCCAGGTACAGACACCATGACGGCAGAGGAGGACACTGAGATTTAGCATGGAAGGACATGTGGGAAGATGGAGAGGAGAGAAACCCTAGTCTCAGTGGCCAGTGACCGGTCCCCCTTGGGGCTGTGACTGTGGAAAGGAATGAACAGGAGAGCTGGGAATAATTGCAGGCAGCTTCATCGACAGGGGCAGCAGAGAAAATGCCTTATCTCTAAGAGGCAGCTGGGCCCTGCAGTTAATTGTTCTGTTGTTTTCCTCTTCTTATTTTTCCAGCATATCAAGGTAGGACCTTTGCCCTTGGCTTTCTCATTGATGCTGATGCTGGAATTGGCTGGTGAGTTTGAAGTGGGGAGGAATTAGGGGAGGAGCCTCAGTAGAGAGGGGTAAAAGGGAAGCCCATCCAGAGATGCTCTCAGCCCCTTTGGCAATGCATCCCAATGGTCTGGGTGGTGGAGCACAGGCAATACGCTTCGGGGCAAGGAAGAGGGTCTCAATATCATCAGAAAATCCACTGAGTTTCAGGCAAGTGCCCAGGGGCCTGTTGGACCTTGTACAGACCATACTTTGGGTGTCAGGCCATACCCTGGTGTCTGAGTTACCCTGACCACTACATGTGTGAATCTCGTCCAGCACATTCAGGACTGATGCAAGACCCTTCACAGTCTGGGTCCTCCTTTCCTCTCCTCCTCCCACCCAACAGACCTCCTGCTGCTCCTCCTTTCACTGCTCACACCAGCACAGATGTGCACACACTACATAGGTACACACACCCTGGGCATCCTCTTCTCTTTTGCCCCATCTGTGCAGAGGCCCAAATGAACCTTCTGCTGTCATGTGCCTATGGATCTGTGCCTGCTTGCTCTGCCTTTGCTGTATTTCTCACTGATCTTTTCTCGGCAAATTCTAACTTATTCTTTAGAATTTACCACAGTGGTCACCTTCTCCTGGAAGCCTTCCTCCCAGCCCCAGGCTGGACAGGGTGGCCTGCTTGTCCCACAACAGTTGCCTCTGCTGCCTTCTGTGGGAGGGAACACATTCCATACTGGTCAATAGGTTTTTCTGGATACCCCACAGCAATGTGAACCCCTAAAAGGTGGGGCTGTATATCTTAATAGTTGTGATATCCCCAGCATGGGGCAAATAGGTAGTGTCAGTTAGTGTGTATTGTATTAATGAATAAAAAGAAAAGATCAACAGGGCACTTAAAAACATGAAATCACATCCTATGTGGCAGTTTAAAATATGTCTGCAAATTTTGGGGTACTTCTCTTGTTAAAATATAAAGCCCAATTCCTCTCCCCTTGAATAGGGCTGGTCTTCTGATTCACTTTAAGGAATGGAATATAGCAGAAGTAAGCCTGCATAACTTTGGGGGTGAGAGCATAGTAGACGTTACAACTTCTACCTGGCCCTCTGACTCCTGGGATGCTTGCCCTTATGACCCAGCCATTAAACAGTGAGGAAACCTAAGTGACATGCAGAGGCCATGTGTAGATGTTCTAGTCACAGCCCCATCTCAGGTCCCAGCATCAAATGCCAGACATCTGATGGAGTGAGTCTTTAAATGGTTGCAGCCGCCATCCTTCCAGCCATCCCTGCTGACTCTAAGTGGAAAGAGACAGGCTTTCCTCACTGAGTCCTGTCCAGATTACAGATTCATGAACAAAACAAATGTCATCATTTAAAACTATTAAATTCTGAGTTGGTCTTTATGTAACAATTGATAACTGAAATATCCTAGGAGAAATAGTAGAAGAAAAATGGTTTGGAGAGGACTAAGGAGGAAACTGGGGAGGAGGGACATATGGTATCTTATTCATTCAACATCTAATGAATATTTATTAACCTCCTACTATGTGCCAGGTACATAAACAGGAAATTTTATTTTCCAGCCCTTGGGAGCATCTTAGTTGAGGTGGAGGTGGTGGGCAGTGTCATTAAGGAGACAAATATTATAGATTATAAATTCAGGAAAGAGCACAGGTTGATGAGATTGAGTGTGATGGGTGCAGGCTGGAGCACCGCAAAATGAGGGGAGAGGATGGGGAAGGGAAGGCCTCTCTCCGAGTATGTGAATGGTGGTCTTCCAAGCTGACTTAGCTTTACCTTGCACAGGTGATAGGTTTTGGCTTGATTATGAAATTCTTTCCAGCCAAGCGGAACCAAGATGGAATAGGCTGCTTTGTAAGATGATACAGCGCCATTCTAGGGTATCCAAGTGGGGCTAAGCCACTCCTAGACTCGAGAGCCCAAATTCTACAAGAGGCAAATGGGGAGTGAGAGCAGAGAGACAGAACTGAGAGCTTTGCCTAGGAGCCACCAGTTTCATGAATACTCATGCAGAACACATTTATTGAGCATCCACACAGGAAACACTGTATTTGAAACTGAAAACATGAAGGTAAAGAAGACAGCCTTTCCTTCAAGGAGCTCACAGATTTACAGACTGGTGGGGGAGACAGAGCCATGCAAACTGCAAGCTGTAACAGGACATACGATGGAAGCTGATAGATGTGGTGTGATAGTTACTTCAGCTGCTTGGAGAAACCGAACGAAAGGGTCAGACTTCAAATGAGAATGATTTGAGGAAGGAGTGTGTGTGCATATGTGCAAAAGAAACAGGGATGGAGACACGGTGAGACTCTCTGGAGGATGAGCAAACATTTGGCAGGTAGAGATGGGAGTGGGTAGGAGTGAGAGAGGAAGACTGATACTCATGCCCACTCTCTGTCTCACGAAGGTGGGCATTCAGAGCTCCCGGTCAGGGCTTTACCTCTGGTATTCGCCATATCTTGGGTTGTAGAGACTGATGTTCAACTCATGCTGGAGGAAAGCAAAGAGTAGGGGATGATTACTGGTACTTGTAACTAGATAGCTTAGAGCTTAGGTTATGATTGTATCTGGGACACCAGTGCTGTCTCAGGACTCAGTCTCCCTTTTCTTTCATTCCTTAGCTCTATGTCTGTCAGCCAAGGTCCGAGCAGAAAATGGTTAATTGGGAAGAGTTTAATGAAGGTACTCTTTACAGAGGAATGAACAGGGTTAAAGGGACCCATAAAGATGGGGAGGCAGCCAGGGGCTGGCCCTGGTGGGAAGCCGTGACTCCTCAGTGGGAGGGAATGGCACTGTCAGGGCTTGGCAGGGCTGTAGCATGGGAGAGGGCTCCCCGACAGAAGCTGTAGACGTAGGCAGGGAAAAGCAGCTGCTGCCCAAGCCACGTCGAGGGGGTCCGGGAGGGGCATCGTATTCCCTGAATCCGGGCTCTTAGACTTTCTCCCAGGACGCCCACTGGATGAACTCAGCAAGAAGGCAGAAGGCATGGAAACCTAGCTCAGAGAGGCCAGTCTTCTGAGGCTTGGAAGAGGAAAACAAAAGGCAGACAATGGATCTGGTGGGGCTGTGGAGGATAATCAGCCCAGAGTCGTTTATGTTGACCTCATCCTTAGTCAGGCTCTCCCATGAGGTGGTCATGTGGCCGTTGGCAGCTCAGACTCACAGCTGCTGGAAACTTCAGCAGAAAGATAAATCTCAATCCCAATGGCCCTAGCAAGAGTCCTGGAATTTTTGTCTCCTTGGCCTCCTTTGGGTCCTAACTAAGCCTCTCTGTGAATCAGTCTCTGTCACCAGAATAATGGAATGCATGTGTCGGCCAGGCTTGGGGCACACACCTACCCATCCCTTCCGCTGGGGGGACAGGGTCAGCCCAGATCCCCCTGAGCCACCTGGCCTGAGATGGGGGAGGGCTGGCCCCCCACAAAAATCTCAAGGCACTGTTACCAGAAGCACCAGGAGTGGGTGCAGGGCAGGCGACAGTCTGCTAAGCCCATTCACCCTGGCTGCATAACTGAATCAGGGAACACAATGGAGAGCTGGTGTGTGCAGTGAAGGGAAGAACGTGGACTTTGGGGGACAGGACGAGGGGGCTGTGTCTGGGATGGTCATGGCTAAAAATAGGGGAAATGCCTGGAAAACTGAGGGTGATAGAAAAAAACAAACAAACCCAGGGAGGGGGAGCTGGAGATGGCTGGGCAGGTTTCTTTCTTGCTGAGGGTGTTCTCTGTATTCCTGAGCAGCGTGAGTGAACTCAGAGTGGTGAAAAGGCAGACAGCAGGGGTGTTTGGCTAAAGGTAAAGTGATTTTAAGACTGGGGTATCTCAACCCCCCTCTGAAAGAGGAGGGTTCGTATTTGGGGCTCGATGAGAAGATGATGAGTGAGGGGCCATACTTCTTACTGTGACTCTCTGGGCTCAGCATAGATATCAGAACATCTTAACCTACCCTTTGCATTTAAATCGGATACCCAGTGGAGAGCAAGAATGAAGGAGACGCAAACTTGTAGGTACAATGTGATGGCTCATTTTTCTCCTTAATCGCCATTATCGGTCATGGCTTAGTCTCCCCTGGAATTTCCATTTTGCATCAGTTGAATATTTATTCAGCTTTCTGTGTACTTTTTGTCTAGGTTTTGAGACTTGTAAAAATATGGCAGGTCTTCAACGTACTTTGCAGACTTCTTCCTACGTACTTTAGATAGATGTCTCTCTCTCTTTTTTTTTTTTTTTTGTAGATAATTATTTTTTTATTGAAGGGTAGTTAACACACAGTACCACATTACATTAGTTTCAGGTGTACAACATAGTGATTCAACATTTATATACATGACAATTCTAGGTACCAGCTATCACCATACCAAGCTGTTACAATATCTTGACTATATTCATTACATCCCGGTTACTTATTATTTTACCATTGCAAGTGTATACTCTTTTTTTTTTTTGTGAGGACGTCTCTTATATTTATTGATCAAATGGTTGTTAACAACAATAAAATTCTGTATAGGGGAGTCAATGCTCAATGCGCAATCATTAATCCACCCCAAGCCTAATTTTCGTCAGTCTCCAATCTTCTGAGGCATAACGAACAAGTTCTTACATGGAGAACAAATTCTTACATAGTGAATAAGTTCTTACATGGTGAACAGTACAAGGGCAGTCATCACAGAAACCTTCGGTTTTGCTCATGCATTATGAACTATAAAGAGTCAGTTCAAATATGAATACTCATTTGATTTTTATACTTGATTTATATGTGGATACCACATTTCTCTCTTTATTATTATTATTTTTAATAAAATGCTGAAGTGGTAGGTAGATACAAGATAAAGGTAGAAAACATAGTTTAGTGTTGTAAGAGAGCAAATGTAGATGATCAGGTGTGTGCCTGTAGACTATGTGTTAATCCAAGCTAGACAAGGGCAATAAAACATCCACGTATGCAGAAGATTTCTCTCAGAACAGGGGGGGTGAGGTTCTAAGCCTCACCTCTGTTGATCCCCAATTTCTCACCTGATGGCCCCCCTGTGACTGTGCCTGTCTTAGGTTGTTCCTCCCTTGAGGAATCTTACCCATCTCTGGCTAACCAGTCATCTTCCGGGGCCATACAGGGAAATGTGAAGTTGGTAAGTGAGAGGGAAGCTTTATTGTTTGAAAAGGTTAGCTTTTTACTTCTTTGCATATTTATGCCCTGTGGCGTCTATGCCCAGCATTTGTCTTGAGGTATCTTTACCACTTGGAAGAATTATGATACTCGGTAAATTTGATATGAGGCACGAATTCTATTTAAGGGTAGATGTCTCTCTCTTTTGAGAGAGACATCTAAAGTCTGCTTAGAGTTCATCAGAGGAAGACTCCATTTGCCCTTCCAAGTTCCTGCTCTCAGCTCCAACTTTCCTCTACTCCCAGCCAAGCAGAAAAAGAACATTTTTTTTTTTTTTTTTACACAGCACAATGCTACTGCTCGGCATGAAAACCTATGGTTTTCTTTTTCCAATCAGAAGAAAGTAATTTTCCTTTCACTCACCTGACTAACTTGTTCAAAGCATCCCCTCCCCACCCTTTCCTGATATCTTGCTGCTAAGTATTTGCCAATTCATTTGCATCTCAATGGTTCCTTAGCAACTATCATACCCTCAGGATTAGGTACAAAGCTGCTCTCTGACACAGACTGCCAGGGCTACATGGCGCTCTTTTATGGTGCCTGAGTTACCAAACCGAGCCATGCCAACACGCATACTCACCACATCTCACTGGTTCTGAATGACAGTGCAGTTCCTGCTTACCTTATCTGAGCATACAGATTACTAAGCGACCCTTGCACTGAAATGCTCCAAATCTATTGGTTCATGATAACTGTCCTCTGATACATGTCTTCAGAAAGAGATCACAGAACTCAGCACTGGAGGAGAGGCCTTTCTCCAGACAGGTGGTGAATCAGTCCATTTTGTAGACCTGGCAACTGAGGCTCTGAGAGCCAAAATTACAGCCCCAAGGTGGGGAAGGCGGAGGCGAGAGGGGAGCTCAGGCATGGCTGCCACCTAGTCTTCGCTCCACTCTCACTTTCTGTGTCCTGAAAAGAGTGACTCCCATCTGCCAACAGTCTGAGCTTTCAAAATAAATTTAAATAGTTTTTCTTTTTTTGAATCTAGATAGACCACTCTATTCATCTGAGATCCTAAGAAATGTCACATCTCTCCTAACAAGAGAAAGTAGTTGTCCAAGAGCACATACTGAATACTTGTATCACCGAGTTTCTCTAGTCCTGGCAGTTGATATTCTTCCCATTCTTGGGGTCATGGCCCTGGAGATCGTGCGAGGAGAGAGGGAAAGCCCAGCTGTGTGTGTGTTTGTGTGTGCGCTTGGGTGTGTGTTTATGATGCAGGTAGACAGCAGTACCAGACCATTTAGCAGATGAGAATATTCTGCCTGAGTAGGTGGATCTGCCTTTGTGACAGCACTGGGGCTCCACCACCAGGGCTCACTGGCAGGGAACAGCCTGGCAAATGGAAGGCGCTATTCAGGAAAGGATAATAAGAACAAAGCTCATTCTACAGTGGGGCTGACCTTTGCAACTCCCACTTCATGTTGTTATTAAATATCTGGAAAAGACTGAAGGAACAATTATAGTTTTGTCATAATGTATAAGTGCACAAAACAAGCCGTTCCCAAGGAGGCAGTGGTTCTCCTGAGCTTGACAAAAGCAGGAACTCAGCTACAGTGCAGAATTTCTTATCGGTAAGGTGTCTGCATTGCTCAACTACAGCAGAAAACCTCAAAGGTGTGGCTTGCATTCTGCCATCAAGGGCTCCACAAAGCTAAGATGTGGGAGAGGAAAGGAGTGGAGTCTCTGGATTCCTGTTTGTCTCCCTGTAGGTCTCAGGGAGAGTCCTGCTTTTGGCCTCTTGATAGCCTGGGCTTCACTGGGTGCTGGCCCCTGGCCTCCATGAGTTTGCTGAGTTGAGTTGATATAAAGGCTGTCTTTCCATGAACGAGTGTCCTGTAAGGAAGGATCCCAGGTGGCTGCTGCCTTCTCCACAAGTCCCCCCACCTGACTGTGCCCGCCATACTATGCCACCTAACTGTGCTGGTGACTGGGCCTCACTGCATAGCCTGTCAGGTGGGAATCCCACTTGGGCCTAGAGGCTGGTCCTGGGCTGTCATGGCTCCATCACGGAGTTCTGCATCTAAACCAGTTTCTCAACCTTACTCTTGTTCTTGCCCCCTAAGGAGCCCTTTTAGACATTTTTTTCCTGACCACCTCATATCCAGTGAAATGTTAACACCGCAGGTATACTGTACATCTGTTTATATACCAAGGCCCTCTGAAGGGCCACAAACCATTGGAACATCTAAGATCAAGAATCGGTTCCCCAAGCATCAGTTTTTAGCCCTGCTCAGAGTACGTGATCTGTAAGTAAGCCTGGCAGGGCATTAGCCAGCCCTCAGCTGAGTCAGTGTGGCTTCACGCCTTCTATTTTTCCATGTAACTTTTCCAGTGTGACACCCACCAGTGGGAAAAGATGTCCACATTGGCTGCTTCAGGAGGTCCCCTGCTGGCCAGTGTTAGCCTTTAGCTGTTGGGTCCCGCGGCACAGGAGTAACCAGAAGCCTTGGGCAGTGGTGATTTGCCAACAGATGTGGAAGTATTTCAGCATTTTACAAGGGTGACTTTGCCAGCTTTTGCTTACTCAACGGTAGCCCTTAGTTCACTGAAAATGAGTCTGGGTCTATTTTTTTAATAGATAAGCTTTCTTGAGGCATAATTTACATGCAATAAAATTCACCAATTTTAAGAGTAGAAGTCCATGAAACCTGCCAAGTGAATGTAGCCGGGCAGCCAGCCTGCAGACGTGGTGCAGAGCACTTTCGTCACACTCGCATTCTGCCCTGCCATTCTCTCCCTCCACTCCTGGCCTCCACCAGCCACAGAGCTCATTTCTGATGGTCTTTTCTAGAATTTCATGTAAGTGGAATCATAGAGTAAGCAGTCATTTTCTGTTTGACTTCATTCACTTAGCACAATGCATTTGGGGTTCATCTGTGTTGTTGCGTGTGTCAGTGGTGCCTTCCTTTTTTTGTTGTTGAATGGTATTCCATTGCATTGATATACCATATTGGTTTATCCATTCAATACTTGATGGACATTTCCTTCTAGTTTCTAGTATTTCGAATTTCATGAATAAAGCTACTGTGAAGATCTGAGTGCATGTCTTTGTGTGGACACAGAATGAAAAACAGGTTTTTACTTCATTTGGTTGAACACCTAAGAGTGGAATAATGGGATAATATGCTAAGTGTAAGTTAAACTTCGTAAGAGACTACCAATGTGTTTTCTGAAGGGGCTGTACCTCCTTGCATTCCCACCAGCAGTGTATGAGAATCCCAACTGCTGCCCATCCTCACCAATAGTTGGTATTGTCAATCTTTTTAATTTTAACAAATCTTACAGGTATATGATGGCATCTTGTGGTTTTCATTTGTATCTCTCTAATGAGTAATGGTGTGCTTTTCATGTGCTTCCTAGTCATGCATTGAATTCATATATTCTTTAATGAAATGAATGTTTAGATCTTTTGTCCATTTTTCGTGTTGGATTGTCTGTTCTGGGTGTGTTTTCAACTTGGATGGTTGTTTGGAGGTAACAGAGGAGCCCCACACCCACTACTGCCTGACTGGATTGCTATGTTATCCCGAGAAGACTGTAGGTTGGTACCTGCTGGGTCTTACTCCTGGAGGTGGGGTCGGGATGGGCCACGATCTTCTCAACAAGGATGGTTGTTGTCAGTTATCAGATAAGAAGTCCTTCCCCAGACAGTGGCCAGGACCTTGGAGAGTGAGCCTCTGTAGGAAACCACATTTCAGGTGATCCAGGTCTGTGTTAATGTGTTTATTGCCCATGTGTCATCCCTAAGTTCCAACCTGTCTCTGCCATACACCTGGGTATGAAGGAGGGCCTGTGCCCCCACCGCTGCCCAGCGTCTCAGGGGAACCATGGTGGTGGCAGCAGAAATTGGGTAGAAATCCCCAAGATTCTGCTTCTCCAGCATGTTCTTATTACAGGTATCCTTTGATTTGGGCTTTTGTTTTTATGGAGAAAGGTGTGATTCCTCTTCACAGGATGTGCTATGAGAGGTGGTCTGAGCCTGCCCAGGGAAGCACCCCAGGCTCATCCTGGACTCTCAGAGAGAGCTGGGCCCATTCAGTAGGGTTCTGGGTGCCCCACGCTGCTCATCACCTTTCTTCAGGCTGCTCTGACTCCTGAGGGTTTCCCACCCTTTCTGGTTTGTGCTGTGTTCAAGCCATGGTGAATGACTTTGGCTCTCTCTGAATTTGAGATGACAGACTCAGGATTCCACAAGCTTTTCAACACCGCTGTTAATGTAGGTGCTTCAGCCACGTTTGCTGTTATTTGTCTGATGATGATCAGTGATCACAGTAATCATGGGGGTGATGACACATGACAAGAATGCAGAGGCCTGCCGGGGTGTCATCAAGAATCAGTGTGCTCAGCTGGGCACCCCTCACAAGCTCCTCTTGTGCCCATGAGCAAAGATGCAGCTGTGGCTGTCTCACCTCTGGCTCCGGGTGGGGCAGGCTGCCCGAGGGGCCCTGTGAATGCAGTCAGGGCTGGGTTTAAAGAGTAGGCACTGGGTAAATGTGGGTGGACGGTGGACAGATGAACTGGGCCCCTATCACACTGCACAGGTCACTCAGGGAGAGCTGATGGCTGGGGCTACTATGGCATAAACCGGAGATTCATATCACACAGAAGCCATGTCAGCATAGGAAAACCTGAAGATCTGCTTGTGGAGACAAGACTGATGGACCTGGGGTTTGGTAGAGAGGTCTGACGATGGTTCAGACAAGAAACCACCATTGAAAGGACCTGTTTCTAGGGGAAGCTAGGGGCAAACTGGGCCTTGAACATGTGAGGGTGGAGAATGGTGGGGTGCATATCATAGGAGAAATAGCAGAAGCAGATGCATGGTGATGGGAAAGGAAAGAGAAGTACCTGGGAAGGAAAAGAAGTACCCAGAATGGCAGCTTTAGTTGATGAATGCTCAGTGATATGGGCAGACAGTTTGGGCTGTAAGAGGTCAGAAGCTGGAGAGATTGGAGTAGGCTAGGGTAACCAGGTGGCTCCCTGAAGGAGTGGGTACCTTTTGAAGAAAACAGAGAAGGCAGGGTCATAGGATTCCCTTTCAGCCAGGCTTGCCCTGCTTCAGGCCAAAATCATGTGGATGGGGAGCCTGCCTGGAAGCCTGCTTCTGTGATGTGTGCCCCTCTGTCTTGGACCTCCTGGCTCCAGAAAGCCCAGGAGGTGTTGTGAGGGAAGACTCAGGATCACTCTTGGGAACAGTCCTGGGCCCAGTGCCATTGCTAACAGGGCTCACCTGGGGGATGATGCTTCTTGCAGTGGTCTGGACCAGGTTTTGGTCTCACCACTCAGTGTGCCTCAGGGTGTGGGCTTCCCCGAGAGCTCTTTGGAAATGCAGAATGGCAGGCCCTGCCTTGTAATGACCGAATTCCCATCTACCTTGACCGAGAGTCCCAGACTGTGAAGTTTCTCCATCAAGGAAGTGACCTCTTTAAATTATTTAACAAACCTATTTTTGAGCATTATTTTTAAAGGAAACATTCCAGATTAAAAAGACTAAGAAGACATGATGAGTAAATATGACACCTGGTCCTCTTCTAGATCCTTTACAGGAAGAAAAATTGTTTTAAAGGACAGTAATTAGATAAATGACAATTGACAGCTCCCAACATTAAGGGAGAGGGTCTCATTACATCAAAGTATTATAAAGATGTTAAATTTTCCAAATTTGATGACTGTATTATAGTCCGGTAAGAGGATATCCCTGGCCTCTTGCCCTGTGCTCCCTGCCCTCAGAGGGTCCCTGGAGGGAAACAAGCTAATGACTACATGTGTGCGTGTACTATAATAAAGGCATATACAGTACAAAAATGTGTATGTTATATACTATGTCCAATTATACTGTGTGTATATGTGTAGAAAGGGGATGTAAAGGCAAATGTCACCAAATGTTAAAAATTGGTCAATCAGGGTAAAAGGCATTTTGGGGTCCTCTGTTTCATTCTTGCAAGTTCCCTGTGTGATTGCTAATATTTTACCAAAGTAAAGTTTTTTCAAAGTATGGCCTATCTAAGCGTTTGATGGATGTTGCCAGTTACCCTCCAAAAAGGCGGTATCAATTTATATCCTCACAACACTGTGAGAGGGCTGGTGCAGCTGTTTGATGTAGCTATTTTTATTCAGCTATTTTGATGCCATGGACTTTTTGTTGATGGGGTCATATATCAGTTTTGACCTGGGGACATTTTGTTTTTTTCCCAATTTATTATGAATATTTCTGAAAGTACAGAAAAGTCACAGTGTAATGAGCATTCAAAGCCCACTACCCAGATCCAACGATTGTTGGTATTTTACCATATTTATCAGTATAGATTTTTTGAAAGGGGAGGTTGGGAATTGAGACTCAGCAAAATTGACTGCGAAAGGGAAGCTATAGAGCCAGACACCACATCCTGCACCTGGTTCATCTCCCATCTCCCAGATTCCCCAGAATTGCTTCCTGAACAGATAGAATCGATTTTTTCTTCTTTTTTTCTGAAGCAGTTTAGGAGCATGTTGGAGTTGGACAGGCCTGGGTCTGAATTCCACCTCTGATCCTAGGCAAACCACCTATTCTCCTTGCTTCAGTTTATTCGTTTACATGGGGATGGTGCCACTTCACGCTTAGGGTTGTTGTGAAAGGTGAGACAGCCTGCTTAAAGCACTCACAGCCATTCCTGCTGTCATTTCATCTGTGCCTCTCTCCTCATTTAAAATTGATCGCCAGGCCACCTTGTCTAGGAAGACAGATCCCTGGTCTTGTCCTGCCTGCCGGTATCGCTGGTACGTGGTTCTGTCTTGTGTACTTGACATGACCTGGAGGTTTCCTTGCCTAGACCTGGGGGGTCAGTGCCCCATGAGTCTCTGAAGTGCTGATACTCAGGCACGTGTGCGGGGTGATGTTCAGTAGCCTGACGTCACCTGGACCCTGATCCCAGGCCTCCAATGGAAGGGTCTCCCAGCTCACTAACCCCAGGAGAGCAGGCCTGGATGAACTCCCAGCAGTCCCGGCACAGCAAGCAAAGGGCAGGTGGCCCACTGCTCCCTTCCCCACCCATCTCCAGGCTTCTCATTAGACCAGAATTCAAGTATCTGAGAGGGGATCCACAGGGCTGGAACTAGGGTGAGGCAAGTGAGATGCTCACCTCGGGTGCAAAATTTAAGGGGGCACTAAACACCCAGTAACCAAGATCAGTATTTATAAAAGTCAAATCTTCAAGCTCTGGCCTGCAGCCCAGCTACCTATTTTTGTAAATAGAATATAAAGTTTTAAAATAAAGTTTGGAGGCTCAGTCTGCCATGCCCATTCTCTATGGCCTCAGGAGTTAGGATCACAGGAAAGGGCCTGCGCCCTTAAAACGTAAAGGGGCAGACACCCTGATGCTCTCGGCACCTGGCTCCCCAGGCCACAGCCAGTGCGGCTTGTGGGCTTGAGTGGAGAGAACACCCAGGGCTGGAGGCAGGTGTGTGGGGGAGTTGCCATTGGTGCTGGGTGGCCCTTGTGACCCTGTCATGATGGAGGGGAAGTGCAGGGACACTCCCTGGTCTTAGCCAGGTTGCAGGCTCCTCTCAAGGCCTTGTGACTGTGTTCTCACCCACCTGCTCCTCCACCAGCTGGTTTCACAGTATCCCCTTCCAGCTCTATTCTCGGCTCACCTAGGAATTGGGGGCTGTCCATCCCCTGACTCTTCAGAGGGCCATGTGCAGAGGGAGGCATGGGCAGGTGTGCCCCTACGTGGTCATCTCACCTCCAGGGTGATTACAAGGCTGAGGCTGTATGTTTTGCTTTCACCTTCCTTTACCCATTACCACACAGGAAAGGAAACGTGTGTCTGCCTCTTGGGTAATGAGATTGGGAATCCCTGGCACCCTGTTTAAGAGCCTGATAGGCAGACAGCTGGGCAGAGGGTAAGGGGGTGGGTGGAAGGGACCCATGGCCTGTGACGGGTGACTGGTCATGGTGTGTCCAAGCTGCTGGGGACAGTCACATTGTCCCCTGAGGGCTTCCAGGCATCTCGCCTCTCCTCCCACAGGACTGTGTTTTCAGGTGAGCAGGGGGCTGATCAGAGCCTGAGGAGCAGAAAGGAACAGGCAGCCTGGCTGGATATGGGGTGGAGATGGGAGGTGGGGGCAGATTTAATCTTTAGACTACCATGGGACACTTAATGGCCAGTTTGTGAGTAGAGGGGCCGTTTGAGCGGGACAGAAATGGGCCTACCCATGGGGTACCCAGCGGGAGGGTGCTTTGCCAGGTGGGATTTTTGCTGTATACAGTTAAACTCCTAACTAAATACAAAGAAATGGAAGTTGGGTAGATATCAACTCAGCTTTGTCTTATCATTGCCATAGTATTTTGGGGTTTTACATTTGGTGTGTGTCCTTCTCCCTGTGCCTTGATGGCTTGCACGTGCCTGCAGGCAGGATGTGCGCCTCAGTGGTGATTCCCCATTTCCGACGTATTGGTTCACAAATTGGCCCCTGTCCACAGAGAGCAGTGAGAGGCCAAAGGAAGAGGCAGGCCCCTCCAGATTCATAAGTGGCAAGGGAACTTACATACGGGGCTTGTCTTGGGTGGCTGCAAAATAAGTGTAGCTCTGTACCTGCCTGCCAGAATCTTAAAAGTTTATATGGAGGCTTTAACTGGGCTCAGTCAGGTATACTGTTGATGGTCTTGACGACACATTGCCTTCTCAAAGCTGCATCCTTGAAAATGGCTCCCACTGTGGGAACAGTGGGTAGAACACATGTTCCAAGGAGAGCGGGTGCGGAGCCTCCAGTTACCCAGGTCCAATTCATGGCCTCCTCCAGCCCCAGGAGGGAGGTAGAATGGTGCTTGTGAGGTGGTCTTGGAGAGCAGGCACCCGTCTTCACTTGGCCTGAGGTGCAGGCCTTGGGTAGTCATCTCAACCTCTGTAAAGTGGAGTGGCTGTGACCTCCTTACCGGGGTTTCAGTACAGTAGGTAAGGTAGCATAGGTCCAGTGCTTAGTGCACCTGGCTTTGTAGTAGGAACTCAGTAAATGCGTCTTTTCTTCCCTGTGCCTCTTCTTTCCCTTCTCCTTCAAGGCTATCGTGTGAGGGTTTCTGTTTGGAGAAGCCTTGGACCCACACCTGGATCTTGCAGCTTCTCCCTGTGGGCAAGGTGGCTGCGCTATAGCTAGTGTTCCTGCAGGCCTACTTCTCTCAGCTCTGTCCTGCTGGGGTACTTCCCTGTGACAGGCAGTCAGGAACACTGTGGCCTCCTTGCCTAGCCTGGCTTTGCCTCCCCCCCTGCCTGCCCTGCACCTTGCTGGGATGGGCCCAGCTCAGAGGACAGATGGACACTCCTGGTGCCAACTTCTGATCTGGCCAGTGTCAGCTAATTGCTGTAAGAATTGACTCCAAACCTGTTATCCAACAAGATAAAGTCTATTTCTTCCTCACCTCACAGTCCAGTGAGGCCGTGGGGGGCTCCATTACATCCCATCGTTCAGAGACCCATGCTGGCGGCAGAGAAGGCATTCCCCTCTTATTTACTCCAGCCTGGGAAGTGCCCCCTGGCTTCCTCCCTTCTCACCATCCCACCCAGACAAAAGCTGAGAAATGGAGTGAGCTTCCACCTGGGAAGGGGGTACTGGTTTGGAGGGCAGGTAGCAGTGTGTCTGCTTCATGCTATGGCCTCTCTGCTGTCCCGTGATGGGGGCAGATATCTCCCTGCCCCCAGGGAAAGCCTGTCAGCCAGGAGGGCTCAGAAATTCCCCCAGCCCACCCGCCACCCCCTTCCAGTCTCTCCTCACTCTTTCTGCCCCCCAGCCTCCTTCCCTCCCTCCTTCCCTTCCTCTCTCCCTCCCTCCCTCCCTTCCAGGGAACTAGTTTCTTAAAAGAATTAGTGAAAAGTGAGAAAGGTTCAAATAAAGAGAAGAGATAGGGGTAACAATAATGGTGAAAAAAGAGTAAACCCAAGTAAATGGACAAGATAAAACATGAAATCCAGGAACCTAAGATGCTCAAAGGCAAAATTTGGAAGAGAACGAGCATTTCCAAGCCACAGGCAACAAGGGGGAGCCCCCTGGCTCTGTGATGGGTCCAGGAGGATGCCTGTCTTTCTTAAGGATTCCTGGGCATGAAAAGGATGAATGCAAACAGAAACACGTTTCTCTTCAGGAGCAAGAGGCCTGAGGTGGGCACCATGAGGTTGGGAGGCTCGGGCAGCTCACACCATTTGTCCTGCTCAGTCTCTCCTTGAATCCCTGAAGGGGGTACAGTTGTCAGGGACAGGGAGGTGGGGAGGTCAGAATTGGGGCCCTCACTAAGGGCAGAGTGGCCTCTCCCAGACAGTATATCCATAACATGGAGAATGAAAGGCAGTTAAAATGGGGTGGGTGGGAGGAAGAGGGTGTCACCGAAGGCCTGGAGCTGCCTGGGAACTAGTGTAGGAGCCGGAGGTCCTAGACTTGGGAGGTGTGTCCCAGATGTAAAGGCCTGCTCCATCTGGCAGACACCTGCTTTGCCTCTGACTGCCCTCCTGCCTGGAATCTAGCCTCTAGGCCCCATAGCTCCTAGACCCCACTGGCCACGTCACCACACCAGAGGCTCAGGGCTGTACCCCAGACCTGGGCAAACTCCACAGACACCTTCTAGCCTAGGCTTCCTGTGCCCCTGGCGCCTCTCAGCTCCTGACATTGGCCACCCTTCGGTCAGACCTCTGCTGCAGGTGAGCTGAGGCAGTGTGTGCACCAACATACACGTGTTCCCTTCTCATTCCTACCGCGAAAGGATTTATTCCCTAAAGCGGGATGTTGCCCTGAGACTTAGGAAAGCCCACGACTCTTACTCAACACTGTAGGGTTTTATTCCATAACACTTGTGAGCAAGACCACTCCAGCCTTTCCCTGCCTTGCTCTGAGGAGCCATCCTGCGCCCAACTGCATTCCCTGTTTATTTTGCCTCATTTTGCAAAGGCAATGTGTCTAAATTACATTAGAGACCTTTCTGTTTTTAAATAGCATACTTTTGCTGTTAGAACTTTTCCCCAGTGACCTCAGAAGAGACTTGTGCCCTTCTCAGAAGTGTTGGGATGGTTTGTAGGAATTGGAGTGGCAGACTGTAACTTCGGCTTGGCATAAATGAACCCAGAGGGCCCACCCAGGACCACACTTGGCTTATATCTCAGGAGGACCAGCTCTCTTGCCTCAGATCCAGCCAAGAGGAAAGCAGATGCTCCCTGGATGGGGTGGACTGGGCCACCAGTCACCCACACTGGGACCACCCAGTTTACTTGCCCCCGCACCCTCCGAGTAACCGGACACTAGGCTGAAAGGCTTCACTAGCTTGCCCCTGGCATATAGCCTCTCCGATAATCGCTTTTGCTTAAAAGCCATTAAATTTCTCAAGAGAAGGTGCGAACTAACCTGCCTTCTTAATGGAGGATGTAAATTCAGAGGGAAACTCCCAGAAAACAGCAGACTAGGATCTCCCAGAAGGGAAGTGCCTTCTGTGGGCAAGGGGTTTGATGAAAGGAGGCAGCCGAGCTTGCTCCTGGTAGGGCTTTGACCCTTGGCTGGAAGGAGGCCCCCAGGTAAGCCTCAGACAGAGCCTGCCTCTGGAATTCAGAGCTGCTGGGGTCTTCTCAGAAGGGACCACCCAGCCTAAAAGATGAGTGTCCTGGGGTGGTGGGAGGGAGATCTTTCTGGACTAAAGGAGGTCAGGCCATGAATTCTGGAGTGTGGAGAGAAAAGAAGGAAGTAGGGAGGGAAGGAGGGGAGGAAAGAATGGAAGGAAGTGTAGAGGAAGCGGGTGGGGCTTGGCCTGAGGAAACTTTCTGCTGCTTCACTTGGCCCTTCCTGGGCAGAACCACGCAGCAGAATCCAGAAGCGGCGAGGAAGGACCGAGAATGAAGGGAGGAGAGAGACGGGACCAAGGGTGGTGGAGTTGATGCCAGTGTTGTCCGCTCAGCAGTCCAGTTTCCACCTGACATCCCCACCTGTAATGTCTGCCAGAGTTCTTGCTGAAATGGGTCACATCATTGCCCTGGGGTTCTTGGGGAAGAGAAAGCCTGCCTGTTGAGCCCCTGCCTTGCCTCAGGCTCTGTAACAAGTAACTCTCACAGTCACCCAAAAGGCTCCCTATTGTTTCCATTTTACAGATGGGGAAACTAAGGCCCAGCCTGGCCAAGGTAAAGGCAGGGATCTTCCTACTATTCTTAAGAGGAATCAGAGATATGGAGCACTGCAAATACCCAGGAAACTGGGAAATTTCCCATTGAACATAAGACATGTGCAGATCCATGCTGATATCCTCTCAGGAAATTGTAAATACAAAGAAATTGTATTGCCTGAAGTCAGAAGTTGGTGATAGCATCAGTTTTCCTGGCAACAGGCTGTGATGTCACAGACAGATGCCTGCAACAGCCGAGAGACAGGCAAGCAGGGCAATGCGGAGCCACGTGGGGAGGATATAAGACATGGTCTTTTAGCACCGGCACTGCAGGACTTTCATCCCCCAGCATCTGCTGCCGCTTTTTAAAAGGGAAACACACTGACATTTGGAACAAACGCATGGGCTTTACAAACAATTGAATGCTTCGGCTTGCAAGCTGACCCAATAATCAAAAGCAAATACGATTTCCCCAAAAGTTTTCTTTGAATATTATCAAAGGACTGTGCTTTTTTTGGTAATACTGGCTCACACAACTGATTAAGTGGTGGTTGGTTCCTTCTGTGCCCAGCATGGTGAGGCTATTAATTCCTGCTGACATTGCATGCTAGGGAGAGGTGACAATGGGACAGGGCACACTGGGGGTCAAGTACTGGGATGCACAGGGGTTCCTGGAAGGAGCCTGGAAGGTAGAGACCAGGAGTTGAACATGCTGGAGCAGAGAGTCGGTTGGTGCACGCTGGTCTGGAAGGGCTGGGGTCTGCGGTGTCAGGCTGTGACACAGAGCAACACTCTGTGCTCTTGCCCATTGGAATCCTTTTCATCCCAGTGCTCCATGTTGTTAGAAGCTGCGGCTGATGATAGTGTTCAGAGATGGCTGCCACAACCTCTCCCATCCCACTTGCTCTTCAGGCATGGAACCATACCAGTGTGGGTTTAATTCCCCTCCCCTTGAGTCTGGACTGGTCTTGGTGACTTGCTCAACCTATAAAATGTGGCTGAAGTGATATTCTAGGACTTTCAAAGCTAGTTCTTAAGCAGCCCACAGCTTCCACTTGCATCTCTGGGAACTCTGGCTCTTAGAACTCTCACTCTGGGAGCCCACTTGCCCTGTGGTTAGATGCCCAAGTCACATGGAGAGGCCACATGTGGGGGCTCCAGTGGACAGCCCCAGGTGAGCTCCCAAATGCCAGCGCCAACCGCCAGCGGTATGAGTGGGCCATTTGGATATCAAGCTCCATAGAGGTTTCGAGGGATTGCAGCCTCTGCCTCTGCAGAGTGAGACCTCCTGAGCATCCTCAGGTGAGAACTGCCCAGCGGAGCCCAGCCAACCTGCGGACTTGTGAGATGCAGTAAGACATTATCATCTCAAGCCACTGCATTTCCAGGGTGATTTGTTATACACCACAGGCAATAGGAACACACGCAATCACTTGGAGCTGTCACATGAGAAACCCTAACAGGCCAGCGTCCTGTCCATGACTGCAGTCACGGCATGTGGCTGCTCTTGCAGTAGGCCCCAGGGCCCGAAGCATTAGACCTTCAGAGGCAGAAAGAGACGGTTGGGGGCCTGCCTGTTGGAGAATCCTGCTCTCAGAAGGGCACACTGGAGTAGGTGTAGGGGTCGTCTGTCTGTCATTCAGCTCCAGAAGCCTGGCAGTTGGTCTGCAGTTTGGCAACGTAAATGCCAGTCAGGCCAGATCTGCTCTAGCTCTGCGGGCAATAGCTTTGAACCTCAGGGTGCAGCGCCATTCATTGCATCTGGTTGGTCTTGGCTGAGCATTTCTAGCAACTGAGATTGGATGAGTGTCGCTTGCAGGGTTTCATCCAAGTGGCTACTAAAAATGCCAAAGAGGACAGAGCCTGTGAAATCTCCCTGGAGCTGCTGCTTCCACTGGGCCCTCTTTGGGTACTTACTGGGCCAGCTGTGAATCCACCAATTTGTACTTGTCTCGCCCACACCTCTCCATCTGATCCACCATTTCATGAAGGGTTTTACTGAAACCTAGATGCACTGTAATCTCATGGCCTAGGAAGACTTTCAAGAAGGAAAGGAGGTAGGTTTGGGGGCTCTTTCTTTACCCATGATGCCTCCAGGCGATCTCCGTGTTTCTCCTGCACATAAATACACTCCAGTTCCCACCTTCCACCAGGATCTGGCTCATGGCATACAGTGTTCACTAGATGTCTTTTTCTTCCTTAAAGAAATATTACATTTCCCCTCCTAGTTTTTTACCATTTTTTTCATCTTCCATTCCTTAAAGCATATGGTCATTCTGACTATATCTGCATTGTCTTTCTATATTGCGTTTTTTCCCCAGATTGGGTAGTACCATAAAAAGTGATGGACAACATTTTTTTAGATTCTGTGTTTAGAACAAGTATATACTTAGGAAGTTCTTCCTGTCATCTTGATGTCTGGTGTAAATCAATGCATGTGCATTGCTATCTTTTGTCCCATGTCTTTCACCCTTGTCGTGTAGGGGGAAGATCTGGGCCTCTCCTCAGCAGTGCTGGTTTGCATGTAATTGGTGATTTTTACTGTGTCCTTCATCTGCCTTCTTTGGTTCTGGATAAATAACCCCCCATTCCTTGTGTGTTTCTTTGCCATCCCTATTTTTCAGGGCCCTGATCAGTTTTATTTCATTCTCCACTGTAAATGATTTTAAAGCCCCTTGGAAATATAAAGGTTATCTAGGTAATAAATCATCATTTTGGCAAATGGTACCGAGACATTTAGAGAGAGAAAATTAATCACTCCTTATAGCTATATCGCAGCTTTCCCACGGGGAGTACAAAGTAGTTTGTAGGGCTCATAGTTAATTCTTGACCCATTTCTGGAGAAAGAGGGTAGGGACCATTTATTTATTTTATAGGGGGACAGGCCATGGAGGTGCAGGTGACCCCTTGGCACAGTCTGTGGTGTGAAAGAGGCCCCACCTCTCTATTTAACATCTGGCACCTCACCCATAGGGTGTGTTTCCTCTTCCCCAGTTGGAGAGAGAGCATCCTGTGCTAGGCTCCCTGGGCAGGCATCATTCCCTCTCTCCAGCCTGTACAATGCCTCGGCTAATGAATTTATGATCATTTTCCATAAAGCAAATTCTCTGCTTGGAGTGCTACAATATCTCCCATGGAATCAAGTACACATGCCACAGATTTTACCAATTTTCAAAGAGCCTGTGCTTTCACATACATCACCTCATGAATTATTATGCCCATTTTGTAGATGAGGCAACCGAGGCACTGTAGAGTCTAGGTGACTGGTTCCAACTCATACAGCTATCATGTGGTAACACCGGTATCTGAGGCCAGGCTTAATCTAACACACTCGTCTATTTTCTCTTCTGTCTAACCTGAGTGTATGGTTCTGTTCTTTATGATAATTTTGGTTTTGAATGACAGTACAATCAATACACATATACACAAACACACACCTTATTGGCCCGTGTAATTGGAAGTACAGTGTGATGTTCGTTTCAGGCATGGCTGCATGCAGTGTGCTGTCGGGACTCAGTTTGTCTTCCAGCCCATTATCTCTGGGTAAGCATCGTGCCCTCCCATCAAGGTCAGCAAGCCCATTGTTCTGACTGCAACAGAAACAGGGAGGTTGACTTCTTGCTGGTTCCTGCACAGTCCTGGGGGACAGTCTGACTGATCCCAGACTAGGTCACATGCTCATCCCTGAGCCAGTCACCATGCCCAGGGGCTGGAACTCACTGTCACCCGGACTCTTCTTCCCCCCACCCAGGAGCCAGTGGGGGAGGGTGGGGCACTCTAAAGGGGGTGATGCTGTGAACAAAGAGTACAGGGGTAGTTACCACAAGTAGGACAAACCTTCCTCGCACTCCTCCCTGAGTCTTCCCGCTCTGGCTGGGCTGCTGCACAGATGGGCATCCCCCGTCCCACCAGCATCTCTTTACCTATGCTTTTTTCCTGGCTCCTGGTTTTCACTCTTTCCATCTGGATTCCCCTGCACGCTTTGGCCCCTTTTATGCCTTCTAGGCCTGAGGATGCCTCCCTGGCTCCCTGGCCCCCGCTTCCTATTTTGTGGTCCTGTGACCTGGATTCCCACCTTCCTTATTTGGTCATCAACTGAGGGAAGACATCTGCTTGGCACCTTGGGCAGTTTTCAAAAAAAATAGATCATGTTCAAATTGGAATAAATGTGTAAAATTCGCATCTCAGTAGTCTTTGGGGTTTTTGATGAATAAATAGTTGATGAAAATCATTGCAGCAAAAGTTGGAGGCAAAAACCAACTGTGTATGAGTGGGAATAAAAAAGATCATGGGTGTTAACTGACCCACGATGAGTATGACTGTGAATGCAGAGCCGTGATGAGAAGGGTGCTGTCGTCCTCCTGCCGCCCACATGGGACTAAAACAATGGGACATTTCGGTCTGGAAAGTCCTCAGTTAGAACGGACCCTTTTCACAGCCAAGCTCTCGGCTGGGCCACTGGACCTGAAAAGGTGGGCTCGCTAGCATCTGACTCAATCTAATTGTTTTTCAGATCAGAATCCTGAGAGTTTGAGAGGTGGTGTTAATTCCCCAGGGTCAGTCAGGGGGTTAGACGTACCCCTAGAAGTGCAGATACTACCTGGTGCCTTTCTCATCTCCGTGGTTGTCCAGAGGGGACCGGCAAGATGTTTACATCTGGAGAATGACTGAGGAGGCTGGGGACTACAGGCTGTCCCCAGCTGGAAGAAGGCTGAGAGCCCTGGAAGGGAGATGGTGTTTTGTAAAAGAGGCTGGTCAGCACTGTTCTGGGCACATGTGGACACTGAACAAGGCTATGGATACCTGGAGTGGCTTGATGATACTTCTCAAGTATGGAAGTTTTTAGTAGGAAGATTCTACCCACTATTTTCTGTATTGTGGAAGCATGGGACTGTCCAGGTGATAGGATGCTGGGGTGGGCCACACAGGGTGGCTGGGGGTCCCATCTCGGGAGGCATTAGAGGAGGAGGTCCGAGTGTCTCAGACACAAGCTATCTGAGGCTGGCAGGGTGGGGCCTTCCGTCACCCGTCTCACTCTCTGTTTGGACAGCACCTTGCATCTCCTAGGGCCCCTTCCTCCTCCCAGTTGATGAAGTATTGCTTAGAAGTGTGCTGTTTCTCAGACATGATTTAAATAAATGGAAAACTCTCATATGGTCTCATATGGAGTATGCTATTTTTAAGAGATACTAGTTAAGGAATAAAATTTTGTGAAACACACAATTATTTAACTGTCTTTGTTTAGCAACATTCTCCTAATTAACCACTGCTAGCATCCATTGAGAAGCTGGGCAAGTACACGCTGCTACATGCTTGTTTGGAGAGAAAAAAAATTAATTCATGTTCTTGACCCAAATCTGGAGTGAGCCTTCCCTCCAAGGACCTGAGTCTGTCACCTTAGGGGTGGGTGGTTGGAGGTTCCCTTTGTCCTGGGGTCACAGGGACTTGGAGAAGTCGCCTCTCCTGGGTGTCTTTGAACAGCTGCCTCCCCGGGGGACTTACAGAACCCCATAGCTCTGAGAGGGCTCCCCTCAGTAATGCTGCACCCCCTGCATACCTCCCTTCAGTCCTTCTAAGAGCTGTTTTCCATTATCTTTCTGTAAAAACTTTTTAATTCTTAAATAATTTCATACTTAATAGAAATTTTCATATATAGTGAAAAAATACTCCATTATATCCTGGTTCTGGGTTGAATTGTGTCCTCCCCCAAAAAGATGCTGAAGTCCTAACCCTCAGTATCTCAGAATGTGACCTTATTTGGAGACAGAGTCATTGCAGATGTAATTAGTTTAGAGGAGGTCATACTGGAGTAGGGTGGCCCCCTGATTCAATATTACTGGTGTCCTTATTCAAAGGGGACATTTGGACAAGACACACATACACACAGGGACACCATGTAATCACAAACCAGGTGATGCATTATTAAGCCAAGCAATGCCAAAGAGAGCTGATAAACTTCCAGAACCTCGAGGCAGGAACAGATTCTCCTTCACACAGCCTCAGAAGGAACCAACTTGGGTGACACTTTGATCTTGGACTTCTAGCCTCCAGAATTGTGAGAAGATATATTTCTGTTGTTTACGTCCCCCAGTTTGTGGCACTTTGTTACGCAGCCCTAGCAGACTAATACAGCCCTTCACTCAGACTCCGCAAATGTGAGCATTTTACTGTGCCCTGTCATTGTCTCCCTGCCTGCATACACTCACATTCACACCTAGAATTGTTATTTCCTGAACCCTTTGCACTAAGTTGTATACATTATACCTGTTTATTCCTATATACCTCAGTGTTTGTTTCTTAAAAGCAAGGAAATTCTTACATAACCATAGTGCATTGATCAAAATCAGGGGCTTAACATTGATACAATACTATTACAGTACTTTATCATATTTATAGACCTTAATATTTTGCTAATTTTTCTACTAATGTCTTTGTTTCAAAAGAAACAAAAATTTATCTTGATTCCTTTTATCTTTAAAAATATTTTAAATTAAAATTAAACTTTTTTACTGATATAAATTACACATTAAAAGAATAAAATAACTCCAAAGGGCATAACTCGGGAGGCATTAAAGGAGGAGGTCTGAGTGGGCTCCACTCTCTCCCCTTTCAGTCCTAGTTCTCCAAAGTGACCACTTGTTATTGTATTTATTTTTTCTTCTTCTGGTGATCGTGCCCATATCTGTATGTAACATATATAAATCAATGTTTCTTGACTTATCAAAAGCAATGGACTTTTGAATACACCATCTATCGACTTTCCTGAAATAACAGATCGGAGCTTTAAATCATTTATCCCTCCCTTTCTTCCCAGTCCTCTCCTCAAAATGCCTAAATCTCTATTTCTTGTTCAGTCCACCCAACAGCATCTTCTGATTCTCCATTTTTTGTAAGGTGAGGAAATTGGTGCTTGTCTCTCCTTTCCCAGCAACTCATCCCAGTTTTTGTCAACTGTACCTTCACTTTTACATCGTCAAGTTGATATTTATATTCAGTTCTTTGATCATAGCTGAACTTCCCATAATCTGACTATGGGTTGATCTTAAGAGCCGAAGTCCATTCTACAGCACTTACAAAATCAGAATCTGAAAGTGTGATTCACCGTAAGGCCAGGCTACAGGCTGTGATTCCACTTTCTTTCCTAAGTTGCCAGTGCCTTTACTCCTGAGCCATTTAAAATGAAATATTTGTAGCATTTTTTCTCTATGCTGCCAGTTGCTCACAATAACGCCTTCACGTGGTCAGTTACATGTCTGGAGGACGCCTTCTGTGTTCTTGTTTGCCTCTGGAGTTTTGGATTGCTTTTCTTTTCTTTTTCTTGTAATCTATGCCAATATCATATCCTTAGGTTTTCCCCTGTAAGAAGTTTTCTCCAAAGTGTTTCCAAACACTCCATCACAGAATGTGTCCTAGCCTGTGCTCCTTCACTTTTTCAGAGAATTTTCTCCTGGAGTCCTTCCTCATGCTCCAGTCTGGGCTGGTTTTCTCTAGGCCTCCTGGGCACTTCTCACCCCTGATCTCTTGGGTTGGACCCACTGTGTCCCGGCACCTTGTCTTTCTCTTTCATGATTGATTCCCTTGTTTGACTGCAGTACAGCCTCCAATAACTTCGCAGGAAGAGTAGTTCCCATAAGCCGCCCCATCTCCTCAGAGATATCTTCCCTGTGGTTGGGCTAACTCTCCACCCCCTTGCTGTCTTAACAGCTGCCTCTACGCAAATGGGAAATTATCTCCTACCTTCTCTGCCTTCAGGCCACTGTGGCTGGGTCCAGTGCTTTTTTCTATTTTCTATTTATTCATATATTCATTATAGATTTTTATTGTCCCTCCCCCCCACCCCAGCCATTGCAAAAGAAATGCATGCTTCATAGCTTTCCTAGTCTTCCAAAGAGGAGAGTCTATTCTTCCTTGGTTCAGTTCCATTGAGGGAGAACTTAACTCTTTGAGTGTTTGTATGATATGCTTGAGAGAACTTGGGGCTGTCACTCTGAAAAGGAAAAATATCATCCCATGTTTCTGAAGTCGTCGGAATGGGCCAACATATTGTGAGGCCAGCATATCCTGACATATGGTCAGAATCATGTTTGGGTAGGATTGCCAGGTAAAACACAAGATGCTCTGTGAAATTTGGATTCCAGATAAACAATAAATAATTTTTACTATATATACGTCCAAAATATTGTGGGACGTGCACTGATGTATTATTGCATGTGGTATTTGGGCCATACTTATACTAAAGAATTCTGTTGTTTATCTGGAATTCAAATTTAACTGGGCATCTTGTTGTTTGTTGGGTTGCTGAATGTGACAATCTGACATGGACATGCAGGACAAAGCTGGGTAGGCAGTGGAGGGCCTTCATCTGAGGTAAACTAGGGCATTCGTGAGCAGAACCAAAGGCCTCACAGGATGAAACCAAGGCCAGGATGGGAGCAAAGCAAAGACAGAATGGAGCTGAAAAGAAATCTGGGGCAAGTCGTGAAACAGTTGAACTTCTAAACCTTCAAATGAAGTGTCTGAGTCATTGTACCACCCCCAGACTTGCCTGTTAACCTGGGGCCCCTGATTTTCCCCGGCTTCAGCTGTTTGAGTGTCACTGCCATGACCCCCTCTCACCCCTAAACTGTGTGCTGGCATATACCTACTGCTTGTCCTCACATCCACAATTCACATAAAACCTTGAATAAGTGCATTTCACAAAGGAAACTTGATTCCGTCATTGTCAGTGGAAAAGCAGTCTCACTTGTCACCAATTGCAGGTGACTAGAAACATAAGGATCAAGAAATTGAGGTTTTTTACGTCTAACTTTTGACTCTGAGTCCAAAATCTATCTTGATTCTTAAAAAGTGAATCTTAAATCTTGGTTCTTAAAATTAGTGAATGGTAGAGAGGTGCTAATGACACATTAGTCCCCATTTGAAACTTTCTTCTGGATGTAATCAGAAGAGCCAAAGAAGAATCGCAGAGGGCACAACTTTCTGAGCCTGCAGTCAGCATGTTTGATGTTGTGTCCGTGCATCCCTGTGTCATGTACTCTCACTTTGAGGACATGCTGCTTCTGGGTATTTCTTAGCAGTGACCAGTAGTGCTGTTTTGTTTAGTTTTTAAAGTCCTTTATGTCTTTTCTCTGTAGAGTGCAAGAGGTTTGCGTGTTTGCAGGTAGGAGTTGGAGTTTCTGCAGTGCATGCCCAGGGAGCCAACATACGGTGGAAACCATCTTGAGGTCACCTGGGACCCTCATTCTCCATGAGTGAGGCCACAGGAGCAAACCCAGCTAGACTCTCCAGCTGCCATCTGCCAGTGGTCCCACACTGACCGTGTGACCCCTGTGGCCTTCTGGCTTGATGGGAAGCACAGCACAGGATAGAATGTGCTGAATGGACCAATATTCTTGTCATTGGGACTGTGGGAGAGTGGCCACTGACAGTCCAGGCAGAACCTGGAACACAGTTTTTCCATGGAAACAATGTACTGAAGGGTGGTTAGGTTTTATGGTATGATTGGTTCAGGATAGTAAACTTTCACTGAGCACCTAATATGTTCCAGACACTGTTCTGGGACTACAGAAAACATAAAGTACTGTTTCAGGCTAAACGGAGTTCAGTCTTGTGGGAGAGATGAGCAGAGAATAAATGAGCCGGCAGTGGCAATTCAGGGCGGTGGGTGCCAGGGCGCCCGGCAGAGGGGCCTGGAGGAGCTGCCCTGAAGCTGAGCCTCGAGAGTGGGGAAGTTGTGGTAGGTGAAGAGCAGGGGTGTAGGGCTTGCCACGCAGAGTGAACGGCTGTGGGCTGACCAGCGCTGCGCGGGCTCTGCTGTCCATCTGATTTCTACAGTGAGGTGAGCCTGAAGGGATAAGCAGAGGGGGCTATGGAGGCCCTGCGCTAAGAAGTATGGACTCTGAGTCTTAGGCAGGGAGCTCCTGAAGGATGCTGGTCGCATTTGCATTTGAGAACATTGCACTGGCAGTTGTGTAGGTGATGGTCTGGTCAAGGGGCTGCTGTGGCAGAGGGAGAAGCACAGCAGAGGCTTCTGTGTCCCTGTAGGCGGGGAGTGAGAAGGCCTGGACTGGAGGCCTTGCCGGGCTCCCTGGAATGCCAGCCCTCTGCTGGCGTGGATCTTAGTCTGTTTTGTTTGGACATAACCCAAACGCCTAGAAGAGTCTGATAAATAGTAAGTGACAAATATGTGTTTGGTGAGAGGTTCAGATTGAGGGGAGGTTTTGGGGGTCCACTGTGTGGAGACGAAATAGGCATTTGGTGTCTACTCTGGATTCCTAACTGTCCTCCGTAGTAGACCCCAGAGCCAAACCCAGGTCCTGCTTATGGGTGGTCTTCTGGGACATGAGTGTTGCTGCGTGGGGTCCCTGGGGCCCACTCTCGGGTGTTCTCTCCAGGACTCACACTGGCAGCCTGAGTCTCCCTTGCTTGGTTCTCAGTAGACAGAACAGTGCTCTGCCATTTTTTGATACCCAGAACATGTCACCTTCTGGCTTCTTCTGAGGGATGGCCCTGCTTTTTGAGCCTTTTTACTGTGGTCTTTTCAAATTCTGGCAGTTAGAGGTTGGCTTGTGATCTGTGAGCTGAGGACACCCAGGAAAAGTCTCCTGGCCATTAGGACAGTTGTAGATGTTGCCCAGCAGAGGAACATGAGCAACCACACCATCAAAATCCATGATTAATAGACATAATCTCCACCAGAGCATTAATTTGGGGGCATAATCAAAGCCTGCTTGAATTACTTCAGTGTCAGACCTTGACAGAGAAGTCAGCCTGGGATTAGCATTTTGATTTAAAGTTCAATGGTTGGTATTTATCTTTATTTCTGTCGCATACGAGTGATTGACTGCCTGTCCTAGAAAATAAAAACAAATGCTACTTCCCCAGTCAAGTGAACAGGGGGTAATTTAGAGGCGCTCTCTCACGGTTGGCTGGACATGTGTGTGATGGGTTGGCGGCCTCTCTTTCTTGGCTTCCACAAGATGGAATATGGGATTCAGGTTCTCAGTTCTGTCAGAGGCCAGGTGACCATGGGAGAAGCTGTGTTATCATCTGAGCAGGTGCGTCACTCCTGAGGATAGCGCCTTAACCAAGCTGTTGCCTGAGATGAGAGGTGCTGGTGTGTGGTGCTGGAGGTTGAGGGACTGTGGAGAGACCAGGTCTATCCCAGTGGGAGGGGGGTCAGAACACCAGAGACCCATTCCCTTTCTTAAGCTGGGCAGCATTTCACTAAGGTTGATTCCAGCTTTCAACCCATGTGATCGCTACTTCCAGCCTTGCAGAGGGATTGATAATGAGGAACACGACATTTATCAATGCTGACAGTATAGCCAGGCACTGGGCTGGTGTCTTTACCAGCACTGTTTTGAATCTTGAGCACAACTCTGAAGATAAGGACCTGGAGGTCCTGAGAGGCAAAGCGAGGTGACCAAGGTAGGTAGAAATAGCAGGAGCTGAGAGTCCCGCCCAGAGCAGGCTGGCTCCAAAGGCTGTGCTCCTCCCCTTCCCGCACCTGCTCCAACCGGCCAGATGGGACAGACTCTGCACCTTAAGGTGGCTCTGTGAAGAGAAGGACCCTCACAGAAGGCAGGCCCAGGAGGAAGGCAGGAAGGGGTGTCAGAGTTCTACGGGTTCGCCAGGGCTTCATCCATTCTCAGCCCCACATCATCATTTCCTTCATTGGAAGCTGGGGGCGCCTCTCTCTCTGCCCCGTGGAATCCTTTGATCACAGGTGGGAGGCTGCAGGCATGGGAGCTGCTCTGGTCCAAATACAGAAATGACTGGTGCTCTGCCAAGAGTCAGCAAGCTTCTTCATAAATAAAGCTTTAGAGAAAGGTTATGGCTCAGTCAATAGTTTGTATCTTCTGTGGACATTTCATTTGAAGGCGGAAGTTGATGCAAAGGGTTCTGGAATGGGTTCCCCCTTAGGAAGAGCTGTTCACTGGGCATCCCACTTGGGGCATCTGCCTCAGTCCCTTCTGGCCACACCGGATGCACTGAACATTCCCTAAGGCACAGGCAGTCTCCATTTGTTCTCAGCTTGATCTGACAGCAGTAGTCAATGCAAAGCATGATTTCAACACATATTATACTCAGTTTTTAAAATTAAAATAAATTTCAATAATGGAGTTAAGTTCCTTGTTTTTCATGAATCAAATGCAGTTTTTTAAAAAGGTGCATTAAAGAATTATCTCATTTCTCTATTTTTAATTATGCATATGAAAATGTAGAAATTTGGAATTGTAAATTTCATTTATTAAAACAAATTGAAGCAGACATTTGTAAATTAAGAGACAAACCATCTCCAATCTAACAGAGAAATAATATATGTTAGGTGAATTTTTTAAGCTTCTTTATTAGGTAAATAGAGTATAATAGATATAACAGACATTCAGACTTTTTGGTTAAAACTGCACATTTATATATTAAGAACATCTGAATTTAACAGGAGCTCATTTTAACAAAATGTGAATGCATTGCTAGTATTTTAATTATGTATTTAAAATGTGAAATGTGAGCTTTAAAAAATATAGTAAATATGAATCAGCCTACATTTAATCAAGATAAGAAACTTCATGTTTTTCATTATGCAGCTCCTTTGACATTTACCTTCTCTGTCTTGTTAATTCATTGACCAGAAAAGAAGTAAAAGCTTCCCTGCTTTTCCAATTCCCAAGTGACTAATCTTGAATAAATTTGTCTAAAGAAAGAACATATTGTTTCCCCATTTATAGTAGGGACTACTATTATTAAAAGCTTGGTTTATCATTTTAACGTTCTGATGAGTTTAGGTAAATGACTTTAACTGGTTGAAATCACTCATCAGCAAATATCTATCTCTTAACACCTTCAATCTTAGTTTTGACCTGTGGAGTTTATATTGAAAAAGAATGACAGCTAGTTGTTCATGTGGCCGCCACCAAGGTGTCCCTGAAATTAAAGAGTAGCCTCAGTCCAGCTTTGGAGAATACTAGAAACTGGTGTGTCAGAGCATATGGGGACCTATTTGTAAGTAAAACTTCCCTTTAAAAGGTTGAAATATACTATTCTCTCAAGCACCTCATGAGTAAAGGGTATATTTTCTATTCCATGATTCTTTCTATCTTGAGCTTTAGCAAATCTTTCTGGCTATAAAAAAGCAAATTAATATCTTTAAGACTGAGGTTAATTTTTTATTTTTATTTTCACACTAATATTTTTTGTTATGAAAAGGTTCAAATATACACAAGCATATAGGAAATAGCAAAATGAACTCTCATATTCCTAACACATAGATTTAATAATTATCAAGATTTTGCCACAGTTGCTTTACCTATTCAGCTTTTAAATTGGAATATAGTTGATATACAATATTTTACTGGTTTCAGATGTGCAATATAGTGATTCAACAGTTGTATACATGAGAAAATGCTCACCAGGGTAAGTGTAGTTACCCCTGTTACTATACCAAGATATTATTGGTTATATTCTCTATGCTATACTTCCATTCCTGTGGCTAATTTAGAATTTAAAGTTCATATCTATTTAAAGTGAGGTTAATTTTTGAAAAAATAGACATTTTTAAAACCTAATTTACTGCTAAAGAATTTCTGGTTGTCATCCTTCTTGGTTTACATGGCTGCAGATGTTGTTAATCAAACTCAAGGATGACCACCAGATGGCTTTCTCAGGGCCCAGGCTGCTGTGCAGAATGCCCCTGGCTCAGGGGAGGGCAACTGTCCTCACGGGCAGACCTTGCCCTAGAAGGGACTTGGTCGTATCTATAAAAATAGGATTTTTTCAAAGGAACCAAGAAAGCTCTCCTCTCACCCCCAAAGACTGAGAGCTAGTCAGTGTGAAGGTCCTGGGTTTGTGGCTATTTGATGTAATTTTTAGCAGTTTCCCTACAAGGAAAATTTAGAACGAAAGTGGGGAACATAAATAGATTTATTCATGTTGGAGGGCATGCTCTAGGCAAGAAAAGCAGACCCACTCACCCCACAGAACAAGCTCTGGACTTTGCACAGCCACATAAAAAGAGAAAATGTGCCGGGGTGGACCCCAAGAATGGGCAAGCAATAGAGGGTGGGATTATGGGGAGTAGAAAACAGGGGTGTGGTTTGAGTGGGATTTAACTTCAGGATTATACAGGAGGCTTCAGGGAACCTCAGCTTTCCTGTAGCAAGGTGGGAATGCAGCTGGCCTCCTGAGATTCTGGCTGGGGCGAGTCTTCAGGTGGGGAGTTGTCATCACTTTGGAGGACAGACAGAGGCTAGACACAGGGAGACACTACACAAAAAGGTAGAAGATGCATGTCTGCTGAGGTCACAGAAGCTGTAAGAGATCACATACTCCCTCACTTCCTTTTATAGCGAGAAAACTGAGGCCCATAAAAGTTTGCTGATCTGACCAGAGCCTCAGAGTGTGTTAGATCAACCGAAGGGAAATCCTCACTTCCTGACTTCCTGTCCTCACACAGCTTTCCTGGACTTACTTTGGCATTTGGGGACATCTCCTGGATGTCTTCTTCATGGAGTCTGCTAGTAGTTTATGCTAAAATGTTATTATCCCCAGGGTCACTCAGTTCTTTCTAGTAGCTGTCATCTATTTTGCCCAAATTTGAAACTTTATTGTCTCATGCTATACTTGAAAGTCATGGGAGGATAATTGCTTAGCACTTTGCTCTAAAAAAACCCATCAGTCCCCCTAATCAATCATATGTAACCTTTCTTGCTCTTTGAAAATTAGTATCTGGAAAATTCATGGCTGTCACTGAATCTAAGACAAGTCATGAGTCGTCCAGTGTGATAATAAGTCCAAAGTGGCCACCACCACCTGGTGGCAGTGTACCTTAATTGCAAGACAAGTACAGAAAAAGAAGGCAGCTTTTGGGTCGGCATCTTTGAAGCTAGAAAATAAAGGTGTCCATTCTATCCCCAAGTAGATTCTAATAAAAACAGTAAGAATGAAATAATTAGAAGTAGTTTGGAACACATTCAAGTAAATGATTTCTTTTCTACTATATACTCATTCATTAACTCATCAATTAATGTTCAGCTGGAAAAGGACTACTGTATACATAGTGCCTACTGTATACCAGGCACTGTGTTAAGTGCTTCACGTAAGTTACCTCATTTGATTCTCAATATATGCAGAGAGGTTAGCAGGCAAAGCTGCACAACCTGGAACTCAAAAGGTTAGGATGTGAGCCTGACTGTTCAGACCCAAGACCGTAGTTGCGCATCTTGGGTTACTGCCTGATGATTCTGCTGGGGACTGCGTGCTCATTGCATCAGTGCAGAGCAGGCACAGCAGGCACATCATGCCTTCACCACATTTCTTCTGGACTGGGGACGATTTCCGGGTCATTGATAGAATGATGGATCTGAGCCTCACCTGGACTTCTAGAGTCTTTCTGGTGTTACCATCCTCTGCCTGTCATAAGACACAAGTAGAAGAGGGTCAGTCCTGGGGAAGAGAATGTGACAGGAGCTAAGGCAGAGGTTTTAGGTTACAAGGCAGAGGGCCCTGGCATGTCTTGAAATTGCCTCTTCCCTTGGACACCTAGAAAGCCTAGCTGTGCCAGGCCTCAGGCACAAGGCCAAGGATGCCTACTCCTGGGTGCCTGACTGGGTTGTGACCTCAGGCCAAGCTGCCGCTGAGAAGGATGAGCAGTGCAGTGGGAAGCCCCTGAAAGGCTGTGGCCTGGGACACAGTCTGGCAAAGGGCAGAGTAGTGGTGAGTAGTCGGGGATGGACCTCAGAGCCGCCTGGTCGGTGTTTCCCATGTCCACACGACTAGACAACCTCCAGAGAGGGAGTCCAGCTCCATAGATGGTGGGCCTGTTCATGTGTGGGGTGGAAGAGCTCACCGGTGGTTCCACCATTGCCCCGGGGCACTCTTAGTTCAATAAACAAGTGAGAGGTTGAATGTGCTTCTGCTTTGTTGAGGAGTAGCTCAGGATGGCCTGACACCTCATTAGGGACCCTGGGGCATCCCACTTGGACAGTCTGGGTGCAGGCAAGAATAGCATTGCTTTGTGGGACCACATTGCTCCTCTGTCTCTCTATACAAAAATCTCTTCCCTCTGCTTGGCTCCTCCACTATTGCCTGAATGTCATTCCTCTTTGGATCAGTTATTCTGTGTGTGTGGTCTGTCTCTCTAGGCAGAATGAGTCATGAGGGCACAGGCACCAGGCCTTAAGTTTTACCCCATAGCACCCAGCACAGGGCTTTGCTTATATTAAGCAGACTATGGTTTTAGTGTCTGTAGTTCATCTAAAGCAGGTGCCCTAGACCCCCATGCATGCCAGGGACTCACAGGGGTTTCATAACCAGGTGAGGTTGTCTGGTGGGGGCAATGTGGAGAGATGAGCCTGTGCTCCATCTGATTTTATGGGCATTGCCTCATCTTCTGGATTTTTCACAGAGATAATCACCAATTTTTAAATGCTGACAAAAATGCATTTTTTTTTTACATCACTGTGCAGACCAAGTAAAATCAATCTGGCTCTCGGATGCATTAAAAACCTCTCAATTAAAGCACTACAACTGGCCTATCTATGCCTTAATCCTTTAAAAAATACTTTCTCAGTGCACATGCCTAATTAAATGGGCCTTGGCCAATGATCTTCTGTCCTTCTAATGAGTGAGAGTGTAAGAGCACCCACTCTATAAGAAGGAAAAATTTTATGAAGTTGTTTGAGTCAGAACCATAATAATAAAATGTGTTTTATGAAGTTGGTGAGAAAGTTGTAATCTGGATGCCATTTTACAGTGTGCAGTACTGGCACACATTGTAAATGCCAGTTCCCTGGCTGCCCTCTCGGCCTCTTGTTTGGCGACAGATGTAAGGAGCCCTCCTTTCAAGAGTGCCCTGAGAAGCTTCTGGCACAGGGGTGGATGTTAGTGGCCCTCCAGCTCAGCTCATCATGGTGTGACGATCACTGGGCCTTTCACTGCAGGTGTCGTTAGGACGGGCCGCTCCTGCCTCTCCTGGGCATTTCATGGTTTCCGGGAAGGTGTCTGATGTGGGTAGTGAACAGTGGGCGGGATGTCTCCAGAGCCCCAGTAGGAGCTGTGCCTGCCCCAGCCATGTTCAGACCCAGCCTGGGAGCCTGGAGAAGTGGTGCCTCCTGCTCCAGCTGCCTTGTTCCACTTGCTACTCATGCTTCCGGTCATGCTGGCTGCCTGTTGTTAGTGGCTGTTCTCCCTGGAAAGGCGTATGTCCGTCCGCACGGGGGTGGGAGGAGGAACCGAGGTCGCTCACCACTGAGCAATGCTGAGCCCAGGTATTTTTCTCTGCAGGGCACCCAGATAGGGATGTGGGCAGTGGGATGAAAGAGTCCTGAAAGGAGGCAGGAGCAGCTCTAGCCTAAAGGGCTCTCTTCTACCTGTCGCACCCATTTGTTTGGCTGAGACAGCTGACTCTTTGCAGTGGCCCTTTCTCACCTGGAAGAGCTGACTGAACCGTGAGAACAGCGGGGGTGTTGAGTAAGGCACATGCTTGAGTCCTGCTTTTGTCCCATACTCTTTAGAGCCAGTGTGTTCTCAGTTCCTCAGTCTGTTCCTCTGTAAAGTGGGTTTAATAAACTCTCCCTTTCAGGCTTAAATGAGGGAATTGGCGGTGCTTGCCAGAGTGCCTGGCATTGAGGATGGCCATTTAAATTCTCTTATCTCCTTATTCATTTGGGTTGTGCAGTTCTCAGGGGCTTCCTCATTGCTTTATATCTTGCTAAGCTTCTATGTTCATCACCCTTTGAGAGGGGAGGAGAGAATGAAAGTAAGAGAATGTAGTAGGTATTACCACCTATCATTACACTGGGCTCCTAAAAAGCCGCCCTCGTAGGAGCCTCCCTCCTCCATGCCCATGCCACCCGGAGCCCACGCCGTCACAGTGCTCCTGCTGCTGGGGACCGGAGCCACTCCAGTGCCTGCAGCCAGAGAAACCTGCCGAGGCACTGGTTAGAAGGATTTATCCCCCTGATTAAGAAACAAACCAAAAAAACAGAACGAAAAGCCCTTTCATTTCCCTTTGGGGAAAAACCAGTCCTGTGGCCTGAGCCCGGTTTGCCACAGGCCTCCTTAGTTACCTGCCGCTGCCTCTCGCAGCCTCATCCTTGAGCCCTCAGATCTGACAACTTGCTCCTCCTCAAATGTGCCCTGGCTGTCCCCGCCCCTTTGCCTGCCCGATTCTCTGCCTGGAGTCTTTCCCGCTGCTTCTATCTCTTAATTTGCCACACGTCCTAAAAAGACCTGGTTGATGCAGTGCCCTGATCCTCTTCTTTATGCTATTAATGTTTATCTATTACATTTATAGATGTTATAAACTCAACAAACAGTGTTACAATTATTAGTTTATATAGGCTTATGCTTTTTTTCCTAGGGGGCTTTTTTTTTTTTTTTTTTTTTTTTTTTTAATCAGGGGAATAAATCTTCCTAACCAATGCCTCAGGAAGGGTTCTCTGGCTGCAGGCACTGCAAAGGCTCAGCTCCCCTGTGCGGTGACCACTGTGATGCATGGGCCCTGGGGTCATGGGCATGGGGGAGTGAGGTTCATACTAGGGAGGTCTTTAGGGAGCCCACCATAATGGTGGTAAGACAGTAAGGCAAGACATGAGGAAAAATATAGTCTTTTGTATTAACCCACATATTTACTATTTTGAGTACTTCTCATTTCTTCCTCTGTTTTTAGATTACCTTCTGGTGTTATTTTCTTCTCCTGAATGACATCCTTTACTATTTTCTGTAAGGTGGGTTTGCTAGCAATGGTTTCTCTCTGTCTTTTTTTATCTGGGAATGTCCTTATTTTGCCTTCATTCTTGTAGGATAGTTTTGCTGGATGTAGAATTCTTGGTTGACAGTCGCCCCCCACCCCCATTTTGGTGCTTTGAATATCATTACATTGTCTTTGGGTCCCCACTGTTCCAGAAAAGAAGTCAGGAGTTAATCGTATTGATGTTCCTCTGTGTGTGACAGGTTGTTTTTCTCTTGCTGCAGTCAAGATGTTCTCTTGACTTTTAAAACTTTGTGATGTATCTACATATGAGTCTCCTTATACTTATTCTATTTTGAGTTCATTGAGCTTCCTGAATGTGTATAGATCAGTATTTTCCATTAAATTTGGAAGGTTTTAAGCCATTATGTTTTTTAAAAATTTTCTTTCTCTTTTTTTCCTTCTGGAACTCTCATGAAATGCATATTGGTGTGCTTGGTGTTATCCAACAGGTTTCTGATTTTATGTTGCTTTTTACCTTGCTCTTCTTTCTGTGTTCCTCAGATATTATTATTTCCTTTGATCTATCTTCAATTTCACGGAGTCTTTTCATTTTTCCATCTTGAATCTTGCATTGAAGTCCTCTAGTAAGTTTCTTGTTTCAATTATTTTCAACTCTCTAAATCCAGAATTTCCATTTTGGTCCTTTCTTTATATCTTCTATCTCCTTAGTGAAAATCTCTGCTTATTGAGTCCCTGTTGTCACACTTCCCTAATTCTTTAGCCATGGTTTCCTTTAGTTTTTGAATATGTTTATAATAGCTGCTTTGAAGTCTGAATCCAACATCTGGGGACTCAGAGACAATTTCTATTGACTACTTTTTTTCTTGATTATGGGTCATACTTTCCTATTCCTTTGGCTGTGTCATATTTTTATTGAAAATTGGACATTTTAGATAATATATCAATGATGGGGTCTTACTTGTTCCCTGAAGGCTGTTGTTAATTGTTTGGTTTATGTGTTTTCTTATTAACTTGCCAGGGCTAAATTTGTGAAATCTGTCTCCCCTTAGTGGTTCAGCCACTGATGTCTTGGTTCAGTTTTTTTTTTTTTTTAATTTTTGTTTTTATGTTAACTCTTCTTTCTAGGTATAGTTCCCCTGTCTGGGTAGCTTAGTGCTTTGCCAGCAATTAGAGAGATGTTGTGCACAAACATGTAAAGCCAGTAAGTCTTACATTCTCTGCTGATGGATCTGTGCGGGTGTAAGAAAGCACATTCAAAGTTCAGGCTGTTTTGAAACCTACTCTGACTTTGACTTTCCGATGGGAACATTCACCATATCCTATGAGCAAGCACAGCCTTAGGTCTTGCCAGGAGTGTGTGGATATCTTGGGTCCCCTCAGATCTTCACTGGGTATATGTGCAGCCACAGCCAGAATTATGCTTGCTCCAACCATGACCACAAGACTCTCACTTCTGCTGACAATTCTGCTGGATGGACATCTCCATCTGCTGCCAGTCACCTGGGTCCTCTTTGACCCCATCGCCCTACTATTCTCATGTTGTTTCTATCCCGAGCAGAAGCTCCATGTTGACTGAGCCAGGAGGTGGGTGAGGAAGAGGGAGCAGCCCTAGGCAAGAATGCCACAGATTCCCACTGTTCTTACCCAAACTTCAGTCTTTGAAACATAAACATTTCTAAGATGGTCTTTAATAAATTTCCAGAGTGCTGAAATGGTTATTTTTATCACTTTTGCCCAGCTTTATAGTTGCTTTTTTAAAGAGGCTTTGCTGACCTCCTCCCTCTGCTTTAGCCATGCGTTTCCACCAGATTGCATATTTTTTGATGTGATCAACTTTTTTCCTGGCTGTGGAGTCTCTGGAGAGCTTGAATTTCCTCCCATACTTACCCAAGAGCTCCATCTGAATCCACTTTGGATTTATCTTTGAATCCTCAATGTGTGGCATCATGCCTGGCATACAGCAGATGCCCAACAAATGTTTGTTGCACTTAAGATCTGAAAGATGGCTGACAGACGGTGTGATCCGTTTGAACACTGGGTGTGGACTAATACAGACCTGGCTTTGCGTCTCAAGTACAGTGCTTCATTTTACTGATCTTTAGTTTCTCATCTACAAAAAATCAAATATAAAACTTACTTCTTGAGATAGTTGTGTAAACTACAAAGATAAGATTTAGAAGCCATCTAGAACAATACCCAGGATGGCATAGTACTTTGTAATTATTAATTTCATTTCTTCCCATAAAAGGTGGGATTGATGAAGATAATATGCCTTGGGTAATCTGGCTTATCTATCCATCCACACATCCATCCATTCATCTGTCCATCCATCTGTCTTTCTACAGATACAGAGATAAATGGGATAGGATTTACGCTCTGGAGAAACACATCTAGTGGAGAAAACAGACATATAAATAGAGAATCTATGGTGCTATAGGCAGGAGCTATGGTGGGCAGAAGTGAAGAGCTGACTGCAGGTACAGAGGCCAGAGGAGTGACAGTGGAGGGGGAGATCTGGTATCCATGACCCTCCACTGTGGCTTCAAGGCCCTCTGGTCAGGGACAGAAAGACAGGGGTGGCAGAGACAAGACTACCTAGCCACTTTCTTCATCTCATAGAGTCTGGGGAGATAACCTGGCAGACCTCAGACAGTAGCAGTCTTATATGTGCTCACCCTGCCTCTCCAGGACATACAGTTTTATTTTTCTTGCCAAGACACTAATCATTTCTATTTATTGTTTTACAACAAAGCACTCATTCACATCTCATAGTTTTTCAATGGAGTCCGGGCATGCCTAACAGGTTCTCACTGATTTTACATGGAGGAGGCATCCTCACTTCTGTTAGGTGACCAGGACTATTCTCTCCACAAACCACACGCATGCATAGGAGGTGAGGGTTCTCTTGCCTGGGTCAGAGAGAAATGGACCTGTGGTCATTTCTTTTCACACCTATAGAAGCCTTCTGTGGTGGGCCACATCCTGGGGGACGTGTGGCCGCCAACCTGTGTCCTGAAGTTGTGTTTTCTCCTCTGCTTCAGTTGCCTCTTCTCAGGGACCCAGGGAACAGAAGGGCAAGGAGCAGTGCACAGGTTTTCCCTGGGTGTGTTAAGTCAGCAACCATTTTCCTTTGCAAACAGAGACGCAGTTTAGAAGATGAGTGCTCAGTGTTGTGTCTGAAACAAGCCAATTGTGGAATGGCCTTACGCTGCTAGCACATTGTGACCAGCCAGGGCAAGGCTCCAGGGCCCCCGTTCTGGGGAATGGTACTGCAGCCCCACAGCCCAGGTGCCCGTAATGCTTCCTCCAAGAGGCCACCTGAGCTCTAGATCAGTCCCTCCACACACATCACTGGGGCGCATCGCCTGGTGCACCTCCTCTGGCTCTCAGAATTTTATAGGCCATATTTACTAGTCATTATTGTTTCCAAAGTGCATCTTGTGTGATATCTGTGCAGCGGTAAAATGGCTTTTTCTGCTCTTCTCTGTGGAGTTACTTCAAAATCTGCTCCTGGCTGGGGGCAGGGGACAGTCCTCCCTATGAAAACCTTTGTGGAGAGGAAGGGAATGCCTGGAAGCCTTGCTCACCTTCCCTGGCGGTGCTTTGGGAAGGAAACGCTCAGTGCAGACAGGGCGGGCACACTGAGGGCTGTGGGGGACACTCCCCAGGCCATTTGGGAAGCTGAAACTGAAACCTTTGGGTATTTACCCAGCCCAGTCACCTGGATGAGGAATGGGCCAGGAGGGTCATGTGATGGGAATCAAGGAGAACACAAAAGAATCCATTTATTATCCTGGCAGGAAATTTGTTCTTTGGATTCTGTAGCTGCAGACATAATGATTTCATTTCCTTCAGTGAAGGGAGATTAATGGCCCTTACCCCTGGGCCTGTGTGGTTTGCTGTTTCCTCCATTTCCCTAAGTGTTGTCAACTCTGATATGCCTTCCTTTCCATGGGGTCAGAGGGTATGTGCTGGTTCATGGAGATTAACGGAACGTAACCTTCCCTGTGGAAGGCCCCAGCATACTCGGAGGTGACCCAGGTTCACACACGCACACTATGGGAAAACATGCCCTGTACAGAGAGGCTGTCCACAGGAGCCTCTGAGAGCTTCCAGCACAAGCAGGCTGGGGCTTGGTTCCCACCCACACCCCGCCCCCTTCCAATGTAGCCACTCACCTTGTAGTCAGAAAAGTGTGTTAGGGCATTGATCCCCCAGGAGAGAGCTGGGGCTAAGACCGCCACCAGTGCGGCCACGATGCATTAGCTGTGTGACTTGGAGTAAGGAGTCTAACCTCACCAAGCCTCAGTTTCCTCATCTGTAAAATGTACAGATTGTACCTACTTTACCAGGCCTTGGAGACGATGAAATGTGGTCTGTGTCAAAGTGCTTTTAGACCATAATCCTCCTGAGAAGTTGCGGCCACTTCTGGACTCCTGGTGGCTGCCCGGAAGAGAGCCCCTGGTGCAGAACTGGTCTTGTTTAAAGGTTGTGAGAAGGTGGGTGGATCGAGCCTGCTGGCCTACCCTGAGATGGGGAGTTCAAGAAGGCAGGAGGGGGACAGCTTGGCCAGGGCACCCCTTGCAGGAGCATCCCTGGGTGGTGCAAAGTGGCCCTTTGGACTTGGCTCTAGTGTTTTACATTGCGTGGAGCAACATCCCATATGGGGAGTCAAATTCCATGTCTGCTTAAGGATTAGTGTTGTGTTAGAAAAAAAAAAAATCACGCTTAAATAATTTTCCCACTGTGGCCTCAAGACAATCATATGTTCTGACTCCTCATATTCAGGCTCTGGCTTGTGAGGCATGGCGGCTTCCTCCCTCTGAGTTGGCCCATAATCAGTGCTTAATGGCTATCTGCTCATTAAGCACCTTTAATTAAACAAAACTTTTGATTCCAGAGAGATGCAGAGGTGATTGATTTGGGGAACTTTTTGTATTTTCCCATGCCTCAGTTTCCCAGCTGTGTCTCTGCTCCCTCCCAGCCACACATTCATGATGGAGAGTAATGAGTTGCTTATGCTCTGCATAAAGAGATGTCGGATTGAATGAAATAAAATTAAATTGAGTTAAATGGACAGAGCTGTTGAATACAGGAATGCACAGCGAGGCCCAGGCGTTGTCTGTTCCCTGGGGGCCGAGGGAACAGGATGAGGCTCCCACAGAGATTTGTTTCAGGGAAGTCTGCCTGGAGGCGGGGGTGTGTCTCAATGAAACATTGCTAAAAATAAGTTAAATATGGATAACAGGGCAATTTTAATAAACATTTTACTTTTAATATGTTTATAGTGTTGTTAATTATCTCTCTAAGTAGAGAAAATAGAAATCGTAGCACATTGAACAAAGATTGCTGATTAGGATAATAAAATGGAAATTTTAATCAAGACGATAAATTTAAGTCAAAGGAGGTTTTCTCCTAGGCTGCTGGAGCTTTTGTCTTTATTAAACATCCCATTGATCATCACCACTCCATTCAGCATGAGCATTAGATTAATATTGACAATTTAAAATAGAAATAACTTTTTCTTGCCTTTCTGGTGCTGCTGTGATGACGGTGTTGGAAACTTTGAGGAGGCCATCATGAGCTGTCATGCTTTGCTCCCTGGCTGCAGTTGGTTGCCAACCTTAAGGTGCCAGCTCCTCGGGACTCTGGGACTTGTGCCTGAGCAAGGAGGAGCACCCTGCAGTGCTGTGCCCACACCACGGGCCTGAATCTCATGTGCTCCTCACTGAGAAAGCAAAAGGCCTTTGGCAGCTTGAGGGTGTCTCTTTGTGGTGGAAGCAGGCCCAAAAGTCACAGGCTTCTATTTTCCAATCCAATCAGAGAGATTTGTTGAGTGACTGCGAGGTCCCAAGAGAGGCAAGGCTCAGCCCCACTCTGCACAGGCCACATGGGTGCACAAGGCAAGAGGCCCGTGTCTCCCATGGGTGTGCGGACAGAAGCACCCCAGAGGTTTAGGGCAGTGAATCTCACAGTGTGGCACCTGGACCACCAGCATCAGCGTGCACACAGGTGGCTGAGATCCACTGCCTTTAACCACTGGTTCTCAGACTTTGGCATCAGAATCACCTGGAGGACTTATTGAAACTGACTGCTGCTCCTCCACCTCCAGTTTCTGATTGGGTAGCATTTGGGTGGAGTCCCAAACCTGCACTGGAACAAGTTCCCAGATGATGCTGATGACCACAGTTTGAGAACCACTGATTTAGACTATGAGAAGACTGCTGGGAGCAAGGCCAGAAGGACTTTGTGAAGAAGGGTCCTTTCGGCCTTCACAGGAGGAGTAGAGAGGAGAAGTCCCTGGAAGGTGAAGGGGCCAGAGCCAGAAACAGGAGGTTTGGAGGGCAGCTGGCCCCAGAGAGAAGGCGTTTGGCCTAAAAGCCTTTGCACTGGACGTGGAGGTGGCCCAGCAGGTGGACCTGGGAGTTGATGATGGGGCTCTCTCTCCATCTCTGAAGAGGAATGAGTGTCACACAGTGGCTGCCCCACTGAGAATAATGGAGGACCCTGAGAGAAAGCTAGGAGGTCAGGGGTCAGAAGCCACTCCTACCAGCTGGACCGCTGCCTCTTGAGATAGAACCCAGCCAGGACCACGCCAGGAGGCTCATGGCTGGGGGCCCCTCACTCATGCCTACTCTTGGGGTTAATTGCTTTACCCCACATTGCTGCCTTTGCTGGGCAGGGGGGGATGGGGGCGGATGTGCCTCCTGGAGTTCTGCTCCACAAACCCCCACCGTGGAGAAAGGACCACTGCCTTGGGAAGAGACCTGCCACCTGCCCTGTGTTAGGCCTGCTGGGCCAGCTTTCAGGGTCACCCCACAGTACAACAGCCTTGGCCTTCGGGTGCCCCTCTGAGGAGTCCCTTGCCCATTTTGGGAGGCTGCTCCTGGGGGTCTGTGCTTTGGAGCACTGGGGAGGGGACAGGATCATGGGTGCTGGCATCTCGCTGCTGCCTCCTCTCTGGAGCCTCTTCATTCCTTCACCTTCCCAATTCTCTCCGGGCTTCTTAAATGTGCTACATCATTTCTTAAAAGGTCTCTTTCTTTTCCTTGATCATAAAATTGCCAAGGAACAATGGCTGTCATTTAAAACAGCAGCACTGAAACTCCTTTCCGCCAGTGCCATGTCATTGCCGTTCCACATCAAAGGGGCCCGGAGCTCTCGGGAGAGGAGAGCCTGGCTGCAGTGCTTCCTGTACCGCCTGGATGAGCTGGCCTGCTGGCTGAGACCTCCTGGGAGGAAGAGGGCGTCCTCCACTCTGGCCCTGGGGAGACTGCCCTGGTCTGGGGCCTCAGAAAGTGAGGCTGGGAGACCTTCAGAGGTGGGGGTTCCTCAGTCTTCTTGGGGGTCCTCTGGGCTTTCCCTCACTGACTGCCCTCAACCAGGGGTGGGAAACGGGGGAGTGTGGGACAGGAAGATGCCTGTGTCCCAGACACAGAGGTGAGAAGGGGCTGTGGGGCCTCGGCTGACTTAGGTACTTACACTGGCCCTGAGGACTCTGGGACTTGTGCCTGAGCAAGGAGGAGCAGCTGCAGTGCTGTGCCCATGCCACAGGCCTGGAGTTCTGACTCATTCTCTAACTGGGGGAGGGGGTCATAGTCTCCCCCGTTCCTCCTTCGCTGGGGACACCCATGTTGCCCTTTCGGCTTGAGGAAGGTCAGACAGTCACCCAGGGAGCAGGGCCCCCTGCCGCAGTCTCTCCTGTGTGCGCAGAGCCAGCAGGGCCTGCATCCCCTGCCTCTTGGGGACAGTCCTGTAGAACCAGCTGGGAGGATGGGTCTTGGCCTCTGCTTGGTCCGGAGCTGCCTTTCTCCCGGCTTCCCTGCTGGATCACTGTCCTGTTTCCTCTTGGGCTGAAGGCCCGGGGTGTTTCAAAGGAAAAGTGCTGGTCCTGTGTCCCTCCAGAGTCTGACTGGGTCCGGCAAAGAGAGAAAGTGAGGCTGGGCCCCTAGGGCCGGGCAGGCCTTGTCTGGAGGGAAGACTCCGGACTGCAGGGCAGCAGCCAGCAGGCTTGCACACACCTCCTTAATGACATGCCAGCTTCTCAGCGACAGGTTCCCAGGGGCAGTTAAGGTCATGGACAGACTCCTTCCCAGGCCCTTGTTTCCTACTCCCTGTCCAATCCCAGTGCCCTGCGTTCCAGCTCCTCCTCCTGTCCCTTCCCTTCTCTTCCTCCCCCCACTGCCCTTGCCTTCCCTGAGCTTCACCCTCCCCACATCGGTTATTTCCTCTTCCTCATCTCTTCTCCCTCCTGTTCTCATTCTCCCCCTCACCCCCTGCACTTCCTTACATCCCTCCCCTACCTCCCCCTCCCGTAACTGTGCTTCCTTCTACAGTCACCCCCTCCCCACCAGCAGGCTCCCCTTCTGTGGTGCAGGTGCCCCTGAACTCGGTGTGTATGCGTGGCAAAGTTCACACGGGCTGGCTTGACTCCTGCAGTCTCATTTTTTGGGCGACTGCCAGTCGGTTGTAGGGGTAAAACCATGCTCACGGTCCTCCATGGCCCATGGGCACTGTGGCTACTCTTCACTGCCTGACAGGGTCATTTGTTACAGAACTGAGGTTCATTCACATGTTGGCTTATAAGAGAAGGTGTAAATAGTAAATCCCCTTTGTTACACATTATTGAATTATGTTGGCTGAAAACATATAATGGGATAAAATCTTGAAAATCCTGTGTAACCTTGTTGACCATTGTGTGCTGTGTCCATGCTCAGAACCGAATTCTAGTCCTTTGCCAGGTTCTGGAGGCCTGACTGCTTCCATGGACCCAAGGAGGAGCCCCAGGTCTTTATGCATTCTCCTCTGCTCATTGTCTGCTTTGAAACTCTGCCCAAGGGTGGATTTTCAGCAGAATCCCAGGGCTGCTACAAAGGCCTGTCCAAGTTCAGATTATGTGCCCCGCCTCCTGTGAAGAAGGCTGTGCACTTAATCTACCTTGGGGATGTTTCCCTACCTGTTTTAAGTGGTCACAACAGGACAGTGCACTGCCATCTGGTGTCACCTACCTGCCTCCTCCCCTTACTACTGTCCTCCGCAGCGGTCCCCTCCTTCCAGCTACCCACCCCTCTGGCAGTCTGCCTGGACCCTAAATCTGCAGCCACAACACACCCTGCCACTCCCACCCTGGCATACAGCATTTTCACAGATGGCTCTGTTAAATCTGGATGGATTCTGAAGATGTTATTTGATTTCTGCAGCCCTCTTGTGCCAAGACCATATGGGGCTACAGGAGAGAAGGGCTGAGGGTTAGGCACTCACTCCCCCACCCCGACCCCCACCCCCTGTGTCTCCTTTGGGCAACTTCTTCATGGTATTTCAGTAAAGGCTTGGTGGTAAGGAGATGTGAGTTTGGAGAGGATTTTTGTACGTGCGTCCAACTGCAGCAGAAGGCGTTGGCCTCGCCAGGAGAACTGCAGGCCTGAAAAGCCACCAAATAACATTTGGAGAGGAGGAAACCACTCTCCTCTGGGATTTGGGGGTGCAGGCATCTGTGTGTGCAGTAAATGTGGGGAGACAGACAGACCCAAGTGCCCTGATAAGTGGTTTGTGTTGTACAAAGAATGACCATCCCTGTCTTCAGTTGAAGGCCACAGTCATGGGATGAGGGACAGGGACAAGGACATCAGTGAAACAGTGAGGTGTGAGTGGGGGAGAGTGCTGGGCTGGGATCAGAAGGCCCCAGGGCTGACCTGCTGCCTACCACTGTGAGCGCCACGTCCCTGCCCGTCACACCAGGAGGGCAGGTGAGGTCCCTGCCTGCTCTGGCTTTCTGGGATGGTCGCATGTGAAGAAGAGGAAGGGAGTGGAGCTGGGGGGAGAGAGGGTGGCAAAAAGAGAAGGAGAAAGAGGAAAGACAGAAGAAATAGACCAGGCAGCGCCAGGGAGGGGAAGAGGAGGAAGCAGAACAGAAGAGCAAACAGAATGAGAGAAGAATGGAGAGAGGGGAAAGGAGAGCAAGGCACACGCCTGCCCGCGGGTGGCCAGAGGAGGAGGGAGGAGGGAAGCCCCTGCGGAGCTGAGGAGGCCAGTGCGCTGGGCTCCCGTCCGATTTAGCGCCCCCGCCCCTACCATGGGTCAGTTCAGAGAAAGCCAGATGGGGTCGGAGGTTCCCCCGAGGCAACCAGTTCATGCAGTGGGTTTGGGCAGCCTCTCACAGAGCACCTGGAAATGGAAAAAAATGCAGACATATTTTAGGGATGAAAATCAACGGATTTTAGGGATGGGTTGGTTACGGGAAGTCGGGGATAGGCAGTTGTCAAAGATGTTATCCAGGTTTCTGGCTTTTACAGCTAATGGATGGTGGTGCTGCTTGTTGAAATGGGAAGGCATGGAAGACTAGCACGTTCGGGGGACTTGAATGTGCTGACTTGAGATGCCATGTCATGTGAGACTTGTGAGTGAACATCAAGGAGGAGAGTGGATGTGTGGCCCGGGCTCAGAGGAGAGGTCTGTGGTTGGTGCTGAGGTGGAAAGCTGGTAGCCACAGGTATACAGATGGTGGATTCCTCCAGAAGCACTGTGGCCCAGCAATGTTCTTGACCTCTTCTTGTAAGTGTGGTGGAAAGAGAAGGCTTTGGGCTCCCCTGCCCAGAACTAAAGCAGGCGTGGAAAATGAGAGACATGGGTTGTATATCGGAGCAACATCTCATCGCTGTGAAGAGCATTCTCCTTAAGCAGGACCTAGCTTGTTTAGAGTCCTCCCCACAAGCCCATTCTCAGCCTCAGAATAGCTTGCTCCAGCTGGTTTCTACCAATTCTGAGCTCTGTTGGTGAGCAAGCAGGCACACATGTTCCTCTCCTGCCCTGGAGGTGACCGAGGCTCCCATGCAGGAAAATGGTGTTTGTCTTGCTGTGGCCCTGAGATGATGTCAGGTGGGCTTGCTGTGGGCTCTGGGTGTATAATGGATTGGGGATTATTGGGAGTAATTGTGTGATAGGAGTACTAGTAGGTGCTCAGTGGATATGTGTGAAATGAACAGATGTCTAGATGAGTCAGTGTCTGCAGCCCCTGGAGGGAGAGGCATGGGGATTCCGCATGATGACCTGGGGGGACTGAGTTGAACTGAGCCCAGGAACAGCCATGTTGAAGGAAGAGATACCCTGAAAAGTGATCTGTGTCCTTGTCTGAGCCTCTAATTTCTCCCTCTGGATTAAGTCAGACCCACCATGAACCTGGCTGGACTAATGGTTTCTACTCCTTGAGGAACTGCTTTTACTGCACTGCACTTTGGAGAGATGCCATCAGCCTGCACTGAGGGGTTTTAGACTAACAGCTCTGTGAAACTCTTGGTGGTGTTTATTGTGAGGGTGTCTTTGGCAGCATTCATTGCATTACACGGTGTCCTCTGTGGGGACCCTTGGGAGGCATTTGCTTCAGGCTTCCATATCAAGAACAGCCGGGCTTTTCTGAGCAATCATTTTGTTTATGTCCTATGGACCCCGTGACCCGTGTAACTGATCAGGTTTTTCTCATCCATTGACTGGTAGAAAATCCAGCTCCAAATGTGTGGCTTGGCCATAGAAAATGAGTTGTTTAGCCTCACCACGGGCTCCAATTTATTAATGTCTTTACTCTGAGTTTGGCTTGTTCCTTCTCACCTAGTTTTCTTTAGAGATTATTTATTGCTTGTTTTTTTCTGACTGTAAAACAAATACAGATGCTCTACAAAAAGTTAAGAAAATACAGAAAAGTATAAACAAGAAAATTACTTATAATCCCCACCCTTTCCTTGTAGCAGTCTGTTAAATTGTTCAAGTTTCTGTCTCTTTCCTATGCATTCATGAGTGCACAGCACATAGATGTGCACACACACACACAGACATGTGCACGATACTCAATTTCACCACATTATACATAGTGCATGGTAACTTTAAAAAAATAGCAATATTTTTTTTATTTGGTTACTTATATATCTTAGAGTATTTTACATAATCCTTGTTAGCCACCTTAAATCTTCTGAAATAGAGTGAGTTATAAATAAAATAAAATGTAAGATTTAAGGCAGAGACTTCCAGGGAAGCTTTGGCACCCAGAGTGAAGCAAGATCTGCAGCAGAATCTAGAGAAGGGCCTAAGGATCTCTCAAGAGCCAGAGGCTCTGTGCTGGAGAGACGGAGAGAAACAGAGAGACAGACAGAGAGCTTTGAGGGGAATTCAGACACATTGGAAGAAATTCTAGGGTGCCCATTGGATCCTACAATCAGTTGGAAGAAACTCACCTGCTGAAACTTTGGGGCAACTTTGAGCTGTTAGAAATGGGGGGTGTGCATCCTCTGAATGACAGCTTTACCACTCGTCTAAGCAGAGATATCAGAAGTCACCTTAAAGCACCAAATGACTCCTGGTTATAGACTGAGCTGTAACCTCACTGAGTGTATTACCTACAGTGGGATGATACTTTTGAAATATCTCTGGATACACTTTTACCCATCAGTAGGCTGGTTTGTTTCCCTGTAGCCCTTCCACAAATGATGCTGGGGGAAGAAGGGAGGGAAAAGTAGGGGAAAAGGAAGCCAGGACCCAGAGAAGTTTCTGCTCCACTGAAATAACTTGTGATACTGAGCCCTGACCTGGTACCCGGTTCTCTTCTGAGTGTGTTACGTGTATTCATCAGTCACAATCCACAAGGCGAGTATTTGGATTATACTCCTTTAACAGATGACAAAATAGAGGAAGAGAGCAGTCAAGGACTTACTCAAGGTCATGTAGCTATGAATGGGTGGAACCAGATCCAAAGTCAAGTGGAGATCACGGACAGGGTCAGGAGAGTGGATGCGTGGAGAGAGTCAGCAGACGGGACCAGGCCTGGAGCGGGGCTGCATCAGGAGCCAGGATGACTGCGCGCAGGTGCCCAGGGCCTCTGCGGCCCCTGAGCCTGAGGGACCAGGCAGCCCCACCTCCCCTCAAAGGGCAGGCCTGGCCCTCCGTGTGGGTGGGGACGGGAGCAGACAGCCACATCTCGCGTGCCCCCCTTACCACCACCACCCGCGCAGTTAGCTCAGCTTCCCTGCGGCCCACTCCATCTTGGGCTTGGAGGAGGGAGGGCAAATAAGCCCATGATCTGAAGAGAGAGTCTTTTAAACTGGAAGAAGTGGAGTTTTCTTTAACTTTACGGTCTTTTTTTGTCTGTCATCAACAGGGCTGGGGGCTGATGAGCAAGACATCGAATTTTAGATCTGATATGATAGCTATTAGCTGTATGTGGCTATTGAGCAGTTGAAATGTGACAGTCCTGAGAGGTGCTCTAAGTGTGAATATCATACCCTGAATTTTGAAAACTTAGTGTGAGAAAAGGAATTAAATATCTCAGTGATTGTTATATTAATTACATGTTTAAATGGTAATATTTTGGGCATATTGGGATAATTAAATTATTAAAATAAATTTTACACTTTTTTACTTTTGATAATGAGATTACTGAAAAACTTTAAATTGTGACTCATATTTCTGTTGGACAACACTCTTGCAGACAAGAAGGAAGGTTGAAAAAAAATGAAGGTTGTGTTTTAGCACATCTCACTGATGCATAAAGTGTATCTGAAGAAGCACTGCATCCTCCCAGCGACAGCATTTAGTTGGGTTCTTTTGGTTGTGGAAATTGAGAGCTTCCCGAATGACTGGACAGGGTGCCTTGGTGAGGACCTGGTGCCAGGAGAGCAGGGGAAGCAGAGTGAGCCAGCCCCGGGAGGGCAGAGGAGCTGTGCCCCTCGGGGGGTCCCCAGGAGGGCGGGGCCTGAGCCCCTCGGGAGGGCTCCCGGGAGGGCAGGGACTGAGCCCCTTGGGAGGGCCCCTGGGAGGGCAGGGCCTGAGCCCCTCTGGAGGGCTCCTGGGAAGGCAGGGGAGCTGAGCCCCCTCGGGAGGGCCCCCGGGAGGGCAGGGGCTACCTGCAGCAGCACGTCTCATGCCTGTCCGCTCTCTGTCTGCTTCCCATGGCATCTGCTCTTCCTCTTCACTCAGTACTTTTTCCCTTCCCCTGAGTTCCTGCTTCTGCCTCGCTTGTCCAGCCGGGACTCGTGCCTTCCACTCAGCCTGGGCTCCTCCTGGCCTCCTCATCTAGCTCATTGCTTCATTCCTGATACAGGCATTCTGGTGGGTGAGATCCCCCTTTTCACACCAGGCCATGTAAGGGTGTTGCCAGCCTGTGGCCCACTGAGTGGCTGTGCCTTTTTGGATGCCAGCTTGGCATGAGCCCTGAGCAGCGGCAGGGAAGTTGGGACTGCTGGGCACCATGACAGAGGGGGTGGGGTTAGTCATGGGAACAGAAACAGAGACTGGCAGTGTCCGCCCGGCCCCATGCTGGGGGTAGGCCTGCTCTAAGCTCCTTCCAGGAGTGGTGCCTGGTACATCCCCAGGGTGGGGGGCGAGGCAGATCCTGCTGCAGCCCGCTGCCGCTAAGTATTTCAATTCTATCATCAGTTCCCCTCTGCCTGTTTGGTAATGTGACTCACCGTGCAGCTTGTCTATGGGGAGAGGGAGTGTGCTATGGGCCAACACAGGTGTTCTGGCTACCTGGGTAGGTTTGACATTCACCTGAAAGCGACACATAGGTGCTCTGGTTATACATCACTCTATGCGAATGTCGTCAGTGTAAGTCAGTCCCTCTGTTATCACAGTCATGGGTCTGACCTAGTCTGGGTTGACCTCTCCAAAGGTGGTCACTTTGGTGGGCTTCCTGAAAGCTCTCCAGGGGGCCTAGTGTGTGCCACCCCCCCAGACTTGCCTCAGGCTGACAACACTCTCTTGCTCTCAGTGGCACCAGTTCTGGTCCCATTGACATCATCATCATCATTGTTACCTCCAGGATGTCCCTGTAGATTGGGGTGATAGGGACTCCTTGCTCAGGGCCCCAGAAACCTGCCCCATTACCATGCCACATCCTCATTTAGTCTTCTAACTAGTCAGAACCGAGGGTGGCAATGTTTTCAATGTGTTTATGTGAGCACTCGAAATGGCACATGGGAGGGCATCTGGGGCTACCATAGCTGAGTAATTAAACAGGGAGAATGTATCTGATGTCCAGGTAATTACTGCTGAACATCTGCTAAATATGGAGTTTCATTGATGGCTGGTGTTGTTAGGCACGAAAGTGATGGTGTGTTTGCACTCAACATGGCAAGGGATGATTTAAAATCTGTTCCCATCAGCAGCCTACTGAACAGCCCCAACATAAATTAAGCAGCCTGGAGCTTATGTAACCTGACCCCAAAATCACTTGCAGAAAGGGGCCCAGGAAAACTTCTGTGCTCTGGGAAGGCTGCTAGAAATAACAGCATGAAATAATAGAATGTGGCATGAGAAATGATCCCTGAGATCTGGTCACGTCCACTCACCTGACATTGAGGAAACTGAGGCAGCACTGGGGAGGGAGGTGGCCACACAGCCAGTGACAGGGCCTGGGGCCGGGGTCAGCCAGCCAGAGTCTCCAGCCAGGATGTCCCCCTAACAGGTCCCCACAGCCCGGCCTGCTCTGGCAGATCCTTCAGAAGCACTTACTGACAACACTGGGCCCCTTTCCACCAGGCGAGTGGGGATCCTGGGTGGGCTCCAGCCAAGTCTGCTGTACAGCCACGTGTTGGGCAAGCTGCTTGCACCATGTCCTCCCTACCTGCATGGCCACATCAGCTGAGACCCACAGACAAAGCAGAGGAGGAATTCAGGGAGGTGTCTCCTCTGGTTTGGAGGGCTTTTTCTTTTCCTCATCCACTTCTGAGGGGCAGAGAAACATCCTGGGCTTCTCCCGGTTTCTTAGCCCCTCCTCTGTGAGGTCTTCTAGTTAACTGTTTTAGATTCCACCCCAAGAAACATTTGCTATATTACCTTCTCTCCTTCTCCCTCTCTAATTACTCCTCCTAGGTCTCGCTGGGTGACTGTCAAATGATGGTTGCCAACCAGCTGAGAAAATTCTTCTGCAACACAGCCTTGGGGTGGGGATAACCAAGAGCATAAGGGAAATTTGCCTCGGGCAGTGCCTTCCACCCTGCTCATACTGCAGGGAGTTACTTGCAGGGTGGTATAAGGTTGCAGCCTGTTCTAGACCATTCTGATTAAAATTTGTGGCAAGGCTGGGCCCTGATCTAGGTCCAGCAGTCCCAGACTTGAGATCTCTAGAGGACCCGTTCCCCGGTGCTGCTCTGTGAAGCCTGAATCTGCCAGTCACCTGGCTGAGCCCCTGCTGAGCCTTTTGCCGGAGCCTGCAACAGGCAGCCAGGGCGTTCATAGCATCTTGCTTCCCATCCTCAAGACCCTGCCTTTTGTCCCCATGGAACCTGGCAACTGCACCATTAGGACTTTGAATTTCCCTACCTAAGAGCAATCATTCTTTCAATTAATAAGCATTTATTTGCAAACTTTTCCCTTTTCAAAGTAATGATTTATATTCCCAAATTGCTAAGTTCATTTTTTTTGGTGATTCCTCTTCTAATTTCAGATACATACAAATTTACTGTTAATATTTCCCTTGCTTTCCATGATCTTTGTAATTTCCATTTTTCAGTGTTTTTGCCTTAGTCCATAAGGTGACTATGTAATATTTACCCTTCCCCCTGTTGCGTGGAACTAGGGATAAGTATATCATACATTCAGCTTTCTGTCATACTGCTTTTTTTTTTCTTTTGGTAAATGAAGAGTAGATTATTTTTGAACACTTTTATGGCTGTTGACAGTACAGACTTGTATCATATGCACATTGAAGTGATGCAAATGAACTCTAACAAAGGGAAGGTGTGAAGATACACACACACACACACACACACACACACACACACACACACACACACACAGAAAGGGCTGTGCTGACCCCTTAGCCAGACTCCATCCCGCAAGTCTGGTATTCTGGGAACCTCTCACCACACCCTCGTTAAAGACTCTTGGTGTTAAAGATGCGTGGTTTTCATGTTCTCTGGCACCTAAGTGTGTGCCAACTGCTTCATCTGGCACCCAGCCAAAGGAAGGGGCCATCTGTCCCTGGCTCAGAGACATGGAAGAATGACAAGGTCTCCAGCACGGCGCCTTCCTTAGGGACTCTTGAAGGCAGCTTTGACTCTATGGACCTTCCAACCTAGACCTGGCACAGGAAGCAGCTCCATTTAATGCTTTCCAGAGAGGTTCTTTGGCACTCACTGTGAGAGTAGAGCCTCTCACCAGTCACTGAGTACCCCAGGCACCCAGGTCAGCACAGATTTAATGGGGAAAGAGGAGCACTTCAAGGCTCACTATTGAACTTGCATGTGTTTACTGCATGTTTGTTTTATTTTTTATGTTTCCCCAAAAAGCACTTGGTAATTGCCTGGATAGGGAAGATGCAGTGAGGAGAAGAGTGCATGAAGGGTGCATTTGAAGGAAATCTGGGAACTGGCATGCCAGTGAGAGGGTGAGGCTGGGTTTGCAGATGTTGGAATTGGAATGAGAAGGGGAGGAGGGGGGATGGGGGGACATGTATGCAGAGCCACATTAGGGCCCCAAGGAGCAGAGAGTGACCCTGGGACCAGGACAAATAGATGCAGTAGAAAGATGGTAATGCCATCCCAGAGTTGTTGACGGCCAGGGCATTTGAGAAGAAAGCAGTGGGGTGCATGGGATATGGCCAGGATAGCCAGCAAAGAGGCTGGGAAGAGCACCTTTGGCAGGATTATTTCCTGGCACAGTTAGATAAGGAGGAGATAGGTAGGGAGGCAGTGAGCCTCCAGTGTAGAGCATCTGCTGGAGAGTTTCAGGAACCCAGATTAGAGAATTTGCAGTACCAGCTAGAGGAGGCACAGATTGCAGAATAAGGAGAGCCGGGGCAGCGTCCAGAAAAAGTGGTGCACTGGAGAGAAGGTATGTGAAAGAGTTAGGGGAAGGGATGGAGGGCAGAGGGAGAGAGGAGGAGAAACCATATCCCCCAAACATGGGCAAAGTGTGCTTATCACCACTGGGGATAAGAAAAGCCCACGTGGAGTATAGTCCCTGGACTTCTGCCCAACATCGAACATGGGTGTTCATTCAGAGGGGTGAAGAGGAGCCCTCAAAAACGCAAGCTGAGCAGCATCCCAGCTGGGCCTAGGGTGGGGCTCTGTCCTACAGGGATTCCTTAGAAATCCACCTTGGCCTCATTGCTGCCCCTGCACATGGTCAGTTCACAGATTGTCAGATACTCCTGGGTGTCATGGATGAGGGAGGGATGCAGTGGAAAGCAAGAAATGACAGGGCTTGCTCTGGGCCTTCCCTGCCTTCTAGGAACGTGTGGCCCAGTACAGAAGGTGGCAGGGTGCATGGGTAGAACTACCTGGGCATCTTGCCCTGGGGCTGATGCCTGGAGAAGCAGTCGGCTCTGTGGGAAGTAGTCGTTGGTACAGGTCTGGAGGTGAGGGCAGCAGGATGGGAGGAGAAGCAGTTTGAGGTCAGAGTTGTATGCGCCATGGATGTCCACATGTGTCTCCCTGGAGCCCTGAAACAGATGTACACCTGCCTTAACCACAGTTCTTCTCCTGGGATATTGGCCTATTTGGTCATGGAATTATTTTTCTGGACAAGCTATTATTCTTTCTTTTATTCAAACTGTGTGAGCTCCAAAAAAAAAGAGGCACCCAATTTGGATAAAACTTTAATTAAATCGAAACACCAATTAAAACATATCATCAATTAAAATAGAGCACTAATTAAAGTGCTCCTGAGAAGCAGCAGCCGATACAGTCCAGCGACCCGGGAGCACCAGCCTTTGTCACAGGGTGGCTGGAGGGCCGGCTGGACGTGCTGTTGGGGCTGGGGTTTAGGGATCAGGAAACTGTGGGCTGGCTTTGGGCCCTGGGAGCAGGACATCCCCCTTGCAGAGTCCTTCAATAGTTGGGGACCCTCTTGCTCTTGGCCCTGACGGCAGAGGGGCTCATGGCAGGTGCTAGCTGCAGGTGGAGCTGGCAGAGGCTGTCCTCGTGCGGCCCAGAGTGGGAAGGGCTGCAGGTCACACACAGGGCTTTGCAAGTACCATTTCTTCTTTTTTTTTTTTTGAGAGGGCATCTCTCATATTTATTGATCATATGGTTGTTAACAACAATAAAATTCTGTATAGGGGACTCAATGCACATTCATTAATCAACCCCAAGCCTAATTCTCAACAGTCTCCAGTCTTCTGAAGAAGCATAACAAACAAGTTCTTACATGGTGAACAAGTTCTTACATAGTGAATAAGTTCTTACATGGTGAACAGTGCAAGGGCAGTCATCACAGAAACTTTCGGTTTTTGCAGGTACCATTTCTGACAGTCACCTTGATTCACAACCGCATGGATGTTTGCGGATGTTGTTTTGCTTTCCCTTGGGGTGAGCCCTGGGGCTGTCCTTGGTTGTGTGGTTCTTAGACCACTGTGTGTGTCCCTGGACAGCACCTGGGGTGGGTTCTAAGCTCCCCAAACGTGACAGACCTGGCATTCATGACTTTGTGCCACCTGGGCTCCCCTACCTGTCTTCTCTCACCTTCCATGCCGGTGTGTACAAAGGCCCTACATTCGGCCACTCCAGTCTCCCAGCTAACTGGCAAACTGCTGGAAGTAATGATGTTTCTCTAAAGCTGTTCCTGGCCACCTACTCCTTAAGGCCCAGTTAGACATATCTTCCTGCTGTTCCTCTGTCTGTCTTTTGGCCTTGATCAGCCTGATTCACATCATATTGCAATTACTAACATGCACAGCCACCTCAATTCCTTTGCAGAAGTCAGGGTGTGAGTTATAGGTGGTATTCAGTTATATCTTTCTTGTGTTGTGGACTGCATGTTTTTTAAGAGTAGCGATTGGCCTTTACTTATTTTGTTATCATTCCTTCATTTGTGTGAGTACTTTAAGAATTTTGTATTTCACTCTTCTATGGAAGAGTTCTATTTTGGCAGAACATTATCTGTGTGTGAAAGAGCCCCTCCAGTCTCTGTCCCTCACTCCCCACCTGCAGAGGCTGGGACCTGTGTACTAGGTCTAAAACCAGCCTCCGCCTATCTGATGGGAGCTCATTGCAAGAGCAGGAGAGTTCTTAGGAGAAATCAATGACCTTACGTGCGCTTGTCTTTTAAACCCAGTGCTTGTAAGTGGCAGCAAGCTCCACCAGGAACAAAAGAAGGAAGAAATTAGGTAAAAGGAGAATCAATATTTGTGTTGGGCTTTTAAAGACTTAACAGTCTTTCACTATACTTGATTCTGGGGAATAGGGCTGTTACTCCAGGGCTTCTGGAGCAAGCCTTGCAAAAGAAACTCAGCAATTTTGAATTCACCTCAGAGCCTGGAAATAGAAGAACAAGGTGGGCGTCTCCTGCAAAGCATTGTTCCTTTTTCTCTAACATTGTGTCTTCTTACCCAGCTTCATATTTAAAGCAGAGACCAGGAAAGGCTGGCCTGCTGTGTTGATGTCCTGTGTGTCCAGCATCCTACACACACCCAGACTGCATCCCCCATTCTGGATCCACGGTGAAAGCAGATGTTACGGTGGGCAGCTTGTTTATATTCCATTTACACCACATACTAGTTTTCATTTGGGAGGCAGGTCATAGGGTAGTGGGGCCCTGGGACTGTGCTGTGGGCAGGCAGTGCCTCCCCTGGGGTCAGGAGGGAGGCTGTCTCATTGGAAAAATGCTTTTGGGAACGTGGCACATTCTGTCCTCTTCTAAGAACAGCAGAGGTGTCGGCCCAGCTGCATCCCCACGCCCCAGCCCTGGACCTTTTGATGTTTATCTGCCTTCACCTACCCCACCTCTGGTCCAGCTGTCGTTAGTTGCTTTTGTGTGAGGTTCTGTTTGCCTCCTTCCTTTTAACCCCCAGCTCTGTGCGTTGTGAGCCGTACTCTGCAATCCCACTGTCAGGAAAAGGCCCCCAAAGGCCTGGGCCCTTGTTCCCAGCTGTTAGGAAGGATCCTTGATTTCAGAAACCTGGCTGCCTGTTTTCTTCCCCGAGCTCCCGCTCTCTCACCTCTCCTCTGTGTGCATACCTTTGCACACACAGGCTCCTGCTTCTAACATCCCTGCCACTCTGCCCTCCTTTTCCTTTTCCGAAGCTTGTCTCAGGCCCTTACAGGTCCTCTCATTCTAGTTTGCTCTCTCTCCCTCTTCCCTCCTCCCTCTGTCTTTTTCTAATGGTTCTGTTTCTCCACCAAGCCATAGGCTCAGAGTGAAAAAGAGATCAGTGGACCGAAGGACAGACATTAATTATTTTCTCTCTCTGAATCTTTTTCCGGCTCTCTCTGCTTCTTTTTGATAAGATCCCACCATGGCTGAGAAAATGAGGGAGCAGTAGAAGGCACTTGGAAATAATGTGTCAGGAGGAAATGGTTTGTTCATTTCTTCAGGGTAGCAGATGTTTTCAGAATGCCCACTCACTGCCCACTCCACCACGCTGGCCAGAGGGGCCGTAAAGACAAACACCCAGCATGTCCTCCAGCAGCTCACCGTCATTGCCTGGGACACGCTGCAGACCTGGGGTCCCTTCGAGTGCCTCCAAGAAGTCAGAGAACTGAGATGAATGTTGGTGCATTTTCTGGGAAGAGTTTCTGCAGCTTTCCCAAGATTCTTGAAAAGGTTCAAGATCCAAGACCAGCTTTCAAATTTTCTGACCATGACCTATGGTAAAAATTACATATCTTGACTCTTACTCACACATCTGTGTATGCATGTCTGTGTGCATGTGTTTGTGCATGAGAGTGAGTGTACATGTGTGTTTCTGTGTATATCTGTATCTATATCTATATCTATATCCTCTCTGAAACAAAAGGTCCCCAAACAATACTTACCCTTTCTACATGCAAATCAATGTGGTGTTTTCCTCAAGAAATTTTTTATTGAGTTATAATTACCATACATTATATTAATTTCAGAGGTACCACATAATGATTTGATATTTGTATACAGTGCAAAATAATTACCACAATAAGTCTATTTACCATCCATCACCACTCAAAATTAACTTTTAGGGTTTCCTCTTGGCTGCTGTCAAGTATGCTCTATAATATCATTGACTATAGTCATCATGCTGTACATTACATCCTCATGACTTGCTCATTTTATAACTGGAAGTTTGTACCTCTTGATCCCCTTCACCCATTTTGCCCACTCTTCAGCCCCCTTCCCTTCTGGCAATCACCATTCTGTCCTGTATGTCTATGATTTTTTTGTTTTGTTTCTTTCTTTAGCTTTTTAGATCCCACATAGAAATGAAATTATATGGTATTTGTCTTTCTCTGTCTGATTTATTTCACTTGGCATAAATCCTTCAAGGTGCATCCATGTTGTCACAAGTGGCAAGCTTTCATTCTTTTTCACTGCTGACTAGTATTCCATCGTGTGTGTGTGTGTGTGTGTGTGTGTGTGTGTGTGTGTGTGTGTGTGTGTGTGTGTGTGTGTCTTTATCTTCTTTATCCATTCATCCACCACCAGTGGGCACTTAGGTTTGTTTCCATATCTTGGCTATTATAAATAATGCTGAAATGAGCAAAGGTATAATATATCTTTCTAAATTAGTGTTTTCTTTTTCTTCACTAAAGACTCAGAAGTGGAATTGCTGGATTGTACGGTGTTTCTATTTTTAATTTTTTGAGGAACCTCCCTACTGTTTTTTTCATAGTGGCTGTACTGATTTACATTCCTGCAAGGGTTCCCTTTTCTCCACACTCTCACCAATACTTGCTGTTTCTTGCCTTTTTGATAATAGCCATTCAGTCAGGTGTGAGGTGATATCTCATTATGGTTTTGATTTGTGTTTTCCTAATGATTAGAGATATTGAGCATCTTTTCATGTGCCAGTTGGCCATCTGTATGTCTTCTTTGAAAAATTTTCTATTCAAATCCTCTGCTCATTTTTAAATTGTATTGTGTCTTTTTTTGCCATTGAATTTTAGGGGACTTTAGTATAAATATTAATCTCTTACTGGATATATGATTTGCAAACATTTTCTCCCATTCAGTAAGTTATCTTTTCCTTTTGTTGATGGTTTCTTTTGTTGCACAGCTTTTTAGTTTGATGTAGCCCCACTTTTTGCTTTAATAGTCTTTGCTTTTGGAGTTTGTTTATTTTTGCTTTAATAGTCTTTGCTTTTGGAGTTTAGATTCAAAAAATCATCACCAAAACTGATGTCAAATACCTTACTGCCCATGTTTTCTTTTGGGAGTTTTATGGTTTCAGGTCTTGCATTCAAGGCTTTAATATGTTTTGGATTAATTTTTGCACATGGTATAAGATAGTGGACTAGTTTCATTCTTTTGCTTGTTGCTGACAGTTTATTGAAGATAATATCCTTTCCCCACTATATATTTTTGCATCTTTTATCATAAATTAATTGATAACATATGTATGGGTTTATTTCTGTATTCTCTATTCCATTGATCTATGTGTCTGTTTTTATGTCAATACCATACTCTTGATTCTTATAATTTTGTAATGTAATTTGAAATAAGGAGTGTAATGCTTCCAGCTTTTTCTTCTTTTTCAAGATTGCTTTGGCCATTCAGGGCATTTTGTGGTTCCTTACAAATTTTAGGACTGTTTATTCTATTTCTGAGAAATGTTGGATATTTGATAGAGATGGCATTGAATCTGTAGATTGTTTCAGTTAATACAGATATTTTAACAATATTCTTCCCATCCATGAGCATGGGATATCTTTCCATTTCTTTGTGTCTTTTTCAATTTATTTTATCAGTGACTTGTAGTTTTCTGTATACATGTGTTTAGCTCTTAGGTTAAATTTATTCCTAGGTATTTTGTTCTTTTTGATGCGATTGCAAATAGGACTGTTTTCTGACTTTCTCTTTCTGATAGTTCATTATTAGTGGATAGAAATGCAAATGATTTATGTATATTGATTTTGTACCCTGCCGCTTCACTGTATTTCTTCTTAGTTCTAACAGTTTTTTGGTGTAATCATTAGGGTGTTCAATATATAAATTACATAATCCACTAATAATGCCTGTTTTATTTCCTTTCCAATTTGATGTCTTTGCCTGGTTTTGGTATTAGAATGGTGCTGGCCTCGTAGAATGAGTTTGGGAGTATTCCCTCCTCTTCTACATTTTGGAAAACTTTAAGGAGAATGGGTATTAGGTCTTCGCTAAATGTTTGATAAAATTCAGCAGTGAAACCATCTGGTACTGGAATTTTGTTCTTAGGTAGTTTTTTGATTACCAATTCAATTTCCTTCCTGGTAATTGGTCTATTCCGATTTTCTGTTTCTTCCTGGGTCAGCCTTGGAAGGTTGTATTTTTCTAGAAAGTTGTCCATTTCTTATAGGTTATCCAGTTTGTTAGCATATAATTTTTTATAGTATTCTCTCACAATTCATTGTATTTCTGTGGTGTCCGTAGTGATTATTCCTTTCTCATTTCTGATTCTGTTTAAGAGTGTAGACTCTTTTTTCTTGATAAGTCTGGTTGGGGGTTTATCTATTTTGTTTATTTTCTCAAAGAACCAGCTCCTGCTTTTATTGATTCTTTCTATTACTTATTCTTCTCAATTTTATTTATTTCTGCTCTAATTTTTATTATGTCCCTCCTACTGACTTTAGGCCTCATTTGTGCTTCTTTTTCTAGTTTCATCAATTGTGAGTTTAGACTGTTCATATGGGATGGTTCTTCTTTCCTGAGGTAGGCCTGTATTGCAATATATTTTCTCTTAGCACAGCCTCCACTGCATCCCACAGATTTTTGCAGTGTTGAATTATTGTTGTCATTTGTCTCCATATATTGCTTGATCTCTCTTTTTATTTGGTCTTGATCCATTTATTATTTAGGAGCATGTTATTAAGCCTCCATGTGTTTGTGGGCTTTTTCATTTTCTTTGTGTAATTCATTTCTAGTTTAATACCTTTGTGGTCTGAGAAGCTGGTTGGTACAATTTCAATCTTTTTGAATTTAGTGAGGCTCTTTTTGTGGCCTAGTATATGATCTATTCTTGAAAATGTTCCATATGCACTTGAGAAGAATGCAAATTCTGTTGCTTTTGGATGGAGTGTTCTGTAGATGTCTGTTAGGTCCATCTGTTCTAATACATTGTTCAGTGCCTCTGTCTCCTTATTTTCTGTCTGGTTGATCTGTCCTTTGGAGTGAGTGGTGTGAAGTCTCCTAAAATGAATGCATTGCATTCTATTTCCCCCTTTAATTCTGTTAGTATTTGTTTCACATATGTAGGTGATCCTGTGTTGGGTGCATAGATATTTATAATAGTTATATCCTCTTGTTGGACTGACCCCTTTATCATTATGTAATGTCCTTCTTTGTCTCTTGTTACTTTCTTTGTTTTGAAGTCTACTTTGTCTGATACAAGTACTGCAACTCCTGCTTTTTTCTCCCTATTAGTTGTATGAAATATCTTTTTCCATCCCTTTACTTTCAGTCTGTGTATGTCTTTGGGTTTGAAGTGAGTCTCTTGTAGGCAGCATATAGATGGGTCTTGTTTTTTTATCCATTCAATGACTCTGTATCTTTTGATTGGTGCATTCAAATCATTTACATTTAGGATGATTATCGGTAGTTATGTACTTATTGCCATTGCAGGCTTTACATTCGTGGTTACCAAAGGTTCAAGGGTAATTCCCTTACTATCTAACAGGCTAACTTAACTCACTTTGTATGCTATTACAAACACAACCTAAAGGCTCTTTTTTTTCCTCCTCCATTCTTTATATATTGGGTATCATATTCTGTACTCTTTGTCTATCCCTTGATTGACTTTGGGGGTAGTTGGTTTGATTTTGCATCTGCTTAGTAATTAATTATTCTACTTTCTTTGCTGTGGTTTTATTTCCCTGGTGACAGCCATTTAGCCTTAGGAGCACTTCCATCTATAGCAGTCCCTCCAAAATACACTGTAGAGGTGGTTTGTGGGAGGTAAATTCTCTCAGCTTTTGCTCCTCTGAAAATTGTTTAATCCCTCCTTCAAATTTAAATGATAATCTTGCCAGGTAGAGTATTCTTGGTTTGAGGCCCTTCTGTTTCATTGTATTAAATACATCATGCCACTCCCTTCTGGCCTGTAAGGTTTCTGTTAAGAAGTCTGATGATAGCCTGATGGGTTTTCCTTTGTATGTGATCTTTTTTCTCTCTCTGCTTTTAAAAGTCTGTCCTTGCCCTTGATCTTTGCCATTTTAATTATTATATGTCTTGGTGTTGTCTTCCTTGGGACCCTTGTGTTGGAAGATCTGTGCACCTCCATGGCCTGAGACACTATCTCCTTCCCCTGATTGGGGGACTTTTCAGCAACTACCTCCTCAAAGACACTTTCTATCCCTTTTTCTCTCTCTTCTTCTTCTGGTACCCCTATAATGCGAATATTGTTCCATTTGGATTGGTCACACAGTTCTCTGAATATTCTTTTATTCCTAGAGATCATTTTTGCTCTCTGTGCCTCAGTTTCCTTGTATTCCTCTTCTCTAATTTCTATTCCATTTACCATTTCTTCTGCTACATCTAATCTGCTTTTAAATCCCTCCATTGTATGTTTTATTTCAGATATAGAATTTCTTAATGGTTGAATCTCCATCCTAAATTCATCCCTGAGTTCTTGAATATTTTTCTGTACCTCCATTAGCATGTTTATGATTTTTATTTTGAACTCTTTTTCAGGGAAATTGGTGACTTCAGTTTCACTTGGGCCTTTTTCTGTTATTTGTGAGATTTTGGTTAGAACCATGTTCCTTTGACGTTTCATATTTGTATGTGGTGCCCTCTAGTGCCCAGAATCTCTAGTCTCTGGAGCTGCTCAGCTCCTGGAGTGATGTTGGGGGTCGCAGAGGAGCGGCACTGGTGCCTGGTGGGAGGAAAGAGCTGTTTCCTGCTTCCCGGCTTCTGTGCCTATCTCCACTGTCAGAACCAGTGGACCAAGCACACAGTATAAGCCTCTGTGCTTTGTGATTGTAGCTGCCATAGACGGGGCCTCCCTCTGGCTGCCCTGAACACCAGGGCACAGACTGCTGGTTTGTGAGCTAGTGCTGGCAAGCCAGGAGGAAGGCACAGCAGGCTGCGTATGACAGTGTGTGGCTTTGGACTGAGTAGCCAGCCAGGAGGATGGAGCACCTGAAGCTCCTAAAAGTTCCCAACCTGTTGGACAGAGCATGCCCAGACAATCTTGTCCACCTATCCCTTCTCCTGAGCCGCAAAGTCCATGCAATCCCTTCCCCTTCAGCAGCCCTCTCACTGCTAGGAAGCCTCTCAGAGAGTCTGCCTTTCCTTTGTCCCAGAGCAGCCAGACGTGGATCCCTTTCCTCCACAAGTGGCTGGAATCTCAGTCTCTCCAAGTATTCTGCCTGTCTCAGCTTTCCAACCCCACTAATTTCCAGAGCACCATGCAATGTAGGTTTGTACTCCCAAAGCACATCTCCAGTGCTGGGCGTTCAGCAGTCCTGGGCTTCCACCCCCTCCCCACTCCATTTCTCTTCCTCCAGCAGGTGAGCTGGGGTGGGGGAAGGGCTTGGGTCCCGCTGAATCAAGGCTTTGGTACGTTGTGAGATCTGCTCTGTTCTCCAGGCGTATGCAGTCTGGTGCTGCCTCCTTTCCTGTTGCACTTTTAGGATTAGTTGTATGAACTAGATTTTCATATTATATGTGGTTTTTTGAGGAGTTCTTTGTCTCACCTGTCATGCCACCATCTTTCAACCCCCTCTGGCTCAGGCTCTTTCTCCCTTTCCAATTTGAATGTCTTGTGTTTCTTTCTCTTGCCTAGTTGCTTCTGAGTAGGACTTGCAGTACTATGGTGAATAAACATGGTGAGAATGGGCATCTGTCTTGTTCCTGATCTTAGGAGAAAAACTTTCAGCTTTCCAACATTGACTATGATGTTAGTTGTGGGCTTAGCATAATGGTCTTTATTATGTAGGAGTATGCATCCTCTATATCTACTTTGTTGAGAATTTTTATCATAAGTGGATGTTGAATTTTGTCAAGTATTTTTTCTGCATCTATTGAGATGGTCATATTTTATCCTTCATTTTGTTAATGAGGTGTATCACATTGATTGATTTGCAAATACTGAACCATCCTTGCATCTCTGGACTAAGTCCCACTTGGTCAAGTTATATAATCCTTTTATTGTATTATTGAATTCAGTTTGCTAATATTTTGTTGAGGAGCTTTGAATTTATGTTCATCAGGGATATTGGCCTGTAATTTTCTTTTTTTTTTGTGATGACCTTTTCTAGTTTTGGTATCAGAGTGATACTGGCCTTGTGAAATGAGTTTGGAACTCACAACTGAGTTCCTTTTTCTTCAGTTTCCTAGAAGAGTTTGAGGAAGATATTTAATCTTCTTAGAATGTTTGGTAGAACTCAACACTGAAGCCATTTGGTCCTGGACTTTTCTTTGTTGGGAGGTTTTGATTACTGATTCAATCTGTTTAGGTTTTCTATTTCTTTCTGATTCAATCTTGTAAGATTGTATGATTCTAATAATTTATTCATTTCTGCTAGGTTTTTCATTTTGTTGGCATATAATTGTTCATAGTAGTCTCATGTCCTTTGTATTTCAGTGGTACCAGTTGTAACTTGTATTTCATTTCTGACTCTATTTATTTGTGCCTTTCCTCTTTTTTTTGTTGGTGAAATCTTTCCTAGCTAAAGGTTTGTCAATTTTGCTTATCATTTCAGAGAACCAGCTCTTAGTTTCATTAATCTTTTCTGTTGTCTTTTTAGTCTGTATTTCATTTATTTCTTCTCAGATCTTTGTTATTTCTTTCCTTCTACTAACTTTGGGTTACATTTGTTCTTCTTTCTCTAGTTCCATTAGATGTAAAGTTACATTATTTGAGATTTTTCTTGTTCTTTGATGTAGGTATGTATTGCTGTGAACTTTCCTCTTAAAACCACTTTTGCTTCATTCCGTAGATTTTGGTATGTTGTTTTTCATTTTCATTTGTATTTTTTGATTTTTTCCTTTGATTTCTTTATTGACTGTTCATTAGCATGTTGTTTATCTCCATGTATGTGTGATTTTTTCCAATTTTATTCTTGTAATTGATTTTAAATTTATACCATTGAGGTCAGAAAAGATGTGTGATACAATTTTAATCTTCTTAAACTTATTGAGACTTCTTTTGTGGCCTGACATGTGATCTATCTTGGAAAATGTTTCATGTGTGCTTGAAAAGAATGTGTATTCTTCTGTTTTTAGATGGAGTATTCTGTTAAGTTCATCTGGTCTAATGTGTTGTTTTAGGTATTTTCTTACTGATTTTATGTCTGTATACTCTATCTGTTGATGTCAGTTGGGTGTAAAAGCCCCTAGCTGTTATTGTATTGCTGTCAATTTCTCCCTTTGGGTCTGTTAATATTTGCTTTATATATTTAGGTGCTCCTATGTGGATGCACATATATTTAGAAATGTTATATCTTCCTGTTGGATTGATCCCTTTATCCTTATGCAGTGCCCTATGTATTTATAAATGTTATATCATCCAGATGGATTGACCCTCTTTATCTTTTATTACAGTCTTTGTGTTAAACCCTATTTTATCTGATATGAGTATGGCTACACCAGCTTTCTTTTCATTTCCATTTGCATATAGTATCTTTTTCCATCCCTTCACTTTCAGTCTATGTATGTCCTTACATTTGAAGTGAGTCTCTTGTAGGCAGCATACAGATAAGTCTTTTTTTTCTTTTGTCCATTCAGCCATTCTGTTTTTTTGATTGGATAATTTAGTTTATATACAGTTAAATTAGTTATCGATAGGTATGTACTTATTGCCATTTTGTTAATTGTTTTCTGGTTGTTTTTGTACTTCTTCTCTGTTCCTTTTTTTATTCTCTTGCTCTCTTGTGATATAGTGACTTTCTTTAGTGTTATGCTTAGGTCCCATTTCATTTTCTTTAGTGTTCCTACTATAAGTTTTTCCTCTGTAGTTACTATGAGGTCCAGATATATAGCATCCTATGTATATAACAGTCTATTTTTAAGTTGATAGCAACTTAAAGTTGAATAAATTCCAAACTCTACATATTTACTGCCTGTGCCCCATTTGATGTTTTTGATGTCACCTTGTACAGCTTTTTATTTTCATGTATTCCTTAACTAATTATTGCAGTTTTAGTTAGTTTTATTACTTGTTTCTTTTAACCTTCATACCAGCTTTATAAGTGATTAATCTAATACCTTTACTGTGTATTTACCTTTGCCAGTGAGATTTTTTTACTTTCATGTGTTTTCACTTATTAGTGCCTGCTCTTTTTAGCTTAAAGAAGTCTCTTTAACATTTCTATAAGGTTAGTTTAGTGGTGATGAATGCAGCCTTTGCTTGTCTGGAAAACTGTTTCTCTCTCCTTCAATTCTGAATGATAACCTTGCCAGATAGAGTATTATAGACTGCAAGTTTTTTTTTCCTTTCTGCACTTTGAATATGTCATGCGACTCCCTTCTTGCTCATACAAGTTTCTACTGAAACATCTGCTGATAGTCTTGTGGGGTTTACCCTTTACATAGTAAATTGTTTTTTCTCTTGCTGCTTTCAAAATTCCCCCTTTATCTTTAACTTTTGGCATTTTATAATATGTTTTGGTGTGGATCTCTTTGGGTTCATTTAACTGGAAACTCTCTGGGCTTCTTGTATCTAGATGTCTGTTTCCTCAGGTTAGGGTAGTTTTTGGTTATTATTTTTTTTCAAATAAGTTTTCTGCCCTTTTCTCTCTCTTTCCTCCTTCTGGAATCTCTATAATATAAATGCTATTCTGTTTGATGTTGTCCCATTTGTCTTTTAGGCTATCTTCACTTAAAAAATTTTTTTTTTCTTTTTGCTGCTCTCTGTGGGTGATTTCCACTAGCCTGTCTTCCAGGTTGCTGATCCATTCTTCTTTTTCATTAAATCTGCTGCTGATCCCCTCTACTGTATTTTTTCCATTTAGTTATTGTATTCTTCAGCTATGCAACTTCTGTATGTATTTTCTTTTATTTTCCATCTCTTTGTTGAAGTTCTCATTGTGTTCATCAAGTTTGGTGAGCATCTTTAAGATCATTATTTTGAATTCTCTATCAGGTAGATTAGTTACCTCTGTTTCATTAAGGTCTTTTTTCCTGAGGTTTCATCTTGTTCTTTTGTTTGGAACACATTCCTGTGTTTCATCATTTTGCTTGACTCTCTGTTTGTTTCTGTGTATTAGGCAGAACAACTACATCTTAGTTTTGAAGGAGTGGCTCTGTGCAGGTGATGAATTTTATTTTTCCACCTGGCCCTAGCTCTTGGTTGTGTCTTGAACTTTTGTGATTGTCTAAACTGCCTGATTTATTCTTGACATGCACCCTGTTATTGCGGGTATGCCAAGACCTGTCAGTGTTCCAAGGGGAAGAATCTCATTTAGCACCTAGTTTCAAGCTGATGGGAAGCCAGACCCTTAGGCAGCAGCTTTTAAAGTATGCAAATATATACAGTCCTGTGGGGCTTCAGCTGTAAACCCTGCTGATCTGTAGACCAGGAGATCTGGAGGTCTCTCCTGGTGACATTTGCAATAATTGAGGCTCCAGATGAGTGTATAAGTCTCTTTCTGGGAGGGTTCATTGAACTGTAGTGAGGCCAGGGTGCTGTGTGAGGATGCTGTCTCCCTGCTTATGTTCCTGAGAGGATCTCTGTGGTCTCTAGATATGTGGAACTATGGAAGTTCCTCAGGCTGAAGCTCCAGGACAAGTAAGTGGGCCTTTTTCACAGGAGGGCATGGGGTGCATTTTGGTCTTCTGTTTGTGTGATGTTCTGTGGGTTCTCCCAAGAACTGTCTTTCTAATTGTTACAGTCCCTTGGAGCCCAGGAACACAAGTCTCCTTGGCCATCAGGGCCTGATGATCAAGAGGAAACCCCTGTGAGGACTGTGAATGCCTGCTGGCTTGGGCTAGGCAGCTGGAGAGCATAGGAGCCGGGGCCTGCTTTCCAGTTTCAGCAACACAATGGGCAAATGCCTTGTCTTTGCATGCCCCCAGCTTTAGCAAGAGAGAAGGAGGATGACGTGACTGCTTATGCTTGTTGACCTTAGCCAGGGAGTGGATGGGTACCTCAATTGCTCACCCCTGCCAGCCTTGCAAGGCAGCAGGGGCTTCTGTGTCTGCTGGCACCTGCCTGTGCTATCAGGGTAGATGTAGAGAGTAAAAATGGCATCCACCAGTGCCTCTCTCTCCAGGAAGAGTCCCCACAGTTCTCTACCCCTTCAGCAGATGCTTTAAGATTAGCAAATGAATCTTCTTCACATATAATGTAGGTGTTTTTCAAACTGCTGCTTTTGTATAGGGTCCCAGGGTAATGTGGTATTTTCTATTTTCTTCTTCTTGATTCTATTATAAGCTGTCCTATTCTGTTTCATTAAAAATACTGATTGCAACCCACAGAATTGATTTCATGACCCAGTAATGAGTCACAACCTGTACTTTGGAAAACACTGATCTAAAGGAAAATGTTAAGAATCACTGATCTTGGAACTCCCATACATCACTAGTGGGGTGTAAATTAGCACATTCTTAATGAAGGCCTTTTGGCAATACCTATTAAAATTACAAATATATACCCATTGACCCTGATGGTCCATTTCTAGAAATTTATCTTACAGATATTCTTGTGTAATATGTTGTTAAAGATAATTCTTTGCTCTATTTATAATAGCAAGAGATTGGAAACTACCCAAATGTCCATCAGACGGGACTGGTTGAATAACTAATGGAATTTCCACACAATGGAAAAATACTCTGTAGCTGTTTTTTTAAAACAAAGGATGCTCTCATTGACTTGAGTTGGAAAAATTGCCAATATGTGTTGAGTCAAAAAAGCAAGATGCAAAGCAGAGTATTAATATGGTATCATGAATAAAAAAGGGAATAGTAAACGCTATACTCATACTTGCTCATATTGGGTTGAACTGTGTGAAACGACCATTTTTAAAGGTCAAAATGGTTGAATAATATTGATGATTTCACGAAGTTCAAGGTACTGTATGCATATAGGAAGGATAAGGTAAGAAAGTGTTACCCGAGAAGAGTGGGAGGAGACTTGTCACTGGGACCTGTTTAAATAAGGGATCTCTGAGATGGTTAATGGGAAGGGAATGGGGGTCATTCTGTGCTAACACAGAACCTAGGGCAGCCTTATGTCCAGGTGGAGGGTGAGCAGAGGCTGCCTACCCTGTCCTCATGCCCGAGTCCCAGGCAAGACCAGCCACATGCAGTGGGTAAGAGGTCAGGACAGAGTGGACCAGAAGCTGGAGAATGCCTCTGTCTCCATCCTTTATCCTTCCCTCTTCCTAGAAATCAAATGTGGTAGGTACAGCAAGATTGAATTAGAAATTTAAATTTTTCAAAATCTTAAGTTTGAATGCAATTGCATGTGGCAAAGAATGTGCCAAAAGTTCAGGAAAAAACAGAAATAAAATCAATGAATCGCTGAAGTAGTAATTAGTAAAAGTGTATTGTGCACACACCAGTCACCCAGTTTGCAAACTGGGAGCACTCAAACCAAGACATGAAATGAGGCTCAGGGGTGCGCTATTAGAAAGCAGCTTATATAGTGTGAGAGGAGTGACTGTTTATTCTTCACAGTGATTGGTTGCAATATTAGAATATTCTTAAATGGAAGGGAATTGGTTAGTGGTTACCTCATTTCAATTTTAGGGAACAATTTAAGTGTCATTTATGAGTTTCAAAGGCATAAGTACAAGTGACCCAGGTCGTCAGCCTTGCTTGTCTTGCAAAATAAGCTACAGTAAGCTTTGCTTGTATGACTAAACTGGTTTTGTCTGCCCAGGGAATTTTCAAGTCTGGTCTCTGGTTTTGATTTTAACAGTAGCATCACCCAAGGAATGTCGATTGCTGTGTGCTAGATCAAGTAGGGCTTTTGACTTCTCCGGGCTGGACTGGCGAGGCCCCAGGATTCAGAAAAGATACCCACAGGCAGGAACCAATTCTCTCATGCCCAGTACCTGCTGCCTGTTGTCCAGCCTCTCAAGCTCTGTGAGGTTCCTAGGATCCTAGGGTCATGTGCACAGATGCCTTGAGGGGTGAGCCACTGCTGGGGTTGGGGTGGGGGCAGAGTGAAGAACAGAGGTAGGACCTGCTATGTTCACTCCAAAGCCCAAGCCGGGGCAGATCCCTGGGTGCGTGGCAGGGTGTTCAGCTAGGTCCTGGCAACATTTACTCAGGCAACATTACTCATTCACCGCTCTGGAGAGCTTGATCTCAGCACTGCAGACTTGGAAATTTGTTTTTATCAGCATGAGTAGGACAGATCCATCTCTCGAGGCAGTCACATGCCCCAGGCTCCCCAGAAACTCCTGTGGACCCTCCCTGTGCATCTGTTACCCTGGGAGCAGAGCTGCCAAGGGGAACAGATACTCAGGCTTCCTGGCCAGTACACCTTCTCCCTCAGGCAATTCCAAAGAGACAGCATAAGAAGGCCTTTGGCAGGCAGGAATCTCAGCCATTCAGGCCAGCGTGGGCTGTGGAACACCAGCCCTGGTATGTCAGTAGATACCTGGAGGATGATCCCTTCTACTGAGAATGGGAAATGTGTGGATATGTATTGAGGTTGGGAGGCAGTTGCTGGGAAGGCCATAACTTAATCGCCTCTGAGAAGTTTCTCTTTATTTTCTTGGTGTGACCAGCCTCCCTTGAAGGGCACTTACTTCTCTTCATTAGTCTTTTCTTCATACCTTTAATTCAGTTGATTCTAGGTAGACAGAAGTCTTTAGTTTTCCTCTGAAAACACCATGTGTTGATGTCTTTCCAGGTTATGTGTGTATAGATGGATGGGTGGATATATTTTGGCAGGAGGGGATCTTATGCTCCTTGTCACATTCTGCCTATATTTTTCCCCACAACCCATTGCTTATGTAACAGAAACAGCATTGGACAGTGGTCAGTAAAGACAGTGGTGGGACCCCACTGAGTTTCTATGAAATTATCAGGAAGTGCTGGGCAGACGGAGTAGAGAGCAGCTGGGCAGGGGCCAGGTAGGAAGCTGCTGCAGAAGCTCCAGTGGGCAGCCCACGGGCCTGGACTGGGAGAAGTAGGCAGGTGAAAGGCAGTGGAAGATGCCAGCGGCCCTGGTAAGTAGGAAACAGCAGGCTTCGGAAGCTGACTTGGTGTCAGACGTAAGAAGACAGACATGCCATGATTCTAGCTTTATGCCTGGTGGGTGGGAAGCGTAACGGAGAAGGCCTGGGGAAAAGATGCTCAATTAGCTCAGGATTGGACATTCAGATGTGGCTTGGTGATGGGGATGGACAATCCCACTCTCTGTCTCCCCTGTCTCTGATTCTCTGCCCCTGGTAGTTAATTTCAAACTTAGGACTGAGTTCAAGGATTTGGTCTGAACTTCATAGAAGCCAGATGGTGACTCACTCACATGAAGGAATGGATGAAATTCTCTAAGATGGAGCATAGAGGAAGCAGATGACCCAAGACCAAATCTTGGGGAATACTGACTGGGGCATGTATACCATGCCTCTTCTCACTGGGTCCTGTGCCGAGAGTGATGGGAGGGAGGTGAGTGGAGAGAAGCCTGGGCTTTGGGCTTCCGAGGGAAATGCTGCGGGCTGTGCATGTTGAAGTCCCCTTGCTCTGGACTCTGGCACCAATGGTCCCTTCAGCTTGAAGTGCAAGTGGAGCTGGGGGCACTGGGAGATAATTGGAACCAGCCGGGCATGCGCCCTGAGGACAGAAAGACCTTATCTCTATAAAATTCAGGAAGATTGGAAGGAGGGATTCCGCAGCAGTCAGGGGAGAAGACTAGGGTTAGATGAGTCATTGATTGATGTGTTCAGGTTTAACGAAAAGATATCAAATTGTACTTAAGTGCTTATCTTTCTTTGCCTTATTCTTAAATTATGTATCAGATTTTTAAATGTGGACGTGATTAATGAGACTTAGGATCTCTGGCTTGGCTGTTTCAACAAAGAGTTATATTTTTACTTTAAAAGCATAACTGAGAAGAGACGCTTACCATTTCTCATCCATTAATCACCCCTGTGTGAAGCTCTGCTGTTTGGACTCCAAGGCCATATGCAAAGGTATTGCCCCCTGGGTGGTAATTCGCCCTCAGTACAGGGTAGAGTACTTTGGAGAAAATGAACTGCCTCCTGAGCACTGCAACTGTACTGTGCAATGAAGGTTGCAAGGAATGCAGAGGTTCTGTGTTTCCCTAAGGAGGGACACAAATGTAGAGGGGGAGGTGGGGGACAGGAAGCACAGTGTTGATGCCGGGGCAGGGGGTTGTCTGAACCTCTGGACACAACAGGGAGAAGTCAGTCTTTGAAGGGAGAAAGTATCATGGAGGGTTTGAGATGGTGAAATACAGAGTATAAGCCTGACTTGCACAACTGATGTCAGTACACATTTATTGAGCATCCACTATGTGTCAGGTTCTTGGGATACAAATTGGAATAAGGCATTCTTGGCTTCAAGTTGTTTACCAAATAGTGGGGAAAATGGACAGGTCAACAGTTGGATGTGATATGCTCTTGGTGTATTCAGTTATACATTGTATAAGGTATGGAACCCAACCTCCTCATGGGAAAAAGTGAATCCACAGACCAGGCCTGCTGTTAACACTGTACCCACAGCCATCATGTACCACTGAACAGCCAGTTGGTGCATTTGAGGCCATGGCCCTCCAGGGTTTGATGAACTTTCACCAGAGGAATGATTATGTGGGTTCAGATCTTGCCTCTGCCTCTTAATGAGTTTTGTGGCCTTGAGAAAATACTTAGTATCTCCATGCCTCAGTTTCCTAGTGTTGGTACTTACTTCACAGGGCTGTTGGAAAGATTAGATGTGTTACATAGTATTAGCTTTGATGATGGAGAAGGAGAAGGAGAAGTCATCTAGAAAGCAGGACTAGAGAGAGTTTGTGGAAGAGAAAAAGCTAGGCAGGTGATAGAAAGCCCAACCCAACATGACTTATGCAAATGAAATTTATTGACTTTCCCAGTGAACCAGGAAGGTCAAACAGTGCCATGGAGCTGGTTTCTCTTCCCCGCTTGGCCACTCCCTGTGGGTTGATGCCATCTCACAGTCTGTGTATGACCTCGCCAAGATGGCTGCAGGCAGCTGCTGGGACTGCAGCGTCCCAGGTTGCATTCAAGTGGAGAATGATAGCAAGTCTTTGTTCTACTCCTAGGAAGAGCCCTTGGATGGATGTTGGGAGGGTTAAGCCTGTGCCTGACCTTGAACTACTCACTGAAGTCAGCTGAGTGCTTGGGGGCCATTCTGTTCTCACCATCTACGTACCCTCTACAATATTCACCTCTGGCTTCTTTTAATGGAGCAAGAAATCCAGGAGTCTACCCTGTCCAGAAAGTAGACAGTTTTTTTTTTAGCAACTGCATTAGTTGTGTCTTCCCAAAACACTCAATCTAGTGTTGCAGAAGCAACAGCTTTCTTTTCACATTCATACTTCATAGGCTTATTAATATTTAATGAATATAACTGGCAAGCAGGTGTGGGGACAAACACAGCAGATTGCATGAGCATTCTACCTAACTCATGAGACACCAGAGCAAGAGGCTTCTTGAGCTGTCATAGAGCTGTGGGCATTGGTCTGTGCATTGACAAAGCAAATTGAGAGAGTAGGTAGAGCAGGCAAGTCAGATAGGGTCATTAAAGAGGGTTTCCACTGCCCAAGTTTGCTCTCGGATGCCTGGCATAAATGAGTCCAGTTGCAGTAGACATTGAGAGACTGAGCTGGGCCCATAGGGGATGGGCAAGAGGCCTCCTGAGGAGAGCCAACAGTCCAGAGGAAGAGTTCAGTCCACATGAGTCTAGGGGCATTTGATCTGAGAAAGGAAGATGCCCAGGGCGGAGTTCACTGGGGTGGGGTGGGAATATTAAGAGAGCATGGTCCCTGCCTGCCCACTCTAAGTGTATTCCAGCAGGGTTTGGGAAAGAGAAGAGGACACCATCCCCTGGCCCCAGGTAGCAGAGCAAAGCAGGGGGTAGCCCCAACTCACAAACAGGAGTGGTCTTCTTGGGTCACCTGAGGACTGTTCAGAAGGGGCTGCACCCAGGAAGTCCAGGAGGGCACTGACCTTTTTGCACAGGACCCAGGCAGTCACAACACATTTTGAATCTCCCTGGATTCAAAATCTCAGACAGAGACTGGCATCATCTAATCCTGCCCAGCACTGCCCGATAGCACCTGCACTGTGCGGGGACATTGCAGCCCCAGAAACCCCGGGCATACGCAGAGCAGATTTCAGGAGTCTCATCAGTAAGGTGGGGAGAGGGATACCTACCTGAAGTTTAAAGGAAGTGAGAATCACCATGTTCCCAGTACAGAGGAAGTGCTTAGTAAGTATCAGCATCCTTTAGCCATGTCTTCCTGGTTTCCAGCTGTGGAAACTGAAACTCACAGAAGTTAAACAACTTGCCACGTTTCTTCGGAATGAAAATGGCAGAGCAGGGTCCGGAAGCTCCCTCTTTTCCTCCCAACCTGAGCTTGGTTCGTTCACCAGGCAGGTTGCTGCCTGTCTACTAGCTCTGACGTGCCTCCTGTGCCTGGGATAGGTGGCCTGTGACCCTGCACCGTGGGTTCCTGCGTGGTGAGAAAGGCCTCAGCTTAGTAACACAGCAGAGAGTAGAAAAGCATAGGCCAGAGGGAGGCTAGAGAAATAGATGGTTACTAAAACAATATTGGATAACAGCCCTTTAAACCAGCTGCAGCTCAGGGAACGACTGCAGCCAGGTAATGACTACAACTCCGGGCCTGACAGGGAGGCCATAGCTTATTTATACTATCACTGCTGCTCTCTTACTGTTATTGCACATGCTCCCCTGGGTCTAGTCAGGTGGGTACCTTTCATAGTCTGAACAACAAATGAGTCAGTTTGGCCATTTCTCTGGGTTTGAGATTGGCCAGTTGAGGGAGTGAGGAATTCAGCAGCGAGGTCCCCAGATGCTGGCAGTGGGCAGAGAGAGGTGGTAAGCTCTGGAATTCTCAGAGTCCTTTGTTCAAAATGGATTCAGTTGCCAGGGATAAATCAAGTACATGTGGGGCTCTTGGTCATGGTTTATCATTTATGATCATTATTATTAGTGCCTTTATTGTGTGCATGGTACTTTGGGCTCCCTAGGTGATCTCAACCAATCTCTGTATTTAAATACTATCCAAACACTGATGCTTCCAAAATTTATTTCAGCCCAGTCTCTGCACTCCTGAAACACCAAATTCCCCTTTGTCCCTGGCTGTCTCCCCTAGGATGTCTGATAGGCTCCTCAGCCATAGCATGGCCAAAACAGAACTGCTCTTCCACCAGTCTTTACACCACAGTAAATGGCATTTTGATCTACCTGGTTGTCAGAGCCCCAAAGCCTGGGTCCCCTTTAATCCTTCCTTTTCCCTCGTGGCCCTCCTGCAGCCTACCCACAGACCCGCTAGCTCTCCTGACAGAGTGCCTCCTGGATCTGTCCACTCCCCTCTACCTCCAGCACCTGGCCCAAGCCCCCATCATCTTCTGCCTTCCAACCAACAGGCATCCCTGCTTCCAGGTCCCTCTTACCCATTCTAAGTCTGGTTATCCCCTCTCCAGAGCAAAACCTACCCCTGTCCTCCCATTGTACCTAGCATAAAGCCCCAGCCGTGTGCCATGGCACCACATCCCCATGTGCTCTGCCCCTTGCCCACCTTTGTAACCTTGTCTCCTACCCCTCAGTACTCTCCAGGCTCCACTGACCTTTCTGGCCCTTTAACACCTCTGTACTCCGTTCTGTCTCAGGGCCTTTGCAGTTGCTAGTCCCTCTTCCTGGAATGGTTCCCTCAGGGCTTCCCAGGACTGGCCCCTTCTCAGCAGTCAGGTTCCGTTAAATACTATCTTCACAGAGAGGCCTTCCAGGCCCATCTTAGTTAAATAATATCCCCTGCTCCTCCTTATCATGTCATCTTGCTTTACATATATATGGCACTTGTAATTATTGGAAATTATCTTATTTATTTGTTTATACACACTGGGGTGTAGATTTTACCAGAGCAGGAACCATTTGTGTGTGAGTTCTGCTATGAACAGGGCCTAGCACAGTGCCTGGGACATAGTAGGCACTCAGTAAATATTTGCTGAGTGAATTCATAAACAAGTGGTCTTCTAATTTCAATAGTAACGTAGAAGAGTAGGTTTTGTTTGCTTAATTTTAAGGCAAGTTGAAGTTCAAAGATCTGTATCTTGCCTAATGTCATCCAAGCTTGTAAGTGGTAGAGACGAAGTTCAAAACCAGTTTTGTCTTCATCCAACACTCTTCTCTAAAACCATGCTACCTTTTTTCCAAGACAAACCTACTCAGGTGCTGCTCTCAAAACAGAGTGTTTGGGGATCTCCCAGGAAAGTGTTCCTTAGCTGGCTCATGGTTACCCTGCAGCGGGGTTACTGTGTCTAGACCCTGGGGTCTTTGCGATTACCATCTTGGTCATCCCAGGAGCTGCAGGTGTGTCGGGGGCAGGTGGAATGAGTAGAGACTGCCCTAAAGCTCTGGGTGATCCTCACAGGGACCCCATCATTATGACCCTGAGATGACCAGAAGCCAATCTGCGTAGGGGAGTTAATATAGTTAACTGCACTCAGCTACTAATGCAACCAAGGCCAGTGTCTGAGAAAAGTCCGGAGGCACTAGAATGGAACCGTATGAATAGCTATTTGATGGCAAAATTGGATGGTGTGTTTCCATTTGGTGACACAGGGGCTGTCAACTTGCCCTTCTGTCCACCTCTGATACCTGCCTCTGCTTTTGTTCCCATGTGGAGGGCATCCATTTTTCTGTGAAATCCTTGATTTTGCTGGTCCTGAGGTGCATTTTGTTTATTCTGAGCCTCAGCCTGACACCTGAGAATAAAGGATAACCTCTCATAACAAACTGACAAAGGATGGCTGGATTCAGGGTAACAGCTTTGCCTCCTTAGGAGGGAACCAGTGACCCTTCCACTCAGGATTCTGGGACGCCTCACAAAGTAGCCTTCACATGGTTTACCTGGGTCCCTACAAGTATATCTGAAAGATAATTCCTATTCAAAGGAAAGGCCTTTTAGTGACTGTGGCTTAGTTCCCTTTCCCATTCCCTCTTCTATTCTGTATGATTTGGAGCTAATACAAATAATCAGACTGTAACAGAGTCCAGGAACAGTAAGCAGAATTTGCCATTTTCATGCGAAGCTGAAAGACATGACTATTTCACATGTAGTGATTAGACATTTTTATGGCCAACATATCACATTACACACTACGGATTTCCAATAAATAAAGGAAAGCTTTGGTGGGGGCTTCCTTTTGTATACCAATCCAGCTAACAATATCATGGACAGAACAGTGCTTTCTTGACATCTAATTTACTCATTACATGAGTGATCATGTCACTCCCTGTTTAAGCTCTTTCAATGTCTTTCCATAAATTAGAATGATGGGTGAATACTTTAGGGCTGCCTTCCATCAGGGCTTATCACAGAGTGCCGTAAGAGAATATTCCTGCGGGTCTCTCCCACCAGACTGGGTGTCCCATGGGGCAAGGACCATGCTATTTTTCTCATGATTCTTACTAGCACAGGGCCTGGCCTCCCGATAGAACCCAGCAGAGGTTTGCTGAGTGGATGAATGACTGAATGACCAACCTGAGATACTGTGGACAGGGGCAGGGAAGGACTGTGGGACATCTCAAGGACCTGATGTGGCTCATGTTTTAGCCAAAACTCACAAAGTGATATTTCTAGATTTTTGAAGTATCACCTGTAATGTTTTTATCTCAGAAGAAACCCTTGAATTTGAAGCATTGAATTAGAATTATACCAACTTAACTACCCACAGCTGTGACAGAGATGGAGCGACCATGAGCACTGCGTGGATCAGAGAGAAGAGAGGAGGGAGGGAGGGAGGGGAGAGAGCCTGCCTCAGAGGGAAGGAGGGGCAGGCCACACTTTGTCCTCTGTTCTGGTTCCCCTGTGCTCCTTAGGACCTGAACATCTTGTTGCTCTGAGTGTGATAAAGGATTTGTAATTTAGACTGGCCTTAAAACCTAATTCACCCACCCTTACCCCAAGCAAGAGAAAAGCTTTCTGGTGTGTATTAGCCACATCGGAGTGACCCGGATGGTTTGGGGATTTATACTGAATTTATCTGTATTCTAATAGCCGACCACAGTAATTGTCTTTTTATCTAGTCTGCATCTCAGCAATAATCGTGTATATGTTTATTGAGCAATATGGCAGTGGGGACTCATTATGTGCTGTTGTCAACTCACAAATTCTGGTAGGAGCTGCCTGTCTGGAACCAGGAGAGGGTCCTGTCCCTTATCCAGCTGAGCCTGCTCCCAGTCTGCTGCCCTTTTGGAGAAGCTGGACTGGCCTGGTGGTGCCCATAAACTGACTGCCCTGTCATCCTGCCTGGTCCAGCAGGTGGGGGCAGACTGTGTCCTGTGATGGCTTGGAGGAGGGGCTGTGGGGTGGGTTGAAGAACAAAAATACATAAGAACAAGGAGATGCTATCTCTCTCAGCCTCAGATGCCAGTTTTGGCGGGGCAGCTCCTATTAGGAAGTCACTGGGCAGTGGTTTGTCGCACAGATGGGCCTGAAAGGTCTCAAGGGGAGACTGAGAAAAGAGAATGGGGAGGCTTCCTTTCCAGAAACACTTGGATAGGTGCAGAAATTCAGCTGCTTCTGTTAGTTCTGGGCTGGAGACAGAAGCTCACAGGGCCTGGCAGCGACACCATCAGGGCAGGTGGGCAGGCCTGTGTGCTCCAGCCCTGCCTGCCGCTCACCTCCAGCAGGAACCTATCTTTGGATGTTCTTTAATGCAGTCTGGACATCTGGATTTTTAGTGCAATCTTCACTTCTTAAATATGAGTAACAGAGTTTTATAACAATAAGTCTGTGGGCAGCACTGGAACCATGGACCCTTTGGCTTCTGGAGGCTGCAGGCTGGCCTGGGTGTCAGGGAAGACTTTTGTGTTGAGCCCCTTGTGAGCATGTGGTGACTCTTCACTCCGCATCCGAAAGCACAGAAGTCACTCCTAATGTGGAGACATATTCCCCTTTCTCTGCTGGAGAATTTTCAGAAGGACTAAGCCCACCATGTGGGCTGTGGTCATGAACGTGGCCACCCCACGGCCTGTTTACAGAGCCTGGGCTCCCACCCTGCAGTCGTTGCCTGGTCCCTTTCTCTGCCTGGCTCTGCGGCAGAGCGAGCTTGCACTGCTGTGCCCTTCCCATGCTCGGGATCCCTGATCCTCAGGGAGACAGTCCACATCCCCCTCTTCCTCACTGTGGTCTGACTTGACTGGCCAGTTGACAAGGCTTTTGCATCACTCCTGGAGTGCTGCCCAGAGCCTGGCTCATGGCATCCTTAGGAATCACCTCCCAGGGGATCAGCCTCCCGTGGTGCCTGCTGGCACCTGAGCAGAGTCTTTGGTTATATATGGCGAGGAAGCAGGGCAGCTTGGCTCAGACTCTGGCGTGTGGCCCTGCCGGCTCCCAGGAAGAAGTTGAATGTTGTCCCTGATCCCTTGCCATTTGAATCAGCTGCGAATAGCTGACCTGCCTGCCTGGTGTCTCACCAAGCCTATGTGTTGGCGGGCATAGGGGAGCAGAAGGCTGGCCGGGAGTGAGAGTGGGGCAGATGGAGGCCCTGCCGGCAGTGGAGACAGGCGCGTGTGGGCCCAGTGGAGAGGATCCTGCAGAAGGCAGGTGCACGCACGGAGCTGTAGGGAGTAAGGGCTGATGGCTTTCAGGAAACCCCAGGGGCCTGGCAGTGCGGCTCTGTAGACCTGTTCTTTCTGGAGCCTCTGCCCAGGAAGTTACCCAGGACCTTTGAGCTCTCTTTTCCACATCTATAAAATGTGGGTAATAGCTACCTCTCAACAGAGTGATGAGCTAATGTTTGTGAGCAGGCTTGAAATACCATAGATCACTCTACCTAAGTGAGATGATTATTATGTTTACCTATTTTTATTCCACTTCTCAAGTACTTATTTTTCATCCAGGTCTTTAAAGCACAAGTTTTAAAGGCATCCAAAATGGAATAGATCAGGGAAATGGCCACAGGGCCTCTTTGGAGCCTTTGTCATCCCCTGCTGGAATGGAGATTGCCTCCTCCCCCTAACTAGCCTCCCAGCCTCCAGCCTCGCCTCTCCTCTGCGCCGTCCTCCACTCAGCCTCCAGAGGGAGTGCTCAAAAACCATGCACCTGTCTTCTCACCTTCCTGCTTCACGCTCTCCAGCTCATAATTCTGCTGTCACCCAAGGGAAGCCCAGCACCATGCAGGGAGCTGGCATGAGAAGACGGATGGGGCACAGTCCTGTTTTCAGGCTTACGGGCTAGGGCTCTTCAGTCCCTGCGGGATCAGAGTCGTGGCTCCCAGGTACTTGGGGGCTGTCCTCTGCCCCCCTCTTCAGCCCATCCTCCCCTGCCCTTTACTCACCATCCTTCAAGTTCAACTTCCAGATGCCCGACGGTCCAGTGCTGTTCTCAGACCACACCCAGACTGGCACTGGGCTCACCAGCCTTGTCTGCTTGTCTCTAAGATGCCCTTGCTTCTTCCTTCAACCCCCTTCCATTTGCCCAGCTTTCACAACTCAGCCTTTGTGGAGTTACAAGCGATGGAAATCCAACTCAAAATAGCTTAAGGGAAAAGGGACTTGATTGTTCAACAAAACTGAAAAGTTACATGCTTTCTAGATCCAGGTGTTCAGGCAATAACCAGGACTTGGTCTCTCCTGTCTCATGGCTCTACTGTCCCCTATGTGAACTTTGTTCTTAGGTGGGCCCCCAAAGTGGTGGCATAGATGGCCACCCACCAGTTCAGGCTTAAGATGCAGAGGGCACGCATCTCCATAATAGTGCCAGCAAAAGGCCTTAAGTGGAGATTCAATAGGCTGGTTTGGGTCTTGGAAATAACTAACCATGGCAGAGGGTGATGGGCTAGGACAGGGCTGATGTTTGGGGCAGGATGGGGACCCTGACTGAATCCCGTGGACTGAAAGTAGGAGGGAGTATTTTACCAGAGCAGAATCAGGTATTCTTACCAAAGAAAGTGACAGTAAGTGCTGGGCTGGCCATCACAGCAGATTCCAGCACACTGTCCCTGGCTGTTCCTGCCACCCCCAGGGTGGCTGCATGCTTCCCATGTGCTTTGCTGCTCTTACTAGAGTGGAATGAATTTTTGCTCATGCACCTGCCCATGTGCTGTGAGCTTCCTGAGGCTGGGCAGGTGTCCCAGTTACTGCTGATTCCTCCCATCTGACCCTGGGCCTGCATCCCATGGGAGCTTGGTATCTGTGAGCCCACTCAGTGACGCCCACCCTCAGGCTCCTGCACAAATGCAGCCATGTTCAAAAGAGTCTGGAGTGAGATGGCAGACCTGGGGATCACGGTACTGGCAATAGGCACCGTCCCTTGCCACGCACACCAGTTCAGATCCTGTGGGTCCAGATCTACAGGCCGGGTGGTCTGGTGAGATACACCATTTGGGACCAGCCCTTTGTGGGCTGAGGGTGACATGTCATGGACAGCATCCCTGGAGAGCCTTAGTTTTGGATGGGAATGCTGCCCGGCAGGAAAGTGATAAATGGTGCAACATCATAGAAGCCGGTCCTATCTCTGGGGGAGAATCCACCTAGCAGCTAGCACCATGAACCCTCCAAACCAGGGCCAGCCCTGAAACTGTTCCTTCTTTTTAGCAGCCCTCCTTATTCTCCTCTGACCTTCAGGCCTCCACATTCAGCCATTCCCCATCAATGGTAAACTGAGCACAGTCAACACCAACTTTCCCAAAGGCACTAGTTCCAGAAACAGTCACCATCAGTAGATAGACCACAAGAAAATTGTTGCTCATAACAAAGAACCCAAGTTTATGAATAACTTGGTTACTTCTTTCATAAATTATAAGGGTTCAAGATTATTCCCTGTAACAGTTCCCCCTCACTCACACGGGCCTTCCTGGGTGGAAGAGAAGGGGTAGCTCCACTCTAGGGGGCTGAGGACTGTGTTACCTGCAGTCCCACATGCCCACGGAGCAGCCCTGTTACTTAGGGACCCTGGGGAGGCTGGGCCAGGACTGGCAGTGTCACCTGCTAAGGCAGGGAGTCAGGCAAGATCTGCTGTTCTAGGCCTTCCTCCTTCCCTTTAGCAGTAGAATTCATCACCCCATTCCCCCAAGGGCATGGGGTGAATCACATGCAGTCCCTGGGAGCAGGACTTAGGGATTACTACCAGCCCTCCCAGCAGTGGCGATGGCAGGTGCTGAGCGTGTCACTTCCTCCCAGCCCAGCTGAGGACGTCTGGAGAATCTTCTGGCCCTGTCTCCACTTATCTCTCTGAGGGATATATGTATAGCATGAATTAAGAACAACTTTCAGGCTGTTCTTCAAACAGTTTCTTAACAGAATGGCTCAGGTGAAATTAGCTATTCTGAATAATTCATTTTCCTTCTTTGAAACTTGAATTTGCTCTTCTCTTAATGGAGAATTGGCCAGATGTAGGGCAGGGAAGGTTGGTGGCTTATATAAAAGTTATTAAAGAACAAAGAGAGGCTGGAAACCATGTGAATTAAAAACCACCGTGCCGATGGATGGAGAGAGCTGACCCAAGGAAATTAGTTCATCGTCTCATGGCCAGTGAGAGGCGAGTCCACAGGGTCAGTGGGCTGAGCACCTGGGGACAGGGGTCTCTGCTGTGACTTCTGGATCACTGGCAGGAAGGGAGGATTTGGCCCCTTTGTGACAATTGTGATTATAGAGACAGGCAGTTTTCCCAGAGTCCAAAGGTGAGGGTGGAGGGGACTGCCAGCAACACCACGTAGCCCAGTGTTCCCTGAACTTCTGTCAGTCATGCACTAACCACCTTAATTAAATTTTTTCAGATGGGTTTACTATCTATACCATTGTTGATTCACTTTAAAAAATTTTAAGTGCATTCATTTGTAAAAGAAAATTTTAATCACTCTGGTATATGGAAAATCGGAGTTATTTTATAAATAGAAGACAGCTGTCAAAATGAATCAAATGAAAAAATAATACGAGGGCTTAGTTAAAATCCAAAGTCTGTGTTTTTGCTTTTGAGTATCAAGTGTTGAAGAGGTGTTAAATAAGGACCACACCCTAACTCTCCCTTAAGGTAACCAGAAGGGTTGAAAGGAAGGTGAAAGGGACACGCATCTCTTCCTGAATGGTTCCGTACAGTTAGTGTGGTGTCTGCCTGTGTCTCCCTCTTGAGGAGGGAAGCCCTACTCGCCCAACAGCTCTGCTTCCATTTTGCAGAATGTGTGACTGAGGGTCATATGTAGAGTGATGTCCAAGGGGCCAGAGCTGGCCAGAGGCAGCACAGAGTGGAGCCCAGGTCTTAAAACTATCTCAAGAACTGGAGTCATTTGATTACTGTTCTGCCTGAAAAACCAATATTGGATCCCATTTCCAAGCCAAAAGCATTTACCAAGCAGAAATTGCATCAAGAAATGCAAAGGGTGGAGATTCAGTGGGGGCGGGGGTGGGGGGAACTGGTCCCATTTCCTGAGCTGTAGAGGAAGGGAATCTAATTTGGACAAAGTTTTGGAAGAGGTAAGACAAGTCTTCAGAGTTCTTATAGGATGATTTATATCAAAACCTAGCCTGATGCCATGAAAACAGGCAAAATAAAATCCCAAAAGGGCTTTGGTAGGGTCTACCCTTGAAGAAATTTCTAACAAGGTAAAGCATGTCAGAGAAGTGACACAAATGAAGGCAGAAAAAAATAAGCAAAGCCCAGAGGACATCTCAGATTTGAAGAACAGTCTTCTCTGAGAATCCGAAGTTTCTGTTCCTTTGTACCCACCCCAGATGTCGGGTGGGCCTTTCCTCCCAGTACACTTTACTCTTCTTTCTCAGCTTTTTGCAACTGTGCCTTTTGTTATGGGGCTGGAAGAAGCTCTGGTGGAGGAAACACTGTGCTCTGGTCTTAACTGGCCTGTGTGCTGCTGGCCAGACAGTAAACACAGCACCACAGGTGACAAGGACGTTGCTGTTCTCCAGCTGTTGAAAGACTGCCTGGAAAGCATGAGGATGCCATGCTGACAGACCTGGGCCACTTTGCTCAAAGGGCTTCTGTTCCTCAAGACACCTTGGTGATCTTTTAGGGTGACAAACAGTCCCCTAGGCCAATAAAGGTGCTTTGGTGACTGTGCCTCCAGGGCTGGTTTGTCCATGCTGCAGTGGGCACGGGCTGGGGCTGCCTACCGGAGATAAAGGCTGGTTCTGCCCTTTTCCTTTGCCAAGCCCTCTTGTCCCTGGCCTGAAAGGTTCCCAGAAGAGGTCTGCTGGGGGCTGCATGTTCACACAGCCAGGAGTTCTTCCTGGAGCCTGCAGTAGCCCTCTACACAGTCAAGAGATGGCCCCAACCAGTTCAGAGGGCATGGCATTGAGGGTCCATCGCCAGGGACCACAAGGCCTGACGGCTAGGCCATATCACTGCTCAGCCAAGACCATTTCCTGGGGCTCCTTGGAGCACTGAGCCACTGGCTGGCAGAGTGAGACTGCACTAGGTGTGCATCTGCGCTGAGAGCCGAGCTGAGAGGCTGAGGGCCTGAGCCCCTCCAGTTGTGCTCGGTGCTGATGAGAATCCCAGATGTGTCCTCACCAGAAGCTCAGGCAGCTCGGAGCTGGGCTTCTGGGTCCTTCTTTCAAGAGGAAAGAGATGTTATTCCTTTATCTGTGAGAGGAGGGGTGTGTGTGAGAATTACATGGCCAAGCATTTTGGGACTTGGGGTACAGTTAAGAGGAGTGAAGTTGTTCATCATTGGAACAGCACCATTTCCACACCGAACTTGGCAGATCAAGGGTAGCCGAGGGGCCCTGGTCAAAACAGTTTGAGCATGCTGCTCTTGTGGGGGATTCTGGGTAGCCGAGCCTTTGCTGGTTGTGGGAGGACCTTCTGTTAGCAGTGACAGAGCCTGGGTTTCCACATCCCTGACACAGGAAACAGCATTTCCAGGGAGGCAGAGGCCCCACGGGCTCCTCTGGGGAGGGGTGTGTGTGTGTGTGTGTTCATGTGTGGATGGGTGTATCAGGTATGTAGCATGTATATAGGAGTATGTTTTATGTAGTTGCATATGTGGTGGGCTGGTGCATGTAGGCGTATGCAGGCAGATAGGGGCAGTGGATTTTTGGAAAGGAGAACCTTCCAGAAAACAAAACGCAGACCCCAGGCTGACTTGAAATAAATGTGCCTTGGTTGATGATGAATGAGATGATCTCCATTCCAGAGCAGCCTCACCTGGGGCCCCACCTACCTCAGTCTACTGGGGCCACTGGGGAGACCTGCTGGCAGAGAATGACTGAGCCATCTGCAGAGCCAGTTCAGCAGGGACACTATCCTGAAGAGACCTCTCATTATACATCAGGCAAGAACTACAGGAAAGAGGCCTGACAAGGGATGCTAATTGGTTTACATCCATCAGAGAGCAGCCTTAACAGACGTCCACCCCAGAACAGTAAATCAATGAATAACTGAGAGGAGGAGGAGCCTGTTAGACAAATCAGCCCCTCATCACAGGGGTAGATCTTATTTTTAATCCCTGGAATTCTGACTTTTTATAAAGAGCTTAGCTTGGCAGGCAGTAGAAGAAAACGTGGGAGTCACTGCTGCAATGTCTGACCACAGCTTGGCGCAGCTTCCAATCAGAGATGACTGAGCAAATGAAAATAAGGGTTCATGGAGGGTTAATAAAGCTTTATTGCAAAAACCAAACAAAGAATTCATGAAATGAAATGATAATGGGGAGCTGTCCAACAATTTTCTTTGGGATGCATCCAAGACTGTAATCAGAGGCAAGCTAATTCAGTACTAATTTCAGGAAAAAAGATGGGGAAAAAGTGGATAATTAGAAAAGAAAATAGAAACACTAGAGGAATCATATAAACATAAATTAGGTCCCAAATACTAACACAATTAATCACAGCCAGGGGTGAATCAAACCTCATCCTATCAAGAACTGAATATTTCATAAAGTATATGAAAGAGGGATGAACCAAGAGGCATAGAACCAGCCGTAACTAAAAAAACACTTGTCGAAATTAACAACTGAAATGCAAGAGAGAAATAACAACTTCATTAACCAGTGGGGATGAAATATGGACTCAGAAAATACAACAAATGCTCATATTCTGCAAAGCCTAATCTCTTGCTTTTGAAATTATAGTCATAACTTTTGAAAATCTTATTTTTCCTCTCTAAGGAACAGAATGATTCATTGTATACATATACATATATATATATATATATATAAATGAGAACAGAGGAAATAATTAAAGCTATAAAAAATTCCCGATTATGAAGCATCAGAGTCCAGATGGCTATAACACAGATTCACCATGAAGACTCAACTTGCCTGGGTGTGTGGAGGGGAGGGGTGGCATCTATCTAAAACGGTGGCATTGGAGACCTGGAGAAGAATGTCCTGTAGGAACATTTCTTCCCTCCTGCAATTAGAGCTTCTTAGAACTGGAAAGGAATATGCCAGATTGCCTAGTTTGCTCTTCCCAAGATGTAGGCACTCTACTGAAGGACGAGAAACAAGCCACAGTCTGTTTTGAGGAGCAGAAACTGGAAACCTATCCTCAGAAGAACTGTTGAGGAAATGAGAACCGGCTGGAGAGGAAAAGTCTTATAGGGCTCCTGAATGCAGAGTTCCTACCGTCTCTCATTTGTGCCCTGGCTGTCTCGAAAAGAAATGTTCTGCTATGGGCAATAGTGAGGGCTCCATCCCAAGCAGAGGTTGGGCACAACTATGGAGGGGATCAAGTACTGAATTTGAAAGGTCCTGAAAATTCTTGTGTTTTGTAACACTGATATTGCAAGTCAGACCAACTTTAAACCCTCCAGGAAAGGTTAAGTGATATATTGAAGATTTCTGGAGGAAGGGAGGATTACTTGGCTAGCTTTTAACAACTAGCCATGAACCCTGAGTTAGCCATCAGAAAATAAAAACCATTGCTTCACTCATGAAGAGGAATTGCGAGTTGGAAAAAGGGATCACTGCCTGTTCTGAGATGGGACCCTCCTGAGTAACCTCTGGAGCAGCTGTCAACAGAGCTGACATGCTCAGAGAGCAGATGTCCTGCGGGGCAGGGAAGGGAGTAGTCAGGGAGAGCAGCCCTTGGGGACCTTCCTGGGGCTGGGCACTGTGCTAAATGGGTTTCATACATCATCTCATGGCAACTCTCTGAGTCACAAACTGTTTCTCCTGGTTTAAGAGGTGAGAATATGTAGCCACCATGGATTTAAATGATTTGTGCAAGCCCATACCATTGACAGGTGGCGGGGGATGGGATTTGAACTCAGGTCTATCCATTCTAGAGCTGGGTGCACCACTCTCTGCTGCCTCCCATTGTGGCTTCTGTGCATCAGGCACTGTGGCTGTGGCCAGGGTGCTAGGCCAGTGATACCTAAATACCCAAGCAGTGCTCCAGTGTGAGTTGCTATTGGTTGAGTCCTATGTGTCAAGGCTGTGTTCACCCTGCAGCATGCCGGAGAGCAGGGATGGTGTGGAGGGGCTGGAGATTTGAATGTTCCTTGTTGGGTAGTGCACAGCTGGAGGCTTTCTGAGTCCATGAGCTATCCTAGCCCTCTTACTTCATGAAGGCTCAAGCCTTTTTGCATGCATATGCTTATTATAAATAAATGAGTGTATGCTTTCTTCTAACTCTTTGCAAATATACACTTGAAGCCAAAACTGCTCAGATGCTGTTCCTGGGATTCAGACGTTCATTTGATCAGAAGGTGGTCTGTTCTTGCTAGAGATTTTTGTGTGTTCTAATTAGTAGGGAGTCCAAGACTGAGTGAGCATTGGACATGTTCTGTCAGTTAAACAAAATATCAAAAACCACCATAAACAAGCTGGATATGAGTTAAAAAATAAGCATAAATAGGATATGGGTTAATAAATCCATCTCCTTTCAAAAGACCTGAATGACCCAGACTGTATATCCTTTGGCTAATTTGAATCTTTGTATTTGAAGAGACCAAGGTACTGGGGCACTGGAATATTGTCAAGAAAGTCTTTCAGTTTCCTTTGTTAAGTGGGTTGAGCTGTGCTGTACCCACACGTGACACATGTGGGAACAAAGAAGGTGCTGGGCCAATGAACAGAAATAGAGCAATCCATCTATTTAGATCTGGTCTTAGGAACTGCAGTCAGTCAATCAGCAAGCATTTATTGAACACTTAATAAATAAAGGCATGCTGGAGGACATCAGTTCTTGGAGGAAACACAAGAAGTGGATGCAATGATTCCCGTACTGCAGGTCTAAAAGGATGGCTTTGTCTTGGAATTCTCTGAGTAACTGAAGTAAGAAGTTTTGGATTCTAAGAGTGAGAAAAGTTATCTCTGCTTTTCAAGGAGGTAGAGAAATTTATGAGCATGGTAAGGAATGACATACATACGGCATTTAAAAAAGGTCCAAATCGAACACCTAGGGATGAACATCTGAGATGAGAAATACACTGGATGGCATTGAGGAAGATGCAGCATTGCAGAAAAGCTTAGTGAACTCAAAGGCATGGTAACAGCAACAATTCAATGTGAAACACAGAAGGATAAAAATGGAAGAATATGAGCCGAGCATCAGTGTTTGTCATGTTACAACATTCAAACAGCAGACCAAAGTGCAGAAGGAAAGATAGCCATTTTCTCCCGTCTGCACCTCTGTTTCTCTCCTCAGTGATAATCACTGGTAAGTTTCCAGTGTTTCCTTTAAGAAAAATAAATATGCCCATATTCACCTATTTGTATTTACGTACCTGAGAGGCCATGCCTGGTTTGAGGACAGTTAACCTGAGGGTGACTGTCAGATCTTCTCCGGTTCTGCAACTCTGAGGGTTCCTGAGCCAAATTTCCTTATGTGGCCACCAAGGAATTTCATGGGACGTCATTGGCAATTGAGAAAGAAGGGTGTCATGGCTTAGAAAGTGGGAAATCTTGGGAGCAACAGCTGAATGAGTGAGCTCAACTATGCTGACACAGCAGAGCTTTAGATGCCCCGGGAAGGAGAAAGCAAGCTGTACTTCCCAGTCCTCTTTGTTCAAGGAAGGGTGTGTCCTGACACTACTGCTTCAGGTGAGTCCTTTGGGAGACGTTACTCTGCTGGAAAATGGGAGAAAGGAGCTTGACCGGAACTTGTACAGAATGTGGGGCAGCCGTGTGTGAACCTGAAGAAGGGCGTCGTTGTAGAGAGCATGTATAGGGCGGGGCTGAGAAATCCCAGACTGGGCAGGACTGGAGGCTAATCCCATGCACAAAAGTCATTCCACGAGTAGGTAGGTGATGGTTAAACAGTCAATTAATAAAGAATCACAAAAATTTCCCGGGAGAAGGAGAAGATTCAGTAGGTTGATTTAGTTGCAGAAAAATAAAATAAGATGTGTGGAGAGAAGTTCAGCAGAAGAAGGAAGTTTTGGGGGGCCGTTTTCACAAGTATGATAATGGCAAAAACAGAAGGCATGGAGTCATCTCTTCTGCTTATTACCTGGGTGGCCCTGTTCATATTACTCATGTTTTCTGAGCCCTGGCACCACCATCTGACCCAGGGGGGATTGTAACCTGTTGCTAGTATGTATTGAGCACTTCCTGTAGCCAGGCACTCTCTGCATGCTTCACAGGAACTAACTGGTTTACTTCTTACAACAACCCTGCAACAGGAGTATGCTTTCTAATCCCCAGACTTTCCAGAGAAGTTAAGTCATTTACCCAAGGTCACACAGCTTGTAATTGACAGAGATGAGACTCAAATGTGGGCTTTTTTTTTTTTTTTTTGCTGTGCTCCTGTAGCACGTCAAAAGAAGGTAGGGATCTATGACACAGAAAATGTGCTCCATAAAATGTTAGGCCTTTCTTTCCTGTAAGTAACAATTTGATAAAATAGTCAATAAAGGTATTTCTTGAATAAATATTTTATCATCATAATAGCAGTGAATGTTTTCTAAGCACTTGATCTGTGCTGGGAACTGTGCTAACCTTTTGCCGGTTTTATCTTGTGATCTAGTAATGTTGGGTTGGCACTATGATTAGCCCTATTTGCGGGTGAGGAATTGAGGCAGAGGGTGGGTTTAAGTTCCTTACACTAAGTCACACAGGTAGTGACTGGGGGAGTCTGAGGAGGGATCATAGCTTCTGTCCAAGACCAGAGGCTAGTGCAAAGCAATTAAAAATCAGTCATGCTCTTTTCCAAACAGTGAATTCACCTGGGAAGAAACTGGGATTTAGAAAAACAAAATTAGAGATACAGAATCATGGGGCAACAGACATAGAGCAACAGTTATCCATGACTGCAAAGCAAACCAGCCCAAAATGCAATGGCCTCAATCACTAACAGTTTATTATTACTCATAGTTCTGTGGATTGGCTGGGCCGTTTCGCTTCTTGTTTTTCTTGGGCTTCCTCGTTCAGCTGCATTTAGTTGGAGGGTTGGGGGCTCTAAGGTGGCCTCGCTGTGTCTGGAAGCTGGTGCTGGCTGTTGGCTGGGGGTGCTGTTCTCCATGTGGCCTCTCACCTTCCAGTAAGCTCAACTGGGCTTCTTCAGAGCATGGTGAGCTCCGGGTCTAGAAGACAAGAGTGGAGGATGTCAGGGCTTCTGAGCTCCCAAATTCACATATCACTTTCACCCATATTGTTGGTCAAAGCAAGCCAGGAGCACAGCCTCATTTCAGGAGGGTGGCAAAGTCACACTACAAGAGGCATAGGCAAGAGTCACTGGGGGCCATCATAACGATCTACCCCATTGGGTTTGGGGCAAAGGGCAGCCAGAAAGAGAGTGACGTTTGCATAGGAAAGAATAGGAAGTACTTATTTTCATTGATGTCTTTTGATGTTAGTTCAAAGGCTGCCAAAACAGCTCATTATAAATCTGAATAATGCAAAGAAGTTGTTTGGGGAGTGATAATAAAAGAAAGTCAAGGTTTTATTGTTTTAACTCTGCAGGATGATCCATTTTGTAAGTTAATAAAAAGTTGAAAATTGATGAGACTATATCCATGAAGTATTTAGAGCACCTTGTAAGGAGAGAGAACTATGTCATTATTAGAGGACTCATGAAACAGCTATCAAAGGAGAGGACAGGTTGTATTTTCCACCTGGGAGATTTAACTTCTGATTTTCAGGGGCCTTGAATTTGTGTTGTCTGTCTTCACTCACTCCTCTTGGCAAAGGGTAGAGTGAGAACTTTTCCAGGAGGATTTTGTGCAGGGGAGACTTGAACTCTTGCTGGGAGCGCTGGATGAGGGGTGGCGTGAAAGGTTCCACCTCTCGTGCATCCTGCACTCTTCCCTGAGCACAGCCATGCGGGGCAGCTGAGGCTTGCTCCGCAGAGGGAATCCTTTCTGTGGGTAGGGAAGGGGTACCCCCCTGACAGGCAGCATCTGTGATTTCACACAGGGGCAGCCAGTCAGGGCACTGGGGGGGCTTCTTGTGACTCGGCCACATGTGGCCTGCTGCACAGCACACTGCTAAAGAAACTGGGGCGCTCTCCATTCCACACCAACCTGGAAGGACTCAGTGAGCTCTGCGTCATGAGAGAGAGGGATTCTTTAGGGCATCCAAGGACCGTGAAAGCATTCTATGGTCTGATGTGGCCTTGTCTCTTCTAGAAAAAGGTAGCCTCTCTTTTCTGTAAATAAAGCATAACTTCCTGGAGTGTCAGTCTTACCCACATGTAATTTGCTTATTTATCAAATATTTTGAGTTGTACCACATGCAACAAACAAGGCAAACAGAAACTCCGCTTTCCTGGAGCTTCGAAGGACGTTCAGGAAAGGGAAAGAGGACAGTGCAGATGTTCTGAGGTGGGGGTACTTTGGCAGATGCCAGTAGCAGAGAGAAGGTGGGGCACTGAGGACAGGGCCTGAGGGCTCAGAGGTGGGCCTAGGTAGACCCCTTAGGAACCATTCATAGGTCCTGGTGAGGAATTCAGGTGTTCCACCGCATATGATGGGGTGCTGTTGAAGAGCTTTAAGCAGGAAGGTGAATGGGTATCATGTGCATGTTTAAAGGAGCCCTCTAGTGTTGAGCAGGGACGCAAGAATGGGAACGGGAGGGGACCAGGCAGGGTCAGGTACAGGTTGCCACCCTGATGAATGGTGGTCTGGTCTGGGGTGAGGAGCGAGAATGTATTTTTGAGTAGATTGCAAATTCTTCATTCATTGCAACAATAAAAATTCAAAGACATTTTGCTCCCATGGTGGGCCGCTGTGAGCTGTGGGACCCCAGGCCCCTTCTATCATAGGGGGCATTTGGGTGAAAGACTGGAAGAAGCACTCTGTAGAAAAAACTGTTGGGTTAGAATGAGTAGGCAGCCCTCTGGAAAGAGAAATGTGAGGAAATTTCCTAACTTTATATATTCTTCCATTAATCAACCTCTGTTGATGCCAGTACCACACTGTTTTTACTGGCTATGGCCTGATAATATGTTTTAATATCTGGTAGGACTAGTTTTCTCTTACTGTTCTTTTATGAAAGTTTTCCTGGCTGTTCTTGCTTATTTGCCTTACACTAAAGTGTTTTTAAAATAATACTCATGAAGAGTATAAAGAGTATAACACTTTTAAAGAAAGGAGAAATGTGTTATAGACACTCACCTCCCTACCACCCAGCTCCTGAAATATCACCACGTTCCCTTACAAAGGCAGAGGAAGGCTTTGCATTTATATCAGGCCACTGAATTTGGTGTTTTTAATTCCCACCCGTTTTATTCACTTTCAATGCCTGGTGGGCCTAAAAAAGACAGTTATCGAGATGTTTCTAAGTTTTATACGAAATGGTAATGTATTTCATGTACTCTTCATAATCTTGCCCTTTTTTATCCAACTTAACCTTACATTTGAGAGATTCATCTATGTTGAGACAACTTGAGCTAGTCCATTATTGCCACAGCTGTGTGGTATTTTGTTCTATGAAAATAACACAGTTTATTCCCTTTCCTGTGGGTGGGCACTTAGTTTGTATATGATTTTCCACCATTATAAACAGTACTTCTACTGACATCCTTGTACATTTCTAAGACTTTCCCGTGGATCTTGGGTCTATACCTTGATCTATACTCTTTTTGAGTAGATTGAAAATTCTTCATTCATTGCAACAATAAAAATCCAAAGCTATACCTAAATCTACTCTTGTTGAGTAGATTGCAAATTCTTCATTCATTGCAACATGACTTTGCATTGGTCTATAGCTTGTTCATAGGATATGTGCTTGTTCAGCTTTCCTGGATAAAGTCAAACTGCTTTTTGAAATGTGTGTACCTTATTATTGTTTTTCTGTTTTAACTTTTTAATTAGTTTGGCTATTTCCAAATGAATTTTATTGGATTAAATTAATAGATTAATTTAGGAATAATTAACATTTTGTGATGTTTAGAATCCAAGAATATGGAACTCATCTTTTATTAAGTGTGTCTCCAGGTATTTTGTCTTTTTTTTTTTTTACAATTACTGATGAAGTTTCTCTTTCATTATATCCTCCAATTGGTTGTTGTTTGTAATTATAAAAAACCCCATTGCTTTCTATGTGTTATGTTTGTAACCTGCCCCTTTACTGCTTAGAGCAGATTGCAAGTTGCTTATCTTGGGTTTGCCAGGTGTACAATCACATTATTTAGTAATGTTGACCATGTTTGTCTCTTCCTTTCCAATTTGTACATCTAATTCCCTGGATTAAGTGTTTTGCCTACTGTTACACAACATGGCTAAATAATAGTGGTAAATGTGGACATTCTTCCATGCTTCTAATTTTTAATGGGAAACCTTCTGATGATTTCCATTAAGAATTTTGTGTTGAGAAAGTTCTATATCATCATGGCAGAAAGTATCTGTTCCTATTCTATTATGAGTTTTTAAAAAAATCAAGAATGGGTGTCGAGTATTATCTATTGCCTCTTCAGTGTTCATTGACAGCTAGTAATATGCTTAAATTATATAACATATTCAGCAGTATTGAACTATCCTTGCTTTGCAATAAAACATGCTTGGTCCTAGAGTATGCTTCTGGATTCTCTGCTAATAATTTATTTAGGTCTTTTACCTTGATATCATAAGCAAGATTTATTCGAAGGCCTGTGTGGGTGTTGGGGAGCTATGTCTGAAGCACCCTGGTAGGATCTGGGTGCTAGAGCCCTTACAGCTTCAATGTTTACACTGAGAGCCACTATTCAATGATTATTTGCATCCTCAAATGTTCCTTAGACCTTCATCCTCCTAGAGATGATCTTCTCCATAATCCTGTCCCAGAATAAAATGGCATCTCAGATAGGAGGGGTCTGTTCACATTCCTTGGGAGTGACCACGGAGCACAGTTCATATGATTCTCTCTTTAGTCAGACTTTTTTCCCATTAAAGTGAGTGAGTTTTGGAGAATTGTGGTGTCACTCCCAGTGTTTAAGTAGATCCTCTACCAACCCTCTTCCTGCCCTGTTTACTGCTTTAAGAGAGGTATTTTCCAGTTTTCCAAGCAGGTTCTTTTTTAAGAGTTGAATTTATAAGGGAGATATTTGGATCTAGGAGTGTATTTTTCCAGATAGCCCATTTACTTAATGTTTGGAACAGGGGTGTGGGTAAAGGAATACCAACCATAGCAACTTACCAGTTGTCATGTTTGTGTGACAGGAACTGGGCTGAGTTCCATGCTGGGACCCTCTCCAGAAGCCCATCCTTTCTTACTTGGGCCCAGCAAGAGCATCTTCACCTCCACAAGGGCAGTTGCTTCTGCGGAGTTCTTTGCTGGGCTGCCTACTTGCACCAGGGGTGCCAGGAACAGGTTAACTCTGTGTTTAAGAAGAGGTCCCCCCTGTCTATTTGCATGAGAAAAGAGAACTCTGAGCATTTGCACAGGAGAAAGTAACTGCCCATCAATCACTCCCTAGGTGACCCCTCAGGAGAACAAAGGGCAGTTGGTTTTTTAAGTCAAGGGTTTGTAAGTTAGGGGTTACCACAAATGGGATCTCTCTTGGTAGGACATTTTTCTTTTTCTTTTTCTTCCTGATAGACAAATTAGGTTCCATTTTTATTTATTTCTGACTCCAGGCATCTCTGTAGGTCTCTATTCTCTGACTTTCCCTATCCCCTTCCTTTTTATTCTCACTTTTCCCAATTGGCCACCACTCCACACTCCCCTCCCTCCCTCCATCTTGTCTCTTGGTGTGTAATTTGTTTGTAGTTAGGTTGTCTCTTTGATTTACCGGGCTTCTTCTCAGCAGAATTATAATAAATGGATTGCTTTGCTGAGCCACAGCTAGTTCAACACCATTTGCTCAGCCTGGGTAAAGCTCCTTGCAAACAGAAGAAGTGTACAGCCTGCACAGAGGCACATGCTCACACACACGATATCAGCCCTCTGCATCTTTTTCTAGCCAAATATAATGAAAAATCTCAGGTCATCCATCTGAGAACCAATTAAGTTACAAGAGCGTAGGAAGAGATGTCCCCAGGATGTTCTACCTCCAAGTGTAGGGCCTACAAAACCTTTGTTGTTTGCATCCAGAATGCACGTAAAGAGTGTACGCCTAAACTGTGTTAAACGAAACAAGGAATGAATATGCCCACTCATGGGCCCCTCCACCTCCAATTGTTCTGTGCTTTTCCTTTGCACTGAGAATAGAGTAGAAAAAACAAGCAAACAAATGGTAAATTCGAACCCAGAACATCTTAGTGTGGCCTGCGGGGCCCAGCTGCCCCACCTCTCCTGCCCACTCTGGTGCAAACCCCTGCCCAGTGCTCACACTGCGCACACCCACAAGAGCCTTTCACTTGCACGGAAGTGTTGGACTCTTCCAGGGCTCTGGAACCACCCTTGGGTCTGCCTGATGAGTCTCCCTGCACCAGCTGCCTCTCCTTATCAGGCCCTTTCTACTTGTCCCTCTGGCCTCAGCCTCCAAAATACTTTTTCCAGGAAACATTCCCATCTCTACATGGAGCTAGATCCCTTACCAACACCCCCCCACTGCCATCCTCCTCTGTGTCATTGAGTGCCATGGTCATGACAGGGGTATTTAGACCATTCCTTGCCAGTCGTTTGTCGCTTCAAACAGTATGCTGCCTGGGGGTTGGCTCCTGCCTGTTAGGTTCTGGGTTCTGGTCTTTATCTGCAGAGCAGGAGCTGTGGGCAGGGCTGAGGGGAAGAAGGAAGGAAGGAATGCAAAGAACAATAGAGGCTTTGTCTTCTTCACTGAGTTGTTGGGAGGAGCTTGCACTGAAGTGTGAAATTTCTTTTATTTGCTTCCTTTCATTCTGAGTGGAGCCTATACTGGTTTCCCCTGCCAAAGCTGAAGCCTCAAAGAACAACAGCTGAGCATCTTCCAGCGTGGGGTTCCTGTAGCCCAGGGCATGTGGGTTCACTTCATGGTCACTGAACTGAGCTGGTGACTTTATCTTGAGGTGTCCCTGCTGGGAGACTCCCCTTGCTGCCACTCTGAACTCAACCTGGTGTGGCTTGTGGAAAGGAGGGGTGGACCTGTGAGGAGGCCCAGCCTCACATGGACCTGAACACCCTGCTACCCTGGGACATCCCCCTTCCACCCAGTCATAGTTAACTCTCGTGGGTCTCAGTTTCCTCATCTCAGGCTCTGTCTAATAATACAGTTAGAACTTTCTGAAGCAGAAATGCAAAGACTGAATCCTCTAGACCTAGGAGCCTTGTAAGTGGTCAGCTGAGCCACCCCTCCAGGGGGTAGTGCCTGGTACATGCACTTCTTCTCAAGAGGTCTGGCCTGCATTCTCTCAGTTGTCCTGCTCCCTGCCCAGCTGTGTCTGTGAAGCACAGGATTGTTGGTTGGATTTTCTCCTTGGGTTTTAGCAGATGATAAAGTTCTGGAAAAATGATGTGGAGTTTTGTTGGGAGCCAGGGTACTGAAGTGGCCGACCAGCAAGCCTCTGTCCCCAGACTATCTGTCATGGGCTTTTTGAGATTCACTCTTTAGTCCAGGCTTCTGTGAACACAGCCGTAATAGAAGGTACATTTCACCTGCCTCCTCCTGTGGTCACCTGTGATCCGCAGAGGGCTGTTGAAAAAGCAAAGCACTTTGTTCCTGGAAAATGTCCTCTTCTGATGGTTTTATTCCTCTGACTGGTATTTTTCTCTCTAGTTTCTCATTTTCTCTTTGTCTTTGGAAATGAGGAACTGTGCCTGCTATGCTAGGACCTCTCCTTTTCTTATTTGAGTTCAGTAAATCTCCAGCTTCTGAAAGGAATGCCATCCTCCTGCCTTTGCTTTTGCACAGAAACGGGCTTTTCACTCCTTAATGTGTGGCTGAATCTTCTTCTTTAATAATCAGCCCCCTCTCTTCAGTACATTTGCAGTTTAAAAGGTAATATTTAAAAGAAATTAATGCAAAATAGGAGTCTGCCTTGCGAGAATCCTAATGCCCTCTGCTTGTCTCTGCTCCCTCTCTGTGGTCCTGTCTGTCTGCCTTGCCCCTTCTAGCCAAGCTAGGCCCCCAGTAGTTGACCCCACAGAGACCACAACTGCCTCTATCTTGTCTTCTCACTCTGCATTTGCAGGCTCACTGGGTTCCCAGTGAGTTAAATATTCTGCCCAGTGACAGACTCAGGGTCTAGAGGAACACAGGAGTGGTCTTGGTGCCCGGTGCCTGTCCTAATGTCATCACACAGGCGGGGAGGGTGAGTATGGAGAGAATAATCTCTGATACCAATGCAATTTTTTCCACAAAAGAAATAAGAAAGCCATAGCTTTGAAGTGGAAATTTTCTAGGCTTGGGAGAAGCCGAAAAGTAAAATAGCGTGCTAGGACCTTTTGTGTGCAAAGCAAATCTGAGAACATGCACTCTTCCCATGAAACATGCTCAGATATCTTTTTAGTACTCATGTAAGCAAAAGTGAATTCGCGGTTTATAGAATCTAAGAGGAAAAGCCACCTGAATGTTAAGAAGGGCAGCTTAAGTTTCTATTCAAGTTTAAACTGCTAGAAAAGGTGGGCTGATAATACAAAAGCATTCTGTCCTCTGCATTGTGAAATGGATGGACAAGGGAGGGAAGTGTGTTTAATTAAAATCCAAAATGAAAGGCACATGGATTCCTTCATAACATTGCCCTCTACCTTTCTGTTTTGTTCCCAGTTTCTGCAGCCTTTGCCAACCATCTTCAGAATGGGCCAGCAAGGCTTGAGGATGAAATAGGGGTTGGGGAGAAGCAAGGAACTGGAATCTTCTCTTTAATTCCTTGTCCAACTTTCTTCATGTAGCCAGGAGCAGAGATTTGCAGCTTTCCTGGGATCACTGTGGAGATGTGGAAACAGAAGCATTTTAATGGCTCACCAGCTTGGGGTCATGGCAGATCAAGGCCAGAAGAAGAAGGTCTGAGAGGTGACACGCGTCACCCAGACCTCCAGGCTCCTCAGTCCCGACAGGAGCTCTGTGCTCTCTCTGCAGGCAGCATCTCAGAGATTGCTGTTTGGCTGCCGAGTTTCTTCTCCAACCAGTTTCCCCTATATCCTGGTGCCTTCCCTTCCAGAACCTGGCACACTGGATCAGAGTTATTGTGTGGTGCTCTGACCATGCCTGGCACCTAGTAAATAGCCAATAATAGTCGATGTCATGGTGGTGGATATTAGTGTTGTTGTGACAGTGGTTATTTCCTCCCCAATGGCGTGTCACTGCTCACCCTGCTCACCGTTCTTCTTGCTGAATGACTTGATGGCTTCTCCTATGGGAGGCCTGCACCTGAGCAGGCTGGGCTGCACTGCAGACCTTTCTGGTTGACCTCCCCCAGCTCAGTCCTCTGCCCTGAAGTCTCCTAATGCTTTGCTCATTAGGAGTAGTTCCCTGGAGAGTTGGGCTCAGAGGGCCCTCTTAGGCCCACTTGCTAGAAAGCACCACTGTTGGGTATTGACAAAGTAGCAGTCTGAATGCAGAGCTGGCCTGTGTCCTGAGGGCCCCAGAGCCCTGTGATTCAGAGGAATGGTGGTTGGTGAAGGGTCAGCCCTGACGGCTCAGCTCACAATGGGGAGCAGGACAGAAGCTTGATGGCAGTGGCGGGTGGGGAAGGTTCCTCTTGGTGAATGTTACTCTTCTAATATGGTACATTCTTGTCACCAGTGGGACTGTGTGAGTGGGGTTGTGGGCCCACAGGGTGGCGGGAGGGTTCTCTGGCCCTTGGTGGGGTGACTGTGTTTCAGAGATTTTCCTGGATAGGTGAGGGCCGAGGGACTCCCTGATTCTGTCTCATAACCCAGTTTAAGTCGGGGGTCCCAGGGTACCCTCCAGGCCCCTCATCATATTTATTCCTAAAGAGCAGTTTTCTTCTTTATCAGCTTATCATCCTTAGGAGTCTGGGAGATTCTAACCTGTCTTTGGCCTGGTGAACCATGAGGGGCCACAGGATCTTTAAGGGAGGGATGCCCCAATTCCAGCCACTCCTAAGCCCCAGGACTCAGTTTGGGGGCAAAGTGGGTGGGCCAGAGCAGCGGCCTGCAGGAGCGTGGAGCCTCGGTGGGGAGTGCAGCCCAGCAAAGCCAGCAGCGGGGTCGTGCACAGGTCCCTTAAAGGGGTCTTCAGTCCCAGCTGTGCCCAGTCTTCAGGCACCATCACTCTCCTCTGTCTGGAATGTCTTCCCCACCAGTTTCTTCAGGGCCACAACTCATCCAGAGCTCAGAAGGGCATTTTTCCCTGGGTGGCCTCTGCTGACACTAGCTCAGAAGTAGCCAGCCCCCATCTTCCTTTGCTCTGTTGACTAACACATGGGATGGAGGATGGATGAATGTCACTTCTCGCTTTGGGATCTTTTTTACTCACCACAGACCCTCCTTTGCCTTGGTTGGGAATCCTCAGGCTGGCTGTGGAAGGCTGGGGTGGGTTTGGGGTGCTGCACCTGCACTCCCTCCATGGTGAAAGCATCTTTCTGCTAAGGCAGCTGGGTCCTTACTGTCATGATGAAGGGAGGGGTTTGGATCTCCTTCCACAGACAGTGTCTTTTCTCTTCTCTTAGAGCCCAAACCACAGGGGGACCATTGCCTAAAAGTGTGACACTCCTGTGTTTCACCATTAAAACGTCCCTTGAGGATTTACAGCCTGAGGCCCCGGCGATTAATTGCCAGAAGGCAAATCACTATTCTCCCCTGAGCTAGCAGGCGCTCACTGGAGCATCAGCGGGTGGGGCTGCCGTGAGAAGGGGTGTGACTCAGTGGTTGAGCATTCCTGGATCTACTGGGCGAGGGGGATGGGTGTGGCAGCACATGGGCTGAGCACTTTGTCATTCCAGCTGATCAACATCATGCCAACCTCCCGTAAGTCACCTTTTACATCATCTCATGACCCCAAGTATCATCCCTGCAAAGAAGTTTCCTTAACAGCCCCATTCTCAGATGGGAAACATGACCTGATTGTGGGGGCACAGAGCACTGATAGCAGGACTGGGAAGAGAAGCCGGGTCTCCACAGCTTCCTCCTTCAGCCAACCCCATCACCTAAGAACCAGACCCGCCGAGTGGCACTGGTTTGCTTTCTCTCTGCAGTCAGTGGCCGGCCAGCCCTGCTGCTCCTGAGTGCCAGGAGACTCCAGGCCAGTGACGGCAGTCTGCATGCTAGCAGGTGATACGGCGCTTTGGCACAATCTAGTGTGGAAGCAGTTTTGTGTTTGCCGGGCACCCATCTGTGGAGGAGCGCATGTTTGTGTGGGGCCTGTGGGCTTATTGAGGAAACAACGGCTGCTCAGGAGTGGCAATGTCCGCCCTCTTGTGTGTCTCATTTCATTCTGAAGGCGAGTCATTCCAGGGCTTCTCGGGAGGGAGATCCAGCCTTTGGGGGCTCTGCCTCCAGACCCTGGGAGCATGCTAGTGTTTCCCTTTCTTGTTGGAATGACACGTGGGCAATGCCCGGGATCCTGTGCACTGGTGGCAGTGCAGGGGTAGCTGTGCACCAGTTCTGATTTTGGCCAGTCCCCCGGGGAGTGGAGGTGGAAGGCGCGGTGTTGGCAGCACAGCCTGGAGGATGTCATGTCCAGTTCTTGGTTGTCTCCCAACAGATGAGAGTGGTAGTTCCAAGGATCTTCATTTCCTAGTGTGTCTGTCAGTGGGGGTGAGGATGAGAGGAGGACCATAGTCACTTCCCAAAGGTTAGGAGTAAGTAGAGAATATAACTTGTACCTCTGATGCATGAAGTTCATCATCATCATCATCTTTTTCATTATCCTCAGCCTCGGGGACCTGGGATTATGGAACATTTTTGCTGGGATGTTCTAGGCAGAGAGTAAGACTGCTCCTAGGTGAGGCTGGCTGAGTAATATTTATTCATTTTTGTTAGGGTCTGAGATCCCACACCAGATAGCTGGCTGACACCCTCAAAACACCCAGCTCTTGAATGCTCAGTGCCTTTGCCCTTGCTGTTCCTGATAGGGAAAAATTTACAAGAACAGCAATCTAGTCCAGGTGGCTCTCCTCTGCTTCTCTTCTTAGCAGAGACAACAGAAACTCCCCCACCCCTTAACTCCTCGCTCTGTCAGGCACTCACTCCCTAAACGTACTCGCCCTTGCTTGCTAGTTTGCTGTGCATGTAGAAATGTTGCAGATACAGATGCAGAAAGATATATATTGCTCCCCTTGCCTTTGTTCAGGGCTCAGACCTTGGGAGATTACTCCCCTCTGAGCCCGCTGATGTAAAAATAAAATCTCAACACTCCAAGACCTCCAACTGCTGCTTGGTTATTCCGTCAGCAACCCAGTGCAGATTTTTCAGGTTTTCTGTAACATTCCCTCTGCCTAACATGTCTTTCCATGCTTCTTTGACTAACACACTCCTACTCATGTGCTAAACCCTGGCTCAAACATCCCTTCCCATCAGGCAGAAGAAATATCTTTCCAAGAATAGTGTTTATACCTCCTAAAGTTGGTATCTTCCCTGTTTTCAGGTACCCAAAACACACACTGGACTTTGAGCTTACTGAGGGGAGGGTCTTTCCAGGTAAGGGCCCTTCGGGGATTGTGGCAAGTCGTGATGGCCCCTGGTGAGTTTGTGAGGTGATGGGGAGACTGATGGGCCCAGAGCTTCATTCCTGGCCGACAGTGGCAGGACATGGGCCGGGCAGGTTGTGGATGTCCCTGGTATCTAAGCTGATAGCACTGTCCTGGCAGAATGGGCTTCAGGGTCAGACAGAACATTGGTTGGAATCAGGCTTGGTTGCAGTGCATCCCAAGGCCTCATCTTGGAGCTTCTGTATAGAAATGTGGTAACAGAGCCTGTGCCATAGGCTGCTGTGGGGAATCATGTGGGGTCATGCAAGGACGTCACAGGTGCTCAGACTTGGTAGCTGTAATTGAGACCATCCTGGGTGAGAAGCTGAGGTCTTTGGGAGCAGGGTTCTCACCTTTCACAACTGAAGATCTCCCAGCGGGCCTAGTACAGTGCATGTGCTTACCGGCTGCTCATTTTTTGTTAATAGTTGAGTAGAGATAATACTTGAAGAGGAATTGTGAGCCAGGAAGAAGCAGGGTCAAAGTAGTTAAAGAAGGCGACTCTGGCAGTGGTGTCTGTGCAAGGTGGGTTGCAGGTGAGTAGGAGTGTATGGCGGGGAGAGGAAGAACCCGAAGCTTGAAAAATTGGGACACCCCAGTACTTGTATATTTATTTATTTAGTGAAGAGATGTGTGTGTGTTATTGTGCTAATATAGTCTGTGCCTTTTAATACATGCAATAACATAAAAAATTTTTTTAATCAGATAAAGATGAAATGAACAATATTTTTGAATATCTTGCTGTGCTTAAAATGGCTTCTTAATCTCATTAGCTGGTATAGCAAGGCAAAATATACACTCAGGGAGAGGTTCATCATTAACGATGGTGGAGGTATATCCATATTTCAAATAGTGCACTTGATCATTTGATGTTTGTGGCCAATTCCTTGTCAGATCTCATCAGACCTCCATGACTCTTAGCTCCTCGTGTGGTTGATGAAGGGCCCTTACTAGGGTTTCGGCCCATGTCAGCAGCCTCACGCAGGCTCACAGGCTTTATTTACCTGTGCAGTGGCGGGATGAGTCAGCTGGGGTGTTCTTTACAAGAATCTTTTAAAGCCACTTAGTCCATTTTTGTAAAAGTAAGAAGTTTGGTCTCAACCAGATACTATATAACCTGTAAATAAATGCTCTTCACCAGGCAGCTACAACTGCAACGTGTCACGCTGAAAACGAATACAGAGTCAGGGTGCTCTGGCCACGCTTCTGCACCCTGGCCTCCCGTGCTTCTCTTGGACACCTCGGGGGCTCTACCTGGCCCGTGACCCCTGATCAGAGCCTGTGTGAGGGCATCTGTGTGTATATATATCCATTCAGTATGACTAAAGCTTAAATTTGCCCTTTCATCTTGTTTCATGTATTAAAAATAAATAGAAATAGATGTGCAGGCACCCCACTTGGGGCTCTGTGTTGCTCTGTGCCAAGCTGAGGATGACAGAGTACTCTGTGTGAGGTGGTGAAGGCAGGTAAGGCTGCCGGGCTCCAGTCTGGGCGCCTGCGTTCCTAATACCCCGGCAGCACCTGGGATCTGACTGTGAAGGTGGATCCTGTTGGTGCTGGAAAAGCACGGGTGGGTGTGTGGAGGAAGGAAGCGGCAGGGAGGGGGGCCCCGAGCCTCACATCTACCCTCTCTGGCCTCTTCAGCAGTCTGCCCAGGACAGAAGCTCCAGCTCTTCCCTGAGGCCTGCTGTGTCGGCATGTGCAGTGAACACGGGCACATTTAAACAGCACTTGTCATTAAAAATGAGATTGCATAGGATCATTGCTGCCCTTTCTAGGAATCACCTTCTCAGAAGATCTTGAGGGCTGGAGGTGTGGGTTCCTCTCATTGCCTGTTGTGGACGCTCCCGTTCCACCCAGCCAGGGCCTGTGCACCTACCTGTACCACATTTTTTCTGGGATGGGTGGTGAAGGTTCTTCAAAGGGTTGGTGGGGGGCAGGTATCCGCCAGAGATGGGAACCAGATAACAGGTTAACCAGGCAGAGTCTGCAGAAAGGAGATTTGCAAGGTGGCTGAAAATGGTTCGGTGTGCTAAAAGCTGCTTGTTGCTCTGTTGCTGCTCATCCTGGGTCCTGAGGAGCCCAAGGAGACTGATGGGCTGGCACGGTGCTTCCCTGCTGAGCAGCTCCCTGCGACCCCACCGCAGTCACACGTGCCTGTGAAGGAGAGACGGGAAAATTATAGGCTCTAATTGGTTGTTGCTCTAGCATTTTTCATTGTGTGCAGAAGCCGTGTAAGCAGCTGCTCCTACTCCAGGAGCCAGCACGGTTCTCAGAGAGGGGCAGTCGCCTGGGGCATTTGCATTTTCAGGACAGGCTGCAGCTGTAAAGAACCGAGGGCATCTTCCAGCCGCTTTGGAGCTCCCCGCACGCGGCCCGGGGTGCGAGGAGGGCCGCGCTCCGGACCAGGCAGAGCCCAGCCGCGCGGCACATTCCTCTCCTGAGCGATCGTTCCTTCGGCGGCTGCGCTCTGTCCTCTGATTATCCCAACACATCGCCTGTTTGGTTTTTCTCCGCTTAACTCCCCCACGCATTTTGTGCACAAACGAGTACAAAGGAACCAGTTTAATTTGCCGTTCATTCTCTGTTCAAAATACTCTTTTCTGCTCAAGGGACATAGTCCCTTTCACTTTTCTGAGGCAGGTTGTGAAAGAAGGCAGCCCCCTGGTGGGTGGAGGGGACATGAAGGCGGGGGTCTCGGGTGATGAGCAGGGCTCTTCAGGAAGTGGGTGAGCCCCACAGGGTGACATCCTCCAGGGCCCCTCGTCAGGCCTTTACACTTCTGGAGCTCAGACTCTCTTACTGGGCAAAAGTTCACCGTTGGGACAAACACCTTCCAACTGGGTGGGGAGTGGACTATGGCGGAGATTCAAGGGTGCGAACTGAAGCTAGTCCCCGTGGATCCCAAGGGTGGGAGCTGGGAAGTGAATTCTGTGGCTGATCACAATTGTGAGGTAGTCTGGGAAGACATCGGATGTAATTTACAGCACACAAACTTGAAAAATGGCTTTAAAGCATCTAAGTATAATTGTACAAATTGCTCACACTTAGCAGGTCTGAAGGAGATCTGTTCTTGACAAAAAGTTGCTTGTTTTGGCGACCACGCCCAGCTCTTCCAGCGCTGTGCTTTAACCAGGGACCTTGTGGGAGAGAGCTTTGCGCCTGGTGGCAGAGGCTCCATTCTCAGTCACAGAGCTACATTTTAAGAGACAGGTGATCTCCACAGGGGCTAAATCCACCAAAAAAAAGTAAGGATTTGGGCCCCAGCTTTGTCGCTGGTCACCAGGCAGTCCCTCAGGCACACGGAGCTGGAGGCAGTGGGGTGGTGGGGCGGGGAGGCTGATCTATCCCAAGGGTCTGCCTCAGCCTCTAGTAACTTGCAGGAAGTCCCCGGGGAGGGCCACCTTTTGGAAGCTTTTGGAAGCGGTGGAAGGAGGAGGTGGGATCAGCATCCTTCAATTTTCCTCTTTGAAATTATCAAAAGTGCTGGCTTGAGGCAGCGCCAGGAGCCTCTCTGGGAAACCAACACTTTATCTCTGAGAGTTTGCACAAGCCTCTGGCTTACCAGACTGATTGTGCATCATGCCCACTGCAGCCACTGCCCTGCCTCACAGCCCACCCCGGTCACCCTCTGTGGTGACAAGAATTCCTCTTCTGGGCATTCTGGACTGTCTGGCCACCACCAGCCTACGTAGGAGAGCCTAGTTGCCTTGGGAAGCACATGTACTTTGTCCATCAGTTCAGCCCATCTGTGGAGACCACCTGCAGGGTAAAGATGCTTAGGCGGGTGCAGAGAAGAGAGAGGAGCAAAGGCAGCAGATCGTGGGGGGCTCACACGGCCGGTGGCTATAGGCTGGGAGGCACGCCACCCTGGGTGCTGTCTCAGGTGCTGCCTGGTCTGGGAGCTGGGTGCTCTGGTCTGCTGAGCCAGGATGCTGGGGAGCAGGGGTCCTTGGAGCAGATGCCATGCTCAGGATTGGGGGTAGGGGCAAGTGAGCTGGGCTGTGCTGTGCGCAGGGAGTGACCACTCCACTTCCCAAGATCCCCTCGAAGTCAGCACAGTCTGGGGAGCTGGGGCCGGGATGCCACCAGAACGTGAGCTGGGGTCTAACTGAGTCAGGACCTATATGCCGTGTGGGGGCATTGCAGTTCTACCAGTGTGGAACATTGTCATTAAGCTTCTCTTAATGGTTATGCAATGAAGGTAAATACAGTGCCCTGTCATGTTGCCTTCTTTTTAAATCAGGAAATTTTCCTTCTCCTCAGAGAAGACATGGACAGGGGCTCATATTTGTGGGGGAGGGGCCCTTTGCCACCCATGGTCTTACCAGATAGGCCTCCACCACAGACCAGGGCCTCCTCACTTGCTGCTTCAAGCCCAGCTCCTGAGCCCTGTGGGAAAGCTAAGAGTGCCGAAGATGGGCCCTGTGTTCTGCCACATCTGCCATGGCCACACTCCGTGCTGTCCACTCAGTGTCCCTCTCCTTGGCAGCCAGAGTATGTGTCTGGTGGCAACTCCTGGGGACTGTCCTTGTCTCTGAAGCCCCCCTTCTCAGCTCACCCCTTCACCCTCTTTCTGAAAATCTTGCGGTGACCATACTGGGTTCACAACTTCCCTGGCCAATTTGACCACACAACCCATTTTTCACTTGAAACACGTATTCTCGTTCCCAGTCCCACAGACTACCCTTTGGGAAACATTGCTACAAACCTTCCATCCTCTCATTTTGTCTCCCCGCTAAAGCCTTTGCATAATCCCAGCTGTGCCTAGACTTTGCCTCTTGCCGGAAGTCTTCTTGACCACTCCAGGCTCACTGGTTCCTCTCTCCTCCCCAGGGCCCTGGTGTCCTGTCCCAATTAGCTCTGAGGATTCTTTTGCAGACAGGTGATGACGGGATCTCTCTGGACAGCCATAAGCCCCAGAGTTACAGCTTTCCAAGAACGGAGCCATTACTTCCACCTGGCCCTCCAGCGTCTCTTGTCACTTACCATACTTCCTCATTCCAATGTCCCTGAACTTAGGACCTTCCAGCGAAACCGGAGAACTCCACAGCATCAGGCCAGTGCCTTGGCCAGCGTGTCCCACCCTCTAGCCCAGGGATCACTCATCAGCCAGCTCAGACCCTCAGGCAGCCCTGGCCATTCAGTGCACCCAGCCGGCAGTAAGTATTTACGAGGTGCCTGGGCTGAGGACACAGGTGTGGATCATGGAAGGGACATGCAGTTCCCTAGCTTTCTAGGGCTGCTATAAAAAAAATCACAAGCTGGGGTCTTAAAACAACAGACATTATTCTCTCACTGTTCTGGAGGCCAGAAGTCTGAAATCAAGGTGGTGACAGAGTGGGTTCCTTCTGGAAGCTATGAGAAAATCTGCGATGACCCTGGCTCAGCTCTCACTGGTTTGCAATAGTCCTTGGTGTGCCTGGGTTGTAGCTGAACAGACTCAGTATCCGCCTCGTCTTCACATGGCCTTCCCTTCCGTGTATCTGTGTGTGTTGTCTCTCTCTCTTTTCTCTTAGAAGAATGCCAGTCATTGGATTTAGGACCCACCTAGATCCAGAACAATCTTGTTTTAAGATTCTCGCCTTAATTACATGAGGAAAGACTATTTCCAAATAAGGTCACTTCACGGGTACTGGGACATGTCTTTTGGGGGGACACAATCCAACCCACAACACTAGCCCTGCTACTTACTCATTGGGTGTGTGACGAGGATCCCGGCTTCCTCACCCACAAGTCCCAACTGTCACCCCATTACGGCCAACACTCCGAGCCATCCACCGAAATACCAGTAGGCATGGAAAGGACTCGCTCTGGGGTCTTACCGTGTCTCCGGCTGTTGTCTGACCTTTGTGGACCCACCAGTTGCAGTTTCCCCCTCACTTTAGAAGGAGTTCTGACAGCAGCCTTGGGACGCTGCAGGTCACCGAGCTGTTTAGAGCTGCTCCGTATGCGGGAGGCTCTGCTGGGGAGTCACGCTGATCCCAGCTCTCTGAGGTCTGGGCAAACCTGGGCTGACCCTCAGCTCTTGCGTCTCCTCTTGGTGGTGACAGGGTCCTTGCTGTGTCCGTTTTCCCCCAAGTCCCCTGTAGGCTGTGGAAGGCAGGCAGAGCCTTGCCATTTCCCATGATTCCTAGACAGGCCTGGGCCTGGTTGGATTGAGCGTCTTGCTACTGGCTTCCCTGCTGAAGCCCCTTTTGCGGTCTGCTAGTTTCTCTCCTTCTGCCAGGTGGTTTTGCTGTGTTGCATTTTCTCTCAATCAGTCTTCTTTGTTATGCCTCTGATCGTGGCCCGTGAGGTCAGAGGGGACTGTTCCCTGAGCACAGGCCTGTGGCTCTTCTGAGTGTTCCTGTGGCAACACATTTCTGTTGATGTGCCAAATCTGCAGACCCCAGATAAAAAACACAGTAGTTATACATGTCCCTCAACAAATTCACCAGTGGAGAGTGGGACTTGCACCTCCCATATTTCTCCTGTTTTCCTTTCAGATCCTCTAGGAAGTACACAAATTCCCTCCCAATTCTGGTAGAAAGCAGTTAGCCCAGAGGACAGTGTCATAGACCAGAATTAGGCCAGTCATTTACCATAGGTACACTTTGCTTAGATTGCCTGTGAATAGAAACCTTACTTAATTTTGTTCTTCTTCACTAAATATCCCTAGGGTTCCAGCTGGTGTCTTTCTGATGTTCTGAAGGTCACACAGGCTTCTGCAGAAGTTTGTAGAGCTGTGCTGGTAGTTGGAAGGCTATTTTATTACTGTATGCTAAAATAATGCATTGGTGGATAAAAAATTATAAGGAAAGATTTAAATATTACTGAACAAATCCTGTCAGGACATTTGTCCAGGCCAGAGCCCTTGCCTATCTAGACCATGGGTGGGCAAAATATAGCCATGGACCCAACCAGCCAGCAGCCTATTCCCATGCTGCGATGCCAATGGCAGATTTGGATAGCTGCAACAGAGCCCTTAGGGCCCACAAAGCCTGAAATATTTGCTGTCTGCCCTTTGACAGAAAGTTTGCCAACTAGCAGTATAGACCACTGTGGAACATGTCATGGCAGCCCAGCTCCTGAGGGCCACAGGGAGGGCGTGTTCTTTGGGGGGATGAAGGGCTTCCTCCAGAGCTGTGTTCCTTCCCAGCCAGGATGGGGTGTCACTTGCAAATAGTGGATGCAGGCCAAGACCCATTCAACTGATGGTATTATGTCCAGTTTGCGTATCAAGATCTCAAGCAGTAGGGCACATGCCTATTTCTTAATAGTCTTCTTGAGCAGTGATAATGTTTGTGGAAACATTTTATAAACTCTAAGGGCTATTTATCAAAAGCATATGTTAGCACCCCCACAAAAAATGAAATATTTAGGTAAAGTCTAACAAAATATGTACAAGATATCTATGAAGAAAACTGTAATACTATGATGAACAGAATTAAAGAACTAAATAAATGGAGAGCTATTCCATGTTCATAGATAGGAAGACTTAATATTGTCAAGATGTCAGTTCTTCAGTCTATAGATTTAATGTGATCCCAAATAAAATCCCAGCAAGCGACTTTATGGATATAGACAAACTGATTCTAAAGTTTATATGGAGGGGCAGAAGACACAGAATAGCAAACACAATATTGAAGAACAAAGATGGAGGACTGGTGCTGCCTGACTTCTGGGATTACTGTATGACTACAGTGATCAAGACAGCGTGATGTTGGTGAAGGAAAAGACAGATCGATGCAACAGAATGGAGAGCCCAGAAATAGACCCACCAAAATGTGGTCAACTGATCTTTGATGAAGAAGCAAAAGCAATTTAATGGAGCAAAGATAGTTTCTTTAACAGATGGTGCTGGAAACTACTGGACATCCACAAGCCAAAAAATGAATCTAGACATAGCCCTCATACCTTCATAAAAAGTGTACATCTTCATTTTTTATACAGATGTTTAGAAATAATAATAGGTAACATTGATGAGTGATTTTTATGGGCCAGATAGAGTCATAAACACTTTGCAAATAACATTTCCCTTGATTTTTACATTACCCTGAGAAACAGGCATATTGCACTCATGTTATCAATGAGAAATCTGGGGCTCAGAGGGCTTGTGTGGGTTGCACAGGGCCACACCGCTATTACCCACACAGTCTGGATTAGAACCCATGACTTCTGATTTCAATTTAGTGCTCTCTGAGCAGCACCATGGCTGGCTAGGGAGGGGTCCTCTAAAGGCAGCAGGTGTGTATTTTCCTCTGCTGGTAAGTAAAGCGTCACATAATTTTTCTAAAGGAAGGGCAGGTGGACACAAGGAGCTTGGTGACACCTAAAGAGAAAAACAGCTCCGTTGTCTCTGGCCTTCCCAGATTTAACAGAGTTTGGCTTTTGGTAGAATGAAGCTCCATGTCATTTTGCTGAGACATAAATTTGAATCACAACACCAAGGAACCTGCCAGGATAGACACAGTTGCTTTACTGTTTTTGCCATTTATCGTCATTACACTGCATTACATACATTAGAGTAACTCTTACGAAGTAGGGAAAGGTGACCCCCTTAGTCCCAAGAAAGCCAGCCATAGTACTGGTGATAGAAAGCAAGAGGAGGTGACTAGAAAGGACATCCTACAGGAAAGAGTACATACTTGGTTGTATTATTTCAGTTAAAAATTAATCAAAGTCTTGGAGTGTGGCTGCATTTAGGTATCATCAATCAAGTGTACTTAGGGAGTGAGAAATAACTGCCCACACCCATGCTTGCCTCGTGTGCACTCCCCCCTTTCTGGATGCCAGAACTTAGCCTCCTGTCTCCAGGCCTCTAACATATTACTGCCCTTAAATTCAAGTCCTCTGATACAGAGTTAGGGACTGGTACAACCTGGATAAGCGTCCTCCTCTGAGATGCTGGAGTCCAGAGCTGGTGGCCCCACTAGGGTCTCATCCCTCACTCATTTGGTCTCCGAACCTTTGACCCAGACATGTATGGGCCAGGGCCCTGTATCTGGCCCTCCTCTGGGCACAGTTCCTTCCCCGGGGAAGCCCAAGGTGCAGGGAGCTGCATAGCTCATCTTCCCTTTCCCAAGCCTCTCGTTTTTCAGATTCTAAACACAAGTTGTGGGGCCTTCTGCATATGCATCTAGAGGCTTCAGTGTGTCAGGGTTGAAGGCGCTGGTATTCGCAGTGAGTGCATGGAGTGGGGGCTAGCCAAGCCTCTGGGACGCTGCAGCTCTGTGAGCTCTGACAGACCGCAGGCCGGCCCTTTGCACGGACTTCCTCGGGTCCAGGGCCCAGGGCTCCGGCCTTGCCACACGGGGCCCCACACAGCAGCATGCAGGGATGGGGATTCGTTCCCTTGGCCTGTCACTCTGCCCTGTGGGGAGGGAAATGGGCTTTTTGTGAGTTCTCAAGTGAATCTGCTGGCCCCTTGTCTGGGCCCCCTGCTGTCCACTCGTGCTGCAGTGAGGACAGGGCAAGGCTGGGGAAGGCCGGATATGTTCCCAGCCAGGGCTGAAAGCACTGTTCATCCCAGAAACACCCGATTAAGCAGCAGCAACAGCACAAAGAGGGGAGAGTGGGGGGAGGAGGAGGGGGAGAAGAGGTCCAGAGGCGGAAGGAGCGCAGGAGGGTCGGGCACATGCTGCATGTGAGGGGAGCTGCTTGTTGGGGTCCTTTGGGGGCTGGGGATGGATTCTGAGTGTGAAGGGCCATGTTTCTCCTAGGGAAACCCTGGTGTGCTCCGTGGGACTCATACAGGAATCCAGAGGGAGAGGAAGAGAGAAGTAGGATGTGCCCAGCAGGGCAGTGACAGCTCCTTTCCCTCCCTGCGCTGCTCAGATCAGGAGCTCAGCTGCGGGAGCTGCCCCATCAAAGGGCAGGACAGATGAGGTGGTGGGGCCGGGAGAGCTGTGGGAATGTTGGAATCCGGAGTGCGGGGACTGGAAGGAGAAGACTGGCCAGGGCCTGCCCCCTCCTAATAAAGGGCTGTGGTGGAGAAAGGGGAGCAGTTGGTTCCGTGGGGTCCTTGCAGGGGCACAAGGGTCAAAGAAAGGAGATCCCAAGGAGCCAGCCTTCTGACAGTTGGGGGCATCTGACAAGGAAACAGCTGGCATGGGAAGGTAGTGAGTGCCTTATCCTTGGTGGCATGCAAGCAGAGACAGAATGCCCAGCTGGTGAGAGTGCTGTATCAGAGGCTCAAGCTTGGGGTGGAGGAGTGTACCAAACTCTGAGGTTTTTAAATGAGAGTGGTGCCCAGGTCCGGGGCCTAATCCACTACTGCATTTGAATAAAAAGTGATGTGAGTGGACAGGTGAAGTCTGGACCAGTCCAGGAAGGCATGGAACAGAGCTGGAAGACTTGGAACAGAGCTCCAGATCTGAAGCCACTGAACTTGGTCTTTTCTTAGTTCAGAAGGAAAAGAACTCATTTTTCCTGAAGCCTGTTCTTTTGGTCAGAAAACCAACAGAGGGTCAAGAAACTGCAGCCTATCAACTCAGCAGGAAGAATGCAAAGCCAGGTCAATGTTTGGCTCCCTCACTTAAGCTTCCAGCATTGAGGAAGAGGAGGTGACTTCCCCCGACTACCCACTGTTAGGAGAATAAGAGTTGTACTTCAGTTTCCACTCAGGCCAGAGTTCAGTTCAGAAAGGCCTGGAGTGATCCGTCCAACTCCATCTGTTGTCCACCAGGGAGACTGGGCAGAGAGAGGTCCAGGCTCACACAGCATGCTGATGTCAGAGCCAGGTCTAGACTCCAGGCCAGCTATCTCCCAGTCTATCTCTCTAACAGACTCTGATGTGTAGAGGGCCTCCATTCTCTGCATCCCACTTGAGCTGCTTTTTAAGGGATAGCAATTCCATAAAATATCACCTCTGTAGCTAAGTGTGTCCTAAGGCCAGGACATCCAGGTTGTGATGTAGAATTTATCCAGTCTCCAAAGCCACAAAGCCAAAGCCCTGGTAGCTCTGGGAGGGTGACAGCTTCTGCCCTGGGTGGTTTTGGGGCCCAGACTTACTTACCCTGCCCTACCATCTGCTGCAGAGGGCAAGTCAGATGCTCACAGCTGGAAAAGGAGGGAGCAGTACTCTATGGCCACCAGCCCTGCTTGCCTCCAACTGTGGAAACCCAGCAGGACCTGTCTCAGGCCAACAGGGGAGCTGTGCCTGGAGCATCAAATCCCTGGGGGACATTTCAGCACAAAGGTGCGCACTGCAAGAGTTTTGCCAGGCTTGGGAGGACATTTAATGGCATCGAGACTAACTGGGATCTCAGGAAATGCCGGATGCCAGGAGGTAGTCAGGGCTATTGATTGGGAAGGATACTAGAAGTGTTCCCAGGGCTCTCTCCAGATGTCTTGGGGATGATACAGAGGACTTAGGAGAATGAGTGACAGGCAGGACTGGACAGGCTTTCCCTAAAAAAGGAGATGTGAAGTGGCAGAAGGTCCATTCCTGGGAGGCAGGAGTTATTGTAGAATTAGAGGGGCAGTGCTGGAGGGGCCTTGGGCATCATGCCCCCAACCCCATGGCTGCACAGCTAAGGGAGGCCCCGGCGAGGATCTCACAGCCGAAAGCGAGCTGCCCTGGCAGGCTCCTCCACTCACAGGGTTGGATTCTGAGTGTCCATTGCTCCCATCACCACCTGCCTCCCTATAACCCTCGGTACAGTTAGCAGTGGTCGTGTGCTGCAACAGGACAGGGTTAGAACCCAGGACAGACAGTCCAAAATCAATCCCACAGAGTAGGGCAGAATGATAAAAAGCAGAGTGATGGAGGCCTGCACTGAGTAGTGACTCTGTACCGAGGTGAAGGATGGGACAGACTCAGTGGCTTGAGTTACCAGGAAGGCCTTCTGGAGGAGTGACTGGGCCTCTGCCTTGCAACCTGAGGCTTTTGAACCTGCTCCCCTTCCCTCCCCTCAGTCACACAGCAGGGCAGGCCCATTGGCCAGTTCCCCATTGATGGCTGTGCATTGCTGCATGAAAGATGCCCTGTGAGGTGCTGGTGCAGGACAGAGACACCACTGGCCCTGTTCTTGCAGAACCTATAGGATGCTGGGCCAGAAAACTGCTGAGAAGGCAACAGAGAATGCAGGCCCCACAGAGCTGGGGTGCTGGTGGGGTTGACTACATCTTCTGGGGCAGGAGGAGCATAAAGGCTGACTGGAGAGGCAGGCTTCCCAGAGGGGGCAACAAGGACTGTGGGTGGGCCTTAGTGAGCTAGCAGGATTTGATGGGGTGGAGAGTCAGGGGCGATGAGGACAAGTTCTGTTGGGGAACCCAGCCTGACTCTCTGCAGAGGGAGGGTGAGGCCTCTAAGTGGACAGTGGGGTGGGCAGTGATGCAGAGTGTGAAGGCCGTGTGCCCGGGGAGCTGTGATGGGGCAGCGCTTAGGATGGCAGACTCTTGGAAGAGGATGTCAGCAGAGAGAGTTACCACCTGGTGGGAGGTGCACCGTGGAGCAGTGCTAAGGGGCTGCTTCAGCTGTGGTGGACCCTGGGGACCCAGCAGGCCAAGCCTAGTCCAGGAGGACGAGAGAGCCTTTCTGGCCAGCCCCCACATGCCGCAAGGGCACAGCCGAGTGCCAGTGACATCTGAGAGTTACTGTGCCGCCCATCAATCTGGGATGAGGGTGCAGGAAGGCATGAAAGAGGAGGCAGGCAGCAGCATGTTCCTTCTGATTAACGAGCCTGGGCCACCATCCATCGCCAGCCTTCATTAGGCCTGCAGAGAGTCATTTTGCATGGGCGTGCGGGCGCTCCTCCCTGCTCTTCTCCAGGGTGATTGATGCCGCCTGGGTGTCCACAGCCCCCAGGAGGTAAGAGGCCCTCTCTCCTCAAGCCTACAAGAAGCAGGAGGCAGCAGGCTTGTAACGCATGGTTCTCACCTGGGTGCCATAGGTGCCGACTCATGGGGCCATCTGAGTGGCCGGGCAAATGGATTTAATTTCCCTTAGAACTCGTGGTGCTGGAAGACTGGAAAAAAACAGGCTCCTCAATTTTAATAGGTCTTCAACTTTCCTCACGAAAGTGTAAATAGGTGGCCACCTAGCCTGACCTGCACCGTCAGGGTTGGGCACTGATTATGATGATGTCCTGAACCACTGCATCCTGTGCGGCCCTCTTCTCTCTGCTGCCTCCTGCCCCTCTCTCTTTGCTGCTGGCTTGGACAGGATGGTATGCCTTGTGTTGTCAGGGAGGAATCTGGGCCAGGAGGAGGGGAGGTTCTGGGAAGAAGCTTGGCTGCAGGTCTGGCTAAAGTGGCTGGGGAGTGGGTGGAGCTGCCAGCCATGGCTGGGCCAGAGGGCAGCCTCAGAGGTCCCTCCCTGTGCCCACTAACACTGACTGGCTGTTTGCCTTCTGCCTACTGATGTTTGATGCTGGAGAGGCCCCCAGCCAGGGGCGGTGAGACCCAGTTTTCTTGGTTCCCTGGCTGTGACATACTTTCAGACGTAGGAGGGAAGCACATGGCTTTGAGAGGGTGTCTAGCCATCTTGAAGGATGAGGGAATACAGATACCAGAATGGGAAAGGGAACTGAGAGAAAAGGAAAAGAAGGCAGAAGAAGAATCAGGCAAAAGGAAGATGGGCTATTTATGATTTTCGTATCAAATAGAAGGTTTACAGATTCCCCTATTTCTTGTTTCCCATATTTAGCTTCAGCTGCTCAAGGCTCCTAGGACCTTTGTGGGAGAACAGCTATCAGTCCTAGCATCCCAATCTCCTCCTCCATTAGTGAGCCATATGGAGACGAGAGGGTGGGAATGCCAAGGTGAGGGACACCCAGACCAGCCTCAGTGGTGGGCAGCACACAGAACAAGTACAGGCTGTGCAGGGGCAAGGGAGGTATGACAGGGATGCATGGAAGGTCTTGGGCACCAGCCCCTCATGAGAATAGTCTCCTGAGGGCAGGACCCAGCACTGAGCCTCCCCCTTCAATGTTACTGAAATCCTCTTGCTGTGTAGAATGAACCCAGCAGGTCTGCTCATCAGGAGCATTAGCAGTACATCTAGGAAGATAGTCAGGACATGCACTGTGGTCAGCCTGCCTTTGTTTTGAAGAACTACCCTTGACCTTGGCCTCTTGGGAAAACTTCAAGTGTAGTGGAGGTGCTTGCTGACCCCCTTCCTAAGGACTATGGATGTAAGGAGAGACTCTTGTCTCAGTTCTTGGTGGCCTCCCACAGGGGACACTCCCTGGTGGCATAGGAGAGATACCTACTGCCCGGTGCTATCGGGGAGGGGAGCAGGGTGCAGAAGAGGGCAGTACTGGGGGCATGCGTTTTGGGACGGTGCCCACTCACCAGCAGCCTGGAGCCTGAGGCCAGCCCTGTGTGCTGTGCAGGAGTGTCAGGGCACAGAGGGGAGCACTGGGCCTCAGTGTGTGCCCTGGGCTGGGAGGGAGGGGCACTGGCTCTATGGGCTCTGTGTTGGCTTTCCCCATTGCTCCAGACCTGATGGGCTGCACAGGGTCCAGCTGGTCTTCAGGAGCAGCCAGCACGCACATTCAGTGCACTTTGCTAAGGCTGTGGCTCCATCCCAGGGGCCCTGTGGACAACGTACTGCAACAAGGGTCCTTCTGTGGTTGGGCAGGGGTGGCTGAGGGGCAGTTAAGAGTGTGGCTCCTCAGTGAGGCCAGGCTGCCAGGGCCGGAGAAGCCGAAGCCCCTCCTTCAGAGTGGGCCTTAGGGGTGCAGCCTCAGTAGCCAGCTCAGCCTCCTAGGGTGCAGCTGGGACTTCAGGCCCTGAGACACTGTGCAGCCCGTACCAGTACCAGACTTGGAACATGACAATGACTGCCATCTGATGACCAACTACGGCTTGTCAGAGGCTGCAAGAAGTGCTTGGTGAATAATGGTTCGCTGGCTCCCCAAAAATGCCTTGTTCAAGACATGGACATTATTATCTTCATTTAGCAGTGGCTGAATCTGAGCCTAAGAGACTTGCTGAAGGCTGTGCAGTGGGACTGCAGTGGAGCTGGGACAGCCGGTCTGATCCAAGGGCAGTGTGCTCAGGACGTGGCCTCTCTGCAGGTGGCATCCTCCTTTTGTGCAGTGCTGGGTAGGTGGCAGGGGTGGGTGTGGGGAGAGGGGGTGCTGCCCAGCATGGCGTCTGACCTAAGCCCTGAGGATCATTGGGGGCCAGCAGAAGCACAAGGCATAGACCCAACAATTGACTGAGGGGAGATTAAGGAAGGAACTGCTTACGAAGATTTGCACAGAGTTAAAGAGCCGCAACTAGGATGACAGAACACTTAGGGACTAGCAATGGTGGGGGCTTTTACCACACTGGGCCTGAAGGGCAAGTGGAGGGGCCCTGTTATAGCAACCAGGGTGTAGGAGAGGCCCACTACCCTCTGCAGCTCAGCAGGGAGGGGCTGGGGTTATAACCCCACCTCTCCCCACACCTCCAGGGTCCCGTGGTGAGGGGCCCAGTCTATGCAGTCTATAAAGGTCTGCAGTCCAGGGCAGCAGGGTGGAGAAGGGGGTGCGTGGTCTGCAGGAGCAAATGAAGACTGTCTCTTACCCGCTAGAATGGGCATCTTTGAAGGAGGCACCTGGCCTCCTTTGTGTCTGTGGTTCCCAAGCCCCCAGCACAAGGCTTGAGTATTTATTTGAAGAAACCTGACGGCCTTATTTCCTGGCTTCCTATCCTCCAGTTATGGCTTGGATTGTGGCCCCCATCTCCTGCCCCCACAAAAGAAGTCCTGAATGCAGTATAATCATGGCGTGACCTTATTTGGAAATAGAGTCATGCAGGTAGAATTAGTTCTTATGATGAAGTCATACTAAAGTAGGCTGGCCCCTAATCTAGCATGACTGGTGTCCTTGTAAGATGGCCATGTGAAGACAGAGACACTTGGGGGAAGTGCTGTGGGATGACGAAGGCAGAGCTTGGAGTGATACAGCAGCCAGCCAAGGAATGCCCAAGATCCCTGGACAACCACCAGCAGAATGAGTCTCTCCTACAAGTTACTGAGGGAACCATAGCCCTGCTGACACCCTGATTTTGGACTAATAGCTTCTAGAACTGTTAGAATACATTGCTGTTGTTTTAAGCCACCCAGTTTTTGGTACTTTGTTATAGCAGCCTAAAGCAATTTCCTTATTTTGTTGGTAAAATGTATTTGCAGGGTACAAGTGTGTATGCTGCTAAGTCACCGCAGGAGCAGAGGGTCTGCCTGAGCTCCATAGTGTCCCTTTGGTTTCTTGGAAACGATTCTAAGAACTAGGAGCCAGAAGCGACTCTCTGAGGCCAGAGAGGAGAGAGACCCTCCCAAACCATGTACCAAGTCTGAGGCTGGGCTGGGAAGAGAGGGTAGCCCTTCTGAAGCTTATGAACAGATGGTGTCATGTTCCATGCTCTGGTCTGCTGCCCTGGCATCCTGGCCTGGTGGAGTCCTTGGAGGGAAGGAAGTGAGAACTGTGCCCCTGGGCCTGCTGGCTTGTCTGCTGGTGATGTCACCTGTGAACTGAGGTCATAGAGCTGTCCCAACTCCTTGAGGCACATTTCTGTGCTGTGACCCATCAATGCTGTGGCTTCTTTCTATGTGTGATAATTAATTGCACATTGGAAAATGAAAGAACCAGGGGAGAAGGGTTTGGTGGGGAGCACTGTGCTGATCTGTGTGTTCTTTAAAAGAACAAATTTCACAGTTTGTATTTATAGCTTAAATGCCTATTCCAACTCATTCAGTCAGTCAGTCATCAGCAGATGGGGCGGACTGGCGCATCCAGTTTGCTCAGGCTTGTTTCTCTTCCTCTCTGGCCACTACTACATGTTAATCAGTGGAGACTTAGATAATATAATGATAGCTTCTCTTCACCTAGCATTCTACACTTGGCAAAGACAGTAAATAAATGTAAACCCGATAAACATTCTTAAGAATTATACAGAGCTTCTTTCTGGGTGTCGTTTCAGTGGCTCATGGATGCAGAAGGGCATGCCTCTCCCTGGAAAGGAATCTGGCTTTGACACTTGAACTTGGTTTGCTCATTGCTGGTGTGCTGTGTGCTGTGCAGGAGTGCCAGGGCATGGAGGGGAGCACTGGGCCTCAGTGTGTGCCCCGGGCTGGGAGGGAGGGCCACTGGCTATTTGGTCTCCATTGGGACTTGAACTGATTGGGTACTTAGGCTGTATGAGGCATCTGATAAAGTTTTATGGGAAAAAGTTGCAACTCTGGCCTCTCAAGATACTTATAAAGTACTTGAGGAAAGATGCAAAACAAAATTTCAGGTAGAAAGGAGGAGGAAGACATTCCAGGCAGGAAGAGCACAGGTGGGGAGATGGGAGACAGGTTTCCTCTGGGGAATCGAAAATTAATTTGGAAAAGGTGGATGTGGATCAGAAGGTTCATGAAGTCCAAAAGTTTGTGGTGTGTCTTAGTGTTAGCGGAGAGACTTTGAAAATCACAAAGTAGGGGAGTGAGTCGTGATGAAAGAGGTAATTTTAGAAGATTGTTTAAATTTATTTTTCTGAATTTATGTCTTCTAAAACAGCATAGGAATAGTAAGGCAGCCCATCTGTAGACCCACATACCTAACCTGCAGCTTTTTGAACCTTGCCTCTAGTCTTGGTACTTAACACCTCCCTTGTTTTACATTTTCCTTGGTTGAAGCGCTGCTTCCTGAGCTCATGGGTGAGTTCTTCGTCCTGCTTTGTTTCATTGCTGACATTCTGAATGCTGTTACCTTGTCTTCAGGACACTCCCGGAGAATGAATGTGAGGGTGCTATCCTGCCCTTCTTCCTTTCCCTATGGGTAGGCTGGTTCTGCTGTTCTTATAGTCTAGATAATGCAGTAATGAACATCTTCCTGACACAGAGCTTTTCATTTTCTTATCCTTTGGAATTATTTCCTTTGAACAAATTCTTGAGGTTGAAATCACTGGGTGCACAGAAGATCTGAGATTCTCATGTTGCTTTTGAACCATTTGCATTGGCATCAGAAGATGTACTTTGCAGCTGCATAAAAGACAGTTAAGAGGGGAGCTTCTGCTGAGACAGTAGTAGTGAGGAGGTGGTCCCTGCAGTCCCAATGGGCAGGGATGAAGCCCTGGACTCATAGGTTGCTGAGAATGGGAAAGGAGTACACTGCTGAAGATGCTGCAGAGACAAAGTCACTGTGGTGTGGCCAATGATTTTGATAAGAGACTGCAGGAGAACAAGGAATCAGAGCTAAATGCCTCGGAGGTGTCACACCCAGGCTCCAGGGAAGGGTGGCAGGAAACTTTGGAGAGAGCCAGTGTGAAGAAAAGATCTGAGGTAGAGAGAAGATTTAGATGGGGTGGACACATGGGGTGGGCTGGGAAGGCTTACTTGGAACACTTACTATGCGCAACTTCTTGTAGCTGTGCTGTCTGGCCCTTAGTGCCAGGATGTGGGCTCTTGAGGCTGCCTGGTGCCCTGAGCAGTTCACATCCACCCCAGACCCAGAGCCGGCAAAGCTGGTCCAGGGAGGCAGCCTGAGGCTGATTCAGATGGGCAAGGACAAGACTAGACTAGGGAGGCTGGCCTGATCTGTCAGCAGGCCGTGTGGCCCTGGTATGAAGTTGGGGCTCAGAAGCTGCTGGTTCTGGGACCCTGTCTCAAGGGCTAAGGAGCAAGAGGAGCCATGTGGGCATCGTTCAGGAGTTCTGTGCCATGGGGCTGGCTGCCCAGTGAGCAGGGGATGTGGGGACAAGACAGTCCCCTGAGGAAGGTCAGGGGAGAGGCTGCAAAGGCCTCTGCAGTGAAGCTGGGCTGGAGGCCTTGGCAGGGCTCTGTGATGGGCAAAGCAGGGCCGGGGAGAGGGGGGCACTGCAGGAGCCTGGCATGGTGGCTGGCATGTATGAGGTCCGGGGGTGCTCAGTGCTCTCCGTGCAGAGTCCAGGTCAGGAGGGCATCCTGGGGATCCCTGGAAAGGCAGGGTCTTTGTAATGGTCAGGGGTGTCCAGCACATTCTGGATTTGAGAGTGTGGGAGACTGTTTAACACATATCCTATTCCTGCCAGTACCTAGTCAATCTTAGGACAGGATGTGTGTGTGTGTGTGTGTGTGTGTGTGTGTGTGTGTGTGTGTGTGTGCGTGCATGCGTGCGCGTGTGAAGAGGGGAGGTGGTCCTGTGCTTTCATCAGCCAGGGCTGAGGAAGGAGGAAGTGCCAGCTGTGTGCCAGGCGCCATACACCTGTCATTTTGTTCAGTGCTCATAATTGTCCCTGGGATTCCCCCTTGTTGCTATTCACAGATCTATCTGCACTGCTATTTGATTAATTTCTGTTTCCCTGCTCACCTGCAAGCTCCCTGAGGGCGGGGCTGTCTGTCTACTCTGCTCCATCCCTGGTGCCCGCGCGGTGCTCACTCTGCCTGCAGGAGCTACGCAGACAATCTTTGTTGAATGGATATCAGAGCCTCGGTATACTAGCATATTTCCACCCTCTCCCAAAGATCCCCACCTCTCTCGTAAGGGAGGGAGTGGGCCGACCCTCAGATCCTTGCATTTACAGAATAGCAGCTTGGCTCTTGAAACTACTCCACGGCGTGGCTTCTAGACTTCAGGAGCTCTGTGGGCCATGGAGGGCAGCACAGGACCTTGCCTTCATCCCTGTGCTGGTCCTTCCTTGCTTGGAAGGCCCATGGACTTGCCTTGTCATAGCCACGAGGCACCGCTCAGAGAGCCTGGAAGTCCCCGTCCCATCTGTATATGTTGTTGTATATTGTTGCCACCAAGGAAGGACGTTGTAAATATTTTCAGCAGAATGTCTGATTAGTGTCTCTCCAAAAAGAATGGCAGAGCTGTAACGAGAGGGTTTATTTATCTGTCTTTCACCGTGATGGGTCTGTAATTCATCCCAAATGTCAATACATACCAAGGTGCCAATCCAGACGGTAACAGGAGCCTCCTGCAGAGCCAAGCAGCAGCTGCTGCTTCCTCATCGCGGGGGACACCGACCTGGCCCCACCACCCGGACCCCAGGCAGTGGGCCCCTGTGGTTGGGGGAGGCACTCTGAGGGTTTCCATATAGAAGCCTCTGCAGGGAAATTGTCGCCTGGGAAAATGGGCTCCCCCTGCCAGGCTCCTCCTGTGCCCCATCCTTCTCGGGCTCTTGCCAGTCCGGCCCACTCTCTTGCCAGAGGCCCCTCTCTGGCTCTCCTCCTGACTCCCCTTCTGCTCTTGCTCAGACTTCTTCACCCTCCCTTATGTGTGGGACAGCTCCCACCTCATTCTCATCAACCTGTCTCTGCTCCTCCGCGTGTTGCCCCTGGGGTCCCTCTGTCATGTCAGCCCCCAGAGCCAGGTGAGGATCTCCATTTTTCCCTCCCTACCATTGCTGCCCTGGCCCACGAGACCTCAGCGTCTCACTTTGCCTACACCAGTGTGAGGCCCCCTGACTCTTCTTACTGGGAGGGGCCCATTTGATCCCCACATGCAGAAAAACCACATTCACTCCCTTGAGCCTCTCAGTCTCCTTTGCATGGGCTTGGCCAGAATAGAATGCCACGTGTGTGCCACTTCTTGTCCCTCTGTGGACCAGACCGTGAGTCCCTCCAGAGCACCCACCACTCTGATTCGCTGCTCTGTCCTCAACATGTGTCACCGCTTGGTCTTTACAACAATTTAAGGAAGAAAGCAGACGAGTTACCATTAGTTATCTAGTATCAGGGATCCTTATAGATATCTTAGAGGTGTCTTACAGAGCCCATCATAAGATGCTTTCATAGCTAAGGAACCTGAAGCCCAGAGTGATTCAGTTACACTAATAATAGCATGTATGCATCCTTCCCCTCCCCTCCGCTTGCATACTCTTTGGCTCTAGCCCCATTCCTCAGATGAGGAGAAAGGGGGCGAGAACGAGAGCTGGAGCGGGAGACGGGGATTGTCAGTACATGATGGCTGTGGCCCTGGGCCCTGTCTGCCCTCCCCAGTGCCCTCTCTCCCCTCTGTGAGCGGCCCGTGGGCAGTGAGGACATGTTCCCGGAGGGCCGATGCCAGGTGGGGGCTGTGGGTCCCAGAGTCATGTCCCCTGTAGGCATCAGATCTGACAGCCAACACATGCACCTCCAGCTGGTTTGGTCCCCATGCCACTGTTTGAGAGCAGAATTGATGGTAAATATTTAATTGTGCTTCCACCATAACTTTCTGCCAGAACTCTCAATATGCTTTATAAATGCAAATGAGTGTTCTCTTCCTCTCCAGGGAGATGTAAACCTCCTCAAATCACTTTTATTCAGCCCCCACCAGAAGGTAACGCCATAATCAGGAGCATTCTGTGCCAGAAAAGAAACTGCCCTTAATCATCTGGAGTGGACGGTTTACGGTTCTGGGGTCCTCCATCTCCATGGCGGCAAGATGCACAGAAATGGGTTCCTCTTGTCCAACTTCTGGATTCCAGAATAGGGTGGATGGAAAACATTATTTAGAAACAGATTCAATTACAGCCCCCAAGGAGATGATTATGTATATAGTATGTCTTAGACTGTATTAATTGGGTTAACAGAACAAACCAGTCCTTAGAAGATTTAGGAGTGAGGGCAGAGTCTGGACCTTATTTCCTGCGCTGCCCGCACCCTCCGCCTGCACAGTGCTGCTTCAGCACGATCCTGACTGTGACGGCTGCCTTATCCTTGCAGCTTTTGTGGCTTTTTGGCTTATGAACAGGATACTTCCACCCCAACCCCAGGGCCACAGCAGAGCCCCCGGGAGCCCCAGTCTGCCTGTGGGCAGCATGCTGAGCTTTGAGGCTGCCAGTAGGTTGGGAGGCTGTGTGACTCTGGGGAAAACACTTCACCTTTCTCTGTTCTGGTCCCCAACTCTGCCAAATGGGTTTAGAGGCTCCTGCCTCAGGCCCACCTGGCGGAGGTATTTTAATGACAGAGATGAATTTCTACAGAGACTCATGAAGTGTCTTCTGAGAAGTGTATTATATAAATTTGGTGTGTCATTATGATCATTAGTAGTGCTGTGAAGTGGAGATGAGGGGGAGAGGGAGGGTTGCTCCATGCAGGGATTAGCCTTCCCAGCTGTCAAAAGAATCAGAGGAGAAAACAAACTCGAGAAGTCTGTTCCAGTGCTCGCTCTCCTTCAGACAGGCATGGGGTATGACTCTCAATCCAAACCCAGACTCAAATGGGCAAGAATATACAACTTGCCTTATTTACTGTACTCTTGTCTGTTTGAGTCCAAGCCTGCATTCCCCTGGAGTGGCAGAAATGTGACCTGGGTTACTGGCAGGCTGACCCATAGAGGGTCAGGTTGTGGAGGAGGGTGCCTCACTGGCCCCATCAGTCCTGAGCCACTGGCACCTGCTGAGAAACCCCCTGCCCCATCTGCCCCTTGCTATAGTCCATGAAGGTTACCCCTGAGTGGCTCTGGGGCCCCTTCATTAGACCCGTTCAGGCCCTAATCTCCCTCTGCTTTGTGCTGTGCTAGCCTGGTGGGGTCCCTCGCTGCTGTGTCACCATGCTGGCATGCTAGAAGTCCAAGGCCCGATCACCCCAACAGACCCCTGTTCTTCCTTCTCTGGGATTGAGCTCTGGGAGACGAGAGCATAGGGAGCCCTGTACCCAACACAGTCCTCCTTTATCACGTCTGTTTTCATCCCCTCCATCCTGCCCACAGGGCAAGTTTCTTCCCAAACTGTTGGTTTATGCCAGGAGTCTTCCTATTTCCTAAGGGGCTCAAGATTTTATAACTCTGCCTTCTGCATTCAGACTTCCCATCTCCTGCCTGAAGCAGTTAAGCACAGAATGGCTGTTCACATGGGATGGAGGGGTGTTCAGAAGAAAAAGCAAACAAGAGGGAAAAACTAAAGCAACACATTCTGTACATTTCCCCTGCCTCTGATTGTTGTGCAACTGTGTGGCTAGAATCTGCTCTGCCTGCTCCTTTGATACATGCCTTGGGAAATCCAGTTGGATGAGACACCTCTACCAGCCTAAATAGCACCGTTGTGTGAATTTAAATAGGCTCCCCTCTAGAACAACTGGATACTTGCCTGAAAAAAAACAATCGTACATTTGATCCACAACCCACACCTTATGCAAAAATTAACTCAAAATAAGCCACAGACCTAAGTAGGACAAAAAAACCTGTGTGACCTTGGGTTAAGCAAAGATTTCTCAGCTATGACACCAAATCATAAAAATGAAAAATGGATACACTGGACTTCATCAAAATGTAAATCTTCTGCTTTTTGAAGGACACTGTTAAAAGAATGGAAAGACAAGCCACAGAGCGGGGGAAAATATTTGCACAACATCTATCTGGTAAAGGACTTGTATCCAGAATATATAAAGATCTCTCCAAACACAATAATAAGAAAATGCCCCTATTTAAAAAAATGGAAAAAATATTGAATAGACACTTCACCAAAAAAGATATAAAGATGGCAAATAAGCATGTGAAAATATGCTTAAATCATTCATCAGTAATGAAATGAAAATTAAAACCACCATGCAATACCACTACACACTCACTAAAATGTCCAACATTGAAAATGACGGACTGTGCCCAGTGTTAGTGAGGTTGTGGAGGAACTGGAACTCTCATACACTCTCATGTGACAGTGCAAACTGGAAGTGACAGGTGAATGGGTAGACATACAGTGAAGTGTGTCTGCACAGTAGAACATTACTACACAATGAAAAGGAATGAATTACTGAAACACAAAGCAACATGACGAACTTCAAAGCAGTTATGCTGAGTGAAAGAAGCCAAGTAAAAAACAGAATATACTATATGATTCCATTTATATAAAATTCTAGAAAATGCCAATTAATTTCTAGTGACAGAAAGTAGATCAGTCATTGTCTGGGGACAGTGATAAGGTGGGGCAGGAGCAGGAGAGAAGGAGGGATTACACTGGGACAAGGACACTTCTGGGAATGATGGGTATGTTCATTATCTTGATCGTGGCAATGGTTTCACGAGTGTACATATATGTCAAAACTTACCAACTTGAATGCCTTAATTATGTGCAGTTTATTGTACTTCATTTCTACCTCGATGAAGCTGTTAAAAAAAGATGAAGAGCATTTTGAGTTTGCTGATCAGGAGCTCATGAGCAACCTGTGGGAGCAGTTTCCATTGAGATGTGGGGGCTGACAGCAATCAATAATAGACTAAAGAGAAAAAAGAGGTAAAAAGAGACATGCTGTTTTCAGGACAATTTAGTGCTATCTGCTAGAAAACTGTCGTAATACATAGCAACCCTCTGGTCACTATGTGGTGCCTGGAGAGCTTGGTGTCTGTGCTGTAGTTACCCTGGTCCCCAGGAGCTCACAGCTGAGTCAGCATGTCTGCCTTTCCCTTCCGGCCAGAGGGAATGGTAACCAGGAAGCTGCTGTGGTCTGACACGAGCACTTGTGTTCTGGGGAAGCCTTTGCCAAGGTGTGAGAGCCCCTGGGGGAGTCTTGGGGAAGGGATGGGCATGTGTCTGGGCCCAGGGGCAAAGGGACCTGCAGGAGAGCTGAGTCTAGGGGGCGGGGTTGGGCCAGAGGAGTTGATGGGAAATCACTCAAGGGTGTCAACATAGATGCTCAAAGAGGAGGCAGAGGAGTGTGGTGGGGACAGATGACACTGGAGAAGCAGCCCATGGGGTGGAAAAGGGTGGAAAGAGGTGGCCTAGGAAGGCTTGAGGAAGGAATTAAATTTGGCTATTGCATCAACATGGCCCTGGAAGAGCCTCTAGGTAGAGACGTGCAGGAAGAAGGCGTGTCTTGGGGGTAACGTGGTGGGTGGCCAGATAACTTCATCCCACATGGGCAGCTTCGGGTCATGTGGGTTGAGCGGAGCAGGACACCTGAGGTGTACCCCTGATGCCGCCATGAGCTGAGTTGCCCTAGCACACCTCTTCCCCTCTCTGAGCTGAGCCTTGGGCTTCCTGGAGGGGCCCGAGGCTCCAGCACTGCACTTGCAGCCGTAAGAAACAAAACAGACATACATGCCACTGTCCAGAGGTCCTTCTGACTCACAGGCTTTTCTTTTTTTGACCCACAGAAACATTAATGGACACCAGGACGGCTACCGCAGAGCTGGGCTGGACAGCCAATCCCGCGTCAGGGGTGAGTGCCAGACTGTCCATCCTTCTACCCTGCTGTGGACTCCTCAGCCTATAGGGTGACTGGGGGTGCAGAGCCACATAAAGCAGGGCCTTTGGAAGGGGAAATATAGGTGTGAGTGATTGTGTCCACTGCCCATCCACAGAGAGCCAGCCCCAGGGGTCTCAGACCTGAGCTGCTCCACAGTGTGGTGACACAGACCATTTCTTAATCTAGTCGTCAGGAAGCTGGTGCCTAGGCAGCTGGGCCATGCTTGTGCGGAATGGGGCAGTGGCTGCCAATAACTGGGCACTCAGGCCAATGGAGTTGGGGCACATCAGAGATCTGCCATGCCTTTGGGACTGCCATGTGGACAAGGGTGTGAGGAAGAGCTGGAATTCAGAGGGCTGAGGCTGTCACCTGGAGCTGCCTTAGAGAGAGGTTCTTGGCTCATTTGTTCAGTGTTCAGGCGTTGGCCAGAACCTGTAGCTACAAAACCCACATAGTCTTGAAGAGCTCATGGCCTCCTGTTGGACCACCATGTTCACAAATGAGCTGAAGCACATCTCTCCTCTGTGGCAATGAACAGATCAACAGGCAGGTGTGGGCACAGAGCTGGTAGTGAGAAACTTTGGAGGGGGACAAGGAGTCTTAACAAAAAAGGTACATGCAAGCTGGGTTTTGCTGAGTGCAGAGGAGTTCAGTAGGCGGTGAATGGGGAGTCTACAAAGATATTCCAAGTGGGAGGGAGGAATAGTGGATTAAAAGTATGGGGTCATGAAGAGGCCTCAGAGAGAAGAGTGTGTGTGTCTGGAGCATGGTGGGGTGTGGACAGTGCTGAGGTGGGGCTGCAGATTGGGACGTGGTGTGCTGGGCGACTGTGACGCCGGGCAGGAAGCAGTTTGGATTTTATCCCATCAGTGATGGGCAGAATCTGGGCAGGAGAATCAAACGTCACACTCAGTGTCAGGATTATGAAGAGCAGTTGAGAGAAAAGCATTTAACAGGCTTGCAGCTGTCTTGCGTGGGTCAGAAGAGTCTAATTAAAACAGGATACTCAGAGGGCAGTTTAAGCGAAGCTGCACAAGGAGCACTGGCAGCATTCGGTAATAGATGGACTGCAGAGAGGGCAAGAGGGAGCTGGAGGAGGTGGCGATGAGGGCATGTGCCTGGCCTGGGTGACTGGCTCCCTGGGGGGTAGGGTGGCCCCAGGCTTCCTCACTGGCCCCCACCTCCTCTCTGCTGCCCTGCCTTGGTAACCTCTAGCTCAGAGCCCAGGGCCACCCTACACCCTGGACCACATGACCTCCTGTCCTAAGAGGCCCGGCTCTGCTGTAGCACGGTCCTAATCGTGCCATTCAGGTGGCAGGGCAGGCGGTGCCTTCTTGCCTGGTCTCACTTCTTCCCTTCCCTACTGGGCAGAACACACTGCCCAGGCACACGCACCACTGGGGCAGGGCTGGGGCTGGGCTGGTGTTTCCCAAAGCAGGACCAGGGCCAGGGGCAAATCCTGCCTGGAGCACTGTGGGCAACTGAGGAACCCTTCCCACTCCTACTAGGGACTTGATGCCAAGCTGATGAGGCAGCAACTCTTCGGGTTGCCTGGATATTAAGAATCTGCCACTCTTTTACAAGTTGTGTTATTGTTTGAAGACTTGTATATTTTCACATGGCAGCAACATGATTTATGGTTAATTTTTCCCTTGATTTTTGCACACACCACCTGTCTTCTTTAAACTTCTGATCTCTTTTTCCCAAGGAAGATTACCCTTTAGGAAAACATTCAAAGTCAAGAGATGCCCTTCAGAGACAGCATCTGGCTGGGCTGCTCTCCGCTTGCTGTCCCTGCAGCCGGCTCCCAACCATGGCTCAGCTGCCTGTCCCCAACCACATGCTTCTGTCAGGAACATTCAGCCAGATAGTACTTTCCTTAGTGCCCTGAGCAGCTTCCGCGCCTGTCTGGTTTGTAGTCAGCAGCTGGAAGGCCAGGCTTGCTCTCAGCCTGGGTGGGGCAGAGGATCGAGGATTATGCTTCTATCCCAAGCCATCTTTTCTTCTCTCTCTCTGTTCTCATCCTGGACAGTTGCCTTGGATTCTCTGAACACACCAGTGGCCCCCAAGTTTGTGCCTCTAGCCCAGGCTCACATATCCAACTGCCACATCTTCCATTGGATGCTCACAGCGTTTCCATCTAAGTGTGGCGCAAACAGAGTCCACCCTCCTGCTTTCTCATACCCCCACGTGTGGGCACTGCCTTAGCCACTGGGAAGGTTGGGGACTGGAGTGACTCTTGGCTTCTCCTTATCATCTTCCGGCCCCATGTTGCTTGACCCTCTTTGTCCTCTTTCAAATTTCCTGTCTTCTGTCTGAGGTTGAAGGCAAGATTCAGAGAGTGAGGGGTAGCGGGTCTTTGGTAGCAAGTTTTAGGAGGGTGGGAAAGTTTTGAAGTAACTGCTACCATTGGAGAAGTGGAGAGAGGCTGGAGTGTTTATGAGGAATATGGCTGGGAATCATGGTGCAGGCCGTGTGTCTGCTTGCACCCTGACCTGCAGGCGCCCTGCTGCCCCGACCACACCTGGAGGTGTGGTGATGGAGTCACCCTGAGGCGTGTTTGTACAGGAATGGTGGACCTGAAGGAGTAAGGGGCTGAGGGCACAGGTGAGAGGAGGTTGGCATCTTGTATAATGGCATCTACCAGACAAGAAGACTGATGCCAAGAAGGCTGAGTGTCATGACAAACACAGGGGCCCAGGTGGAGGTCTTAGATAGGGACAAGGGCCAGAGGCTGTGGCTTTAAACCAGGGCTCGGACTGAAGACACACAGAATACTTCTGTGTGTTGAAGAGGTCAGGGGCCTGGGGCCAGGGTGGGCATTTGAGAAGCCAGGAGGCTGGGTGGGTGGCCAGCATCTTCCTGGGACCCAGTGGGGAGGAGATGAGGCTGCCTACCCCAGAACAGGGGCACATGCCTCGGATTGTCTCCCTGTAGTCAGGATGCCATGCATGCATTCCTAAGCTGGAGGAGGGTTGGGCAGGCATTGTTCTAGTAGCCTGGGGGGTCCTCAGGGAGTGGGGTTTGCTTTGTTCTGGAGAGGTTCCATAATTTTGCCAAGGGGCCCAATTGGCATTGCTAGAACCCCATCCACAGTGCATGGCCTGGGAGGTGGGCTTCCTGGAGACAGGCTGAGGCCCCCTGCCTTTTATGGGGCCCACAGGGTATCTTTGCTTCTGTATTTGAGAACTGCCACATATGGGAAGAAGTTGGACTGCACTCCCACACAAAGCCCACAAATTGTTTTCAGTTTTATCACTGGAAAGTGAATTATAATATTTCATGTCAAAAACAATGTATTTATACTCAAATGCAAAATGGTGCTTTATAATCTAATTGTAGCTTTACTTTTTAGGTTTAACCTGAATCAGAGGTCCACATGGTGAGCAGAGGGAGAAAGTAACAAATACATTTATAAAGTAAGAAATGCCAGGGAGGGGCTGAGTTCCCACCAAAGGGCGTCCCCAGGACCCTCCCTGGTGACTATAGGGACTCCCCCCTCCAGCTGGCTTCAGTTACCTCCCAAACTCTTGCTTCCAGCTGTGTTCTGAAAGGTTATCTGCCTGCACATCTGGGGACCCATGGGCAGTGGGGAAGTTCCGGGAGGCCCATGCCCAGCCCTGGGCAGCACTGAGTGAACAGCGGTCTTTATGGCTGCACAGCCCCTCTCCACACTCCTCCCGATTCTGTGCTGCCCGGCCTTCTCCACCCTCTCCTGTCCCCAGCCTCCTGGCTCCACTCTCTGTTGCCGTCCCCTCAGGAGTCCCCTGGAGGCTCCTGCCCACCAAGGTCCCTGTAGGTGCCTTCCTCCTAAAGCCCAGAGTGCCTGGTGCCCCCTTCCGACCTACTGTCCACAGCTAAACTGTGAGTTAAAACGTGTTGATTGTGGTCGTCCCGCCGGCCAGAGAATGGAGCGGCTTCATCTCCTTGTCCCCAGCAAGGCCCAGCAGGGGACAGGCTTCCGTAAAAGTTGGCTGGCTGTGAGGGCAGACCAGGGCATTCTTAAGAATTTTCTGCATCTCCAACCCCAGGTTCCGAATTAGGAGATGCTCCATTTAGGTTTATTGTAGTCCAATATAATGTTTGGTATAGGCCTCTCAACACCCAATTGGTTGCCAATATCTTTTTAATGAGCCTCATTAGTGATGTAAATACTGCCAGATCTTCTGAGAGAAGCATGGTCAAAGGAGAACAGGACACCCACAGACTCGCAGGTGCCTTCTAATGCTGGCTCTGAAGGGTTAGTAAGGCAGGCATAGGTCCCTCTGAGAGTGAGGCTTACCTGACCTGCTTGTTGGAAATCCAAGCCCAGAGTTGTTTTATTTTCCAGGAGTTTTGCTAGGCCTCCCTGGCTATTTGCATCTGGGCTGCCCATGGCCTCTGTGTGTGTAGGTTTAAGTGTCTGTGGGACATATGTTTACATGTAAACATCTATCTGACTTTCCTTTAAAGAGCCCTCCATGGGCTTCCAGACTCCAACTTGATCTGTGCTGCCCTTTGAAAGAACCCCTTTCATGGCCTGTGTCACACTCAGTTCACTATTTTAATAGTAGCAAATCTTCATCATAGGAGGGGGTACTTGATAGAGGAAAGGTGGGAAAGGGGTCCAGAGCCAAGCCTGACAAGCCTTCGGATGAGCAAGCTGGGCATGTGCGTGCCTGTGCTTGAGGATGTGTCTGTACATATATGAGTATGTGTGTGCATTCTGTGTATATGTGTGTGTGTGTATGTATGAAGTTAAATAAACTGATTTCACCTTATGCCTTTGTAGGCAATTCCTAAAGTTCTGGAAGTATCCTAAGTGATAGGTTTTTGAACTAAGAGGAGAGGTTCCAGAGGATGCCACTGTGAAGGGAATATCACACTTTTGAATGTCTATGTCTGATAAACTCCCGGCCCAAGATGTGCCCATGAGAGCAGGCACACTGGGGCCTTACCACACAGCCACTACTTATTGTCCACCTGCAGACCCACCCGGCCACCTGGCAGTCCCTGGCCACCTCTTCTCTCTCCCTGTCTGTCAGACCTTCCAGGCTCCCTCACCAGCTGCCCACATTACTAGGATAAAGGAAGCATGCTTAAGAGAGAAATCCACTCTAATAACACTCCATTTGTTCCAAGGCCAAGCAAAATCAATTTAAATTTATCTAGTCTGATGGGTGAGAGATTCATGGAGTAGCAGTGAAGGTTGCAGGCCTTGGCATCAAATAAGGTGTCTCCCATTCCCTCTGTAGCTCCTGGGCTGTGTGATCTTGGGCCAGTCATTTAGACTCTTTGAGTTCCAGCAGCTTCCACTGCTCAGTGGGGAAGGATTGGTAATGGTCTGAATAGGAAACAAGGTCAGTCAAAAGTGTCAGTAAAAAGTTTTCCTCCCTAAACACTCAGCAAGTGTTAGCGTAGTACTGACTCTCTGGAGGGCCGGATTTTTTTCTTCCTTTGATGACTCAACCATGCTAATTAAGACAGAAAAACCTGAGCTAAATTAGGCAAATCCAAGAGAAATTTAGCTCTAGGCAAAATGATTTTGTGAATGGCATTTTACAGTATTTGAATTTTAGGCCATGCCAGGGACAGATGGGCAGAGGGGTGGGGTGGTCACCATTTCTCAGACTGGTACCGCTGCACAGGACTGGGGACCATTTGACCTGCTTGCAGACTGCCGGAAGCTACACTTCTGTATCAGTCAGGGCTTTCTGGTGGCCAGGGACAGGAAAGCACAACTCAGTCTTAAAGCAAGTATCTTGGCTCATGGAACTGAACCGTCCAGGAGCTGTTAAGGCTTCGTGTGTGCGCTGGTGCAGATCCTTAGATGATAGATCTTTCTCTCTCCATCCACTTTCCTCCCCTACTTTCTCTCTTTCCAACCTCTTTCTCTTCTCTCTATCCCATGGTGCTGGCACCATGATGCACCTCCTCTTAGGCATAAGAAGTCTGCAGCAGCTCCAGCCCTTACCACCTCCTTCATTCAAATCTCCTGGGGTAAAATAAGCACTTCTTCCTGGCCCCCCAGCAAGAGCCCTGGAATTAGCTCTGAATGGGCCTGACCAGCTCAGCTTGCATCCCATGCCTGCCCTGCATCCAGGAAAAGCAAAGTGCCAGCAGGGACTCTCAGGTCCTGTGTTGTGCAGAGCCCACCTGAAATGAGGAAACTAAGGCAGAGAGCAGCCGTTAAATTACAGAGGGTCACGCGGCTGGGGAGCACCAGTGCTGACGTTTAACCTTCTGCAGGCTCCTCTCCTGATGACAAGGGTGCTTCATCATCTTTCCCACTGAAATGCTGCCCAGTGGGGTGTCTGCAGAGGGCAGCTCTAGAAGGAACTCCCAGGTTGAGTTGCTGTGGGCTCCTTGAATTCAGGTTCCGTATATAAAAGGCTTTTCTCACAGTACAAGACATGGGTGATATCCTTTTCCAGAGATGTTGCCCGGGAATGAATACTGCTTTCTAACTGAGAGAGGCCGTGACCTCCCTGCCCCCTCTCCTGCCCTCGCGTCCCCTGCCCTCTTCAGGTAACCGCTGAGATAAGTCAGAGCTCCCCTCCCTGGGCCTCCTACCCACTTTTTATCTTTTTCTCTCACTACCAAAAGGCCTGTAATTAGGAAACATTAGCAGGCTCAAAACAGCTTTCATACCTGAAACATCCTCTGTAATTGCACTCAGCAGTGCTCTTCCCTGGCTATTAATGTCACTTTATATGAAGCAATGAGGAACAAAACACCCTGAGGCACTTAAAACATTTTTTTATATAATACTCCTCTTTTAGGAATGAAAATTTAAAATCACCTGCCTGCCAGAGACGGTGATAGACAAAGGCTTGGGGACTCAGGACAGAGCCACTGGGGTGGAGGTGGGGCTCTGGGGAGCTGGAAGGCAGCCCAGGAGGTTCAGCCCCTGCTCTGGGAAGAGTGACAGCCCGGGGGTGGTCAGCCGAGGCTGGGTGGGTCCCCGGGGAGGAGAGGTGGGCCGGAGGAGCAGTAAGGGCACCTTTCTGCCTGGCTCTGTCCATCGCGGTTGCTCTTTCTGGGGGCTTTTATACAAGGTCTGGTTTGTGGGTAGTGTGTGTCTTTCACAGAGAGGTGAATAGCATGTTACAATGACCAGGGTCACTGAGTAAAATATTATTACACTGGTTGCAGAAATACATGGGGTCTGACTGGATATGTGTGTTGGCGAGAGGCATGGGTGGCTGAGAGAGATGATGGAGGGATTGAGGAGAGACATTGAGGGAGAAATGGGTCTCTAGCTTGCTGTATTAAAGAACTTCGGGAGTTGTGGTGGTTCACCAGAACCTTACTGTCTGGCAGATTTATCTTCTTGCTCTTGGAAACGGCTCACAGACTTACTCATCAGCAGAGTGGGAGCTGTTTCTGTCTGCAGACTCTGGGAGGGAACCCCAGAGGACTGCACCTCTTGGAGGCAGGCTTAAGCCTCATTTGCCTGGACAGACAGGTATGTTTCCTCTTCCCTAAAACTTTCCCCAGAAAGGCAGTCCCCTATTGTGCCCTCTGTCCCAAACCTGGATACCATCCCTCCACAGTTTGTGAGCTTGTGGACCAACTGCTTGATGACAGCTCTTCTCAAGTTGAAGCTGGGAGTGGCTCTCAGGAAAGAGGGCTTCTGGCATGGGCACCACGATGGAGCTAAGGTGGGTCCTCAGGGACTAGGTGTCCTGGTAGCCTGAACTCACAGCTCCCTCATACTAGTCACCTTGGGGGAGAAAAGAAATATATTATTGGAGAAGACCAACTATTAGGGAGAAGGTGACACAGACTTAAGAGGCCAAGAGATATGATGGACAGGAGGAAAACAGATGAAGGAGGGTCAGGCGGGCAGGAGATAGGTGGGAACTCTGAGTCTGGCTCTGGAAGGACGAGCCGGCCTCTGTGGGAATGGGCAGCCCTCAGCAGCGCCTTGTCCTTACCTCCAGTTACGGTGAAAAGTATTAGAATAATTTGGCCCAGACCGCATTGCACAGCAGTCCCCTTACCCACAGTCTTGTTTCCTGTGCTTTCAGTTACCATGGTCAGCCAGGGTCTAGAAGCAGATGATCCTCCTGACATGTCGTTGGAAGGTCAATAGTAACCTACCGCTGTGTCACATTGCCTACGTCACTCACCTCACTTCATCACACCATGCAGGCCTTTTACTATTTCATATCATCACAGGAATGTGAGTACAGCACAATATGATATTTTGAGAGGAGGAGAGACACTACATTCACATAATTTTCATTACAGTATGTTGTTATAATTGTTCTATTTTATTAGTTATTGTTGATCTCTTACTGTGCCTAAATTATAAGTTAAACTTTTTCAAAGATATATATGTTCAGGAAAAAACATAGTATCTACAGGGTTTGGTACTTTATGTGGTTTCATGCATGCCCTGGGGGGTCTTGGAGCATATTCCCATGGATAAGGGGGAACTGCTATACTTCTGGTAGCATAAAGGAGCAAGACCAGGATTTGGAATCTAATGCCTTGGGCTTATTTCTGTTTTCCTTTAACTTCTCTGAGCCCATTTTCTGCCTCTATCACATGGGTAATATAAGACCTTATTTATAGAGTGGTTGGCAGGATTAAATTGTGCTGACCTTCTTTGTAAACTCTAAGGCTCTGCCAATACAGCTTGCCCTGACTAGCACTAGTGGTCACAGTGACTCTTGTTTGAGGGACTTACTTGGGACAAGGATAGGAACTGATTGGGTGGGGCCCCTGAGATACAAGATCAACATTCCAGTGTTTCTGTTAGGCTGTGGCTCTTGCATGGATACCGAGAGTTCACACTGTTATTAATAGCTAGCAGTGTTATTTTTAATCATAGTGATAGTTACTAGTTACCGTTAATTCAGTACCAACTATGTACCAGGCCCTGAATATGACTTGTGTTAACTCACTGAACTCTCAGCAGGTCCCTGCAAGCCAGGTGGTATTTCTCCCATTTTGCAAAGCAGACACCGAGGCTTGGGACAATTCGCAGTCACAGGGCTGCTTAGTGGCTTCACTGACACCCAGGCCAGGCCTGTCTGAACACAAAGCTCCCTCTTGTATCTCTGCTGCTGAAAGAAAGACTCAGAGTCATATATTGTTGAGAAACCAGAGAAGAGGGGGTGAGGAGAGGCAAACATTTCCAGTTTCTGTAAACGGAGAGGGTAGGTTTGATAGCCATGTGCCAGTAAGTAGCAAAGCACCCAGTGAAACATTTTCTAAAGCAAGCGTTATGGGGGAGAGGTGAGCAGGCACTCTGTGAAGCTTGGAGTTTGGAAGGAGAGAGTAGGGGGTCCAGAAGCAGAAGGGGAGGCCCCACTCCCAGAGCATGTGAGGCCTGGCCAGGGATCCAGAGGCAGCACAGGGGGTCCCTGGAGATGGTTGGCTCCAGTGGTGATGGAGGAGCCTATGGGTCAGCTCCCACCTGCAGGCCTTGGCAAACGGTCAGGAAGTGAGGGTGCCCAGGAAGGGAGAGACACTAGGGAGCCTCAGAGAGGTGCTTGGTCCCATCCAGCACCTGTGGCATGGCTCTGCTGACCTGCCCCTCCTCCCTGTGAAGCACTCCTGCGCTGATGGGGGTGTCTAGTCATGGCACATCCTCAAATCCATGAGCACTGTCTTACTCGCCACTCTTTCTGGTGGGGACAGACAAGCCCGGCACGTTTCCTGGTGTCACAAAGGACCATCAGCATGAAAGATGTCGGAGTCATGATTCAAATTTACTTTGCTGATTGCTACTCTGCCTTCCACCTAACCCGGTCAAGGGGAATGGTCTGTGTTTACAGTTAGTGCAAACCATTGCGCAGCAACAAGGCAGGGGAGACCCAGGTGGGCAGTGCCTCAGGTGGTGGGGACTTACATGTGACTGGTCACAGACTCATGGGAAATGAGCACAGGACGCAGGAGCAGGAGAGGCCAGACTGGGCCTGTGGTATTCAGAGTGATCCAGGCGCAAGCTGCAGCTGGTGGTGGCCCCTGTGTTTGCTGTGCAGGCCTGAGAACATCTTCCATGATGGGTTGATTCTGGGACTGAGTTTTAAAAAGGACACTGGAAAACGTGAAGTGTGCCTAGTGGAAGGGGACCAGTGGTCATGTTTGTGGACCTGGGAACCTCAGCCTAGAGATAATCTGAAGCAAAGTTCAGGACGCAAAACTGTGAGATCAAAGTCCTCCCCGGGCTTCCAAGGATGAAACTTCAGCAGCCACAGGCCCAGGAAACAGTCCCCTGATGTGGGTCACACACTGTGGCTCCATTCCCACAGTTGGGGGCAGGGGTGTAGACAGGATGGCAGGGAGTGTATCCTCTTCTCAGGCCAGATTTGATTTTCTTGCACCCTGAGAATGGGTATTTCCCTCACCTTAAGAACGTAATGAAGCCAAGAGCTCTCTAGAGACCAGCCTCCCCCTACCCCCGTGGCTTGCTCTGTCTCTGGGGTGGCTCAGCTGGCCATGGCTGCCTGGCCTATACACAGTCCAAACTGTCTGTGCTTGTGGGCTAAGGAGCTCATTTCCCCAGCCTGTAACACCGTGCGGTGGTACAGCTTCAGGCTGGCTTCCGCTATGCATTCTGAGCAGAGATCCCTCCAAACTGAAGGGAAATGCCATCAGCCTCTCCCAGGGGTAACTCTGCTCCTCATCACTGGAGGCCGGCTTTGGGCAGAGCGGTATTAGGCAGCTGGGGTCCAGGGCCCCATAGCTCCCACTCCTGCCTAGTTAGACAAGGCCTTGTTGGGCAGCAGAGAGGACCGCATTCAATTGACAGCTTAAGATAATCACATGTGTGAGGCGCTGGGATAATGACAGCTGAATACCCTGCCACCGTTGCCATAGTGACCAGCCAAGCACTGGCTCCCTCCTTCTTTTTCTTGTTTTCCCGGCCTCCTTGTTAGAGGGCTGGCTGTTCGGGTGGGGGATGATTTTGGGAAATGGGTAAGAGGAGGAAAGGGGGAGGGGAGACCCAAGTGGGGCAACCTATTGTACGCTCTTTGAATACCCCAGCTGGAGGTGTTTTAAATCTCAACAGAGACAGAGAGAAACAGTGTCTTAATCCTCAGCTCCCTGTGAATTATTTAAAGGGATCTTGTCAGAAGGATGAATTTGTCACTGTTGTGGTGTCAACAGCAGCGGTGGCTGTCACAAAGGCTGGGGACCCCACTCGAGGCAGGGCCTGGTATGAAATGCCGCTGCTGATGGAAGCTACAGTGGTCCGGGGACTGCGGACAAGGAGCCCCTCCTGAGGCACAAAGTCTGCAGTGTTTCTCCTGCCTTCCTGGTAGAGATCTGAAATGTACCAGGATGCAGAGATTCATGCTGCTGTCATCTGGACCATGGGCCCGGCTGGCCTTGCCCTCTGTTAGTGCTGCCCCCACAGCCCACAGCTGGGAAATCTGAGCAGGGAGGGGTGCTCACCCTGGGTGGGGGTAGGCCTTGCTGACTGGTACTCATAATGCATTGGATGGGTCAGCACATTTGATGGGACACCCAAGGGAGGGCACACAGGCCTCACCTGGGCCACATCCAGCACCCCTAACTACACAGACACATGGTACACACATATGCATGCATGGACACATACATGTACGCATGTAAGGCCCAAAGATGATGCACAGGTGCAGACAGCCAGGCAGGCAGGAGAGAGTCATAGATCATACATGTCATGTAAAGAGAGCCAAGACTTTCATGGAAAAATAACAACTTGTGCTCAGAGGGGTTAAGTATGTGTCTCTGGAGGGCTGATAGCCATAATAACCGATAGGCAGGGGTCTCTTAGTGCTCAGTACTCTACATGCTTTAACGTGTTTAATCCTCACTATTGTCTCCTGAGGAAGGTACTTCCAGTGTCTCTGTGTTAGAGGAATAATCTGGGCTCAGAGAGGTTTAAAGTCTTGCTTATGGTCACATACAGCTGGGGTCTGGCTGTCTCCACAGTCTGTGAATTGAATTCCTATGCAAAGCCAGGGGTCACCATGACCTCTAGGGTTCAGGGTTAGGCAGGGTGACACAGTGCTTCTTAATCCTTTGTTGGTAAGTAAGCGCAAACACCTTTTCAGCAATGTGGACATGCTTTGTGTGGGGCCATTTCTCCTATGCCACCTTGATGTGGTATTTCATGCATTTTTCCACCATCCAAGTTTCCAAAAGGATTTTGTGGAGACTCCTGGAGACTGCCTTGGAAAACAGTGGGTATACTGGATGTGATGTCCACATGCTTAACCCCTCTGAGCACGTCTGTTATTTTTCCTTGAAAATCTTGGCTCTCCCTACATGGTGTGTATGATCTATGACTCTCTCCCGCCTGCCTGGCTGTCTGCACCTGTGCATCATCTTTGGGGCTTACATGCACACGTGTGCATGTGTGCACGTACATGCATGTACATATATGTGTATATGTGCATCCATGCATATGTGTGTGCTATGTGTGTGTGTAGCTGGGGGTGCTGGATGTGGCCCAGGTGAGGCCTGTGTGCCCTCCCTTGGGTGTCCCATCAAATGTGCTGGCCCATCCAATGCCTTATGAGCACTGATCAGTTATTCTAATAATTCTAATTATTTCTATATTCCAATTGTACCCCTTACACCCACCCAGCACTCTTCTGCATCCTGGGGAGTGAGCAGATATTGTAGGGACTCCTCACTTTGCGCAGTAGGGTGCCCTTTCAAGGCTCTGGGCTTCCAGAAGCAGTCTCTGTCCAAGTCAGCCACTGGGCTCCAGGGCACTCTGCCTGGAGCCATGGTAATGAATGGTGGGGCTATTCATGTCCTCCTGGCCCAGCACATCTGGGAGGTAAATTAAATATATCGGGAGGTGAACTGGTGTTCGCAGCCCTCAGGGGAGCCATTGAGTGAATCACTGCCTTGGTTGGTTGGTGGACTAAATGGTAGATCCCTCCGGGCTTGTAGGAATTTATGCCCCACGGACTACATTTTACATTTCAATTAGCCCTCTAGCTTGTCTAATATTCAAGCTCTTTTAGGCTTAGTCTACTGTCTACACAGGAGCTGTGTCCTTGGGGCCCCGCCTGATTGGTGGTTTCTCCAGCGCGGTCTGCTGCCTGAGGAATCTTTGGCTGCCTGTGGGCCCAGTGAAGCTGGGTGCAGCCTGAGCCTCAGCGGACTTCTTGTTCAGAGGCAGCCGTCTCTAGCTGGGGGTCTGAGAGTAGATCTTTGGGTTTCTCCCAAGTGAGCCATGCCATGGAAGCTCCATTATGGTTCACGGGCATGGTGGTGGGCAAAACAGTAGGCTCCCTCAAACAGCAGTGGGTGCCCAAATGCAGACTGCTGAATGGCGCCAGAGCCTGTGAGCTGTGCCCAGGTGTGTCTCCTTGCGGTCTGAGCTGGCAGCTGATAGTGTCCAGGGACTGCCTGGCTGAGGGAAGGAACTCCATGCTGAAAGCTGTACGGAGTGAGTCCTGGGGATTCCAGGAGGGGTGGGAGGGGGTGCACTGGATATCCCTCTGGGCCTCTAGAAGATGGAGTTCAGCCCTTTTAGTCCCTGCATTCTGCTGACCGAAGGGCATGATTATTTATCTAAGATAGAGGAAGTGATTCCCACACCTGATGTGTCAACTGGGGGTGAGTCCTGAGGTTAACAAAAGAGTGGTGATGCCAGTGACGGTAGTAGTGATGACAGCTGGTATTTAGCAATGGCAGTTAAGTACAGGCAGAATGGTAGATGAGTTACTTACCTGATCTTTCAATCCTTCCAACCGCCTACCAGGTAAATAGTGTTTTGCTGATGAGGAAACTGAAGCTCAGAAAGTGGTTGGAGGTCACAGAGCTGCAACTGGCAGAGATGGGGTCCACCTGCACCCTGGCCACCTCTCCCTCCCCACCTCCTCCAACTTTTTCCTTGGCCCATGCAATTTCGCAGGCCTGCTGGCCTCCTGGCTCTCTTGGCAGTTTGCCTGCCACACTGTTGCTCCAGATTTGTTCTTGTTCCAGAGCCTGGAACGCTCCTCCATCACGCACCCTCGAGGCTGGTGGCTCCAGTGGGCCATACAGATCTCTGCTCAAAAGAAGATCTTCTCTGATGACCCCACTGCCAGCTGTCACTCCATCCCCTTACCTGCTCCTCAGTAGCATTTAACACTATCCAACTATATATTATTCATTTGCTTGTTCAGCCTTCAGTTTGCTCTATTAGAGTGCAAGGCCTGTGGCAGGGGCTTTGCCTCTTACTCACTACTGTGTCACCAACACCTGGAATACTGCTTGGAGATGTAGTAGATGCCCAATTCCTTATTAGAAAATTAATTAAATGAGCTTGGTTTGAAACAAATCAGAGTAGCTGGGATCGTGTTTGGTTAATAAAGGCTAAAAACCATTTTCAATTACTTCTATACTTATCTTAAACAGCAGTGCCCACAGGAGGTACCCCTTCCTGGCTAGGCCTCATAGAGGTGGCATTCAGGGCAGTTCCCATGAAGCCCGGTCATGGTGTCCATCAGGCACTTGGGGAGGGGAAGGGGCTGCCCAGGGCATTGCGGCAGCCCAGGGAGGGCCTGAATCTTTCCAGAACTCTGTGCTTGTAGCCAGCTCCAGAGGCATATAATGGAATCAGATCACTTCTCTTAACTTCATTTTATAGTGGCTCTTCATTTTGGAGCAAGAAATAGTGTTTTGTATCCATCAGGGCTCTAGTTTACATACCCATCTGACTCATCAGATTTAGCTCCAAAAAACCTTTGCCTGTTTCCAAAATCCAAATCCACCCTTGGACAACAAAGAATGTGTTAGTTTCTGAAGGTTGTTCTAGAAAGTGGTGTAGATGGACTCTTGGATAGAATTCACGGCAGATGCTTTGAAGGGGAACAACATGTTTTACTCGTACACACACACACACACAACACATAATCAGCCAGGCTGCAGATAGTCAAGATGCACTGTCCAAACATCAACATGCACTCCTGGCCACTGCCAAGCAACACATCTGCAAGAAACAAGGGTAACAAGCCCAGATCTGGGAGGAACCGAGAGGTATCCTTCTCATACATCAAAGTCATGGTCTCCAAGCCTGAACAAGTACTTTCGAATGGATGTCACTATTTTCTTTATTATGCTTATCTCAAGGACACGTGGTCCATTTGCATCAGTAATAGTGCTCTTTCAAAGGCAGTTAATATTCTGCTGTTTGTGCAAAGCTGCCTTCTTCCTTCTTCTCCCAGGGACGAGTTAGCCTGGTGGTGCCTTGCACCACATCCCCAGCAAAGAACAAGGAGCTGAGGAGGCAGAGAAGCTAAGGACAGAGCAGGGCCTTACTCATTCCCTCAGTCTTGCGGTAGTTTTTGAGGGCCAGGCACTGGGAATACAGAGAGGTCCCCAATGCGGCCCAGACCTCCAGGAGAAAGTCCAGTGGGGAGATGTATTTGTACTTTGGGAAAGTGACAGGGGCACAGAGTTAAGCAGAAGGACTGGCAGAGTGTCTCAGAGGGAGAGAGCTCAGTGGGGGAAACGGCCAGCTGGACAGGAGAGCTGTGAAGTAGAGAGGAGATGGGGCATTTGGTGCTCACTCCCTGTGATGGAGCAGGAACAAGGGAAACGGAGAGGGCTTCCCCATGGTGGTTGCCGCCTTCTGTGTAGATGAGATCACCCGGATAAAAAGGGGAAGGAGAAGGGAGTGAAGGTAGAGCCCTGAGAAGCCTGCAGATGTCACTGGCCCCAGATATTACTGAATAAAAAATGTCCTTGTGTGATACCAGCGCTGCAAAGCCAATGCACAAAATTATTTCACTTGTTGAAATGAACTGATAAATTAGTCAAAACATAATTCCCTGTCCTCAAGGAGCTCACAGCCTGGTAGCAGAATCCAAAGTCACATGCACAAAGCAATTAACAAATAGTTCAAAACAGTGCATTATGCTAAATTGTGCAGAATAAGCTCAATCATGCTTTAAGCATTTGGAAAAATGGCTGAATATAAAAGCTAGGAAGGAACTGTGGAGGAAGGAAGGTCTGAGCCCCTTCACAGTGGGTAGCTGTGCTGAGAGCTCAGCTCTGCCACCCAGCAGCTGCCTGACCACAGGCCAGCTATTGAATATATCTGGGGTCAGTGTGCCCGTACTAAAGGTCTTGGTCAACACAATCTATGGTGGCTTCCAGCCAGACCTGTTATTCTCTGATTCTGTGTCTTGGAAAAGTTGAGATGAGATGAGGGTAGGATAGAAGAAAGGTCTTAGGGATGATCAGATCCTCAGCAACAGCATCAAGGGGCAGAAATGGGCAGTCTTGGTGCCCAGATGTGAGAAGATACGGCCTTGGTTTGAGCCCTTGCCATCTGTTGCCTGGTCTGTTATTACCTTCTGACAAACAGTGAGCCAGGGCCTAAGTCTAGGCATTAAGTATTACTAGCCCTAAGGCATGGCCATGGGAATGCAAGAGAGGCCAAATAGGCGGGACACTGTTCTGGAAGAAATGGCAAAGTGTGGTGACAAAGTGGGTGTGTTGGGCATGAGGGAGTTTTGGCCTGACAGCTTCCTGCCTCCAGTTTGGAAAATCACGTTGTCCTTGAATGGAGTCCTGGGTCCAAGATTCTGACTCCATCCTTGGACCACCCTCCCGATTCTACCCAATCCCCCAGCTTCAGTGATAGGAATGCTACGTTGATCACCTCCGTGTTCCCTCATTAGATGCCACCTTTGCCCCAACTCACACATCATTTGTTCGTCCACAAACAAGCTCGATGGAGTGAGTACTGTTCACTTGGAATACAGGGCCAAGAGGGCATCCCTGACTCAGTGGACAGAACGGAGCAGGGGCATGGACCCGTGACTGACAACACTGTGTGGATAATAGAGACCAAGCCAGTATTGTTTGGGTGTTGAGGTATAGCTTGGACCAGGTGACAAATAGAGTTTTTTGTTAAAAAAGCTATATTGAGGTATTAGTTACGTATCATAAAATTTACTAATTTTAATTGTACGATTCAGTGATTTTTAGTAAATTCACAGAGTTGTGTAATTATCACCCCAGTCCTATTCTTGAACATTTTCATCACCCCCAAGAAGATTATTCATGGCCATTTGCAGTTATTTCCTATTCCCATCTCCAGGGCCAGGGAAGTACTAATACTTTTCTATCCATAGATTTGCCTTTTCTAGACATTTCATATGTATGGAATCACACAACATGGGGTCTCTTGAGTCTAGCTTCTTTCATTTAGCATAATGTTTTAGAGGTCTGTCCATGTTGTTGCATGTATCAGTACTTCATTCTCTTTTTATTTCTGAATAGTATCCCATTGTATGGTTACATCACATTGTGTTTATGCGATCACCAACTGATGGGCATTAACAGAGGGTCTTAGGTGCCGTATTACAGCCCAGCTGAGAGTTCCCAGAAGGGCAACTAAAATCAGATTGGCACGTAGCATTATGAATCTTGCTCCACAAATAAAGATGTACAAGAAACGTCCTGAACTTGATTTTCTTTTAGTCCAATTAGGTCAGGTTCTGAGCCCCCTCTACCATCCCACTGGTTGGTGAGGATTTCAGTCTCAGTTAATGGTTCTTCCCCTGACACCTGTGCAAAGCTCCCAGAAGTCCCAATGAGCAAATTCTGAGAAGGCTGCTTCATTGTCCACAGGCCCATGGTCCTCTGAGGACTGGCCGCCTCCACGTGCCCTGGGCATGCATAAAGCTCTGGAGGTGGTTATGGCTGCATGTAGTAACTTTGTTCGTGCTAATTTCACATACATAAAAATACAACTGGGGCTTGATCCTAGAAGTGGAATTGCTGGGTCAAAAGGTGTATGAAGTTGTGATTTTTGAGAATTAAACCCAAAATTTCTGCAGAGGTTGTACGAGTTTGCTCTTCATCTAGCTGTGTATCAGAATGCTTATCTCCCACACCCTATCCAACACAGCATTATCAAACTTCGGTCTGACCAAAAAAAGTATCATAATATGGCTAATTACCATTTTGGTTATAATGAATGAGGGTCAATATCTTTTCATATGTTTATGAGGTGTTTCTGTTTTTTTTTTTGTCAGTAAACAGTTTGTTAGTATCCTATGCCCATTTTTCTATTTTATTATTGATGTATAGATTTTCTGTATTAGGAGAAGTTAGCATTTTATTTGTGGTAAGTTACAAATATTTTTTTCCCAGCATGTTTTCTTTCCTTTCTCCTCGTGATTTTACCTAATGGTTATTTCGGTCATGCCAATTAAAAAAAAAAATGGTATAGAGCTGAACTGATCAATCTGTTCATTTATAGATTTTGAGTTTCATGTCATCATTAGTGTACATAAATAGTCTTCATGATTCCTTTTAGTATTTTTATGATTTCAATTCTAATGTCTAAATCCTTGATTCACTGGGAATTTATTCTAGAGTACTGTATGAGATATAGATGCAGAATTATATTTTTTCTAGATGGTTATCCAGTTATCACAACAATTTTTTTAAATGATTCACCTTTTCCCTATGGATTTGAATTGTGGCCAACATTTTAAAGGTTGAGAGAAACTACTGACTTGACTTCTAAGAGATTTTACCAGTTATATAACCACCACTGGGTTTGGGGGTACCCTTTTCTCCACATCCTTACCAAGATTTGATATTTCATCTTTTAATGTTTTGCCAATCCAATAAGCAGAATGTGGTGTTTTGTTGTTGTTTTAATGGGAGGAAATAGTTACAGAAAGGAATACAATACAGTATGTCAAATGCCTAGAGGTAGAGGCTGATGAATTGCCACTGCAGGGAGACCAGCTTTAGGACAGGCAGCAAGAGCTGGTGTTGAGGACTGGAGTCAGCACAGGCCTCAGGTAAAAGACACTGGGTCCTGAATATCTATGGGGTAGTGTATCCAGCACTGGTAAAACTCCCCTTTTGTAAGGGTCTGGGAAGTGGTATATGCCTGGAGACACAGCATAGCTGGAAGCCTGGCTGGGGAGGTGGGACTGATGTATGAGTGTCGAGGGGTCATGGAGCCCCTTGGGTCTGGTGAGGCTGGTCTCTCTGTCCCGCTAACCCCCACCCTACTCGACTCGGTGAGAACCTATGATTCTATTCCAAGGTATCTTTGCTGTTTCTACTGGTCTGGTCCCAACCAGTATCATCTCTTGTCTGGACCACTACAGCAACATCCAGCTGTCCTGTCTGTGAGCCTGAGCTGCCCTTCAACTGAGTCTCCACTTTGCATCAGAGAAATTTTTTAAAATTCAGCTCTGATCATCTGCATTTTTCCTCCCTAAAACTTATAAATGATTCCTTACTCTCAGGATGAAATGCAGAGTTCCTGATCAGACTCACCCTCTCTTCAGTCTTATTCCTGCTCCCTGCAGTTCTTTATGACTGTGTCACACAGGCTTCATTCCTCAATGGCACCAGACCACTTTTCCCCCACAGAGCCTTTGTACGTGCTGTTCCTGGGCCTAGATGCTCTGCCCCTCTCAACCCACATTTCTCCTGGTTAGTGTCTATCCACCTGTCCTCTCTTGGCATGGAGGGTCTTCCCTTATACTTCTCTGTAGATCAGGTACACCCCTGCTCTTGGCACCCTATAATTTTCCCTCATAGCAGTTAGCACAATTGTAATTATTTAGTTATTTTAATAACCATTTGTCTAATTTCTGTTTCTCTCACTAGATTATAAGCTTCACATTGCTGTATCCCCAGTGGCTAATGGAATGCCTGGCATAAAGTTGGCATTCAGTAAATATATTTTTCATTGATGAATAATGAGGTATAACTGTAAAGCGATGAGGCTGATTCCAAATATCATAAACAAATAACAATGTCTATTCCTCCCTACTGGGAATGCCAATCCACCCTCATCTTGATTTACCAAAACCTTCTCTTTCTTCAAGGCCCCCAGTCTAATCGCTACTTTTTTGGAAAGCATTTTTACCTCCTCTAGTCTTCTTGGATTGCTTGTTTTTCCAACCCCTGTGGTGCCCCCTGACAAGAGAAGAATGAAGGAGGGAAGGCAATGAATGGGAGACACCATGATGGTATTTTCCCAAACAACAGGGAGTTATTTTCCATTCTCTCTACTCCTTTCATTTGCATATACAGCCAGGTCCCCTAATATGCTTTCATTGCTCCTATAGGAGCTGTCACAGAGTTGATTAGATCAGTAGAATTTGATGACTCAAAGTCACCCAGTATGATTCCTCATTTTACAGATGAGAAAAACTGAGGCCCAGAGAGGTTGATGTTTGCAACAATTACCTCTGTTGGGTCTTATAATACCAATTAGTATCACTTCCCAAAATAAATGTTCTCAATATCCCAACTCCACAAGAGTATAAATGCCTTATTCTGTCTGTTTAAAAGCCCTGGTTTTGACTGTCTCAGTGGTAAGATGAGCCCTGAAAGGTGGGTCCCCTGTCCTGCCCCCCGTATAAGAGAGCTGATTAGTCTTGGGTATGGGTCAACAACTCTGGTTGGAATCAGATCCCCACACTAAGTGGGTTCATCCTGAGACCTTATACAGCCCAATTGAAATAATGTACCATACATTTGTTTAAACAATTACAAAACAGCAAAAGCAATCTGCCTTTCCCTCAACAGTCATATAGGATCAACTGGGAAACTACTATTCAAAACAGCCATGGAAAGGGAGAGAGGTCTAAAAATTTGAACTCTAACAACTGTCAGTGACTTCTTCTCCCTAATATATTTGCTTTCTGGTTCCAAAAACCCAGGCAAGAAGAACATAACTTTAATAAACACATGTAAACAGGACACAATACAATCTTTAAGAAGGAATAAAAAGTGGTCCCTTGACATCTAGGGAATCAATAAGAAATTAGGCAAAGTCCCAGTGAGGTTTGGCAGTATGCAAAGATGGATATCCAGAAGGAGCTTACCAAGGACTCCAGGCTGGGGAGGGGACGGCCCCTGCGAGTGCTAGAAGGTGTTGGGCGAGAAGGGTCCTGGAGGGACTCCAGTGCCTCGGTGGGGCTCGGGCAGCAGGAGTGGCGGTGAGGTCATTCTACAGGCCAGCTCTCCATGTGCCCATTTTTCCTCTGCACCGTACCTGATCTTCGGAAGCGTTGGCACAGAGCCTTGTCTCTGTCCTCCTGCTCCTGCAGGGGCTTAATTATGTGCAAGAGGCAACTGTAGTATATTCCCATGCACATACGATTGGCTTTTAGCTCTTTTAATAAAGAGTTCTAGCTTATATATTTCAACTCTATACTGTGAATAATAAGCATTTTTCATCATATTTAAAGAAATGGGTATTATTTGGTATTTTTGCCACAACTGCTGAATAGTCAAGGATTGTAATCATTTTTTCTTTTCACTTTAGGAAGCTAAATTTCATCTGTTTCTTGTTTATTTCTGGCAGGCAGAAGAGAACTTTAACAAACGCATTGACACGTCCTGGGAATAGCTGCCAGTTCTTGAGATCAGGGTCCTGAGAGTCCCCAGTGGGGGCAGCTGCTTCCTTTCCCAGCACAAGGAAGAGAGAATGACCCGCAGCTCTCCTGTGGCCCCTGTCTCAGAGCAGCTCAGTTACGGAAGCCATGCCTTTATGCCCCTTATTGTCTTATTACTGAAACAAGTTATTAGGTGAATTTCTTTGAGCATTTCAAAGCATTTCTTGCTGTTTACTCTCTTCCTCATGTCTTCTTATGGCCACATGACCACAGGTGAATTGCGTGATGTCTTTTCATCTGTAACTTAGCAATGGTAGAATCTCCTTCTCAAAGTTGTGGGGAAGATTGAAAGACATCACTTAATAACTATATTGTTCCTCATTTCCTTCCAATCTATAAGGCCTGCTAAAAATGAGAGCTCTGTATTCCAATATGAAGCACGATATCTCTCTCTTATTAAGAAGCTTTCCTTACTCCCTAAGTAACACCCTCCAACATTCTCTTCAATCACATGTTTGCTTGAAATTTGCACACAATAAAGCTTAATTTGCTTCATTAAAGATTTCACTTAGCAACCTCTAATCTTGCCACTTTTATCATCTAGCTCTTTCAAAGGGATTGATGTTATAAAACAAAAGTTTAAGGGAATCTAAGTTTATTCAGAAAATTTGAAAAGCCTTATATTAATATACTTTTAAGAGAGGTAAAAGAGTTTTGCCACAATAAAGAAATTAAGTTCAGAAATGAGGATTTCCAAGGTGGGAGTGTCATGTAATCAGGCCCCTAATCCACAGAGTAGCTGTTGAGAGCGGAGGCTGTAGCATTGAGGTAGAAAGTCCCCTGCCATCACCTGGTGCTTAAAGCTGAAGCTGGTCCTCATGTATATGATGAGTCATACAGCATGAGAGTTGTGGGTTAGATGAAAGAAGTTCTTCTAAAGTCTGTTGTATTTTGGGATAGGCAGTAGAGAAACATTCACAGTCTACTTATAATTTTTAAAAGCAAGTTAGGGTTAGGTGTGTTTCTTTCTTAGGTCAAGCAGCTATACTGATGAGCTCATAAGGCCCCCCTCTAGTGCCAGGCTTCTCCTCTGCTCTGGCTCTCTCTGTCTTCTCACTCTCTATTTTGTCTTTTTGCATGTGTGTGCCTGTGGCCTGCTTGGTACAGTGGGAAGAAGTCAGTGGCTACGATGAAAACCTGAACACCATCCGTACCTACCAGGTGTGCAATGTCTTCGAGCCCAACCAGAACAACTGGCTGCTCACCACCTTCATCAACCGTCGGGGGGCCCATCGCATCTACACAGAGATGCGCTTCACTGTGAGAGACTGCAGCAGCCTCCCCAACGTCCCAGGCTCCTGCAAGGAGACCTTCAACTTGTACTACTATGAGACTGACTCAGTCATTGCCACCAAGAAATCAGCCTTCTGGTCTGAGGCCCCCTACCTCAAAGTAGACACCATTGCTGCAGATGAGAGCTTCTCCCAGGTAGACTTTGGAGGAAGGTTGATGAAGGTCAACACAGAGGTCAGGAGCTTCGGGCCTCTTACTCGGAATGGTTTTTACCTTGCTTTCCAGGATTATGGAGCCTGTATGTCTCTTCTTTCTGTCCGTGTCTTCTTCAAAAAGTGTCCCAGCATTGTGCAAAATTTTGCAGTATTCCCGGAGACCATGACTGGGGCAGAGAGCACATCTCTGGTGATTGCTCGGGGCACATGCATCCCCAATGCAGAGGAAGTGGATGTGCCCATCAAACTCTACTGCAACGGGGATGGGGAGTGGATGGTGCCCATCGGGCGCTGCACCTGCAAGCCTGGCTATGAGCCTGAGAACAGCGTGGCCTGCAAGGGTAAGCCCTGGGACCTCTTGAAGCTTCTGCTTTCTACCCACCTGGGTCAGAGCTTAGTTGAAAAGTTTTCCCACCTCCAGCTCTGGATCATAAAGGAACAGAAGAGCCTAATGGCTCATTACAAAGCTCTGGAGAATCTCCATCCCCAGTGCTAGGCCTGATGATTTTCCAGTTGTGTCAAACCAGAATGTCAATATTTGTGGTGGGGGCAAGAGATGGGGAGAATTCCAAATGGTGGATAATAACTCAATAACAACTCAGGTACATTTAGTCTGGGGACACTGACATTCATTCTCTCTCTCTCTCTTAGACAGACACATTTACACACACACACACACACACACACACACAACACACACACACACACACACACACACACACACACACACACACACACACACACACTCCTATATCCTGTCTAGCACCACACTCTGAGGCATGGAGAATTTGGGTTGTCATGGACAATTCAACAATTCTCTCAAGGGTAATTGAGAAGTGCCTGAATTTGGAAAATATTTTAGTTCATTCCAGTCCAGTTCCCATAGCACTCTACTTGGTACTGAACCCATGTAGCTCATTAACTCAAAGCCTTCTGGCTTGGCTGTCTCCCTCCAGGGGCTCAATGCCAGGCCCTAGGGCAGGGATGGTGCCCAGCTTTAGTGTGTCCAGGAAGGAGATGAAGCTACTAGAACGAGGGTGGCATGGAGCCATGTGTTGTGTTGCCTTGCTTATGAATGACACACTGTGATGCAAATGTTGCCGCTTGGGAGTGTCAGGGTCCCATGCGCCCGCATTGGCTCTCCTCGGTTCAGAAGAGCACATGTCCAACACATGGCAATAGATGTGCTGAGCTGGCTTGAGACTCAGTCTTCTCTGGGGGAGAATAGAGGGGACTAGAGGGCCCACAGCTTATCTGTTGCCTAAGTGCATGCAAGCTGAACATGGCAGGGAATCCAGAGCTGGGGAAGAGAAAACTGCTTTCCTTTATTAAATTTTATTTGCAGCCTTCAAAATTTCACACTCTTTCAAGAACAAGCCTTCCCACATGGACCTCAGAAATGACCACTGTGACCCTAACTCATCACTCGGGTTGCCCCGAGTTCTTTGGGGACATCTTGAAGGTGGGGGGCTGTATTAGCTCCTTCTCCTTATGAGCTCTATGCCAGTTGTCTTCCCCACCATGCCTGGGCAGCAAACCATCCCTTGCATGTCTCCTGCCCCACTTAACTTGCTCCCCAAACACCTGCAGGGAGGCACCAGGCACAGGGTTGCTAATGCCCATCAGCTCTACAATCCTTCAGACTCAGCTAATTGCCTGGGCTGGAGCACTTGCACAGTCTTTCTGAGGCCTGCTGAGAGCTGAAAGCTGTGCCTTTGTGTCTTTATTGGATTTCTTGGTTATGGTAGTCGTGATGGATGGTGTGGAAACAGAGGGGAACGAGTGCCAGATCAAGGGATGAATCAAAGCAGACAGCTTTAAAGCCAACCCAGCCTGGTCCCACAGCTTTCCTCTTTGTCCCATTGGTTGGGGGTGGAGCAGAGGCGCCCTCTCTGGCATCCATCAGGGTCTAAGTGGGGACCCAAACACTAGGCTGAGTTCTTAAAGGTGCAGGTGCAGCAGCTGCCAGGCATGCGTGCACTAGCTGGGTGATTTCTCCAGGCTTCAGAGGGCTGCCACACTGCACTTGCTGGCTGGGGCCCTCTCGTTTTCCTCATTATTTCTTGAGCAGAATGGCAGGAAGTAGAGCAAGCATTGATTAGTTCTGATTTAATTGGGACTCTGGGAACAGGCTCTCATTTCTTTGGGCTAATTGGAACTTTTCTCTTTTGGGGGGTTCTGCTGTCCGAGCTGCTTGTCAGTCACCTCCTGTGGTTGTCCTGGGAGGGCCTGTGGGGACAAATATGTAAATCCAACTGGTTTCTTTCCACCCCCCTTACTCAGCCCAAGCCCCCTAACTTCTGGTGGACATTCTTAATCTAGAACTATTGCGAACCTGGCTTGACTTCACAAACTGCTTATTGCAAACTCATTGCAAGGTGGAGAAATGGGGAGCCTGGGGCACCATCACTTTGCCATTTCGGAGGCACAGGCAGCCACATTTTGGTGGCATTTCTGAGAGTGAAGAGTGGCAAGCTAGGCAGCATTATGGATTCTGCGGCCCAGTAGCCCGGCTGAGCTCAGTGCTCCAGAAGGGCAGAGAAGCCCCCTTCCCACCCCTTTTTCTATCTCAAGAACTTCTAGCTGCATCCTTCAGATTCTTTGTCCCTGGCTCTGCTGGTAACAGAGCTGTAATGACTGAGCCAGACCTCCTTCATAGCAGTTCTTGGGTGGCCTGCCTAGAACAGCCCATCCTGTCCTTTTCAGAAACTCAGGGAAGGGTGGAGGCCAGAGAGTTCTGGGTGAGAACAGCAAGCCTCCATCAGCCGTCCTGGTAGGACTGGAGAAAGAAGGCGAGCTACTCCTTCCCAACACCCTGGAGCCTGGCTGGGCAAAACCTATGTGGTTCTGTGACTCACAGTTATTCTGATAAATTTTCTTTTTGGGATATTTGAAATTGGGCCTTTGCATGTGTCAAATCGATAGGGTGGAGGAAAAATATCCTTTATATTGCTTTACTGGCAAGGCAGACTCTCATCTTGAGCAGGAACCTTGTTCTGACTTTGGCTTTGCTTCTGCTGAACCCTCTCCTGTCAGTCACGGTGACCAGTCACTTGGTTGTGCAAAAGTACCTGGGGACCGATTAGGGAGCTCAGCCAGCAAAGAGTGGTCCCGGCCTAGAGGTGGGAGGGTGGAGAGAGGACTGGGGACTAGAAGAGGAAGCCGTGGGGGGAGATTGTGCATTAGGATGTGTGGCAAGCAGCTGACATGCTTCCTAGAGAGCTCCAGTGCCCAAGGCCTGTTCCAGGCTCATCTTTTCTGCGCACACCATTTCGACTGATCAGGCAGAACCACGGCAGCCTGCTGTCCCCACCTGTGAGTCTGACCCCAACATGTGTTTGTCTCTATGAAATTGTTGATTATTAGGAAAATGGTCCATTTACTTGAGCTTCAAGTTTTATGCTCATAGGAGAGTGGACTCTTGAGAAATCATGGCTTCACCTTTACTCACACCCATATCTTCCTGAGCAGGTTGATGGCTAAGTCAATTTTCCGTGTGGGTCCCTGCAGCCTAACTGTCCCTGGGGCCAGGGACACCAAGAGTTCCTACTCAGCAAGCTCTTTCTGTGCTGTAGAACCTAAGGTGTTGCATCAGCTGAAGTTGGTCTCCAGAGAGGATGGCTGGGCTGAGAGTAATGATTGCTAAGAGGAAACTGGCGTCTTAACAGTTTGTTAGAAGTTTGGGGCTATAGTACCCCATATGGGTGGCCTGGGAAGGCTCACAGGTACTGTGACAGCCTCTGGCAGCCAGATCCCAGCTGGAACAGTGTACACAGGGGGCTTGGATCTGTTTCTCCCAGGAACAGTCCCTGCAGCTTCCAAAAAGGGCTGCCTTATTGGCCCGCCTTGGCAGCCACCGTCAGGATTCAGGAAATGGCAGCTGTACACATCCTCCTACCCTAGTGGGTGTGCAGGCCTACTATGGCTCACCGCCACGGAGTGCATGCACTGACCTTCGGTTGGTGGTGCTGTGATTCGCAGGAGGGTTCAGGTGGACAGAGAGGGGAGGGGGCTTGTCCAGGCAGAGGTCTACCCGAGCAACAGGAGCTGGTCTGAGTCCTGGCTTTGCTCTGAACTTTGTGGTGGTTTTTAGACAAGTCCTTTTCCATTGAGAGACCTATTTTCTATGCCTGCCTTTTATGGTGTATGAAAGTCAAGTAAGATAATGGGATATGAGAATGTTCTTTGAGCCATGCTGTGCCATATATTGCCAGGTGTCATTGCCCTTAAGCCCTAAAGCACACCACCTGAATGGCTACTGAAGGAATAAGATTCTGGAATGATAGTGGCCTTTGGTGTCCCCACCCAGAGACACAAGTCAGCTGGCATCCTGAACGCTCAGTCATCACCTGTCTGCACCTGCCCAGACCTAGCCCCATGAGTGTCCAGCAGTGACCAGTGAGATCAGCACAGAGACATGATCCACTGTCCCTCAACAGGTCGATGGGTCATTAACATATGTTTGAATGGTGTGGCCTTGAGGAAGGTGATCTAGATAGGGGGTCTTTGCAAGCTGAAGGTCTGCATTGGGAGAGAAGGCTCCCCAAACCTAAGAGAGAATGGTGGTTTTCTGAAGCAGTGACTCTTGATCAGAGAGTGGGCATGAGAGACCATAGGAAAGGTTTTATAAAATGACATCCTCAGTGTGCCCTTCTGAGATTGTATTGGGTGGATTTGGTGGGGGCCCAGGCTGAGAACCCCAGGTGTAATATCTAGTCCAAGGCCATCTACTCTTTAGGAGAAGGGAACCCCTGGGGAGGTCACTGAAGGCATTCTTGGATTTCTAGGACTTGTAGAAAGGGCAGACCTGAGAGGATGTACAAGGGGTCTGGGAGAGGGAACTTTGGGCACAAGCTGGAGGCTGGGTGGACTGAGCACAAGGCCTGCAGACCCGCAGGGAGGAGATGCTCAGAGCATCACTGCACCTTGAGTGGGGCTGGCGGCTGTGTGAAGGCGGGGCAGGGCCCCGATGAAGCCAGAGTTGCATTTGCCACCTCAGCTGCTAGAAAACTCAAGAAGAGCTTGGGGCTGAGGAGAGAGGGGCAGAAAGCTAAGGATAGACTGTCTAGGGGGTTAGAAAAAAGGGCAGGCTTCCTTGCCACTGGTCAGCACCAGCTTGGTTACGCCTGACTGTCCTTGGAGCAGCAGGGGTCCACCACTGTCATCAAGGGTCCAGTGGAACCTGCAGACTTTCTATGCCCTGCTCAGCGCCTGCCAACCAAGGCTGGGGCTGAGGATCCATGTTCCACAACCAGGGAACCTTGTAGCCTTCCTGGGAGGCTCTCAGGTCAGGTAGAGCCATTCCAACCCTAGATGTTGGCAGGTCCTTGACAACTCCTAAAGAACAGAGCATTCCTTGTCCACTCATCTCCCCGTGCTGTGTCTCCCTGACACCCTGGGTATCTGCTGAAGCCCCCAGATGGGCTGGCTACATCGTGGACACTGCCTTGGGCAGCCTTGCGGCCGTGCTCCCCAGGGAAGCCACTCCCCGCCCTCCCTGGAGGTCTCCTCTCCTTCCACGGCTTCCATGGCTTCTGTGCTCCTCCCCCTCTCTCCAAGTGGGGGCCGCTTTTTTCCTTGGTAATTTTCCACCTACATGTAAATTCCTCCATGCCTGGAAACCCCAGGGACATTTTGAACCTTTCAACAGTTTCGGTCCCTTTGTCAACTTGAGCAGCTGAGATGAGCCAGTTTATAAGCCTGGGGGAATTGGGATGAAAATCTGCAGGATTCAACGGTGGAGAAAAATGTGTCTAATTTAGCTCTTCTTGGACAAAGAAATTTCTGGGGCCTGTTTCCGTCTCCCCTAGGGTTGCTGGTCCTAGCTCCAGGTCTCCGCCTGTCTCTTCACCCCAGGTGCTAAAAGAGAAGGTGGGAGCCTGAGGGAGTGTGTGTGTGTGTGTGTGTGTGTGTGTGTGTGTGTGTGTGTGTGTGTATGAGGCCGTTGTGCTGCCAGCCACATTCAGGGGCACTGAGAGACCCTTTCTGCTCTTTGCCCAGCAACTGTTGGCTGGTGCCTGAGAGGAAGGCCACGGCCTAGACAGCCTCCTCTCAAGCCACGGGAGACCAGCTCTGCTCATGGCTGGGGGAGATCAGGGTCATTAACACTGCAGCCCTGTAAGATGAGCTTCATAATAGGATTTCCCAACAGGCTACTTCATTTAGAAACCTCTCGGGCCTCCTCTGCTCCCCACGGAGGCCCTGCCCAGCACCGTCCAGAGAGGGATCTGATGTAATTGACTGGATGTAATGGGCTCTCACACCGGTTGAGCAACAGCAAACAGAGCTGGAAGGATGGCCCTCTGCCACACTGACTGATGCATATCAGGCCTGGGGCCTCAGTCCTGGACTCTGGTGGTGGCAGAGGATGGCAAGGGGGCGGAGGGGCAGGGGGTCTGGGTTCCAAATCCCCTGAGCTCTGCAACACCCCTTCTGCCTTTGAAAGATGGGTAGAAGTACCCAGATAGCATTGATGTTAACCACACAATCATGATTCTCTCAGGTCAGCTCTAGAGTTACTGAGAATGATGTGTCAGAGAGGTGGTCTGGGTGGAAGTCCATGACTTTGTAAATGTATCAGCAAAGATGAAGATGAAGGCACCAATGGTCATTACTGAGGTGGTGTGGGTGGTGGAAACATCACTGCACTGGGAGTCCAGCTGGGACCCTTGTGCCACCACTTCCTGCACCATCTTTGGCTCAGAAAGAGCTACTGAACTGGGAACTTCTCCAGTTGGGGTGGAGTGTGTGGGGTGGCGACAGGCCATGTATATTCTGACCTCCTCATCCATAGAGAGAGGGCAGCCAGGGTGCATTTCTGGGCACCAGTCTATAGAGCCCCAGCTGGCTAATGTCAGAGCAGGGATCAAAACCAGATCCAGGGAGGCCACTATCTGCCTGTTTCTGAGACTGGGTCATGTTGAAATTAACCATCCTTAGAAACGCAACCAATAGTTTCCAGGAATATCAAACTTCTCTGCTGTTCTCTCATGAATACCCTTTCTTGTGTCTGTGTAATCTCTTGTTTCCCCTTGGGGTCCAGGCACTCCCTGGAGCCATGCTCTGTGGTTATACATTTCTGCGCTGTCCAGCACAGAGCCCCATGTTGATTACCATCATCTGCTTTTTAACTTCTTTGGGAGCAAGATGGCTCTGACATGTTGACCTGCCTATAAGCCATCCAAAGGGTGCACAGCATTCTGGGGGTGGCTGCAAACTCCCTGGGAAGGATGAGGTGTAAGGCTTTGTGTTTACAGAAAAAGACAGAGGGAAGGTATTGGGGCTGTTAGCTGGAGGCCTGGTCTTGGCTTTCTGATTGGCATCAGGGACCAGCATGAATCCTCGCTCTGGCAGGGCTGCAGCCAGACTCGCCCCTTTTGATTCCTGTCCCCATCTCTCTCAAGCTGGACAGTGCCTGTCTACAGAGCTTGAGCAAAAATTTCCTTGCCTGGGATCACCTGGATGGGGAATCACCACTTTTGAGTTTGAAGTATGGAGATGAAAAATCAGCCTGAATCCGAGCCTGATTGGAGTGGGATCCTTCAGTTCTGGGTCCTGGGAGCTTGATGGTGGAAGCTCTGTTTTTGGTCTGATGGTCTGAATTCCACTGCTTTTGGCCATGGACAAGCTGTGTTGATGGTGCCCTAATGCTCCTGGGTCTCAGTTCTCCCTCAAAGCAGGAGAAGAAGACAGAATAGTCAGCCCAGGGAAGTTGAAAATGGAGAAGGAATAAATCCCAAACACCAAGAGCAAATCTTATTTTACCAACAGGGCTTTGACAGAGACACTGAGAGAGGGATACTCCTGGCCTTTCCCTAGGGGAGGGGGGGGTCTCTGCCTATAGATGTCCAGCTACACTATCCTTGCTGGCTGGCTAAGAGCTTGGTACCACTTACTGTAAGGCAGCTGAGCCCTCTACTTTTACCTCAAGGACCAGTTACTGAGGCAGGGCAGGCCAGTCCCAGGGAGATGTGGCTTAGTACAGACTGTATGTCTGGGTCAGCTCTAGGTCCCAGGAGCTGTCTCATGACAGAGAGCATTACTGTGTGCCCACCTAGCCTGCTCCAGGGTGAGCCTGCACAGCTGTGGGTATTCTGGAGTCATCTTCTAGCATGCGTGCATGCATGCATGCATACGTGTGTGTGTGTGTGTATGTATGCATGCATGCACTTATGGCCAGGCAGGTCAGGAGGAAATCAGCTCTGCCGTTTCAGGCCCTGGTGAGGTTGGCAAGGGTTGGGAGGTATGTGGGGAGCCTCCAGAGCCTTCTTGGAATCACAGGACAGAAACTCAGGGTCAGGGAGGGCCAAGCCCAGACCAGAGAGTTTTGCATTGGGAGTGGGACACAGTTCAGGAGGACTGGACAACAAAACAGGCCATTTGGTTCCTGGCTCGTCCCTGGCCTCTGTCAGGAATAGCCCACCAACTCTGTGGGCACACATCCCTAGTGGGGGCTAGAGTTCCTTGGTCTTCAGGTATGACCCTTGGGGGCCTGCTCTGGCCATCTCCTTGCAGGCCTCAACAGTTCTGGCCTCCAATTCCTCAGTCAAGTTGGACTCCACTCATGAGTTCATGTGGACTAAGTAGCACCTATGCTCATTCTTTCTTTAGGTGCTTATTGGGCATCTACCAATCCCAGACCCTTTATACTTATATATTCAGATTGAGCAATCTTACTTCTAAGAATTTGCTATTCTTAGCCTTTAGAACATACTTGCAGTGTCCAGAGGATAAGGGGTCATGAGTGGCTCTGTTACATTGGAGAACCCAATGGAGGATGTCCCCACACTCCCCCCAAGTTAGATAACACCTCTAGGGACAGTCAGTCCAGCCCACCAGGTGACATTTACTTTGCTTTCCCGCCAGGGTCCCCCAACCTGCTCTTAGACACCCCCAGAGGTGGAACACTCAGACTCCCTGACATTCAGCCTGGTTCATCTCTGAGCCCTTCTCCCTAGCACTGAAATGAATCAAGGGCCCACTGCTCCAGTCCCTGGGTTGGAACTTTTGTGCAAATCTCCCTTCTCCTAAGTTACCTTTTGTCGTTATTATAAAAAAAATATTTTTTTGACATATGAAAAGTACATTTCCCTCCCACTCTGGTGCTCACCAGGCTCCCTCACTTTCACAGTTTCTGATATTCTCTTGCAGAGAAGGTCCATGCATTTGCACATCAAGCATACAAACATGTCCTTTTCCCACCTGCATAGGGGCATACCGCTTAGGGCTTTTTACCTAATTCCCCTCAGTCCCTTGCTTACTTCACAATAAAGGTTATGGTAGTTGGTAGTATTACATTGAAATGTACCTAGCTCATTCCAATCATTGTAGAATTCCCCTGGATGGGTGTACCTTTATTGAATTGGTCCTTCATTTATATACATCTGAGTTGGTCCTGTTTTTTTGTTATTTCTAAATAATGTTTCAGCAAACACCCTTGTGCATTCATCTCTGTACTTATGTGTGAGTATAACTGTGAGAGAAATTCGTCAATTAATTTAGTCAATGAATATTTACTGAGGAATTTCTACGTGCCAAGCACTTTTCTAAGAGCTAAGAATGCAACAAATTCTTAGGAGTAAAATTGCTTGGAGTATATAAATTTTTAATGTTCCCAAATAGTCCTCCAGAAAAGGCATTTCGACCAATTTTTGCTACGATCAACAATGTAATTGAGTTCCTATTCCCCATACCTTTGCCAAGATAATAAAACATCAATCTTTTTTTTATCCTTGCTAATCTGATAGATGAAATCCCACTGTGGTTTCAGTCTGCGCTGGCCTTGTTATGAGGGGTGTTGGACATGGCAAAGGTCTGTGAGTCGCCCTGTTCAGGAGTTGTTCAGGAATCGATAAGCTTTCCTGTGTAAAGCAGCATCAGGGAAGTTTCCTTGCTGGGACAGTTTGGAGTCTGCTCTCCAAAGTGAAGTGCTCTACCTTCACTTTCCTCAGCTCCATTCCCTCCCGCCCTGTATCCAACCCTTTGTGTCAGTTTTGCCCGTCTCTAGCATCAGGACATCTAGGCACATGCCGTGCACCTATTTTGGCATTTCGCAGAATATGGCAGGTGGGACAGGACAAGACCAGTGGGGGGCCCTGCCATTCTCCTGGTCCTGTAGCAAAGGAAAGCCCGTCAGCCTGCTTTGGTGGGAAACCTGCCCTGCCTCTTCCGGGCCTGTTCCAGGGCTCCCTGTTCACCACATTGTAGCACTGCTTTGCTCCACACAATGTCTAAGCTCTCAGCCTTTTTCCTCCCTTCCCCCCACCACACATCCTTTCCTGTAGCCATCCCAGCTTTCCTCTGGGCCTTGGCCCTCAGTCACCCCAGTGAGTCCCCTGCAACTGCCCCTTTCTAAATCATCAGCCTTCATCCCTCGCCTCCCCCAGCTTCTTCCTCATTTCTTCTGCACCAGGCAACCTTACCAGACCTGCCACCCCTTCCCCAGCAGCCCTGACTCAGTGTCAGCCCCCTTCCTGACCAGGTTCTATGCCCTGGGCTGGCGCACACCCTTTCCCCTGGCCCTGCTACAGCCCCAGGCTTGGCCTCTGCTGGCAAGGCAGTCTGAGCCCTGGGCAGCTGCTACTGCCTGCATCTCTTCTCGGTCTTTGTCTTCTAGCTCTGCAGCAGTTCACTCTCTCGGGGCCCTGCACTTCCTGGCTCTCTTTCTTGCAGTCTCCTTCTTCCCTCTTCTCTTCTCTTCCCTCCCTCCTTTCTTCCTCACTACTTTTTTGTTAAACATATTCAGGTTAAAAAGTGAGTCAACTTCAAGTAGTGACTCTGTAGCATCTTACTATGCTGATGGACAGTGACTGTAATGGGGTATGTGGGGGGGACTTGGTGATGGGGGGAGTCTAGTAAACATAATGTTCCTCATGTCACTGTAGATTAATGATACCAAAATAAAAAAGAAAAAGAAAAAGAAAAAGTGAGTCGGCTTAAGACAAATAATAAAGTAAATATTAAATTAAAACCCTGGCATGTAGGTATGGCAAAAAGCAGTAAAGATCACATGCAAATGACGGATGATTGGAAAGAGTGCTGACTTGCCCTGTTAACCTAGGCTAAGAAAGCACCTTATATACTTTCCAAGGCAGCTGCCCATTTCATTGTCAGCCATGGTGATGGTTATAACTTGGGTACAGGGCAAACTCTTCTGGATTGGCTGCCAGCTTGCACTGAAGCAATAATACCGTGTGGCTATCATTTATAAAGCTCTTACTATATACCAGATGCTCTCCCAAATTCTTTTCCTGCATTAGCTCTTAAATCCTCACAATAGCCCTATGAGGTACATACCATTATCATCATCATTTTTAGTTAGAGATACTGAGGCACAGAGAAGCTAGGCAATTTTGCCAAGGTCCTACAACATAGGACTCTGAGGCCTGACTGATAACTGCTATTTCCTACTCCTCCCCAGCTGGAAAAGAGCATGACTCACTCAGGGGCAGATTTGTGGGTTGTGATGGGAACTGGGGCTTCCGTGTTCCATTTAGACTGAAATACAAACCTTCACTTAGGTACCCAAAGAAAAGCCATCAGAGTTTGATCTGTGTTTCCCCTTGGCTAGGGTTGAAGTGGGCGGTTCACGGAGGACCGTGCTCGGAGATGAAGCCCCTCCACTTCCATCAAGCCTGGCTCTCCCCCTGACTCTTCTGCTCTCCAAGCTGGAGGGCAGGGCCATTCCTGGTATGTCTCTGTGTGCCAAACAAATGCCTGCTCTGTGCCATCTGTTAAATGAAAACAATACAAAATGCACTGAAAACAAAATTAGAGGAGGCAGTACGTGAGCAGAGGGGGAAGAAAAGTTTTGATTAGGATGTGTAAGAAAACATCCCAGCAGCACTGAGTAGAGCAAGCTCAGAAGAAACCAGGCAGGAACCAAGCACAAGTCTCTGACAAGGCGGGCACTTGTAGAGGTGATGATGACAGAACCAGATGGAGGAAGTAACCGGTGATGACAGAGGACTTGTCTGTCTGTTGTTCAATATAGTGACACATTGAACACAATCAACACACAGAACGCAATCAACAGAATAGTCTCAAGCCCATACGTCATGAAACCCTTTTCACTAAAAGTTGATGATAATGTCTGTTTGACAGAGGACATAAGGTCAGTGCAATGTGTGTGTATTTCAAGTGGAAAATGACAATCTGCTCTTTGCAAAAGATGGATAGAGCTTCTCATTGAAATTGTATGGAATATGCAAGAACTCTGCCAAATCATGGACTTGGCAAAAATTTGCCTTTTCTGAGAATTAGGCAATTTGAGGGTTTCTCTTTGGTTTCTGGGTGTGTCACACACATGCCTGAGTTGATCTGAATGTGAAGGCCTGTGTGAAATGGGGCTTTTCTTTTCTCACTGGATCTGTTTGTCTTCCTCTCTACATCTTTGGCCGAATTTATTTTTCCTGTTTTCTCTTCTTTTCCTCCACTTCTCTCTTGTCTGTCTTCTCTCTGTATTTGATTTGAAGAGAATATGAAGAGAAAACACATTTCATTGGTAGAATTTTAATGAATGGGTGGCTATTTCCATTCGTTGTCTTTATTTTTTCCCTAGGAAACTGTTTAGATGCAAATTGCAATAAAAATAATTCTTTCATATAGTAAAATGCAGGAAATCAATGTTTATCATGGAAATCAACTGTAAATATTACATGGGTGATTTTATCATAAAAATATTAATATATAATTACACATGTTGAAAATAAGATCATTAAAAAGGACAAAAGCTTTAAAAAAATATTCTTTGTGGAATGCTCTGCTTCTCTGGGCTCATTTCTTTGTTTTTCTTCAAGCGTACTCTACTTCTTCCAGCTTCTTCAACCCCATGGTGATTCTTCCCACTTTTGAGAATTCTTCCAAGCTCCTTTTCTCCTAACATCTTTTAAATCTTACAGTCCAGCTACGAGCTAAGAGCCAGTAACCAAAGCTGTGCATTGTTGAAGTTAACCATCCCAAGCAGGGTGACCGACTTCCTTCCAGGTCGGCAGTGCCCCTCTGCCTTTGTGGGTGTCAGCGCACCTACCTAAGAATTTCCTCCAGTGAAAACACAGTGATTTGGGACAGGGTTTCATCTTTGGGGACTGGACCTTCCACCTCGCTTTTCTCTGACCCCCCATCAAGGTGCACTTACTGCCCCCTCCTTATCCTTCTGCAGAGCCCAAATAGAAACTACAGTACCAAACAGCCAATCCCCTCCCCTCCGAGCACTCTCTGCAGCACTGGGGGCCATGGCTTTGCTACCCAGACAGCTGATAGCACCGGGACTCACGCCAGCAGGACAACCACACACCCACTTCTTTCTGACCCAGGGGGAGGAGGCAGAGGTGGCTGCCCCTGGACCTCCTACGGATTGGTGGTCTCCACCCCCTCCCTATTCTGGCTTCCGCAAGTGGCCAGGCCTCTGCAGGCCTGTCCCCACAGTCTGCTTTTTTGCCTGTAGCTTCCTTCTGGGCCACAAAGGGCTCTGTAGACAGACATTGTGTGCTGTTTGCCAACACGGGGGCCCGGGTACACAGAGAGGGCGAGGGAGAAGCCATCTGCTCTCTCCTTTCACACAGACCTTTGCTTTCTCCCTTTCACGGGGCCCCTCGCTCTCTGTCTTTGAACATGCATACAAAAATAAAAAAGCAGTTGCTAATTGGAGCAAGAGAATGCGAGTGAGCCAGGAAGAGGGATACAGCGGAGAGGCCAGCTCCCATGCGAATCAGCCGGCTTTGAAGAGCCAGCAAGGGAAGGACAAGGGGGGCCCTGAAGGGGCTTGGGCTGTGTGTGTGGGGGAGATTCTGACAAAATAAGCAACAAAGCTGTATCTTCAAAATGGCAAAGAGAGGCTTTGTCTTAACCTCACATCATAAAAAGGGAGAAAATAAGAAAAGACAAGAGTTTCTGGAAAGCTATTGCTGCCGGAGTCCACCTATGGTAACTCTTATCTTTTTCACTCCCTCAGTAGCCCAGTAAACAATAGCCTCATTTGGGGACCGTTTAAGTGTATCTTTTAATTGTTAATTTTTGTTCAGGCTGATAGAGTGGGAGGTCACTGGCTTCTGCTCCCAGCAGAGCTGGCTGGGAGGGGAGCTTCCCGTGCAGGAGTGGCTGAGTCATCAGCTGGGAAAATATCCCCTTCCAAATCCAGACTTTCTGTCAGGGCTTTTTTCCACTCTATCCTATTCTTGGTTTACTGGGTGATTTCTTTCCCCAGCCCTGCGTCATTAAATTCACCCGGAGCAGCTCTGTGCCTGGTGCTCAAGAGCTGACTGCTCGGTGTGAGGCTGGGGAACGGGAGCCAGTTACAGGCGGGACCCTGCTCTGACGCTGAGCTCTTCCAACGCCCTGCATGCTCACAGGAGGCTCTGAACACCAGGGCAGCCAGGGTGGGAGGCATCAGTTAGCAGTTCCCCTGGGGCTTAGAGGAAACTCAGCGCTGCCTCCTGCTTCCTGTAGCCAGGCTCGCTCCGAAGGCTGGAGGTGCCCGATAGGATGGCTTTGGACGGCGGTCCGTCATGAGGAGGGTGGGTTTCCCCGATGACTTGGCCTCTCTAGAGATGCACTTTCTCTGGCGTGAGGAGAGAGGATTGATTGATGACGCAGATATGTAAAGATTCTGATGTAAGTGTCCTGTGCGTTGAAAAAGTGAGGAGGTACTTCTGTGGTTTATTGGGAATGTAAACAAATGAAAATGAAAACAGTGGAAGCCTCATCACATTGGTACTAGTCAGGGAAGAAGAAAGGAAAAGGAAAGAAAGGATTATAATTAATTCATTATTTTTTTACTTGAGGCTGTTTAAGGTGATGCCCACATGTGAGAAGACAGAAGAACCCCATTGGAATCTGTTGGCACAATTCTCTGGTTCTGGGATGAGGTCTTAAAATGAGCTTTTCAGGAGGCCATACTCAGTGGACTTGCCTCTAGTACATAGATGTGCAGCCTGTCTCAGCTCTGCCCAAAGACTCCTCTAGAAAAGAACGGCATGAGTCCGTCACCTTGCAGCTAAGCTAAGAACAAAGCTTCTGAGGAAACACCTGTAGGTGGGTTGGACGTTGTGGAATGCTGGTGGCAGACAGGTTCGGTGGTTCCATCCTGGCTCCATGGGTATCTTCAGAGTGACCTCTCTGGGCCCCCGGCTTGCTGTGAAGACTCTAGGAGAATCTGCCCGTGTAGAACTCAGCAAAGATCTTGGTGCCTTGCAGGGGTTCAAAATGGATATTGATATGATCAACGTTTTTATTGTTAAACAAGCCAGAAGATAATTTTCTATCTATATTTGGTGCTGGTTCTCTGAGATATATGAGAACTGTGGAAAGAATGTGGTAAATTTACAGAGATCCAGTAAATATCAGTAAGGCTTAGAAAACATGGTCCGGGTCATGAGTATATCAGGTAGGTTAAAGTAGAGTCTCTGGAGAGTTGAAGGCACCCATGTAGTCATAAATGGGCATGAGTTTATCCAGTTTGTCTTTGCAAGATTGAATTCTTTTTTAAATCATTTTTCATTTTTTATGATGTTTAAGTTTCATTTTTAAAAACTGTCATACAGAAAATTTGACTTCTTTTGGTTGACAGTTGAATGAATTTTGACACATGCATAGATTTGTGTAACTACCATAAAAATCAGGATACAAAAGAGCTGCCTTATGCCATCCCTTTACAGTCACTGTCTTGTCCCACCCTAACCCTTGTTCTCTGTTGCCATTAGATTGTCTTTTTAAGTGGAACGATACAGTTAACCTGTTGAGACTGGCTTCTCTCACTCAGCATAATGCCTGTGAGATTCATCTAAGCTGTTGTGTGCACCAGTAGTTCATTCTTTTTATTGCTGAGTAGTATTCCATTTGTGTGGCTGCACATAGATTGTTTATCCATTTACGTACTGAGAAACATTTGTATTGTTCCTAATTTTTGTTGATGATAAAGAGTTGCTATAAATGTTCATGTACAAGTTTTTGTGTAGACATACATTTTCATTTCTCTAGGTTAAATACCCAGGAGATGGACTGTTGGGTCATATTGAAATTGTTTAGTTTAACTACCAGATTGATTTTTCAGAGTGGTTGTATCATTTTTTATTTCCGTGAACAGTTGCCCTGCATTCCATGTTAGCACTTGGTGTTATCATTTTTTATTTTAGCTATTCTATTAGGTGTGCCTGGCTATTTCATGGTCATTTTAATTTGCCTTTCTTTAGTAAGTAATGATGTTGAATATCTTTCATATGCTTATTTGCCATCTGTTTATACTCTTTGGTGAGTGTCTATTCAGGATGTTCGCCTGAGTTTTAATTAGGTTGTTTGTTTTCTTACTATTGAATTTTGAGATTTCTTTATATATTTTGGATGTCTTCTTGTTGAATACGTGATTTACAAATATTTTCCTCCAGTCTGTAAGTTGTCTCTTACGATGTCTTTCACAAAGAAAACATTTTAAATTTTGATGAAATCCAGTTTCATAATATTTTTTAATTAAAGATTTTATTTTTTAAAGAAGTTTTAGGTTCACTTCAAAAATGAGAGGGTGGTACAGAGATTCTGTGTATGTCCTTTGACCCCACATGTGCATAATCTTCCCCATTTTCGATGTCCCCCACCATAGTGGTGCATTTGTTAAAATTGCTGAATCACCCTGATTCATCATTATCACTCAAGTCCATAGCTTACGTTAGGGTTCACTCTTGATGTTGTACAGCCTATGGGTTTGGACAATGTGTAATGACATGCATTCCACCATTGTAGTTTCCAACACAGTGTGTTCTCTGCCTTAAAAATCCTTGGTGCTCTGCCAACTCATCCCTCCCAATCCCTTAACTCCTGGAAATCCCTCAGTCTTTTTACTGTCTCCATAGTTTTGCCTTTTCCAGAATGTTGTACAGCTGCAATCCTAGAGTATGTAGCCTTTTCAGTTGGGCTTCTTTCACTTAGTTAATGTGCCTTAAGTTTCTTCCATGTCTTTTCATGGCTTGACAGCTCATTTCTTTTTAGAAATGAATAATATTCCATTGTCTGGAGAACTTAGCCATTGTTTTTGAGTTTATCCAACCAATTATTTTTTCAGTTGATCTAGGTTATAAATCATGCCTTTGGTGTCATGTTCAGTGATTCTTTGCCTAATCCCATAGAAGAATTTTCTTCTAATGTTACCTCCCCAGAATTGTATAGTTTTATGGTTTACATTCGGGTCTGTGATCCATGTTGAGTTAGCTTTTGTTGAAGGTATGAGGTTCAGGTTGAGGTTCTTTTTATTATTATTCTGCTTATGAAGTCCAGTTGTTCCAACCCCAGAGAGCTGTGTGCATGGCTCCTGCACCTCCTCCAAGCCTTTACTTGAATATTACTTTCTCAGTGACCCCCTGTCCCTGACCAGCCTACTCACAGTGTAGACCACCCTCAACAGCCCTCCCATCTCCTCTACCTTGCTTTATTTCTCTCAATAGCACTTATCGTGTCTAACATAGTGTACAATTTCTTGTCAATTCCATGTATTACCTGCCTCTCTGCTCTAGAATATAGGCTACCTGAGGGCAGGGATATTTGAATGTGTGTGGTCTGGGGAAGGAGCCTGCTTGTGAAATGATGTGCCCGAGTGACTGATAAATATTGGATGCACCGAGAGGCTGTGGTCACCTGGGACGGAGGGCGCAGGGGTGGCTGGGGCACGGTCCCCAGGCCAAACAGGCTTGCCAGAGTTAACTCTCCACTCTGGAGCCTTCTCTCGCCAGCCTGCCAACCATGCCCCCACCCCCCAATCCATATAGTCTGAGGCAAATAAGAACTTAAGCAATTAAACCATTTTCCCTCTAAGTCTTAAAGTATTTGTTCCTTGAAACTTAAGCTTTATCCCTTTTTCACCCTTATACCCTTGAAAGAAATAAAGTGTTCTAATGCCCTGGGAAAATTATCTTAAATTCTAATCAGCCCTCAATCCCGGGTGTAAGAAGCGACTCAGAGATGAGGTTTTTGGCAGGGGTGGGGGATGGGAGGACGCGGGAAAACTGTTTAGGCGTCAGATTCGGCTAGAATGGAGGCTTTCAACTGGCTACTAGTGCTTCAGTTCTAGTGAGGAGGCTTAATTTATTGAGTGGGGGGCCCAGCAAATCCGATAATCAAATAGTGGGAAGATAGGGAGAGGCCATAAGAATGGAAGGCAGATTAAATAAACTGGGGTGTGGGGTTTCATGGATTCCCAAACCCTGCTCTGCATTCTGTCCCTGCCCTGAGTTCCAGCGTCGCTCTGCCCTTGGCCCTTCTGGTGGCAGGCGGAGTGCGTGCATGACTTTGTGCCTCCCTGGGGTCTGCTCCAGAATTTCTTTATGGGGTGGCTTGGGGGCAGCAGTGTAGTTGGCTGGGTGGGGACAGAGCTGGCTGGGCACTTGAAGGCTGCGTTTCACCAGCAAGCACTCTGTTCTTAAAATGAATGTTAATTTGGAGTCGGAGGGGCCCTTGTGGGAACAGGATGGCAGGGCTGCCAGTGTCTGTCGGGTTCTGGCTGGTATGAGGGCTGGTGAGAAGCATTTAAAGAAGGAGCAGGTCGCTTCCCTGCAGGGGAACTGGCTCCCCTAGATAGCACCCCACCTCCCGCCCCTCAGTGGTACCCTGCAGGTCCAGTGGATCCTGGCAAAACGCCCTCGGCTCAGCTAGCCCTGCTCTTTGATGATCTCTGAAGAGCTCAGGCTCCTGGCCTGTTTGGAATCTGGTCACATACCATGTTTGTTCCCAGAAAAGCAAACCCACGTTGTCCCTTACTTCTGTCTCGATTCTCCCACTGGATGGACCGAGTTGGCTGATTTTCCTTTTTGATAAATTTGTTTCAGTTCAGTAGGAGGAGCTGCTGATCTTGAGTCACCAGATCTCTGAGGGTGGGGGAACCTAACTTGTAATACTTCTTAAATTATACTTCAATGAGGATGCCATTAACACTAGTAATAATTCACAGAAAAGAAGCCCAAGCAGAGCTCGTTGAAATGTCTAACTCTGTCTTTTTTTTGTTGTTGTTTAAAAGTGTTACCAGCTTAAATGGAGGTCTTAATTACAGAACAGAAACTGAAAGTAGCAGACTCGGAATTGCCTCTCGCCTTGGCCATGTCTACCTCTCCTGCTCCTCTTGGGAGACCTGCCCCGGGAGAGGCTGCCTCTCCTCTGCAGCCCCCCTCCCTTCCCTCCCACCCTCCTGCCATGCCTGGGACAGCCCTGCTGGGTCAGGGAGGGTGGGTTCTGACCGAGGTGGGTCCCCCGTGCACCTGTGTATCCGGGCCGGGCCTCAGCCACGTGCCACCTCTCAGGGACCTGGCCTGACTGGCCCTCTTGCTCCTCCTCCGGCCCCATGGGTGCTCTCCTCCGTCCACAGAGACATGTGGAGTCAGGTTCAGAGGACAAAGGAATCTGATGCCTGATGGAGCTGGGAGATGCCGATAGCAGCCACTGTCCTTCCTTGGTGCGGGTGTGCCGTGCCATCCTGCAGAGGCCCCCAGGCACCCCTGTGAGCTCAGAGGCTCCTGGGTGTCTGTGTGTCCTGACACCCAGGCCTACAGCTTGTCCAAAGGACTCATGGCCAAAAGGACTCCTTTTTCTGGCCATATTGACTGGCCCTTTGCCTTCCCCAGGGAGCAGGTCAGGGGAAACCTGCTGGTGAAGTGCAGGGGTGACCAAGGTTCACAGCACCAGCAAGGCCTGGCTCAACCTGACGGAGATACTCCCTGCTTCTTTATCACGAAGGAGCCAATTGCAGGTCTGGCTGGAGGAGGGGAGCTGAGCAGAAGCTCTCCTTGTCTGTGTTCTGGTCTTTCGAAAGGAGTTATCTGAGCAGAATTCAAATGCCCAGGAGTGACAGGAGTTGATGGGTGTGGGGGTTGCCAAAGAATGTGAGGGAGAGAACGTTTCTGGAATACTGAGAGGAAAACGCTGCAGCTTCGGCTCCTGAGGGCTGAGTTAGAGAGCAGGCCTTGTCTCTTTAGCGGGACTCTTGTCCACTTCAGAAAAACACAGAGAAGCATGCTTGCAGGAGGGATGTTCCAAAGGCCAGTGGCAAGGTGGTTGAGGGGACGGTCTTCAGAGAGTGTTGCCCTAAGTGATTTGGAGCTGCATCTGTGCTGAGGGCATGTCCTGTGTCTGTTTTTATCCTTATTGGAAACCCTGGCGTATGCGGTGGTCTCTAACCAAACCCTACCCCAGTACTCTGGGTTCACCCCTGTCTCCAGATACATCTTTCTAAATCCAGGACTGGACCAGTCAACCTTAGGCCAAAAACTCTTATAACTCCTATTGGTGTGAGAACACATTCTCAGGTTAGCATTCAGGAGGGCACACAAACACACATATCACAGGCTCCCAGTCCCGCTGGGCTAGTATAGACCCTGGAGTCATACCACCTGGGTTTGATCTCTGTCGCCACCACCTACTAGCTATATGACCTTGGATAAGTTACCTTCCCTCTCTGTGCCTCAGTTTCCTCCACTGTAAAATGGGTACAATAGTAACTTTCTTCCTAGGATGGTTTGAGAACTGAATGAATGAATGCTTGCCACATGCTCAGGACCCTGCTGGCTCTCAGAGAGCATTCAGTATGTATTAGCTGCTGCTGTCATTTTCCAACTCTCCCACATAGCATGCTGGCAGCCCTCCTCCTTCAACTCCAACAGTTCACATTTTAAATCTCATCAACCTTTTTGGGCCTACCTGAACATCCATCTTCTACTAAGAGCTTTTGATTTCCTGCTCCAATTGATAAGGGGACTTAATTGACTTTTAGTTCATAACTGTCTGACAGTACATTGCTTGTTTGGCCCCCTGTCCTCTTTGCCCCTTTGCCCTGCAGGTATCTGAGGCAAACTGTAAGCCCTGGACGGTCGTGGCCCCATTTTTGAAGGCCCTGTTTCTTGGGGGGTAGGGGCTCTTCATACTCCCCGGCTGGCCCAGCTGCGCCTGCACCTCACACCTCCCTGCCCTTCCTCCTTCTGTTTCTGACTCTCTTCCTCCTAAACCCCCACAGGTCTCTGCTTCTCTTTCTGTTTTCTCTTCCTTCCACCTCTTCCTCTTTGCTTCTCCTTATTTCTCTGACCTTCCCCACCTCTCTCTTAATGAGAACTTTCGCACTTCATATTGATTTGGAGTTTTAAAAAGCCAGCATTGATTTTTCTGGGGGACTTTCATGATCTTATTTTTTAAATGTAGGAAGAAAGCTGTTTCAAAAGCTGTTGCCTTTGTTCTATTGAGTTAGGAGTCAATGTTAGAAACTCTTTTCTGGAGACTCAGAGAGCATAGGGACCACTGATGCCACATCTAATGAGCTGGGGGTCGGGGCTGCCCTCCCTTTTGCAGGCCCAAGTCTGGTGACAGTCTGGGCAGGGGAAGGCCTCACACACTGGCCTGGAATTCAGGCTAAAGGGCATTTGTAGAGAGTGAGCAAATGCGGAACAGACATACTATAGACTATGTGGGGTGAGGGGCAGGCTGGGGCAGAACAGTGGTAGGGATTCGCTGGTGAGGCCACCACTCCTGCTGCTCTGGCATCAGAGGCAGGTTCCTGGGAGTATCTTATCTGTTCCCATGCAACACATACTGCTCCAGCTCCGGTGCTGTGTGCCTGACCCTGTGCTGAGGGCGTTGGACACATCATCTCATTTAACCCTCCCAGGACCTCGTGACGTGACATGGGTCATGTAGTTTATGACTTGCTTTATGGGTAAGATGATATTATGGGAAGAGATAAAAATTAGTAAAGTGCAGCAGATTAAAACAAGTATCTGTAAAGATGGAATAAAAGGAAGATATAAGAAGGCAGAATAAGGGGGGAGAAAGGCAACATCTTGCCTGCTGGAGGATGTGTGTGTGTGTACCTGGGTTCATATATGTGGGCTGCATTAAGTCTTTTTTGGGAAAGAGGCTGGATATATATAAATAAACCAACAGAATTAATGAATAGATGAGAATATTGGATGAAGAGAAAATAAAGGTGGGATGAAGGGAAGTAAGATGATCTGTAGCTGAAGGCCCTGACGCCTGTAGTCATGGGTAGATCCTCTGGATGGACTGGCTGGTTGTCACCAGGTCTGACCTGCCCCCTACTTAGTTTCTGCAGTCACAAATTGTGACTATCTCTCTCCCACAAAAATTCAAAACTTAGTGGAAGTAGCCTAGCTTGATCTCACCTGACCTGGCCTCCTGGGGCAGGGGCAGGGAGGAGGGGCCAAGGACATGGCTGGGTTGATGCAGCGGCTTTCTGGGCTCTGCAGCCTGGAAATATCCTGGCAATTGCAGAAGAACAGCTTCCTTACCTGACTCAGTAAAGGCAACAGTGGGCAGGGCCTATTCACAGGAGAGTTGAAAGGTGATCAAACCATCCTGAGATGACATAGAACCTTTGGCCCTCTTGCCAGCTCTGTAATACTGTCTAGCTTTTGTTTGCTGAACAAGTTTGCCCCCTTTTTACCTGGCTAACTTCTTTTCATTTTTTGGATTTCAGCTTAGGGGTCATTTTCTCCAGAAGTGACTCCATCTCCTCCTCTGTGTCCCTATAATACTCTTAATGGCTCAGATGTTTCTTCTGTAATGCCACATACACTTCCCTAAACAACCTCTTCTGCAAAACTGCCATCTACAGTAACAGTGCTTTTGGGGAAAGAAAGCTTCAGGCTTGTCATTCAATGCCTGTGGAAGTTTATAGCCAAAGCCCTAGGAAAAAAGCAATCCTAATAAAAACAGTAACCCAGAAAAATCTAGCACTTGCACCCAGCCTCTCAGTAGGTGGATTTGTAGTCTTGCACCCTGGAACACTCTCTTCTTGGAAATGTAGGTCTGGAGGGGATTCCCTTCTAATTGAGACCCAATTTATCAAAATTAACTTATGGAACTTCCTTATGGATGTTTTAACACAGGCATAAATGTCTGTAGATTTCACATCTACATTCCCACCTGTATAACTTAACAGAGTGGAGGAAGCCCTTGAAGCTGCTAACCATAACTTCTGCTAAAGGAAGCTCTTGTGTAGACTTTCATCTTGTGCTTTGCATGCCACAAGGTACTGTCATGGTGAGTGGCCTGGGATACGGAGGAGAGAGCCTCAGAACATCCCCAGCTCCTGGCCTGTTTTCTTTCAGCATAGATGTGCTCCAGGGAAGTGAGATGGCCTGTAGGAAGTTCATCCTCGGCATAATGAAATCCTGCATCTTACATTCCTTTAATAGTGTCTTTGGGGCCCTCACCATGTTGACTGTCTCAGAATACCTATTCTCTCATTTTCAAGCTTTCTTTTTAAGAAATAAAGCAATGCACAAAATGTTTCAGGCAGACTGTTACTCAGTGACCAGGGCACCCTCTTGTTGTTTCCCTTCCCATGTCTCCCACCCCAGTTTCTCACTGTCATCCTGAACACATTCAGCCTTCCCAGGATTAGGGTCTACCCTGGGGCTCCCCGTTTGTTCCTGGAGACACCCCAGTTCTGTATTACATGGGGGTGCTCTGCCACCAGGTTGATTCTCCATGACCCTCCCTGCTTATCCTCCCCTCCACCTCCTCAGATGCTTCTCCATCCCACCTCTACTAGTAGACAGAGACATTTCCCATTCTTCCAAGATGCCTCTGGCACCCCTTGGGTTATCCACAGGAGGTATAACAATCGAGGCACCAGTGAATGTAGGAAATCGTTAGGGCTGGGAACAGAGCCTCCAACCTCCCCGGGCCAGGCTGGTGGGATGGCTCTACCTGTGGAGGAAGCATTACCCAGCATCTTCAGGGTTTTGCACAAAGTAAAGCTTTTCCTAGATACCTATGTAAAACCCTTTAGGTCTCTCTGTTACTTTCAGGATAGAGTCTGACACACTTCTACCCTCCCACCCCTTAGCACCAGGGCATTTGGTAATCAGCCCCTGACACCTCCAGGCCCATTTTCTATGGCCGCATGTCATGCTTCTGGCCAAACAGTGCTCAGGGGTTCCCAGAACTGAGTCTGGTCTTTAATGTCGCTGACACAGTCTTTCCTCTGCCAGGATTTCCCTTTTCTTTCTCTTTGATTGCTATAGCTCCAGGTCTGCTCACATGGCTCCTCCTTGCTAAGCCTTCCCTGTCTTTCCCACAAAAGCATGTCAGCAGCTCTTGCTTTTGTGTCCCCAGTGCTTTGTGCATGCATATTGACTCCAGGGGCATTCATCACACTGTACAGGCAGAATGTTCTCTCTCCTGGTCCTCCCACGAGACCGAGCTCCCCGAGGGAAGGACGGCCTCTGCGCCACATCTGTGGCTACTCACCTGGCCTAGTGCAGGTATTAGAAGGACTCGTTACACATGTCTTGAATGGATGATGAATGAACAAACGAATGAATGAGAGTGGTGTGGGAGCTACACAATAATGTGAGAGGTGGTAGACACTGCTGCCATCTGGCTTCAGAGGAGCAAACTAGAACCGGCCCTCTGGGTTTCCACCTCCAACACGCTATCCCTACGGAGGGTGGGGCCAGGGACCTGGGTCCCGGCATCTGGGAGCTAGACAAACACTAGGATTTCTGGCCCTGTGATAGAGCTAGTCAAAGCTTCCAAGGGGAAAAACAGAACAAAAAAAAGCAAGATTTTGAAGGATTTTTCTTTGGGGAAAAAAATATTCTCCACTTATATTTATAATGGTACAGTATCTTCTACTTTATGATTTGACTGATGGAAGAAGTGTATTTAAGCTATTTTTAACCTGGAAGCTTAGGAAGAAGAAATCTAGTGATTAGATCTTTGGAAGCTATTGTGTAATTTTATATTTTGGTAAAGGAGCATGTTTAAAGAAAGAAAGAAAAAAAAACCAACCAGATTGATATGTTTCAGTTCTCTCTGTAACTTTAGGCTTTTGTTTTAAAGGAATCCATTGTCTTCAGAACGGGACAACCAAGGGTGTGTGTGTGTGTATATGTGTGTGTGTGTACATGTAACTTACTCCATTCCCCATAAACAGCTTAAGATCATGTTCTTTGTTTCAAAAAGACATTTTAGTAAGGGGCTCTTTCATCTATTGATAGCAACAATGAGCATTTGTACAGACAGGGCTTGGCAGGCTTCACATTCTCATATTTTTTAACTATCTTGTGAGATAGTTATTACTGTGATCATTATTATTCTCATTTTGTAAAAGGAAAATAATGGAAACAAGTGGTTGAATGACCAGCCCAAGACCATCTAGTCAGTGCATGGTTGTTATAGATAGCATTTGAGCCCAGATCCTCTCTCCCTAAATGATATGCTTTTTCACCGTTACTTTGATGCCTGAGTGTGAAAGTTTGGGTTTTCCCCACATTTCATTGCTGGGACCTTGGTAGAATTGTGTTTTGGTTACCTATGGCTACATAATAAGTCACCATTTTAGTCCTCCATTTTACAATACTTACTTCACTGAATGAATTCATTCTTTCAAAGCAACCAGTTTTATTATGCTCACAGGTTCTTTGGATCAGGAAATGGGATGGGGCACAACAGGGATGTGTTGCCTCTGCTCCACAGTGGTTGGAGGCTGAGCTGGGACATTTGAGTGTCTGGGAGATGGAATCATCTAGAGGGTTCTTCACTCACAAGTTTGACACCTGGGCTGGGATGACTAGAAGATAAAACTCAGCTGAAAATTCTGGAATCGGACTGGAACCCTTACAGGTGCTCTCTTCATGTGGTTTGAGCTTTTTCATAGCAGGGTAGCCTCAGAGCAATTAGAATTTTTACATGTGGGTCAAGGTTCCAGCAAGAGTGTTCAAGTGTAGAAGGCAGAAGCTACACAACTTTTATGACTTACCTTGGGAGTCATACCTCATCACTACCCCATTGGTCAAATGAGTCACAAGCCCACCCAGATTCAAGAAGAGGGAAACTCCACCCCCTTCAATGGGAGGGATGTCAAGAATTTACTGCCATGGTTTTAAAACAACACTAGATTATTTATCTTCTGACTAGATTGATCAGATTCAGTGCCAGATTGTCCCATATAGTTCTTCCCAGTAGTACCTAGTGAGAGAAGAGGATGTGGCCCTTGCCATCCTCTTCTGGGAAAAAACACTCAGAGCCAGCCAGGTGGGTTATTGGGCACCCTGCTAGGCTAGGGGGTTTGGTATTATGTGGTTTGAGGCTTCTCTGTGTGCTGCTTATATGCCATCATACTGCATCACCCTGGAGGGAAGATACTTCATCTGACATAATCCTTGGGAGTAAAGGATTGAGGACCTCTCAGAGAGGAGAGGCTGAAGGGACAGCTTCCTGGGAGTCTGAAGCACTTTATTCATGAGCTACAAGGTTTTCCCTCCTTCAAGGCTGGATCAGGGAGATGAGCACAGGACAGGCAGGGAATCAGACCATGCAGGATCAGCCTTGCTCATCAGGGCTCCTAGGACACATGTTGACCAGTTTCTCCTTTCTTGGTATTTCTTACCACATTTCTCACGTTTTGGTCCTCTCATCAGCACTGTAGCCACACCAGGTTTTGTCACTAGATTTTCATAAGCCACTATGCTTATACCAGTCACCATAGGCCAGGTTATACTGTAGCACATACTCTCTCCATCTTAGTGGCTTCAGACAGCACATGTTTATTTCCCTCCCATTGTGTAGGTTCCCCATAGGTTGGCAGGGGTTCTGTTCCATGCCACTGAAAGTCATCTGTCAGAGGGAAAGGGAACTCTAACAGGCCTTGCATTGACAATTCAGTGCCCTGGCTTACAAGTGACTCATATCATTTCTATTTACAACTCCTTGGCCAGAACTAGACTCACGGCATCATCCCACCTCAAAAGGGCCAGGAAGCACAATCCCACCATGTCCCCAGAGTACAGAGAACTGGAAAAAAATGGCAAATGGCAAATCTTTGCTCTCTCTTTAGAATGTCCTTCTCCTCTTCACTACACTTTTATTTATGCATGCTTGCCTGCTCGCAATCATCCATCTACCCATCCATTCATCTAATCATTAGCGAGCACCTGTCCTGTGCCAGGTATGGCTCTATGGAAATGAAAAGTTTTCCTGGAGGAGTCCATGGTCTCACGAGTTGTTCAGAATCTATCCAGCTTTTTCAGGCTGTAGCTAGAGCCTCCATGAAGACTCCAGTATTAACAGATCCTTCCTTGACAATATGTCATTGATGGTTAAGCATAATAATAACTATTATTTAGTTATTATTGGTCCCTTACAATAAGCCAGACACTTTGCTGTGAGCTCAATTTAACCCTCACTCCAGTTTTGACTGGCTGCCTATAATATGAACTTTTATAAATGAATAAATTTAGCCTCACAAGGGTTAAATCACTTAGCCCAGGTCACACAACTACTAAGTGGCAAACTTGAGGTTTAAGACTTGAGGGCTGAGTTCAAGTTCTGACTCTTCAGTGGCAGTATTGCACTTATCTTTAATGCTCATGCAGTTTTTTCTTTGAATCAGAAACCTGGAAGCAGCAAAGATTATTCTCGAAATTGTAGTCTGAGCACTTAGAAGGCAGAGATCATTTCGAATGATTCTGATCCCTGGATTCCTTTATGATGAATGAATGAAGGAGAGGGAGGCGAAAGTGAGCAAGCAGAGAAAGGAACAGAAGAGGAGGGGCAGGAGGCATGAGAGTTGATTCTCTTAACCTAGCGTGGAAGCCTTGTCAGTGAGGGGGTGTGGCTGCGTCCAAACGGAGGCAACTGCTCTGATCCCGCAGGAAGATGCTTTGTGAATCCCTGGTGCCCCTCTTACAACCTGACGGTCAGGAAAGCCCCTCAGTCGACCAGCCCGGTTCTTTGCCTCGGCGCGCCTCATTACTGCCAGAGAGGTTCTTCAGTCTGCCACGTCTGAACCAACTACAATTAAATACACAGATGTATTCCTCCTCACTCGGCTGCTGAAAAGGAAATATTTTTGAAAGATATGACAACTCAGTATTACAGCTCAGAGAAACTGGAGGAAGGAAGAAAGGGCTACAAAGGAGGCATTAAACAGAATTTTTAAAGGTCACTCTCTGATTTTGTGTATTCCTTTCCAAAGAGATATTTTGAGATTTAAAAAAAACAACCTGTGAATACAACAATTACAGCTCGCCTCTGTCCTGTGCAGTTAAATAATGGTTTACATCAGGGATCAACAATGGTTGGTGAGGCCTGAAAACATCAGCCTTTTCTGCAGCCTGGCCCTGTGTGCCATGTCCAATTTGTTTTCCACGATTGCTCAGTCTTTATCAAAAGAACAATCTGCAGTCCTGTGCTGCTCTTATCTCGTGCTGGAGACTTAGTCTGTGTCTTATTTATCAATACAAGGCTTGGGCTAAACTAGATTCTTCTAATGCAACTTCTCAATGTTTCAATAAAAAGGCCCTCCTAATGTCTTTCAATCTCTAACCTGGAGGGTCAAATGAATTTGTTCTGTGTTCACTCCTTTATCAGGGAGGGTGTGTGTATGTGTGCCCCTGTATGTGTGTGTGCCCCATCTGTGTGTGATCCCTTGTATGTGTGTGTGTGTATGGCCATGACCCTGCATATACTAGTGACTACTGTATCGGCAACTTGCGTGCTGGAGATAATGTGTAAGTGCTTAATTGCATTTGCTATTTAGCAATTAACCACTTGCAGGTGCAACTAGTTGTAAGCACAGTCCTGCATGTGTGACTAATTGCAGGTGTAAAATATTCACCTCTTCAGTTCCCTTCATGGCTCAGTGGGGCTCAATGCTAATTCTCCCTCACCATCTGGGTTCAGACTCACCCTTCAGGTTCAGAGCATCTCCTCGGCAGAAGGGCCCATGGGGGAGGTGGGAACTGTTTCAGAGCAAGAAAGAAATGGAGGTGAAGGGGAGCATAGCAGAGCCCTTGGGAGACTCTGTATGGAGTCTGAAGCTTAGCTGGTGAGCTCCCGGCCATGCTGTCCATGCAAACAGGACATTTGCCAGCTGCTTGGGCTGCAGAACCTCCCGATTAGGGGCCGGGCAGCTCCTCAGGTGGAGCCTTTTGTGAGAGGGTTGGTTTACTGAAGGGCCTGCAGAAGATGGCTTCCTCTCCGAGGACCTTCTGCCCAGGCAGTGACCCAAACCCTCATAGACAGAGGTAGTTGCCGGAAGTCCAGCGAGTATTCAGGGAGCTTGGATCCCTCTGTACTGTTGTCACCATACTATGTGACAGCTGCACCCTTGGCCTCAGCAAAGTGGGGGTGGCACCCTCCCCCACCTTCCTGGTGAGTCCCCCAGGGTGTCTGGAGGGTTAGGTAATGTGACTTCGGCTGTGGACTTGCCTGGGGAAGAATAAATTCTCTGCCCTGCAAGGGAGTGAGTGACTCTTGGGTCGTCATAGGCAGGTTTTTTTAACCTGTAATGAGTTCATGATAAAATTCTCCAAAGGGACCAGGGGATGAAGAAGTAGGAGTGAGGGCAGAACCTGGCCTTGAGCATCAGCTGGTCTGAGCCTCCCTCACTGTCAGTTGAAAGCGAAGGCCTGGGCTGGCCTTCAGGGCAAGGTGCCGTTCTCCAGCTGTGAGCCCCCTGCAGCTGCGGTTTCTTGTTGTCCCCACTGAGGCACCCCCACCCTGGGGACAGTGACCCTGACAGCAGCCTTCAGAGAAGCCTCCATAGCTCAAGGCCTGGATGGGGTATGGCAGCAGGGAAGGAGAAATGGGAAAAGGCGGGGTCCAAAGGAGGATGAAGTCCAGCCAGGGGCTGGGGCAACGTCAGATGGTGAGTTGCTAACAAAATGGAATGTTAAGCTTTCCGAGAAGCCTCCCTGGAAAGTCTGGGGGAAATTGGCTACTTCTGGGCCCCAGAGAGGGAAGGGCCCTCACCCAGAGCTCCAGAGAACTGGGGGCACCTAACCAAGGTACTGTTGCCACATGGAGATGTCACTGCAGATCCGGGCATGCGCTTCCTGGGATGAACAAGTCCTGGGCAGATGGCCTCAGACAGCATCAGCTTCGTGTGCTGCGGGTTGAGGCCGAAGAGGAGGGTGTGAGCCTGGGGCTTGAGGACAAGGGAGAGAACAGTCGTGTCACACTCCACCTTGTTGTCAGGGTTGGGGAGCTTGGGGGGCCTCAGCGGAGAGTGGTGGAAGGGTGTGGAGGCTGGTAGGGGCCTCATGGAGTTTGTGATTCTCAGAGTTTACCCAGGAGAATGCTGGACCAGTGGGGACCACCATTCTCGTGTCCTATCTTGAGCTGAGTCCTTTTTATTGCTCGACTGAACTTGGCTTTTCGTTCTTGACCCTTGGGTTCCTACTCTGAGTCCCTTTCAGCAGACCATCCTACAAAGCTTCACCCCGGGACCCCTCAGCCTGCCCATTGGTGAAGCTCATTGGAGTGTAGCAGAGCAGTTAAAGGTGGCTTTCTGTGGGGACTGAGTTGAGCGGCTCTTTATGCCTTACTTCTCCAAAGAATCGAGAGCTCCTTGAAAACAGGAATGAGGGCTTTACTATATTGATTTTACCACTAGCCTGTGCCTCAGACTTCTTGTCATTAAAGGGGGATAGAGACTTAGACTCCATTCTTGTTTATAAAGGGGGATGATAACAGAACCTATGCAGCAGGGTTATAGGGAGGATTAAATGAGATGAGTAAAATGCTCATGTTAGCTAGAATGGAGCAAAACCCTCACTAAACATTAATACTCAAGTGACTCATGTTGTTGTCACTCTTAACTTTTATTTTATTGAGGCTCCTTTCTTCCAAGAACACCTGCCCCTCCCCAGGATGGCATAGGGTCAGTGCTGCCTGTTGGCTTTGGATGCAATGGCCCCGTAAGTCTGAGATCAGTGTATTTTGAGCCTGTATCATTGGCTTATTCATGACAGCACACAGCCCTGGGGCCTGCTGGGAAACCTCTGGTCAGGAGTCACACACAGTTCCAGCCAAGCATAAAATGTGTTTGCCCCAATAATGGCCATCAGACACAGATTTCACTTGCACCAACTTGGGAATGAGATGCAAATAAGAAGTCTGCATTTCTTTAGATTATACACTCAGGCTTAACTCATCAAGTCAGGGATGATAATTCATATGCCAAGTCCTCAGTTGCACCCCACGATCACGGGGAGTGACTTATTTCCAGATAATTAAGGAATGGGACTGCCAGGAGAAACCCTCATGATTGTTCCATGAAACCATCTTTTTCATTTGGGAAAAGTGGTGACAGAGTATTGAGCAAATTTAGCCAGAATTCAGCCAACTTGGGCTACTCTTATCTCTTAGATAGTTCTTTTTTTTTGAGAGGGCATCTCTCATATTTATTGATCAAATGGTTGTTAACAAAAATAAAATTCTGTATAGGGGACTCAATGCACAGTCATTAATCAACCCCAAGCCTATTTCTCAACAGTCTCCAATCTTCTGAAGCATAATGAACAAGTTCTTACATGGTGAACAAGTTCTTACATAGTGAATAAGTTCTTACTTGGTGAACAGTGCAAGGGCAGTCATATCACAGAAAATTTCGGTTTTGATCATGCATCATGAACTATAAACAATCTGAGATAGTTCTTTTTAAGTCATTCCTGTCAATTGCAATATGGCTTAAATGAAGCTTTCTCAATTGCCAGTCTTCCCAAATAAGTATATGTGATGATATGTATCCATGAGTATGGCATTAAGCATCCCAGCCAGCAAGCAGCTGATTCCTGATGTTAGCCTGAGGGACCAGCTGAAGTTCAGGATCAGCCAGACCACTTGGAAAAACCCAGTGAGGTCATGATACAGCTTACCCATCTGAGAGATGGAGGCCTGGGAAAAAAACTGATTTTTCAGTCCATGTTGGACCATAGTCCAGCCCATGGGCCTCAGACTTGTGGGCCAAAAATGATCCCCCAAATATTAGGTTACCAATATAAGCTTTCCACTAAGACACACCGCACACACTCCACAGACAAAAACAAGGGAGCTGCTTTCCATTCTTGGTGCATCATTTCTTAAAGGAAGGTCAGTTTGACACCTAGAAATAGACTAAGGGGGGATCCCTTTGTCTTCAACTTAACATGCATTATCATTGTCCTAGAATAGCCTAACTGTATGTTTCCAACAAAAGGGGAAAATGATATAATCTCAGAATTTAAACATTTAAGAATTTAATCTTCATGAAAATCTTTGTGAACATTTAATCTTTGTGAAAACCCCACTACATTGCACTTATCCTTCTTAGGTTCATACGGGGCTTTCTCACTGCTGGCAGATCCAAGTGTGAGAATAAATGTTCTAAACAGATCTTAAGATGAAGGACATTCCTTTTCTTACCTTATGCAACTCATCAAAACACCCACCCAGAGGGAACTTCAACCATGAAATATTGGGCACCGACTATCCTTCAAACGTTAGCACATCATGACTCAATATATTGATAACAACATCAATAATAATAATAATTGCTAAAATTGATTAAATCCATAGTATGTATAGAAACTGTCCTGCATAAATACATTACATGCATTAGCGCATTGAGTCATCACAACTGTTGGGGACTGAATTGTGTCCCAACAAAATGTGTCTGTTGAAACCTTAACCAGCAAGGTGAAGTACTTGGAGATGGGGCCTTCAAGGTGGGGACTGAGGTTAAATGAGGTCATAGGGGTGGGGCTCCAATCCCATAGGATCAATGTTCTCGTAAGAAGAGAAGGAGATTCCAGAGTTCTGTCTCCACATGCACAGAGAAGAGGTCATGGGAGGGTACCGCGAGAAGTGCCGTCTGCTAGCTGAGGAGACCGTTCTCACCCAAAACCAGCACTGCCGGCTCTTTGGGCTTAGATTTTCAGCCTCCAGAACTGTGAGAAAATTAATTTCTCTTGTTTAGGCTTACCATCTGTGGTATTTTGTTTTAGCAGCCCAAGTGGACTAATACAACACCTCTTTGGGATATGTGCATCTGTCAGCTCCATTTGTCCGAGGAGGACCTTGCATCCAGGAGTGGTGACTAGCTTGTCCAAGGCTGAACAGACATTGTGGAGCTTGGCCTTGTTCCAGAGTCTGAGCGGGTCTCCATTAAGAAGGCTGCCTGATGTGGAAATAGGATGGAGGTCCAGTCCTTGCTGTTCAATTTGAGTGGCCCTGTCCTACTGAGCCTCAGTACAAGGCTCTGCTGTGAAATGCCTACCAGCCCAGGGGGCTGTTACAGTAAGAAAAGAATGGATGTAAAGTCCTGGGTGCAGAGCTGGGCACAAAGTAGGCCAGAGCTCAAGAGATGCTAATGGGTTCTAATGAACAAATAAACAAATAATATTGTGGTACCCCTTTGTCTTCAGCTTAATGTGTATAACCATCATCCTACAACAGCCTAACTATATTTTTTCAAAGAGGAGCAGTTAGGCTAATGAAATGAGCAAACATGAGCAGAACGAATCATTGTCAGGTTCTATAAATTGTATCTTGAAGTGCTAACTGCCCTAATAAGAACAACCACAGTAAATGAATATGCCATTAGAGCGAAAACAGGATTATTGATACCAGAAGATCCTAGCCCCCTCACTGCCGCCCCCAGCTCCCCCCACTGCCCAGCCCCCTGCTTACTGCTAATGATACTAACCTGTGTGGCCGTGACACACACACTGCACAAGTATTCAGGTATATCCATATCCTTGTGGTTTTTACTTGTATTTCGTACAGGGATTTGTGTGTATGGTAATCCCTCCCCAAACATAGATTCTCTTTTTATGAAATTCTGTTATCCTTGGATTTATTTCTGTGTACTTGGAGAATTTCTGTTCCAGGATACTCAGGTTTTGGGTCACTGCTGTTGAGGATAATTTAGAAATAGAGAAACTGATGGGCGGCAGGAGAAAAGAGAGTGAGTGGAAGGCAGAGAGCAATAGGAAAGACGTCCGTGCAGTCTTAGAGGAAGACCTGGGGTGCCTCCCCGCGTCTGAGTCAGCTTTGGAAAGAGGACTGCGATGTGCCTGACCTGGGATCAGAGTTCTAGGCTGGGCGCCCAGGAGCTCTGGCTGTCTATTCTGCCATGTTTGAAAGCAGACTGAGGAATTAGACACCTACAGAGCTCTTCTGAGTAGATTAAGTCAAGATTCCTGAAAATGTTTCAAACTCCCCAGTTACTGTGTGTCTCTGGCACCCCAGTGGCAGAGCAATGAGTCAGCGTCCAAGTAGCATGCAACATAAATCAGAAAGACTGAATATTTGACGGAAGGACAAGATAAGGCCAAAAAAAATGAATTAGTGTGTGCATTTACTGCATCAGAGCAGGAAAACTACAAATGTCTTTTCGTAACTGTAGAGAGGGAGATTCTGAATAGAGGTCCCAGTGGCAGCAAGGAGACGGGGTCCAAGTAGCAGGGAAATCATAATTACTACTTTAACTTAATGCAACATGTTATTGATACTATTTTTGTGTGTGTGTGACATTTTTTATTTTTAGAAAAGTGACTTTTGCTTTTATTAAGGTCACATTTTGATTGGTCTAACTAATATTGTTAATTTCAGAGCAGCAAAAAAAAAAAGAATAGTGAGAAAAGTAAAAAATGACTCAAAAAATCCAGAAACTACCATTTTAAAATCTAGGTCAACACCACTTTACATATGTCTCTAAAAGTCTGTCTTCACTATGATGGCTGGAAAGTTGGAAAGCCAGTAGGAATTTTAGGAAAATGTGGTCATGATATCTTGAAAACATTAATTTAATTATGCTTAAACATAACTGAAGGGAAAGAAACTAAAATAAAATGGAGGAAATTGGTATATTTGATAAATGTTTTTTCAAATATATTATTTCCTGAAAGATTCTCTTATGATTAAGAAAGAATATTATAAAGACAATGAGACTTGGATCATTATTCTACATAGTTTAATTTTAAATAATAACAATGAACTCCTTGCTATGAAAGATGAGAAAATTAGTATACTTCTGTTTCTCTATTTCCCTTTCCCTGCCTCCTAATTTTTGTTAACTTTTTTAAAATTATTTTTTCATCTTAAGGTTTATAACAACTTCAGAATATTTTAGTTTTATTTCTATATTTAAAGGACTATAATGATTCCCAGTTGTTCCATCATAATTGCTCTATACTGAATTTATTATTTTGATTTATCTCTTGGCTGAATTTCATTATGAAGCAATTTTTCCCCTTAGAAGGACTCTTGTTACCTGAGGTTCTGTATCCATACGAATGAACGTGTGCCTGGGAATGTCGCCATAGACAAGCCCCCCTCTGGCCTATGCTTCCACTTGGGGGTGACTTGCTCATTCTGCTTGCTGACTGAATACTTCTTCATCTTTGAATTCAACAACTTCACCAGGTTATGCCTTTGACTGCTGATCATTCCTTCATTTCCAGGAAATTTTTTCTATTAGCTCTCTGAATACCATTTTTCTTTTTTGTCTGGGGCCTCTAATTTAGGGATGCTAGTTTTTCCCCCACAGATAATTTTGAGCCTTTTCTTTGCTAATCACTTAATTTTTACTCGATGTGAGCTTAAAAATTCTATCAATTCTGTAGCCATTTCCACTTTATTTGTTAGTTTTATATTGTTATTTTGATGAAGAACTTGTTTAACTGCAATCTCCCTTTCTAATTTTATTCTATTGTTTTATCTTTTATTGTTTTGAGCTTTTGTGTTGAATCCTTCTGAAAATGAATCTTTATGGATACTTTTCTTCTGTTTCTAGGGCTATGTTTTCTTCCATAATGAGTTCTTTTTCTGTTTTCTTTTCTATATTTCTGTATTTCTTTCTTATTTTTTTATACAATTGGTGATGATCTTTCCTCTTTGCCCTGCCATTCATTTCTTTTCATATTGTTTCCACTTAACAAGAACAGCTCTTTGCAGACCTCCTATTTCTCTGATGTGGGCTGGGTGACTTCTTGACTGCCCACGTTGCCTGAGGCCAGTTTGTCACCACACACAGTGGAAGTGCTGGGTGATTCCTCTCTCCACCTTTCTGTACCTGGAGAAGGAGGAGAGTTCAGTGGAGTCTGTGCACAATCTTTGATGGAAGCACTATTTCTACTCTGTCTTAGACAGTTCAGGGCTTGCAACGAGGCAGCCCAAGTCATTCCTCAAATTTAGGGTGGTCGTTGGGATAGAGCATTTTTTTCCAGGCTTCAGAGTGAAGCCCTGCAGTTATCTTTCTGTAAGGGTGTCATCCCTGAAAGGAGAAAGATTATTAAAAATACCCTTTTAGCCTACTCCTCTCCAGCCCTCCAAATGAGGGGTCTAGAGGGGAATTCTCAGAACCTCAGTCACCAGTTGTGCTGGGCTGGTTGCACAGGCTTGCGTGGTCTTCCTGCACGCCGCCCCCCAACCCAGATGCAAACCATTCCCCACTCCCCCCAACCCCCCTCCACCCCCGATCCCGACCCCACTGCTGGCCACTCTGCTGCCTGCCTGCTTTCTGTTCCTTTCCCGCCTCGCGTTCTCTTCCAACTTGAAGCCTTGCCGGTATTGATTCCTCTGCCTGGATGGCTCCTCCCTTCCTTCCCCCTTCATTCCCTGGCAGGATTGTGGCTCAGAGGCTGCACCCACAGGGAGCCCTTGCGGGCCCCTCACACAGGGCCACGGCCCTGGGATTTGCACAGCTCTGCTCCACGTGGTGACAGTTTTTCCTCTTCTCTGAGTTGCCATGTGCAGTTAAACTTTTTCAGGGCTTTCCATTGAAGGGTAAGTATGGATGCAGGCCTGTTCCCAGGGCTGTTACTTCAGTTACCCTTTTCTCCCGGTGACTGTCAGCATATACTGTTTCCAGCTGCATTATAGAAATTTTATAATCCCAGACCACCTGTGAGGAAAAACTGGCTTTCCCTTTTAAAGTTTTTTTAAAGGTCACCATTCTAAATGAGCTCAAAGCTGGGACCTAAAATAAGACACTGCAGCCACAGAAGCCTGTGCTTTGTGGTGCCGAGGTACCTGCTCTGAGAGAGGCATCCCCAAGCATGTGCCCAAGCAGCACACACTCCCAGCCTGCTCCTGGCCCCAGGACTAGGGTTGCCCAAGCTTCTGGCCAGTGTGGCGAAAGCAAGCTTGCTTGTGTTCTTATTTCCTGAGACAAAGGGGTTAAACCAAGATAAACATCCCATGAGCACTGATTGAGCACCTACTATGTGCCAAGCACTGTTGTAAGCATTTGAGCATGAGCACAAAATGGCCTTCCCATCTTTCCTAGTGCTTGGGCTGCCAAGGTAAATGCCCTCAAAATCTACTGGGCCCACAGCCTCAGCAGTTGTTTCCTACAGCAAACAGAGTGTATAGTGTCAAATGAGGACAGGGTGGAGCCTGGTTGCCTTGTGTCGCCTGGAGAGCAAAACCAGCCCATTCATCTCTGCACCTGCAGAGGGACAGCAAATGGAATGGAATGAAATGGACCCTCTTCCTCCCTTACTCTCTTCCCTGAACTCACAGACCCTATCCCGCTGACTCATGCCCCACCTGCCCTGCTGATGTGGCCTCTGAACGTCACCACTATGAGAGGTGTGCTCTCTTGTTCCTCACCAGGGTTTGGGGCTGACCAGTGGACTCCTCACTTCCCCGGTCCACCAGCCCCCGGCCCCCATGTCCACTTCTGGAAGCTGCTTCCCAGATCGCACTTGTTCCCAACAGGCCTCTCAAGGTCCAGAATGATGCCTGTCTGGCCAGAAGGGGTGCCGTCATCCACCCCTGCCACTGCCAGGTTTCCTGTCTGCAGTTCCTGCTCTGTCTCTTCAGAAGTCACAGAGTGCAGGCTGCCAGCTACCCTTGCTGCCACAGCACAGCCTGGGAAACCATCCAGCCTCAGCTTAATGCCAGGTGAGCAAGACTTGGGAAACAGATAGATCTAATCCTGGCCTCAGAGGGGACAGCTAAATTGTCAAGCCAGCACACTAATGGGGGTTGCTGACTGCACAGGTATCTCTGGGTTATGAATGCCCAGCACCAGAGAGCCTCCTAAGTCACACGGAGGACAACTTTATGATCCAGAAAGTAAAGAACTGGAACAAGATCAGCTTGTGACAGGGAGCAATTGATTGGGGACGAAGAGAGCTTGGCCCAGGAGCTCAGAACTCCATAAACCATCAGAACTCAGTGCTTCCTGGGTGGACACACACTGACCCCAGCACAGGGAGCCAGGGAAGCCGTGCAGGTGCTCTGGAGTACAGATGGGGGCTGCAGAGGGGGATCCTTGCAACACCCCACTTTTTTTCCCTCATTGCTCTCAGAAGGATCTTCCCACAGCTCACTTCCGGTCATGAGCCTTTCCTGTGGAAAGGCTTCAGTGGCTTCTGCACTCCCCTAAGTGTCAGTCCAGGCTCCTTCCCATGGCATTCAGGGCCCTGTGGGATCCTGGCTCTGCTGAGCTGCCTAGCCACATTCAATGTCTTGGGTTTCCCCAACCATGACACACGTTCTCACCTCTGGGCCTTTGTGCAAGCTATTGATTCCTTTTACTTGAAGACTGTCCTTCCCCACCTTTTGCTTATTTGGATTTCTGTCACTGATGCTTCAGGTTTTAGCCCAGATGCCGCCTCTTCCCTGAAGCCCTCCAAGTTTAGGTGTCCTTCTCATGTGCTGTCTGTGCATATCCTTTCGTAACACTTTATACAATAATGTGTTTGCGTTTTTCTGTTTGCTTATCTGTGTCCTCATCAAGACCTTGGCTGGGGTGGGGTAGGCAAGGATGGTCTTCTATCATTTCATCCCTAGGCCATGGTGCAGTATCTGGCTCACGGACAGAGGGAATGAATAAATGAATGATATGATTAGCAAATGAAATAACATGGCAAAGTGGGGAAGAAAGTTGGCCTTCTCAAGGTATCCTCTCTCTCTATCTGCCTTGCTTCTCAGCCCTCCCCAGCAGGCTTCTGTGGTCTCAGAGATACGGTCATCATGCGACCTCAAGTTGCATCCCCTTGTCCTGTAGTTCCACCCTGGAAACACTCTTGCTAAGCATAGTTTCTCCAGACTGCTCAGCCAGCCTTCTTTAGGAAGGCTCCCTGAGTCTGTTGGGGATGCAAATTTCCCCCTGTGCCTCCCCCAGCCTTCAGTGTTCACACTGCTCTTTGCATAGTTATGTCTTATCATGTAGCTGATTGCACTTTCATTGTATATTTTGATGTATTATTGGGGTTTTCTTTTAGCTTTCTATTTTGAGATAATTATAGGTTTTTATGCAGTTGTAAGAAATAAGACATAATACAGAGACCCATGTGCCCTTCATCCAATTCTCCCCAATGGTAATATCTTGCATAACTATAGTGTAATGTCACGATGAGGAAATTAACACTGTACAGTCCATTGACCTTATGCAGATTTCATCAGTGTTACCTGCCCTCACTTGTGTGTGTGTATATATTTAGAGCTATTCAGTTTTATCACATGTGTAGAATTGTGTGACCATTATCACAGTCAAGGTACAGAAGAGTTTATCACAAGCATCCTTAGTGATTTCCTTTTATAGCCATGGGTGACTCCCTTCCTCTTCTTCCTCCCTCACCCCTGGCAACTGATCTCCTCTCCATCTTTATAATATTGTCTTTTCAAGAATGCTGTCTAAATGGAATACTATAGAATGCAACTCTTAGTGGTGGGCTTTTTTCACTCATCATAATTCAACTGAGATTCGTCTAAGATATTGTGTGTATCATTAGTGTAATCCTTTTTATTGCTGAGTAGTATTCCACGGTACTGATGGACTACAGTTTGCTTAACCACTTTCCTGTTGAGAGACATTTAGGTTTTTTCCAGTTTTGGGCAATTAATAATAAAGCTGTACTGAACAGTCCTGTACAGGTTTTTGTGTTAATATACATTTTCATTTTTCTACAGATCGGCAACAAACAATGAAATTAAATAGAACATCATTAGCCATTAGGGGCATACTAATTAAAACCACAATGAGATATCAATACATGCCTATCAGAATGGCTAAAATTAAAAATAGCAGTAACATCAGTGCTCGCAAGGATGTAGAGAAACTGCATCACTCGTACATTGCCACCAGAAATGTAAAATGGTATAGCCACTCTGGAAAACATATCACAGTTTCTTACAAAGCTAAACATGTGCTTATAATATGACCCAGCAATTGCACTCCTGGACATTTTAATTGTATTTTAAAACAAGTTCAGAAAAACTCATACATAATTCATGTTCATGGTCAAACAAAAGTGGAAATACAAATAATATAAAAAAACCCTCCATGCAATCTTACTATGTAGACATTACTACTGCTACTTTTTTGTGTCTATTTCTTTTATTGAAAATGGTGCTGTACTTGTATAAACAAGACAAGAAATAATAAGTACTGGTGAGGATGTGAAGGAAAGGTAATCCTCGTACACTGTTGGATGGGATTGCAAACTGATGCAGCCACTATGGAGAGCAGTATGGATGTTTCTCAAAAAACTAAAAATAGAAATACCACATAACCTAACAATTCCATTTCTTGAAATCTACCCAAAGAAAATGAAATCATTAATTTGAAAATATATATGCACCCCTGTGTTTACTGCAGCATTATTTGCAATAGCCAAGGTATGGAAGCAACTGAAGCATCCACCAATAGATGACTGGACAAAAGATGTGGTACATATATACAATGGAATATTATTCAGCCATAATAAAGAAAGAAACCTTGCCATTTGCAACATCATTAATGGACCTAGAGGGTATTATGCCAAGTGCAATAAGTCAGTCAAAGAAAGAGGAATACCATATGTTTTCACTTACGTATGGAATCTGAAAAACAAAGTAAATGAACAAACAAACAAAATGGAAATGGAAGGGATGGAAGCATGAGGAATATAGCTTATAATATAAAATCTTTGCATGGTGACAGATGGTAACTACACATATAGTGGTCATTTAATAATGTGTAATGATGAATCACTATGTTCATCTGAAACGAATATATATAAACTATATTTCAATAAAAAATGTTTGAAATGAAATTGTTAAATTTTAAAAAGAAAAGAAAATGTGCCATATACTCTTATGACTTGAAAAAAAAGACATACTGTTTCCTCCTCCATGTCAACAGGTGCCTATGTTATCATGTTAACACTTTCTTTATATTATATTCAGTGACATTTCACTAAGGTGAGACATGTAGGTTATTTCAATTTTTTTCTCCAGCTATTATAAATAATTCCTAATTGAATACCTTGTTCAAATATTTTGTTAACTTAATGGATGATATTCTCAAGAAAAATTCCAATAAGTAGAATTTTGGGATTAGTCTTCCCCATTTTTAAGGCTTTTGATAAAAATCCCCATTTGCCATTCAGAAATGCTCCTCTGATATACCCTTCATATTCTGGATGCCCTTGAGTGACCCCCAACTATTTCTGACAATGGTCATTATAATTCTTTGATTCTATGTTAATCTGATAGCTGAAAAATGCCAAATCTTAGTTATTTTAATTTAGATGTTTAAATTGAATACCAGTTGGACTAAATAACTTACTTGTACTTTTTCTATTGCGAATGGCCTGTTTTATATTCTTTATTCTCTTTTTATTGAATTGGATGATATGAACCTTTGCCATATATATATTTCATTTTTTTCCTAGTTTTGTAATTTGATTTAGAACTGTATTTGTGCAGCAAACCTTAAAATATTTATGTAGTTTAGTCTATCAGTCATTCTCCTTATGTGCTTTTTTCCCTTTGGCTCCTTTGAAAGTTCCTCCTGACTCAAAGTTATATAAATATTCATCCGTGTTTTGCCATATTACTTTTATGGCTCAACTTTTCATTTACATATGTAATCCAGCAAGGATTCATTTTGGGGATTTGGCATAAAGTCAGGATTGAACTTGTATTCCAGTAGCTAACCTGTGTTTCTGCCTTGTTCCCTAAGTAATTCACTCCTCCCCCTGCCTGGAGAGGTCCCCTTCCTCACCCAGTTCTCCTCTGACCTCAGGTCTGTTCTGTGTCATGGTGATGTCTGAAGCTACCTCGCTCAACTTTCTTTGTCTGACATTATCTTCATTATTTTCCGTGATGTGTCTAGGGTCTTTTTTTGCTGACTTTGCCTGGTGAGCCCATCTGTCTACCCATACAGAATTCTCTCTTCAGCTCGGTAACATTTTATTTCATCATATTTTTCATTTCTCTTCTGCTTCATTTGTGGATTCTATTTTAGGAATCCTAATTATCTACAGTGGTTCTTCATTCTCCGTTTTCCAAATCTTTCACCTTCTGCTATATTGTTTTAATTTATTTCACATTTGTTTACTATGTTACTGATGATATTCTAAAGCCTTACTGCTATTCTTCCCTGCCTGCAAAGTGGCTTCGTTTCTGCTATTGCATTTATAGTTTCCTTGTTATCCTTCCATTTTGAATGCATCTTCCTTTTCATCTCATTCTGCTGATTGTCCCTTCTTGTGACTTCCTGCAACTTTGACTTAGAAGCCATGCTTTCTTCTGAAAAAGTAAACAGTTTTATGATTTTTTCTTCTGAATTCTGAGGTATCACATTTTTTGAGGCATGTTCTTCCTCTGACTTTATTTACAAAATGATGTTCCCATTCTTGTAATACGTGGTGTTTTCCCTTTAAAGCATGATGGGCTTTGGTGAGACTTGTGAGATTCCACAGACAGGGTGAATGGCTTGTCCTGAGGCTCTCTTTCTGCCCACTGTCAGAGTGATTTCATTCATTCCTTTTTCCTGCACCAGCTCTGGGTTTCATGTGGGCAGGTCCCAGTTCACTTTCTCATATCTACAGTGTTTCTGTGATGTGTGTCTGCTCTGCTCAGGGGGGCATATTCTTGGGCCTGCAGTATCTGATTATTTGGTCCTTCTGATCAGATGCAGTCTGTGAAAAGCACAACTCCCTGTACCTCTTCTGGGAGGTACTTCCTATGCTTACCACTTCCCACAAGTGCTTTCCCCCTGAGACCACCCTGTTCTCTCTAGTTATGTTCTGGGAAGGGAAGAGAATGTAAGGGTGCAATGGAAAGTTCCTTGACTCACAGTATGATGAGTTCCTCACCTCTCACCTGGAGTAGCTCTGGGTCCCTGAGATAGGGAGAGGGTGGCTCTTCTTACTTTACCCCTCAGGTGCCCCTGCTTCAGGCAGCAGAGTCAGGGCAAGCCTGTCCTGTACCTGGGTGGGTTTCCTCAGTCTGTCCTGATGCAGCTAAGTCCCCCTGCCCATCCCAACATCTGGTTAGCTGTTGGTATTCGTTTGCAGAAAGGTTGTTGTGAGTTTTCAACATTTCTCTGACATCATAATTTTACTGAAAAATTGTGTGTGCCTTGGGGCTGCTAGTGCCATTTTGAGGCAGAAACTCTTCTTAATATAGGGTATCCAATCATTCCATTAATCTGTCTTCACCCTCCTGCCCCCATTTGTCTATCAGCTTTTTGAAAGAATTGTAATTCACCACCACTTCATCAGAGCCTAACACAGCGTCTTGCGCACAGTGTTTAACAGATATTTTTAAAATTTAACTGGGACGTTATTGCCAACTGTAGAGAGAGGACAGGACACTGGTCTTTCCGACATGGTGGCAGCGGAGGAGGAAGGTAAGTCAGCAAGGGAGACAGAGGTCGCCGTGGAGAGGCAGGGGGAGAGCAGAGCAGGTGTGAGGAGGCTGAGGGGGGCGGCGCGCAGGGCGGCCACCTGGCTGAGACGCGCCGAGTGGGGGAGATCTGACGCCTGGTCAGTCACCAGTGACCTTGAGCGTGAGACCCTGCTGGGCTGCCAACAGTCTCTTCTCTCGTTGAAAGGCGGAGGCCGAGCGGTTGAGGAGTTAGAGACAGTTAAGTAGAGATGATGAAAAAAAAAAAGGAAAGAGAGAAAGGAAGGCTTGAGGGGAAACCAGCATGGCAGAGGCTTTTGTTTTGGTTACCCGTTGTTGCTGTTGTGGGATTGGGGAAGATTTGATCAGCTTCACATCCTAGGGGAAGGAGATTGTGACTAGAAAGAGCAACCTGCAGGACAGAAAAGGAGTATTTGATAAAGCCAGTCTGAGCCTGATCTGAAGAGGATGAAACCACGTTTGTGGAGAGAAGGGTTGGCTGAAGAGCTCCCAGAGGGCAAGGGCTGCCTCTCACTGCGACCAGCAAGGTCCCTGGGCGAGGGAAGTAGGGAGGAGGCCCACCCGCTGTGGTGGAGACACCTTAGGCGGCAAGGAGGGACGGGCTGGAGGCTCACTCTTCTAGGGTCTCTCTGTAAGGGGGGCCAGGGCAGGGGCCGGGGAAGTAGGAAGTAGAGGGGAGGAGCGAGGAGGAGTCGGACCCTGGGCAGAAAAAGGAGAAAGATGACAGGGTTGCCTGGCAGTCCTCAGGCCCAGCCTAGGGGCAGAAGAAGTAGCTGGACAGGATACTGGGCGGCACCGCAGGAGGACCTGGAAAGCACCTTGCTTCCAGTGGTTTTTTGCTCTGTGCTGATGTTACTTGCTTTTCTAGAAGGTTTGAGGGTAGCTTTCAGGAAGTGGCTTTGATTAAACCAAAAGGGAGGCCTTCCCTGGACCAACACCCTCTCTTCCTCACCTTTCAAGTGTTGTGGGTGTTGCCTCATTCTTCTGTCTCCAGAGATGTGAAGTACCTTGGCTGTGAACACACAGTAAACCTCTGTGGATGTTGTCAACCTTCAAAATAAACAGTTATTTTACCAGCAAAAACCGGTTTATTCAGGAATAACATAGAATTGCAATTCGGGACATGCAAGTTACAGCAAAACCATAGGCCTGTCCAGAGAACAAAGGAGAAGAGAAGTGCTCTTTTATAGAGGAAAGGGCGGAGCTGGCAGGGCTGTTCTAAGCAAAAGCCTATTGGAGTAAACTGGGAGGCCTGCACATGGTGGCTTGGCATTGGCTGAGTTGTGACAGTCTCTTACTGGCTGGGCTGTTGCAGGGGAGGCAGAAACCTTGTTTTCTCCTGCTGGGGAGTGAATTAGCCAAAACAGTAAGATGTGTGTCTGTTCTAGTGGGGTCTGAGATTGAGGAGGAGTGGTGGGCCTGAGAGCTTCCCCTGTAGGCCTCCATGTCAGTGAGGTTTCTTTCTCTTTACTAATTTTCATGAGATGGCCCTTGTCCTGGGTCCTCTTATCTCTAGACAGTGGCAGTGATTCTTCTCTCTCTCACCTCTGCATCCCTGTCCATCCACCCTCGGGGAATTTGCCTCTCCAAGGACTGACTTGAACTCCTCAACTAGAAGGCCCTGGCACTTCAACTGGACAAGAAAGCTGGTTGTGAAATGGCCAGCTCTGAACTCCTCATATAATAGCTTTCTTAGATTGAAAAACAAGCTCTCACTTAATTAACTAATACACTAATAAGACATCTTTCAGAACCTTCTGTGTATCAGGTACTGGTACCATGGAGGCGATGAGGCCATCATCTTTGCCCTTGAGAGTATATATATATAGCTCATAAGGGAAACTCACATAAATGAAGGACTGTAAACTAAAGGAACATAATTCACTTGAAGGGTAGGCAGTCCATTGAAATGAGAAGCGGAGGGATGGGTAAAGTGACCTCTGGAGTTCTGTCCCAACCCAGTGGTTTCATTAGAAAGCAGGACTTCCAAATTGGCTTTTTCTTTCAGTATTCTTTGTTGCCTTTTCAAACAAATAATTAACCATGCAAAATTAATGCAGCATATTCTAGAACTTAATTCCTTGTTCTGTTCTCTAGAGTACTTGAACTGTGCCCTGCGGTTGGCATTGTTACAAGAAACTCTTAATAAGAATAATGCCTGGTACTGTGGAATCATGTGCGGTGGCCTTTCTTGCGTGGTTCTGTGTGTGCACATCAATTACACGCATTTGGTATAATTTGCCTTTTTAAAATCACACCTTCTATTCCACCCCAAGAAGATAAATGGATCCTGCCTCAGTCCCAGTTCCATTCATTTTTTCTGTGGTCCTATGGTGAAGCTATTATCAACACTAATCTCAAACCCTGCTAGGAACCAGGAAGGCCTTAGAATACAGAGCACCAATTTCTGCAGCTTTCACCTATTTTTCTTTTCACAGGCTTTTGTTCCTACTCCCCTCCTCATCTCATTTTCAAATATGATTTGATTATCATCCCATGAGGTCTGTTCCACTGGCTCTGAGTAGACACCTTTTTGACACATCCAGCCTGGAGGAGGATGTCAGAGGCCTCTCCCAGGGCAGCGTGACCCTCCTCCAGGCAGGGTGTCCCTGAGACTTTCAAGTCCCACTCAGTGGCCTCCCTTTCTGGTGGGGAGAGCTTGCACCCTTCACCTTGCAGCTCTCAAAGTTACTTTGCTTGGTAGAGGAGGAAGAAAAGATGAAATGGGGATTGGAATTGAGAAGCCACACGGCTCAGGGAGGCTTTTTGACAGCAAGCTCAGTGTTTGAGGACGGGTAGCTGCGGTGATGTTTCTAGGGCTTGAAGTGGTAAACGTCAGGTGATCATTTGCTTCCATCTCCCAGGACCTCCCTGTGGAAGGACCTCCCAGGACCTTCCATTCTGTGGCCTCCCTGCTGGCACACATCCCCAAGACCAAATTCAGGACCTTATGAGATCACATGCCAATTAAAAACTGTATTGATTGATTTTCAGAAAGCAAAACATTCAGTTCATTAAAATACTGACAATACAAAGGGCAAAGTATGAAGAGTATTTTTGCCCTCTGCTGACCCTGGGCCCAGTGGCCTCCCAGAGCACTGTGTTAGCTAGCTCTTCTGGAACTTCCCAGAGACGGCCTGTAAATCAGGTGCACCCTCAGTTCCTCCTTCCACTGCTACTACCCTTTCCTCTCCCCACCCCCCCACTCCTCCTCCTCCTTCCTTTTTTATAGTAATATATCTAGCAGATGATTTCATACCAAAACTCATAAACCTGCCTCATTCTAAAGGGTTGCATAGTTTTCTAATATGTGAATACAAATAACTTATTTAACTAATCTATTGATAATGATTTTGGTTGTTTCCAATCATTTTGCCACTGAAAATAATACTGTACAAAAGAATTGAAAGCAAGAATTCAAACAGATATTTGTGCAAGAATGCTCACAACTACATTATTCAGAATAGCCAAAAGGCAGGAACAACCCAAGTGTCCATCTGGAGGTGAATGGATAAACAAAATGTGATGTATACATACATTGGAATATTATTCAGCCATGAAAAAGAATGAAATATTGCTACATACGACAACATGGATGAACCTTGAAAACAGTATGCTAAGTGAAAGAAGCCAGACACAGTAGAACACATATTTAGGATTCCACTTGTATGAGGTGCCCAGAATAGGCTGATTCATAAATACAAAAAAGAATAGAGGTTACAGGGACAAGGGGGAAAGGGGAATGGGGAGTTACTGAGTACAGAATTTCATGTTGGGGGTTGATGAAAATGTTTTGGGTGTAGACAGTGATAATGGTTATGCAATACTGAGAATGTATTTAGTGCCACGGAATTATACACTAGCATATAGTTAAAATAATAATTGTCATGTTATGTTTATTTTACCACAATAAAAAGAAATGATAGTAGAAAGATAGGAATATGCAGTGAAGCCTAAAAAATTTAAAAAAATAAAAGAATGCTGCAGTGAATACCCTTGTACAACTGAGTACTCTGTAGATGCGAGTATATCTGTATGATACTGTCCCGGAAATGGGATTATGGAGTAGGAGAGTGTATTCATTTTAAATTTTGATATATGATGCCAAACTTTCTTTCAAAGGATGATGCTCTACCACATGAGATACAAGGTTGGTTTGATACCAACCAGTCTAACACCAAACATTTTGGTCTTTGCCTCCTGGGCAGCTGAGACAGGGTATCCCTGGTAGATTTAGTTTCATTTCTCTTAGGAGTTTATGCCAAAAGTATGCTGAGTGTCAGAGACTCCACAGATCAGGAGTCACCTTGGTCCCAGGGCAAAACAGAGACAGGTCAGGAGCAGCTGGAGAAAGAAGTGACAGCTGGCTGGTAGGGTGTGGAAGAATTTGTGACTCACTTTACCCACCTTCCTCCTCCCTCTGTTTACTGCCTCCCCTTGATTGTGGGACTCATGGAACCATGGAATGGCACCTTGGAAGAAGGCTTAAGGTGCCCAGCTGCCTAGTGCAGAAGGAGTCGTGATATGCTCCCTTTCACAGCCTTGAGTGCCTCTGTGCACAGCTAGTGACAGGAAGCTCACTTCTTCCTGGTTCTCAGAAAGGTTATGTGCCAGCACATGTACCTCCTGGCTCTCCAGCCTGTCATCTTAGATCTTCTCAAGACTCAGAACAAGGGTAGTCCTTCTTTTTGTAGCTCTTGGGCCACTTACCTGCAAAGATAAAGCCTGAAATAAATGATGATGAACAGATCCATGGATAAATGAATTATCTGCAAAGTTTAGTCATTAATGTTATTATCCTATGGCTTCTACAATAGTACAGAACTCTTTGCAAGGGACCTTCTCAATTCAGAGGACAGTAGCCCCTTCTGGGATGTAGCCCCGGCCTCCCCACTCTCCTCTCCATCAGTGCAAGAAATGTGGTCTCCTGGCAGGCCTTGGTCCTCGTCACATAGCATGTGGCAGAGCTGAGCCTCCTTGATTTATAATGTGCATTTGTCCTGCCCAAAGATCACCTTCTCTTGGCTTCAACCCAGAATTCTGAACCCCCCGTGATCAATCTGAGTGAATCTTAACACACTCACCAGCATTTTAGTCATTTCTTCCAGCTTTCTGTCACTTCTTCATATGATATACATTCGTTAAATATTTTCCCTCCATTTTATGGATTAAAATGTTGATTAGGTCAGGACATAGGGCGACATTGGGTGATGACATCCCATTTCTCAAGACTGATGGGATACAGTCATTTAACAGAATTATTACTAATGAGATGGCTGAGGCCTCAGCCAACCATCACGTCCACGGTGAGATCATGAGGAGCTCAGATCCTGCTGAAGTCAGAATAACTAGGGCTGTGGGAAGAGGTGGGGGACAAAAATGGGAAGCTGCCCTCAATGCCGGACTACCAAGGAAGAAGGAGATTGGCAGTGGAAGTGGGGGGCACTCAAGCGAAGCACTGGCTTGGTGTGCAGAACTGAAAGGGGAAGAGGACAGTTGCATTTGGACATATAGATATAGTTTGAGAATAGCAATAACAAACAGATACGTAGTGCGTACTCTGGGCCAGACGCTGTGCTATGCACACTTACCCACATGAGCTTGTTTAATTCTCACTCATCCTGTCAGGTAGGTGTAACTATTACCCCTATTTTACAGTTGAGGACACCACGGCACAGAGAATGGTCAGATTATTTACTCCAGGGTTTAGACCCAAACAGTCTGGCTCCAGAGCGTGTGCTCTTCACCTTCTCTCTATATCCTTGGAAAGCTCGGGATCCATCATATTACTGAAAGAATGTCAAAGAATACAATGGCATGTTCAGCTTCTAGAAAGAGGGCTTGGAAAATCCCAGGGATTTTAGACCTCAAGGCATTCTCTCCAGGGCCACCAGTCCCTGTGGGATCGTCTCTCAGTAAAGTGGGAGAGGTGGAAGTGACTGCTATGAGGAGTCATTCAGTGATCCATCTCTGAAAGTGTCTCCCATGTTCTGAATGCGTGGTGACATTTCCTTGCCATGTGGGATGGCACAGGCCAGCAGGAGACGGTCTGGGTCAATGGAGAACTTTGCTGCCACTCGACACCTTGGTTTTCAGTTGGTTCATCTGTAAAAGATGAGGCTAACTGAAAAGACAACTTTAATGTAGTTGTTTTCTTATGCAAAAGTCCAGTATTTCTTGAGATGGGGGAACATCAGTCACATGTCTGGGTGTCAGCAGTGTAAGTGCTTCAGCCCTGGCAAATGCTTCATGGATAGGTATGGTCAGCGGGGGATGGACCTGCCTATTATACACTGTTGCAAAGGCACAGAGCCTTTGGTTGCCTGGAGAAAGGGGAACAGCACAACTCACATCCCTCATTAGGTCCAGGAGCAGATGTGAGGGCAGTGGTCCTCAGCCCCAGTATAAGAATCTCCTGGGAAGGTTGAAGTCCGCCAGTGCCTCAGTCCATCTGCAGAGATTGATTCAGTCCTTGCGCTTTGGGGGATCGGGATCACCTGAAGAGCTGCTAAGGCACACATGACCCCGGGAGCCTTGAGAGAAGACAGGTCTGGACTGTTACATTTTTACCATGTTTTCCCAGCGTGATCCTGATAACAATCAGAGTTTGAGAACCAGTGGTCTGGGGTGTGGCTCCCAGAGTCATTTCTTAAAGCTCTGGATGTTTTATTGTGCATCTAAAGTAATACAATCTGCTGGCTCTCCCATATCCAGCTGCTAGAGGGGCAGAAAGCAGCTAAGGATAGGGAAACAAAGGGAGACCTCAGTGAACTCAACCAGGGTCTGACAGCACCAAGGACAGGCCACAGCCAAGGATGCAGGCACACGACTGGCGGCCCACAGCCCTGGAGGGACCCAGCAGTTTTGCAAACTGCTGGAGAAAGTTAAGGAAAAACATTGCAAGGTTTCCTAATGGCCTTGGAATGGAAAAGCAGTGTTTAGTGGACCTAGAATAGTTAAGTTTTTAACTAGCTCATCTACCATGTTGACTTCTGTTAACATCGCTTTAATTATTTTTTCTTAAGATTTCTATAATCTAAGTACTAATTAGAACATCATTTAAATCTGTTATTTAAAACAAAGACCTTTCTGATTCTGCTTTTTAAGAACATTTTTTGTGAAAATGATAAAAGTCCATTATTTTTTTTCAATTAAGTAATATACAAAAGTACCAAAAAAAAAAAAAAACAGTAAAAGAAAAAAAATTACTTCAAACTCCACCATGGAGAAAAAATTAGCATTTGGTGAACATAATCACAGCTCTTTCTCTCTGATAGACTGATAGCTAATTGGGTAAATTGAAACATGTTTATAAAAATAGAATCTTACTGTACACATTTTTAAATTAAAAGCAATATGTTTCATTTGATTTGAATGTAATAGACAAAAAAATTAAAATGAAACTCCAAAAACTGCTGAAGTTCAGAAATTTCTTCATTATAAGTTATTTCAATTTCTGAAAGAATGTTCTGTACAGTTCCTTATTTATTTATTTGGAGGCAGGGAGATGAGATTTAGTCCCCGTTTTGAAATTTCCCAGGGTCTGCTGAGGTCCTGCCACGTTCCTCTACTCCCTCCAACTCTGGATATCTTATGCTACTATTTTTACATGGACCAGGTTTGAAGCATTCGGGTTCTGCCGTGTGCTGTCCTGCCTGGGCGCCCTGCCTCATTGCCGCCCCCCACCTCTGTCCCCTGCTGCCATTGCCTAGCTCTCACTGATTTTCTTTACTCCAGAGCACTGATTCTCAGATCTTAGAGTGCATATGGACTGTGTGGGGATGTGGTTAAAATGCAGCAGGTGTGAGGTGGGGCCGGAGGCTGTGTATTTCCAACAGGCTGGAATGTCAATGCTGCTGCTCTAAGAACCATGCCCTGATATCCGTGTTCTAAATTTTTTTGTTAAACATCTTTGTTAACTGGATCCCACCCTCCTCCCACCCCACCCCCAGAGCTCATTGGTGCTATGTTCCCGGAATTGTGGCATTTTGAGAATGCTTGGATCTCCATACCCATTTGTGTGCCTGGGGTAAGGAGCAACTGCTTAGGTTTAAAATACATAGGTCACGTGAATTCCTTGGTCAGAACTGTGGGTATTGCTTCAGTATCTTCTGGCATTGAACATTGCTGTGGTCAATAGGGTCAGCTTGTTTTACCTTCCTTAGGTGATTTGCCTGTCTCCATCTGAAGGTCCAGAGGATTCCTTTATCCTTGATGTTTGGTGATTCACCAGGATGTGTCTTGATTTGATCTTGGGATGAATTCTGAGTTTTTCAAATGGCTATTTCAAGCCTTTAATTCAAGGAGCCTTTCTTCTGTATGCCTTTTAGTGGTCTGTGTTCTACTTTCAGTGTCTCTTCATGTGTTGGTGAATGCACGGGGTTGAGCCCTTTCCCACAGGTGCTGTGGGCTGTGACCCACTGAGGCTGTTTCCCTGCTTCCTCTATACTCCCTTCTGGAAGTTTTTGTCAGCCAGAACCCCTCAGCCCCAGGAGCGCTGACGATAGGGGCAGGAGGAGGCAGAGACAGAGACAGCGAGGGAAAGAAGAACACCCTCTGGACTGGTCCACAGGTGCCCACACCTTCTCCTGCACCTAGCAGCTCTCATATCACTGGAGGGCTTTTCAGAAGGCAACATTTGCCTTTAGAGAAATCCCCATTTTGCCCAAAGTCTTAGTGTTGCTGGGCAGCTGCGTCTGGGTGGTCTCTCCCTATGCACGGGTGAAACATCAACCTAGACATGGGAGGGTTCTTGACTCTGAATGAGAAAGAATTCTCCAGCAGGTCAGAAGAGTGTAGGAAAAGAAGGAATTCATTCGAGCAAGCGTAGAAATGAATGGCAGTGGCCCCACAGGTGGCTGAGAACAGGACAGTGCAGAGGGAAAGAGAGAAAGTTCTCTGAGCGTTTTCTTGATATAGGGCAGATTCCCTTGCCATCTCTTAAAGCTAGGGTTGCTTGGTGTCCCGTGTCTGCTTGGATCTGCATGGTGTGGGGACTAGCCCCTACCACCCCAGGATTTGGGGAGCTGTGGAGCACAGGATGGACTGAGATTATGTTCTGAAAACTTCCCAAAGAAAGATTTTCAGGCAGGCTACTGCAGCTGTAGTTCCATCTGGGTCACCCTGGCTACGTATCAGAGGTAAAATGGAGACTTGGAAGTAGAATGAAATAGGAAGAAGACAAAACACAGTAAGTTGAGCAGTGAGAAAGCTTTATTTAACGGTATGCACTTAAAGAGAGAAAAGTGTGGGCATTTTCAGACATGGGTGCACTAAAAGACTGAGTTTTCTGTTTTTTAAGCATTTTTCAAAGGGCCATAGGGTATAAACTTGTGGTCTCAAAATGCTTATCTCCAATAAGAGACATTAAGTCTCTTCTATTATCAGTCCTCCAGGTAATTCTGCAAAATTAACTTCACACAAGAAATTGGTCAGTTCCTCTCCCAGGATAGCAGCTTCCCTCTGGGAACATATCAATCGAGACTGCCCGTCCTGCCCCCAAAGTGGGTTGAGTTATTGTCTGTTTGCTAAAGAATGTGTGAAGAATCTTACTTCCTAACTTCCTGGTTTTTAAAATGGAATCTTAGCTTGAAGATGGAATCCTTTCTGTTCTTACTATATGTTTATATCTCACTGTTTTTCATCATAGGCAGGAAAAGTCAACTATGATGCTTGTCCCAGGTCCCCACCCTTCATCATTAGAGGTTCGTGTCAGCTATCAATATTCTTCCAAATTCCACTGCATTTTCTATTTTATTTTAATAAAGGTTGATCTTTCTTCTCTTTCTACAAGAAAAATCCTTTTTCCTTTGAGCATTTAGCTAAAGGTATATAGGAAGACAAAGAAGTCCTCAGAACAACTTTGATATCCTCTACTTTTCTCACTTGGCCAAGACCAGGTGTGGTTCAACTTGTTCTGCATTTAATTTGCTTATTTCTTTTCCATTTTCCCCAGTTACCATGGTTAATGGTGGGGTCACATGATCAACATGTGCCCCCTGTTCCTGCAGGTGGAGCAGCTCAGTCCTGAGGCTCCCCTAGCCAATACCCCCAGAGTGGGGAATAAACTTCAGCCCAAGCTTCTCAGCTTGTTTCTCTGCAAAGGCTGTTTTTTTTTTTTTTCAAAAAAGAAAACACTTTATAGTTTTACCACTCATATTTCTCTATGATACTTTTGGAGTTGTTGGTTTTTTTTTGTATACAATATATGGTAGGAATCAAGACACTTTTTTTTATACTGATAACAAATTTTGACCCAGCCCTATTTGGTGAAAAGACCATCTATTTTCCTTATTACTTTAATGCACCTTGGTTATAACTCAGGTAAGCACATATATCTGGCTCATTTGCTGGATTCTCTATTCCACTGAGCTTTACTTGTCTGGGATCATTTTAGGGAATTTTTAAATTAAGGTATCATTGATATATGATCTTATGAAGGTTTCACATGAGCAACATTGCGGTTACTACATTTACCCATATTATCAACACCCTCTCATACCCCATTACAGTCACTGTCCATTAGCGTAGTAAGATGCTATAGAGTCACTACTTGTCTTCTCTGTGCTATACTGCCTTCCTCATGACTCCCCTACATTGTGTGTGTTAATCATAAAGCCCCTAAATCCCCTTCTCCCTCCCTCCCAAACCACCCTCCTCACCCCCTTCTCTTTGGTAACAGCTAGTCCCTTCTTGGGTTCTCTGAGTCTGCTGCTGTTTTGTTCCTTCAGTTTTGCTTTGTTGTTATACTCCACAAATGAGTGAAATCATTTGGTACTTGTCTTTCTCCGCCTGGCTTATTTCACTGAGTATAATATCCTCTAGCTCCATCCATGTTGTTGCAAATGGTAGGATTTGTTTTCTTCTTATGGCTGAATAATATGCCATTGTATATATGTACCACATCTTCCTTATCCATTCATCTACTGATGGACACTTAGGTTGCTTCCATATCTTGGCTATTGTAAATAGTGCTGCGATAAACATAGGGGTGCATATGTCTTTTTGAATCTGGGATCTTGTTTTCTTCTGGTAAATTCCTAGGAGTGGAATTCCTGGATCAAATGATATTTCTATTTATAATTTTTTGAGAAACCTCCATATTGCTTTCCACAATGGTTGAACTAATTTACATTTCCACTAACAGTGTAGGAGAGTTCCCTTTTCTCCGCATCCTCACCAGCATTTGTTGTGCCCTATCTTTTGGATGTTGGCCATCCTAACTGGTATGAGGTGATATCTCATTGTTTTTCTTAATTGAATTTCCCTGATAACTAGCATTGTGGAGCATCTTTTCATGTGCCTGTTGGCCATCTGAATTTCTTCTTTAGAGAAGTGTCTGTTCATATCCTCTGCTCATTTTTCTTTAAATTTTATTTTGGTATCATTAATCTACAATTACATGAAGGGCATTATGTTTACTAGGCTCCCCCCTTCACCAAGTACCCCCCACATACCCATTCACAGTCACTGTCCATCCGCGTAGTAAGATGCTGTAAAATCACTACTTGTCTTCTCTGTGTTGCACAGCCCTCCTGGTGGCCCCCCCCCCCACTATACATGCTAATAGTAATGCCCTCTTTCTTTTTTTTCCACCCTTATCCCTCCCTTCCCACCCGTCCTCCCCAGTCCCTTTCCCTTTGGTAACTATTCGTCCATTCTTGGCTTCTGTGCTTCTGCTGCTGTTTTGTTCCTTCAGTTTTCTTTTGTTCTTATGCTCCACAGATGAGTGAAATCATTTGGTACTTGTCTTTCTCCGCCTGGCTTATTTCACTGAGCATAATACCCTCTAGGTCCATCCATGTTGTTGTGAATGGTAGGATTTGTTTTTTTCTTATGGCTGAGTAATATTCCATTGTGTATATGTATCACATCTTCTTTATCCATTCATCTACTGATGGACATTTAGGTTGCTTCCATATCTTGGCTATTGTAAATAGTGCAGCAATAAACATAGGGGTACATCTGTCTTTTTCAAACTGGAGTGCTGCATTCTTGGGGTAAATTCCTAGAAGTGGAATTCCTGGGTCAAATGGTATGTCTATTTTGAGCATTTTGAGGAACCTCCATACTGCTTTCTACAATGGTTGAACTAATTTACATTCCCACCAGCAGTGTAGGAGGGTTCCCCTTTCTCCACAACCTCACCAACATTTGTTGTTGTTTGTCTTTTGGATGGTAGCCATCCTTACTGGTGTGAGATGATATCTCATTGTGGTTTTCATTTGCATTTCTCTGATGACAAATGATGTGGAGCATCTTTTCATGTGTCTGTTGGCCATCTGAATTTCTTCTTTAGAGAACTGTCTATTCAGCTCCTCTGCCCATTTTTTAATTGGGTTATTTGATTTTTGTTTGTTGAGGTGCACGAGCTCTTTATATATTTTGGATGTCAACCCTTTATTGGATCTGTCATTTACGAATATATTCTCCCATACTGTAGGATACCTTTTTGTTCTATTGATGGTGTCCTTTGCTGTACAGAAGCTTTTCAGCTTGATATAGTCCCATTTGTTCATTTTTGCGTTTGTTTCCCTTGCCCGGGGAGATATGTTCAAGAAGAGGTCACTCATGTTTATGTCTAAGAGATTTTTGCCTATGTTTTTTTCTAAGAGTTTTATGGTTTCATGACTTACATTCAAGTCTTTGATCCATTTCGAATTTACTTTTGTGTATGGTGTTAGACAGTGATCCAGTTTCATTCTCTTACATGTAGCTGTCCAGTTTTGCCAGCACCATCTGTTGAAGAGACTGTCATTTCCCCATTGTATGTCCATGGCCCCTTTATTGAATATTAGTTGACCATATATGTTTGGGTTAATGTTTGGAGTCTCTGTTCCATTGGTCTATGGGTCTGTTCTTGTGCCAGTACCAAATTGTCTTGATTACTGTGGCTTTGTAGTAGAGCTTGAAGTTGGGGAGTGAGATCCCCCCCACTTTATTCTTCCTTCTCAGAATTGCTTTGGCTATTCAGGGTCTTTGGTGTTTCCATATGAATTTTTGAACTACTTGTTCCAGTTCATTGAAGAATGCTGTTGGTAGTTTGATAGGGATTGCATCGAATCTGTATATTGCTTTGGGTAGGATGGCCATTTTGACGATATTAATTTTTCCTAGCCAGGAGCATGGGATGAGTTTCCATTTGTTAGTGACCTCTTTAATTTCTCTTTAGAGTGTCTTGTAGTTTTCAGGGTATAGGTCTTTCACTTCCTTGGTTAGGTTTATTCCTAGGTATTTTATTCTTTTTGATGCTATTGTGAATGGAATTGTCTTCCTGATTTCTCTTTCTATTAGTTTATTATTAGTGTATAGGAAAGCTACAGATTTCTGTGTTTTAATTATGTATCCTGCAACTTTGCTGAATTCCAATATTAGCTCTAGTAGTTTTGGAGTGGAGTCTTTAGGGTTTTTTATGTACAATATCATGTCATCTGCAAATAGCGACAGTTTAACTTCTTCTTTACCAATCTGGATTCCTTGTATTTCTTTGTTTTGTCTAATTGCCATGGCTAGGACCTCCAGTACTATGTTGAATAACAGTGGGGATAGTGGGCATCCCTGTCTTGTTCCCGATTGCAGAGGAAAAGCTTTCAGCTTCTCGCTGTTCAGTATGATGTTGGCTGTGGGTTTATCATATATGGCCTTTATTATGTTGAGGTACTTGCCCTCTATACCCATTTTGTTGAGAGTTTTTATCATGAATGGATGTTGAATTTTATCGAATGCTTTTTCAGTATCTATGGAGATGATCATGTGGTTTTTGTCTTTCTTTTTGTTGATGTGGTGGATGATGTTGATGGATTTTTGAATGTTGTACCATCCTTGCATCCCTGGGATGAATTCCACTTGGTCAGGGTGTATGATCCTTTTGATGTATTTTTGAAATCGGTTTGCTAATATTTTGTTGAGTATTTTTGCATCTACATTCATCAGGGATATTGGTCTGTAGTTTTCTTTTTTGGTGGGGTATTTGCCTGGTTTTGGTATTAGGGTGATGTTGGCTTCATAGAATGAGTTTGGGAGTATTCCCTCCTCTTCTATTTTTGGGAAAACTTTAAGGAGAATGGGTATTATTTCTTCTCTGTATGTCTGATAAAATCATGAGGTAAATCCATCTGACCTGGGGGTTTTGTTCTTTGGTAGTTTTTTGCTTAGCTCTTCAATTTCGTTGCTGGTAATTGGTCTGTTTAGATTTTCTGTTTCTTTCTGGGTCAGTCTTGGAAGGTTGTATTTTTCTAGGAAGTTGTCCATTTCTCCTAGGTTTCCCAGCTTGTTAGCATACAGGTTTTCATAGTATTCTCTAACAATTATTTGTATTTCTGTGGGGTCCGTCGTGATTTTTCCTTTCTCGTTTCTGATTCTGTTGATTTGTGTTGACTCTCTTTTCCTCTTAATAAGTCTGGCTTATCTATTTTGTTTATTTTCTCAAAGAACCAGCTCTTGATTTCATTGATTTTTGCTATTGTTTTATTCTTCTCAATTTTATTTATTTCTTCTCTGATCTTTATTATGTCCCTCCTTCTGCTGACCTTAGGCCTCATTTGTTCTTCTTTTCTAATTTTGATAATTGTGACATTAGACCATTCATTTGGGATTGGTCTTTCTTCTTTAAATATGCCTAGATTGCTATATACTTTCCTCTTAAGACTGCTTTTGCTGTATCCCACAGTAGTTGGGGCTTTGTGTTGTTGTCGTTTGTTTCCATATTTTGCTGGATCTCCATTTTGATTTGGTCATTGATCCATTGATTATTTAGGAGCGTGTTGTTAAGCCTCCATGTGTTTGTGAGCCTTTTTGTTTTCTTTGTATAGTTTATTTCTAGTTTTATGCCTTTGTGGTCTGAAAAGTTGGTTGGTAGGATTTCAATCTTTTGGAATTTACTGAGGCTCTTTTTGTGCCCTAGTATGTGGTCTGTTCTGGAGAGTGTTCCATGTGCACTTGAGAAGAATGTGTATCCTGTTGCTTTTGGATGTAGAGTTCTGTAGATGTCTATTAGGTCCATCTGTTCTAGTGTGATCTGTTCTAGTGTGTTGTTCAGTGCCTCTGTGTCCTTACTTATTTTCTGTCTGGTGGATCTGTCTTTTGGAGTGAGTGGTGTGTTGAAGTCTCCCAGAATGAATGCATTGCATTCTATTTCCTCCTTTAATTCTGTTAGTATTTGTTTCACATATGTTGGTGCTCCTGTATTGGGTGCATATATATTTATAATGGTTATATTCTCTTGTTGGACTGAGCCCTTTTTCATTATGTAATGTCCTTCTTTATCTTTTGTTACTTTCGTTATTTTGAAGTGTATTTTGTCTGATACTAGTATTGCAACACCTGCTTTTTTCTCTCTGTTGTTTGCATGAAATATCTTTTTCCATCCCTTGACTTTGTCTGTGCATGTCTTTGGGTTTGAGGTGAATCTCTTAAAAGCAGCATATGGATGGGTCTTGCTTTTTTATCCATTCTATTACTCTGTGTCTTTTGATTGGTGCATTCAGTCCATTTACATTTAGGGTGATTATTGAAAGGTATGAACTTATTGCCATTGCAGGCTTTAAGTTTATGGTTACCAAAGGTTCAAGGTTAGCTTCTTTACTATCTTACTGTCTAACTTAACTCACTTATTAAGCTATTATAAACATGGTCTGATGATTCTTTATTTCTCTCCCTTCTAACTCCTCCTCCTCCCTTCTTCATATGTTGGGTGTTTTGTTCTGTGCTCTTTCTAGGAGTGCTCCCATCTAGAGCAGTCCCTGTAAGATGCCCTGTAGAGGTGGTTTGTGGGAGGCAAATTCCCTCAATTTTTGCTTGTCTGGGAATTGTTTAATCCCTCCTTCATGTTTAAATGATAATTGTGTTGGATACAGTATTCTTGGTTCGAGGCCTTCTGTTTCATTGCATTAAGTATATCGTGCCATTCTCTTCTGGCCTGTAGGGTTTCTGTTGGGTTATTTGCTTTTTGGGTGTTGAGGCGTGTGAGCTCTTTATATATTTTGGATATTAACTCCTTATTGGACATGTCATTAATGGATGTATCCTCCCATACTGTAGGAACCCTTTTTGTTCTACTGACTGTGTCCTTTGCTGTACAGAAGCTTTTTAGTTTCATGTAGTCCCGTTTGTTCATTTTTGCTTTTGTTTCCCTTGCCTGAGGAGATGTGTTCAGAAAAAAGTTGCTCATGTTTATATTCAGGAGATTTTTGCCTATGTTTTCTTCTAAGTGTTTTATGGTTTCATGATGTACATTCAGGTCTTTGATCCATTTTGTGTTTACTTTTTTGTATGGGGTTAGACCATAATCCAGTTTCATTCTCTTACATATAGCTCTTCAGTTTTGATAGCACCAGTTGTTGAAGAGGCTGTCATTTCCTCATTGTATATCCATGGCTCCTTTATTGTATACTAATTGGCCATATATGTGTGGGTTTATATCTGGGCTCTCTTGTCTGTTCCATTCATATGGGCCTGTTCCTGTGCCAGTATCAAATTGTGTTGATTACTGTGGCTTTGTAGTAGAGCTTAAAGTTGGGGAGCATGATCCCTCCAGCTTTCTCAGGATTGCTTTGCCTATTAGGAGTTTTTGTGGTTTCATATGAATTGTAGAACTATTTGTTCTAGTTCTTTGAAGAATGCTGTTGGCATTCTGATAGGGATTGCATTGAATCTGTAGATTGCTTTAGGCAGGATGGCCATTTTGACAATATTAATTCTTCCTACCCATAAGCACGGGATGTATTTCCATTTATTAGTGTCTTTTTAAATTTCACTCCTGAGAGTCTTGTAGTTTTCAGGGCATAGGTCTTTTACCTTCTTGCTTAGGTTTATTCCTAGGTATTTTATTCTTTTTGATGCAATTGTGAATGGAATTGTTTTCCTGATTTCTCTTTCTGCTAGTTCATTGTTAGTATATAGGAATGCAACAGATTTCCATGTATTAATTTTCTATTCTGCCACTTGATGAATTCAGTTATTAGTTCTAGTAGTTTTGGGGTGCATTATGTAGGGTTTTTTGTGTACAAATCATGTCATCTGCAAACAGTGACAGTTTAACTTCTTCCCTACCAATCTGGATGCCTTTCATTTCTTTCCGATTGCTGTGGCTAGGACCTCCAGTACTATGTTGAATAAAAGTGGGGAGAGGGGGCATCCTTGTCTTGTTCCCAATCTTAGAGGAAAAGCTTTCAGCTTTTGGCTGTTAAGTATGATGTTGGCTGTGGGTTGTTGTATATGGCCTTTGTTATGTTGTTGTACTTGCCCTCAGTACCCATTTTGTTGAGAGTTTTTTTTATGAATGGATGTTGAATTTTATCAAATGCTTTTTCAGCATCTATTGAGATGATCTTGTGATTTTTGTCCTTCTTGTTGTTGATGCAGTGTATAATGTTGATGGATTTTTGAATATTATACCATCCTTGCATCCCTGGAATAAATCACACTTGATCATGATGAATGATCTTTTTGATCTATTTTTGAATTCAGTTTGCTAATATTTTTTTGAGTATTTTTGCATCTATGTTCATCAGGGATATTGATGTGTAATATTTCTTTTTTTGTGGTGTCTTTGCCTGGTTTTGGTACTAGAGTAATGCTGGCCTCATAAAATGTGTTTGTAAGTATTCCCTCCTCTTCTACTGTTTGGAAAACTTTAAGGAGGATGGGTATTAGGTCTCCTCTAAATGTTTGATAAATTTCAGTGGTGAAGCCATCTGGTCCAGGAATTTTGTTCTAGGTAGTTTTTTAATTACCAGCTGAATTTCATTGCTGGTAATTGGTCTGTTCAGATTTTCTTTTTCCTCCTGGGTCAGTCTTAGAAGGATGTATCTTTCTAGAAGGTTGGATATTTCTTCTAGGTTATCCAACTTGTCAGCATATAATTTTTCATAATATTCTCTAATAATTCTTTATATTTTTGTGGTGTCCATAGTGATTTTTCCTTCTTTCTGAATGTGTTTATGTGTGTTGACTTTTTTTCTTGATAATTCTGGCTAGGGGTTTATCTATTTTGTTCATTTTCTCAAAGATCCAGCTCCTGGTTTCATTGATTATTTCTAATGTTTTATTCTTCTCAGTTGTATTTACTTCTGCTCTTATCTTTATTATGTCCCTCCTTCTGCTGACTTTGGGCATCATTCATTCTTCTTTTTCTAGTTTCATTAATTGTGAGTTTAAACTGTTCATTTCAGATTGTTCTTCTTTCTTGAGGTAAGCCTGTATTGCTATATTCTTTCCTTTTAGAATGGCCTTTGCTCTGTCCCACAGATTATGGGGTGTTGAGTTGTTAGTTTCATTTGTCTCCATATATTGCTTGATCTCTGTTTTTATTTGGTCATTGATCCACTGATTATTTAGGAACACGTTGTTAAGCCTCCATGTGTTTGTGGGCTTTTTTGTTTTCTTTGCATAATTTAGTGGTCTGAGAAGCTGTTTGGTACAATTATAATCCTTCTGAATTTACTGAGGCTCTTTTTGTGTCCTAGTATTTGATCTATTCTGGAAGATGTTCCACATGCACTTGAGAAGAATGTGTATCCTGCTGCTTTTGGGTGTAGAGTACTGTAGATGCCAGTTAGGTCTATCCATTCTAATGTGTTATTTGTGCCTCTGTCTCCTTACTTATTTTCTGTCTGGTTGATCTGTCTTTTGGAGTGAGTGGTATGTTGAAGTCTCCTAAAATGAATGCATTGCATTCTATTTCCCCCTTTAATTCTGTTAGGAGCACCTAAATATATGAGACAATTACTATGTTGGGTGCATAGATATTTATAGTGGTTATATCCTCTTTTTAGACTAATCCATTTATCATTTTGTAATGTCCTTCTTTGTCTCTTGTTACTTTCTTTGTTTTGAAGTCTATTTTGTCTGCTACATGTACTGCAACTCCTGCTTTTTTGTCTCTATTATTCGCATTTTCCATCCCTTCACTTTTACTCTGTGTATGTCTTTGCATTTGAAGTGAGGCTCTTGTAGGCAGCATATAGATGGGTCTTGTTTTTTTATATATTCAGTTACTCTCTGTCTTTTGATTGGTGCATTTAGTCCATTTACATTTAGGGTGATTATTGATAGGTATATACTTAATGCCTTTGCAGGCTTTAGACTCATGGTTCCCAAAGATTCAAGGACAGCTTTTTTACTATTTAACAGTCTAACTTAACTTGCTTATTATGCTATCTCAAACACAATCTAAAGGTTTTTATCCTCCCTTCTTTTTCTTCCTCTTCCACTCTATACATTAAGTGCCATATTCTTTACTCTTTGTGTATCCCTTGACTGACTTTGTGGGTAGTTGATTTAATTTTGCATCTGCTTAGTAAGTAATTGGTCTACTTCCTTTACAGTTGTTTTATTTTCTCTGGTTACAGGTATTTAGCCTTAGGAGCACTTCCATCTACAGCAGTCCTTTGAAAATACACTGTAGAGACTGTTTGTAGGAGGTAAATTCCCTCAACCCTTGCTTATCTGGAAATTGTTTAATCCCTCCTTCAAATTTAAATGATAATATTGCCTGGTAGTGTATTCTTGGTTGGAAGCCCTTCTGTTTCATTGCATTAAATATATCCTGCCACTGCCTTCTGCCCTGTAAGGCTTCTGCTGAGAAGTTTCTGCACAGATACTATGTTATGTGTTTTCCCTATGTGGACTTGTTTGATCCTCACTGCGAGGCTCCACAGGATAGCCTCATGGGTTTCCCTTTGTAGGTGATCTTTTTTCTCTCTCCAGCTGCTTTTAATACTCTCTCCTTGTCCTTGATCTTTGTCATTTTAATTATTATATGTCTTGGTGTTTTCTTCCTAGGGTCCCTTGTGTTAGGAGATCTGTGCACTTCCATGGTCTTGGAGACTATTTCCTTCCCAAGATTGGGGAAGTTTTCAGTGATTATTTACTCAGAGAGACTTTCTATCCCTTTTTCTCTCTCTTCTTCTTCTGGTACCCATGCAATGCAAATATTGTTCTGTTTGGATTTGTTGCACAGTTATCTTAATATTCTTTCATTTCTAGATATCCTTTTTTCTCTCTCTGCCTCAGCTTCTTTGTATTCCTATTCTCTAATTTCTATTTCATTTACCATCTCCTCTACCTCATCTAATCTGCTTTTAAATTCCTCTATTGTATGTTTCATTTCAGATACTGTATTTTTAAATGTTTGTCTTTCTTGAAGTTGTCCCTGAGATCTTGATTTTTCCTGTCTCTCTGTGATTATGATTTTTATTTTGAAATCTTTATCAAGAAGATTGATGATTTCAGTTTCACTTAGCCCTCTTTCTGGTGTTTGAGGCATTTTGTTGTGTACAAGATTCTTTTGCTGTTTCATATTTCTAATGATTACTATGGAATAATAACTGTGTACGCAGCACACTCTAATGCCCAGAAGCTCTATTCTCTGGAGCTGCCCAGCACCTGGAGCAATAGTAGGGAGTCTTAGGTGCAGGGTGCCAGTGCCTGCCAGGAGGAAAGAGCTCTTTCCTGCTTCCCGGCTGCAGTGCTTGCCTCCACTGCCCGGGCCAGTGGGCCGAGCATGCAGGGAGGAGCTTCTGTGCTATCCCCTCTTGCTGCTGTAGGCAGGGCCACCCTTCGGCTGGCCTGGTGTGATGGCAGGGGCAGCAGGTGAATGGACCAGTGTCTGCTGGGAGGAAGGAGTGGCGGGCTTTGTATTGTGGTGGGGGACCTTGATGCTGCAGTGCCAGTCAGGGGGATGGAACTCCTGAAGCTCCTGAAAGTTCCCTGGGATGAGTGTATTGGGATGATTCTGTCTTTTCTCCTGAGCAGCAATCTCTGTATAATCCTTGTCCCTTTAGCTCCCCTCTTGCTGTTGGGAAGTCTTTCATAGTGCCCCTTTCTTTTGTGCCAGTGTGGCCAGTTGTGGGTACCTGTTCTCCACAAGTGGCTGGTATTTCAGTCTGTTCAATTATTCTGCCTGTCTTTGCTTTCCATCCCCTCTGATCTCTAGAGCACCATGTAATGTGGGTTCATGCCCCTGAAGCAGATCTCCAGGGCTGGGTGTTTAGCAGTCCTGGGCTTCTCCTCCCTCCCAGCTCCATTTCTCTTCCTCCTGCCTGTGGGTGGGGTTGGGGAGGGCTTGGGTCCCAGCGCATCATGGCTTTGCTATTTTACCCTTTTCTGTGAGGTCTTCTCATTTCCCCAGATGTAAGTTGCCTGTTTCAGTCTTCTTTTGTGGATTAGTTGTGTTTGCTGTATTTTCATTTCACATGTGGTTTAGGTACGAGGTTTCTATCTCAATTCTCATGCTGCCATTTTTTCTTGACTGGAAAGACTGTTTTATTGACAAATGGTGAACCAGGAGAACATCTGAAACCATCAAACCCACTGACCCCACTCCTCGGATGAAAGACATACACACCATCATGTCACGTGCTGTTGTTTGATTATCTCTGCTTTAGTGGAAAACAGAATGTTGGCTGGAAATACTTCAAGGTGAGCAAAATCTCCCTTCCTCAGTACAATGTCAAGCCATAACATCAAAATAGATATGGTCCAATACCACTTCAGTGTGAAGGCACTTTAATCTCTAAACCTGTACCCATTTATGACTGTGCCAGGCTGCAAAAGTTGGAGAGGGGTTGTCTCCAGTTGGGATAAAAGAAAGTTGAGTGCACAGAGGTGGGAGTCACTTACTGCACCTTGTTTATGCCAAAAAACATGGAACAGACAATATTAATCCCACGTCTCAGACTCTAGTACAGTCATCAGGGCTTAAGGAAGGTAGAAACTCATGTGTGGTCTCCCACCAAGGGGTGCCTCCATCATTGTTTGCCTTTCTCATCAGGAAAGCTACGGAATCAGTGCCCGCTTGCTGGGGAGGATGGGGTCAAGCAGATTGTAGGCACTGGAGGTAGCAGCCTGACCTGTGGTGACCCCACAGCATGCCACAGAGTCTTTATGTCAGAGGACACATCTAGGAGGGCTGCCAACAGATTTGGAGAAACACCCTTCTTTTTTTTTTAATTTTGTTATCATTAATCTACAATTACATGCAGAACATTATGTTTACTAAGCTCCCGCCTTCACCAAGTACCCCCCACCACACCCCATTACAGTCACTGTCCATCAGCATAGTAAGATGCTTTAGAATCACTACTTGTCTTCACTGTGTTGCACAGCCCTCCCCATGCCCCCACCCCACATTATACATGCTAATCGTAATGCCCCCTTTCTTTTTATCCCGCCCTTATCCCTCCCTTCCCACCCATCCTCCCCAGTCCCTTTCCCTTTGGTAACTGTTAGTCCATTCTTGGGTTCTGTGATTCTGTTGCTGTTTTGTTCCTTCAGTTTTTCTTTGTTCTTATACTCCACATATGAGTGAAATCATTTGGTATTTGTCTTTCTCTGCCTGACTTATTTCACTGAGCATAACACCCTTTAGCTCCATCCATGTTGTTGCAAATGGTAGGATTTGTTTTCTTCTTATGGCTGAATAATATTCCATTGTGTATATGTATCACATCTTCTTTATCCATTCATCTACTGATGGACACTTAGGTTGCTTCCATTTCTTGGCTATTGTAAATAGTGCTGCGATAAACATAGGGGTGCATCTGTCTTTTTCAAACTGGGCTGCTGTATTCCTAGGGTAAATTCCTAGAAGTGGAATTCCTGGGTCAAATGGTATGTCTATTTTGAGCTTTTTGAGGAACCTCCATACTGCTTTCTACAATGGTTGAACTAATTTACATTCCCACCAGCAGTGTAGGAGGGTTCCACTTTCTCCACAACCTTGCCAATATTTGTTGTTGTTTGTCTTTTGGATGGTGGTGATCCTTACTGGTGTGAGGTGATATCTCATTGTGATTTTAATTTGCATTTCTCTGATGACTAGTGATGTGGAACATCTTTTCATGTGTCTGTTGGTCATCTGAATTTCTTCTTTGGAGAAGCCTCTGTTCAGACGATCTGCCCATTTTTTTAATTGGATTATTTGCTTTTTGTTTGTTGAGGTGCACGAGCTCTTTATATATTTTGGATGTCAACCCTTTATTGGATCTGTCATTTACGAATATATTCTCCCATACTGTAGGATACCTTTTTGTTCTATTGATGGTGTCCTTTGCTGTACAGAAGCTTTTCAGCTTGATATAGTCCCATTTGTTCATTTTTGCGTTTGTTTCCCTTGCCCGGGGAGATATGTTCAAGAAGAGGTCACTCATGTTTATGTCTAAGAGATTTTTGCCTATGTTTTTTTCTAAGAGTTTTATGGTTTTATGACTTACATTCAAGTCTTTGATCCATTTCGAATTTACTTTTGTGTATGGTGTTAGACAGTGATCCAGTTTCATTCTCTTACATGTAGCTGTCCAGTTTTGCCAGCACCATCTGTTGAAGAGACTGTCATTTCCCCATTGTATGTCCATGGCCCCTTTATTGAATATTAGTTGACCATATATGTTTGGGTTAATGTTTGGAGTCTCTGTTCCATTGGTCTATGGGTCTGTTCTTGTGCCAGTACCAAATTGTCTTGATTACTGTGGCTTTGTAGTAGAGCTTGAAGTTGGGGAGCGAGATCCCCCCAGTTTATTTTTCCTTCTCAGGATTGCTTTGGCTATTCAGGGTCTTTGGTGTTTCCATATGAATTTTTGAACTATTTGTTCCAGTTCATTGAAGAATGTTGTTGGTAATTTGATAGGGATTGCATCAAGTCTGTATATTGCTTTGGGCAGGATGGCCATTTGGCCATATTAATTCTTCCTAGCCAGGAGCATGGGATGAATTCCCATTTCCTAGTGTCCTCTTTAATTTCTCTTAAGATGTCTTGTAGTTTTCAGGGTATAGGTCTTTCACTTCCTTGGTTAGGTTTATTCCTAGGTATTTTATTCTTTTTGATGCAATTGTGAATGGAATTGTTTTCCTGATTTCTCTTTCTATTAGTCCATTGTTAGGGTATAGGAAAGCTACAGATTTCTGTGTGTTTATTTTGTATCCTGCAACTTCTCTATATTCTGATATCAGTTCTAGTAGTTTTGTAGTGGATTCTTTAGGGTTTTTTACGTACAACATCATGTCATCTGCAAGTAGTGACAGTTTAACTTCTTCTTTACCAATTTGGATTGTTTGTATTTCTTTGTTTTGTCTAATTGCCATGGCTAGCACCTCCATACTATGTTGAATAACAGTGGGGATAGTGGGCATCCCTGTCTTGTTCCTGATCTCAGAGGAAAAGCTTTCAGCTTCTCGCTGTTCAGTATGATGTTGGCTGTGGGTTTATCATATATGGCCTTTGTTATGTTGAAGTACTTGCCCTCTATACCCATTTTGTTGAGAGTTTTTATCATGAATGGATGCTGAATTTTATCGAATGCTTTTTCAGCATCTATGGAGATGATCGTGTGGTTTTTTCCTTCCTTTTTGTTGATGTGGTGGATGATGTTGATAGATTTTTGAATGTTGTACCATCTTTGCATCCCTGGGATGAATCCCACTTGGTCATGGTGTATGATCCTTTTGATGTATTTTTGAATTCGGTTTCCTAATATTTTGTTGAGTATTTTTGCATCTACGTTCGTCAGGGGTATTGGTCTGTAATTTCCTTTTTTGGTGGGGTCTTTGCCTGGTTTTGGTATTAGGGTGATGTTGGCTTCATAGAATGATTTTGGGAGTATTCCCTCCTCTTCTATGTTTTGGAAAACTTTAAGGAGAATGGGTATTATGACTTCTCTGTATGTCTGATAAAATTCTGAGGTAAATCCATCTGGCCTGGGGGTTTTGTTCCTGGGTAGTTTTTTGATTACTGCTTCAATTTCTTTGCTGGTAATTGTTTTGTTTAGATTTTGTGTTTCTTCCTTGGTCATTCTTGGAAGATTGTATATTTCTAAGGAGTTGTCCATTTCTTCTAGGTTTTCCAGCTTGTTAACATATATGTTTTCGAGACACCCTTCTTTTGAGAGCAGGGAGGGGGAAGGAGGAGTTGTCAGCCTGGGGGCTGAGAATCTTGGGGCTAAGTTCCACCAGGAAAGAAAAGCAATTTTTTCTAGACCCCTGCCTCTAGCCAAGATTGCATCTACCTCTCCCCTCACACCCAGCCCACAGCTGGGAAAAAAAAAAAACAGTTCTTTAAGGGTACTTATCCTCTTTCCAGAAACCTCCTCCAAGACAATGTCCTTAGCCTCTCTTAGTAATCAGAGGCGAAAGTTTCATCAGCAGTGGTTTCCTCTTGGCAGTGCATCTAGCTTATTGTAAATTGACTTTCAGATTGTAAAACTGACTCAATTAAACGTCAAGCAGGAGAGCTGGTTCCTGCTTAAATTCATCTGCTTTCTAAAAGTCTGAGGAAATGATGTCATTCTGGAATTTGAAGATGGAACTCAATTCTGTAGTGGACATATGTCTAGTGGTAGGGGGTGGGGCACTCCGCAGATCCTGAACACTCCTTTCTCCTGGAAGTGTGTGTGTGTGTGTGTGTGTGTGTGTGCATGTTGGAGGGGTGGAGCATGTCCACTTGGAGAGTGTCAGAAAATCCAAAGAGCCTGGGTGATCCTTCTTCCCACCTCTGGGAGCTAGGGCATGGGCATCTGACCTCAGGTCAGCAGGATGCTTCTGACTAAGGGTTTGACTTTTGACTTTTGAGGGCATGACTCAAAGATGCAGGAGATTTGGGACATTTGCCACAGCAAAAAGTGCCAGCAGATGCATCTGTATCTGGTGTCTGGAGGGTGGGCAGGGAAGAGGGCCATTGCAATGTCTAGCCAGGTCTAAGGCTACCCTGAGATACAACCCAGGCTCTGTGGCCTATCCTGCCCTGTCTCCTGCCCAGGCTTTCCAAGGATCCTGACCACTGCGCCATAGCTTTCCAGAAGGCTACCTTCCTTTTCTGATTCTTCTATTTAACCAATCAATTCCTATTCTTACAGCCAGGAATCCTCACTAACATGAGTGGTGCTGAGTTAGCCTGGTGTTTCTTAGAGGAAGGCTCTTTCGAGCAGAAAGACCATACCTGTGGACTAGATGGAGGAGTGTCCGTTCATCATTCAGTAAATGGCTATTGAGTGTGCGCTGGTGACAGGTACTGTTCTAATGCTAGGAAATGTGTGCCCTTGTGGAACTATGCACTGGTGGAGGAGACACGCCTGTCTGGCTTCTAGATCATCATTCCAGATGGCTCCCCTTTGGAAGGCGGCCTGCCTCGCCTGGTGGTAGCATGTGTCATTCACAAAACAGGTTCCCTTACAGTGTCAAGTAAGGTCCCAGCATTCACAGTGGCAACTCACTTACAGCCCAGCTTTCATGGAGGCACAAATCACCCATTTTTTTTATGGTTGTTTATAGCTATTTCTTCTAGTTTTTGATTTCTGGTTTTATTTTCCTGTCTTCTTATTTAATAGACCTCAAGAGGGAGAGAATTGTTGGTCATAGTCAATCACAGATTGACCCTCTGTCTTTAGGGGTGAATGGGGACTGGGATGCCATTTGTGTATATTTTCAGGGATATTGGGAATCCCCAGGAAGCACCTGGATTCCAGCCCTGACTCCTCTTTTCATAGCCTTTTTATTTTGGCCCAGAGCCTGACTGCATCCTCCTGTTTGCAGGGCGTCGGTTTGCATCCTCCAGTTTCTGTGCTATTCTTGCTGCTGTCCGGTGTCTGCTTCTCCATCCCAAAAGTTGGGGCCTCAGACTCCCTGGCTGCTCACTACTGACCCACTTGCGGTTGGCATGCCCATGAGAGCAGGCAGGGGTCTTCTCCTGGTAGAAAGGTAGTGTACTCCTGCAAGGTGATGCTCCAGGGGTTCTGATTAACCTGCCGGGACTTGAGAACAGCCCAGGCAGCTTTGAAACGAACACTGAAGCCAGCCCCTGCCCCTCCCCTGCCATTCTGCCTGAAATGGCCCAAATGGGATGTTAGCAGTAGTGTTTTTGAAATTTTCCCAGGTGATTCCTATGAACTGCCAGGGTTAAGAAGCACTGTTGAAGGTCTTTTATTTCTGGGTTAACTCTTTAGGGGAACTAAGAACAGGTTAGGACAAAGAAAGGTTAGGGCAGAAACAGACCATGAGGAAAAAGTGGTGTGCTTCGCTGGTGTTTCCATGGCTGGAGGGGCTGAGAACAGAGCTGGGGGTGGGGACTGGACTCTTAGGCTCTGCCCCAGATAGAGCCCCAGTCTTGAGAGACATCTGTAGCAAGAGACACATACTGGTTCCTTGTTTGTTTGTTTAAGGGATCTGACTTTTGCCCACAACCCCTGAAAAAGAGAAGAGGAGGAGCAGGGCCTTTTGGTCTCAACCCCATCTTCCCCATAGCTTGCTCCTTCTCTGTTGGAGGGAAGGGGACTCAGCAACAGATCAACAGGGATTTCTGCCCAAGACAAGGTCTGGGAAGAAAGATGGGGGGAGAGTGCCTGGGACTGGGGCCGCTTTAGATGGTTAGTCCAAGGAGGCTTCTCTGAGGACGTGATTGCTGAGTTGAGGGCCAACCATGTGTTCATGGTTGTTTGTGGGAAGAGCAGTCCAGGGGGAAGACCCAGCAAGTACAAAGGCCCTGGTGGTGGGAAGATCTTGACAGGTCGAGGCCCATCACAGCGTAGCTGTAGCCATAGTGTGAGGGGGAGAGTGGAGCAGGCGAACTCTGAGAGGTGGGCACAGGTCAGGTGGTGTGGGGCATATATGTTGCCCTAGACTTTCCTTCCTGATGAGCAGAGGCCACCCCACTCCTGTTCACCACCATCATGTCCCATCCAAAGTGGGTAACAGTGGGAATGATTTTGGAGATTAAAGGGCCTTCACTCTGAAGTGGTCAGGTGCCACATCTATGTTTATGTTGTGGCTTGAAATTACATCAAGGAAGGGAGGTTCTGCTCGCCTTGAAGTACTTCCAGGTGGCATTCTGTTTTCCAGTAGAGCACAGATACACAAGGAACAGCACATGACATGATGGTGTGTGTGTCTTTCATCTGAGGAGTGAGGTCAGTGGGTTTGATGGTTTCAGACTTTCTCCTTGTTCGCTGTTTGCCAATAAAACAGGCTTTGCAGAGAAACAAGCTTGAGCTGAAGTCAATTCCCCTCTGAGTATGAGAGAAACCATGGGGGGGTTTGGAGGTGGTGAGGTGATGAGAGGCTGGAGGGGCGGGGTTGGGGGGCCAGCCAAATGATTTCACTGCAGTGAAGCAATCATACTAATAACCACCCCCCTGGCCAGTGTGTATGGAGAGTGGGTTGCAGAAGTCAGCATGGAAGGGCACTGAGGATGAGAAGGGCCTGTTGTCTCTTCCATGGCCGCCTAGCATGTGAGTGACAGGCAAAATCAAGCCCGGGGCCTGGCAGGCCAGGTGGGGGGCGCTGCCCTCCCCACTCAGAACCCTGCCCTGAATCCTGAATCCTGGCAGCGTCCCCACTTGCAGGCCTCAGCCTCTTCCCACCTGATGGGGAAATCAATAGCTTCTTTTTCCTCTTCTTTCAAAATCAGAATAGGAATTTCACTACGTAAGCATGGCCTCCATCCCATCCATTTGCTGTCTTTCCCTTAAGAATGTCTGTTATGCTCATTTCTCAGGACTCTGGCCAGGAGTATTTTCTTACGCCAGAGATTGCCAGACATCCTCCCAGCTGGCCTGGGCTTTCGTTAAGGAGTAACGCCCTCCTCTCCTCTCCAGGCAACGAGTGAAGGCCTCAAGCTTGCGGGGAGGAGGGGGCAGAATCGGCAGACTTCATCCTCAGGCAGGCTGGGAAAGATTGTTTAAATTTAGGTCTTACCCTCCCAGAATGAAAATAATTTATTTTTATGTAAGTAAGTATTGTTATTGAATTAAATATAAGTACAGGCACTTCTCCTAATTTATAGCTCTGGTGGAGGAGCTGAGGCCTGCGTCATCCGGATGCCCGCCCTCGCGGGCCTCGCTGGCTTCTCTGCTTTCCCACCCTTCGTGCTTGTCTGTCTTGGTCGTCTCTCCCAACTTTGTCAAATGTAACATGAAAGAAAGGGAAATTAAAAGAAAACCAAAGAGATATTTTGCAAGAGAGAAAATCAGATTTATCCTGAGGTAATTAAATGTGTAAGAAACGGAGAACAAAGGATTGCAAACTGTGTGTGTGTGTGTGTGTGTGAGTGAGAGTCAGTGAGAGAGAGAATAAATCATTATTTCCCAGGCAGCCAGAGCCCTCTGATGAATCTTAAATTCAGGAGCCTATGAGGGGGAGCTGGCAGGGGAAGCCAAACAATGGGCTTCGTGCAGCTGTGGCTAAATGCTCAGGTGTCCCAGGCACCTGCACAGATGGTTGTCAGTTCGCCGTGGCTCTCCACAGCACCTCAGCTGGGCTGGGGAGGGGGTAAGCCAGGGAACCCCTCTCTGCCATGGCTGGGAGAGCCACCATGCAGCCTTCCATTCTCCCCTCCCTGCAGAGCTGACTGGCCCTCTCCATGCTCAGCAGCCTCAGCCCTGGACTTTTCCTTTGTCTTTCTCATCTGCTAGAGGCTGCATACATTGGATTCAAGGACTGTGTCTTTCACTCTAGCCTTCCCAAGTGTCCACCTTGGGGCCTGGCCTACTGTAGTTCCTCAATGTGTGTTTGTTGAATGAATTAAGTGACTGAATTAGTGACTGGGCCCAGGAAGCCCCTTAGACATGCAGACACAGTAAGGTTGTCTCCCCACCATCTCTGATGGGCACTTTCTCTATGCCTGGGCTGTGAAGTGGGGTGGGATGGGAGCCCCGGGATGGACTGGGGCAGGGAGGAGGAGCAGTAAGGTAGGATGTGGCACTTAAACTGGGCCTGGACAGATGGGCAGGATTCGTCAGGCCCCATCATGAAGGGTGCTTGCACTTCCAAGCAAGCAGCAGTCACTGCTAGCCCCCCACACTCTACCCACCTTAGACCCATGGAGATATAGCTCCTCTGAGACCATGCTGATGAGTGGCCAGCAAGGTGGTGAGGGACTGAGCAAGGGCCGCCTCCTCTGTGTCACGGTTACTCCTCATCTGCCTTAGCCTTTGACCTGCCCGTCCACGAGCTGCACAGAACATGAAAAGCATCTCATCCCGCTAGTCTGGTAGCTATTGAATAAATGCAGGGATTATTTCCTTGACAGACCAATTTGCTAACACTCCTTGAGTGACACTGTGTGAGAGGGAGCGTGCATGGTGCATGGGCTTTGTGGGGTGGTCTCCTTTCCTCAGCGCTGGACAGGAGTGAGTCTTGCCAGCAGATGGGGACTGAGGGATAGAAGTTCCAGGCTGAGGCTGTGCCTTGGAGAGGCCGGGGCAGAGGGGGCCAGGGGCCTGAGGTGGCCTTGGGTAAGTCTGCCTGAGTGCCCCTGTGTTCAGAGGGCCCTGGCCTGCCTGCCAGGGCTCAACCCTCCCAGGCCGTGCAGCAGAGCCCTGCGTGCAGCACTGCGAGACTCCCCATGCCTCAGCCCTCCGTGCCGGCGTGCTGCAGCGGGCTTGGGGCTGACGGGAGATTCCTTCCCGCCTCTTCCAGAGGCCGGAAATGCCACCAGGAGACATCTTTTTCCTTTTATTGTAAAATACACGTAACATAAAACTTAGTGTCATAACCATTTTTAAGAGTGAAGTTCAGTGGTACTAACCACATTCATATTGTTGTGTAACCATGATCACTTTCCATCTCCAGAACTCATTTCATCTTGCAAAACTGAAACTCTATTCCCTTAAACAATAACTCTCATGATCCCATTCCCCTAACTCTGGTAATGAACATTTTACTTTTATCTCCTCATTTCTCCCATGCTCTAGCCTCTGGTAACTACCATTCTACTCTGTTACTATGAGTACACATCCTACATATAAGTTAGATCATGCAATATTTGTCTTTCTGTGTTTGGCTTATTTCATTAGCATAACATCCTCTAGGTTCATCCATCTTGTTACAAACAGCAGGATTTCCTTCTTTTTTAAGGTTTAATAATATTCCATTTTATTATAATATATGTATATATCACAGTTATCTACAGTGGAATATGTATTATATATATCTATCTCTCAGATTTTTTAAAATCCTGAGACATTCTTTTCTAAAGATTTTTGGAAAAATACCACTTTGGACAAAAAGACCTTCAGACTTATGAATGTTGTTGGCTTTATTATTCTTTGAGAGACTCATCCCCACAGAGATAAGAGGCTCAGATGAGCTGAAGCATGCGAAGGGGGAGCCCTTAGTCACTGCAATGTTCTGAATGCTGGTGGCCTCCCAAAACTCTGTGTTGAAATCCTAACCCCTGAGGTGATGGTATTAGGAGATGGGGCCTTTGGAAGATGATTAGGTCATGAGGACAAGCCCTCTGAGATGTGATTTAGTGTTCTTATGAAAGAGAGCTCCCTTGTCCCTTTGGCCGCATGAGGACACAATGATCAGTCTGCTACCTGGAAGGGGGCCCTTATGGCCGTGCTGGCACCCTGGTCTCAGACTTTTGGTTTTCCAGAGCTGTAAGAAATAAATCTCTGTTGTTTATTAGCCCCTCAGTCTGTGGTGTTTTGTCATAGCAGCTCTTGCGAAGTAAGACAAACAGGCTGGTCAAGCGGGGTGGAGCCGCCTCCAGGAAGGCACGTGGGCCTTTAGAACTGCCTCTACCCTGGACTCTAGGGCAAGGGAAGGGGGACACGTGTGCAAAGCAGATACCAGCTTTTGAAGGAAGGAATTGTATTTCAGCTATTCATCTCTTCTGGTCAAAGACTTGTCTGTGGATGAATATTCTAGAAAAATATCATTTTTGTTTTCAAATTACTGAATGAAATATGCCTATTGTGGAAAACATGGAAGATAAGGGAACTAGAGAAAATGAAAACCACCCAGAATGCCACCATTTAGAGATAATTTCTATCAGCCCTTTGGTGTATTTCATTTCAGCTTTGTATGTGCATAGGATAATAATTGTAAGCAATTTTTTATTCTTTATCCATTGAACATTACATTATGATCATTTTCCCTGTCATTAAATTTACTTGAAAACATCATTTTTAATGGCTGCGTAATATTCAGTCTTGTGGCTGATGCATGATTTATTTAACCATTTCTCCCTTTTGGAGCACTGATGTTCATTCTAATTTGTGGATATTACAAATATCCACAAGTAATGATGCTGTGAACATCCTCATACATAAATCCTTGGGCACTTTGTGCTTATTTCTTGAGGACAGATTCTTAGATGTGAAATAAAGGGGGTATGCATTTGGTAAAGAATCTTGAATACTTCCAAGTTGCTTTCTAGCACATTCTCCAGATGAAGGCTTTGCCACAGTAGATGAGAATGTTGTTCCGGCATCTTTTTTTTTTTTTCATTCAGCATTGCTGTTTCTTAAATCACTGCTGATATGATGGGATAAACACTGTGTTAGTTTCTTCGTCATTTATTAACTGTTCATTGATTTTGCCCAGTTTTCCAGTTGGGTGTCAGTGCTTTACTTATTATTTTTAAGTGTTCCTTATATATCAAGATTATTAATATTTTCTCAAATATGTTAACAAATATCTTTCCCAGTTGGAAATTTACCATTAAATTTTTTATAACAGCTTTATTGAGATGTAATTCACATACCATACAATTCACATCATTAAAGTGTACAATCCAGTGGTTTTTAGAATATTCATAGTTGTGTAGCCATCACCACAATCAATTTTAGAAGAGTTTCAACATCTTAAAAAGAAACTACATACCCATCCGTAGCCACTCCCTGTCTCACTTTAACTGCCCTCTCCCCGGGCCCCTGGCAACCACTAATCTACTTCCTGTCTCTGTGCATTTGCTTGTTCTGGACATTTCATATAAATGGGATTGTACAGGATGTGATCTTTTGTGACTGGCTTCTTCCACTTAGCAGAATATTTTCAAGGTTGTAGCATGTTTCAGTACCCCAATTTGCCATTGCATTTTGCTTATGATTTCTAATAGTGGAAGTTTAAAATATTCATGTACTGGATGTTTGGAGCTTTCCTTTTGTGATCTACCCCCTCTCTCTCCAGGGCTTTTATGCTCAGAATGTCCTTCAGTTAAATTTACAGCTACATTTTCTGCTGTTCTTTTTTTTTAAACTGCTTCATTAAAACATTAGAATAATTAAATCTCAAAGCAATATATGGCATAGACCTGTTTTAAATGGCTTTAGTTTTTATATCAACTCTTCAATCCACCTGGTATGTATTTGAGTAAATAGTAGTAGGGTGAGAGTCTAATTTATTTTTTTTCTCCCAATAGCCAATTGTCCCAGTGCATTTCTACCCCATTTACTTGTACTGCTGTTTTTGTAATTTATTAAGTTCTTAAATGTGCTTGGGTCTATTTCAAGACTCTTCTGCTTATTGATGGTTGCACCAACTTCTACTAACAGTTATAAAATAGGGTACAGTCTGGTTATTAGACAAGTTCCCTCTCTTTGTTCTTTTTTTCAACACTTTCTTAATTCCTTTGCCCATTCATTTTACCAGATCATCTGAGAATTTTTTGGTCAAAGTTCTTTCTCTTCTCTTCAGCAGTGCCTTTTCTCTACCACCAAACAGCTGCTGTTAATTTCCTTGGGCATGTTTTAAACTTCTCTGCTATTTGGGGAATTGATTATAGTCAGTCTTCCATCCAGGAGCACATCTCCCCATTTTCATCAAATCTTATTTTATATATTTTTTGATATTTTAACTTTTCTTCATTTTGCTGTCATACTTTAGGACTATTCTTACGTCTTTGATTGCTTTTGATATTTTTTATTGCTGTGTGAGCAGGTTTTTAAAACTGGTTATTTCTGGTATTAAAGGAGGCTCTTTCTGTTTGTTTGTTTGTTTTCTTTGTAATGGTCTATTTTCCTGAACCCTCTTTCTAATTATAAGATATTTTCCAGCTGCTTCTTTTGCAATTTCTGTGTTTCTAATCATACTGTCCAAAGCAATGATTATTTCTTTCCTTCTTTCTAATAGTTACGTTTCTAATTTGTTTCATTTCTTAATTGCCTTGGCCCGATCTTCCAGAAAAGTGTAAAGCATTAGTGAGAGGGTACAAGCTCGCTTTCTTCCTAGTTGTTTCATTATTAAGAAGAGCGTAGGTTTAAAGTAGAAAACTAGGAAGATGAATAATGTATGTTTACCTGAAAGAATAGTAAAGGAGAATATATTTTGTTTACATATAAGTATGTTTTGGGATAAGTATATTGCTTTCCTTGTTGCTCAATAGACATAAGGTTTTTATTAATATTAATAGAAATATTTAAAACTGTTTTCAGTTTTCAGAATCAATCTTAGTTGGGTGTGGTGAATGTTGTATTTGGCTTATAGTGCTTCTTTCAGAAGCTAATATAAATTTTCATATGTAAATGTTTGTTTTTGTTTTTGTTATATCAGCACATTTTGGTATAAGGATTTACTAACTTTGTAAAATGAACTAGATGGAGTTTTACACATTTTTGATATATAATATTAAATAATACATATGTAGCAATAATATATAATATTAATATAGCATGAAGTTATTTGTTTCATAAAGTTTGAAAGAACCCTCCTGTAAAAGTATTTAGTCTTGGAATCTTTCTCAGATATAAACTTTGGTAGTTTTTTTTTCCCATCCTCATAACTGATGTCTGAAGGTTTTCATTTTTTCCTGTGTCACATACTGATAATTTGCATTTTTCAGGAAAACTATTCAATTTGTTGATATTTTTCAATTAATTCATTAGCACAGTGCTATACAGAGATGTTTTTGAACTAGAAGAAAACATTGTCTGTGGTTGCATCCCCTTTCTTATTACTTATATTATTTGTTCTGTCTCCTCATTATTCACAATAATCATATAGAGAACGTTACATTTAAAAGGGTTTTATCACTCATTCCGGGCTTACCATTCTTGAATTCTTCATTTTGATTCACCTGTCAGGCGGGTGGAGTATGCTTTCAAGTAACATTTTCTCTTCTAAATGATACATGGTGTAAGTCTAGAGTTCATACGTATCTGGAAATGTCTTTGTGGCCCCACATTGAGACAATGAATGGGTTGAGAATACAATTTCTGGCCACAACCATTTTCTGTAAAACTCCACAGGTGCTGCCCGGGGTCCTGCTGAGGCCTCTGGGCTGTTGCAGAGGTGGTCTGAGGCCTAGACCGTCATCGGTTAGCTTGTTTTTATTTTATTTTGCTTTTCCTTCTGGCTGAAACTTGTAGATTTTTAAAAGTCCTCTTAGATAACAATATTAGGGCCTTCAAACCTAATGTATTAATGTGTATCAAGTGTGTCTGTGTGTGTGAGCTTGTTAGACAGATTCAATATGATGGGGAAATAGAATTCCCGTGGCCTTCACATACATCTCCCATACCATACAGCAGATTTTCTCATCCTTTGCACTATTGACATTTGGGTCCAGGTAATTCTCTGGGGAGCCATCCTGTGCTGCAGTATTCAGAGGGGATTTTCTGCAGGGTGTTTGGCAGCTTGCCTGGCCTCTCCCTGCTAGATGCCAGGGGCATCCTCTCCCTTGAAGTTGTGACATGCCCAAATGTCCCCAGACACTGTGAAATGTTGCCTGGTGGCAGAATCGACCCCTGTGGAGACTCTCCAGAGCAGAAGGTGGCACGGACCTGTGTTTTGAACTCAGGTATGGTAATAGAACATCTTCTCTATCTTAGCTGGGCTCTAGTTCAAGCAGAAAAACATGTATGCCTCAGTTTGTTCTCCACTTCTGCTCTTGTGACTGCATAATCGGTGGTAATCCCTTAAGGTTTTAGCACTGTATCAAGTTGTAGTTAATGTAGTGACTTTTGAGTTTATACTTGTCTAGTTTTTACTGGAAATCTGGGAAAAACTGTCAGGTCTTGCTGGCCAGCTACTGATTTACACCATTCTCCTTTGTGGTGAGTTTTCTCATGCTGTGCATTTTTATACTCAAAGTCTTTAAAAAATAATTCTTGTTTCTTAGGGGACTTGTTTTTCACATATGTTGGTGTTTCAGGTGAATTATCACTAGTGCTGGCTGTAATTTGGGATGCCCAATGAAGTACTTTATTCTGGGCCACACTGAAAAACGGCCCCTTTGCAACCTTGAATATGTGGTCAGCTCTTCCAGACCCAGATGACTCTTTGTTCAGGCCACATGCGGTAATGATCTGAGCTGAGCTATCAGCTGGCAGTCTACACCTCGTCAATTCTGAAACTAGGGAGTGACGAAAATCCCCTCTAAATGCAAAGAAGTGTGAGCCTCAGTTGAGGCATGGTGTGAAAACAGTTTGGCTGCATACCCTTTGCCCAACTTCATCTCTAGAGACTCAGGAAAAACACAGAAACACCTCCTTTCCAGTATTGTTTATTTTCATGTCACAAACTGTGTGGTGGAATGAAAACAGGGCTCTAGTGTGGCTCTAGTTGTGAAAATACGACTTTTACTTCTATTTTAATACCAGAGAGGGAAAATTCCAACTAATCTGCTAAAGCCACCTTCTTTGAAACCTTTCAACTGCATGGTTGAGAAACAAGGATGGATGTCGTCTGAATTTAAGAAGTGCATCAGTTTCCAGCGAGCAGAACGTGTTTGGGGGCTCCCTTTTCATTTGGCCTCTTTCCATCCCACACCAGGGGAATTCTTCTTTTTCCATATTGTCATCAGCCCACTTGTGGCAGCTTTTCATTTTTAAAATTAATTTTAATTTTGATCAAAGCAATGAATGAAAATATTGAGTTAGTAACAAAATGTATATACAGTACCACCTCCTCTACCCACCCTGTTCCCTAACACTTTGATCTGCTTCCTTTATTTACTTCCATTTTTTTGAACTACGTGCTTATAATGCTACTTTTTTTTTAGCAATTTAGATACTGTTTTTGAGTCCCCTTGTGGTTGCCGAGGACCTGGCTCTTTTATTTTGCTGCTCTCTACGTTCTTCCTCTTCTTAGTTTGTTAGTTTCTATTGTGCCAGTTCTTATACATCTGTAATGTTTTGGTTTTATGTATATGACTTTGGGATATCTATATGTTGTAATATAAAAATATATTTATTTTGTTAATCTATAGTTAAATTTTTTTTGTTAAATCCATATCATGTTTACATTATTATATCTATGCAACTATTTTTCAGTGCTTAGCCAACTAAAATTATATTTCTTTCTTGTATACTTTTTTATTAAATTTGAGACAAATGACTTCATTTTTTTTCATTTACTTAATTTTCTGCATACTATGTTTTTTCCACAAACTCAATCACATCTGTCCAATTATAACCAAGATGATTTTTCAAGTGCTCAGAAGGTTCAGATGATCTCCCTCCTGACATCCTCTGCTCTCCTGTGTAAGCCCTGCTCTCTGGTCCTGCTGCACAGTTAGCATCTTAGGTTTTTCTCTGCTACTTTCAGGCATCACTTCCTCTGTTTCCTGAGTCTTAGGTCTTCATCTTTTCTAGTTTGGTCTCTTGTTTAGCTTGAGCACATCCTTCAGAGATTTCCTTGAGAAAAAGTGTGCTTGGGAAGTAATTGTTTTGTGTTCCTGCCATGTCTGAAAAGATTATTCTATTCTTGTATGTGATTGGCCGGGTATGAATTCTTGATTAAAAATCATTTGAAAACACTGATTTGGCTTCTTTCACTTGTCAATGTTACTATTGGGATGCCCAATAACATTCTTACCTTATTTTATGTTTGGTTTGGTTTGATTTCCTTTACTGGAAGCTTCTATGATCTTCTATCTCATCCTTGGGGGTCTGAAATTTCATGTGTTTTTCTTTTTAACACCCATTGCCTGGCAGTCCATGGATATTTCAGTCTGGACTTTTGATGTCCTTCATTCTACGAAAATTTGTTGTAGTGCTTTTTTGTTATTTCTTTTTATTCATTTTTATCAGTTATCACTTTCTTAAACTCTTCTTAGTCAGATATGAAACATCCTGAACAGATCTTTTTTTAAAATAATCTTTTACCTATTTCCATCTTTAATTTTTTTGTTGTTCTTTGTAGATGATTTCTCCAACTTCATCATACAACCATTTAACTAATTTATTTTTTGGCTTTTGTTTTGATTTTCTAAAACCTGTTTCTTTTCATAGCATCTTGTTCTTTTTTCATGAAAGTAGTATCTTTGCATCTCTAAAAAATTCATTTTAATTTTAGGCATTTTATTCAGTTCTCTGCTTTGCTTCTTTTTATTCTCAATCCCTTTCTCTTTGTAAGTTTTGCTCTCTCATGTTGCAGGCTTAAAAAACATATTGAATATCCAGGCCATCTGTTCATATTTTAGTGTGCAGCACTGAGAGACAATCAGATGTTCCATGTGAGTGGCTGGGGCTTGGTGATGGGTGGGTTCCACTGTCAGGTGGTCAGTTGGCAAGACGGCCAATTCAATGAGGTCAGTAGACAGAGATCTTTTTTTCAGAGGCCCCCCAATTTCTTGACAGAAGATTTCCCCAATAACCTGATATTTTATTAATGCATTCGTTTGTTTGGTGGGGAGGCACCTCTGTGGGCATGCCCCGCTGCCACCCTCTGAGAACCATGCCTCTGAGGACTTCCAGTGACCAAGTGAACCACATAGGCCCTTGAGACTCATGGACAATGTGGCCCTTCCTCCAAGTCCATTCCACCCCTCCCTCCAAAAATGTATATGAACCTTTGTGTGCTGACTCTCGTTCCTGATGCTCCTTGCTCATGGGGAGTTTATAAATTTTCTATTATTTATTGTCATTTCTTTAGTGGAGCTCCAGGAGATAGCAAAGAAAAAGATGTGTATGAGTCACAGATTTGAATGTAGATCACATTGGTGGCAGAAGTCCATGTGCTTGAATTTGAAGACTGTGCCTAGCACAAGGGGGCAGGGAAGAGGAACCTGAGCAATCATCAAGAATGTAATAAGAGTCACTGGGCTTTAGTGCAGAATCCAGGTGGCACTGGGATAGAGTGCTGCAAGGGATTCCTCTCCTGCAAGTGGCATCAGGATAAAGTCTGGAATCATTCACTGCAGGTTTGGCTTAAAGGCAGAAGAACAAACCCAGAGAACTGAAGGCCAAAGCTTATCTTTAGGACAGGGCAGCTTGTGTTTCCTGGGAAAGATCGGCTCCCCTTGGGACCTTCCACCATCACAGCTCTTAAAGTCCCCAGAGCCAACTGGCAGCCCAACCCTGCAGCAAACACAGGACCCCTGATGTCTCTGATATGCTGATTCACTAGGCCTCAACCTTCCTGACTATAAAGAGGGAGATTGCTTCTGCTTGTAGGAGCCTGTGCTTGTGAATAACACAATGTTTGTAAGGTTTTGTAGGCTTTAGAAAAGGAGTCACCATTTGATGGAGAACTTGCTTTGCATCAGGCTCAGCACTAGGGATTTCACACACGTGCAAATGCTTGTTCACAGTGGGTTTTAATATCCTCCTAAGAAGATGGGCGATGGCTCAAGACAGAATAGTATCCTTAAAAAAAATGAGAAACGGCTGTTTCTGAATAAATTGTTTGCCGATAGGTTGAGAGAGGGAATCAGGAAATGAAGACTAATAAATCACCAGCTCTTTCCTGTTGCTCTGGAAGGTTCCATCCAATCCCAGTGTGCTCTGCCTTGGCCGCTGGGTGCTCAGTAATGTGTCACAGGTTCAGAGAATTTAGTTGCTGGAAGGGACCTGAAAGGTTCTAGCAAAGTGCCTCCCTTTGTAGATGCTGTGAGGAGGGGCTATTGTGCTGCACGCTCTCTCTCACACCATTAGTGTCAAACCTCCATCAATATTTATACATTCATTATTCAGAATTTCATTTCTCGGCTTCTCTTCTTCCTTTTTTTTCTTACTTGGAAAAGGAAAGAAAAACAAGGTTAGCAACTGTATCCTGTATTTCTTCAGGAAAGAAATGAGCCAATTCAAAGTGGAGCTGATTTACTGGATAAATATATATTTAGGCATTTGGGGACTTTAAATGTATATGATTTACCAGAGAAATAGGGGGCATCCTTCAGAATCCACTATGCAAAGATATATTGACACAATTTCAGCAGTATGGTTATGTCTCTGATAAATCAGCCTGCCTCCTTCAGACCTTCATGGTCCACTGGAGATAAAATATGCACCTCCAGTTTAGGGAGGGCAAGGGGCAGGGGGGCTGTGAAGTACAGCCAGGTCTGCCTAGAAGGATCCCACAGGGAAGAGCCAGTGCAGCCCAGATGCTCAGTCTGGGCATTGTGTGGAGGGCTGCGGGCTCCTAACTGCACCTGTGGCCAGGTCCAGAAGGCTGTGACGGGAAGTGCTGTGTGCCTGGGGGAGGACTGGTTGCTGGAAACCCCATGCAGGACACTGGGGAGGTAGTCAGCGAAGAGATAGCTTTAGTGCCTAGACGAGGCTCATCCCCAAGCCAGAGCCACAGTGACCCTGGGCCGGTCTGGCTACGTGATTTCACTCAGGGAGGCCCTGCATGCACACTCAGGTGGCTCCAAGCTAAAGTTGCTAGAGGGGGCTTGTGAAGATGCAGGCACATGGGGGTCTCAGCCCTATAGTGAGCTTGTTAGTGCAACATCTCATCTCCTGGATGCCTTTTGAAACCTGGTCTTGGAGGGGAGCCTACAGGATGGACTCTCCTTTTAGGACCTGACTGGGACTTATGGCCAGAAGGAAGGAGGACGACGGACAGGGAGGCTGTCCAGTGGGGCTGAAGGAAGACAGGCAGAGTCTCTGCCTAGCGAAGGCTGAGAAGGAAGCTGAGTGCTCACGTGTCATCAGGCTGGAGGGGTCTCCCTGCGGGTGAGGCCCCTTCCTGCTGCTGCTCTCAGCCGTTCCCGGGCCAGCTCTGGACTTGCTTCTTCCATGGCCACATGCTGAGCCTGTTCTTTTGACCCCACTGGAGTTTTTTGCCAATAGCCTGAGCCCTAGGGTTCCCTGTTCACAGAGAGTGGCCGAGAGTTGTGCCAATACCCACTCCCGTCCTCTGCCTTCTGCGTCTTTCTGTCCCTGGGAGACCTCAGAGGAACCTACAGTCACCCTCATCAGGGGTCTGTGGTTTCTCTTACCCACAAGTCTTTTCTGCTGCCCTTTTCCCCTGAAAGGGGTGCCTTCTTACCCCTTACGGAGTTGGGATTTTGCTGCCTACCTCCACAGAAGGGAAAGCTAGCATTGCACAGGGAGAAAGGGAAATTATCTTATTCCAAGCCAGTATTCACAATAATTACATGCACTAGTAAAAGTAATTGGGGAAAGCGAATTACCTTTAATTAGGGGGTCTTTTATTCTTAAAGTACATCCTAGGGAGCCCATCCTTGGGAAGTCCAAGAAGGAGATTGAAATCCAGCAGGTGTTGTGTTTGGGTGTAGCCGCCCCCTCAGGACCCTCCCGCTCCCCAGCACAGCTGCTCTCACATCCGTCCACATGGCTCCTGATGCAAGGCCAGAGATCTGGTGTCCACGGGCCTTGAGGTGCCACTTCAGTGTCTCTTGACACCACAGACATCCCTGCATGATGCATGAGTCATAGGCCATTCCAAAGCATACGTGCTTGTGGCAGGGGTCTGATGACTGGCCCACGTGGAGGCCTGTGTGTGTCATGCCGCCACTCTGCTGTACCTCCAAGAAGAGAAAACAGTCCCTTAGGGGGGATTGGCTCATGGGACTTGTCAAAGTGTCTGGTCTGGCTTGGCCCACAGGTTTAAGGAAGTAAGAGGCCTGAGTGCTTGGAAATCCCGTTAGGAGCTAACATTCATTTATTTCTCTCTCCATCTATCTTCCCTTCCATCCACCCATCTCTCCATCCTTTCACTGATTCCACATACATCCACTGAGTACCATCCAGTGGCTATCAGGCTCTGGGGTAAGCACTGAGGATACAGGTAAAAAGCTATTCTGACCTCTCTAGGAGCCCACAGTTTATAGAGCAAGAAGACAGAGCCATCAGAATGAATATCATGGCCTGACGGATAGAATATGGCCTCTGGAGGACCAGAGCTTCAGCCCCATATTAAAGGGGGGGGGGTGGCAGTACCAGGGAGGGCTGGCACCAATCTGACCAAGCTCCAGGAACTTGCTTGAATTAGAGAGGGAGAGAACTAATCAAGGAAGTAGTAGAATTGGCATGCAACTCTCCAAACTGGTCAGGATGGAGTGGGCAGCCCTCCATGGCCTGTGAGGTCAGGGGGCCCCTCACTGCTTTACCATTCTGTGTCATGTACCACATGAGTGCTCTGCATGTAGATTACTGTGCCTTGAGATGGGGAGGGATGTGTGCCCCATGGAGCATCAGGCCTGTGGAGCATCTTCCTGACTCCACCACCATGACAGTGTACTCAGTGGGCGTCCTGGCCCTGACCTTCCCTTAAAGAGCTGTGTGGACTTGGGATACGTGCCTTAATCTGTCTGTAGGGTCCTTGTGCCTATTTAGGAAACTTCTAGAGCAGCAGGTTGTGCTGATGACAGGCAGCCAGGTCAGAAACCCGAATGTGGAAACCATAGTTGGGATCTGTGGAAGGGCATGGCAATGGGCTGAAGGGGCTGGGATCCAGGGTTTCAGAGGCTTACGAGAGAGGGCAGCAGGGCTCGATGAGCAATCACGCATGTCGTGCAGACCACCCTCTGCTCCCCTGAGTGACTCAGGCAGTGGAATGCCAGGAGAAGCGGCGAGGACGAGGGCTCTGGATGGTAACCGGACTGCGGAGAAGGTGGAAGGGCTGTCATTCTGTGATCAGACATCCCCAAGGCACAGGGAACATCCTGACCTTGTACGCTGCCATCCACATACCAGGTCCTGAAACAAGAGAACGAGCATGTGCCAAAGAGCTAGAGCAGCTAACTGCTCAGGAATAGAGGGATTCAGGGTAGCAAATCACACTGAAACTCAATCTTCTCACCCCAGATGCTCACTGAGAATGAAAAGTCTGCTCTTTGTTTCAAATCTCCGTGAGACAGGAGGAGGAGCAGGATAACACTCTAGCCTCTGGGGAGGATTAGATAGAATTCTCCATTGTTTTGGCCTTGAAAAATTGGAGAGGGTTCAAACGCTCAGAGTGATGTCCCTTGAGGATAAATGTTTTGTGCAGAAATGCATGAATTAGGTATGTAAGGGAGAAAATGACTGTTTTTGCATGAATTTGGTTTTTAAAGGTCATTGGCAGTAAAAAATGTTGAAAGGGATTTAGAAATCATGTAGACCAAGTCCATTTTACATAAAAAGGAACAGTTTCAGAGTTTCGGTGCCTTGCCTACCACCAGGGACAGCACCTGTTTTGCATCCATTCCCCAACCTCCGTCAATGCTATTTTTGTCGAGTGGGTGCTGTACATTTGTTGGTTAAAAAGGAATGGAAGAACTAGCTAAGGTGTTATCTTGTATCTCAGGTCCACTTCGGATAACAGTCTCATTACTAAGTAAGCCAAGAGGTATTGAAATGTGGATTTCTTATTTCCTGAGGCTCCATGTTGTCTGCATGGAATGAGTACTAATGAACCTGTGTTGGCTGAATGGTGGATTTCACTGGGCCCCGTATGCTCTGCCTCCTTAACCTTTGGTGGCTGGCTGATGTGTGAAGGAGAGCTACAGGAATTCTGCAGGTATTGTAAAAATACTTTTCTGGTGTGCTCCTTCTCAGGCCCTACCCCCTTTTTTTTCCTCTCATGGTCATTGTTTACACCCACCAGATCCCTCGGCCTTTGAGCCCTGGGAACATTGGGTCTTGTCACAGAGCTCTGGTGTGTGCCCTTCCTGCAAGTATGTGTCTCCCACCAGCCTTACCAGCATAAGATGTAAGGGGCAAGTTGTTTCTCCAGTGGGGTAACCTCTCCAAGTCCTCCCTTACATAACATCTGGGGGCTTACTTATCTCCTGTGGAGGAATAATAACAGCAAATTCCTTGATGTGCATCACATGGAGAGGTGGGGCCCATTTACCCTCCTTGAGTCTGGGCTGGCCTGGGACTAGACCAGTACAGTGTGGTACAAGCGGCACTTTGACCCTCCCGGGCCTTGCTGTTAGGTGCATGTGTTGCTTCCTCCTTGGTCACTTAGCCCCCTGAACCGCCAGGTAACAGTCAGTTATCCTGCTAGAGAGAGAAAGCACAGAGAAGCATGACCCTCCAGGGCAGGGGAGGTGCCCAGCTGAGCCCAGCCTGCCAGCGGCCCTACCAAGGTCCCAGGAAGGTGAGCCAGGTCATCCTGGGGCCCTCAGCCCAGTCCAGCCACCAACTGAGCACTGCTGAGGGACCCTGCTCAATGCCATGTGGAGCCCAAGAATCACCCCTCAAACCTCTGTCTGAAGTCCTGACCCAGGAAAACTCTATGGATAATGCAAACAGGAGTTTGGAGTCTGCCTTCCTGGGTCTGCCACTCTCTGGCAAGGGGCCTCAGGCAAATGCTGGTTGGTCCTCTGAACACCTCTTTCAGCCAGCCAGAATTCCCTCAGGCAGGGGTGTCTGGGCAGCAGTTCCTCCACATACAGTGTGATGTCCCAAGAGCTGCCGGGCTTGGCCTTCTAGGGACCTGCGGTGTTGCTAGGGGAGAGCCCCCCAAAGATGCTGAGCCCATAGTCTGGGGGTGTTTGGTGAGCTGGAGACCCATGGGCCAATGTGGCAGAAGTGCAGGATGACACTGAGTTTATGGGTGAGACACATCTGCCTCTACAGGTGTGCCTGTGTGCCCAAGAATGCCTGTGGGTGAGTGACAGAGGGAAGGAGAGAGGGCTGAGGTCCAGGGTGCTCAGTCCAGTGGAGGGGCAGCAAGGAGCCACGAGGCCCAGGGGATCACAGCTCAGGTAGGTCACCGCTATGCCCCGCCTTCAAAGATAATGCACAGAAAGCCCTTTCTAAACTGTAAAGCACTCTCCACGTACAAGGCATTATTCTTAATAGCATGTCAATGAGGAGGAGGAGATAGAGAAGTGGACGAGCAGAAATCCACCTGAATCCTCCTGATAACAATTTTACATCTATAATTCCTTCACCTTCTAGCCGCATTGGAATTTTATGGGGATTAGTGAGCAGCCAGCTGTATAAGGCCTGGAGCCCCTTAGGAAAGGCTCAGCTGGGACATTATTTAATAAATCCCCTCAGAGGGGATTTTTCTTTTGTGGTGAACTCTTCCCTGCTGGTGAGGGATGCACTCCACGGCCTGGGGCCCTGTCCTGGGCTTCTGTTCACCCCGAGGGCAGGGATGCATCCATTCTTCAGCATGTAGAGGATGGGGTGGTGGGTGAACTACTTAAACTCTGTATCCACAATTCCAGTTGCTTTCCTCCTTGGCTCTGCCCTGGAGAAAAGAGCTCCTGGCCCTCTCATGCCCCTTCACTGCCCCAGACGATCAAAGGTCCCCTGGGTTTGCTTGGGTGGCACAGCACCGCGGGGATGCTGAGATGCACAGAGTGCCAGGGGAAGCTTCTGTGGCCCGTGGGTTGTGCGCTGTGATGTGGGTTCTTTGCCTTCCTGTACAGCTACTTCCTCAAGTAGGGCTTCTCAAATGCAGGTATTCCAACTAATCTTCATAGGGAACCCCACGGTCTCGCTCTCTTCTCACGGCCTTGAGCAGGCCCCCCTTCAGAAAGGCCAAGGAAGCTCAGGGTGGCAGGTATCCTGGGCAAGAAGGTGAACATTTGAAGCCCAAGGTTTGAGACCCTGAGGATAGGGTGGTCAGACAAAACACACACACCCAGTTAAATTAGCATTCCAGATGAACAATGGATAGCTTTCTAATCTAAGTATGTCACAAACGGGCTTCTCGTGAAGGATGGTTTTTCAGTGTGTTTATATCCCAGGCAACATATGAGACATACGTACACTAAAAAAGTTATTTCCTGTTTGTCTGAAATTCAGATTTAGCTGGGTGGGCCTCTTGTGTTGAGTTTGATAAACCCTGCAGTCCTTCGTGAGGAGGACTGCCCTCCAGCAGTGGCGGTCAAGGCTTGGCTATTGAGGTGAATTTTGCTTTTTGTTGGTCAGCAAGGCAGCCTTCACTGGGCTGATTGTTTCCCTCCCAGGACTTTACTTGCACCAAGTGCTGTGGCCCCAAGTAGGTGAAGTGCTGCCTGATTATCTGGTCTGTCCAGCTAGCAAGCATATTCTTCAGCTGATCTAGAGAAGCCTCATGACTCATCCCCTGATGTCTCATCTCTAAGCATTTAAACAGCTCCCCAGCCAAAAGCAAATGTAAACCCTCTGAATTGCAGGTAAAGGAGCTAACTCCTAGGATTTGATTTTCTTGTCTATTTCCTGCTTTCATATCAAACAGAATGTGGACTATCTGAGCCCCTAAATACAGTTGGGTGCTTTTCTCTCTAATCTTTTAACACTTAGTAAACCAGGTTCAGGTTTAACCAAGGCTAGAACAGGGCTCTCTCTCATGCCCAAATATTTATCTCAGAGTGTGAAACCCTCCATGAGGCACGCTTATGTGCCTGGGCCTCCCTGGGGCCAAAGCCTGGAGGACAGACTCCTCTCTTCATCCCCACCCCTCCATACCATCTCCCCTAACTTGCCTGTCAGAAGAGCGCCTTGCTGACCTCCCTGTCTGGGGAGGCATCTGTCCCCATGTCTGGTTTGGGAGTAGGATGGTCACAGATTGGCAGGTAGACCTCGTTTAATGAATGTCTTGAGTAGTGAATTTATCAGGAAGTGAATTCTAATTAAAACCGAATCTGTCTCACTTCCAGGCCACTAATTTTTTTAAAAAAGGAGGTCTGCCTCTGTTTGCTACAGCTCTCCAGGATGTTAAGGGGTAGACATTCCTGTATATGTCACAAGCTGGGGGGGGCCTGATGGTTTGTGGGGCCTTTGGTGTTGCCTTTATAGAAAATAAAGGGAAGGACAGTCACTGGAAGGCAGGACCTCCTCCTGAGGGGTCCAAGTGTGGCAGAGCTGTGCTTTCCCAGAGGACAGCAGCTGCGCCTGCATCTGCCCTGAGGGATCAGTCCCCACGGACACAGGCCAGCAGCGAGCCCTCAGCAGGCAGCAGAGTCCCATCAGCTCAGCCTGTGTGGTCAGCTGTGCCCAAGGCTCTGCAGAGCAGAGAGGCTGAAGTGAACACTGGCTTCCTGGCCAGACAGAACCAAGCTCATAATTGTAGTTCTGCTTTCTTATTTACTACTGTTTAATACGGGGCACATTGCATCACCTCCCCGAGTCTTAGTTTCCTGGCCCATAAATGGAGGTAACTCTATTTACTGCATAGGGTTGTTGGAAAGATCAAACAAGATGACACAGACAAAGGCTCAGCCCAATGCCTGTTCCATAGTAAATGTTTAACAAATGGTACTGATTATTATTTGAAAACATATTAATTGGGTCTGTAAGGTCTTAGTACATTTGGGTGCTTTTAAAGTGATGGCTTTTAAGCTAAATTAAGCTGCCTGCTTAATTCAACTATATCTTTAGCTCAGGAACTGCAGTACCGACTACATCTTTCCTGAAATGTTTTCCCCCTACATTTTCACCCTCTGTGTTTTCTTTTCTTGATGTGTTTAACCTCTCAAGGCATCTCAGAAGCAAGGCTAAGTATGAACAAGATGGGTAGTTTGTCAGGAGTTGTTTGAGTAATGCTGAGAATTCAATGCTGCTATAATACAGAGGTTCTGAAAAAGTGTGCTCCATAGACCCCCAGGGGATCCTTTTATGGGGTCTTCACTTTTACCTCAATGTCAGAACTGTTTTCATAATAAAACATACATGCCATTTGCCTATTTCACTGGGTTGATATTTGCATGGATGGTGTGTGAAACTAGGATCTACCTGTGAAATTCCTGCTCTAACAGGAGTTAAAGTCAGTGGCACCAAAGTGTCTTAGTAGTCATTCTGTCCTTCACCAACAGTCACTCAAAAAAAAGAATGTCCTTCAAATGCTGGGCATAGAAGCCACAGGGCATAAATCTGCAAAGAAGTAAAAAGCTAACCTTTTCAAACAATATTGCTTCTCTCTCACTTACCAACTATACATTTCCCTGTATGGCACTGGAAGATGACTGGTTAGCCAGAGACGGGTAAGATTCCTCAAGGGAGGAACAACCTAAGACAGGCACAGTCGCAGGGGGGCCATCAGGTGAGAAATTGGGGATCAACAGAGGTGAGGCTTAGAACCTCACCCCCCCCCTGTTTTGAGAGAAATCTTCTGCATCCGTGGATGTTTTGTTGCCCTTGTCTAGCTTGGAATAATACTTAGTCTGTAGGCACACACCTGATCATCTACATTTGCCCTCTTACAGCACTAAATTATGTTTTCTACCTTTATCTTGCATCTACCTACCACTTCAGCATTTTATTAAAAATAATAATAATAATAATAAGGGAGAAATGTGGGATTCACATATAAATCAAGTATAAAAATCAAATGAATAATCATAATTGACCTGATTGATTATAGCTCATGATGCGTGATCAAAACCGAAAGTTTCTGTGATGACTGCCCTTGCACTGTTCACCATGTAAGAACTTATTCACTATGTAAGAACTTGTTCACCATGTAAGAACTTGTTTGTTATGCTTCAGAAGATTGGAGACTGTTGAGAACTAGGCTTGGGGTTGATTAATGAATGTGCATTGAGTCCCCTATACAGAATTTTATTGTTGTTAACAACCATTTGATCAATAAATATGAGAGGTGCCCTCTCAAAAAAAAAAAAAAAAAGAATGTCCTTGATGAGACAGTAAAAATGAAGACTTTTAAAGTCTTAATCTTTGAGCACTTGTCCTTTTGACATTCAGTGTGATGAAATGGTGAGTTCAAATGAAATGTTTCTGCTGCATACTGAATACCATGGTTGTTTCAAGGAAAGCACTCATTATTACTTGAGTTGCCAGCTGAACTAGCCACTTTTTCATGAAACATCATTTTTACTTGATACAACAGACACAAATTATGGATATTCAGACTTGGATATTTGGTATATATTCTCAATGAAACCATCTCAAAGTCTTGATTGCTAATGATAAAATTTGAGCTTTCAAGTGAATATTTGAATTTTGGGGAGCTTGACAGCTTCCCATTAGTTAAGAGGTGATATTAATAAGTATAATTTTTTGATATTATATGATGTGTCAACATGTGGAAGATCTTCATAACTCCATGTACTAATATTTTCCAAATGACCCATACATGATGTAACTGAATCTAGCATTAATGTAAAAGTTCCATTGAAAATTCAAAATAGATGAATATGTTTTAATGTAAAATTTCCATTGATTAGGTTTAGGATTCCACACTACAACTAAAGTTATCAAGTTTCAGTGCAGTATCAAAGAAGAATATCCCCTATTATCTGGGAAGGCAACTACCATGCCCTTCTCTTTTCCAACTACATATCTGTGTGAGATGGATTTTCTTAATATACTTCAATCAAACTAACGAACCACATCAGACTGAGTGCAGGAGCACAGTGAGGATACAGCTTTCTTTTTCTGAGCCAGACATAGAGATTTGCAAAACTGTAAAGCACTGCCAGTCTTTTTACTTGTCTTGAAAATAAGGTTTTTTTTGAACAAAACTACGTTATTTGTGTTGGTATGTCATGAGTTTATTATTGGGGTTCTCAATAATTTTTAAGAATGGAAAGGGACTCTGAGACCAAAAAAATTTGGGAACGGTTGCATTAGCAAATGCTTTGTTCTTTCTAAACAATATCTCCACCTCCATTTTATTGTAATTATTGGTGTATAATTCTCTCTCCCTATCTGGACACATAAGTTCATGGAGGACAGCTTCTTATTTTTGTTTTATCCCCAGAAACTAGTGCATGGTGGGGCAGGTGGCAGATATTTGATCAGTATTTAACGAATGGGATAATGAATGTTAGATTTTCTCTCCATCTGTAAAAATGAGATCTATTGGTTCATAGAGTTGCCTGAAATGTCATTAGGTTATGACTGCAGACTCTGCTATCCAAGAGACCTGTTTTCCATACATATTTGCAAATGTGAATTTGAGTAAGTTACCTGATTTTTAGTTTAACACTTGGATCCTCCAGTTAAGAAATACAAATCCTCAGACCCTAGCCCAGACCTACTGAATCAGAAACTCTGGAAGTGGGACCATCAATCTGTGCTTTCACAAGTGCTCCAGGTAATTCTGATGCAACCTTAAATCTGAGAACTTCTAAACCTCTTTTGTTCTCCTGTAAAATGGGGAATAGTACTCTTACACCCTGGTGTTGATGACAGATTACATGAGCTAATACTCATAAAAGGCTTAGCAGCAATGCCTAGACACTCAATAAGTAGAACCTACCCTTATTTTATTTATTTATTTATTAGAGTACAGTTGACACACAATATTATATTGGTTGCAAGTATACAACATAGTGAACCGACTGATATCTACATTACTAGATGCTCTCCCCATCTAGTGTAGTTACTGCCAATATAGAAAGATGTTCCATAATTATTGACTATATTCTCTATACTGTACTTTCATCTCCATGACTAATTTATATTATGACTGAGATTTTGTGCCTCTTTATCACCTTTACCTATCTATTCTTATTTTAAAGGACAAGGAAGAACAGACTATTTTACATCTTCCTGAATTATGTCTTTGCTCACAGCCCCAGCTCTGGCTCACACCTGAGCTCAGGGTAAGACATAGAGCCCCACCCTGAGCCTTCCATTTCCTTCTCCCTCCTTGGTGAATATTTGCTGACCTTTAGCCCTGCAGGGTCACTGGTCTTACCTTAGTGAGGGGCAGCACACAACAGTCCAGTGAACTCCAAAAAAGGCCCTGATGGAGGGAAAGAGAGGAAGAGAAGTGACAGCTTTCAGAGAGGTCAAGAGAGGAGAAATGCTGGGCAAATTAGAGCAAGTAACCTTTGCAAATGGCAGCTTGGGAAATAGAAGGTGAGAAACTGTCATTCCAAATTGCAACTTGACAAAGAGAATGAATCAGCACCTTGGCAGACAGGTGTCTGAGCTTTTCCCATTACACTCTCCAGCCTGGCTTATCAGAGGCCCCGTTCTTGTGACCCTATTAAAGGTCCATTGGCATCTGCAAGTATTCTTGTTAATTGGAAATGCATCGAACTGCACAGCCAGCAAAAGTCCATTGAGGATTCAGGGTCCCTGGAGGTCTGGCTGACCTATTAACTGCTTCTGTGCCTGCAGCTCTCAGCGTTATGTACCCAGAGCTCCTAGAGATAGTATGCTCCCTCTCCAGTGCATTGAACCACTCACTCATTCATTCATTCCCTTTTCTGTTTATTCCTTCCCGTAACAAACATTTATTCACAGACCTGTGGCAGCCTCTTTTTACTCTAAACCAATGGTTTTCGAATGGGCAATTTCCTCCTCTTCCTCCAGGGGCACATTTGGCTTTTCCTTGTCAAAACTGGAGGGTTTATGGGCACATAGTGGCTTGAAGTGATGCTTTTCAGCATCCTGCACAGGATAGCCCCCCACAGCGGAGAATATTTGGCTCCAAATATCAATAGTGACCAGGTGTAGATCCTGCTCTAGATGGGAGATGGATATTTGCAGGTTACTGAGGCAGTGCCTAGACAATGGAGACAGCAGATGTGGACCTACATGGGCAGAGTGAAGAAGCAGAGTGGGGTGATGGCTCAGAGAGGGAGCCTGGGGAAACTGAAAGCCGTTCTCTCCAAGGGTCAGTGGGGCGCGAGGGCAAGGGCCCTAGGGAGGGTGAGCGTGACTGCACCCTGAAGCCTCAAGGCAGGAGGGAAGGGAAGTTCCCTCCGCCTATCCTGTGGGTCTTCTTCCAAGTCTTAGAAGTTTCTCCTCTCACCTAAGGTTTGAAGCAGGTGTGGAGAAAAAGGGGACAGAGTGGCCACTCTTCAGCACACCCACCACTCCAGGCACACATAAGCTGGGATCTGGGCATATCTGATGGGTAGTGGGTACTGTGTTCCTGGGCCCACAGCCTCTACACCAGGACTGAGGGGCTCTTGAATACAGGGCTACTGTGGCTGCAGCTGCTTCCAGCTCTGTGCTTCCTTACATGAGTGTCTGTCTCAGGAGATGATAGAACAGGTCAAATGCCTAACCAACAGCCAGTTTACTCCTGCTTTTTCCCCTCTATGGTCCTGGTGGCCAAGCACACAACATGGTCAGAGAAGAGTGAGCATTTGGCTGTTCATCCATTCATTCATGATCAAATAGTCCTGAGCACCAACTTTGGGTGAGATGCTGTGGGGGGACAGAGGTGACTAAGCCATGCCTGCTGCCTTGAGGAATTTGGGGCTCCTGGACTGGCTTCTAGAACTTCGAATTCTGTGTTCTGAGGGCTCTTTCTATTTAGAAACCTGACGTGGACCAAAAGCTGGCTGGTCCCTGACTCCACAATGTTGCTCTGCTGTGAGGTGCCAATGGTGCCGCCCCTACAACAAGCACCCCAAGGGGCCTTGCCCTAGAAATGAAGCCTGCTTCCCCTTACCTTTTACTTCTGCAGCTAATGCATTCCCTTCAGGGTTTAAGCTCAAGTGCAATGGGTTTCTTGTCTCATTCAAACTGGCGTAAGAACAAATTAGAGAGAATGATACAGGGATGCATGCAATCTGTCATTTATGTGTGACTGTCGTAGATGGCTTATGGAGGGGGCTTTCTAGGATTAGACCATGAAGCTGTTGCCTTATGTGCTGACTTTATAGCCTGAGTTGGATATGACTCCCCTGTGAGGCTGCTGAAAATACAATGACCATCTGTAGCCACTATTAATTCTATAGAAGACACCTTAACCCATCCCCCAGTGTGACAAAGACATAATAATAAAGGACAGTCCTTTGAATGAAAATGAACCTACCTTTATTAAAACATTCTGCATTCTTCATATTTTTGTCATCATACCCCAGAGTAATAATCAGGGTTGTGGGCACTGTCTTGCCAGCGCCCATCCTTCCTGAATGGGAGGGTGAATGGCCTTTGATGATTGGGCATGCTTGCTGCTTCTCGAAGCTTTGGGCCTCACCTCATTCACAAGTACTTGCCTCACAGCCTCTGATGTGCTCCTAATTGCTGATGGAATAACTGAAATGTCCAACAACCAGTCATTTCTAAGTCATATCTCCCATTTCTGGTTTTCTGGAGCTCTGTTAGGGTAACTTTGAGAATGGCCAAAAAGAAGGGAAATAAGAAATCCAACAAGCTTGATTAGAAGGGTCATTTCATTCTAGACCACCCACACTCTGGGCCTGGGTCCTAATCGCCTTCACTTCCTTCCAAAGTCTGTTTTTCTATGGAAAGAGCTAAAGCAAGGTAAAGGTACTTGCCCCTCAACCCTCTTCCTAGCACTCTGTTGATGACTTAGTCCTCTGAGGTTTCCTCTTGGAAATTCAGGAATGGCTTAAGCATGCTGTCATCTTTCTAAATTGTTTCTGAGCCTTGCTTCAAGATTGATTAGCACCTGCTCTCCTATTTCTCCCCACGTGCAGACATCTTTGAGAGCAACACTCTGAAAAGATGACAATGGTAGGGACCTATGTAATTCATAAATGGCTTTGTGTGGGTTTTGATGAGGCAATATGGAAAATGATTGCATTAAGCATCGCTATTTATTTACTTGACTTTGTACAGGACAATCAATTTGTTCACGTTCTGTGCCTCCCGTCAGGCAGCTAAACGGTGGAGAAGGCAGGCTGGACGCATTACCTCATTGCTCTAAGAGATGCTGTCACTTCTCAAACCACTTTAGATTGTTTTTGATAACAACATCTTTCATTTCCATCCACTGAGGGAGTAGAGATTCTTTCTCCACAGAGAACAGGGTACTGAGGAAGGTGAGGTCTGACCAAGAAAAGATGAGCTCATTTTTCCTTGAACTATATGAAAATGCTATTTCTGTAAGTCAAATATCAGCAATTTTGTATGGATCAACCTAATAGTTAAACACATGCATTTGCTGGGATAGCGTTAATCTGACCTGGGAAGGCAAGAATTGGTCCTGATTGTGCCTTTTGGGAAAAAATTCTAGATTCTCGCAGATAGACCCGGTCACAGCAGACATCAAACTGAGGTTATGTAAAAAGATGGTAGCTCAGAGTCTGAACTGGATCTACAGAATGGACCTGATGGGACAATGCATGTAACCTTTGTGTGTTGATTGAATATTTTTGGATATTCTGGAGAACTTGTCAGAACGATAGATGGTTCCTTCAAGATGACCTCTGAATAAGCTTTGGAAATCAAGACTTCTGGATTGGAAGGAAAGGCTGGTTAAAGAAAGAAAGCAAAAAAATTTGCTTTTTATTTAAGAGGTGAAGAGTGGAAGGAGAAAATTGCTTAAACATAGTGCTGAAGTTGAGTTTACCAGCTCTGTAGCCAAGTCATGGTGTCTCCAAAGACTTGCTTTTTTTTTTCTATAAAATGGATACCTTTTTATACTTATAAAAGTATAAAGTTAGTGTGATGGCTAATTTATTATGTCAACCTGGTGAAGCCACAGGGCCCAGATATTTGGTCAAACATTATTCCAAATGTTTCTGTGACGGTATTTTTTAGATGAGATTAGCATTTAAATCAGTAGACTTTGAGTACAGCAGATTACCCTCCATAATATGGGTGGGCCTCATCCAATCAGTTGAAGACCTTAATTTCAAAATAGACTGACATCTCCTGAGTAAGAATGAATTCTGCCAGTAGACAGCTTTTGGACTTGGATTGTGACTCTTCCCAGGATCTGCAGCCTGCTGACTTAACCTCCAGATTTGGGACTTGGCAGGCTCTGTAACTGCAGGGCCAATTCCTTAAAATCTCTTTCTCTCTCTGCCCCCACACAAAACCTATTGGTTCTGTTTCTCTGGCACATCCTGACTAATACAGTGCATAAAATAATTTTTAAATTATTCCACTCATTTCTTCAAGGCATTAGATATTTGCTGTGGGTCTGACCTGCATTAATTTAACCTCTAGGAGATCACACCTGACTCATTCACTGCTGCGGCCCAGTTCCCTGCATAGCAAATAGCACAATACTTGTTCCTAGTAAATGATCATTTCTTTTCTCTTTGAGCCCTTAAGTTCCGGTCTGCTCCAGAGAAGGGAGCTATTTTGGAACTGGAGCAGAATGAGAGTGGAGCAAAGAATGGAGGTAACTTCCTCAGAAACCTGGGGAGCCAGGCACAGAGAGGAAAATGCAGAGAGCTCTAGAGAGATGCAGGAGGGGTCAGGGCCAGAGTGCCATAAGCTGAGTGTCTTGGTCCGCTCCACCCTGGGGGGCATCAGATGGCATCACACGTAGCTGAAGGAGGGTGACTGCCTCACAGCATGCCAGCTAGGCCCCCCACATTGTCTCAAGTACCCCATCATCTGTGGGGAGACTTAGACTTCTCACGGTGCCAGCTAGCAGGGGTGTCAGCTCATGGGATCCTCACAGATTTATTATAAAAGATTTCCATTGTGTAAATATTTATCATTCTTTTTTTTCCAGACACAACACAATTTCCACAAACACTGCATATTTATTCCTTATAAACTCAAATTTATTAGAGATCTAATTTTCTTTTTCTCTGCATGGGTTTCATCCTTTCCTTTCTGGATATTGTCCTGATTTTCGAGGTGTTTCTTCCAAAGGCATCCGTTTGTCCTTATGCATTCTGTTCTTGTAATATCTTTTTATGCCTCACATCCTACATAATATTCAAGTAAATTAAAAATTTTAACATATAGTGAACAGATGCCTACTGTCAAAAATCTGAAAAGTTAAACATCATAAAGTAGGCAAAATAGTAGCCATAATTCTGCTTATATTTTGGTATGGTTACTTTAACTTGTAGGTTCTTTATCTATTTATTATCATTTTGTGCCTAATAATCTAGTCTAAGCATTTTGACATAAAAAGCCATGAACCTTATTTTTAATGGCTGTCCATTTGGCTGTCTACCTTTGGGCATAATATCACATACAAAACAATTTCTCTAATGTTGTACATTTGGTTTGTGTCTGCTTTTCATAAAGTGATTATGCATAACACTTCAGAGAACATATTGCACCTACATCTTATCTGCCTTTTGGGGTACATATTTAGGAAAGACTGGATCATAACACTGGTCACATCTACCGAGCAGTCCCGTGGGCCAGCTCCTGCTAAGTGTTGCCTGGTTGTTTGTTGAGCAGCCTTATGGAGTTGGTACAATGACCCCCATGTTTTTAAGATGAGAACACCAAGACACAAGGAAATGAGGGGACTGGGGCTCATCCTTGATGGCTGCACACCTAGCATGTGGCAGAGCACATCTTTGAGGATGAACAGGGTGAAGCAGTCAAGGCCTGGCACCAGCCTGGCAATTAGTTGCCCACAAGATATGGCCTCTGTCATTTCTATGGTGAGGCCTCCACAGTCCAGGTCTGATCCTGCCAGTGGTGAGACTCTTTATTACAGTCCCCATCCATGCACCCTCCTTTCCTGGGTGTACAGGGTAGGGAAGCAGGAGACACACAGTGCTTCCCTGGGCACTTTCCACTCCCTCACACCTGCCTCTGGCCTGGCCCACAGCTCTTCCTGTGCCCCCCCTCTTAGCACCGATAGCCTGTCCATCAGACCTTACTTCCCGGAGAAGGAGTGATATCCACCTCTGAGTCCAGGCTCCCAGTGCCGGGTGACTGTGGTACCAGGAAACTTGCGCATCACTGGAGAATCAGGCTGCTCCCTGCAGAGCCAGTGCCCTCGCCTCCCAGGCCCCATAGAGCTGGCACCACAGCTGCACAGACTCCCTCCTGTGGGCTGGTGCTCTGTGTAGACCTGCTCATCCCCTGGGCTGCCTCTGCCTCCCAGGCTGCAGAGGCTCTGCATACACATAATGCACCTGTCCTCTCTTTACATGGAGCAGACCTGCTGGGATCTTCCCAGAATGCCCCCTCCTCAGCAGGTGTCTGAACTCTAGAGCCTCTAGAAGGGCCTCTCATAGGCAGAGATAAGGCGATGCTCTCTGTCTTACCCCTGAGGCAGCAGATTTCTCCAGAAGGGCCCGAGCTGGCATGGAGACTAACTCAGGTGTGCTGACTGAGAAAAAGCAGGGTCACAACCAGGCAGACATGAAATGGCAACATCAAATCCAGAACTGGGAGAAAGAAGTTAAGCTCTGTCTTTCTATTTGACTCTGGTCTCATTAGATATCCAACAGATTTCGTGCTTCCAAATGCTTTTGCCACATAGAGATGCCCGGGGTTCCTTGGAGCCCCAGCAGACAGATGGTGGGGAGGGAGGAGTGGCTGTGTGTCAGGCACTGGGCTCCAGGAGCAGGGCTGCTTGCCAGTGGGGAGCCAGAGGAGGAGGGGAAGGGATGGAGGACAAGAGTCTCAAGGTGTCGCTATGCTGGGGGAAGATTCTTGCCCAAGGGCCCCTCCTCAGCTCTGCTTTGTACCCACCTATGGAGGCTGACATTCCCTTATGCTGAGTGGTGCAATCAGGAGCTCCCTCTGAGCCTGCTCAGTAACCCCCCCAGTAAAGAGGTCACTGGCACCTTGGAGAAGCCACTAGACACTGTGCACATCACAGCCACATCCTTCCTGCTGCCTGTGATCCCAGGGGAGAAACAGGTGAGGCAGGGGCTGTGGAAAGAGCTGGTGCAGGCTTAAAGGTGGGCATCCTGATGACACAGAGGAGCTCCAGGGGCTGCATGCCACCCAGGATACCTGTGGAGCGTCCTTCCCAGCACGAGTCCCTGGATGGGGAAGGCTTATAGGAGAGGGGACCAGAGAGCAGGAGGTCATAAGCCAGAGGGGCCTGGGGGCAGATGAAGCAGGTGGCAAGCTGGCTCCATGGGAGTCATCCGTGAGCCCGCAGTGTCCAGCCGAGACCAGCCAGCTATCCACATTCTGTACCTGGACAGTGCCACTTGTCACTCTTTCCTTTCCCTCTTTCCTCCCCCTCTGCTGTTCTCTTCTCCACTGAGGAGGTTCTGGTATGCCCTGCCAGAAGGTTATCATATCCCCCCACCCCAGCTCCTCCAGCCTCAGCCCACGCTTCCTTAAGCCACCTTTCTGGACCGCACGGGGCCCAGGCCCTACTGTGTCACCCCGTCTGTGATGCCTGCTGGTATCCACCTGTCCTGCCTTCTCTCCACAGCCCAGGCAGTCTGATGCTGGCTCGTCCCTTCTGCAGCTCTTCAGAGGGGTTCTGTTTCCCCAACCCCCACAGTTTTGCCCATTCTTTCTTTGCAGGTTTTCTGAGAGTGGTGACCACATTTTCCAATCTCAAAATCAGATTCTTTGACCTCTGTGCACGTATGCCACTCTATGTATGCTTATGTTTATTCATATGCACACACTGTATATGTAAGTGTACACAGGTCTGTCTGTAGGGATACACAAAAGCATGCCCTTTGTTGCCTTCACTGAAAGCCTCAGACAACCTAGGCTGCAGGGCTGAGCCCCCAGCTGCTTGGGCATTGTGCTCAGGCTTTATCTTTAGGTTAGCTTCATTCTCACTCCCTTCTTTGAGAGAGTTTATTTTTGTCTCTCAACTGGAAAATCACATTTGATCAGCTGTAGAGAGCAATCAGGTACCGAAACATTGGGATTTCACCAGGAGGCAGCCCCTTCAAAGCTATTACTGGTTCTCTGGGGTGAGACAGGACTCATGTGGGGGTCACACCCAAGCCCCAGGAGGGGTGAGCCAGGAAAAGGGCGGCCAGGCATGGACGGGGAGGGAGTGGAGCCAGGGAGTCCGAGCCCAGAGAAGCCCTGCTCTGTGATGTGCTGGAGCCCTGTGCTCCTGGGCTTGGGCTGGCGTGCGCTGTCTGCTTCACCATCTCCTGCTCTTCAACTCACCTGATGAACGTGGCAAAAGGTGGATGAAGTGCCCTCCTGGCAGCACTGATGACCAGCCCCTCTGCTGCTGGGGCTTGCTGTGAATGGGAATGCAGCCTGCCTGGCAGGGCACTGGGCTCTGCCCTCTCCTCCCCACACCCTCCCCTGCTGCCCATGGGCCACCGCACACCCTGGACAGGAGGGTCCGGCCACGATAAGGGCTTTCATGCTAGCTCATCTTTACCACCTCTGTGGATCTCCTGCTGCTGTGTTAGCAGCCTGAGCAGCATCTCTGGGCCTTTGCCAACATAAACCTCCTGGTGGGGCATGCGTCAGTTACAACCCCAAGGTCCTCCCGCCTACCTACTCATTCTAGCCTGTGTATCAGCCCAGAGTCTCCCAAACACCTTGCTTGGGCTGCTGCTCGCGCATCTTTGACATCGGAAGCTCTACCTGCCCCTTCACCACTGGCCGTCCCCTGCAGTGCACCCTGGCTCACCTGTGCGCCTCCTACCTGTGCGCCATAGAACTCTTGCTCCTTCAGCTGACACCTGACACGGGGTTCCATGGTACAGGGACCAGGGTCAGGCAGTGCAGGGCACATGATGGGTGCTTCTTTGTGGGACTCCTCAGACCTTCTCATTTCCCACTGCTCGTCTTAAAGCTCTGTTAGGGGGATTTAGTGTGATCCTTTTCCTTGATTTATTTGACCACAGGAAGCTTTTTCTCCTCAGAACACTTAATGATGCCCCACAGAAAACAGTTGGGGAGAAGCAGGGTGTTTTTATACTAGACTCCTCACTCAAATTCATGAAAATTACCTTAAGGATACAATCAAACAAATCATATTTGCAAATATTTTTTGTGCACCTTCTACATGCAGTATATGAGCTTGGGCCCTGTGGTATAGCTATGCTGCATTTTATTTATTCACCATTTGATGGAAATTGGGTTGCTTCTACTTTTTAACTCTTGTAAATAGTAATAAGCATTTGTGTATACGTTTTTGCATGGACATTTCACTTGGGGATTTTAATTCTCTTGGGTTTGGAATTGGAATTTTGGGTCATATGCTAACTCTGCATAACTTTTGGAAGAACTGAAAAACTGTTTTCCAAAGTGGTTACACCATCTTATATTACTACCAGCATTGGTTAAAGGTTCCAGTTTCTCCACATTCTCACCAACACTTGCTACATCCATCTTTTTGATTATAGCCATCCTACTGAGTGTGAAATTATATCTCACTGCAGTTTTAATTTGCATTATCCCTAATGACTAATGTTGTTGAGCAGCTTTTCATGTGCTTATTGGGGGCTACTGGTACATTTTCAGAGAGATATCTATTCAGTACCTTTGTCCACTTTAAAATTGGGTTATTTGTCTTTTTATTGTTGAGTTGTAAGAGTTCTTTATATATTCTAGGTACTAGTCCCTTTTCAGATATTTGATTTGCAAATATTTTCTCCCATTCTGTGGGTTGTCTTTTTACTTTCTTACTGGTATATTTTGAAAAGCAAACGTTTTAATTTTGGTGAAATCCAACTTATCTATTAGATATTTTTATTGCTTGTGCTTTTGGCATCACATCTAAGAAACTGTTCTATAAATCCAAGATCATAAAGATTTATAGCTATATTTTCTTGTAAGCATTTAGTCGTTTTAGCAGTTAAATTTAGATATTTCGTCCATTTGAGTTAATTTTTGTAGTGTACTCTCTGCAGACGATCTCCTCAATTAAAAACAGAACCAAGCCTCTGAGTTGGGCCAAACCAGCTCCTCTTGTAGGCCACTGGTTTTGCCGATTCTGAGCAGGGGCTCCATAAGGGCTGTCTGCTATGTCTCTGTCAGGCTGTCTGTATTTTGTGAGTTAATGAAGAATAACCTAAGATCCAAGGAAAGACAATTTAGAGCAGGACCTCCAGTGGCAGAAGAAGCCAATGGGGCTGTCCTGGGGCAGAGGAGTGTGCTGAGTCTTCTGATAAGGAAGGGCAGATGGCCATGGATGTGCTTGTATGTAGGCATCAGAGCTGGGAAAGGCCTTGTCAGGTTAGAGTGAGGCTGACCCTCGGTTCTGAGGGCTCAGACCTGGTGTGCTTCCTCACTTATATCCTCCCAGAGCCTGAGCACTGCTCTGCTTTCTAGAGAACTGGGTCTCCTTGTTAGTTCTACCATAACCAGCTGTGTGATCCCAGGCAACAACTCACTGAACCACTTTGAGCCTCTAGTTTTTGCTCTGAAACATGAAATTGATGACACTCTATTAAAGATTCTGATGATTGAGTCCCGTTGACATGTGATGTTTCTAAGAATGTTAGAATGGTATGAGTGTAGAGATGTTGAATAGTGTTTCCCCAAGTGTGTTACCATTAGAAATGTGAGAGACAATGGCTGTGTGGTCAAATGATGGAGAAACACTAAATCAAACACAAATAGGTCTCTTTACTATGGGACTTTCCAGGGCCTTTCTGGGAACATGTAACCTGAATCTGTAGGATGGGGATGTGCTATGCAGCATTTCCCACACTAGTGTAACTATGAAAAAGCTATTGTAAAAGTGAATGCTGCCTATTTCAAATAGCATGAATGAAACCACAGCCATGGAGCTGGACTTCTGTCTGCGTGTGATGTTGTGTAGGTCAGGCACCACATCATCCAATGTGGTGCACACAGGTATGCCTCCCGGAGTAGACCTAGCACTCTGCGGTGCCTGGAAAAGTCCATCAGGTTGGCCTAGATTATGGAAAGGGACTCTGGTCAGGCTGTGAGTTTTTCTGATTTTCATCCTGGCTGGTCTGACATTCAAGGCTGTCTGCATTCTTCTGCTGGGCAGCAGTGAAGAGTCACTATGCCAAGGAACCCCAGAACTCGCCTGACCCACTCCGTACCAGTTGTGCTTTGATCTTTAATCATGTCAGGGGTTGAAAGCCAGGTGCCCCTGGGCTCACCCACCAGCATTACTGGCAGTAGAACTAGCCAGGGTACAGGGAGACTGAGCCTTAGGCTTTGGGGAAGAGTCCTGAGCTTAGGGAGGCAATGAAGGGACTGACCAGGCCACTGTGCAAGGTGACCTTCCTCTTTTCATCAGCCCAGGTCATTTGCTTATTATCATACAGAGTCTGGGATGGAGAGAGTGGAGATAGTAACAAAGTAAGAAATTATATGCAATAACAATTTAATTAATTAATGATTTATTCAATAATAATTTTATAATATATTCCTTTTGCATTCTATTTAACTCCTGGCTTTTGCAGTTTTAGACAAATGTTTGCATTATTTTGCATTCCTAAAGTACAGAGTGAGAGTTGCCTGATGTATGGCAGGGATGGAGGTGGGTATGGGGAATGGAAGGAGTTCTATACCTAAGATGGGCATATGCAAAGGGACATTAGACCAGAAGCTCTATTCTGCACATAGTCAACGATGATGCACAAGGCCAAATATTCACTGTACTGCAGCATAAGTGTGGCTAGTTGGGTTAGAGGGTGGTCTATCTGGTTTGTGGCTTTTCCCCCCAAAGCACCTGGAAGCTTCTGGGGGGTGAGCAAATTCACTTCCTTGCAAAGGATCCTTTTCAAAGGCTAAGGAGAACTGACCCCAGCCCAACTTCCTTTGCTGACCTGATCTCACTCTGTCTTGGCACTAGGCTTAACCTTCTTGAAGAATCTAGTATGCTTCACTGGCAGAGCTGCTGAGGAGACTCAGGTTCCAAACATCCATCCCCTTTGTGCTGGGACACAAAGGTGGGGCTGACACAGTCTCTGTGCCTGGGGGCATCACAGTCTCACTGAGGGTTACTGTGCCCATGTAACCCCAAGGCTGAAAGCAGTGAGACCTCACGGAAAGGCAGGTAAAGGTCACTGGGAGCTCAGAGGAGGAAAACATTATTTCCAGCAAGTCTGAGGGATAGGAAGCCTTCATGAGAATAGCACGGCTTTTTTAAAGAGTTGTTAAAGAGGGAAGGACTTGAATATGCTGAGTTGGGGAAAGGATTTGTGTGGTTTCTTCCAAGACATTGCAAAGGGGAGTTACTGTTACATGACAAGATAATGTACTGGACCAGAATGTGTGGAATCTTACATACTGGGCTCTGGGGGTCGAAAATTTAAAGCAGTTTGACACCTCTTTCCATTCTAGCACTATTTCATTTGAGGTTCTGGAATGGTTTCAGAAAGAGAGGGGGCTCCCCTTAGTGCTTTATTTTGGTAATGAGTGAAAAAACTCATAGCTCTAAATACCATCTATATGCTAATGACTCCAAAATTTACATCTCCAGCCAAGACCTGAGCTCAAGAGTCATATATTCACGTGCTGACTTGACATCTCCTCCTGGATGGCTAATAGGCATTTCAAACTCAATGCCTCCCACTCGGAACTCTAGGTTTTTTTCCTTCCCCTCAGTTAATCTCCACTTTCACCACCACAATAAATGGCACTCCCCCAGATCCAGTTGTTGACTCAGGAAAGTTAGGTTATTCTTGATTCTTTTCCTCAACATCTTTTCTAACCCTGCTTCCAATCCATCAGCGAGTTCTATAGGCTCAACCTTGAGAATATGTTCTGTCTCTGCTTTGCATCATCTCTACTGTAAAGTCCATCCCAGCCTGCCATCATCTTTCTTCTTAATAAAACCAGTTCCTTACCTGCTGTCTCTGACCTGACCCGCTTTGCTGTCTGACATGTCTCCTGTTCTGTCCAGCTGCAGCCATGCCAGTTGTCCTGCTATTCCTGAACACCCGAAGGTTATTTCTGCCTGAGGCCTTGCTCTTATTACTCCTTTGGCCTACTAATCTATTTCCCCTGATCTTTTGTGTGTCTGGCTCTGACCTTAAATTCTAAAGCATCCTCATCTTCCTATCCCAATCCCCTCATTTTCCCTGTTTATCTTCAAGGCATTTGTTGACATATGACATTTTCTTATGCATTCATTTATTATCTATCTCCTCCTCCTCCTTCCCCCTCACTAGAATGGAAGCCCCACGAACCCAGTGAGGGTAGTTTCATTCCCTGTCTGGTTCACTCTTGCATCCTCACATCTGCCACCTAGTAGGAGCTCAAAAAAATATTTTTTAGCATTTGTAATAGAATATCTCAAACACACACAAAAGTAAAGAGAAGAGTATAATGAACCTACTTCAACTCATCACTCAGCTGCAACAATTTATCAACCCAAGCCCAGTCTATTTTTATCTATCCCCCTATGTTGAAGCAAATTTAAGACATTGTATCATTTCATCTGTAAATACTTCGGCATGTATCTCTAAAAAATAAGGGCTCTTAAGAAAACTAACCACAATACCGTTGTCACATAATTTTTACGAATCCCTTAATATCATCAAATATTGGTGAGTTTTCAAAATTCCCTGAGTGACTCACTTTTTCTACAGTTTGTTCAAAGCAGGCTGCAAGAAATTCCTTAAATTATAATTGGTTTATTACGTCTTTTCAGTCTCTTTTAATCTATTATTCTCTTTTCAACTTTCTTGTTTTTTCCTTGAAATCCATGCATTGAAGAAACAAGGTACTTTGTCCAGTAGAGTCCTGTTGTCTAGGTTTGCTAATTGCATTCCAGCAGTGTTGCTTAACATGTTCCTCTGTCACCTGCCTTTCTTGTAAATTGGAAGTAAAAGGCTTCATGAGATTCAGGTTTGTTTCTTTGGAAAGAACACTGCAGTGTCATATCCTGCCTCAGGAAGCACATCATGTCTGGTTGTCCCTCTGTGATGTTAGACATTTTGACTATCATTGCCCAGATCCAAAATTTCATTAGAGTTTACAGAATGTTAATATTCTGTCATTCCCTCTGTATATATTAGCTAATATTAGCTGAAATACTTTTATAAGGAAAATCTTACCCTCATTAATTATTTGGTTGCCCTGAGATATAGTTTGTATAGGAAAGACAGATAAATGCTTGATTCTTTCTCTTTATCAGTTTTCAAAATAATGTGTTGGTCCTCATATCCTCCAAAGTTGACCAAAAAAGGTTTTCATTTCAAGTATCATCATGAGCTCATACATTTAAATACACTTGATGCATTTCAATCAATATATGTTGAATGAATGAATGAATAATCGAACAAATGCAAATTTAGAACTTTCTATAGGAGTCCAGTTTTTTCTTTCCAGACTTTATAGTCCCAGATTTTATATACAAGACCATTGCATGATTTTCTTCTACAATTTATTCTATCCCTGAAATTTTTGCTTAGCACTCTGGGGTTTAATTGAAAAAGTAAAACACAGGCCCTGCTTTTAGAAATATTCTTTTCCATCTGCTACTGAGCAAAACAGCTTCAGTTAGATCTTGAATCACTTCATTATTGAAACCCACTGATGTACTTTCCACCAGGGAAGGTGCTGATCATAGACCCAGAGGCAGTGGCACCGACCTAGGTCTGGTTTAGGCTCCTATGTTGTAGACTCTGGACAGCCACCTCCCCTTTCTGAGTCTCAGCTTCCCTATGTGAACATGTGGAAATGACACCAGGTTGTTACCAAGGCTCTTTGTAACCCTTACGTTTCGGAGAACTCTCCCTCTTCCCTCCTGCACATGACCTCTAGGTAAGGGCCATGTGAACAGCATCAGAAGGGGCAGACAAAGCAGCAGCGCAGTGAGGGCAGTGAGGAGGGAGGAGCGGGACCCACAGGCCAGGACGGAGAGCCCACCACACATGATTCAGCCAGTCGCTCAAAGGGAGCCATGCAGGAATACATTTGCCATTCAGAGTGCTGTTTTCTTTAAAAGCTTTCTGGAGTTTGGTGGGAGCAGTGGGTGTCCACCAAGTTAGATAAGATTTCTGGGAGTGTTCGGTGGTCTCAGAAGGCGGAACTAGGTGCTGGGTGCAGGAAGCTGTTTTCCAAGTATGGCCCCTGGAGCATGGCAATTGGGTGCCTAAGCCATCTCCCCACTGACCTGTGCTCCGGACAGGGCCACTCCCACACCTTCGGTCATCACCCACCTGTCCCTGCAGCCCCGTCTGGAGGCAGAGGCAGCCTTGCCAGCCTTTCTGGCAGCTTTGCCTGTCTGGGAATTCAGACATTTAGAGTGTCAGAGTCCGCTGGCGTTTTCCTTTTGTCTGCTGCAGGGTTAGATTGTGGGGATCGATAGCTAGAATTCTGTGAGCTTTCTGATGAGCAGACCTGCAGCTGAGTTGTTGTCTGTGTCCCTACCCTCCAATCACAGGGTCCATGTTTCCTCATCTCAGTCCGCATGTGACCCAAAGCCCCCAGAGAGAAAAGCAGCTTATCTGATGCTCCACGGGCTTGATGAGGGATCTAGAAACGTTAGAATGTCTCTTTCTCTTGCTTCCCAATACTGACCACCAATAGCTAGGGATTGATGGGGCTTTTTACTAGCCAGGGACAGAGGCTTGGCTAATAAACGGGTGTGGTGGCTTATATACCATCCACAGTTCTCTGTGAAAGGAAGTGGGAGGCAGCAGCTAGCAGGGGGCTACCAACCTGCCTGCACCCCCATCACCTTCAGAATTCTCTTCTGTCACTGCCATCTTGCTAAGTATGAGCAGTGGGCAGGTCGCTCTAAGGAGGAGGAGCATGCCCGTGTCCTGTGAAGGCCTGGTCTGGGGAGGAGCCCCCGACCTTTCCCAGCACCTCGTAGGTGGTGTTAGATCTTTCTCCCACTTGAGGCACCTGGGGATGAATGAACGGTCAGAGTTGCAATGCTGGTTGGAGACCCAGAAGGGAGAGTGGTTGGACACCCTTAACTCACACTATGCACAAATATTAAATCAAAATGGACCATAAGCCTAAATGGGAAAACCAAAACTTTAAAACTTATAGGAAAGAATTTGGTGCCCTTGGGCTAAGATTTCTTAGATAGGACTCCAAAAGTACAACCATGAAAGGAAGTCAATAAATCGGACCTCATCAAAATTCAAACTTTTTCTCCTTAGAAGATACTATTAAGAAAATTAGAAGACATGACACAGACTGGGAGAAATATTTGTACATGATGTATTTGATAAGGTACTTAGATTCAGAAAATAAAGAATTATTAAAACTTAGTAGTGAGAAGTCAGACAACTCAGTTTTTAAAATGAGCAGAAGATTTGATTAGGCATTTCAGCAAAGATATACAAATGACTAATATGCACATGAAAAGATGCTCAGCATCATTAGTCAGCAAGGAAATGCAAATCAAAAACACAATGAGACACCACTTCATACCCACTAGGACAGCTATAATTTAAATTTTTAAATGTAAAGAAACATGCATACATTACTGATGGGAACATAAAATTGCACAGCCACTTTGGATATCAATTTGGCAGTTTCTTAAGTTAAACATAAATTTACCATATGACCCAGCAATTCCACTTCTAGGTTTCTGCCCAAGAGAATGAAAACATATGTCCACACAATGACTTGTATGCAGATGTTCACAGCAGCATTTTTGACAATAGCTAAAAAGTGGAAATAATATGAATATCTGTTAACTGGTGAATGAATAAACAAAATGTACTATATCCATATGATGGAACTTGAATATTCATCAATAAAAAGGGATGAAGTACTGATAAAGGCAACAACATGGATAAACCCAATATGCAAAGTGAAAGAAGCCAGATGCAGAGAAAATATAGAATAATTCCATGAAGTATCCAGAAAAGGCAAATCTATAGAAACAGAACATAGATCAATGGATGTCTGGGATTGGGACTGGAGCAGTCATTGACTACAAATGGGCATGTGGGAACTTTGGGAGATTTTCTAAAATGGATTGTGGTGAAGGATGCATATCTCTATGAATTTACTAAAAATCATTGAACTGTACACTTCCAATGAATTTTATGGTATATTAATTAAACCTCCATAGAGCTATTTAAGAAAAAAAGAAAGAAGGGAAAGAGGTAGATTCCAGAATGCGCTTTCGCAAGGGGACCAACTAGGAGACGGAGGGGAGGGGACAGTGGGCTCAGGACCTCTTGGAACAGGTCTCAGCCTCCAGGGAAGAGGCAGGCCCCTCCTGGTCCTGCCCACCGAGCCGAGTCCTGAGAACCTTCCACTTCGTCTTGTAGGAAGGGCAGCCCTAGGCAGCTCTGCAGTTCAGCCCGTAGGCCTCAGCTCACTACAGCCTTTTGCAGAGCGTGTTCTCTTCCTCCCTCACACAGTATGGGTGTCCTGCTCTCTGCACCCCCATGACCACTGTGCCTCTGACTTGCCCTCACAGCTTAGCCCCTTTCCTGGTTAGGGTGTCCGTTATCCATTGTCCTGGAACAGGGTTCCTCTGAGGGACAGGCCCTGGTTTCTAGTGTACATCACTGGGTCATGAGATGTCTGCACATAGACTTGTTAGGAAATCGTCTCAGAGTCAGGAAGGAGGAGAAGGGCCCCCAGCCAGACAGCAGTTGGGGGGTGGGGTAGAGGGGGACCGGGAGCAGTGTGGGAGACATGGGACCTGGGGTGTCTTGGAACCATAACCCAGCAACTAGAAGTGGGATGCCCAGGAGCAGCTAAGGGCTTTTTGGTTGACTTTTCTGAATTTCAAGAACTGAAGCTTCCCTTGGAAGATTGGCCCTTGCCACTGGTTTATAGTCATTTACTTCTGGGTATGAACCAGCCCCTCAGAAATTTGAGTCCAATTTTGGAGCCCCTCTTATGAGGCAGACTCTATAGAAAGCATGTAATAGGCATCACTCATTTAATCCTAAAAAAATCTTTTGAGGTAGACGCTTTTATTATCACTTTATTTGCAGGTGCAGAGGGTAAAGCAACTTTTCTAAGGTTCAAAAAGCAGTCAGCAGCAGAGCAGTGATTGGAGCCTGAGCAGTCAGTCTCCAGTTCCTGCGGTTCCCTGCCAAGGGTGCGGTTGATGGGGAAGAAGCCAGACTCTTAAAGGCCTAGTAGGAGAAGACTGAAGGCCTTCAAGACAAGCTCATCTGTTGGGCCTGGTATGGGGAGGAGGAAGGAAAGAAGTAGGAGAAGCCGACGTGCCCTGGGATAGAGGAGAGGCACGGGTCCTCCCAGGGAGGAGTCCTTAGAGCCCGTCTCCTAAAGGACAGGAGCTGGACAGGCACGGCAGCCCAAGCCCAGCTCCCTGGCCCCAGGTCAGGAAAGACCAGCTCCATACCTAATTCCTACATCTGTAAAGTGTACATACGTAGAAGCCTGGGCCAGCTTCTGTCCACCTGCTTGCACACTCTGGCCTGGGCACTGCAAAGCCAGCCCCTTCTTTGGCCGTAGCCGGCTGAGTGGGGTCTTCTGAAAGAGTTGTCTGGAAGGCCAGTGTGCTGATGGGCAAATGGACAGAGAAGGCACCACCTGTGTAAGAGGGAGGCAGAGGGACACTGGGAGATGCTGTTTGCCTCAGAGAAACCTGATTAGGGAAGAGAGGGTCTCTCAGCAGCAAGGCGACTGGGCCAGAAAGAACCCTTGGCAGAGGAATCTTGAACTTGTGTTGCTTCAGATTCAACCTGCACTTTTGAGCACCTACTACATGCTTGGCTCTCTGGAGAGAAAGCTTCTTATAGACCTACCTGGGCAGGCTTTCTCTCCTCTGGGTCCCCATGCCTTTTCTCTGATTTTTGCAGCCACAGTGTCCTCCAGAGAAGGTCCGTGGGATAGGAGTCCCATGAGCTGGTGTCACAGATCTCCAGCACCCAGCATCCAACACAAGGTTGAGCCCAGATAATTCTCTGGTTAGGAGTGGGTGGGGAGTCATGGATGTAAGTTTACAAAACCAACCAACCACTAAAATGTTGCCCACCATAACAAGTTTTTAGAGAACTGATGCCTCTCTTGGGCTTGGACAGTGGGCCCAGGAGGTGAGGTTTCCTGGAGAGAGCCTGCGAATGATGGTGACCTGCTCAAGGGCCCAGGCCACCATCCAAATAAAATTCATGCTCCTCCACCCAACTGGTGTGCCTCCATCCAAAGGCCATTTCTCCATCCCAGTGGGCCCACACCTCCATCTAATTGGTACCATGTGAGGAGACTTCTGCCTGTTTCTGCTGCCACAAATCACCCGACCCCATCAGAGAAAGACTCTGAGAGGCCCTGCCCCCCGGCCCTGAGTGAGAGGAGGTCTCAGTCTGCTCACTGCCTCAGGGACCAGATGTTCGTACAGGTGGTGATGTGGAGGGGCAGCAGGGCGGCATGCAGCGGAGCAGTCCTGAGCCCGGCAGGGCTACTCTCCCTCCCCTTCCCTTCAGCTTGATTGTTATTCCAAAGGCCTCGTTATGGAAATGACAGAATAATGGTTCTGCAATTTGTGCCCATGCTGCTGCGTGCAGGCTAATTGCAGTCCCCACATACCCTCTCTCAGAGGCACTGAGATGAGACCCTAGACATGCTCAGCCTTCACTGCAGCTGTGTCTGCCTCCCTCTTGTCCTGTCACCATCACCCTGGCGCCTCTCTTCCACAAGGTGTTGTGTCTGACTGGAAGTAACCACCCTAAGCCCACCTACATATGAGAGGGTCCCAGGGCAGGAAAGGGGCTTAGAGATGTCTGTTGGCTGGAAGAGGAGGTGTGAACCTAGAGCTGTGAAGCATGCACCCTGTTTTAACAGAGATCTTATTTATTTGGGGTGGCTTTGGGGCGCTGGTGGAGGTAACGAGGCGTACTGTCCCTTGGTGCCATTAGTGTGGCAGCTCGGTTTCCTGGCTTGCTCTCTCCTCTCGAGTTGGGGAGTCACTTGCAAAGTTGCAAAAGGGAGGGATGGCGAGCAAGGAGGCTTTGGCCAGTGTGACTGCAAACCCTGGTGCAGGTATGGTGATGTTCTGAGCAGGGTGAAATGTTGTCCTTGGAGGGAGGCTTCACAGAGTGGATGGAGTGACTCTGAGCCAAATTTCTTTCAAAATGGGGAGGGAGAAAGACCAAAGGAGAAAGCAGAGTGGGCAGCACACAGGTGAGCAGATAAAACCTTCTCCAAATTCGAGACACCTGTGCTAAGTACCAGGTTAATCAGATTCTTTCTGAAGGAAAGTGTTTTGGGGGAAAGCTAAGCTTTCTTTGCAAGAAGGGCCAGCTTGCTTTAATCAAATTTACCTCTGGGGACACTTGAGATGGGGCAAAGGCAGGACCTTCAGAGGTCCATGCTTGGATAGTCTGAGGAGTATGGACCTGGGGAAGAGTAGGGAACAGCAGGTGTGAGAAAGACTCAGAAAGCCAGCTGCTGGCAGTGGGACAACTTGGCATCTTTAGGATTTGAGGGCCAGTGAAATGGCTGGAGGTCATGATCAGCAGCTTCAAACCTCACTGTCTCTGAACTTCAATCAGGCTCAAGAGTAACACAGGCTGGGGTTGAATTCGGATTCTTGCATTTACAGCTGTAGGACCTGGGATGAGCTATTTAACCTCCCTGTACCTTGGTTTCTGCATCTATTTAATGGTATAATGACAGCACCTACTTCAGAGGCTGGTGGGGGAATTGAACACAGCAATGTAGCTAAGTCTTTAGCACAGTATTCACGTGGTTTGAGTCCTTGCCCATGATGGCCTTTTGCTGTTATTTTTCTGCATGGTTATTGCTTTGTTTTGAGAATGAAGTGATATATTACATAATTTCTGTACAGCTCCAGCCTAGCGCTGACACATAACCCATGCATATTCAGTGTCAACTGTCATTGCGTTTACATCCAACCTTCCAGTTCACACAGGCATCTTCCCAATCTCCATCCTATCTCCCTCCAGAGAAATGGAGAGAAGAATCAGGTGAAGGAGGGTGGGAATATGGAGAGGGAGGCAGAGGAGCATCTAGATTCCAACTTACCCTCTCCGCTGTCATCAGCAAAGTATACAAAGTCTTTGAGGAATTTCATATTCTTGGTACTTTTCAATGTGGTCCTCACACATTCTCAGACTGTGTGGAATAAAAGGAGGTCTTCAGAAAGAATTATTTTAAACTATTTGGAGAAAAGCTGTGTGTGGAGTGGAGGAAGAGAGTTGATATAGAAACATCCCAGGTTATTTCAAGTAAAATCAGATTTGATAGAGGAAATTAAGTGCTTACAAAGAGATGGGAGACAGAGGCAGGGCTAGGCCATTGAGTGCTCTCAGGTTGGCCAATACCTGTCAGGGAGTTAGTAGCCAAAGATCGTGTTGGCAGTGGTCGCAGCTGCTTCTAGCACTGAGAAAAGTCTATAGAAAACACCTGGAGGTCGCTGCCAAACTGCACATCAGCCAAGACCCACAAGCTACTCAACACCACACCCAAGATCCACACCAAAGCTGCTGCTTCTCTTTCTCCTTCCATATCTGGTGGGAGGACCTCCCTTTGGTGGGCTCTAATCCAGACCCCTGCAGGCCAGCATTCTGGGAAATATAGTTTCCCCACTTCCAGCCCCTTGTGAGCCTGAGAGCAGCATTAAAGGTAGTAGGGGCATTTAGCAACAGTCTGTCCAGGTCAGGGACTGAACCCTTTAAGACCTAAAAGGCAACAGTCATGAGTGCAGAAGCAGGGTCAATATCAAGATGGCAGAAGGGCACAGACGGACCCTCATTTCACTGTGGGCAGAAGGCTCAGAGCTGCACAACAACTAGGGGAGCAGGCAGAAGGAGAGGCGGAGGCCTGCGTGCGTCCCTGTGAGCCAGATGGAACAGCAGCAGGAGTGGGGAGATCCGAGCAGGAGGCTCAGGCTGGGAGGCATTAAATGCAGGCTCTCCCCAGCACGGATGATTGGCAGGTAGGAGAGACTCAGAGTCACAGAAAATCATGTATCAGTCACCCCAGAGGGCCCCTAAAACTGGGTCAGGGTCAAAAGAAGAGCCTGAAGAAGCCAGGCTTTCTGTGGGGGACCGCAGGGTCACCAGGGACAGACATGACAGCCAAAGAGACAGGGAGGATATGAGGACAGTCTTAGAGCAAACTCAATTCATTGAGTACCTGAAGTTACCGCCTGGACTGGCTGGACCTTGGACACAAAATGGTCCAGTTGTGAGCTGGGTATAGCTGATGCTCTCAGAAACATGGCTTAGTGAGAGAGACCAAGTGGTGGTGAGGCAGTGGTGAGGGGGAGGGTGGTGGTGAGGTGGTGAGGAGGAGGAGGATGGTGGTGTGGTGAGGATGAGGAGAAGGATGTTGGTGCGCTCACTTTTCACTGTTTATTTTACATAGAATACCATGTTTAATTTCCAACAGTATAAGTGGATACTATTATTATTGTGCACTATTTTTTATATACTATTATTATTATAATAGGTAGCTATAATTATTTTGTGCTATTATTAGTTTAACAGGTAGGAACTATTATTATTCTTAATTTACAGGCAGGGAGCCTGAGGTTTAGAGGGTAGCGACTTGCCCATGGTCACACCATGGCATTTGGCAGAGCCGGGGTCTATCTCAGGACCCCCTACTCCATATCCTGCATGTCGTACAAGATAGGCAGTGTTGGTGGGGATGACAGGGTGCAAATGCACAGCCTATGGGTCTGTTCTGGGAGGAGACATTCACACTAACTGAGAAGTGAGGGACACTGCCAGGGCTTAGGGTGGAACATGAGCGAAGCTGTAGGGAATGGGTACATTTCAGTTTTAGAGATGGGTGAGAATGGTTTCCAGAGGGTGGGATCTGTGTTAGAAGGTCATTAATAGTTACATTACTAGGGGAAAGTTAAAAAAAAAAGCAGTCTGAGCTCTTAAAAGTGTGTCTTGCTTGGGCCTGTTTTTCTGCTCATTCAGCGTGAGTTTCAAGAGCCTTCTGGGTCCTGGCAGGCAAAGATACACAGCCCCGGGAGCACCTTGGCAGGGGAGGCAGGCAGGTAAATACACAGTCACACCCAGCGTGGGAAGCTCAGCTGCTGCAAAGTCTAGGGCTGTGGCAGAGGGGCGGTGCTTCCAGGAGGAGGGGCCCTGAACTGTCCTGGCCTATGGTGGGCTAGGGCAGGGAGAGATTGACAGAGAGGCAGAAGGGTGAGCAGGGCCACCGATCTACAGGGGCTGTGGAAAAGCCGCTTCCAGGAACAGGGCTTCCGTGCAGAAGCAGGGGAGCCCTAGGCCTTGTCAGACAGAAGTCAGATCCCTACTACTGGAAGGGAAGCTTCCTCTGGTGTGCACAGGAGGCAGGTGGCAGTCGGGGAAATCAGGGAGCTGGTGACAAGATGAGAGCCTGAACCACAGTGGGAATGGAGATTGGGAGATACAATGATAGCTCAGAATGTAGAGGTGACAGGAGGTGGTGACAGTTGGATGTGGGGGAAGGGGAGGGAGGGTCAGGGAGGCAGCTAACTGGGGGACATAACACAGGGCAAGTCCTAGAGCTAGAGGCTGCAAATGCAGAGGAGGGGGTGAAACCAGGAGAATAAGGCTCTGATCCTGGCAGAAATGGCATAAAATGCAGCTGAGAGTGAGAGCGAGTGAGGTTGGCCCGGGGCTGGGCAGCTCCATCCTAAGGAGGACTGCCCTCCAAGCCTGGGGGCAGAGACCAGGTGGGTGGGGGTGAGGCTCCCACCTGCTCTTCTCCTTTTTCTCCAAGTGGAGCTTCTAATTGTGGGGGATTGGCAGGAGTGGGTGCTCTGTAGGTCAATGAAGGCCCTACACGTTAAAAATAATAACGATAAAAGGCCAGGTGAGTCCATCCCATGTCTGTCCCTCTCGCTCCATCACTAGCTTTGCAGGAAGCAGTTCCACAGGCCCTGGTCTCCCTGGGTCTCCTCTCCCACCCTGGGGGCCTCACTTCCCAGGAGCAGGTGATGCGAGCAGCTAGCAGGCCCCACACTCTATGTTGATGGAGGCAGAGCTGGGAAAGGTAATCTAGGAAGGGAGTAAAATCTTTGCTGGATGTGATCCTCTCTCTTTTCAGGAATAGATTTTTTTTTTTAACTCAGAGATATGCCAAGAAAATGAAAGAAAAGTAAAGGGGAGAAAAAGAGAGAGAGAGAGAGAGCAAAGTGCCTTTAATTTGAATAGCTTTTTCCCATGTGAAAAAGCAACAGTTCATTGCAAAATATTTATCTTCATTATGGTGGGTATCATTATTGATGGAGAAGCCCTGCAGACTAATGGGAAAATCTCTGTAGGAAGCCTGAATCCAGATGAGCTGGTCTCCACCTTGCCTTCGACATGCTGGGAGAGTGTGGGCTCCAGTCCCTGGTGGGCAGCACAGAATGGACAGTGCTTGTGACTGCAAAAGCCTCACAGCTGGCAGAGGTCTCCCAGATCAGGGCTGGAGCTCCTTGTGGCACAGACTGCTCCTTGCTTGCCTTTGTATCTATGGGGCCCTTGCTAAATAAAGGTGTGTGCTGCGTGGCCAAGTGACGGACAGATGAGCACAAGAGTGAGCTATGTTAAAGGGACAGGCAGATTAATGAATCCAGTTTAACCATCAACCTCACCCAAGGGTCACTGTGGTCCAAAGAGGCAGCTCACACCCATTAGCTGTAGAGCCTACGTGAGGTTCAGCCCCTTCCTTCCCAGGGGCCTCTCTGTCTCTGTCCCTCGTGGTGAGAGATGTTGTGAAACATAAATGAGCGTGTGCTTTTGCAGTTATTTTTGCTATTCAGAATAAAAAGAGCATATAAAAATCAAACTATCATTTATCATGATGGATGTTCAAGAGGCTCAGGTTGGCAGCCCTGGGAGCTGTAATTCACATTAAAATAGAGCCTCACTTGTGTTCCCTGATCAACAGCAAAGGTGACGTGCTGGGCTTACTTCCCATGCCCCCACTTCACAGATGAGGCCGCTGCAGCTCAGAGAGGCTGCCACAGGACGTGCCTGGGACCTCGGAGCTAGCAAGGATACCACACTGGGGACTTGTAGCCAATACACTCAGGGTGAATTTTGCTGCCCAGATGCCACCTCCTGTGACATTCTAGGGCCACATGTTGAGTGTGCAACCATGAGCAGGTGGGTCCAGGGCTCAGCTGTGTTTTCCAGTGGCCAAGTCAGTTGATTAACACACGAGGTACTGAGAACAGCCCTGACTTTGAGGAATTCCTAGAGGGGAGCTGAGTGTGTCTTCCCAAGCTCATTACCTGGTCTCAGAACTTTATAGCCATACCTCATAAATTGGTACAATGTGACATTTGGCTGCTCGCTTGGCAGAGACGTCAGAGGTGATTTAGAGCTCCTGCATGCAGGTTTCCGGTCTGTGGCAGCTCAGGGAAAGCTTGCGGAGGATGGAGGCCTTTATGAGTTGCTTTCTCCCTTTGCACTCAGCCACCTCCTGGCCTGGGTTTACTGCTCTGAGACTGTGACGATATTGAGGAAGAGAAACGGGGCCTGTTTTTTCTTGTGCCTGCCTTGGATGGCATCTGCTTGCTTGTCTGGACAAAGAGAGCATCACTAATGTCTGCTGTGGGTGGCTCATCTGGTCCTGAGAGTGTTGTCCTGTGCTCCTGGGCACACAACTCATCCCTCAGGGCAGCAGCATTGACGAGGCATCTGGGCCTCTGTCTCCACCCTGTGACCGGTGTGCCCTGTCACATGTCCATCTCGGCATATTACCGACACCTCCTTCCGTCTCAAACTGCTTCCCTTCCCCCAGGGAGCGCTGTGGGTTTGAAATGATGGTCTTTAATCATTTCTTAAGTGACCAGCCCAGAAATCATTTCTTAGTGCCATACACACAAATTAAATCATAAATCCACATTGGGTCCGGCATTGAAGTGCAGCCCTGATTCAGAGCAGAAAGGAGGCCTCCACAGGAGAAAGAAATCAGCATGCACCTGGAGGAAAGGCTGGGGCCTTGGAGAGAAGGACGAAGCGTTCCTATTTTCTGAGCTCAGGCTGCTATTACAAGATACCATGGCCTGGATGACATAAACAACATAAATGTCTCACAGTTGGAGGCTGGGAAGTCCAAGATCAAGGTGCCAACAGTCTGTGTCCGGTAAGAGCCCACATCCCGGTTTGCGGACAGCCGTCTTCTTGTTAAGTCCTCATGTTCCCTTTCTTTGGTGTTTGCACTCAGAAAGAGAGAGAGATCTCCTGTCTCTTTCTCATAAGAGCATTAATCCCATCAGGGAGGTCCCTCCCTTGTGACTAAGTCTTAATTACCGCCCAAGGATGATGCCTCCAAATGCCATCCCACTGGGGATCAGGGCTTCAATCTATGAACTGGGGGAGGGGCACAAACCCTCAGTCCGTCGCATCTGCTAACTCCCCTTCCGTAGAAGGGCTCCTTTGCCCTCCTTGCACTTGCTCTGGACAGAAGAGGTTCCAGAGAATGCAGATGACAGGTGAGTTTGGGGCTTTAGGAGGGTGTCCATCCATCTCAGGGCTACAACGTTCGGGCAGCCCCATCTGGGGCTCAGCCATCCATTCCTATTCCACCATCTGGAATCAGTCAGGCCGGAAGGGCTCTGAGAGGTCAGAAGGAGGCAGGCAGGAAGGATTATGGGTAGGTATTCATCAAGGGAGACTCTGCACTGGAGTGTTCGGGGGTGGGTGTTCCTGAATCATATCCATGATTCCTATTTATTTCAAGACTTGGTTTCTCATTCTGCCCCTCTTCAAGACTAATTCCAGCCTGTTTGGAACACCTGGTATCTCTCCCCATGAAAACAGCCTTCTGCTTCATCAGGTTGGAGATGGGCATACAGCGAGCTCATAAATATACTTGACTCTGTCCCGTGACCATGCCTTGGCCATGCCCTTTTCTTTATCTGGAATGTCTTCCTCATTTTATCTGCCTAGTAAACTCCTATTCATGCTTCAAAACCCAATACAGCTGTCATTTCCTTCAATGGGCTTCCCTCTCTCCCAACTAAACAGAGAGAGGACTGCCTCTTTTTCCCCACCCTTTACATGCTTCTCTTTTCACATTACTCATGCTGTTTTTATAGTTACTGTCAGCACTGGCTCCGTCCATTTGGCTCTGTGTCCCTTGAGAATGAGGGCGACTGCAGGGGCATACTCTGCTCTACCTCCAGCAGCCAGGTTGGGACCTAGATGCAAGGAGTGATGTTGCTGAAGCTGGGTAGTGAGCTGGTTGGAGCCCCATCCAGGTGAAAGGGCTTCTGTGTATCTTTCCTTTGCCTCCCACATACTTTGTTTATGTAAGTTACTCAGCTTCTGAGTTGAGAATCTGAGTTTCTTTCTTCAAAATGGGAAAAGTAAAAAACCAGTGCCTTCACCATTTCAGAAGCCTACAAAGAACATGAATCTGAGAGTGGGTTGGTGGATGTGTCAAAACCCTTTAGCTCTTTGAAAAATTCCATTAGAAAGTGAAGATGTTGGTATTGCAATTATTATTTGATTCCCAAATGGTAAGAGTGCTTACAGAAATGTGCTCTGCTTGATGAACCAGTGCATTTTCAGCCCCCACTGATGAATTTGGGAATCGAATACCTGTCATCTCGAAATAACTGACACATCTTGGTGAAGCGCTTACGTTCCTCTGATGAAATTCTGGATTCTTATTAAGAGCGAGGAGAAAGATGTGTTACATGGGAGCAATATTGTTTTATGGACCTTTATCTTGGTTATTAACAAATGAGCATTATGTGTAGAAATGGTAAGGGGGGAATTCAGTAATGAAATTTCATAGGATTATAATGATTATTAGCCTGATAATGATGAAACCCAGACTCCAGTGCCTGTGGTTTCCTTGGCGCTCACTGCTCAGCGCTCTCCAATGCTGACGGAGAGGAGCCTGGCTACTTTGTCCTTAAACCCCACCCTGAAGTTATCTGGGAAGTGGGCATAGAGATGATAGGCCCCCTTAGCATATTTAGACTGGGGTATCAGTAAACAATAATAATTATAGGTGTCCAGATGTCACGTAAATACCAAAGACCCTATCTTCATGGAAGCTGGCACCGCTAGAGGTAGGAGCAGTTGTAACAGTGAACACTCACCGTGCACCTACGGCTGCATTATCCCAAATGTCCCTTGCAAAATGGAGCCAGTCCCACCATTTACATACTCTTCATTTCTCTGCTTGCCAGAACCCACTGGTTAGATGAATTTGCTTCTGCAGAATCCCCAGGATCACATCCACACATCACCTTTTCACATCTGGTCAGGAATTCCAGCTGACAGGAACTCAGAGGGCTCAGAGCTTATGTATGACCATAGACCTCCTCGCTTTGGAGGTGGGGAATGTAGGGCAAGATGCCCTTAGTGAGGAGAAAAGAAATGTATCTTGTCCCTTTCCCATGCCCGTCATCTGAATTCACATGTACTTGAACATGTGTATTCTTGAACCTCAGTGCACATGCCTCCACTCCCACAAATAATTCCCCTTAGTATATAATTGGAAAGGGCGTTGGCTTTGAAGCCAGGTAGACCTGGTTTTGAATTCTGCCTCTGCCACAGGCTAGCTTCAAAATATCAGGCAAGTTGTTCTACCTCTGTGAGCCTTAATGCCATTTCCTGTGAAATGGGAATGATGTTCCTTATATAGTTTCATTGAGAATAAGTGATATGTTAGGATTATGTTTGCCTATGAGAAATAGAAAATGTAAGGTAATTTGGTTTTTAAAATACAATTTTTTCTGTCCTGTAAAATGAATCTGAGCTGGTTGCACTCCATGGTATGGTATTGGAGATCCAGGGATATTCTAATTTGTTGCTCTGAAGTTTCTGGCAAACAATTCCCACCTCATAGTGCAAGGTAGTACATGAGTTCCAGCCACATGTCCACTTTCCAGCCAGCAGGAATGAAGAAACAGAGAAGAGGAGCTGGTTTTCTCTTTTGACAGTCATTGCCCTGAAATCACATATATTTCTGCGTACATCCTGGATCTTAGCAAGTCAAACCAAAGCCCATGAATTACTAAACCTTGATGGGAATATTCCATGTAGTGGAACAAATATTGACTTCAAAAAATGTAAAACATTCACACAATGCCTATACATTATAATTTTATAACATAATATTAATAGCTACTTTTAACTGAGGATTTATTACATGATAGGCACACCACTAAACATTTTATATCCATTATCCAGTTCAATCATCAAAACAACTCTTTGAGATAAGGACTATTGTTATCCCATTTTTACAGATGAGAAAACTAAACTGAGACTCAAAAGGATTATAGAACTACTCCTACAGCTGTAAGTAGTGGAGTCTATAACCCAGAGGCTGGTACTCCTTTCCTCATGAAGTTTTGTTGGTATAGTTTATATTTAACATGATACACACTAGTTTTTGTTGGTTCCAAGGAAATTTATGTGATTTTAAAACACTCCAACCAAAGAGCTATCAAGTCTCTGGAGCCTGACAGCCTATGCTCTATTCCTGGCTTCACTGCTGACCGGGTCACCTTGGACAAACTGCTGACCTTATCTCAGTCTCAGTTTCTTAATACGCTAAATGGGAATAACTGCAGCACACACATATCTTAGGGCTGTTATAGGGTGTCATGATGTCACACTCATCACCTGAGTACCTGGCCCATAATAAATGCTTATTTAAATATTGGTCATTGCTATTATTAATAACATTATTGTTGGTAATATTGACACAAGTCTATAATCAGTTTTAGCAGATGGTGGGCACCTTGCCTTAGAAGGGTGCTGAGGGTGGGAGGGCTGATGCACCATTCCCATCATACCCTGTGCTCTGCAAGACATGTAGTCTTTTATTTAGTAAAAGTCTCTTACTGGCCTAACAGAAAGACCTGGGGGGAGAGGGTGGGCAAGAAAAATCAGACCTCTTCTTCTGTAGCAGAGGGACCAACATAGTGGTCACCTGTCCAACTAGGCTTTGTATCATCCCTTCATCCCTGAATGTGTTTCCTTTGGGGAAATCCTCTCCCGGCTGCTCAGCAGGGCCTGCCCAGCGTTCCGTACTCCTCCCTCCGAGCCCTCCCTGGGTCAGGCAGGCACCTGCTGCTCCTTCCCTCGCCCTCCCTGATGCGTGCCTTCAGTTGATGGCTCTGCGGCTTCCCCTAAGTGCAGTGTTGAGATCTAAGTGCTAAGTGCACCCTTAACACCTCTGATCTTTGCTGCAAGCTTCTCCCTTCATCATGTTTAACTGACACACCTGAAGGCCCTTGGCGATGCTAATGTGCATCCAGGAACTGCAAATAGGGAAGCCAGGGAGCACTCTGGCTATTACCCTCAGCACCTGGGAATAAATGGTCACTTGGGAGAACTCAGCTCTTCAGCCCTTTTCTGCCTCTGCCACAGCGGGAGCCCTCTCCCAGCTCCTGCTCTGATTTGCAACAACCACTGGTCCACTCCTGAGGCCTCCTGGGATCTGGCACCAGGGCTTGGCTTGCTCAGTTGCTCAAAAGGGGAGCATCCTCCCTATCCCAGGGCCCATGAACCCCATTTCTCTGCTCAGAGGCTACTGCAGATTTGGTCAGATTCCTGAGCAAAAGTCATGGGTCAGCCAAAATGGATTCTGTCAGATTTGTCTGCCTTCAGGCTTTTGGATAAATGTCATGCAAATGTTCTGCCCTGTCAAGTTCACTCTAACTTGGAGACTCTTTGGGGGTGAAAATAACCTTGTTATTTCAATCTTGATTATTACTCATGGTTATTTTACTTTTCAGAGTTGACTCTGGGACATGCAAAGCGCTACAACCAGTATCACTGCAGTTTAGGAGCTGAGATTGGGCCGAACAAAGCCTTCTGGCGAGGGTGTGTCAGAGCCCGTTAGAGCCGACTTTGATTTTCGGGTGACCCTAGACAGACCACTTTTCTCTTGACAGTCTGCTGGGAGGCCCCTGCCACCCTCTTTGGGCTGACAGTCAAGGTCAAAACAGCGTGGAGGAGGGGATCCTGTCTTTTCTTTGTCAAGGCAGCTCTTGTAGTACAGCTTGAAAATTTAAGCCTCAAACCTTCTGCTCTGTCATTACTGTAAAATAAAAATCATTTCTTTTGCTCACTTGTCCCACTTGAATGGTGGGTAATATTATTATAGATTTATGTATTTATGATTTTGTGACCTAGGGAGAAGTTGGAAATTCCACCGTGCCCATTTCTACTCCTGGGTTTTTATAAAGGTCACAGCAAAATTATTTTATCAAGTACACCACAGAAGGGGAAAATCTTAATCTTATATTATACATATGCAGCACTTGACCTTCTCTTGAGACGTGGCACCTCTCAGCTACACTTACTTAAACATAATGCCGCTCTTCCCTGATACACACAGAGAGAATAATTAGGTGCCCTCGCATCCCAGCCAGAGAGGAGGCTGTGCTGTGGGGCTGACCTCAAAGAAGATAAAGAAAAAGAGTTGAGGCAAGCAGGGGCAGGAAGGGGTGAGCCCCCAGAGCTGCAGCAAGCTTATCCTGCTGAGTGGGCCACGTGGGCAGGTGGATCAGGCACTGGCTTGTTCTGGTTCCCTTGCTGACTGTGCACCTCTGGCCAAATCATTCATTGCCTCTTCTGGTCCTTAATTTGCCATCATAGATATGGGATGTGCCACCTTGACCCATTGCTGGCAACTGCCTGGGGCATTGTGCTGAAGTTTCTGAGCTCTGGTCTGGGTTGAATAGGAATGAGTGTGGGCACTGATTAGTGATGTGTGCCATGGCTGGCATGGCAGGCCGTAATCATAGCAATGCTGGCTAACCCTATTCTAGGGTATTTCTAAGGTCTTTTCCCACTCTGCCCACCTGTGATTTGTGGGCTCACCAAGGCCCTGGGGCAAGGAAGCTTGGAAAGCGAGAAATAACAACCCTTCTCTAAGAGAAGAGTTGATTTGCCTTGTCAGGTTTTGGAGGGGAAATGAGATTTGTGTGGTACAACCAAACATGGTTGATTTTTTTTGTTTCAGGTGTTTTTCTCTTCCGGGTAATGGCTCTGTGAAAAGCAGAGAGAGTAGGGTGAAGTAGTGCCTTTTCTGGTCGTGATGACCCCCCCAGACCCGGCTGTCTGCGTGTGCAGGTGGCCAGCTCATGCCCCCTGCCCTCGGCAAAGAGCAAGGGGCCCAGCCTGGGGAACCCCAGTGAGAAGTCACCTTTGTTTATCTTAAGAACTTGGTTGTAAATTATTTTTTTAAGGGAATTCGTCAAGGTCTCTGTCAGGGGAAGTCTTAAAAATAGGTTTTTCCCAAAGGGTAAACACTGCAGTTTGAAACTGCAGAAGCGGCCTGACTGCCAGTATATATCCCCCTTGCCTGCTGCCCATAGCTACCGCGTTGATGGTGTTTTTAGAACTTGGCAGCCGGGCTCTGACTTGGGTGGAGACAGGGCCTGGGGCAGGGGCTTCGGGGGACTCCCGGCCCCCCACCCGCAGCAGAGCAGTGGGAGCCTAGGCCTGGCAGCCCTGGTGGCCCCGTGGATCCAATCAGGATAGAGGGCTTTGGAGCCCCTCAGAGTGGCTGAAGCAATCTAACCCTCTCCTTCCTTTCTGTTGGGTTCCAGGGGCCCCGTGGAGCATCTTCCTGGTGGTAGAGAGGGAAATGGGGAAGCCAGACTTCCTTAAAGGAGTCTGTCCTGGCTGCTGGCAGGGTGCTTCTTCTCCCTTCTAAAGGACAGGCCCCCCAGCACCCACCTCCTTCAGCACCTGGCTGTGACACTGGCTCCCCCAGAAGATCCTGGCCCAACCTCAACAGTTCCATCCCCATCTGGCCACTGGCTGCCTCTGGGTGGGAAGCTCCATCCAGGCCCTCTTCCGCTTCCGAGGTCCTGCACCTCTGCACTCACTCCTCAGACTTAGCCTCCTCTCCCAGGGTAAAGAAAAGGACTCTCCTAACTGCCCTGGGGCACATAGGAAATGCTCTGCAAAGGCATGTGGAATGAATGAGGTGCATTTAAAAGGGAAAGGGCTCTGCTGGGCTAAAGCTTAGGGAGCAGCCGCATGGGGCTCTCAGCAGCTGCTGGCGGTCCAGCTGGCCTGTTGGGGAGGGGCTCAGGCAATGCCACACCTTCAGGGTCCTGTGAAATGAAGTAGGTGTGGGGGCTGGGTCTCCAGCTAGAGAACCTCTCCCTGTCCAATTCCAAATTGCTGAAGGCTCCTCTGGCTGTGCTTAGGACTCCTAAGTCTCAAGATCAGTGTACCTCCTCCTTGGTGTAGGGGTTCCTCTAGCCCTGTCTGTAGGCTGGTGGTTAGGGGACAGACAGACTTGGGGAGCAGACACAGGCAGATCCAAGAGGAGCCAAATCAGCCCATTTACTGAATGAGCCCACACCCCACCTTCTGTGCTCTGGGCCCTCTTCTAATGTCACTCCCAACCCCCTCAAAGTCCATGAACCCAATGCCAGGGTACTGGATTTTTAAAAGAGAACTCCAGGAAGAGTAAAATGCCCGACTCCAGGGGATGGAATGTGGAGGGTGGGCTTTCTGGCAACCGTTAGACAACTGGTCATCATCTTTGACTCCCAGCACCTGTCCCAGGGCCTGGTGCCCAGGAGGGACTCAGTGCATATCTGTTGAATGAGTGAGTGGTCTCCAATCAATCACGAGATACACCTCTTCTGAATGACTCTTGAATCCATCTACTTCTTTCTGTTCCCACTACCCTGATGATTATCACTTTTTCTGGGCTACTGCGTTCCCCCTAACTGTCCCCATTCTTTTCCTTGAAGCTAGTGAGATCTTTCAGAAACAAAAATCTGATTACTTCTTGCCAATTTTAAGCTCATCTGTGGCTTCCATGGACTTAAGGATAAAGTCCAGGGACTTGATGCCATGAGCTCAGGTTAGCTCTCCAGAGGTAACTCTTCCTCCTTGTCAACTGACCCCTGACCGCTGCCCCCCCCCCCACATACACTCCCTGTTTGAGCCTGTGGCACTCACACGAACCCTCAACCATGGAAATGTTGCTCTCAGTTTCTTGATCGAGTCAGTCTTTCTCCTAGGCTTTTGCACAAGCTGCTTTCACCACGTGGAGGGGCCTCTATCTCCCCTCACCAATCCACTTTACCTCTGCCAATCTGTACAGCTCTTATTCATGTTTTATGTCTTCACTTAGATGTTACTTGCCCAAGAACCTCCCCACCCCCAGATTGAGTTAGGTCCCTGCTCCAGACTCCCAACACTGATTTCCTCCATTGGAATTTCCAGTTAGATTCTGTCTACCTCCACTTGGATGTCAGCACCACCGGGGAGAGGCCTTTGTATGTTTTATCCATTAGTATATCCAGTGCCTAGTACAGCTCCAAGTACACAGTAAGTGATCAATTTAAATACTTAAAAAGAATGATGGATGATAACATTCAGTCTGGCTCCTTGAGGAAAATATCCAGCTGCTATTTATTGAGGAGATGCTACATTCCAGAAAGTTTGCACAGGTAAGCTGATCTTCACAAAGCTATGAGAAGGAAGTTACCTTAGCACCCCATTTTACAGAGGAGGAGGCTGAGGTTCAGAAGGTTAGGGAACTTGCTTAAGATCATACAAGCCGTGGCAGTTTTCTCAGATCCCAAGGTCATAATGTGTCCTCCCCACCGGTGGTGTAGAACAGTAGTTCTCAAACTGGAGCTGCATCAGAATCTCCTGAAGGGCTTGCTAGCTCTCAGGTCACTGGGCTGCGCCCCAGAGTTTCTGGTTAGGGGTGGAGTCTGAGATTCTGCATGCCTGCGAGTTCCCAGGGGCTGCTGCTGGTCTGGGGACCACGGTTTGAGAATCACTGACCTAGATCACTAGAGAACACCTGAGTTTGCTTTATGGCTATCCCCACTCTCCAACCACACTGAACTTGGGCTAGGATTGCCGGATGCAGCCCTGAACTGACCTGGCCTTGGCTGTGTGGTGCCTGGCTGCAGTTTGGGGACAGGCTGCCATCACTGAGAAGGACCTAAGGGCCTGCTCCTCCCCCTCAGGATACTGCTCTTCTATTTGTCATCCTTCAGTCCTGACCAATGATCCACATTCCCATCCACCCGAGGCAGAGCACCCCCATCCTGAGCAAGTTGCATGCTGACTGATGCATAGGCTCGCCCCTGCTGCTGCTGTCTGAGCAGCTCAGTAGCACTGGAAGTTACAGTCTTGTCTGTGTCATGGTGCCTGCAGCATTCATCAACTTCAGCAAGTGTCACCAAGAGTGATATGAGTATATGACACAGCTAAGTATCCTGTTTGCACAGGCCATTACAGCTGGCACCTGGCCCAGGGAGGCAGAAACTGGAGACCCATTTGGCTTCATATACGCAAGTCGACATAGAAGTGGAAGTGGTTCAGCCCGCCTTCTGGCATGGCCTCTATAAATGCTTCGTCTTCCTGGAAACCTCTACAACCGCCCCAAGGTTCTCTAGGCAAGGCAGGGCCCTGCTCTCTCTGAGTCTCAGGGCACCCTTTTCCCTTTGCCCCACCCTCCCATCTTTGCAGTAACTTTTACTCATCCTTCAAGGCCTGTGCATATGCCTCCTTCTCCAGGCAGCCTTCCCAGTGCTCCTTGACTTTTCCCAAGATTTCTGGAACAGGGCATCTCCACCTCTGGTACAGAGATTTTCTCAGAAACAGCCCACTCTGACCTGCCCTACTCAACTCAGCTCCTTGGAGCTGGAGGTCACCACCCATACTCTTGTATCCTCCCCAAAATTAAAAAATGTAGTGACTGAGATTTTGTTTGGTTGCTTGAGTCCTGTATATACAATGCAAAATATTGCAAAATTACAGAAAACCACAAAATAATCATCAGTAATGCTACTACTCCAATTTTTAATTTTAGTATGATACATATATATATAAAACATGCATATATATGTATATATGTGCATATGTATACATGTGTATGTGTATATGCCTAATGAAGTTCATAACTCATTTATGGTTTTAGAAGCTACTGTTAAAATATTTTTTCATGACATAATTTTAATAGCTTTGTAGCCATTCCATTATTTGGATGGTCTATAATTTGTTTAGTCACTACCCTATTATTTCACTTCTAAGCTTTTCCTTCCTTCATTCCTTCATTCCTCCCTCCCTCCCTCCATCCTTCCTTCTTTCCTTCTTTCCTTCCTTTCTTCCTTTTTCCCTATTATAAATAATACTGGGATAAACATCCATTAACTTAAATTTTTCTCATATCTGCTTGCTTTTTGTTTAGAATACATTTTTAGAAGTATAATTGTTGAATCAGAGCTCTGAACATTTTGGGAGTCTTAATTCGGCAAAGTTTTAAGATCCTCACTTTGCCTGGGAATGCCCATCACCCCATATCCTTTCATATTAAGATCATATTACTATTATTGTTATTATTTTTATCACAGCTTTTACCTTTTAGGTCTTATCACAGCAGACCTTGGGTGAACATTCGGTTTCACCAGCCACAGAATGGGCATGCCTATGCAAAAGGCATGTGCTAAGCACTGGGGAAGGAGAAATGCAGAGATGACAAGATCTAGCATCAGCCTTCAGAGGACTTTCAAATTAGTACAGTGGTTGGATGGGTAGATGGGAACCATACCTGGGAACTACATCTCTGCTATTAGTTTTCTCAACACATGAATATAAGGGGAAGTGGGAGTGGCACAGGCCCTGGGACCCAATGGTATGTCCCCAAGGTTGTTCAGGGAGACTCATTTCTGGGAAAAGCACATACCACTCAGAAGGGTAGATGGGGAATCCCAGCACAGGGGCCCCAGTGCCACTTCCTTCCATGGAGCTTCAGAGTCAAGTCTCAGTGCCACCTCCTTCCTTCTAGGGAAGTCCCAGAGCCAATAATCCATGGTGTCAGCTACCAGTAATGTGGAGACAATGGAGACATTCTGCCATAGGAGTGACTCTGAATACCAGACCCCATATAAGGACCCAGGACCTAAGGGAGAGCCAGCTAGGCCTGTGTGTGTGTCCGCAGGGGCCTCTTGCCTCGCTTTCACCACCACTTATGGTTCTCAGCAGCTGCCCGGACTGGCTTTTCTGTCTCTCTTACAGAGTGGGAGCGAAGGATGGAGAAAGAGGGGAGGTTTTCAGAGCATGGTACTCAAGACTGGGCACCTCCTTCTGCCTGGCCAGGAGCACGTACCTTGCCCCCTTCACTGTCACCCTGGAGGCAGGCAGACCTCTTGAGCCAGCTGCTGAGCTACACCTGCCTTGAGAAAAAGGCACCCAGGTCTTAAGCAGGGGATGAATATTCATTGGCATGAACCTTTGCAAACTCATTTGGGAGAAAAAATTAGATCAGGAGAAGTAATCAGATTATTAAAAAGGAAGAGCAAGGACAGAAGGCAGCGTGGAGGAAAGAATCCCATTTAAAATGCAGGGAGAGATTTCTTCCCTGCAGAGTAGCTGTGACCCCCTGGATCATGCACGAGGAATAGTTAAGCTCTCCCACATTTCTGCTGCATAAAAATGTTGGTTTTGGAGGCTTCAATTGAGGGGGGAGGGGCAGAGGCAATGTGCCCCTTCCATATATGAAAATTATAAAATAATGTTTTGAGGTTTTCATTTTATCTTCCTTGGATATCAAGAAAAATTGAGAGCCAAAGAGGCTCTGGTGAGTGCTGAGTGACAGGTTAAAGGCCTCCAATAAAGATTAGATGGTCCACTATCTCCTGAGGAAATTGCATAAAAGTGGTTATTCCCTCTTGCTTCTATTAATTTCCTCTTCCTGGCTGCTTGGAAATGCTTCATAACCTGATGCTGCAGATGGGGACGAGAGACGTTTTCCATTATCTCAATCACTGCACTGTTTATGAGACACTTAATCTGTTTCTTTATAAAGTAATAGTACTGTAGGTGATGGATTTAGTGTCACTGGAAGTCTGCGTGCAAAAATGGAGGGAAGGGGTTCTCAAGAGCACTGTAAGCACCAGGTAATTTGTTACATCCTTGAGGCTCTGAGAAGTTGGGTGGGTGTTTCAAGGTGACCTTGTAGATATTAGCTAGGGGTCACGTGTACTAGTCCCTTGAAGTGGGAGGGAAATACTATGTGTTTTGCGGGGGAATGGAAATATGCTTAGGGACCTGGTATTGAGGTCTGGTGTCTTCGTCTCTGTCAAAGTCGAGGTCTGGGAAAGAGGTGTGTGTAGGGGGAGTGCCACCCAAAAGCTCATTTATCACCTGTCTGAACTGTGATCAGTTGTAAGGGAGAGAGAGAAGTCAGCCCCTTTTTCTTAAGGAAACAAAGCAAGCAGGTATCAGAAAACACAGAGCCCTCCAAGTTACAGGCGTTCCAGGAACACTCAGCCAAGGGCATGGGACTCCTCTCTTCCCACACACCTCCCAGAGCACTACTGAAGCCCTCCTGGCTGCAATTAGAGCTGGGCATTCTCTGACCTAATTTCCTTTCCTACCTCTCCTGTTCTTCCACCTCTTCCCCTCTTGCTTTGTCTTTCTTTGCTTTTTCAAAACCTCCCTTATTAGCTGCCACAAGAAAATGTTGCTTACAGTCCTCATCTCATAACAATGGATCCCCCAAATGATGCACATCCTGCCAGGGCAGCTCCCCACCCCCAGGCCCCACGCTCACAACAGAGCACAGCCCATGTACAGGAACCTGCCTACGCCAGCAGCCGGGTGATTTCCAAGGCCTCCCCTGGACCCCTGCACTTTGCTCCTATCCCTGTAGCAAGGTGCCTAGTGCTTGGAAGTTCTTCTATAAACTTTTGATGAATGAGCGGCTCATAACTGTGGTGATAGTGACCATACTTGAATATCAAGAGGAAGGCAATCCCAGAGTCTTGAGATGATATTAAAACAAAGCACTGTGGTATCCACCTTGAAATTGCTTGAAAGTGTGACTATGTGCTTGGTTAAGCAATCACAGTATTTAATTATTATTTTTTGAAACTCTAGAGTCTTTAGGCAGGTGTGCAGCTTCCAGAGTTCCCACCATTCTCCCCTGGGTTACTCCTAGCTGCTTTACATCCCCTGTTTGGGATGAGACTTGTTTGGGATGAGACTTGTTTGGGATGAGACCATTTGCTTTTGTTTCCCTTGGCCTCAGTATGTTTTGTTAGAGTCTACCTAGAAGCTCCATGGATCACATCTAATTAAAGCTGCTTTTTCTTAAGGGGCAATGTAGTTTTCTTCTTTATTTTCCCATGTTAAATTTCTAGTAAAATAACAATATTGTTAACTACTATTTCTTATTAGTGGTGTCTGATACAATATGAGTTAAAAAGGCTTTGTGGACTAGCCTGGCACTTTAACCATTATTTAAAGCATTAATTCTCTGAGAAAATATAGTGCAAATGTGCTTACAAGTTACAATCTAAAAGTTTTCCAAATAAACCAAGGAATGCTGCTTCTTTATACATTAGGGAATACCTAGACACAGAGTTTATTAAAATATTAACTTATGAAATCTAAATATTAAGGAGACTTGTCCATTTTGTAACCATAAGTGAAATATATTTTACAGAAATAATGATTTGCCTATTATACAGAAGAGAAGTAATCTGTGCAGAAACACACCCTCCCATTTGGGTTCCAGGATTTATTTACCCAATTTTGGACTCTAAACTTATATTCTAAATTCTAAAACTTAGAATTTTGTTTTTCAAAAGAAAATGGGTTAGTGGAGGTAAAGAGGAATTAGCCTTAATAAGTGCTAAAAGAGGAATTAGCATTATTTAGCACTTATTAAGGCTAGGTACACTTTCATATTTGAGTTTATTAAATTCTAATGATGTGTGGGAGTTGCTGTGAGAAGTGTTAAATTCTTTTTTATATCTCCTTTATAAATATGAGCAAGCTGCGGCTCTGAGGGTTTATATCACTTTCCAGTGGTCACCCGGCTGGGAACCAGCCAGGAATCTGACCCAGGACTGTTGCTCACTGCCCATTGTTCACTGCCTCAGGGAGGCTGGAGTCACACCCACTCCCGGGACCTCTCTCCCCAACCTTTCTCTGTGCTTCTCTTCCTAAAGTCCTGTGTGGACCTGCTGTCCTCCGTTTTCTCCCCGTGTGGACATCTTAAGAGTCCACAGGCTTCAGAGCACCCAGTTCTGACTTCCTCCATCAGAAACCTCAGAGGGAGGCACTTTCTAAGTCCTGCCACTTGTGGATATCGGGATGATTGTTTATGCTGTTAATGTATTAAATATAAAGCAAGGAGGATTTTAAGTGCTGGAAAGAAAGTGAAAACACCTTGGTCCTCCTGGATACATTAAGAAAACTACGGCGTGGTGGGGACCCAACCAATGCAGGAGAGTCACCGATGCCCCTCCCCCACCCTCCAAGGAAAGGGCTTCTGCTGGGTTCAGGCTGCAGAGACCTGGGGTTTCTCTGTGATCTTCAGCTCCAGAACTGGGTGTGGCCCAGCAGTGCTGTACAGTTTACAGTGGAAGGGGCCAAGTGATTCTCAAGGGAGACAAAGAAGAGACAGAAAGAAGAAAGAGAGAGAAAGAGGACAGAAAGGAGAGCCCTTACTGAGAGGATATAAAGGGCTTGGAAGGATAGATCAGTAGGCCAAATTCTAGGATACTTTGGGTATGCCATTCAGGGTTTTCCCTTTGGTGTTTTATTTGAGTCCTTGGTAAGGTGTTTTTGTTTTGCTTTCTACTGAGAAGTTTCTTTTGAATGTGCTGAGATGGGTCAGCAAGTGGTCTATTTATACATAGGTTACAACAGAGAACTTTAAGAACTTTATTGGATCATCTAGACAACATTTACCCCAGTGTGTTCCATGGAACTTGAATCCCATGCTCTACAAAATAGGGCTTCTTGATGAAAAAAACATAATATTCTATATTGCATTTTTGGAAGTTCTGAGAAATTCTGTCATAAAAAAAGATATTAATTTTTCAATCCACATTTTCAAAATATCTGGTCACAGAACCCTTTTGTAAGTAACAGGTGTTAACAAGCCAAAGAACATGTACTCCATGGAACACTCTTGGGTTATGCCATTCCAGAACATTCCATCTCATAAATTACCTTCCATCCAAGATAATCTCCTGCCCCAGGGCACTTCCAGAGTAGCTGAAACCCTATACTTCAATTCAAATGAGAAATGGAGTGAGAAAATTTTTGCAGCATAGGAAATAGTCCTTCCTCCTTGTCTTAAAAGAAAAACTTGGATATTTTTCAAGTTGTCTGTATGGAAAGCATCACCATCATTTCTCCCACTGTGTGATTCAGGGCAACTTTTTAAATCTTTCTGTGTCCCAATTTCCTCATTAGGAAAATGGAGATAATAATAGGTACCCCATAGAGTCATGCATGGAAAGCTCTTTAAAATAGTGTTAACAGATGGTTGCTATTGCTATTATTAAAGAATACATTGCACTTTCCAGGAGAGAGCAATATATTGGAAAGATGAGATTTATATAAGTAGAAGCCATTATAATGGTACTTCTGTTACACTGATGATAACGTATTATAATTGTGTGACTATACTGGATCAACAGTTCCTTGAGGGCAGGTTCTGTTCTCTAAATTCCCTGGATCAGGTTCTCAGAAGGGCCACAGCAAATGTTTGTTGAATGAATTTATGAGGCATAGAAGCCAAATGAGTTGACCATGCAGTAAGTTTTACTCAGTCTCAAAGGAGAATGAGTCAGAGCAAGTTTTCTGAGGACAGGAAGAGTCAGGAGGTGAGATGGTGAGGAAGAGCCCATAGAAGCAGGGCAGGCAGGAGCAGTCTTTTGTGGAATCAGCAAGGAGGAGACCAGATGTCTGGAGTAGGATGTCTCTGTAGATGAAGCATGGTGAGAGCCTGAGAGACGGCCAGGAACCAGACTTTTTGGGGCATGGCTCCTCACAGGCTGGCCACACAGGGACTAAGAAAAAGTGCCTCATAGCTGAGGACACCTCTAGTAGGCATCAGGCAGTACCAGGCATTCCCAACCTTCCCCACTACCATGTACATGATAGATGATGCCAAGTGCATGACACATTCCCTGGAACACAGCCTACAAAGCCCTCCTTTTTTTGCTCCATCTCCTCCCCTCAAAGCATTTCAAAATGCAATTAAGAGAGAATGATGTTGTTAAGCCAGTAACCTTGAAATCACTTTAATTTCTTTTTAAAGAACCACTCATGAATTACAGTCCTTTACCATCATTCATAACAAATGCTTGTTAACACAGTTCACAGTGTCCCTTGCATGTGTTGCAACATGACATTTAAGAACCATGGGTCCAGCCCATTGTCAACCAGAACCTTTCTGTCCAAGGACGTTAGACGAGATTCCTTCAGTGGGTGGCTGTAGGTAAGTCCCTGGCTGTTCACCAGGTGGAAGAGGTGGGGAATGACCATTTACAGAGAGAACACTTAAGTCCCAGACACTGAGCTACACATTAGGTTCATTTTCTCAATTAAATCTCATGACACACCTGAAAGGCAAGAATCATTATTCATACTGTTCAAGTGAGAGAGGCCATTGGTACTGGGAAGGTATATTTCATAAGGATGTTTAAAGAATTGAAAGTGCGAAATAGGGTTTTTCTCACTTTGTATAAGCTCTCAGTGTCTTTTTCAGGGGGATCAGAATCTTCCATTTCCCAGTTCCAGGGAGGGGCCTCTGACTGTCCCTCTTGCATTAATTCTCAGACGGTCTCTTTGTGTTCCAGCCTGCCCTGCAGGAATGTTCAAGGCCAGCCAAGAAGCTGAGGGCTGTTCCCACTGTCCCTCCAACAGCCGATCCCCTTTGGAGGCGTCTCCCATCTGTACCTGCCGGACCGGCTATTACCGAGCGGACTTTGACCCCCCAGAAGTGGCATGCACTAGTAAGTGTCTGTTAGTGGTTCCCTGACAGTGCCAGTGGTGGGCGTGGGGCAGGACAGACTAAGACACTCACTGATTGCAGCACAAAGCAGAAAGGTGGGCTGTGGTGCTGAAATGGACAGCTCCACTCAGGCCTCCTCTCCCTGTTTAGTAACACAGTGAAGATTAAATTCCTTCTTTACCCATGGAAAGATCTCCCTCCCACTGAGGCAAGACAATTTTTGGCCACCAGATGCTAAAAATGCCAACCTGGAGAGTTCTTTGAGTGTAAAATCAAAATCCATTAGCATATTGCTACAATTCTTGTAAATTCCAGTCACCTCCTCCAGGAAGCCCTCTTTGCAATGACAGTTGAGAATATCCACTTCACTGTGCCTCCTATATCTCTGTGACCAGACTCCCCTCAGACTCTCATAATTTTATTAGTTGCCCAATTCTTCTGTGCTTGCCTTCTCTGATATCACATGAAGGTTCTTATGTTCCAGGACCATACATTCATATCCCCATGTCCCTTCCAGTGCCTGGTATGTGCAGCATCTGTGCCCCTGCTAAACAACAACACCAGGGACCTGGCCACAATGTGCATCTCTGAGTCAACAATCCTGGGTCTGGGGATAATGCGTCAACTCCACCACTCTCCCATTCTCTGCTTAGAGGAAAGGGCAGTCATCTTGGCAAAAGCATGTGTGGGAGGCAACTCCACTCCCTGGGTAGGGATGAGGAGGAGAATTTCCTTCCAATATTCTTTCCTGTACTCTTGAGGAGGCAGGAAGCACTGCTTTCCCTGCCCAGCACTTTAGATACTGTGCCCCTACTTCCCTCAGTGTTGTAGCCTTGTTACTGGGATGATGTTACTTTTCAGAATTTCCATTGTATTCACAAGTCAGTGGTCCAGGCTGCTGCTAATTATCTAAGGCTTTCTTCTGCATTGGATGCTATGCCTGATCTTTAGCATCCTTTAAGCACATAACTTCCCTTCACCTTGTTGCATCAAATCCCTTCCTCCAACCCCCAGGATGGAGGGGCACAGAGGGGCCATTTCATACATACTTGCCGTTTGATGGACAGAAAAAAAGGACTGAACTCTGAGTAGAATTTCTTAATTCTGGCCTTGCTGTGTAGGTAACCCTTGCTGAGTAGAGAAGAGGAATGAAAGTGTCTTCCAGATCAAGGTCCTGAGGTCGATCAATGCTTACAGATTTGATTTAAGGAAAAGTTCATCCTCTAGTAAACTGATTTTCCCCAGACCTCCTCTCCAGTGGGATTATATGAACAGAAATGATACCATTTCTGATGACTACAGTCCGTCTTTCTGTTGTGGATCCTCACTATTGATTTCTGAGGTTCCCCTGTGGGTCCCTGTGTGCCTCAGAAGCGCTGTTTAATGTACTTCTTGTCTTAAGAGTGCTGAATCCTGCTGCCTGGATCTTCAGATCAAAGGCCAGTCTCCATGATGTCCAAACCATACTCAGGACCTCACAGCTTTCGTCTTGAAAACATTCCCTTCCACTTCTGCTCATGAATGCTCTCTCACTGGTCAGGCTCCCTCTGCAGATCACTTCCTGCAAATGAAAGTCAGGGCCTCCAGCTTCCCACTTCAGCAGACACACGGTGTAAATCCATCCTGCCCCTGGATGAGCTCCCTACGGGGAAGGCAGGACAGTGACCAAATGCTCGGAACACTGATGTGGAGTCGTCCGCTCCTGTCTCCCTCTCAAGGCTTATCTTCTAACCGTCTAACCTGATGTGCTTGGACCAGTAGGACTGATTCCTGGGATAAGTAGGAATTTTCCAAAGCTTCCACTCTACACATTGTAGACCCTCAGTCCTCCCTGCCTCCCCATGTCTCGAGTCCACCTCTGAACTTAGACCTCACAGACTTTTCTCCCCTGTCTCTGGTCTCACTAGCTTTGAGGTTAGTCACACCTTCCGTACCTGCTGTGGTTCCACCACAATCTCCCCACCTTTCCCAGAGTGGGGGTGAATGTTAGACTTCTCTGTGTGTGTCACCACACCCTTTACATAGTCCTGTGTTATTATCCTCCAGACATAGAACATTAGGGTCAGATGAGAAATCCCCAACTCCAGGTCACACTTGTCTGTGGTGGCCATGTCCGAGAGCAGCTCCTGGCTGTGTTGTCCAGCCCCTAGCCTCAGTCTGCAGGGGCAAGGGCTTGGTGAGGGACCCAGAGGCTGGACTGGGCTGCAACAACACAATGCTAGGCAAAACAGGTGTAAATAAACCTATTATTTTATTGAGCCTCATTATATATTTGATTTATTGTGTGCCAGGGAAGTACTGTATGAAAAAATCAATTTGTTGGCTTTTATAATCTCATTAGGGTTTCCTTTTAAAGCATTCTAATTGGAGGTGCCATCTGTTCTCTTAAAAAGGCATCGCACATCACCACAGTAAATAATTTTTCAAATACAAGGAGCATATCTGTAGCTGTGGAGGCCAGGCACAGCCCTGCACCATGGCCCTGGGGGCCCTGGCTGGTTCCACAGGTATAGGAGGTCATCCAGGCATGGACCCTGCCAAGCCTGGGAGAGGGTGCTTGGGCTGGTGGGGGAGCAGGAAAAAGGGGCTTGCTCATTTTGCAGGTGCAATCTTTCATCCATCCAATCAGAAAGAGCCGTGGACTAGCAGGGCACTGGGAGGACCCTGGTAAAGGGGCGCTTTCTTCTAAAATGTACAAGACACTGGTGTCTACAGGTTCCAGGTGTTTTAAGCATCAGGGAAAGGGGACAGTGTTGGGAATGTCCCAGAGCCCATGCCTTAGAGTCTGGAAGGACCTCAGGTTTGGCCTGTTGCCATCACCTTTAAATGAGATTATATCAACAGGCACACACTCATTCACTGACAATATTGAAGATTTTATGAAAAGTCTCACAATTTAAAATGTGCTTTTATAAGTCTAAAATACCTATAGTGCACTAAAAACTAATGTTTTTATTGAATCCTGTTAATCTCTTGAGACCAGCACATACGTAGTCATAGTATTTTTATAACATTAAATGTGTTAATTTATTCTAAATTTATCTAAACATTTAGAATGTATGATAATTTTTGTGGCTGCATGTGGACATTTCTTTATTTTCTTTTTAATGTCTTGGGAGAGCTTGAGATCCCTTGACCTTTGAGAGGCCCTGGCAGCCCTGTGTGTCCAGTCTTGCCCTTGACAAGATTCGTGGGCTCAGTAGGGATTTGGGCACACCCCAGGGGAGTGACAAAGGGACTGGCGTGGGCTCTAAGTGAAGTCAGAGGTGGGGGCTCAGTGAGCTCTGTGTCTGAGGGTGATGATGCTGTTCTTGCTGGTCTGTGGACACCAGCTCTCCCCTTCCTTCATCACCCTCCTTGCACCTCGGTGAAGCCTGGAGTTCTCGATCTGCTGCACGAACACCTGGTTGATCACCCCCTTGTCCAGCCATGGTCCAATACCTGCTCATATTCAAGAGGAGGCCTTGTCTCCCCAAAGGCTATGGAAGGAGGGAAGGAAGGGAAGGCTGAGAAGGCTGACATAAGGGTTTAGGATGCACGCTGCAGCTTGTCAGGGCTGTCCTCAAATATCCTCAGCCAGGGATGGGGTGAGTGTGATGGCAGCTGGTGCAGGTCACAGGTGCCCCCCACCCCTCTCTGCTAACATAGCCCTATTTATGAAGCCAGGCCTCATGAATGATGGGGACCACCTCTGTTGTGGAGTTGCCAAAGGGCCACTTACAGCAGGGGGGAAGGGGTGAGGTCAAGGGGCAAGTGCAGCCTCACCAGCTGGGAGGGGCTGTGAAGGCTGTGGGTTCCCCAGGGCGCAGACTCTGAGCTTCAGCTGAGGAACTTGCCACCTTTGTCCTCCTCCTTCCTGCCCGGGCCACAGCACAGAGGCCCAGAGGCCCGCTGAGGAGTCCTGGCCTTCCCAAATGACCCCAGACTTGGGGAAAGCACATTAAATCATCGATTGCATGTAGCAGTCAGAAGATGGGCTTTGGCATTTCACAGACAAAAGTTTGAATCTTGACTCTGTCTCTTACCTTCTCTGTGATCCTGGGCTAATTTCTTAACTGTCATACATTCTGTCATTTTATTCTTCCACCTTACAATAATGTATGCCTTTCTGGGTTGTTATGAAGATTAAGCAAAATAGTATTATAGAGTCTTTGGCACAATGCCTGGATTATAGTAAATGCAATTGATGTTAGAACTTGCTTTGGTTACATCCCTGAAAAGTGTGAAGATTGCAGCTGATATAGAAGCTTCCAGCATGATAGGATGCTGGAGACCTAAAGGGGATGTCCTCAAGGAGAGTCTCTGTTGATGCTGACCCTGAGCGTCACAGCAGAGCCCATTGTGTGGCTCCAGACCACACAGGACCCTTGGCCTGAAGGTCTTGGTGAAAACAAAGGGACGAAGATGGTGGCTGGGGCTGGGCACGCTGCGGAGGAAGCAGGGAGATGCAGACCCAGCTGTCTCCCAAGACATTAAAAAGAAAATGAAGAAAAGACCCAGCAGATACCGCCCAGCCCTCCCATCCGTGACCGAGAGGGGCCAAGAAGGTGGGCGAGAGTGTGGCCCCGAAACAGCTGGCTCTCATCCTTGGGGCGCAGAGGTGTACTGACCTCTCAGGGTCAGACTGGTGGCACAGGGAGCATGGCAGGGTCAGCGGAGACAGGCAGCAGCCAGGAACACACAAGCAAGTGCATGGAAATGTGAAGCCAGGCACTGAAATGTGTGTCCTCAGTTTTAAATAATTTCTAGTTTACTGGGGACGAAATGGAAAGGAGAAATTTATGAAGCAGGTGAAAATAGGTAATTATGCCTTATAAAATTGCTGTCTGTGAAAAACTGTGTGGAAGGACTGGTGTAAAAATAATTACCTTGTTATATTTCTGACCACAAAAACCCTTTTTCTGTCACCCACATGGGAGAAACTTTGATGGATCACAGAGACAAGCTAATGCTTGTCTTGCTTCTTTGTTTCTTCTCCAGATGCAATGGGTGTCCCCCCCTGCAGTTTGGATCATAGAAATGGAATGAAGAAAGGGCTTCAGAGGACACTGTCTTGTCCCCTGGGCCCTCCTGCTGCCCCCTCACATGAGGGGGCAAGATGCTGGCCAGACCTCTGGGGTGGCCCTCCACTTCCCCCAAGGACCACCCCGATCTCCCTCCTGACTCACACAGAGAGGCCAGGAAGCTGAGCAGTGAGGCGGGAGCTTTGGGTGTGGATCCTGATGCTGTGACCCTGTAGCCTCTGAGGAACTTCTCATCAGCAGAACTGGGAATGGTGCAACTCAGATTAGGGGCTTGTGAGAATTAAGTGAAACCCCAGGATGAAAACTCAGGACTGTCTGCTTCCAGGGCTCCAACCTCACACATAGGAGAGCTAAAATTTGGTGGTTTTGGGAGGACGTCGCAGAAGGTCATGGCAGTGATGGCGATTTGCTGTCGCATCTGCCTCTCCTGGAGAAAGATCAGAATCCATTCCTCCCTGTCCCATCTCTGCATACTCCAGTTTCTCTCCCTTAAGCTCACCTTCCATCCTTTAAGGATGGCAGCTGTCTCCCTCTTTCACCCCAGCCCGTCCCAGGGCAGCAGGGTGTTCCCTGTGGCACAGGGATCATGGCCCTCGGATGGACTGCACAGGAGGGTGATGTTGCCCAGTCCCTAGTCTTCCCAGGCAGGCCGGTGGAATGAAGAAGAGGGCACCAGGGCCCTGGGGATGGGAAGGGCCTTGGGACATCGGGACAAGAAGGAAGTCCTCTACAGCCGGGCTTAATGGCCTTCAGGGCGTTGTGAAAAGTCTGTAAGGACATCGGCTTATAAACCTTCTCCCAACCAGCCTTGGGTCCTGCTGGGTCACGCTCCACAGACCGCCTGTGATGGTGCTTCTTCACAGCAGTGTTATTAAATGTAGTCCCTGGGCCAGTAGCCTCAACATCACCCGGAAACTTGTTGGAAATACACACTCCCAGTCGCTCCCTAGACCGCCTGAATGAGACACCCTGGGAGTGCGGATGGGGAGGCAGTCATCTTAGGTTTAACAAGCCCTCCAGGTGAGTCTGAAGCAGCTCAAATTGAGAACATTGTTTTAGATGCTTTAGAATTAGGTCCTGTTTCTCTGTCCTCTGCTTTATGACTCATGGAGACAGGCCACTGAGTGGATTCTGCAGATTGGAACCACAGGGCTTGCCCCTCCTCCTCGAGGCTGGAGGGAGAGACAGAGATATAGGGAGATACAGGCAGAGAGAAACAGAGAGAAGGAGGGAAAGACAGAGGCAGAGGAAGAATGGAAGGAGAGAGAGAGAGAAAAAGACAGAGAGAGACAGTGAGGGAGAGAGACAGAGGCTGTGGAAACCTGTGTGAGGGGTATGAAGGGTGTGAGGTGAGTGTGAACATGTGTGCATGCCTGTGACTGGGGGTTTCTGGGAAGAGGCTCACCAGTTCTCAGAACAACCCCACTTTCTCTGGCTCCTTCGTTCTTATTCTTGGGTGGTTGGAACAGTGTGGAGACCTCCAAGGCACAGCATTAACCAGGGCTGCGAACTGTGACACAGAAAAAAGGAGGTCAGACAGCATGACCTGGCTGGGGTCATGCTCAGGAAGGGCTCAGAAAGAAACTGAGGCAGAAGGCGAGTGCCTGCTGGGAGCTGCTCGCCTGAGCTCAGCTGGTGGATCTGGTGGGCAGGGAATAGCAACAGGTGATGAGCCTCACCACTCACCTGGTCTCCCCCCTACCTGGCAGGGGAAAGGCCAAGAGGAAACCTCTGGGGCTGCCACCACAGGGAGGGGCCTTTCAGGCCAAGAGGACAGGCAGGACCCCCAGGGTTACAGACACACCGTCCGGAACAGAAACCTGGTGTTGTCAACTGGGGACTGTGTGCTTGTCTCCATGCCAACATTTTAGGCGTGACCTTTTCAAGAGACCTTTTCAAAAGCACTTACTTCTATTAGTTTAGAAGTTGTAACATATTAAAAGAAGGCTGCTTTACCCATTGCTGACCTGGGTTTAAGCAAAAGATACCCCAGGTATCCTGTCCCATAGGGTAAGGGCTGCTTGATTTTACTGGATACATGATCCATGTGGCACATGACAATATATCATTTGTGTTTCTGAGAGGAAAGCAGCCTGTTTTCCTTGAGGTGAAATTCAGACAAGGGTCAGAGTTGAACAAGAGTCTCAGGACACGTGCCTGGGTTGGCTTGGTTTCTACGCCTGGCTGCAGAGCTGCGGGAGTGCGGCGGCAAGCTGGAAGCTCTTTACAGCTGCCACTGCTGATTCAAGAAGGGTCAGTGCTGCCTGCGTAAACGCACTTCTGCACTTCTGTAATCTACAATTTCTTTTCCAAGTTGCTTGACCCTAGTAGGTCTAACCCTGGAGGCATCATGTAGCTTGGAGTTTTAAGCTAATAGCACTTCCATTCCAACGTTGCATCCCAAGGGTATTTGGAGCCCCAGGTTGTTAACATTCAGGGCAGCCTTCTAGTCCTGTCACCCAAACTCCTCTTCAATGTCAGCTTTTTCTCTCCAACAACCCTGAGAGGTGGTCATTCCACTCGGAGTTTTCTGGATATTTGGAATGACCGACATCGATATATTTTGCAGGTCAGTTCCATTCCAGTGCTAGGCCGCCATCATGCAGTGTTGCAGAAGTGATCTCCTGGACTTGGGCTGGATTCTGCCTTTTTCCCTTTCTCACCATCAGTCCACTGTCGAGGACTAATGTCTGTAGGCCAGTGGTTCCAATGCCCAAGGACAACTTTCTCATTTTTCCTTAAATCACCTACTTCAGACTAAACATCGGTTACACGATCTGTTCTCCAAAGCACATGATTTCCTGAACCCCCCTGCCCTGGCTGGCCTTCTCTCAGTCTCTCACATTTATCAATAAAACTCTCAGAATATGGCAGCCACAACAAAACCTGCGACCCCCACCCCAGGGCTGGGCGCAGTGGGATGCGATGGAGTCTCCCCCATGGCTGGGTCCCCGTTGATTGCAGGCCCTCATGCCGTGGGTGCCTTCCAGCCTTTCAGCCACTAACCACCCAGGGTTTTTGTCTGTCCCTTCAGGAAATGCTCCCCACTTGGGTCTCTCCTATTCCACACTTATAAATGTGGCTTCAGGAATTTTGCCTTGTGGGCCTAGGCAGAGTCCTCTTTCAAGTACAGATCATTTGGAATTCTGATGTTTTTGGTCTTGTTTCAAGTGAAAACCATTAGCCTCATGTTTAGAAGTGTGGGCTCTGGAGTCTATGCCTGGGTTCAAGACCTGCTCCTCTGCCTGCCAGCTGTGTGACATGGGGCAAGTGATGTGGCTTCTCTGTGTCTCTGTTGTCTCACCCTGCTCCAGTTCTACCCAGAGGCGAAGACAATTAGAAGCAGGTGGCTCTGCGCCCTCTGCCATCTACCAGACCTCACCTCATCCCAGAAAGAAGAATGCCTTGTTTTGCACACTCTGATAACAGCCTGCACTGTTCAGAGCTATTCAGGTGTAGGGCTCTTTTTGTGTATAGGACTGGAAGCTTTTTGACATGCTGATCTGATATTTTTACTCCCTTCATGAACTTACACAGTAGGGCCTCAACACAGGCAAGTGGTGCAAGCCCTGCTGTTGAGATCAGGAAGCCCAGGGTTGCAGTGCAGTCTTAGATAGGTTACCTAACCTCTCTGAATCTCTGTTTCTTTTCCATAAAATAGAAATTGTACCAGTTGTGATGATGTATGTAAAATACCTAACTCAGCATCAGACATGGTAAGTGTCTGTCTTGTAATGGTAAATGGCTGTCTTGATTTTGGTGTTTTAAGAGGTAAATCTTGAGTCATATCTAAATTGCACAGAATGAACATGTGGGGGAAATGGGCATTTTAGAGCAAATGCTCCTGGAGAGCCATCCTAGGTTGGCTGAAATCTGACACCATAACACCCATGTCTCCACCCCATCAGAATGTAATCACAAAGTTGTGTATCATCTGTGTAGACTGTCTCGGTCCTCAGCTCCTCACGGGTGATACCCAGATGGTCTCCTGGTTCCCCTGGTCTCCCCTCTACCATCCGTGTAACTCAGCATCAGACCCTGATCCAGTTCTGAAACTAGAGGCCAAGCCTAAGCCTCTCGTGGGGTCTGGAATGTATCTCACCACTAGGCCCCCGAGTGTCCTCTTTGTGGCTGTTTTCCAACTCATCACTGCCATCAGTCCTGGAACCTGCAGCCCACTGCAGCCTGCGTTACTGACAGTCGGCCCTGTCCAGGAGCCGGTTCTGAAGCCACCCTCAGCTCATTACACTGGTGGGATCCCTTGCCCTGGCCATCCAGCTGCCGTATTGGAAACCTGGGACCAGCCAACCCTTTCACACACCAGGACTGTGACCTTCCAGGTCTCCTGGTCTGGTAACATATGTGAATGCAGCTAGAGCCAGAGACCCACAAACATCACTGCTGGCTTCCCTCGGGTGTGACGAAGATCAGAGACCCCAAGTGTCACTGATGTCATCAGAGGTTTAGAAGGAGGCCTCTTTCGGCTTAGTGGAGTTAGAGCTTGAACATGGTCCAAACAGAGTAAAGCTGTCTGAGTAGCTAGTGATCTACACAGGGAGGTGCTGGCGACGCCTGCCAAGAGGGCTTCTGAATTGTGTGGGAAGATGGGTGTAGTGGACAGAAATGGGTTTCACAGGTAGCTTGGGCATGTCCCTACTTTCTGAATTATGTGTGGCACAGCATCAGGATGGCAGCATTTTGTAGTGATTTATTTTGAAACTGTGTGTCTGGTTTTCTGAGAAACCTTCCCCATAATTGGCTGGTAAGTGCCCAGTCAGAGCCAGACACCTGAGAACTGTTGTGACCTGGGCTTGGCTGTGAGCTTAAAGGCTGGACCCCCGCAGTGAATACATGACCATGGTGACTTTGCAGAGAACGACCAGGCTGCAGTCTGAAGTCAGCCTGTAGAAGGCCAGGATTCCCTCAAACCTGTGCCAGAGACCACCTCCATCCCACTCAATCAAGAGTACTCTGACTCCAAGCCACATAAAGAAGAGTGGCTTGTCTCATGGAGGCTGAGGGGTAGAGGGCCAGATGCTGCTTGGACACAGAGGTCTCCCTGGCCTCTCTCCCCATTCTGCAGAGAGAAGGTCAGGGCAATGGTGGTAATGGTGAGCTGCCCTTTCTGTGGCTTTGGGCTTAGACTTGCAGAACATGCTCAAGGTGGCCTTTTGAGTGGCCCCTCTGGATCAACTCTGAGCTCTGCTCACCTTGGAAATTAAAGGACGTTTAACTGGAGTAAGGCCTGCATAGCAGCTGTGTTATGAGATGAGGCATGGTGTATGCTGGCTGTGCTGGGCTGCATGTGCACAGCAAGTGGGTGTGGCTTGGGGGGTGAGGTGGGAAGCCAGCATCAGTGCCAAGCCCCATCACTGCTCAGAGGGCAGACATGAGGGCCACTTGTTTCTGCAAAGAGGACGTGTCTGCTGGCCAGCAGTGGACAACTGTGCATGAGGTGGGAATCTGCTTCCCCTGTTAGTGAAGGGCAGGCTTTGTGCCCTGTGAGAGGGCCTGCATGCAGCTTTGATGAGGTTAGCCGTGCTGTGCCTGCATGCCCTGCACAGACCTTGGGGGCAGAGACCTCTTATAGATTAGGGAAGTGAGGCCTGGAAGGGCTGAGTGACCTTTCCAAACTCCCACATTAGTGAGTGGCAAGGCTCTGTTTCCACCCAGGCCTGAGTGGGTTTAGTGCTCTTTGCTCTCAGTGCTTGGCTGCTTCTCTTAGGAAGGAGGACTGTGCCTGTGAGGTGGGCTTGCGCCAAGCTAATGGTGATGCCCCAGGTGAGACAGTGAACACTCGTCATGTGATCACTGAGCAAGTAGTTGGGAAATGTGGCTTCCGTGAGACTGGAGAGGCATCAACTACCTCTGCTGCGTTATACAGCCCCCATGGGGGGGCATCGGGCTGACTCCATTGTTTCATTAATACAAACAATACTGCAGTGAAAATGTTCAACATACCTTGGGGGCACATATACTTGTAATGTGGAGGAAATTCACCTAGAAATAGAATTGCTGGGTTGCTGGGCACATACGCTCAGAAAGCCAATCAATATTTACCAAAGTGCTTTCTCAAAGGACTTAACCCATTTGCACCCCTGCCAGGAGGATCCGTCTTGCTTCTCCACATGCTAGCCCAACTGGATGTTACCAACACTTAGCTTTTGCCAATTTGACTGACCCCCTGGTAATTTTGACTAGTATTCCCCTGATTATAAATTTGTGTGTATTTTTCACATGTTTATTGACCAATTTATTTTGTCTTCTGGGAATTGACTCTTTATAACCTTTGCCCTTTTCTATTTGTAAGAATTGATTTCTTGATGCCCATTAATTATATGTGACATTTTTCCCCCATCCCTCCACTTAGTTTTAACTCTATTTGTGCATACATTTTTTTTTTTTGTCATATTGAGGTTTTTAATTTTTTAGCTTAAATCTGACCATCTTCTTCTTTCTGGTTTTGGGCATTTATGTATTGATGTTTTGTCTGAGTTTTGTGTATTCCCTTCCCACTCTAAGGTATAAAAACATTCTCTTATATTTCAATTCTTTATATAGTGTTTATGTTTAGTTCTTTCCTGTATCTGGGATTTATTTTTGCATGGGCTGTGGTATTGCTATTCTTATATCCCTTATTAAAAATAACATCCCATCAGCTCCACTGAATTGTGCATGTTAGTAAGATGCCTCTTTTATTATATGCTGAATGCCTGTATACACTTATCTTTATTCTTTCCCATTGATTGTGTTGTCGGTTCTGGCACCAGTTTTCAGTTGGTCTAGAGATGGTAGCTTTACAGTACATTTCAGAAACTGGTAAACTAAGTCTCTACATATTATTCATTGTCAAAAGTAGAGGGAGGGGGGCACGGGGAAGGCAGTACAGCACAGAGAAGACAAGTAGTGACTCTATAGCATCTTAGTACACTGATGGACAGTGACTGTAATGGGGTATGTGGGGGGGCTTGGCTATGGGGGAATCTAGTAACCGCAATGTTGTTCATGTAATTGTATATTAATGATACCAAAAAAAAAATCTTGCCCATTCTTAAACATTTCTTCTCCAAGATGAACTTGTAAATCAGCTGGACACGTCATTGCACAATGCTGTTAAATTAGGATTGGGATTGCATTGAATATATGGATTACTTTGGGAAGGACTATCATTTTTATAAGTCTCTCCATCCAGGAGCGTGGCATTCAAGTCTTCTCTTGTGCCCTTCAATGCAGTTTATAGTGGACTTCATCCAGGGGACACAGGCCTCAGGAGATTGGAACTAAGGTATTTAATGGGTTTTGCAGCTATTTTGAATAGGTACCTTTTTACATTATATTTTCAGACAGGTTATGCTTATTATTAACAGGTGCCTCTCTAATGATGGGAGTAGTGAATTCTCATCACTGGAAAAATCAAACAGAGGATGTCCAACAAGGAAGGGACTATAGAGGGCATTTACCACCAGGAACCCCCAGTGACCTCCACACTTAATTTCCATTCCAAAAATGAGTACGTCTATGAAGTGTCAGAATTGGGACTTGATTTTGGTGAACTATAACTTTCTGGGAGATATACCTACCTTTTTTTATCTCTGCTTTTGCCCCCTTGACCTTGAGTTGGTATCTCTGGACCTTTTCTGTATACCCAGAGAGAAGGAGCACGTGTCTTTTTTAGAACTGTATACGACAGGGCCTGGAAGAATCTTCTCTGTAATCTTCTTGCAGTGCCTGGAAGAGTCTTTCTCCAAGGAAAATTGAATGGCTAATTGATGAATTCAAGGCATCTCCACCTGCCCTGTCAGTCAATGGCATTGTGCAGATACAGGCCATAGCACACAGTAGGAGCTCAGTAAGCACATCAAGATTGATTGATGAACTGATTGCTGATTCATGAGTCAATGGAAGATTAGGCTCAGAAAGCATAAGTGACATGCCCAGGGACACACTGGCACTCAGCCCTGATATTCTCCTTGGGAATCCAGTGCATTTTTCACTACTCCAGATAGTCTCTGAGGCCTCATTTCAAGGCTCAAAATGAAGGCCATGCCTTTAAGATGACAGGGCCTTTAGTTCTCCTTCATTGTACCCAAGGAATCTGCAGGGAAAGTCATGTCAGAGCTTCCCTCTCTGGTCTCATCTTGGGCCACAAGTTGAAGAGTCACCCTCTGTCCCTCCCCATCACAGGCAGTGATGCAAGACCGGCCATAAGCACATTCCTACTGCAACAGGCTGCTGCTTCAGCGGGGCCTCCACCCTCCTCCAAAGACTTCTGCACCTCCAGGGAAACCTAGACACTCAGGCTTCAGCTCAGGCCAGGTAGAGGGGCCTTCGCTATTCCCCGAAGGTGAAATCCACCCCCTCTCTCCCGGACAATTAGCTCCATCGAAGCAGAGAAACTGGAAGTACTTTCTACAAATATTGGTGTTTGGTGGAATGTGTAGGTTCTTTGATGCTCCTGAGATCCCTCTCAGCAGGGCCCCTCCTTGTTTTGACTAATCATTTCTTCTTATTACTAACTGTTATGATTAGGAGAATTGCCTGAGCAGAGGCCCAGTGTTTCCAAGACCCTAATGAGCAACACGTGCAGATTTGCTCAGCATGGTCCTGGAACCACAGTCGCTCTGTTTCTACAAGGGAAGCTACTGAAACAGTTCAGGAATCAGAGCTTCCTGCCTCTGCAGGACACCTCTCCCCACCCCTGAGCCCATGGGAGCATCGCCGTCACACCTGCACCTGATACCCTCAGGCGCCTGCAGCTCGGGTGAGGAGTCATTAGCTGAGCTTGAGAGCCAGCCAGGCCTGTGCCCACTTCCTGACCCCACCACTCCCCAGCCATGTGACTTAGGCAAGTTCATCTCTCTGAGCTAGGGTTTCTTTATATGTAAAATAGGAATAATAGTTCCTACTTCATAGGATGCTTGAAGGATGAAATTTCATTAATATGCCAAAAGCCTAAGACAGTACTTTGCATTTAAGGTTTGTTGTTAAAACAAAATTCAGAATTCCATACAGAACGTCACTGAAGTGGAAACCAAAACCATCGCTCTGCTCTTTCAGATGGTTCATGTAGAAATCTACTCTAGGCAAACAACCAGCATTAATCACTCACTCAATGGCATGAAGCAAAGAAGGCCCACCAAACCAAAGGCTTGTCCTTCTGCTGTCCATGCAGATGGCACAGGTGCCTATCTGCAGGGAGCCTATGTCCCTGGGGTTCATTTTAAACTGGCTCCAAAGGTGACATTAAGTTGTCTCTGGGGATGTTGGGATTGTTAGGAAAAGTAATATAGCATGACTTTCCCAGGTTTCAGCATCCTTTCCTCCTTGCCCCAGGGGAACAGCCTACATTTTAAAGGGAGGAACCAGGGTGCCTGAGCTTGCAACGAGACAGACACTACTCAGCTTTCCAGCTCCCATGTCTCAGGCCTCCAGGACAACTCCCTCCTTGAAAAGGACACTTCAGAACTCTGGACACTATCACCTTCATATTTATGTGTCATAAACTGTAGACAATCCTTGGCCTGCTTTCCCAAAGATCTCAAGCCCCTGTAAGCTTCTGCCGTTGAGTGAGGATGCCTCAGCAGTCTGTCCATTTTGATACTACTATTTTCCACCAGGTCCTTGATAACTTACTACTAATTCCCTGATATGGCCTCAAACAGCCAGCCTCCATACCCCTGTGATGAGACCTGACAATCTCTGCCCCACTGACCACTGTTGTGGGGTTATTGGTGCCTGCCATAGAATCTGTAGGAATTGCCCCGCTGCCATCCGTCAGACCTTAGCAAAGTGGGTGGGGAGCCTGCAGGCCATACCCCTCCCCGAGGTCCTGAAACAGTATCACACACATCACAACCCTTTTCTCTAGGACAGTGGTCATTCTTGTCCATTCTCTCTCAGTAATTCAGGAATTCTACACATAGTGAGGGATTGGTAAAAGAGGAACTGGTGTCTCGGGTAGGAAAGGAGAGGAGAGAGAAAGTTGAACCTAGGCTGGGAGTTTCATAGCTTCACACGGCAGCCAGAAAGAATAAAGAGTGGTTTTTTGTTTGTTTTGACATTGTTTTCAAATGATCTGTTACCAAAGAGGGAACCACATCTGAACATGAAGCTGACTTCATGTGTATTTGATAAGTCCACTACCTTTCTGATGGTTGCAAACTTCCCCTCTCTGGGCTTATGCTACCCTCCAAACCAGCCTGCTTTCATCCCCATATTGAGGGCAGAGGTGGAGCAATCAGCCTGATTTGGTTTCCTGCATATTTTGTCTCCATAGACAACCTCTTCAGATCTTCACAGCTCCCATTTTATGTCTGCCTCTGCTCATTGACTCCTATCTGTCTACACAAAGTATCAAGGACCTTTCCCCTTTCTCCAGGAGGCCTTCCAATCTCTCAGACATGGTTCTCTTACGTGGCTATGACACAGTGAGAAATGGGTACAGAGATGTCCTGATGCACTATCATTCTGATAGCCACTCCGCCCATGTCTCCCTGCTCCCTAACACCACTGATTTCATTTTCTGATCTCTATCACCTTTTAACCCTCATCTCACATTAAATTATGCAGTTAGTTTTCTAAATTATAATCTTGACTCTTCTCAGCCATAAGAACACTGCTTCTGCATTCTTTTGACTCAAAATATTCATGAGTTTGGTCAATATCCAATGTCCTTCCTGGCCCATTCCCAGAGCTTATCTCAACACTTTCTCCTAAAGGAAGATCAAGTAGAGGGCACAGATGACTGTGGGAGTAAAGGAGGGGTTGGGAGGGAGATCAAACAAGGACAGATACTATGTCAAAGCCAGACCACCTCTTGGGAGGTCAGGAACTGTATGTATAGGTGTACACAGCAGTCTTGAGACCAGGAGGTAGAAAAATCTGGACATTCTGGGGACACAGCCTAAGACTAGGGTGCTACCCCTTCCTGGCTGTGCTGCAGGGGCTAGGTGGCCCGGAGGGTATAGACTAGAGCAGATAACATCCTCAGTGCTTTTCTCCAAGTATAGCTCAAACCTTGCAGGCAAGACCCCTGGTACCATCACTAAATATTGTGTTCTGCATTGAGCTTACATTTATAATTCTTTGTGTCTGTTTGACCCTTAACTGTGTGTGTCCACAATTTCTAATACTCAGCAGGTGTGGGGTCTTGTCTCACTAATAAGCATCTGATTCCCCAACATCATGAGTTGTAATCTCCATATCGTCATGACTTCTGCAATGCTCAGCACAGTTTTGGGCATGGGGTCTCTGCTCAAGGAATGAATGGCTGAATTAGATCAGTCTTATTTGAGGAGCAAGTCAGGGTTCCAGATCATCCAATAATGTCAATACTACTAATAATAGCAGCTGATGTTTACTAAGTTCTTCATGTGACCAGCCACAAAGCTGAACTCTTTGAGCATATTATTTCATTAAATCCTCAAAACTACCACTTTTCAGTGATAAAATTAAGGCTTAGACATTCACTTTTTCAAGGTTTACCAACAAGAGAATATTTTTAACTTAGTTGCTGTGAACATTTGGGGGTTCATTCGTTGGTTTCAGTGGACTAGGAACCTCTCAGAGTCTCTGAAAAATGATGTCTGTGTTCAAGGACTTGTTTGTTTTTCTGGGGAAAAACTGTTGTTTTCATGAGATGCTTCAAGGAGCTGGGCAAACAATGTGGAGGACCCCATCTCTGGCTAGCACAATCCTGGTCTGCACAGTGGCTTTCCAGGAGAACATTGCCTCACCATGATTGCTGTCCTCACCAGCTCCCTGTGGGGAGGGGTCAAAGGACGCAGACCCTGCCCGCAGCAATGCACAGTTCACTGGACCCTGCCAGGGGCCAGCCTGAAATTCACATCTGAATTCTGAGACCTGGAGGTTGGTCTTTTTCAGATTCTTGGTAAAGGAATTGGCTTTTGGGACTTGTCCTCAGCGGATTTTCTCTTTGATTATGTGGGCATGCTCTCACTTCCTGCCTAACACCTCCAAATAATCTTACCCACTCTCTCCCACCCACCCTGTCTTCCTTCTTTAAAAAGAAATGTCTGGCCCAAATCACATTAAGAAGTGTGAGATTTTATCTCTACAGGGCAACCCTTGGAGCTCAATAGGGCAATCCCATGGCTCTCAAAAGGTCTGTTTAGTTCTTTAAGATCCTGGTGCCAGCTATGCTCCAGGCAGGCCGGGCTAACTCTCAGACACATTCTGGAAGATACAGAGCCCCGTCGGCTAAGCCAGGACCTACATGCTCCTCTCATCCAAACAGACTCTTAGCTCAGTGGTTTTCTCATCCTGTAACAGGACTGACTTTGCACAGGGCTTTCCTTGGGAAGCTTTCATCAGTAGTAACCGTGGCAACAGATCAGGGAGGCTTCAAAAAACCTGTCTGTAGGTAATTAAGAAAGATGATGACTCCAGAGAGCTTGGGCAAGGAGGCCGTGGCTCTGAGCCCTGCCACGGAAGGTATAGGGTTTTTGCTGGCAGGAGCAGCAGGTCTGCTTCTTGCTCTGGTCTCCACTCTGCTTTTTCACATTTTTGTTTGGTCGTTCCAGCTGGCCTCCCCTAGTCCTGGACAGATACTCCCTGCAGGGGTGGGGCCCCAAACTCAGGCAGTGCAGTCTGCAGGAATAGCAAAGTGGCCTGAGCACCTTCCTCCAGGGAGATTTATTCAGAGACCAGACCTGCCCTGGTCAGACTCTTTGTTCAAGCACGGGAGAGGCTGAGCTGCTTCCCTGCAGGAATGTGCCCTTACCATCAGGTTGACCAGCACAGACCTAGGACCATCGTTGTTTTAGCCGCCCAGATGCTGGGCCCTGGCTCACCAGCCTGGAGCAGGCCTCGTAGATGAAGGAGCAGCAGTTAAGCTAAGCATGGTGAGGCAGCAGTCCTGGGGGCTGTTTTATTTCACAGCACTTTTTCTTATGTGAAATCATCTCACTTGTCTTCATGTTTCCTTCTTTCTATCAGTTTTCCCTCACCAGAATGTAAGCTCCATGGCAGCAGAGCCATGTCTGTCTGGCTGTCTCCTAAAAACAGTGCAGGAAGTATTTGTGAAAGGGCCAAATGAGTAAGTGTGGGATCCCAGGCATTGTCTGTAGCCAGATTTGGGCCACCTCCGGCTCCACGCCTGCACTGTGAGCCCAGGCACTGTGCTGGGCTCCAAGATAACAAGACGCAGCTGCCCTGTGAGGATGCGGGCAGGAGGGACCCACGAGTTGAGGTTCTCCTCGCTCTCTGAGTCCACGCTCTAGAGGAAGGTCACTGTGTCTGTTCCCACTCCTTGGAAGGAAAGGATTCCAGTGAATTCAGTCCTGGACTCAATAACCATGACCCTGCCCATGCCTCACAGGTACACTTGCTCTGCAGTGCAGCTGGGGATGAGAAAGGGGGCAGCTGTTGCTTCATATGTGGGCTGTTTCTACATAAATATGAAAAATGTTCCTGGAAACCCACTGCTTTTCTTCCTGAGTGGGGATCAAATGAACAGACGTGGAGTAACATCATCAGGGGGAATGGGGGGGCTCCCCAGCTGCCATGGACACCATTGGATCAGGGAGAGGACAGGCCTTTCCAAATCAGCTCCTTACTTGCCACCAAAGCCTTGGCCTCTCAGTGACAGAAGCAGAGGGTCCCCACTGCTGCCACTGTTGTACCCTCCACCAGCCCCACCACAAGGCTTCTCAGGCTCGGGCTGGAGAGGGCTGCGCACATGTGTCGTTAGGTGTGCACACTGAGTGGAGGTCAAAACCAAGTGGAAGGGTCCTCCCCCAGGCAAGGTGCTGGCCATGGGAATCACAGAGACAAGCAGCCATCAGCCTCGCCATTGGGAGACCCCAGTGTGGTGAGGATGCCACAGAGGACGAGACCATGCAATAGTGGAATCTGGGTTAGGCATCTAGAAATGGGCTATAGAAGCCATAGGTGGGCTGCATAACTGCAGGCAGCAGAGAAGCCTCCTGGTGGAATGGTGCTGGACCTTGAAGGGTGATCAAGAGTTCAGCAAGTAGATAAAGAGGAGAAGAATTCCAGACAGAGGAGAGAAGTCTGTGTGGAGGTTAAGGGTATGAGGAGAGCTTAGTGTGCCCAGGAAACAGCAGGAATTATCCTATTGGCCAAAATATGCAGGGCCACAGCTGGAGATGACATCAAGCTCAGCAGGACTACATGGGGACTTGAAGGACGTGGAAAGGACAGTAAGCTTTTGGGTAACTGAGGCTTGAGCAGAGGAACACTGATCCCATGTACCTTCTGGAACTCATGCTCTGGCAGAAGAGATGGATGGGAGGGACGCAGAGCAGTGCTGGCAGATTCATTAGGAGGTTTTTGCAGTAGGGCAAGAAAACTGACAAGACCCAGATTCTGAGGTGGTGGGGACATAGAGGAAGGGAAAGGTCTAGGGAAAAAGAGATGGAGTAGACAGACTGGGGTCATGATCTGTGTGTTGGGGGACCCAGAAGATGGGACTTCAGGGTCTGGCTGGCAACAACACAGTGTGTCAAGGAAGGTAAGGACCCAACTGTGTTCCCTGGATCTGCCAAATAGGAGGCGAAAGGAAAAGCAGGCGTGGCAGAGGAGTGGGGAAGTGTCCAGGCTCAGTGGGCCGAGCAGGGAAAGGGCAGAGCCAGCACGTGTGACTCTGCTTTAGAAAAGCTGGGCTGGAGAGTGAAGAGGAGAGGATGTGTGACGTAGAAAGATGCCAGGTGACAGTGTTTCAGTTTTAAAGTGGCAAAGACTTATGCAAGTTTAGATGGAGAAGCTGGAGTCAGGGGAGAGGGTGAAGTTGAAGGTCAAGGAAGAGAAGAGATCATTGAAATGGGGGAGGTCTCCAGAAGGTGGGAGGATGGATGGTCACTCTTGCAGACAGTGTTTGTCTCTACCCTTCTGCCCAAGCCTCAGGACATCCCAAGGATATAATAAAACAACACTGTTAAAGGATTTACCCCCTGCCTAGCATAGAGCAAGCACTCAGTAAACAGTCTGATAATGAGTATGAGAAACAGTGGCCTGTGGCTGAGGCTAGGCTGTCTGCTCTGACAGTGAGACAGGCAAGCAATGGTACTGGCCACTGGGGGCTTATGGTCTTGGTCTCATCCGTCTGAGCAAACAGGCATGTTCAAAACTGGCAGTGGCCAGTATGCATGGTAATGAATAGTGCAGCTTGAGGCGAGGCTGTCTTGGCCCACGGAGAGCCCACCTAGGGCATGCCAGCTGCCCACCCAGTACCAGCTGTGTGCTGATCCAAAAAGAGATGGATGTTTTTCCCTGGGCAGATGGGTAGGGAATTCTGGAATACTCTTTGCAAGACTTTAGTGAAAATGCTTTATGAATCCTGCCCTGTTAAAGGCATGCATGTAAGTTGTGCTGTATCTCAGGCTTAATGGGCTTTATATAGTACAGTACTGATTTTCTTTCATGTTTTAATAGAATCGGATTTGATATTTGTTTTCTACTCTAGCTGCTTGCTGTTGACTGATTCAACACAGAATCCTTCCCTGGTGTCCCCCGACCTTGTTGTTATTCCCTCATTTTGTTTGTTGGCATTTGATTCCTGTCTTCAGCATGAACCACTTTACACATGTCTTCGTTCAGCTGGCGACAGTCACGTGTGTAAATTCTGAATGCATTACTAGCAGGAGCGGCTGCTCCAGCAGAGCCACTGTTTGGAAGCGGGGGGAGCTTTCAGACAGGATTCATTTCCATCAGTTAGACACTGAAGATATGCAAAGCTCAGTTTGGGAAACTGAGGCTGTGATCTCTTCTGTTCTTGGGCAAAAGATTCTCCTAACTTAATTTCAAATTTCCCTGCACTGTGGCTATTAATTCAGCAGTATTTTGCTTTCCTATGAAGGAACAAGCTTTCTAGAATTTTGCAACTGGCATTTCAACCTTTGCTAGAGTGTGAACAGGAGCCATAGACAGAGCTGTCAAGAGGGATGAGACTGCCCTTGCCGAGCCCCAGTGAGCCTGGCTGTTTATAGGAGAGAGTCTCTTCAAATCTCCTGTTGTCCATGAGCAGATCCTACCACCAACCTTTGGAATACTACATTGGTGTAAGGCCAAGGCTGAAGACAGCTTTTTTCTTCCTAGCAGTTTCCTGGTTTCACTAGCAGATGGCACAGGGCTATAGTTAAGAACATGAGCTTTAGAACCAGGCAGATATGGGTGTCCACGCTGGCTTCAGTTCTCATAGAGCACATCATCTATAGCCAGTCCCCATTCTTAGCTCTAGTTTCACTTTCTATAAAATTGAATTATTATGTCTTTACACTAGGATTCTTAGAGGGATTTAAATACATGTAAACCAGCCAGGAGAATGTCTAGAACAAACCTCTATACTCTTCTTATGTCATGGCATCAAAATGGCAGCTGCATGAACCTCCCACCCAACTTTGCTTCTTGTCTTAATGCACCAAAGCTTGTGTAATGTGTGTATTTATCCAGGTGGTCTGGCAATCTGACCTACAGAGAAACTCTCCCACTCCGCCCCCTGCACACACATCACATAGATCCTAAATTGTGTGTGATTTTGTGCCAGATGCCAGAATATGTTGGGGCTTTTGATATGCCACTCATATCCCTCAACCGTTGAGTTCTAATGCCAATTAAGAAAACACAAGAAAGCAGTTCGTCTCTAATACACATACATGTTATATACTAAAGGTGGCCGGAGGATGCAGCTTGGTGTTGAGACTGAAAGGTCTTGAAAGGGGGTCGTGGCACCCTCCCCTCTTTTGGCACTCATGATTGAAGGAAGGGCAACCCTGTGGGGGTGACTGAAAGGGGACTTTGGGACAGGTTGTCATCTCCATCCACCATTTTTTCTTCAGACTGTTCTGAGATTTGGGGCTAAGAGTGGGAAGAGGGGCACACACATGTGATGAGGATGGAACGCACCAAGGGCAGACAGAGATGCTGGATGGGGAGGCTTCTCCCCAGCCTCACCGAGCTCTACTTTGTCTCCCTACAGGCGTCCCATCAGGTCCCCGAAATGTCATCTCCATTGTCAATGAGACATCCATCGTTCTGGAGTGGCACCCTCCCAGGGAGACAGGTGGGAGGGATGACGTGACCTACAACATCATCTGTAAGAAGTGCCGGGCCGACCGCCGGAGCTGCTCCCGCTGCGACGACAACGTGGAGTTTGTGCCGAGGCAGCTGGGCCTGACCGAATGCCGTGTGTCCATCAGCAGCCTGTGGGCCCACACCCCCTATACCTTCGACATCCAGGCCGTCAATGGGGTCTCCAGCAAGAGTCCCTTCCCCCCGCAGCATGTCTCTGTCAACATCACCACAAACCAAGCGGGTAAGTACAGGGATGTCTGTGTCCCTTTCATCTGCGTGCGCGGTGGGCTCTCTCTCTATCTCTGTGAGGGACAAAGCAGCAGCCTCACCTGTTCTGCTGGGCTGTCCCTCAGGCCTCCTCCTGGAAGTGACGCTGTCAGGTGATGGGCATTAGTCCCATAGGGGAAACAGGTGTGGTGTTTCACCTCTGAATGTGAGCCAGATTCTAAGGAATATTCTTGCACCCAGCACAAAAGCAAAGATATGTATTCAAGCCAGAGTGGAACCCAGTGCTCTGTGTCTAGCCAGGCTCAACAAATGCCCTTGGAATGATGGATGGACAGATGGATGGATGGGTGGCTAAAAGCACTGCACAGTCTTGAGAACACCAGTGCCGCTTTATTAGAAAACCCAAAGAAAGAAACTTCCCAGAAATCATGTGATAAAGTCACTATTGCCTTCATAGGTTATTTTTCAATTAAACCCATGAAATTCAAGAACGCCTTATTTATAGCTTACTCAGATGAATGCTACACTGGTATAGAGACCTCAGATCATTGCCAGTAGAGAACTCCTGATAGCTGGTAACTCCATGTGGTTTGCAAAGCTCACAATACATTTTCTTCTCTTTATTTCTGTATCTCTCACTCTTCTGACCTTTTCTCATTATTACTTTTCACACCTCTTGCAACAATTCATCTTTTACATCCATTTAACCAGTCCATTCATGCCCTCACTCATTCGTACATTTATTTATTCACTCATTATTGAGTGACAGTTATTTAGCACCCACTGTGTGCCAAGCTGTGGATTAGACACTGTGAGGGATACAGTGATACTTGGACACTGTTGTTCCTCCCACAAAACTCACTAACTGAAGAATTTATAGGACATAAATGCAAAGCTGCAGTGTGGTAAATCCTAAGCATTGTATATGGTACATGTGCAGTAAATACCAAGAGAGTTAGAGAGAAATGAGCAATGTGTCTGCTGGGGTGAGGGTACAGGCTGCAGAGAGGAAGTGAGCATCATGTCTATAGACAAGGGGGTCATGGGAATGTACCATGGTCTGATTTAGAATTATAAATTTTCTTCAATAAACAAATGCAAGGACAATTCCTTAGTGGAACAGCATGAGTCAGGTGACTCTCTTTGCTCTGTCTCCCTCCATGGAACTATCCTTTTTGACCTCCTCTTTCCTACACCATCTCTTGCTACTCCTCACCTCCCCAGCCCTGGGCTCATTCTGCCTCTTTTAATACCAGGCATCTTTGGTGGCAGATGATTCTTGGGTTTAAGCTGTCAGAACTGAGGAGAAAAAAAGGTGTTGTAGGAGAGCATGGCTGTCCAGATGGCTGCGTTGTTGCTGTGAACGTGTGTGTGTTCGTGTGTGCATGTTTGTATGTATGTGTATGGTCACGTGTTTACATGCATACATGTGAGGTGAGAAAATAAGTGTGGAAGTGTGGAAGCTTCCAGCTGGTGACCCCAGCCCCAATGCCGTGGAGACAAAGGTCATGACAGTCTGTCTTACCCAAAGAAAAGGGAATAGAAATTTTTGCATCATGTGGAGATGTACCATGGGCAGCCTTTGTTAGCAGTATTTCCCTTGGAAAGTTTAAGGCAGAAAACTGGCTGAAGTATTTTAGTGTCCCAGCTTCTGGGAATAATCATTCTGCCAGGCTGTCATGTTATGCTGGGCTTGGCTGTCTTTTCTGTCTCTCTAAGCATGTGCGAACAAACCTGCCACTTATATTGGTTTGCTTTGATTTCTGCCCCTCCCTTCCCTTACCCTGCTATTCCCAAACCTGCCCATCTGTTTGTCTTGCCATCTGCACCTTCCCAGGCTGCAGAGGAGCTGAGGGACCAGGGCTTCTGCAAGGGGCCCTGCATCCCCAACACTCAATACTTGTATTTTTATCCTCACCCATTTTCTCCTCCAAGAGCACATTTCTCATGCCCTTTGTTCCCCCTCTGGTGGGCCTTTTATTCTTAACCTTCCTTGTTTTTGTAAACTCAACTCCATTTGCACCTTCCAATCTATGGTTTCTCTTTGGGAATTGTGGTGTTTGGGGTCAGATAGTTTAGAGTTGCTGAGAGACAGTTATTAAAAGACAAATGTGAAGGTGACCAGTGGTTCATAACCTGTGGCTTTCAGGGCTCTGAGGAACAGGTGCCATCACACTGCTTGGGTGAATCCACTGGTGAAGTAAATTACTTTGACCAACAGATAACTTTGTTTGAAAGATGAGAACCCAAAATAGAAATACCATTTGACCCAGGAATTCCACTCCTAGGAATTTACCCTAAGAATGCAGCACTCCAGTTTGAAAAAGACAGATGCACCCCCATGTTTATCACTGCATTATTAACAATAGCCAAGATATGGAAGCAACCTAATGTCCATCAGTAGATGAATGGATAAAGAAGATGTGGTACATATACACAATGGAATATTACTCAGCCATAAGAAAAAAACAGATCCTACCATTTGCAACAACGTGGATGGAGCTAGAGGCTATTATGCTCAGTGAAATAAGCCAGGCGGAGAAAGACAAGTACCATATGATTTCACTCATATGTGGAGTATGAGAACAAAGGAAAACTGAAGGAACAAAACAGCAACAGAATCACAGAACCCAAGAATGGACTAACAGTTACCAAAGGGAAAGGGACTGGGGAGGATGGGTGGGAAGGGAGGGATAAGGATGGGGAAAAAGAAAGAGGGCATTATGATTAGCATGTATAGTGCATTGGGGGCACGGGGAGGGCTGCGCAACACAGAGAAGACAAGCAGTGATTTTACAGCATCTTACTACGCAGATGTACAGTGACTGTGAAGGGGTATGTGTGGGGGACTTGGTGAAAGGGGGAGCCTAGTAAACATAATGTTCTTCATGTAATTGTAGATTAATGATACCAAAATAAAAAAAGAAAGATGAGAACCTTTCAATAAACCCTTGAGCCTGTATCTCTGCAAGAACAGGTAAGAAACACAAACAGAGGCTACACAGTTTATGAGAGATTAAAGAGACTAAGGGGCAGGCATAAAAGCCATATGACTGAGCTCCATTAAGAGATGAGGTGGATGGACCATGTATCACCAGTGAGTTGTGACATGTCTGACCCCCTTCCAGGGCACCCCTGAGCTCTTCCACTCAGGGTGAGATCCAAGTCCGCCTCCCCATCCTGACCTCACGGTATAGCGTGACCCTTGTCAGTGCTTCTGGCCACCACTGTCCTACTGTTTGGGTCATGAGTAGATAGATGGCAGGTAAAGAATTTGACCAAGAGCAGCCCTGAAATCAATCTGTGAGTCAACTGATCAGTGTTTATTGAATGCCTATTCCTGTGTCTACCCAAACTGGAATAGCTGAGGACCACTGAGTGGGCCCTGATGGAGGAGTAGGTGAGTAATAATCATCACGTTTAAGCACTTCATGTTCATGCTGCTTTTGAGTTGACAAAGAATTTTGGAATTCATGGACTCATTTGATCTTCATAATTACCTTGTGACTTGGGCATTACTGTTCCCATTTTTCAGGTAAGGAAGCAGAGACTTAAAAGGGTTTGGGGAACCTCAGGTTAGAGGAGGGTCAATAAGACATCACCTTTGTTTTTGCCTTCCTGTTTCCTGCCCTCTGAGGTGGACAGTCCCTCCAGGCTTTCATAGCCTTGGAGCATGGAGGGGTTATTCAGAGTCAGCCAATGCCATCCTGCTGGGGGTGGGGAGGGCTCAGTGTGCAGCCTCTGTTACCCTGTCACAATTTTCTCTGTGACACTGAACCATAAAATATTTTTCCCTGCCTCTGGGCTGAGATGGGAGATGAGTGTGTATTGGTTGAGGGGTACGAGTTGTTCCCAAGGTGAACTGGTCCTTGACATTGGATGAGAGAAAGGTTTGGACAGATTGGCTGCCAAGTGGTTTTGGACTTGATCTGAAGCCTGATGCTCTTGAACATCAAACTCTGTCCCGGGAGGTTGCTCGCTGCTCTGGGCTGGTTCCTCCTGTGTTTAGGAGCTATGGACCACATCTTTGGCTGGGTGTGCAGCTCTTACTGTTCAGCAGACATAGGACTGTCATGCTCTTGTTTCTCAGAGCCCGGACATGCCACACTGATGCTGCATCTTGCTGCTCTCATGAGCCCGGCCCAATGGAGGCAGGCAGCTCATCATCTTGGCAGATTTAGATACCCAACAGAAAGGGCTATGGTAGGCATCAGATCATCAGAGAAAGTCACCAACAGGTTTTGCTTGATCCTAAATGTTGTGATCTAAGAGGCCATAGGAGATCTGGTCATCATCTTGTGGTCTATTGGACACACAGTAGACACAGTTCTTTCTCTGGAAGCAAGCATGACAGGGATACTGAAGGCTCTGTGAGTCCTGAGACCTGGAGAACCTCCATCTCCTTCCATGATGCCCCCAGTCATGTCTATAGTCATGGCTACTCAGGGACCTTCTATCACTTGGAGAGTTCCAGGATAGGATCCTTACCCAGCCCATAGGCAGTGGCAGAGAACTCTCTTTTTTGAGCACCTCCAATGTGCCAAGCCCCTACTGAGTTCTTCACAAAATTGAGGTGGGTCAGATGAAGAAACTGGGGTCAGAATTCTTCCAGCATTTGCTCAGCATCTCACAGCCAGAAAATGAATATTTCTGGGTTTCAAAATCAGATTTATGGCCATTTTATCCTGTGACTGATCAAAAATGGTATTGTGGTGAGCCATATAAGTTGTATGCTCTCTCAAAGCTATTGTCATATAGCTGGGCCACTTTAGTTGTCAAAAAAAACGTCCATCATCTTCAGTCTGAGTTGGTCATGAATTATGCAAGCTCAGATTTATGTGAGGTCTTCAGGGATGTAGCCTTGCACTCAATACAGTTGCCTTAAGTTTAATATAGAGGTGGAACTTTCTCTGTTCCACTGGCCAAGCCATCTTCAGAGAGATTGTTATCACCACTAACTCTTGCAGTCACTCTCTGGCACGTGGCCCCCAGATTCGGACTGATGGCTGGATCATCTGGCTGTCAGAGAGAATTAAAGTGAATGACAAACTTTACTTCTCTTTTGTGCCAACTAGATTCAGAGTGTCAGAGTTGACCTCAGAAGAAATCTTGGAAAAAATAAATAAGACAAATCAGACCATCTAAAAAATCAACTCAAGGCAAGATAAAATAAAGTCCGTGGATTTGGCACCATCTAAGACAGAGACAACAAACCTGAATGCCCATGAGGCCAGGCAAATAATGGGGAGGAGCAGAGCAAGGCTGAGAGCCGGGCAGTAGGGTATGGTGGGCCTGCAGGGAACTGAAGAGAACAGGGGTGGCCCCTACCCACTCCAGCCAGGGCTGCCATACCCAGGGCTGCCACGTCTTGTAAACTGCCAATTCAGATTTAAAATGTTGACAACTAATTAAAAATTGCAAAGCACTTGAGAGCCAAACGAATCCAATTCAGGCTTTGGCCTGTTGGCTGCGGTCTGTAACTAACCTCTGATTCTGAGGGCTGACCTTATTCTCACCCAAGCCTGAACGCTGGGCATGCTGTGTTGTTCCAGCCGCATTCCACCATTACACCATGGGGCGGTCACCCTGGCGGAGGTGCAGCAGTGGGGGGGTCCCAAGGTTGGACCCTCTCTCTGCTCCTCACATGAGTCATGCGAGTTCACAGAAATGCCTTGATCCCTCCTTTCTCAGCTGTGAAATGGGAGTAATCACACCTGCTTCCTAGGGCTGTTGTGGCAAGCAAATGAGATGGGATAGAAAATCACTTTGTAAACCAGGCTATGGGCTGGGAGCTTGAGCATCACTTCCAAGAATATGTCCTGAGCCAGACAGCAATTTGCTGGACTTTTTCTTTGTAGGCTCTTTTCTTCCAAGGCCCCTCAGGCTCCTTGTCTGGGGCAGATGTCATTAATATCCCATCAGTGACAGGTATTGGTGCGGCCATGCTTCACAGAAGGAGTGAGCACCGGAAAGGAGAACCATGAGGTCTGCATCCCAGTGGGCTGACCGTCAGGGTAGGAGGGAAGTTGGACCCTGGGTACCTGGTACAGGCTGAGCCCACTGCTCCGAGAGGCCCGTGCATCTCTCCTCGTCTTGTGCATGAAGAAGCAACACTTTTCCTTTCCCTTTTATGGTGCCATCAGCAGTATTTACATCTGATGTTTGTCTCACACACAGTTCATGTATGGCTTGCTGTGCTGACCGCCTGTGGAATACTAACAGGTTCACACTGCCCACAACACAGACACGATCCACCAGACAATTTTGTTTAAAAAATACTACATTAGTTCTTTTAATAGCCACCAACCCCTATAGTTTGTCCATTTTTAAGGCATTTTTGAAGGTCCTAGACAATTAAAGTCACTCAGAGATGCTACTTTTCCTACAAATGAATTACCTAGCCCACCAGTTCCTCTGAACACACCACCTAATTTGCATTATTCCTTGGTTAAATATAGTATTTGCATGCATAAAGAATAATCTTTGAATATGAAAAGGAATTTTATGATATTGCAATATATTGAGCTCTTCGGAGGAAAGATATTATGTAAATCTCAAAATTAAATATTAAAACAATATTACACTGCTGCCTGTAAAAATTTAGAGTGTTAAGATCCATATGCTGAAATGAGTTCATTTTTAAGGGCTGGTCTCATTGGATAGTAGCTGGCGAATTTGCTCAAGAGCAGAGAAAAGATTGAGTCAGAACTTTAAAAAGACTGGGATGACTTTAAAGAAAACTTTCACTGAAATTAATAAAGGCACATTAAAATGCCTTGAGTAAAGGAAAATTTTACTGTTCTTTATTCAATTTCATTGTTCATTTCATTACTTTCTTCTCACTGTTATTCTAAAAAAAGGTTGTTTTTATTGTTTCTTAAGCCCCGGCATTGAGAAGAAGTTTCCAAGTGACCTCAGAAAGGTCCTGACCATTTGCAAACACTGGCGTGTTGTCTGTTGAGCTGAGTAGGCCAGCGTATAGCACTGCCCGTGACCCAGGCTGTGGCCTCCACCCCCAGCAGGAGATGGTGAGCTCCACGGAGAATCAGACCTGCTCTCCTACCCCAGCGGGCAGACCAGACAGTGCTAGACAGAGACAGCCTTGATAAATATTTGCCAGGTTCATTTAGTTCCTGCATATGACTTTGTATATAAGTGTCTGGCTGGGTGTGATGATTAGGATGTGTCCTGGTGATCCACAGGTGACATCCTAAGATCCTTCCCAGTCAGCCAGACGACCAGATATCTTCCTTCTCTGTGGCTCCTAGAAGGAAAACTTAAGGGACTAATCTTAGGATGATGGCAGTAGCCCTGATCAACTCAGAGGAACATGGTGAGAATCAACCACACTCAGATAATGTATTCATCTGTTTAAGCACTTACTATTAAGTTAAAATTTAACTTAAAATGAAGCACTTAACTTTGGAATTCCCTCATTCAACACAGACTCCCATTCATCCATGTACTCAACACACATTTATTGAGGCTTCCTGTGTACCTTCTCTGTGCCAGACACCAGAGATACAGGAGCAAACAAGACAGACAAAAATCTGTCCCTTATAGAGCTCACATTCTAGTCCACAGCTCTTACTGAGACTGAGACCAGAGCCCAGAAAAGTTATAAGTGAGCAGGTGACCAGCTGGAAAGTGACCTGAGGAGGCCCTCAGCTGACCCTTTGGTACCACGACCTTCTAAAGTTCTCACTTCTAAAAGTTAGGACGTAATCACATGCAGTCGCAAGAGAGTATTTCAATCTGTAGTGGCTACTGCTCTACAGTGACAGTGCTGGGTGGCATATTGATTGTTCACAAACTGACCATCTGAAATTCTCATGGATGGAGATCCCCTGCTGGGCCGTGTAAGGGTTGGGTGTGGGAATCTTTGTTCCAGGTTCTGAGCAGTGCCCAGTAATGCTGCCAACAGCAGGACAACAGCTGAGAACATCCCCACCCCAGGTCGCTGCAAGGATGACAAAAGGGCCCCATGGGATCTGGGGACCTCTTTCCTATCTCACTCCACCATGGGCAAGGCTCTCTAAGCATATGGCTTGTTAAGTGAATATGGAAACACCAGCAGTGAGATGGTAGTAAGTTCCTTACCCATTCAAAGCCTAAGTATGAGCTTGTTATAACCCTCAGTACAGAGGGAACTCTAGTGGGATTATGAGATAGTTGCTGTTCAGCTGGGGCCCCGGCAAACGTCAGCTCCACAAGACGATGGAAACCTCCAGGAGAACACACCTGTGTGCATCTTACCGGCTGTTACTCCCCAGTGTCTAGCTAAGTGCCTGAAATAATGGAATTTAATAAATGCTCATTGAATGAATTAATAAATTATCAAACGAATGAATACCTCAGTCTTTCTTAAAGTAATCTCAGGCATCAGCAAGTGCTGCAGCTTAGCTCTCTCTGTGGTCTTCCCTTCCTCAGGCATCTTTGGGCTGGTTCTGGGGTTACATTTAAGCCCCTGCATTCTCCCAGATGTTGGTGAGACCTGGACCTCCCTGGGTGCACTGTCCTTCAAAAACATGGGAAGACACTCTGCTATGACCTGGGCTGACCTCCTCCCCACAGGCGAGGCAGCAGCTGCTGGAGCCACAGCTGGGGGTGGTCAGGATGAGATCCCAGCGCGTTGTCTGTCCACCTGCACACGGACTCCCTGACTGTCGACTCCCTGCTATCCTTTTCACAGCACCATCACTGTTAAACAGGCAGGAGCCCCAGGGGGTTTGAATGCAGCAATTAACAAAACAGCAATCAAGCTAAGTGCTTAATTTCAGAAAATTAACATCTTCTCAGAGCGGATGTGAAAGATGGGGAAAAAAGGCACAGTTAAATGTTCTGGGTAAATAAAGGCAGTGCCGGACCGCCAATTATGTTCCAGAGTAAGGGAGAGTCTTTGCCAGCCCCCGGGTCTTGGAGTCAGCTTCCTTCTGAGAGCCGAGCTGCAGAGCAACATTGGCTATAGAATTGAGCCCTAGGAGTTTTAAATGTGTGTATGTTTCTTTTTTTCTTTCTTTAATTAATAACTAATTGATTATTTTTCCGAGGGACAGAGAAAGTGCTTTATTCGGAAGAGCTCAGGGGAACAGGGGCCCATTCATTCCCTGTGAGTCTCTCTGCCCTGTAGAAAATCTGGATACGTGTATTGCCCTTCTCCGAACTGTGTTAGTCATGAGGACCACACAGTCATTCTTGAACGAGCATTAGTTCTTCATGTGTTTAGGCCATATTTCTCCTGGCAGACTGAGGGCTCCCAAGGGACACGACTGGGTCTCCCTCCTCTCACACCTCAGCACCATGTCCTCTGCTCTGGGGTGTCCTGGCTGGCCTTACGGAAGGTTCATGGTCTGGTGGTGCCTCCTATACCAGCCATTTGTTTGCAGCAACAGGTTTGCATTGTAGCAGGGGAAGCTTGGAAGGCAGTGGGTGGAGACAGCACCTCCTGGTGTCTCTTGGCTCATCTGATGCCTGGAAGGGAGTGAGGGCCCAGGATGGAGACTGGAGGGCAAGGAAGGCGGCTTTGCCAAGGAAATGGGGAGATTCAAGCACAAAGGGCAGGCCTGAGTCTCAGTGATGAGGTGCTGCAGCTCAGCAGGGAAGCAGGATGCAGGGTTGTGGTAAGTGGGTTGGTACCCGACAGAGTCCAGGGGGCCGTGTTCTCAGGGAGGGGACCAGAAATCTGGCTTAGTGAGCAGCTTTCCTGGGGGAGTCTCACGGGCAGCCGACACCACAAACAAAAGAAGCCAAAGCAGGGGAATAAGAGGATTGTTCGCAGACACACAGGAGGTTTGCCAAGGCTCCCAGAAATGTTGAGGGATGGCAGCAAGGAGAGGTAGTTTCGGTTATGATGTGTGCGATTTGTGGAGATTTGAGTACCCATGTTAAGGTATTATTTATGCGTTGTATATTCAGGCTTCTGTTTTCTCCGTGAGGTGGGAGCTGAAATGTAGGAAGAAGGATTGGTGTTGAAGGTCTGAGGAAAATGGAAAAAGCTTGGCAGCACCATTGCAGAGAATGGGAGATGGAGCTGACCAGGGAGATCCAGCAATCCCAGAGGCTTTGAGAGCCAATTCCCGTTGGTGGTCATGTATGTACAGAGCTGCCCGTTTGCCCTGCTATGTGACATCTTAGCAGAGCATGGATGGCTCTGGAGAGCAGATCCAGTGGGAAGTTGATTGTGAATCTCTGTCAAGTTGAGTTGTATTCTATGAAAAGATAAAGCAGCTCACACCTGAGGAAAAGGAAAGTATTGCCAATTTCGTTATTGCAAAGATGGAATGTAAGCTGGACAATGAGGGATGTGAATCGGGGGGAGGGCTGATGCAATGAGGGGAAGTACAGGCCAAGAGGGCTGCGCGGGGCCGACAGGAACTGTGGTGTGCTCATCAGAGGTTGCCTTGAAGAAGCAGAATACTTGAATTTGTGGCTTTGAACATGGAACAACCTCAGGTGAGGCCAAATCCAAGTGTGCCATGGCAGTGGACAGACATGGGGACTTGTGGGGCTTGGCGAACAGAGAGTTCCCTCTGAGCAGAGGTGTGAGTCGTCCACAAAAGGCCAAGGCTCAGAGATAGAAGCCCGGGTCTTCGGGGAGTCAGCAAGTGATGGTGGGAGGGAGAATGGGGCCGCCTCAAGCTTGGAGAGCTGTGACCCAGCCCCACGGACTAGCACTTTCGCAGAGAGTGCAGGAGTCTGTGGACAATGGTGTAGAAGAGGCAGCTGGGAACCAGGCACTCACAGCCTGCCTCCTGACCTAGAGGTGTGCCCGGCATAAGGTCACAAACCTCCACATTGCAGAGGGCTGCAGGGAACAGGTGTCCCCGGAGTCAGTGTCAAAGGGAAAGAGGCCCGGACCATTGTGGGGATGGTGGTGTAAAGGAGGGGCTCAGCGGGACCCTGTAGGGTGACAACCGCCTGTGGGAGCAGGGGCTCTGGGTCCTCAGGTCAGGAGACTTAGACCTCCAGTGGCGGTGACTGCAGGCCACACTGACTGCAGGCGCGGCTCCCCTGCCCACTGCTGGTGGTGGTGATGTCAGCCTCCGGGTGGTGGTGGGTCCCTCCGCTGGGGTGGCTGCTCTGCTGAATGCACATGAGTGACAGCCAGGGAGTGGGGTGAGGGGCGCAGCCCTTACAGCAGGGAGCCCTCGGCTGTCTCCTGTGGCCTCTCAGGTGCTGTGTTTCTAGTGAACTGCCTCTGTGATCAACTTCAGCAAACCAGCACTGCTGCTGCTCTTGTCCCACCCCGGAAAGGCTAGTGGGCCTGTGGAGGAGGGGCTGAGCGGTGTGCCCAGCTGCCATGCCCCTGAGTCCTGATGGGCCTGCCCTGCCACCCTCACAGCACCGAGGGGTGCCTGCCTAGGAAGGTCACCACCACCGGACCAGTTGCCCAAATTGCTCCCAGGTTCCTTGGCACAGCGTTCAGGTTTGCTGTTCTTTCCACAATAAACAGCCATTTCCTGGTGCGCCTTCTGACTACCCCAGTGTGGCAGAGGAGCCAGGTGGGGTGACCTAGGTGGCAGAGGGGCTCCCAGGACCCCACTGGCCAGGATGCGTCCCCCTTCTGGCACGGGCTCTGCTCACGTCCACCTCTGTGGGGAGCCCTACTCTCCCTGAGGGGCCGGGGATCCCAGAGTGCAACAGTCATCCATGAGTGATGCCACCCCGACTGCCCTCCCCATCACACCATCCTCAACGGGCTGAGAAAATGCCAGGCATGTGAGTGTAAGGGGAGGGGCGAGGGGACCCACATGCCTCCTGGACAGGAGGCCGACCTATTTGGGATCTGCTGTAGCTGCTAAGGACTTAGGGAAGTCACTTGTCCTCTTTTGCCCTCAGCACTCAAATCCATAAATTTTAAGAGTTGACAGAAAACTGAATGACCTCAGATGTCCTTTCAGAGTTTAACATTCTAACTTCTGGGTTTCTAGAACAACAGTTCTCAAAATGGAGCCTGCATCAGAATCCCCTGAAGGGCTTGTGAAAACACAGATCGTTGAACCCCACCTCCAGACTTTCGGATTCAGTGAATCTGGGGTGGGGCTCGAGATTCTGCCCTTCTCACCAGTTCCCAGGATACAGATCATAGTTTGAGAATTAACAGGGTCAGGCAGATGATCTCGGTAAAGAACCCTCCTCTCCCCGCCAGCCCTACCACATTCGAATTATTATCAGAAATGAGGGGCTCTGCTATAAATCCACATCTTCAGAGCAGTCGCTAAGTCCCTGTTGTCACAGCCCCCTTGGCTTGACACCAAACCCTTAGTCGATGGACCCCTGATGGAGGTGCTTGTCTGGGGGTGTGAAGCCTGTGGTTTTCTCTCTCAGCCCAGCTTCACGGAGCCATGACAAGACCCAGCCAGTGTTTTCCTGCAGCAGCAAGCCGATGCCCCCCATCTGGAGCAGTCCTCTGTCTCCAGGTGACTCCGAGGTAGAGGAAGATTGGAGAGGGGAGTCTGGGTCACCTCAAGGTACATCCCAGGGCAAAAGCAAAGAAGCCAGAATCCACAATAGGGGAAAACAATTAGAAAAATAATGAATTCTGCTTTTGTATTCATACCTGGTCTCCAAACTAATTGCTTATTTGTTTAATCTGCTTTGACCAGAAGTGGTACTGCACCAAAAATATTTAATGAGTCAGACTTACTAATGTAACATCCAAGCATATTTGTGTAATGAAATGAGTTTTCATCAACAGGGAGAACCTGTTATCTAAGCAGTACCTTCCCGCTGAAGTTCTGTCCTGGAACAGAAATGTCAGAGGAGACACGGTTCATCTATGCACAGTCCATGTGTGTGTGGACTGTTCTTCCTTGTCCTCAGTAGTAGTGGGCCTGAACTCTAGCTGACATTTAAATATAGATTTTGGGTTTTGTCTAAGAGGGTTTCATATAAGAAAAAGATAACCCACCACCCCTGTCTCCTCACTCCCAACCTCAGCACCCAGGCCTTTTAGGAATTCCCATAATTTAATCCTAGGCCTCAAGGGGACCCAGCATTTTGGGATGGTTCTGGGGGCCCTTCAGAGTCTGCGATGTGGGGGACAGGCAATGGACTGGCTGCAGGCCTCTGGGATCAGAGCCTGATTTCACTTCTGATTCATCCAGAGCAGCTCTGAAGTTCTCTGTTTCACACTTTATGCTTCAAGAAAAATTTTGTTGGGAGAACAGATTCCACAGCTCAAAAAGAAGAAAAGTTAGAACACCACTGTTGCTAGGTAGCATTTGAGCTGACACATCCCAGTGAGATGGGGATGGCCCAGCTTCCCTGTTGCTGCCTCTCGGCCACACAGCAGTTCTCCTGCCCCACTGCCCGAGGACTGCTCTATGCAAACCCATGTCCTTCTGGGTGCAGGCTGCAGAATCACAGTGCTACCTACCTCCCTCCACATCTTCCTCCTCTGAAGGCCAATATCCACGTTAGGTGCAACCATGTGATTTTCTGACCCCTTTCACTTCTGATGTTTTTAGAGAAGAGACCACAATCATATCAGTAAGGGCAAATTTTTACTGAGCATCTATTATGTGCTAACACAGTAGGAAGAGGCTATAAACATGACTTCTGCCCTAAAGAGTTTATTCTAGTGATGGAGAACAGAGATGAGCACCTGGAAAGTTAGATCACAGTGCACTGTGACCCAAGGTGGTGATTATAGCCCAGTGAGACTCTTAATTAAAGTGAGAGCTTGGTGTTAGAGGAGGGAAGGGACACTAGGGAAGTCGTAATCAGATGGGGCTAAGCCAGGGCCGTGTGTGGCCTGATCTGTGCCTGTGAAGGCTGGTGGAGTCATGAAGAGAGGTGACCAGAGAAGGGGGCCTCCCAGGCAGAGACCCCCAAATCTGCTGGGGCGTGGTGAGTGGAGCAGTTGGACGATAGCCGTGGGTTCCTGAAGGAGAGCAGTGAGTGGCATCTTGGACTGGCCAGTGGCTGCCACAGTGTGAACATCAGAAAGGGAATTGGGCTCTTCCAGCTGGGAGCCATTGAAGGTTCTGAACTTCAGAGGAAGGTGACTCAAGTTTTGGAAAGATTAATCTGGCTGCAGTGAAGTTTGAAGTGAAGAGGCCCAGAATGGGCAAGGGAGTTGGGGCAGGATATTAGGTGTAAGAATACATGGGTGACAGGACCAAGAGAAGGGCAGGGGTGGAGCCAAGGAGCATCTCAGACTCCTGGGTCCAAGGCACACCCGCAGATGGCTGGGCTGAGGCTCATCCTCTCCCCAGAGCCACAAGATCTCCTTGTCCTTAAGGCCCAGGTACCCTGTGATTTACTTCCTAGATTACTTCCCAGAAAAACTCAGGTCATCTCGAGATGCCCCAGGAAACCATCGCTCTTCTGGAGCATTCATCACACCAATCTCTGGGCAACCCTGCTCTTAGCCTCCCGTTTCTCCAAGCCCATTCTTAAACTAGATTGACATGTTTATTTATTCCCTCAAAGATGTTTATCAAATAAATACCCAATGCTGTCATTGCATTGTGCTTTTCACATTTGCCTTGGGGAACTGTGCACAGGGGTTGATTTGCATATGTGAACAGTGGGGAACCCCGAAGGAGACTCTGAGGTGGTTGTCAAGGTCCCTGGCCTGACACACTGGGTCTCGTTGGAAGGAGCAATGCACCACCCAGGGCACATCCTCAGAACATTAAAAAAGTCTCTAACAAGAGGATTAATATTCCTATTTCACAGATGAAGAATTTGAGGCCCAAAGAAGTCAAATAACTTTATTCAGGATCATACAGTAAGCAGTCAGCATGACAGGAGCCCACTTCTCTCTGCAGCATCTTCTCTATTTTTGCTAATTCCTACTGCCCTGGGCTAGGGCTCTAGGCTCCTTACAATTCCTTACCCCACCTTGTTTTTCTCACAGCTGGGGTCTCTGGTATAGACTGCAGGTAGTTTGTCCCAGGGTGATTCAGCTGGAAAATGCTATTCTAGAAAGAATACAAGAGATTAATTTTACCATATGATCCAGCAATTCCACCACTAGGTATATGCCCAAGAAAAATGAAACACAGGTCCACATAGAAACTTCTACACAAATGTTCTCAGCAGCATTATTCACAACAGCCAAAATATGGAAACAACCTAAATGTCTATCAATTGATGGACAATTGTCCTAGAAAAAACAATGCTTAAGATGGTCAAAGAGGCTGCTAAGCCTGAGATGCACTCCGTTCGGGCTGGGGCAGCTGTGTCTCTCTAAGGGGTCAATGTGAGGACCTCCTGACAAACAAACCATTTGGAAGGGCCAGGAAAAACAGCCCACCGTGCCCAGCATGAGTTACGGTGAGGAGGACCTATGGGCTCCTCTTTCAGTGGGTCCCCTTGGGAAGTTTAGGTATGGAGGTGCCCCTCACTGGAGAGGCCATTTACCTTCCAGGAAACTGGCTGGGGCTGTACCCTGAGCCAAAGGAGAGGGGACTCTGCTGGGACCTGCTCCCTAGTAACTAGGGTGAGAGGTGGCTTCAGAAAAAGGCTGTCCCTGACATCACTTCCACCCACAGAGGCAGCACCATCTTTACTTTATACACCATTAGCTGAACTCTGAAACCCAAGTTTCATATTTTTATAACCTCTTCAAACATTTTACGCCAGTATCTAATAGATGAACCTGATTTTGAATATGTGTGTGTTTTGCTATTATTTTTCTTTAGAACTACTTATAAATGCTTCTGATGGCTTAAATAAAATATTTTAACATAGTAAACTGTTACATCACTTATATAAACTGTTATTTCACAATTCTAAAACAGTTTATGGTTAAAACTGTTCAAAGAATTATTTTGACACAAAAATCAATTAAGACATTAAGAAGTAATTTTTAGTAAGCAAAGGTAATGCATTAGAATTTAGTAATTGTCCTAGAAAGAAAGCATCAACTCATTCTCCTGTTTTGGAAATCGAGATGCTTAATTGTTGAGGGAAGGTTTCCTTATCAAATACAGAAAACAAAAAGAGTAAGAAGAAAACTGAACGTGACTGAGTCAGTAACAAAATTAAAGGGTCAAGGAATGTCACAAACATAAGCTGTATGGTCCAGGTGAACCTGAGCTGTGACACCAGGGCTTCTGCACATTAAGACTCCAGGTTCCAGATTTTGATTATTAACTTCTGAGATGGATTCACACCACCTTCCCAGACCCAGTCTGAGTCTCACAGGATTGCAGGCCCTACAGTCTCCTTTGGAGCCCTTCTTACAAACAGAAGGCTGGCTGGTGGTTGGCCAGGCTCACTCCTGATGTCATTATCAGTGACCTGTGACCAGTTTGGGCCAATGTTTGTCCCATGCCACCCGTGAGTTCTTTCATAACCTGCAGCCGGGCCACCCTGTCCCTGTAATTTATCCACATCTCATTTGTCTGTTCAGGCAAGAACATTCTGGGCCCTTTCTCTGCTGTATGTGATGTACTATCTTGGATTTGCCTGCTTCAAAAGCAGTTTGGGAGTATGATCTCCCCAAAATCTTCCTCGGCAGAAACAGAGACAAAGGAGTCATGCAGCCTGCCTTTGCATTTTCTCCAGTGCTGAGCACCTTGACCAATCAAGTTTAAGTCTTTCTTCTTCTGACCCATTTAATTAGCCTCATCTATTGGCTGTAGACTCTCTTACTGGCACTGTGGTTCCTACCTGATTTTTCTTGGTGTCTGACAGGACACTCGCCATTTCTTCCCCACTCTCTGGATCCCAGCTTCCTGTTGGATCAACCTCTTTATTTTGCTAAGAAAGAGAACAGGGAAATGTTGAGTATATTTAGGTTTTCTGAGCATCTCCTCTTTAGGTCAAACACAGCTTTCTCAAGTGTTCAGTACCTCTTTCCAAACAGCCCCTAACCTAGTTTTTATTCTACTTTTTCTAAAGTAAGAATATTTGCTTCTTTGCTAAATTTTAATCATTTTGTGAATTCTTTATTTTCACTTCCTTCTCTCTGTAGAATGTATTGTATAATCTAGTCAAAAGCATTCTGTGTGCTTGTGAGGAGAGACCCTTCCAAGCATTCTGCAAAACTACTTCTTCATCTGAAGATGCAAGTTTATGGAGAAAAGGCAACTGGCCAGGACTTAGCATTGAAACCAGCATTTTGGGGGTCACAGGACCCATGCTCTGAATCAATCTCCCCAGCCCTCTTTCACTGCCTTAGGTTTTGAAGAAATAGGTGTTTGAGTGGAAACCTAAGCCCATTTTTATTGTTTTGTCTGAAGGTTCTGTAGCATGTAAAATACCAGATGTAGAGGTGGCATTTGCACTTCAAGAGGGGAAAAAACCCAAATTTATCACTGTAGGTGATCACAAATAGCAGAGCACCAGATGGAAGCTGCCCCTGCTTTTCAGGGAGGAAGAATAATACTTTACTTCCTCTCGTGCTAAAGCCCGTGTCAATTAAAATGTAAGACATTTAGACCGACTTGTGTGAGGATAAACAGCCAGCAGCGGGGCCTGTGACCGTTGTGTTACCACCATAACTCTGAGAAGTTTGGGTGGTGGTGACTGTTACCCTCTGGCAGCTTCTCCTGGCCCGTGGTGCTGGTGACTGGCTTCTGGGAGGCCCTTGCTTCTGCCTGTAGGGGGTTCCTCTCGGTGGCTACTGATCATCTCCGGACCACCCTGCCCTGTGACTGCCTCTTTACCATCTGACCCCACCTAGACCCCAAGGATCTTTGGAGCAGGCTGACATTTTTACTTGCCCTTCTTCCCCAGTAATTAGATCAGTGACCTGGCACAATGTTTGGCAGATGTATTGAGGCTTGAATAACTGTTTTCCAGGGATCAGAGAAGAAGAATAGAATGAAGTCCATCAAAATCCTCAGGTTGTTAGGACCAATCGTTCTAATTTTTAATACATGATGCTTCAGCTTTTGAGGCAGAAGGATCCTGAAACCAGCATGATGCTGACATTACTAACAGCATATGAATTGTTTCCACAGAGATCTGAAAGGGCAGCCCCAGCTGCACATCGAGTGTTGTGGGGGGAGGAGGAGAGAAGCTTTCCAGGAGCCATTCACTGCCCGTCTTACGGGCCCTTTGAGATCCCCCAGGGATCTGGACTGACTCCAGAAACTGTCTCACCTCCCCTGAAGCACCTTCATCCTCTCCATGGCTCTGCACAATGCACATGAGGTCTTGAAAAAGATGAGCACGCATCACCCACACTTAACCAGCCAGCCTGCTGCTCATCTGCACTCAGTTCCTAGTGTCACCTGATGTGACTTAGCAGCATTTCACAGTCTCTCCTCCTGGGGAATGCTCATTGCCACTTGATTTCTAGGTGCTCACACTCTCCTGTTTCCTTCTACCTCACTGGTCTTTCTTTCTCAGGCCACTTTGCTCTTTTCTCCCCATCCCCTGAATCTTCGAATATATGATCTGTTCTCCTCATTCACTTGGTGATCTCTGTAACTGTGTATCTCCCCCTGGGACCTGTTACACATGTGCTTGCTGACTCATTGTCTACTCTGGGACATCGTGGACACTGCAAACCTAACAGAAGCTCCTGGTCTTTCCTCCCAAACTGCTTCTACTGATGCCTGGCCTGATCTCAGTGGATGGCAGTCCTACCCTTCCAGTTGCTCGGGCCTAAAACCGTGCAGTCATTTCGACTCTCCTCTTTCTTCCACATTGCACATCCACTGAGATATTCTACATCTATTCAGAACCAACCACTCCCACTCTCACCACCACAAGTAACCGCAGTCTTGCAGCTGGATCATTGCAAAAGTGCTGTGATAGACCTTTCAGCTTTAACATTGGCCCCTTCATTCTGTTTGCAACACTGCATAAGGTGATTCTGTTCACATGGAAGTCAGATTACATCACTCCCTGGCTCATGACCTCCCAATGGCTCCCCATCTCAGAGCAGAAGACAAAGTCTTTCAGTGTCCCTCAGGGCCCTGTCACCTGGACACATCTCTGCTTCAGTCCCCCTGTTTGCTGTTTCCCTGAAACTCCAGACTGCTGCCAGGTGAAAACCTTTCCCAGCCTTCCCCTCTCATATGCTCTTCTCCCAGGCATCTCCATGACTCCCTCCCCTCCCTCAGCCCTATACTCCCGCATCTACTTCTCACATGGGGCTTTGCTGGCTGCATGATGCAGAGGCGCAGCCTTCTCCTGCCCAGTCTCCTACACTGGGGCATTCTTATGCCTTCTCTGTTCCGTTTTTCCCTGTTGTACTTACTACTTTTAATATATCTTGTGATTGATTGATTACATCTAGTCTCTGAATCCCTCCACTAGAATATAGGCTCTATGAGGGCAGGGCATGGGAATCTCTAGGACCTAGAACAGTGGTGGGAACCTGGCAGAGGCTCAATAAATATTTGCTTAATTAGTGAGTTAATTAACCTGGGTCATGATACTAAGTTGAGAGGAAGAGAGGATATATTTGATGGTTGAATCAGGATAAAAAAGTATCCCAATTTACTAGATTAATAAACCAAATTTGACACCATAAAGGTAAAGAGATAGATGTAAATCCCTGTAGTCAAAGCCCAAAGCCAACTCTACAGACAAAAGAAGAGGCACATCTATGAGAAAACCCAAAGGATTTTTTATATTTGGCTGTGATTTCAGAATTGAATAACAGGTACATGTTTTTGATGCAAAGGTTAATGGTCATATTAATAGACATATGCACAGATCCTGGTAGGCCTTAATTTTACTCTAGTTTTTTTGCTGCACAAACAACAGTGATAGGACTGAGTTCTCTGGGCCTCAGGCCTGAAATGAGATTTAGATAATAGGAGCCCCATTTGGAAAAGAGCCACCTCCGGTGACAGCAGAGCATGGGAGAAATGTTCATAGTATCTGGCCATTCTTTTCAGCAGGAAAAACTCCGGGGAGGCCAAGCTTGTTTCTTTAGCTATTTGAAAAGCCATTCTATGGAAAAGGGAACATACCACTTCATTTGGTAGAACTGAGACCAGAGGGAACAAGACAAATGTCCGATAAGGATAAGGAAGATGTGCAGATCAGTGAGAGTCACCCAGGTGTGCAGCAGGGGCCCCTAGAGGCAGTGAGTCTCCCATCCCTGGGGACACAGAGGGCTAGGGAGAGGATCTTTAACAGGGGGATTTAGGGGGATTCAGGACTGCATTAATTCAGGTCCTTCATGATGCAGACACCAAGATGGATTAGATGTGCCCAAGATATATCAGGGAAGGAAGGTGGAGGCCAGAGGAGGCTGGGAGAGCCAGCATATTGCAATGAAGTCTGAGTCTTCTGAAGGGAAGAGGGAAGAAAGGAAGGCTGGGTGGAAGGAGTCTCAGACCTTCAAGCTGTTACAAAGAAGCACTGGGGAGCCTTTGAGTGAACGCTGCCCACCAGGAGAGTCAGGGATGGGTCTGCATGGCATCCCTGTTGCTCTCAGTCACTGGCTGGGGGCGGCCTGTGGGGAGTGGGCTCCACGTGAATGGGGTGATGGAGTTGGAGGGCAGCAGCTGGTGCCATCAGTCTGCCACGCTCCTGGGTGTAGGGGCTCTGGGAGGGGCATGCTCATGGCCACCACAAGGCCTCCCACGGGAACTGCGCCAGGTCTCAGGTGGACACTCTGATTCTAAGGTCTCATCATCAGTTCTCACGCCATCTCTCCTTATGGCTTCTCAGACTGTAAACATCCTCAGAACAAGTCTCAGCCTCCCCACCCCGGCCCAGGGGCTGGCATGTAGTAGGTGGTCATTGAGAGTCCTGTGAGCTGTGGATAATGCAGGGACCCACCTGTGACCCGGCAGCCATGCTCTGTAATTGCAGGTCTTGGAGGGGAATCTGTTAACTTAAACTGAGGATAGTAAATGTTACCCAGTCACAGTCCTCAGAGAAACCCTTGTAAAGTGGACTTTGCATTAGGAAACGACCTTCATAACTGCTAAAGTGCCAGGACTAAATGGGACGGCCCCTGAGCAGCATGCTGATGGAAACCTCATCCATTACCCTCCTCTTACCCTAGGAAGACAACCCTTATTTATTACTTCCAGGCTATTTTCATTTTACTTAAACTTTGTGAAAAAATGTGGAATTGGGAAGTAAATAGTATTATTTCCAAGCAGAGATTTTGGAATCACTTAACAGATTTTGGAATTATTATCGTGTTTCCAAATGTTTAGTTTGTATATCATTTCTTCATTTATATTTGTGAGCTTTTCATTGAAAACTCTCATAGAAGTTTGAAAGAACTCTGTCATTGATCTGCATTCATACCATTTTGAGAGATACCTCCTTTTTTTCTTTCGAAATGCAGCAAGATCTTACGTGCAGTCTTAGAAAGGGAAATTTGCTAGAATGCTCCTTACCATTGCACAGTAACTCTGCACTGACCAGTTCTCCTAGCCCACTGCCATCCCTTGCCTCCAGGTTATCTTCTCTTCAATAGCTCAGCCAGTTACTGGAAAACTGAGACTCCTTCAACATCTTCTGCTCTAAAACATTCCATTGTTCCTCCTGCCCCACTGGATGAAGCCTAGACTGGTCCTGGTTGCCTTGCCCTCCCTAGTTGGCTCCATCTTCCCTGGGTCATACTGTTTTCCTGTGATCTGTCCAACCATCCTTTGTTCCTCCTGGACCAGAAAACAGTCCATTCCAGCCCCAGCTCTCAAACATGTCCTCCTGTCCTAAATAACCACCATTTCAAACCTTTGTTATCCAAATTCCATTTATTCTGCAAAACCCACAGGCAGTGTTGTGGATCTAGCTCAGCTGATGAGAAAGAAAGGGCAGGATTTAATCCCAACGATATTTCTCTCCTTACTTTTCTCTGGAAGATGGCACTTCTCATGTTTGTTCATCTACCCTCTCTGTGTCTCTCCACAGCCCCTTCCACTGTTCCTATCATGCACCAGGTCAGTGCCACTATGAGGAGCATCACCTTGTCATGGCCACAGCCAGAACAGCCCAATGGCATCATCCTGGACTATGAGATCCGTTACTATGAGAAGGTAAGTCAGCTCTGCCTGCAGTTTGCAAGACCCAGGGCCAGCCACTGGTCAATGGGTGGTGAACCTCTGAGGGCAAAGCGCTTAGGCTGGAGGAAGTCCTGAGGGAGGGGGGGAATCTGGTAGCAGAGACCATAGGCTCCCTGGGAGAGTTCCACCGGTCTTCCTTGGTAGAGGCTCCAAGGCCCAGGCATTTGATGTACCAACTTGGGAGTGGATTTTCCAGCCTGCTCCCATGCTATCTAATCAGCTTGCTGGGCTGGTATGGGCAGGGCCCATCCCATTCTCCCAGTCATGTGTTTGCTGTACTAATGCAGAGGCTACAAAACAGCAGGAGTCCCCTGAATTTCCTGAAAATTCTGTGGTTTTATAGACCATTGTTTTTCAGTTTTTGATTATGTACCTCCATTATAAATCATATGCATGTGCTACTGTATTAATATATTTACAGAGATTAAAATGTAAATGGAAGTTTTAAAGGAAAGACAGAAATTAGTAGAAATAGAAATTTGTGTATTACCTACCTGGCTGCTCCTTAGCAGCTGCCCCTGGGGGCTATAGCAGCATGTGCTGCCAAGGAGAGGGAAACGATGCTCTGTGGAGTTGGTCCTTATGTGTCTGTGGGGGAAGTAGGGCCTCCCTCTTGCCATGGGAAACTGTAGCATTTGCAGAATCCCAGGAAAATGCAGTGCCTTCTATACTAACCCAACACATGACTGTAAAAACACCAGATTCCTTCTTTTGTTTGGTCAGCAAGTATTTATTGAGTACCTGCTATTTGGCAAGTACTATTCCAGTATATATTAGTGATCAGAACAAAGATATCTGCCCTTAAGGGACTTATTTTCCACCAGAAGGAGATAGAAAATGAACAATGAACATAATAAATAAGGAAGTCATATAATATGTTAGAAAATGAGTAGTGTAAAGGAAAAAATACTGGAGCATGGTAAACAGGATCAAGAGGGTCAGGTTTGGGGGAGAAGCAGGTTGCAGAATTAAATAGAATGGTAAAGGTAGGCAGGCCTCTTGGAGAGGTTAAGTTCTAAGTAAAGACTGGAAGGAGGAGAGGTTGTTGTGAAGCCGTGTGGAGGAGATAACTGGAGGAGAGAGAGGCAACAGCCTGTGCAAAGGCTCTGAGGTAGGGTCATGACTGGTGATTCAAGGAGCAGTAAAGGGACCGGCATGGCTGGAGTGATACAAGCACTGGGAAAGTAGTGGACCGTGAGGGAGGTAACCAGGGCAGAGGAGCATGTTGGACCTTCCAAACTTGAGCTTTTCCACTGAGTGAGGTAAGGCTCCATAGCAGGGCAGAGAGAGACAAAATCTGACATTTCCAAAGGTTTACTCAGGCCATTCCATGGAAATAGGCCTGCTAGATTATAATCACATAAGACAAAGATAATGGTGTCTTGGATGGAGTGGAATCAATGGGATTGTGAAGCATAGTAGGTTTCCAGATGTATAAACTAAAGGCAGAGACCACAGGATTTCCACCTGGTTGGGTTTCAGATGTGGGAGGGTTTTGGCCTGGCCCTCTAGAAGGAGGTAGCCACCATTGACTGAGAAGAGGAACACAGTGGGTCGCTTGGGTTTGGGATGAGGGAAGAGACCGAAGTTCATCTTGAAGTCTAAAATAAACCTCCACAGTAGGACAATGGGGGTGTGGGACTGGCAGCTAGATGTACATCTCTGGAGTTCGGGAGAGGAGCTCGAGATGTCCATTTGGAAGTCGTCAGTATGCAGATGGTATGAAAGCTCTGAGCATGGGTACAATCATCCAGTGGGGCAAGGGAAATAGGAACAGGATCACAGGTGGAAACCTGTAGCCCTCCAACATGGAGGTGGTGTTGGATAACGGAACACCACCGCATTGGGAGGCAGAAGCCCGCTTTCCAGGGCCCTCCATCACTAACCAGCCACACAGCCGTGGTCGAACTGCTTCACCACTCTTGGTCAGAGTTCTCATACTTCTGCAGTGGTAGCAGTGTGCCTCCCTGAAGGTGGAGGTGCAGATGGATCACCAGTCTTGTCTGAGGAGGCATATCTTCAGCCATTAGAGCTGAGCTTGCAGGCAAGGTGAGGGTTAGGCAGCACTCTGTTCTCTTTAGAGAATTTGGGGCTTTGTAGACAGTTGATTCAGATAATTCAGGGGGTTGGGGGGTAAACCATCTGGATTCAGAAGCAATGATTATATAGAATTAGGTTTCAATTTTGTGCCCTCCTTTGATGGATGTTTTTTATCAGTTAACAAATTTAATAAATATTCACTTTCCCAAATGTGTTTGAACCAGTGTGTTTGGACCAAATGACCACATTCCATCACGTAAGTTGACGTAACAGTTCAGTAGAGAATTGTGTGTGGCCAGCATATGATGTGCTGTCAGAAACACCAGTAAGGTCCCCAAAGCACCCCTTCCCACCCACTTGAGCTTGAGTCTTGTAGCTCATCTCAGAAAAATAAGAATTTCTCCTTGGTATACTCCTATTGGGTGCCAGGGCCTTTATAAACATTGCTTTTCCCCTCATAATCCAGTGTAGTGACTATCAATACCATTGCTATGGGGAAAGAAACTGATGCACAGAGTTAACAAAAAGAAGCAAAACTTACTGGGTCACACAGTAGGAAGGGAGCCTAGAGCCTGGGATCTCTGCCATATAGCAAATGGCAGGGCTGGGAATGGGCTGGCTGCGCGGCTGCATGGGAGACCACCTGCCCTCACTTGTCTGCTGTGCCAAGGACGGTCACCCCAGGACAGGGGCGTGCTTAGTAATAGGCTCCTGCCTGTGTCCATTAGCTCCTCCCTCCCCCCCAGCCTACCCCCAAGCTCCTCCACTGCCCTGCCCTTTATATGTGAACCTCCTCCCTTGAAAACCTGTGATTAACCTCAACTTCTGATGCTATGAAGGAAGCTCATTCTCCATCTCTGGCCACATCCTTACCTCTCTGTAAGTTATGTTAATTATTAACAGACACACATGCACAGCAGTTCAGTGTCTGAGGCGGCTTCCACACCTCAGTGAAGCTTATTATTGTCCCCACTCCAAAGGATAGGAAGCTTTCCTTGGGAACCCAGAAGATTCTTTGCCAAAGCAATGGTTACCATTCAGTATGTTCTTGCAGAACTCTCCTTCACTTACAAAGGGCTTAGTTATACAATCTGTTACATTTCCTTGTCCACTTCTAATACAACTGAAGAAAAAGACATTACCCCATGAGAAGATCTTAGAATAGTAACCACAGTGATGATAATTCATCACCTATTGAGTACCTATTACACACCAGATATTCACAGATATGTTAGCTCTCTGCTCCTTAAAAGAAAGATACTTGAAAGCTAGGTATAATCAATTTATAGATGATGGACTGAGTCACAGGAAGGTTAAATGACTTACCCATGACCACACAGGTCACAGCTCAGGAGTCACGGAACCAGAACTGTGGACATTTTTATATTTCAATGGTGGAGCCTTCTGAGGTCAGTATGGGACTGGATGCCATCATGCTGATGCTGAAGATTTCAAAATTAGTGTCAGCTCTGAAATAAGAGATTGTATCTTATTTTAAATCCAAATGCTTTTAACTAGAATGAGCTGCCTGTCTGCCCCATAAGGCCATGGAATACTGGTCTTTAAAAGGTGTAAACACAGATGGAATCAGCCCAGTAGATGTCCAGGATTTGGTTCAAGGAAACAAAACACACCATTCTTCTATCCCGTGCCACTTCTTCTAAACCAGGAGTCAGTGGAGTTTTCCATCTGGTTCTTAGTCTGTCCTAACTGCTCAACTCTGCCTTTGTAGATGGGAAGCAGCCATAGGCAATATGTCAATAGGAGGGCGTGGTTGGATTCTAGCAAAACTTTATTTCCAAAAACAGGTAGCTGCCCATAGGCCATAGTTTTCTGACCCCTGCCAACCCCCTCTGGCTCTCCTGCCTCACGCTGCCCTCTTGTTTCTACTTGAGACACCTTTCAGTTTCAGCTCCGAACACAATCAATGAGGCTTTCGCCTCCTCCAAGAGCTCATTAATAGAGAGCTCGGATGCCATCGAGCTGACGACACTCCCAGGGCCTCTCCAGGTTCATCTCCTTCCCCATCTTAATACGTTTCAATTCATCATGTTCTCTTGTTTACTGTCTTGTAGCACTTTTCACTCCTGGTGTCGGCGCTTGTAGGCAAAGCATGGGAGGAGCATCCACACCTGCTCTCAGCTGTCTTGATGATTAAGTGTTTAGACGTTTACTCGCTCTTCATAATAACTGTCTAGACCAGAACGGGCAGGGTGAGGCCTTGGGAATTTCTACCCTTCAAATTTGAGGATCATTTTCTCATAGAAACTCTTTCAGACCTGGGCAATATCTTGTGTTCAATCGATTGGTTCCAATAGCTGTTATGAAGTGTGCTGTTTATTCATTCATTTAGCACTGGATCGTTGAACGCCCAGGCAGTTTGGTGCAAGTCCTGTGCTACATGTTGGGCATGGAAGACATGGTCTCTGCCCTCAATAGCTGCAGCCTCTATCTCCTGCATTCTTATAAAATCAGCCAAAAGAGACCAGAACCGAAAAAAAAAGGAAAAGAAAGCAATTTTGCTCTACACTCGCTCATTTACCTGAAGTTGATTCATGATTTTGAAGGGAACAAGGGGTGATACTTGTGTAATCACTGAATTTCCTGAATGTATGGACTATAAAGCACTTATGGGTTAATGTTTTGTCCTCACAATCCAAATGCCAATACATCAAAATGCAGTTGTCAGTGAAAGAGCTGCCCAGCCAGTGCTTCACTTATTTCAAGCAGTGCACAATTCCACAGGTTCCAGAAACCAGAGAATTCAGGCAGCCCCCCGGATTTTTAGCAATGGTATTTTGTCCTAATTTGCAAGGTGATGAGAAGATTTTTGGTTTTAGACGTCAGATCTCCAGTGTGTCCAGATAATAATGACCAAAGGTCTAAATGGCATCCCTTCTGGAGTGGACAGCCGTCTTTCTGGTGGATTGCCAGTTAGTGGTGGTGCAGGGGAATCCACCTTCTTAAATAGATCAAATGGTGACTGTCACTCCCCAGGAAGTCTCTCCCAGAGGCCAGTGGCTATATCCCTCCATCAGGGTGAGCATGGCCCACTTTGTAACTTTCAAGTGTACTGTTCAAGCTGGCCTCTAACCCATGGTCCCTTACATCTGCTTCTAAATCATTAATTGCTACCATCTATGTCTCCCACACTCCAGATATGCCTAATTACTTACAGGCTCCTGCTTTCCTTTAGGCCTTGCTTTTCCATGTTTTATTCTGTCCTCATGGATGTTCTACTTGGTTCTCACTCTCTACATGTGGTTAATTTCTTTCATCTTTCATGACTAAGCTCCTGTCACCTTCCCAGTCTCCTTATCAATTCAGGCTCTGTGACCCTCTGCTGTTCCCCCTCAGCTTCCAGCTCCCTAAGATGCCCTTTGCTGAGTCACTCAGTCAGCACTGCTGCTGTCATGTTTATTTTCTGGCCCACCGCCTGAGATTTTGCATCCCCCAGGAGAGGGACCATGCCTAGGTACCCATGCATAGCACCCAGCACATGGAAGTGTGTCATAAATGTGACTGCCTGGACAAATGATTGAATGAATACACATCAAAGTAGGTCATCAGGTCCTTTGCAAAATAGGCTTTTACATATTTAAAAACAACGGGAATTTCTCATCTTTGCACCATATTCTTTGGTCCTGGCTCCACTCCCCAAGTTTCTTCTGTTGTTTGGGGAGTGGCTTACGGAACTCTTGCCATCAGCTTTCCTCTCATTTGTCCACCTGCCTCTTGAAGTCTCTGACTAGCCCTCATCCCTGTGCCCCAGATCTGCAATTGTACTTGGGGGACTTTCAAACTCTTCATTTTCTCCATTGTCTATTTCGCTCACATGGAAGTGTTGGGAGACCATGCTGGTGCTCACAAAGGTGCTGAGGGTGAGGGGTGATGACGGACAGTGATAGAGAGAGCCCTTGGGCAGAGTGGCACAGGAAGCCTTCCCAGAGAAGGGGTCTTGGTTGGCAGGGTGTAGGCTTAAGGGAACTGGAGGGCACAGATGAACCCTGGAGAGAGGCATCTCAGACTGGAAGGGAGCCTAAGCAAAGGCCCAGTGGCCAGAGGTGTGGTCCCTGGAGGGACAAAAGGATGGTGATTTAGGGGGGTTTGAGATTGGAACTGACTTCATTGTGTAGGGACTGTAAACCTAGATTTAGGAGTTTTTTTTTTAATCAGATAATAGTTTTAAGGAAGGTCAGAGCTCTTTTCAGAAAAGAAGTTTGGATTTGGTGGTGAAATGAATGGCAGAAAAGACGAGAGGCTGCAAAAATCCAGACATAAACCAAATGTTACATAAGATCAGCAAAGAGAGGAAGCACCTTTTGAGGGCACAGTGAGCCGAGGAGGCAGAAAGACAAAAAAAAACAAGCAAAATCTATGCACATCAGAGGACACACATGTGCAGATAACAGGGACTGTGGAGGGCAGTGCAAGACAGTGCTGGGGATAGTAACAGACAGGAGGGTGGGGCTGACCCCCTGAGTGGGTGAGAGAGGAGAGGGCCTGCCCTCCAGGGAGAAGGGACATTCCCTCCCTAGATTTTGGTGGAGAGGGAGCTGGAGGATGGGGATCCAGACAGACACCAGCCTAAGTGAAGGCAGAGCAGGAATGGGAGGTAGCCCAGAATGGCCTGAAGCTCCACAGCGGAGTGAATATGAAATCATTTGCCTAAGGACTTGAAGGAACTGAAGGAGTGATCCGGAACAGCTGTTGTGAGGAGTGACCAGGGATAGTGAGTGAGGGGAGAAATGGTGAGGGTTCAACAGAAGCAAGACAGAGAGAGGCAGCAGGGCAGAAATGTTGCCCAGTTTGCTTCTGCTGAGGCTAGAGACTGGCCAAGATTTTGCAAAGCTGCGTGCACTTTGTTATTCTACCTCTGAACCCTGGAGGGGGAAGGTATAGGAAATGACGGTAAGACCCTTAGCCAGGCCCTGGGAGCTCAGCCATTTGCTCAGAACCCTCTTTTCTGAGCACAGCCACCGCATGGTCCAGCCCTGATCTGCATTCCCTTGGTCCAGGCCAGATTGTATGTACCCTGTTCAGAGGGAGGGCCTGGTGGCTGGAGACAACATCTAATACATCTGTGGGACCAAGACCCCATGGGGCATGGGTGCTCCAGAGTGGAGAGGGCTAGGGGACAGCACTCAGGAGTGGGCTGCAGACTGTTTTCCTTGATCTCATTCAGGAACACAATGAATTCAACTCCTCCATGGCCAGGAGCCAGACCAACACAGCGCGGATCGATGGCCTGCGGCCAGGCATGGTGTATGTGGTACAGGTGCGCGCCCGCACTGTGGCGGGCTATGGCAAGTTCAGCGGCAAGATGTGCTTCCAAACTCTGACAGATGGTAAGTGACATGGGCACATGGCAGGCAGCTGGGAGAGAAGACCCCCAACAAAGCTGCCCTTGTAGCCAAAATGCCAACCTCTAACTGAATTCCAGGGAGATTCCATTGGAAGGGCTTTCCTCCCCATGCAATTCACTAGTTCCACTCACCAGGCAGGGCATCTGTCTGCAGTCTGGCCCATTTCTCTCCCCAGGTCTAATGGGTCCAAAGGGTCTTGGTACCACATACAGACATATGAGCTAGGCTCACAGCCTCATTGCCTGAGCCATGATCTCCAGGAAGGAAACAGAAAGGCCACACTGGGGTGCTGCAGTCCCACACACCCAGCATCTTGATATATTTGAAGCCGCTTCACATGTGACCCCCATGAGATCTTGCTCAGGTGTCTCCAGAAAGAACGGCCACTGTTTTCCAAACCATCCCTAGGGCCAGAAAGTCCATCACCCAAAATACTTTGCCTTTGGGCTTTATTAGTTCCCTGTTACAACGATCCCTGCCCCTGTCCTCTGAGACCACGCCTTTAATGGTTATGAAAGTCTGATTTCCCTGTGGCCTGAGCATTGAGCACAGGAGCACAGGTGTGTCTGCGTGACTGAGAAGACTCACTCTTTCCCTTAGCTAGTCATTTACCACAGTGTATGTATTCATTTATCCATCTACCGATCTATTCACTTATTTACTCATTTGTGAGCCATGTCCTGACAGTTTTCCAAATGGTCTATTACCAACCTCCCAAGTTGAAAGCCTTTAATTTTTCACTTATTACTTAAATTATAGAGGAAACAGTGTTCCCTTACATAACATTTTATTTTAGGCCAGCTCTCTCCAACTAGGCACTTGGTAGAACATGTAGTTTTATCCTGAATCACATTATATTTTTTAATAATTTAAAATTCATCAGAAACATTTTAAAAATCACATGATTTCATATAAAAATGTACATTTTTCTGTGAAAAATGTATGAGAAGCCAATGCTCATGGGCATTCTAGGGTGGGGACTGCCCTGAGCTGGGGGATTGTGGCCCTTATGGGAGGCTTACCCCTCCCACTGATTTGTTCCTGGATGCTTCAATGTGAGCTCTCTGGCCCCAGTAGGATTGGAGCTTACGACCCATTCTGGCTTTTTTTAGGTGAATATTTCTTGTATTTTGAGGATGTGAGATGGGATGGAAAGATGAGCCAGTTCACTCAGATTAATAATGCTGCTGGTTTGGAAGGAAGCAGGCTGTCTTCTGCTCCTCCAGGGTCCCTATCTGCTCTTTGCACCTCACTTACCCTCCAGATTTATGGGCACTTTGGCATCAAGAGGTACACAGGATTAAAAGCCCAAAACTCAAAATGCTCTGAGCACTGGTCTCTTGGCAATTCTGCTAGACAAATCAAGGAGTAACAAATTTCTCCCAAGAAGGCTATTCCTTTTACATTTGGCAGTTAAGTTTTATAAACCCAAGAGGGGCTAGATGTATAAGAGTTTTGGTAAGTGGCCAATTCTAGAGTATTTATCTTAATGACTGAGGTTCACACATTGGTAGTAATTATGTTCGCCAAGGCTTCAGGCCACATCTGCAGCACATAGGTGAGTCTAAAGGTTGATCAATGATGGGGACATTGGAACAGGGAGGACCTATGGGATCCCACCCAGGGTTAATGACCGAGCTTCGGGCAGGTGACCTCCACATGGGAGCAGAGCCACCGTGGTCCCTGGCTGCTCTCAGTGTGTCAACCTCTGTCTTAGCTGTCTCATTTTTGCAACCCATTCATAAAGCAGAGTGTCTGCCAAACACTCCAGGTGATTCCAGTGCTCCCAGTGTTTGAGGACCATCCTCCAGCTTCTTGAGTGTAGAGAAGGGCTTCAAAGATGAGGGTGTGGGTTCTTGAAGCCTCCCATGCTCTAGGGATCAATTTTAAAGACTGAAGGAAGTTTTTATGCTATAAAAATGTTATGGACTCTTCACTGTGGTTCCTTGCTTTTTGATTTTCTTGCAAAATTATTGTTTTTTAAAAACATACATTACAAAAAGCTCCCAGTTGAGGGAAATGGAAACTCTACCTTCAGTCTTTAAAATCAATTTCTATAGGGAGGAAGGATTCCAGAACAACACACTGGTCTTTAGAAAACGTTTCTCCAGCCACAGAGTTGAAGGATGGTTCCCAAACATTGGGAAGCATAAGAATCAGCTGGAATGTTTGGTAAACATGCAGGTACCCTGCTCTTCACCCAGAGGTTCTGATTTGGAACATCTGAGGAGAGGTCCAGAAATGGTCATTTCATAATTGGGCTAAGGTGATTCTGATTACAGGTGCTGGTGGACCCCACTTCAAGAGTTATTGCCATTAGGGTTGCCAGATAAAATACAGGATGGCAGATTAAAGATGGCGGCATGAGAGGTGAGACAGAAAACTCCTCCCAAAACCACATATATGAAAATACAGTTAATACAACTAATCCTAAAAGAGCAACAGGAAAGAAGGCTGCACCAGACAGCATACACCTGGAGAACAGAGCAGACCTCATGAAACAGAGTAACGTACCAAAGCCTTGATCCGGCGGGACCCAAGCCCCTCCCTCACTCAAGCTCACTGGCCGGAGAAAGAGAAACAGAGCAGGGAGGGGGTGGAAGCCTAGGACTGCTGAACACCAAGCCCTGGAGATCTGCTCTGGGAGCACAAACCTACATTGCATGGTGCTCTGGAGATTACTGGGGTTGGAATGCTAAGACAGGCGGAATACTTGGAGAGACTGAGATTCCAGCTGCTTGTGGAAAACAGGGTTCCATATCTGGCTGATTTGGGCAGGCAGTCTGAGAGACTTTGTAAAAGTGAGAGGGATGCTAAAGGAACAAAGATTGCACAGAGCTTACTGCTCAGGAGAAAGGAAAGGTAGAAAAAATTGTCTGGATGCCCTCTTCCCAGCAGGTTGGGAACTTTCATGATCTTCAGGTGCTCCATCCCCCTGATTGGTTATGTGGCTCCAAGGCCCCCCACCATGATACTTAGTCTGCTGCACCTTCCTTCTGGCCAGGTCGGACCTGGCTTGCAAACCAGCAAACCTTGCCCTGGCTTCAGGCCAGCCAGAGGGAAGCCCCACTATAGCAGCTACAAATGCAAAGCACAGAGGCTTACACTTGTGTGTTCAGCCCACTGGTACTGACAGTGGAGACAGGCACTACAGCCAGGGAAGCAGGAAACAGCTCTTTCCTCCCCCCAGGCACCAGTGCTGCTCCCTGGTGACCCCTGACATCACTCCAGGGGTGGAGCTGCTCCAGAGACTAGAGCTTCTGGGCACTAGAGGGCACCACATACAAATATGAAATGTCAAAGGAACCTGGTTCAGAAAAAAATCTCACAAACACCAGAAAAAGATCCAAGTGAAACTGAACTCACTAATCTTCCTGAAAGAGAGTTCAAAATAAAAATCATAAACATGCTCATGGAGACACAGAAAATATTCAAGAACTCAGGGACGAATTTAGGATGGAGATTCAACCATTAAGAAATTTCACATCTGAAATGAAACATACAATGGAGGGATTTAAAAACAGATTAGAAGAAGAGTAATACAAAACCTGAGACACACAGAGAAAAAAAGTATCTTCTAGGAATGAAAGAATATTGAAAAATGTGTGACCAATCCAAACGGAACAATATTCACATTATAGGGGTACCAGAAGAAGAAGAGAGAAAAAGGGATAGAAAGTGTCTTTGAGAAGGTAATTGCTGAAAACTTCCCCAATCTGGGGAAAGAGATAGTGTCTCAGGCCATGGAGGTGCACAGATCTCCCAACACAAGGGACCCAAGGAGGACAACCCCAAGACATGCAATAATTAAATGGCAAAGATCAAGGATAAGGACAGACTTTTAAAAGCAGCCAGAGAGAGAAATAAGATCACATACAAAGGAAAACCCATCAGGCTATCATCAGACTTCTCAGCAGAAACCTTACAGGCCAGAAGGGAGTGGCATGATATATTTAATGCAATGAAGCAGAAGGGCCTTGAACCAAGAATACTCTACCTGGCAAGATTATCATTTAAATTTGAAGGAGGGATTAAACAATTTTCAGATAAGCAAAAGCTGAGAGAATTTACCTCCCACGAACCACCTCTACAGTGTATTTTGGAGGGACTGCTATAGATGGAAGTATTCCTATGGCTAAAAAGCTGTCACCAGGGGAAATAAAACCACAGTAAAGAAAGTAGAGCAATTAATTGTTAAGCAGAAACAGAATCAAATCAACTACTCCAAAAGTCAATCAAGAGATAGACAGAGTAGAGAATATCATACCTAATATATAAAGAATGGAGGAGGAAGGAAAATGAGGAAGAAGAAAAGAACCTTTAGGTTGTGTTTGTAATAGCATACCAAGTGAGTTGAATTAGAGTTTTAGATAATAGTGGAATTACCCTTGAACCTTTGGTAGCCATGGATCTAAAGCCTGCAATGGCAATAAGTACATACCTTTCAATAATGACCCTAAATGTAAATGGTCTGAATGCACCAATCAAAAGACATAGAGTCATTGAATGGATAAAAAAACAAGCCCCGTCTATATGCTGCCTACAAGAGACCCACTTCAAACCCAAAGACATTCACAAACTGAAAGTAAAGGGATGGAAAAGGATATTTCATGCAACTAATAGGGAGAAAAAAAACAGAGTTGCAGTACTTGTATCAGACAAAATAGACTTCAAAACAAAGAAAGTAACAAGAGACAAGGGACATTACATAATGATAAAGGGGTCAGTCCAACAAGAGGATATAACTATTATAAATATCTTTGCACCCAACACAGGATCAACTACATATGTGAAACAAATACTAACAGAATTAAAGGGGGAAATAGAATGCAATGCATTCATTTAAGGAGACTTCAACACACCGCTCACTCCAAAGGATAGATCAACCAGACAGAAAATAAGGAGACAGAGGCACTGAACAATGTATTAGAACAGGTGGACCTAATGGACATCTACAGAACATTTCATCCAAAAGCAACAGGATACACGTTCTTCTCAAGTCCACATGGAACATTTCCAAGACTCAATAATATACTAGGCCACAAAAACAGCCTCAGTAAACTCAAAAAGATTGAAATTGTACCAACCAGCTTCTCAGACCACAAAGATATGAAACTAGAAATAAATTAAACAAAGAAAACAAAAAAACCCACAAACACCTGGAAGCATAATAACATGCTCCTAAATAATCAATGGGTGACTGACCAAATAAAAACAGAGATCAAGCAATATATGGAGACAAATGACAACAATAATTCAACACCCAAAATCTGTGGGACACAGCAAAAGCCGTGCTAAGAGGGAAGTATATTGCAATACAGGCCTACCTCAGGAAAGAAGAACAATCCCATATGAACAGTCTAAACTCACAATTAATGAAACTAGAAAAGGAAGAACAAATGAGGCCCAAAGTCAGTAGAAGGAGGGACATAAGAAAGATTAGAGCAGAAATAAATAAAATCAAGAAGAGTGAAACAATCGAAAGAATCAATTAAAGCAGGAGCTGGTTCTTTGAGAAAATAAACAAAATAGATAAACCCCCAACCAGACTTATCAAGAACAAAAGAGAGTCTGTACTCATAAATGGAATCAGAAATGAGAAAGGAAAAATCACTATGGACACCACAGAAACAGCAAGTATTATGAGAGAATACTATGAAAAATTATATACTAACAAACTGGATAACCTAGAAGAAATGGACAACTTTATAGAAAAATACAACCTTCCAAGGCTGACCCAGGAAGAAACAGAAAATCTGAACAGACCATTTACCAGCAACAAAATTGAAGTGGTAATAAAAAAAACTACCTAAGAACAAAACTCCTGTACCAGGTGGTTTCACTGCTGAATTTTATTAAACATTTAGTGAAGACCTAATACCCATCCTCCTTAAAGTTTTTCAAAAAGTAGAAGAGGAGAGAATACTCCCATCTCATTCTACGAGGCCAGCATCACTCTAATACCAAAACCAGGCAAAGACACCACAAAAAAAGAAAATTAAAGACCATATCCATGATGATCATAGATGCAAAAATACTCAACAAAATATTAGCAAACCATATTCAAAAATACATCAGAAAGATCATCCATCATGATCAAGTCAGATTTATTCCAGGGATGCAAGGGTGGTATAATATTTGAAAATCCATCAACATCATCCACCACATCAACAAAAAAGAAGGACAGAAACCACATGATCATCTCCAAATATGCTGAAAAAGCATTTGACAAAATTCAACATTGATTCATGATAAAAACTCTGAACGAAATGGATATAGAGGGCAACTACCTCAACATAATAAAGGCCATATATGACAAACCCACAGCCAATATCATACTTAACAGTGAGAAGCTGAAAGCTTTTCCTTTAAGATCAGGAACAAGACAAGGATGCCCACTCTCCCCACTTCGATTCAACATAGTACTGGAGATCCTAGCCACAACAATCAGACAACACAAAGAAATAAAAGGCATCCAGATTGGCAAGGAAGAAGTTAAACTGCCCCTGTTTGCAGGTTGCATGATATTGTACATAAAAAACCCCGAGGAATCCACTCCAAAACTACTAGGACTAATATCTGAATTCAGAAAAGTTGCAGGATACAAAATTAACACACAGAAATCTGTTGCATTCCTATACTCTAAAGATGAAGTGGCAGAAAGAGAAATCAGGAAAACAATTCCTTTCACAATTGCATCAAAAATAATAAAATACCTAGGAATAAACCTAACCAAGGAAGTGAAAGACCTATACTCTGAAAACTACAAGACACTCATGAGAGAAATTAAAGAAGATACCAGTAAATGGAAACACATCCCATGCTCATGGATAGAAAGAATTTATATTGTCCAAATGGCCATCCTGCCTAAAGCAATCTACAGATTCAATGCAATCCCTATCAAAATACCAACAGCATTCTTCAATGAACTAGAGCAAATAATTCTAAAGTTCATACAGAACCACAAAAGACCTGAAAAGCCAAAGCAATCCTGAGAAGGAAGAATAAAGCACGGGGATTATACTCCCTGGCTTCAAGCTCTACTACAAAGCCACAGTAATCAAGACAATTTGATACTGGCACAAGAACAGACCCTTATATCAATGGAACAGACTAGAGAGCCCAGATATAAACCCAAGCATATGTGGTCAATTAATATACGATAAAGAAACCATGGATATACAATGTGGAAATCACAGCCTCTTCAACAACTGGTGTAGGCAAAACTGGACAGCTATATGCAAGAGAATGTAACTGGATTATTGTCTAAACCCATACACAAAAATAAATTCAAAATGGATAAAAAACCTGAATGTAAGTCATGAAACCATAAAACTCTTAGAAGAAAACATAGGCAAAAAATCTCTTGAATATAAACATGAGCAACTTTTTCCTGTACACATCCCCTTGGGCAAGGGAAACAAAAAAAAATGAACAAATAGGACCACATCATGCTAAAAAGCTTCTGTACAGCAAAGGACACCATCAACAGAACAAAAAGGCATCCTACAGTATGGGAGAATATATTTGTAAATGACATATACAACAAGGGGTTAACATCCAAAATATATAAAGAACTCACATCCTCAACACCCAAAAAGCAAATAACCCTATTAAAAAATGGGCAGAGGATATGAACAAATACTTCCGTAAAGAAATTCAGATGGCCAAAAAGTATATGAAAAGATGCTCCACATCGCTAATCATCAGGGAAATGCAAATTAAAACCACAATGAGATATCACCTCACACCAATTAGGATGGCCAGTATCGAAAAGACTAGGAACAACAAACGCTGGTGAGGATGCAGAGAAAGGGGAACCCTCCTATGCTACTGGTGGGAATGTAAGCTAGTTTAACCACTGTGGTAAGCAATATGGATGTTCCTCAAAAAACTAAAAATAGAAATACCATTTGACCTGGGAATTCCACTCCTAGGAATTTACCCAAAGAAAACAACTTCTCAGATTCAAAAAGACCTATGCACCTGTATGTTTTTCGCAGCACTATTTACAATAGCCAAGAAATGGAAGAAATCTAAGTGTCCACCAGTAGATGAATTGGTAAAGAAGAAGTGTTACACATACACAGTGGAATACTATTCAGCCATAAGAAAGAAACAAATCCTACCATTTGCAACAACATGGATGGAGCTAGAGGGTATTATGCTCAGTGAAATAAGTCAGGCAGAGAAAGACAAATACCAAATGATTTCCCTCATTTGTGAAGTATAACAACAAAGCTAAACTGAAGGAACAAAATAACAGCAGACTCAGAGACTCCAAGAAAGGACTAGTGGTTACCAAAGGGGTGAGGTGGGGTGGGAGGGCAGGTGGAAGGGAGGGAGAAGGGGATTGTGGGGTATCATGATTGGTGCACATGGTGTGTATGGAGTAACAGGGAAGACAGTGTAGCTCAGAGAAAACAAATAGGGACCCTGTGGCATCTTACTACACTGATGGACAGTGACTGCAATGGGGCATGGGGGGGCACTTGGTAATAAGGCTGAATGTAATACACACATTGTTTTTCTTGTGATACCTTCATAAGAGGGTATATCAATGGTACCTTAATAAAAAAAATACAGGATGGCCAGTTAAGTTTGAGTTTCAATAAGCAACAAGTAATGTTCTAGTCTAAGTATCTCTCCTGCAATATTTGGGGCATACTTATTATAAAACATTATTCATTGTTCATTTGAAATTAAACTTCCCTGGCCATCCTGTATTTTTATCTGCTGTAGTTGGCACCTCTAATTCTAATAGCTTGACCTCCATATGCCTGAGTCCTGACACTGGATAATGGCTCCTTTACACCACGTGGAAGAATAAGCACAATCATCACAATAGCCCACAGGGCCAAGTGGTTATGTGGATTAAGGAAAACAGAATTAGTATTTGGGGCACCAATGATAGGTCAGACACTGAAATGTACTCCACATGATTTTTATTATTATTATTATTATTATTTTAACAGAAAAGGAGCCTGAGGGTCAGAGAGACTAAATGCTGTGTCCAAGATTACAAAGTTCACACGTGGCGGAGCCAGGGTTTGAGCGAGCTCTGCTCCTGGGCTTCCCGTTCCCCTGGTCCGGCATGATGCCGACGTTGGCAGAAGTCTTGAGGCCATTCTTCCCGAGTGGGGGGTCCGGGGTGCTGGGCCATCTCCCAGGCGCAGCTTCTTCCCCCGCAGCACCTGGATATTCTTGAAATACCTGCTCAGTGAGTCTGCTCACTGGGCTGCATCTCAACCACTTTGTGTGTTAGAAAATACTTCGGCAGTGGGTCTCATTTCACCCCATAAGACTTATCCTTAGCGTGGCTGACTGTTTTCTGAAAAGAAATGTAGATTGGCCTCACCTCTGCTGGGGAAAGGAGTGTCATCAGCATTTAGTTCTGAGATTCTCTCCATCACTGCTGTTTTTATTGTTGTCATTATCATTTGTTTTGGGTTGTTTTTGTTTGTGTGTGACTCAGAGAGCCCTTTTTGTTTGGCTGGGCTTACAGCTCTGAAGCATAGAAGCTGTACTATACATAAACATATATATATATATATATACATATACATGTATTTATTTATAATGTCGTTGGTATCATGCATCAAGTACCAGCTGTGTGCAAAGGGCATGCAAGGAAGAATTCGAATGCCTTTTTCTCACCTAGATGATTTCAAGTCTGAGCTGAGGGAGCAGCTGCCCCTGATTGCTGGCTCCGCGGCAGCCGGGGTCGTGTTCGTGGTGTCCTTGGTGGCCATCTCCATCGTCTGTAGCAGGTAGGCCCTCCACTCCTGCTTCTACCTGCTCTCTTCATCCCCAAGAAAGCCGCTCTGCACAAGTAGGCCCCTCCCCAGACCCAGACTGGACAGGACCTGACCTTTCACGAACACACTCTCAATTCACAATCATCACTGCACTCAATCCACAGGCAGCCAGAATTCTCCAGATTATCTGTTTTCTCTGTGCCTAGGATAAAATGCCCTGTAAGAACTGGGCAAGGCTACGAGCAAACATCCTCCATCTTCAAACCTCGTTTTAGCCAAGCCTTTTAGCCCCCCTCACTGTCCGAGTGACAGATCCAAAGTTGTATTTGTCCCACTGGGGTGCGATACCCTGGGCCACAGCCTGTCCTCTGGTTAGAGAGCCAAGGCCCTAGTGATAGCACACGGCAGGTGCGCAGGAGGGGAGCCCAGTAGGAAACAAGAGCTCCAAGGGTGAATTTTTAATACTGTTTTACTATCTTCAGGGGTTAGCCCAGATTCTGCTGGGCAAGGTCTGTGTTGGCCCCTTCCAAGCAGTTCCACAGTCCTGCAGCACAGCCTGAGTGCTGATGGGTGTCCTCAGGGCCTCTGCCCCAGCTCTGATGGGGACCCACAGTCCTGCCTGACCTCTGAAAGACCTTGACCTGAAAGCAGACTTAAATACCCACAGTGGTGGTCATGCCAAAATGCTGGCCAGGACAGGAGCTAAACTCTCAAGTGAGAATTTCCCAGTTTCCAATCCAGGAGATGCCTGTGTGGGCCCCCATCAGGACAGGAGGCCTGAGCAGAGCTCTCTGGCACAGAGCAGTGAGCGTGCACCTCTGCTGAGAGGGGTCTTTCTTGAATCCACAGGAAACGGGCTTACAGCAAAGAGGCTGTGTACAGTGATAAGCTCCAGCATTACAGCACTGGCCGAGGTGAGTAGAAAGCAGACACCCACTGCCTGACCCCTGGCAAATCGCTGAGTCCAGCAGGCAAATGCTTGGAGCACTCCGTATAGCCAGACTGGCCAGTCCCAACCACAAGCCCCCTGCCAGCCTCCAGGGCCCAGTGGTGCGTCTCTCTGCAGGTTCCCAGGGGCCACAGGCTGCCCGTCACATCTGCAGCCTGCCCATTGTGAACACTCATTGGATGCTTGGCAGGAAGATTATCTCCCGCATTGATAAACCCATATAGGACATAGAATGCAGGGAAAAGATTGGGTTTAGCAAGTCAATGAATCCTGAAATCAGACTCAGTGGGGAAAGATGGAGCGTTCTCTATTAACATTTTCTGCCTTATCTTATCCAGTTGGGCGGCTGGGGAATGTGTTAACCAAATTCACAGATAAGTCAGAGAACCTGAATGTAGGGAATTAAAAAGATAGCAGAGTCTAAGAGGCCAGGGTATTGGGATATCTTCCAAGTGTTTTCTTTTAAGCAGCACCTTTGCAAGTTTTCCTCAGTCATTATCTGACTCCTTTCTTTTTAAAAAACATACATATAATATTTTTATAACTGAAATTTCTCCTTGCCAACTTGCAACATAAAGTCCTGTCAGTCCTTTTATCTGTGTAATTACAGCATTGCAGGACCTGAAAAGCATCCCACTAAGTCAGTTGGCCCACCTTCCCACCTTCAGGAAGCAGAATGCTTAGATCCTTGCTGTGGACATGTCCTGTTTCTAAATCACCCTTTTTGAATTCTGCAGATGCCCTCAGAAATCCGTCCTGGCATATGCTCTGTCACAGGCTTCTCTAAGCCTCATCTCACCTAAATCCCTCTGTTGCAATGTAAGCCCTTTTCTTCCTGATCACTCTGCAGTGAGCATGGAAAGCAGACATCATCTGCACACACCTGTGAATCAGGCTTTCAGTGGGTACTTCTGGGACTGAAAATGGGCTCAAAGGCAAATGTTCTCATGGACCAAACTCCTCCCTTCATCAAGGTCCTGGAGGCAGGAGAGTAATGCCAGGACACTGACGCAGCAGCTTCACCTCAAAGGGGCCTGTGTCCCAGCACAGCCAGTGCTGGTCAGGGCTGCACAAAGGCCACTTTTAGATTTGGCTTCGCTCTCCAGGGGCTTTCAAGCCAAGACCAGGGAACTTCCAGGTGTTTGTAGATGACCAAGTCCCTGGCAGCTGGACTGTGTTCTGGACATCATTGCTGGGAGGGCTGCAGGCTCTGCACGGGCCCAGAGCTGCTGAGGCTCTCTCTTTGGGTCCCAGGCAGCCCCCACAATTAGCAACACAAATTTGGAGTAGGGTTTTAAAGAGAGCAGCCCCATCTAAGGCTACAGGCACAGCTCCTGCAATGCTCAGAGGCCTGTTTGTTCCCCTTCTTTCTGCTCCAGGCCATCCTAGACCTCTTTTTTAGCCAAGTAACTGGGGTCAGAGAGGAACTCCTACAGTGTCCTCTCTCCTTTGCTATGTCCTGGCTCCGTGTCTCACTACAAAATCTACAGATGCTTTTACCTATATTAACCTGTGCATGTACCTGTCCAAGCAGGGGCTTAGCTTCCCCAGCTAGAAAACCAAACCTTTGACTTATCTGTGATTCTAAGTAGAGGTGCCCTTTTGAGGGTGCCCCCTCCAGAGTTACCTGGGGGCCTTTCTCATCTCCCTGCTCCCCGGCGTCTGCCTCAGGAGCCTGACGTTGCTCCTGCTCCCTGCTCTGGGCTGACTCCCTGCCATGCTGAGGACCACTGAAAAGTCCATTTCAGATTTAGCATCTTGTGAACTCTTTAGGTGAAACATTTAGGAATGGCCATGTCAGCCTGAAGGCAGAAGATGCAAAATTAGGTCCGAAGGAAGGAATATCGTTTTAGAGACTGGAGATGCCCATGGAGCCCTAGGAGGGAGGTCCCCTTTTTAAGGCATCAAAAATAACCCCTATCACCACTCCTTGGCCAGAGTTCACAAGGTCCCCAAGCATCAAGTCTGGGTCCACCTTCAAGCCCTTTGGCCACTTCAGCCTGAGATCTGGCCATTGTCCTGCTCTGGAGGGGTGGGCTATGCTGGGCCACTATGTGGTGCCCCCATGCACAGAAATGTGCTTCCAAAGCACTCACATTCCCTTTCTGGGGGACTGTCACTGTTAAGGCCAACAAAAGGAGGTCTCCCTGGTTCCCAGAATCCACAGAAAAACCAATGCCCAGTCTGCAGTATGTGGCCTTACTGCAGCCCGTGAGGATGGGCAAGGACACAGTGTTCACAAGCTGTGAAGTCGCCACTCCCGGCACTCAGGGTGGACACCGAGCTCTGCCCGGACCAGAGTTCGCTCCCTTGGCTGCCGTAGAAGTCTGTCTTCTTTTTAATTCAGTTCACCTTTTGTAAATGTCCTTTCCCTGTATCCATAACTGTTCTCTTTTTATCCAGTCCTGATACCTGGCTCCTCTTTGTTCCCAGATTGTCTAAACTCATGGTGACATGTATTGAATTGCATTAGTGTGTTTTCTCCCATGGGCAGCCGTCCTCTGACTAAAGATAGTACAGTTGGGGAATCACAGTGGAGAATCACTCACTGTACAGCTGGGGAAGGCTCAGCCCATGCACAACAGAGGAGGCAACTCAAGGCCCTGATGGAGGATGCACCGAGCCCAGGCAGGGAAAGGATAGGAATGATTAGTTATGGAAAGCTTATTCTGTGCCATGCATTGGGAACTTTATTCTGGTAGTTCAACTTCAACTCATCTAACCCTGACTACCCCTCTAGGAGGTAGGCATTAATCTAGAAAAGCCAAGTCATCTACCCAGGTCACATGGCCCATAGGTGGTAGAAGTGGACTGCACACCTTGTAAGTCTGGCTGCAGACTTATAAATGCCAACTTGGTGCTAGAGAAACACAGGCAGGTCTTCCCATATTGCTGAAGCTCAAGGTGCCTGGTGATCAGGAACAGGTGAGAATGGGGGGAGAGGACTAATTCCAGGTGTCCTGGTTGATGGGTTGTTTCCCCCCTCTCTAAGTCCCATGTAGGAGACAGAAGGGTCCATTGTGTCTGATCTGAATGTGGGCACATAACTGTACCCGGGCCATCCACACACACATCCTCACTGTGGAGTGTGGACAGCAGCCTGGCACTCCGAGGGCTTCCTGCCCAGGGGGTGACAGAGAGCCTGAAGCAGCTGCCCAGCCTGATTCATGAGTGCCCAGGAGAGCCCCTGCCTCTCTGCCTGCAGGCAGGGTGCGGAGCATCAGAGGGAGGCTGGCAGCCTCTACTCTCCCAGACCCTCCTTTCAAGCTGATGAAATGGCTGAAGGAGAAATAACAGAAATGTTTGTGAATGGAATGCCTTCTCCAGCCCATCCAGACATGGCAGATTTGTTCATGCTGAAAATACAATGTGCTTTCCAGGGCACTGGTGTATGCCCCTCCTCTGCACAGGGCACAGGGAACAGACATGTAAAGGGGGATTTGGATTTGGGTGAAGGGAACAAAAGGGAAGGCAGGATGGGAAGAGGAACTGTGCTGGCTGTGGTGCTGGATGCTTGGATGAAGGACTGGGAAGACTGTGGTTCATGTTCAAGGGCGGGTGGGTGGGAATGTGGGACCCCGTGTCCAGGAAGAGGCCAACTGGTGGTGTGCTCCCATGGCTCCTGTGGGCCGGTTCTCAGAACGTGCTTGCTGGTTGGCTAAATGATGATCCAGGCCAGGGTGGGCTTGGTGATCTACCTTAGAAAAGTTCCAGTCAATTCTACATTTGGGAAATGCTTCCAGGTCCTTACAAGGCTTAGGTAACCAAAGACATGATAGTGGTTGACACTTTACTGATTTCTAAGATTGAAAGAAGTGTGTAAGTGTGGGGAGAAAAACAGGTAAGGGCCTGGTAAGGGATCAAGGGCTTTCAGAGCCTAAAAGAACCATCTCCATCTTGCAGGCCACTGCAGATAGAACCACAGAGCTGCTATTATTAAGCTTTGAGAAAAACAGAAACAAATAGGGTATTTGTCCCAAGACTGTAGACCAGCAAAAGCTCTAGTTTTCAGATGGGACATGAGGACAGCACACTGAGATTACGAACTAGAGGAGTGGGAGCTTGGTCCCTGGCAGTCGCTTGAAGGGACTGAAGCGGTTGGGTTCTAGGCATTCAAAACCAAATTCAGGATCACTGGGAAACATACAGGGTTATTAAGAAAAAATTGGGGGGGCCTCATCTTGTTTACTAGGGTTATACATTTAGTAAATTCAAGAGGAACTGCAGATGTAGTGAGTTTTTATTTGGGCAAAAATATCTGATCATCCCCTAAGGGAAAACATTGTAACGTGGGCACAGCACTTCTCTTCAGACCAAGAGCAAGTGGGTTAGTGACTCTGTCAGCCAGAAAGGAAGTCACTAGTTTTGTTCTAGTCCTGGTCTAATTCAATCTCTTCTTTGTTTGATTGTGTTTTAAATTCATGAGTCAGGTGCAAGCCTGCAGATGCTTATCAAGTTTGTAGGTAAAGTTGGAGAGCATAACTAACACCATATAAGACAGAACCAAAATTTGGAACTGTCTAACAGCTTTGAATGCTAATTTTAAATCTGCAAGACAAGATGGTAATGAGATCAATCTAGACTGTAATGTTCAGGTTAAAGCAAAACTAAAGCAGTACAAAAGGAAGAGACCTGACTTGCTCTTCATGTGGAAAAGACATGTAGGTATTTCACTGACCACATGCTCAATATGAGTGATACATAGCTGATTAAAAAGCTGTTACTGATACAAAAAAATACTACTAGTAGCCTCCAATTTTGAGCATTTATCGTATTAAGCATTTTACCTGTATTAACTAATTCAATCCTTGTAATTGTCTCATGAGGTAGATTTTTCATGTGAAGAAATAGCCTCAGAGAGGACTTGAATTAGCCCTTGAATTGGTGATTTGCAAAACAAGGTTTTCAACTCAAGTCTGTCTTACTCTCATTGCAATTAAAGTTTGGATCAGAGGAGGTGATACACAGACGTGCTGTCCTCCATGCTGGAAAGAACACGTCTAGACTATTTCAATAAGGAACTTGTCAGCAAAGCAACCTGCCCATGGGGGGTGCCAAGAACTGATCCATTACCTCAGAGACTTGGAAATGCCAACTCGGTGCTGGAGAAACACAGGCAGGGATCAAGCATAACATCATCTTGCTGTAGGAGAGGAAATGCTGCCTCTGTGCTTTATGATGTGAAATGGGGCCATCAAGTGAAAGATCAAAGTAGGCATCGAGTCAGTGTGAGAACAGCCCTCCCCAGACTGGAGCTGTCCAGCACAGACTCAGGCTGCTTGGTGGGGGGGGCAAGCTCTCTGTTCCTGGAAGCATTTAAGCAAAGACCAGGTAGCTATCAGTAAAGGATATTGTAGAGTGGATCCCTACTTTAGGTGGGTGACTGGACTGGATTATACCCAGAAACACAGAGCCCCAAGATTCCACACTTAGCTTTCTTGACTCTGGGTGGTAGATGTGTTTCAAAACATAGAGGACACAGCATCCAGCCTCCTGGAAATCACCTTAGGCACCAGGGTGAATGTCAGGTGTACCCCCTGATGGAGGGTAACAGATCTTGGAAATTTGGCTGCCTCTTCTGGAGGTAACAGGAGCATTAGTAACTGATTATATGTCAATGAGGGCCTCTGGGGAGAGGAGAAAAGGCCCAGCTGCAAAAGGTAGCAGAGTTTTCAGTGGTTGCTTATTAAATGTCAAATAAATTTAATGAGCTAGATTCACCGTGTGTCTGCTGCTGGCTGTAAGCCAGACCCTCTATAAAACACACTAAATCTTTTAGTCCCAAGTTCCTTGGCTATTGTCATTGGTTTTCTGGTAGGACTTCAGAAGCCCAGAACAAGTGGTTCTTGCTTGGAAGGACCTGCCTCTCCTGGTTGTGATACCCACAAAACAGGTGGATATATTCAACTGTTTCTTGATGTATCTTCCTTAATACCAAGTAGTCTGGAGCCCACTTTCCTTCTCCTGGAGACACATATGAGGCAATACCTTAAGAACAAATCTTGAAACATGGTGAAACTCCCAAACAGAAGGTGGAAGGAATATCCTTCTCAGATCCATGCTTTCCCATTCAGGCTCCTTGCCCACTTTAGATTCTTCCTCAAGCCCTGGCTGGGTGCCCATGACCTCCACTCTTTCAGGGAAAAAGACAAACACCCATTATCCTGGTCTTGGATCTCAAAAGCAGGTGGAGCAAACTGTTTCTAGTGCCCATCAAGCTTTCTGGATAGGTTTACACCAAGAATCTGCGCTATCTCCAGCCCAGTTACGTCACCAGCTTCAACTGCCACCCATGTGCCTCCTAAATCCACAACTCTGGACCTGGTCTTCCAGCTCTGTTTCCATTCTGATTCCCGACTGAATTCTAGGCACTTGCAAATTTTTATCTGTGCATGCAGACCTCCCTGACAGCAGGGTCTCTCTCAGGGTCCATTGCCTGCTGAGGGTTCCACCTCATTCCAGAAATCTTGGCATTGGTTTGGATTCTTCTCATCCCCTAACTCCCCATCTTTAATTGCTCACCAAATGCTATCAGTACTTCCTTTGAAATCTCTCTTGCCTCTTCTGCTACTCCCATTGCACTCTGGTTGAAAATTCTGTTATCCTACACCTTAATTACTGCAACAACCTCACAGCTGTTTGCTCAGCCGCCGGCCCCTTCCCCACAACGATGCATGTGAACGTGGCAGCCTGCCAGCGAAATGAACTCCCCAATGCCTTGCTCTGTGTGCATCCTTGCCTGCTGAGGGAACAGTTGTCAGCTCTGTGTGTGTGATGGCATCCATCTGAGTGCCTTCATTTGGTAGTCAAGGCCCTCCCATTCTAGGACAGCAGTGCTATTCCTTCACAGACCCTCTTCCCTCCACTTTTAAGCTGGTCTCACTCTTCTCGAGCATGCAGTGGCGGGCCTCTCTCTGAGCTATGCCTTCTGACACTCCAAGCTTCTTCCCCTGCAACGCATGACCATGTGGCTTGTCCCTCCAGGATAAGACTGGCATCCATACTGCTTCTCTGGAGAATTTCTGCAGCATTTACAGCTTGTTTCCATGTGTAGGCTCCTCATCCTAGACTCTCCAGCACTATTCCCCAGTTATTTCATGTCTTCATCGCCTGAAGAACTTCAAGAGCTTTGCTTTTCCTGTGGCTTCCTAGCATGGTGTTGTTTGAGTGTCTAGTCAGTGTTGAGAAAAATGAGGGATGATCCATGTACTGTGGCAGAAGATTGGACAAAGCCCCTTCCAGGGACTGCACTTTTTGTGCTTCCCTCTTATGCTTAGCTATTCAGACCAAATTTAGGTGAGTCATGAAAATGACAGTCTGCCTGGGATCCAGAATGGGGTACAAAGGAGCAAACGTCCCCCTTTCTCATGGCACTGTCATACCTGCTGGCACACAAGGTGTCAGTAACTGAAAGCAACTTGTTGCAGCTTCTCCGGAAGCATCAATGGAATTCCAGAGATCTCATGCCAGCAGGAAGGCACTGGGCTCTTCCTGCCACCGCTGAAGCCTCCTAGGCAATCATATCCCTCAAGATGGTCCTGGTACTAGTTCTGTACTTTCTGAATGCACAAGAGGGCTGATGGGGAGCATTCAGTCTTCTACTTCAGCTTTTAATTCCCAAGTGTCACCTACTGTTTAGAACTGGCCCTTGTCCAGCCCACGTCTGCTCTGTCCTGAGACCCCAGCACTTCTCAGTAGGTCTAGCCAACCCTTTAAATGCACCCACACACCTGCCAGCATCCCCAGAATTTGTCTCAGCCTCTTCACTCTCGAGAACACCCTGATCTGCTGATGTGGGGCCTCTAACAATGGCCAGGAATTTCTTCTGCTTCGAGGAAGCTCTGGGTAATGGCTAAGCCATTCTCCCCAAACTTAACATACTTAAAGCCTTGGCTCATGTTTGAGATTTGGCAGATCTCCCGGGACTGTGGTCCTGTAGGCAGTCCAGGCTGCGACTCCAGCCATAGTGTAAATGGATTTTGAAGTCGAAGAACAAATACCTCTGCAAATTAAATCTTTAATAGAAATTAGCAAACTAGAAGATCATAAAATTGAAAATATTTTTCCTCTCTCAAGGAACTAACAATCAGAAGTTTAGATCCATGCATACCACTTTTGTGCCAAAGGTATGTAACCTATGTTAAAAATAATAAAAATAATCAGAAACTGTAAAAGATTATACATATATAATATGGCAATAATACTGTAAGGCACTGTACAAAGCATTATAAAATATCTTACATTATAGAGCTATATTACATCTGATATTATTATTACTGCCACTAATGATATTTCCCCAACACTCACAATCTGAGAACATTTCCTGAGCCCTGTCTCCAAATGTTTGTCTATGCCTGACTCTGCAGCTGACTTGAATTCCTTGTTCACTGTCTGGTGATTCATTGCACTAAATACCATTTTCCTGATAATTAAAAACTGCTCACTGGCAAGTGGGAGCCGGAACAGGCTGATGCAGGATTTATGCAGAAACACAAAATGAACCAAAAGACAAATGACCTGTTCTGCCTAGCTAAAGGCATTTTTTTCCTCATCATCTTCTGGGACTTGAGAAAAGCTAGCAGTAATGCAGGAGAGAGGTCTGGAGAAATGTGTTCCTCTGAGACAAGGTAGATGCAGAGGGAGCCATTACGTGCACCTGCTCAGCCAAATCACTCTGTGGTTTAGGACCCAAGGATCCAGCCCCCAGCCTCAGGACTTAGGCAGGACTATTTCCTAGGTCAGCCCTAACAGACCTAGTTAGAGGAAAAGCACCGAGTTGGGGTTCAAACTTTTGTTACACTTTTGATTCCAGTTTCCCTTCCTCAGTTTAACAGTGGCATCCTCAATTTCAGGGAAAACAAGTACTGACCCTACTGTTGCATAGAGGTGTAGAGGCAGGGCTTTCTAAACTGACTTCATCACCACCCCAAGGCTTCTGCAGCCTCTTTAGCTTCTTTGGAAAGGCTTCAGTGCTGATCAGAACCCTTGCCCCAGAAGAGCAGCGGGGACATCGTGTGCATGCACACAGACACACACACACGCACGCACTCCTTAATTCCATAAACGAGGGAGGTAGCAAACCTCTCTTTTTGAATAGACTATTCCCATCATGAACACATCAACTTTTTCCCATTCAGGTGCACTTAGTTGCCCATTTCTGGCCTGAAAGGATTCTGACACTATCAAGATATGAGCCATTCCCTTCTGGGAATAGCTCCTTCCCCGAACTGATGGGGGCCAATATCTGTACAGCTCATTAACTCAGAATCCTTTCTCATTCATCCTTATATATGTCTTTACATGCAAGCCATTCATTATGGCACATTCTAGATTGTTTAATTAGTTTCCCTGGGAGGGTTCCTGTAGGACAGCTTAACATACATTGTTCAAAAGCACTTGATCTCAAATAACAAGGTAGTTATGTTTAAAGTAACTAATGTAACCCTAAGTGGCTGACATGCCCCAATGCTCACCCCACCCCATTTCTTCTTCCTACCTTCCCAAACACTTCCTAGAACAATTTCTTGAAAATCATCGTGAGTGTATCAATTCATGAGCTCCCCATACATCCTGCACTGTGCTAGGTAAGTCACTTGCAATAAATATCACACCCCCACCCCGGGAGGGAGGTATTTTCTCCTCCACTGGCAGAGGAGAAAATAATGATAAGAGATGTATGAGGGCTCACTGCAGTATGCCGGGCCAGTAAGAGGCTTTGGGGTTCTGATCTCCCCTACGGGCCCCAGCTGAGCTTTCAACCCCTCCCTTCCCCGCACAGAGCACATTGATGATGCCCACCTACTGTTGTTTGCCTTCCACTGGCCTCCTGGACAGACCTCATCCCTCCAGCACCCAGGGCCACCTGCCTCTGGCAGCGTCTGCCCTTCTCCCCTAAGCACCGCTCTGGCTCTGGCGCCTCCCCTCCCACCTGCGCAGCAGGTAACGCAGCCCCCAACCAGTGCCTGATGCAATGGGGAGGAGTGCCACAACTCCCTCCACCCTGGGGCGGGCCCGCTCTGAAGCATGTGAGCATGTGGTTACCTGCTCGGTCCGGGAGCTTCGCTGGGGGTGCGTGCCTCCTCTAATTACCCCCAGGGCTAAGTAGTGGAGAGCACACCTTAGGTAGGCTGCCTTCCTCACTCACCTTCAGGGACTTCTTGGGATCACTTCCCAGATGAGCCACTTGCTTTTGAAACCTCACCCCAGGACTGCTGCTTGGCGAGCCCCAACTATGACTGCCTGGAGAGGCGGACCTGACATCATCAGACACTTTCAGTCTGGCTGCAGCCCTTCTTTCTCCTCCCTTGTTCTCCACACCAGATGAGAAAAAGATGGACCCCATCTCTATTTTCTCCTTAGTTCACTGTTAGTAAAGTAGAGCACCCCCCTTTCTCTCTCTCTACATTCCCCAGGAACTAGAATGTTCTATATAAAGGATTTCTCTATTTACTTTGTCCCAGTTTCAGTCAGGAGATTCGAAAGTCACCATCATCATCCCCAAGTTCCCTGGAACATTCTAGGATAGTATTGACCATCCTAAAGCGAGCCATCTAGCATGCTGGAGAGATCTCACTTAATGACTGGGAATAACCTGTCTTTTCAGGGAAAAAGAAATGCTGGGCATGGCACCTGGCTCTTTAGCTTTTAAAATTAGCCTCCTTCAATTCTTTGCTGTGTCGTCCTTCCCTTTGGATTGTACTCTAGCCCTTCCAATCCTTGCCTGAATTAGTGACCAGTTTGGGGAAGCTGTAGAGCCACCATTTGGGGGAAGAAAAATGTTAAAAAACCAGATCATGCATGAAGGGCAGGGGGGTCCCTAGACAAGAAACCGCAGTCGGGGGGGGCGCAGCCCTGAGAGGTGGAGCTCAGGGCACCTGAGGTCCAGCTTCAGCTTTGGGGCCCAACCCTTGGGCTTTCCTAGAGCCGTCTGCCCTGCGGACCTCACTCTTCCATGAAGCAGACAGAAGCAGCCGGCAGGAGAGGCTTCTTTTCACAAGGATGCCACGTGAGACCATGTTGTTTAGCTTTGGAAGCCCTCCCTGGCCTACCGCACCACCACCATGAAAACAACTTCTATACTTTGCCTAATGACACATCAAACATGTTGAAAAATTACACTGGGAATGAATCCATTTGTTTCTTGGGCTCCATTTCCTTTCTTGTCCCCTCTCCTTCACTTCCCGAATGTACTTTTTCTGCAATGACAATTCTCTGTTTTGTCCCCATGCACACCTATTTATCTTGCCGCTGTAAACATCAGTGACAGAGTCTATATTCCTTATGTATTCCTTATTCACCATTTTATTCGTTTTTCATACTTCAGTGTGTCTGAAGGCATGGGGGTTCAAGTGTTATTTTTCTTTCATTCCACCTCATTTTTTTCTATGTAGACTTTGCTCTTTTCTCTATCAGTATTTTTTAAGCTTTTCTCTTCACATTTTCTCTTCTAGTATTCTGTCTCGGCACTTACATCTTGAGGTTTTTTTAACAGCAATTTCTTCTTTTAATCCACCCCCATCTCTCTTCCAGCCTTGGACACAGCCGTCTGTTATAACCTTAACCGTGGCCTCTACTCAGGGAAGTTGTCAAGTTGATAAATATTGATATCTACCCTACCATTTTACCACCACTTTTCTGCTAATGCATTTGGTTGGCATCAATCAGCTTCTTTGCCTTCTGTGAGCGTCTGGTGTGGGAACTGGTCCCGATCTGTCACTTATAAGTAATCTGCTCCACATTTCATCAAGAGCTCAAAAAGAGAAGAAAATATGGAGGAGAAGTAGAGGACAGAGAACCAGGCTAGTGTGGCCCAGAGGGAAGGGACATGGGAAGCCTGGCAAGGCCGAGAGGCAGCCTGGTGGGGAGGAGAGACACCCCCGCATCCCCCCACCCCGCCCGCGCCGCGCGCCTACTGCTGGGGAGAGCAGCCGACACCTAGTGACCACGTGCCCTCTTCGGGATGTTAACCCTGCTTATCTCCTCCAATAAGGCTCCCCAGGGATGAAGATCTACATCGATCCCTTCACTTACGAGGACCCCAACGAAGCTGTCCGCGAGTTTGCCAAGGAGATTGATGTATCTTTTGTGAAAATTGAAGAGGTCATCGGAGCAGGTATGGCTCTCCCTTCCCCTGATTTCTGTTCTCTTGGTGTCCAAACGTCTTCTTCCCACCGCTCCAGGTGTTCTCTTTCAGCACAAAAAGGCATCCCATGGGGAGAAGGGGGCTCCTAACACCTTGCCCCGCAAAAGATGAATCCGAACCATCTACAATCTGTGTCTAGGGATCTTTGAGGGGCTTTAATCATGGCAGCCAGGCCTGTTTGGTGTCATGCAGAAGTCAGCTGTAGTTTTGAAAGATTCAGAAATAGCTCTGGAAATGGACCACAAAACGCAGATAAGGAGATAGATGTAGCGTACTCAACTGAGAAGACTTTGAAAGAAATATAAATTTTTAGAAGCTGGACCTACCTTCCCACTCACGATAATGTTATCTCCGTGTCTTTGGGCCAAGATTTCCTCCCATACTTTCGGTTGCCCTTTTCCTATATACATACATTTGGAGATAGACAAAATGAATTGGAGAGACCACTCTTTCCAGAAGAAATCCCACTCATGACAGTATATCTTACAAAAGTTTTATGATATGGATGGTAACACAAGGCAAATTTCACAACCAAGAAACAGATGCTCTTGTCCATCTTACTTCACTGGCATAGAGACCCAGCCCAGCAGAGCACTAACTGCCTGAGGTGCTCTCAGGACATTCTACTTGAAGACTGATCTAGAATTTTCATCGTTCTTCCGTGGATCAGTAGTTGAGTCAGTTTGCCAATTAACCCAGCCCTACTCATGTAATTGTGTAAAATATCCCCAATTATCATCACCTTATAAATAATATCTTTGCTGTCTCATCTGCTGCTTTTTGAATCTTCTTAGAAGATGCATTTGTTTTGTGTTCTCTTACTTTGATTTTCTTCTACAACATTCTATGTCTTTTTTCTTCAATTCTTATGACTATTGTTCAAGCTCTGTTTGCTCATGTGCTGTAGTCTTTCTAGCGTCTGTGTCTGGGAGTGCTTTATTCAGGTCAACATTTGGAGAGACACAGAGTTGCCTCTTCCAGTAATATTTTCAGATAATAAAATATGTTTAGTCAAAGTCTTATAGACAGCCACTTCATATATTATCTTTAGGGGGAGAGTCACTATCCTTCCATTCACTGACTCTCTTAATGCACTGAGGGTCAGAAAGCCATCTGTGAAATTGGAAGTCACATTTGAAAGCTCGCCCCATTAGGCCATCATATTCATGCTGTTTTCCCTCTTAAAGAGCCCCAACCTTATGGCACGACTGCCTTGGGTGCTGGGACTCTCCCTGCCGGGACACGCCACTCTCCTCCCACCACCCCTTTAGGAGTTCCAGCCAGCTGGCCATAATCTGATCCACATGAGTCTATACCTATTTCCCATTGACTTTCATTAAGTATGTTACTGAACCACGACCTTCACTTCTGTGCAGATAATTTTCTTTTTCCTCCTTAGATGCTGACATATTTAAGGATCATGCCTTGGAAGGCTAGACACCAACCAGATAAACTGGATTACTCTTAGGGGCTCAGATTTCTCCAGTATACTTGAAAGTGTTGGGGAGGCGGGCTCTCAGTCCTGAGCCCTGCCCCACGTTATTAATTGTTGTTATGTCATGTGGTAATGGTGCTAGTGATTTTAATGTTGTTATTTATGTCATGTGCTTAGAGCAATGTGCTCTGGACTGCATTTCATCACAGGGAGCACCCGTCAGCCCCCGCCTGCCTTTGTCAGGGGAGACATAAAGAGCCTTCTCACTTTATGACCCTGCCAGGGAGTTACACTTTGGGGCGAGCACACCAACTGCTGGATGCCTATAAAGGGACAGTCGCTGGCCCTGCTCCATCCTTCACTTTCCATTTTTGTATAGCCTATGCTGATGCTGCCATGTGTGTCCATTCTGCTCAGAGAAGGTCACTCTTCTCAGTGCTCACGTGGGACTGGGGAGGGATTAATACACTAAGCAGTTTGCAACATGGGATCAAGGCCTCTGCCCATTGCTGCTGACCTCCCTCTAGCAGGTCTCCTCATGATTCAGAAATTCCAGAGCTAATCCTTGTGGATATTAATTCACTAGGTGTAACTTGATGCGGTTGTAAGAGAAGACATTCCTGGCTGGAATCAATCTCTCTCCATTCTCCAGTTCTTTTTCTCCTGTCTTCACTCTTGTGTCTCCCACACCCTGCCTCACTGAGACTGATTTCATTTTGTGCTAGAAGAGCTGGTGGGGAGGTTGTGTTTTAAAAAAAGATTTGTGTAAGGTAAAATTTATACAGTGTAATTGGCAATATTTCTCTAAGCTGCCTGACAGATTTGGAGCAGGGAGCAAAAACCTGGGTGCAAACAGTAACAACACACACAAGGCAGAGTCAGAAGCAATTTGTCCTTCCTTTGCCTGTTTTTCCTTCCTTTTTTCCACTAACAAGCTCTCACTGAATACTTCTTGCATGCTGGATGCGGAGTTCCAGATGTGAACCAACGGCTCTCCGCCTCAGAGCTCTAGCAGTCTTAGAGGGAAAGAAGCCATGTGTTCACTATTTCACACCATCCACAAAACAGGCATATACAAAGTTTTGGACCAACACAGAGCAGTATTCAGCTCCTGTTCTGGGAAGGGATGGGGAGATCAGGAAGGCTTCACAAAAGTGATAATCTTTTGCCTGATCTTTCAAGGAGGAAAACTAGTAGAAAAAAAAAAGTGCTAGTTTTTGTGAAACGCATTAGTGAATAAGACAGTGACAGAAGAAGGAAATGAGCACAACCTTCTAGTAGCAGTATGCTGGAGCCAGCTGGCCCCCACTCACAAGGGCCAGTGGTGTCCATTTCTTTCCAGCCCCATGTTCAGCGACTCTATGCTGATAGCCTGACATCAGCCATGGTAGGAGTATTTACGCCATAGGAATTGACAAATGCTGGAAATTAGGGGGTATTTGTCTCTTTGTTTCTTTGCTTTCTGGAGTGCTGGTAATTAAACACTTACTAGCACACCCCAGCCTTTCAGACTATTGAAGGTTATTTCAAAGAGGTTGCAGAAGATCTGGCCTATGCCTGCTGAGTACAGAACCAGAAGAAAGGGTTACATTTTTTGCAAAGATTATGGGTAGAGTTCAAGAAGATCCTGGATTGGATCTTCTTGCCCTGCAGGTGTTATTGTCTAACATGCACACGAAGCCACTCCATAAGAAGGTAGGTGGGTTGAGAGCTAACCTTCCTGATCACTGGAGAATCAGTCTGAGGCCTGTGCTATGGATTTTATACTATAAAAAATGATGAACTCCTGGGGGCTTCTGAGCTAGGTGGATGACTGGAATGAGGCTCTGGGGAGAGAAATCTGATAGATGCTGTGTTTGGTTTGGACTGGAAGGGGTGATGCTAGGGCATGGAGACCAGTTAGGAGGCTTTGCTTGGCGATGTGGAGAGGATTTGAGGTGGCTGATCTAGGGTGATAAGGAAGGACACACTCAAATGACTCAGCTGATCTAAACTGGATTGTATGCAAACGTGCTAAATGGAGTGACTGGGAGCTTGGCGACTGGAGTCAATGGGAAATCAGCTTGAAGCCCTTGAAGGGAGAAGAAGGCTGCCGGGACCCAGGGTGCAGTGAGGGGTGATGTGCATGAGTGAAGGCCAGAAAAGGGAAATCTAGAAAGTGTGAGGCCGAAGAATTGCTTTAACTGCTGAAGCTCCTTTTCCAGTTGTTGAGGAAGTTGAACAAAGGTATACATACAAGATACCTGCAAGTGAGGTGCACCTCCATTCAAGAAGACTGAGCTGTCATTGACCCATTAAACAGTGTGTAATTATTTGTTTAACACCCACCTTTCATTACCAGGCTCCAAGTTCCATGGGAGCGAGAGAACAGAGTGGTTTTGTTAGGTCCATGCCTAGGCTGGTATGTAGCACCCAGGTGCTCAGTTTAATATTTGTTCCATATGGTTGAATGAAAGTAGATCCTTGGGGGTAAAACATAACAGGGATAGAAATTTGGAGAAAAGGGTAGAGTTTGGGAGAATGAGAGAGTCTAGAGAGAGGTGGAATGAGATTATGAGCCACTTAGTGCTCTTAAAGTGACCCAGTGGAATAAAGGAAGGCTGACCCCTCCTCTTCTCCCTGCAGGTAATGGGTATTATTGGAGTCTCTTTAGAGAAGGCAGCAGGCCATATGGTGTCTTTAGAGGATACCAGTTCTTTGTAACCATGAATCTAATAGGAGTTGCCTCCCAGGTCAACTCCAATACATTGATTAATTCAGATCAGCTTGATCAGCACATTTACTCAGAGCATAAATCAGGGCTGCCATTTACAATGGAGCCTTGTAGCATTATAGCCTGAACAGCATTCGTGGGTTGTGCAGTGTGTAACCTGTGTAACTGTATGCAGCAGCCCTGAGCATGCCTGTCAAGTACATGAAAATGTAGGGCTGTCACCAGAAGGTGTCTTACAGGGGACTACATGGAAATTGTGTTTTAATGAATAAATACACTCTCCTCTGACTCCAGCAACTGTCAGTTCAGCATTTCCACAGATGGCTTATTGTGAGGAAGAAAGAGGCTTGTGGTGAGAGGGCTGGATGAAGAGATTGTGGAGAGGGGATCTGTGAGGTGGCAGATGGGAATGGAGCAGGCAAGATCCACCCATTCTCTCTTTGAAGAAGTGGATGGGTTTCTTGGGAGTGATTTGGTAGAAAGGCCCTGTCAGCCTGACTCTCCTGGGCTCATTCAAAGTGAGGGTGAGAAGTGTGAGGGTAGCCTCATACGAAATAAGTCACAGCAGGAAGGGTTTCCAGAAGAGGAAATCAAATAGTTGTCTTCAGCCATTATAAATAAAATAGCTGGCATGTATTGAATACTTACCCTGTATATACTTTATAAACATTGCCTCACTCAATCCTCCATATAGCCCTGTGAGTTAGAGTGTGTGTATGCGTGTGTTTAAACTGGGGAGAAATCAATATTCTGAGTATAGCTTGCCAAAGGTTGTGCTGCCAGTTGAGTTAGTGATAGAGCAAGAATTGAAACCCAAACATGGTTGCTGGGGTCTGGTGAGTGTAAGCCCTGCACCACCTGTCACTTTGGTTACTGTTCTAGACAGAAGCAGCTAAGCGTACAGGTACCTTGTTTCTGATGGGAAATGATCTAGCAGCTGGAAGATGCAAGCCTCGTTGCTGGGAATGAGAGGACACTGTCCTAGAATTTATTGTATGCATATGGTGGTGCTGCAAAGATGTCTCACATTCCTTGGAGAGGACATGTTCTTCCTGGAATACCCTGGTGTCATCCTCCAATCTTCCTCTTCTAGTATGATGGGTTAACTGCTGTAAGGCCAACAATGAGCACCAAGATGCTTAATATTTTTAATTATACATCCTTGCTTATATTATGAAAATAACAAGTGATACATGGGTATGTGGTTGGCTAATGACCACAGACAGCTACAAGAGAAGAAAACCAGTCTGCTATCACCATCCAGGCATTAAACATCATGGATGCCATGGCTGTTAAGCAGCTTTCATCTCATCTGCCAACTCTGGTAGTCTGCTAGTGAGCACCTGGAGAACTCTGCTGAGAAGGAGGAACAGGATCGTGATCAATTAGTAATGTCTGTCCTGGGCACAGGGCTAGGAAGTAGTGGAATGCCTGCTGCAGTTTTACTATCCCTGGCTAGCCATAACCTACATGTCTTGCACACGCTAGTATGATAAAACTTGCTAGAAATCATACTTTAAAACCTAGTTTAAATATATTCTTTAAAAGTTCCTTTTCTTGTGGAAGCTTGAATTAGTAACTAGAAGCTCTGCTTTCCTTCTTTTCCACCCGAAGGCAGTTTGTGACTTCAAAATGCTGCTTAAAAAAAAAAGGAGTGCAGTGGAGTATAGATTCACACTGCACACAGCCAACAGCTACTGCCTGAAATACCTGCTGGCAGGTCGGCTGTTTCATTTTCAAAAATTGAAAATTCTTTCCTTCTGATTTTATATATAATAGTTGAGGCATTTAATGCTGCTGAACCACTTTTTCTCTCTTCCTCATTTTGTCAGGGAAGATGCAAAAAAGGAACTGGCAAGAAGCTGAAACTTGCAGGGAATATTGTCAACAGCTGTCAGGAAGGACAATCACAGAAACTGGCTCTCTTACCCTTAGTGATGGCCTTGAGGGGCTGTGGCTCTCAAAGTTGAGCCACACATCAGAGTCACCTGCAAGCATGTTAGAACCTACGTTCCTGGGCCTTACCTGCTGAGCTTGTGCTCCAAGTGGGTTGAGGTGGAGCGCAAGAATCTGCATTTTCTAAACAGTTCCCAGGTGATGCCGACACTGTGGGCTGGAACCACACTTTGAGTTCCACTGCTGAGAGCCACAGTTTGGTCCTCAAACTGGCCTAAAGCTAGAGTTTGGTCCTAACCAAGGGGAGGTTTGGCTGTAGGAGAGGCTCCAAGATCAGCTGCAAAGATAAGTGCCAATCAAAGTCCAGCCAGACCAACATTAGGCTGGCTGCAATTACTGTCAGTAAAGGATCTGAGTAGAAAGAATCAACTGTACCCATTGCTCAGCCATTTCCTATAAGCCTCTATTTTAAATCTAAGGTAAATGCTTGAGTTGTTGACATTATTTTTAGGGATTATGAATTTTTATTAAAAATGGAAAATGAATGGCCATGGTTTGGAGCCAATGTAAAAGGAAGCTCTTTAGAGTTGAGACCATGGCAAATCAAAGCATCAAATATCATGAGTTCTGGCCTTATGAAAAAAGCAAAAATAGTTTCTTGAGAGTGGTATTTGAACCTGAAGCCAAAGATACAGGTGACAGAGTGTCTTAGACTGTAAGCAACAGATTGTAAACAACACAAAGCCTTAACTTTCTGTTTGTTACTAATAACAGCAATACCCACTGACTCCCACTGCCTGTGAGGCTGTGGAGGTGCTAGAGGGCTAGAGCTCCAGGCTTTTGTACCCTAAGCTTACCTGGGGACACCCCCATGCCCAGATCCCTGGCAGCACGACCTCCCCACTATCCCTGGCAATGGCCCTACTGTGTGTTGGGTTAGCCTCCTTCAAGTCCCACTAGGGTGCAGAATTCTACCTCCTCTCTCCCTTCTCTCTTCCAGTACACCCCAGGACCCTGGCTTGTCTTTTTCAAAGCACCACCACACGTGTCTCCAACACTGCAGTTTTAAAGCATTTTCTCATAGACTCAACACCTATTAGGGCCCAAGAGTCGATCATTTCTTTTTATTCTATAGAGCTAAGGAAGCTGAGCCTGGAGAAGTGAAGGCCCAAAGTCAGGCGGTGGGCTGCTGTAGACAGGAACGTCTTCCTCCACTCCCTGCCTGAGTTTCCCGCCCAACTACACTGGCGGGCCCCTTAATCACAGTGTGGAGCACTGCCTTGAGTGAGCACTATGGATTAAGTGACTTCCTTTGCAGTTGGTGCTCTGAAAACCCTGCGCTTGGAGAATATGAAGTCATTTCTTTGCCAAATAGGAGAGGAGCTATTTTTACAGAATCACTGTTCTTCAAGCCACTGCTTTCCAATGATTACAGAGCAGATTTCTGAGAGTGGTAATCCTGCTGCCACTGTAGTAACTGATTACAAAGCCCATCTCTCCCTTCCCAAGGATACCATCTTTTTTGAAAAAAAAAATTCATTTTTTTTAGAGTAATTTTAAGTTCACAGCCAAACTGAGTGGAAGATGCAAAGATTTCCCATATATCCCCCACTCCACATGTGGATAGCCTCCCGTGTTACCAATAGCCCCCACCACAGCATGGCTACACTGGTTACAGTCGATGAATCTACCCTGATACACCATAATCACCCAGATCCAGAGCTTACGTTAGGGCTCTCTATGCTGTTCCATTCTGTGGGTTTCAGCAAATATATCATGATGTGTATCCACCATTATAGTTTCATACAGAGTGGTTCTACTGCCCTAAATATCAGGAGAGAACATTTTTATTTTATAATCTTTAGACACTTGTCTTGTCAGTGGGTTTCAGTCCTCGGCAAGTTTACTATGGACTCATTGAGACCAAGGAATGACAATGGAACGTTCTTGGGGTGAAAGGGTTATACCCAACTTTATTCCCCCGGTGTCAGGTCAATTACTAGAATCCTGTGCACTCAGTGTGAGTCTGCATACAGCAAGCCTGTCTCTGCCTCTGGGCCTCTCTACCCCTGCAGCTGTCTCAGTTTCTGTTCTCGGTGCTGCCACCACTCCGACCTCCACTATGCTCTCCTGCAGCCTTACAGTCCTGCAGCCGTGTCACCCAGAGCACTAGGAGGAGCTCTTTGTATAGAGTCAATAATAATGTATTGCCCACACATGTGTAGTGAGCTAGCCGACCAGGGCCAGGTGAGAATCCTGGCCATAGGGACCTTCACTTTCTCCACAAGACTATAAGATGAAACCCCTACAGAGGACATAATTTAAAGCGAAAGTATCAGAAGCACCACCCTTGAAGCCCAATCAGCCACAAAGATCAGACAGTGAAACCATTTTGTCAACTGGGAGAGCAAGGTGAGCCACAGCATTGTCTGTAGATCACCTTTTCAAAGGCACACCTTCATTAGTAACTTCCTTCCTTGGCTTCTTCTTTCTTTCCACTCACCTCAGTGAGGCCCGCACTCTGCAACAGGCCCAGAGTGGGATGAGTGAGCCTGTATGCAAGCGCTGCTTTCTAAAGAATTCCAACATGTAGATGTATTCCAGGTACTCCAGCACCTTTGGCAGTTCCCTAATCCACTGGAAATATGGCTGGATGTTTCAGACATGTGGTTCTCAACCTGGCTGCAGATCAGAACCTCCTGGGCAGCCAGGCCTGGTTTCATGGGCCTATCACTAGTACAGTCACCCCAGGTCCCATGTTTAGAAGAGTCCACGCTTAGTTTAATGCTCTACCAATACAATTGTGAAATTTCTTAATAGTTATTAACAAGGAGTCCTGTGTTTTCATTTTGTACCAAGCCCCACAAATTACGTAGCAGTCCTACAGCAACACTCAAATGTGTCCATGCCCAGGCTGCACCCAGGCCAGCCAATCAGGATTCCCAGAGGCGGACCCAGGCCTCTGCACTTTGTAAAGCTCCCCCAGTGATTGCAGGGGGCCACCAGTTTGGGGATCCATGGGGGTAGAGGGGAAGTCCTCAACTAGGGTGCTCATATGTGTGTTGTGGGGAACATCAGATTCTCCTGGAGCATTTTTCCAAACTCCACACACTGATGTGTAGAAACTAATAAATTGATTCCTAAACATTCTGATCCCACCCAACTCCCAGGCAGGAACTTTTGATAAATATGACTGAGCTAGCCCCACTGCTATTGCCATTGCCAAGATACTGAGAAGCTATGACAGTAAATGCACATGGACAGTTAGGACCTGCATCTGGGGTGGTCCCTGGCTTGTGACTTCATATCCATAAGGTCTGTTCTCTGCCACACTGCTAACTGAGCACAGCTACTGAGAGGCAGTGTGGCAGGGAAGGGATGGCATGGACAAGCCTGGCTCTAACTCACAGCTGTGGGGTCTGTGGCATGTTTTCTCTGTGCCTCAGTTTCCCAATTAGTAAAATGAGCATAATAATGCCCAACTTGTGAGGGTGCTCCAAGGATTAACTGAGAGAAGACATACAAAGAGCCTAGCATGGTGCCAAGCACACAGTAGGTGGACAATGCACATTGGTGTCCTACCTCCTCTTGGAGGATATATTAGCACACCTTTCTCCTCACTCTCAACTGTGTCTTTTACTGAAAGAAAATAGAACTCATTATTATGGAAACAAGGAAGAAATACTAAGCAACATCCTTTAATTAGAGTGCTTTTCAAATATGCAATTCATATCCATTCAGCATATGGTTTTTTAATACTTTTTACTAGGTCAAAATGTCAGAGATGACTTCTATATATTTATATGTATATATACATGTGCATGCACATACGCACATACAATAATATACATATGCACATATACTACATACATATGCATGTATATGTATATAAACACACATACATATGCACACATACTATACAAACTCATATATACATACGCACATATATGACAAATCCCTGTTATTCAGTACATATTTTTAAATTTTACTAATTTGAACTAGAAAAGTAACACTTTCATTGTAACAATTCAAACAACATAAAAGTAAGTAAATTTACTAATCTTTGCTCTTCCCTCCTATGCCCTTCCAGAGCAGCCATTTTTAAAATAACTTAAAGTTAAAAATAAACTTGATATGGATTTTTTCCATCATTTTTCTTTTGCATACCCATACACACACCCCATATGGGTATATACTACATATCTCATTCAGTAACTTGCTTTTCTTTTCTTCTTTTTTCAAACAATATAATGCAGACATCTTTTGAAGTCAACATATATCACTTGTCTATGAGTTTTCAATAGCTTGTTGCATTCCGCAGGATGGATGTGCCCTTTGCAACCATTCCCCCGGCTGCGGTCATATGGTGTTAGTCTGTGGAAGAAGATGCTGCAGTAAACAGCCTTTTATAAATTTTAAATACCGGTGCTTCTATATCCTTTGCATAGGGCAGGGATAGAATCTCCAGCAGGCAATAACACAAGAATGGGCAAAGCACAAGTCAAACAAATGATGATAGATATGCTACCCCGACTTTTCTTCACATGCCTACCACATCCCAGGCATTACAGTAGGGTGTACAAGCTAGAATGTGAACGAGACTCAGCCTGACCTCAAGCAGTTCACCAAAGCAGCACGTGATTAAATGTCAAAACCGATGTTACACATGATATACATCTTAGTATTGTGAGGTCCATGGTGAAATCTTCCCAATAGTGCTCAAGCCAACCTCTGTTCCAGCCCTAGATTCTAACAAGTTCCATTGACTCTGAAGCAGTTTTGCATGAAAAGCCTTTTCATGCTACTCCTTTCCAATCATTTTTGCAGGAGAAATCAGAAGAATCCCCAACTAAATCACAGAAGGAATGTTAACTTGCTGTTCTAATGTGGTCAGTAATGTCTAATTGTTCAGTTTGCTCCATTATTTTCTTCCAGGAGCTGAAAGTGAAAACGTTTTCCCCGCAGAAGGCCACGAGGTTCCTGTCAGGCCTTAGACCCATTTCAGTAACACACTTATAAGTAGACACTAACCCGCTTTTCATGAAAGAACTGGAAGTTACAAAACCAAGTTCAGTCATCAAGGAATTTCTGAAAGCACATTTAATGGGATTCAACAGAATTTTTTAAGCAGCTATGAAACAGTGTCACTGAAATTGTTATTACTCTTGGCAATTTTACTGCACGATTGTTTAAATGCCGTGACATCCTTGGAGATGGGCAGCCTGTGTTTGCTTGGAAAAGCCACTTGCTGTTCAGCTGCCAGGCGTGCAGGTAGCTACCAGCCTTCAGGATCTGCCTCCCATTCCCATAGAGGCCCAGGTCTTCCCAGAAACCCCAGCCAGTGGCTGAACATGGTGTGGTGTGAGGGCCTGGCCCTTTCTGGAATGGGCGTTCCTTCCTCTGGAGTGTTGGTTGGCTGGGACTGTCTGCCTGCATCAGCCAGCTCTGCACTGCAGTCTGGGGCTCTCCTGTCCATTCCTGCCTCCTGCTTTCTTTTTATAATGTCAGGTCTGCATCATGATCTGGGCCCCTGGCCAACCCTGCTTCCTCCCCCTGAATCCTGCACAGTGTCTTCTAACTTCCTTTCCTAACTTCTCAGTGTGTGCTTTCTAGGGGGCCCAACAGACACAAACATTTGTGGGGCTTATAGGCACATAAACGCCATCCATCTCATTCAGAGGACTAAAGCACCTGAATGTATCCCTGGCCCTGGGATGTTCATGTACCAGGCTCTGCTAAAAATGACTTATGATTCTGCCAAAGTGAAAAGGACCATTTCATTTCAATTATTCAGCTGGGTCACAAATGAAAAAACCAAACTTGGGGGAAAACAAACCTACATATATTCTCAAATTCCACTTTAGCTGCCCAAACTGTTTCTAAAAACCTAGGTAAGGAAGGTGTTTTAGTATTCTGTGTGTGTTTGCCATGATCTGAAGAGAGACAAGACATCACAGTTACAGTGAGAGAATACTATTTCCATATCTGCCTCTCTCATCACACAATTCCACTTTGAGCACCATTGTTCTTGATAAGCTGCCTCCTCTTGGGGTTCTGCAGACTTGAGAAGCAGGCAGGTAATAATTGCTTTCTTGTTGCAGGAGAGTTTGGAGAGGTGTACAAGGGGCGTTTGAAACTTCCAGGCAAGAGAGAAATCTATGTGGCCATCAAGACATTGAAGGCCGGGTACTCAGAGAAGCAGCGTCGGGACTTCCTGAGTGAGGCCAGCATCATGGGCCAGTTCGACCATCCCAACATCATTCGCCTTGAGGGTGTGGTCACCAAGAGTCGGCCCGTCATGATCATCACAGAGTTCATGGAGAATGGAGCTTTGGATTCTTTCCTCAGGGTAAGAGCAGCTCAGGTGCATGGATGTTGTTGGCTCTGGTGGACAGTGGAGGAGGATGGCTGGGGAGAAGGGTGTGCTTGAAGTAACCTGCCATTGAGGAATCACCTGGTGAAATGCAGGTAGGCATGGGAGACGTCTGTGAAGTTGACAGATTTGTTGCTAAAGTGACAGAACAAAGCAGAGCCTGTGGACCCTTCAGTTGGAGAATAGCATATAGTGGGGCCTCTGGTAAGGGCTTGTGGGATGATTGAGAGTGAATAGAGGCAGGTGAAGAATGGCCATGGACATGTGCATGAATCATGGAGACTGAGGAGACTTGCAGCTGCTATACTGCCCGGTGTGAGTCACTCAGATGCCAGTGGCCATCCCTGCCTTTTCCCCAACACAGCTGCCCTCCCAGCCAGCTCTCTTCATTTGCACGGCAGAGGTAAAACAGGGTTCCCTTTTCTGATGCCTGGGCTGCCTGCCCTCTGAAGAAGGGCTTCTAGGCAGGCAAGGGGAAGACTGTGTCACAAGCATCTGGAGTCACTCTGGGGTTAATGAAGGATTATGACTCCAAACCAAGCTGCAGCAGAGGTAGGGCTTGGAAGTCTGTAAGAGGCTGCTGTCAGGCAGCCCAAAGGGAGCCACACTGGAACCACTTTCTGTGTGTCACAGAGCTAGTCAGAGAGGGAGTGAGCAAGAACGGCCACCATTTATGTTGGAGAAGTGGAAGCCGGCTGAGCACAGGGCAGGGAGCAAGGCCTACCTCAGACCACAGGCTCAGCTGGGGGCTGCTGGGACCCTGAGAGCAGAGGGTGCAGGGGGTAGCATCAGAAAATGGGCTAAGGCCTCTGAGCATGGACTTCAGGGTAATACCAAGTTACAGGCTATGCATGTCACCAAGGCTACCACACAATAGCTACGGCTGCAGATTAAAGCTCCATTCATACAGTTGGGCTTCAAACATTCATGGGGTGACTCCTCTGGTCACACCCTGTGCTGGGAGTGGGCCTATAGTGATGAAAGAGATATTGCTCTAATGCTTTGTAACAAACTGCCCCAACTTGAGTGGCTTAGCACAACAATTTACTTTGCTCATGAACTGCAATCTGGGAAGGGTTCAGGGGGGCATCTCTGCCCTCTGTGATGTCAGGCCTAGAATTGTCTGACGGCTCACTCACTCATCTGTCTGGTGGTTGATGCTGGATGTCAGCTGGCAGTTCTCCATGCAGCCTGCTTGGACTTCCAGACAGCAACCTGGGTGCCAAGAACCAACATCCCAAGAGGGGAAGGCAAAGGCTAGATCAGTTTTGTAACCTAGCCTCAAGTCACATGGCAGCCTTCAACTATAGTGATGGGCCACTCAGATTCTAGGGGAGGAAACAGGCCCCACATGTTGATGAGAGACAGAAACACATGTCTTCTGACACATACGGTGCTGCTCTGTCCCTCTTATAGACTACAACCTGCCACAGGGGTTCCTGCCCCCAGGACCTTAGTGCCCAAAGCTTCCAGCAATCATCAGCCTAGATTATGCTTTTTCTTTCCATGTGTGGAGTAAAGAGGTATCATAAGCAAGAAGAACTAAAATTTTCCTAGGGAAGCCAGATAAGCCTTCAAAGAGGAGGGAGAATGTACCCCACACTGGGGGATGAGGAATTTGGCAGGCAGGGCAGGAGCTGGCAAGTACAGTGGAACAGTGGGACGGTGTGTTCAGAGGAGCAGTCAGCATAGCCTGTTTCGTGACCTTTCAGCAGCTGCGTGATGGCTCCAGAACTCAGACACAGAGCCTGGGGACTGCAGTATGGGAGGGGAGCTCGGGGACTTCGCTTTAATCTGTGTTTGCACATACTGAGGCTACCTTTGCAGGGCAAACACACACTTTTGGCCTCATCTGAGTCATTTGGCAATAGTGGATTTCTTTTGGTGGGGGCTGAGGAGATGGCTGATGCAGATTATGGTGCCCACGTGCTGTGCCTGGTACCTGGTACTGCCCCTGGAGTGTATGGATTGTACCCCAGTACCTACCTCACTAAGCACTTGATAAATACTAGATGAATGAAAAACCATTTCCAATACAAAAGTGTTCAGTAGGAAAGATGCAGTCATCTGAGTGTACATGATCTCTTGTTCTTGTGTTTTCATAATGATGAGGGCCAGCCAGGGGGGGAAAAGCTGGGGTGAGAGAGAAGCCCAGGGAAAAGGAGAGAAAGGATGACCAGAAAGGAGAGGCCAGAGCAGGCAGTGCCAGGAGGAGAGGGGAAATGAAGCATTTCTGACTCCTCACGCGGCATGGAGGCAGGTAATCTATAAATCTAATTTCAGCCAGTACTACCAAACCCTGGAGCATAGCAACATTAATTGATGTATCTGCTGCTTGATAAAATTGAAAAGTAGGTCATCAGTTCAGTTCTGCAGGGTCCATCTTCTGGGAAGTAGTATAATTTCAGGTTCACCATCCAGAGAAGAAAGGAAAAGGGTTAGTCCACAATTTGTGCAATTGGTTCCCCCTTCCAACCGGTCCTTTCACAGCTTGTAGTGGCTTTGGAAAGTGGCCACAGCTGCAGCTCCGGGTCAGTGTCTGAGAGGCTTTGGACTTCGGGGATCCAGTGAGCACATCAGACACGGCTCCTCATAGTCCACCCACTGTTCCTCTCCCCTTGCAGGACTTCATATCCCTCACCTCTTGGAAACAACAGTGTTCTTTAACCACACATCCGCTAGGTTCGTTATTATCCATTTTTAAAAACGCCTGTGCCATGGATTATGGAGGATGTAAATCCATAACTACGTATTTCCTTCTCAGCACTCAGATTCGGGGGATTCAATCTGGCCATTCTTCCACATTTTAGGAACAACCCCCAAAGCCATAGCCATGAAAGTGCAAGTGCTCTGTAAGGCTTTCGTGCCTGACTTGTCCTTATGGGTGCTGCTGTTCATTCACAGATGGTCAGAACTGGAAGACTCTTGGAAGTCACTGAGCAATGTCGAATGCGGCCATTTCTCATCAGGGAATCTCATTCATGGGCTGAAACTAGATAACATCAACCCAGGTGTCAGGAAAAGAACACCAGATTGAAAGTCTTGAGGCCTAGGTTCTGCTTTGGCTTCTGCTGTGAGTCACCCTATGGCCTTGAGCAAATCTGTTAACTCAATTTCCCAATCTATAAACTGAAGGCATTGAGCTGGATGATTTTGAAAGGTCTTGTTCAGTTAAAAAAAAAAATCTATGATTCATTCTCTTCAAACAAATCAAATATGGGTTTCATTTCCTGAAGTGGTTTTGTCAATGAAAGTTGAAATATCTAAATCTTTTCTGTCTAATAAAAGGGCCAGCAAGTGGCTTCAGTGAATTTGCAGAAAAGCAATTTCAGCAGAAAGCCCTTCATGAAGGGAAGAAAGTTTAAATCACTTCACCCAAGCCTGTATTTCTTCTCTGTATTGTGTTTTTACTATGTGCTCAGCATGGAGCCAGACCCTTCCCCAAAGCCACAAGGAAATTGTTTTTTTTCTGTTTTGTTTATCTTTGTTTGCTGATGTCCATAGCTCAGGAAGTTCTTCTTGGGGTGTTATGCCAATGAATTGAACATAAGGCAGTTGAACATGTCAAAAAATCTTAATATGTTTGTATCTTTAAGTTGACCCAGATTCTGAACTCAACAGGCAGGACCCGGTCTCATCATGATCTGTGGTTCCCCTGCAGATCCGGAAGAAAATGTGCTGCCATTACAGAGTCAGCATATTCCAGTGGAAAAGACACTGGACAGGAGTTAAAACATTCAGATAAGAGTAATGTATTTGTGGTACACATGTGTCTACTTTCTATTTCTGTGTCCATGGCAGACATTATTAATCAATCATGGCTCTTTTTCCTGCAAAACTTATGCATAGCTTTCTCCCTCATACAGCATTTGAGGCAGCCATTACCAGTTGATGAGAGATGGGATGTCAGTGGAGAAATAATTTGCTATTCTGGACTTAGATTCTTGTGATAAGTCAAAATCACACAGAATGATTCAAAGCTGATCACTTACACTTTCTGGACTTCCTTTATCTTCCCTAAAAAGCAATAAACCATCTCCTGCCTTGCACAGAACCAGTTTCAAGGATCAAAACATATTCTGTGAAGGATGACTTGCCATTAAAAAGTCAAATAATGGAAGAAATCAGTATTTGTTGATTAATTGATCCAAATTTCATGCCTACATCATTAGGTCTGGATAACCACTACTACAGTTTAGTAAGTGGCGGGGGGTGGGCGGGGAGTTGTTGTCTATTACAGATGCCGAAACTGCTGAGCTAAATGCACTGTGAACTAGGTTCTCCCAGGGCAATGGTCCTGGGAAGTACCTGCACACACCCAGGCAGCTGTGAGGAACCTGCAGTTCTGACTCCAGGTGTCCTCAGCCTCACTCACCAGCCATGCAGGTACCTGGGAGAACTGATTTGTGAGTTATTATGGCCTTGCTGGTAATACCAGCAATCATTGCTACTGTCTTTTTATTCCTGGGGTCACTGAGCTAAGCTCTTTCACATGTATTACCTCATTTAACCTCACCAAAATCCTATGAAAGATGAACCCTGTGTTCTTATTGTATAGATGTGAGAAAAATTGCTGTGGAGGTTAACTAACTTGCCCAGGGGTAATGCAACCAGCAAGCAGCAGAGCCTGGATCCAACCTGGGTCTGTCTGTGTCCACAGCTTGGACTTACAACCATGTCTTGGCCTTTGTGGACCCTAGAAACTATAAGGGTGACAGATTCAAATATTAAAACAAATCAGATAATAAGGCAGTTCTATGAAACTTAAATGATTCAGCAGAAACACAGATACGTTGCTGCATATGTGTTCAACATTGTACTTCTCAAAGTTCTTTACAGCCACCACGAGTACCCTCCCCAGACTCTATCTACAAGTCTGCTTCTTTAGGGAGAGATTAATTTTCAACCACATTGTTGTCTACACTTACAGAGAGGAAGTAACAAACTGAAATGAAGAAGTTATGACCCTTGTGACTTACGGCCGAGATACATTTTCTGAGATATGGAAGTTGCATGACAATTTTCTGGGGAGGCAGATCCCAGGAGACATACTTAGAGAAAATGAACGGGGCTAGTGAAAGCCTGGCTAACCTCTGGGGGAGGTGTTGACTGAACTTCCTTAGTGAAATGGAGGATTTGCATCACTCACCGTACATCCAGCTTTCACAGATGGGCACTATGTACTGAAAACCAGTCAGTTTCTAAAGAGCAGCTCAGCACTTTCTTTTGGAGTTGGTTATAAGAAAATGTTTCAGAGAAAGCCTGCTGGGCAGGTTGGGAGATGGCTACGGTTTGTGTTAGAAACAGCCTGGAATTTGGGATGCATCAACCCTACTGTTTTGGGGGGTCTCAGGAAGGAATGAAGGGAGTGTCAATTTATTCCATTCCTCCAATTGGTTAATGGGGGCATAACCCTGGAACACCAACTCAGGTTTACAATCTCGCATGAGAAACAGTCTTCAACTATCATTATTAGATATTTTGATTGTTGGGGTTTTCTGTAAAGAATGGAGTATTTTACAATCACTGTCCATCAGCATAGTAAGATGCTGTAGAAGCACTACTTGTCTTCTCTGTAATGGGGTGGGGGGGGGACTTGGTGAAGGGGGGAGCCTAGTAAACATAATGTTCTTCATGTAATTGTAGATTAATGACAACAACCACAAAAAAATACTGGTAAACCAAAAAAAAAAAAAAAAGAATGGGGTATTTTATTACAGCTCTTTGATTTTTCCTTGCTAATTTTTCCATAGAAAATGCTTTTGCAGGAGCACGTGCACAAATGATGGGCGCCACATATATTTAAGTGAAGAATGCTTGTGAGTGCCTTGTGTACCATCGCATACACCCATATACTCAGTAGGTGCTCAAAAAATGGGAGCTGCTCATGCTGTTTATGCTTTCTGCATTCCACATGAGGACACTGGAGCAGAGAGAGGGACTGCCTTGATCAGGGCCTGTGTGCAGCACTAACTAGACTAGACCATGGTGTTCCGCCTCCTCCCACCTGTCCCCCAGCCAGAGCATTTCAAACCCTAAACCCTGCTGTGCTTCCAGAATAGTACTTACAGCCCTTTAGGGAGCAGCTAGGGCTGGACTGTATGGGAAATGTGTTCTTGGCAGAAGAGCTGAGGGTCCACTGATTTTACCAGTGTGTGCAGGAGCCAAGTCCCAGGGGCTCTGGGGAGGCAGGGGGGAGACATAGATCATTCCTTGAAAAGTCTGTGATCTATCCATGGAGTAGGGCGAGAAACTGTGAGCCCAGCAGTGACTCGGGATATGGCAGCACTGCAGGCTGGCATGAGGAGGAGCAGTGACAGCTGCCATTCACTAGGAGGGCTCGCGCGACACTCTGCGCTTTCTCTGCATCACCATCTCTACAATTTAGGCGTGGTTATCCCAATGTCAAGGTTCACAGTGCTTGGTAGTACCCAAGGAGGACACCTTAAACATTTAATTCTGGAAACAGGAGGCAATGTATTACCCATTCATTGAGCATATGTTTGTTGAGGTTTTTTTACAATTTACATTTAAGTTCTCTACACTGGGAATACTGGGGTGACTGCAAGAGAGTTTTTGTCCTCAGAGAGCTTAGAGTCAAGCAGCAGAGACAGACAAACACAGACACACTCACACACACACACACACACACACACAGCTAACACTTATGATATGTACTAAGAAAAATGAGAGCCTGCACTGAAAGATAGTAGTAAGAAAGTGCTAATTAAATTATATTTAGAAGAGGGGAGTAGCCACAGAGACATCCTCTCTAAAGAAGTGACATGTGAATGGAGACCTGAGGTGCAGGTAGGTGTTGACTGTGGGGAAAAAGCAGAGAGAATGGCATGTGTAAGGGCCCTAATGCAGGCAGAGCTTGGCTCGGGGAAAAGTTGAAAAGTCGCCAGTCACTGTGGCTTCATCACAGGAGTGAGGGATACCCTGGCATGGAGTGAGGCTGACCCCAGGGGTCCCGTGGGCCATGCTACAGAGTTTGGAGCTTTTCCTTAATGCAATAGGAGGCTATTAGAGGGCCTTAAGCCAGGGAGTGAAGTGACATGACCTGATTTATGTCTTGCAAAGATGGTTCTAGCTGCTGTGGAGAAAATGGATTGGGGGGCAGGTGGGGGGAGGCTGTTAGAGGTGATGGATGGCGATGACTTGGTTCGAATGGATGCCATGGAGCTGGAGAAGAGTGGATGGGTTTAAGATGTAATTTGGAGATGAAATTGACAAGGCTTGGCAAGGAGGAGAGAGCAGAACATTCAAGAAGATGGATCAGGAGAGTGGGGAAGGGAGAAGGGTGCTGTGAGCAGCTTGGCAAGGCATGCACAGAGACCAACAAGCAGCGGGGCCATGGCACCTCAGCTTGTGTTTAACCACTGACGCCATCTTGATCCCAATGTCCTTTGTGCTTATTACAGCAAAATGACGGACAGTTCATGGTGATCCAACTGGTGGGGATGCTCAGGGGTATTGCTGCGGGCATGAAGTACCTGTCTGAGATGAACTATGTGCATCGGGACCTGGCTGCTAGGAACATTCTGGTCAACAGTAACCTGGTGTGCAAGGTGTCCGACTTTGGCCTTTCCCGCTACCTCCAGGATGACACCTCAGACCCTACCTACACCAGCTCCTTGGTGAGTCTTTCCTGGGATTCGCAGGTAAAAGTGTGGCATGAGTAAAAGGTGCTGCACATGGCAGGGCATGCTGGGACAGACAGGGACCTCAACTGACTTCTCCACTGAGGGAGCCACATGTTGAGCGGACCAACCATCCAGGAGAAACAGTAGTAACTGGTTGTCTAGGCAAACATTTGGGCATAGCCTGTGAAGAAGGGTTGGTGTCTACTCTGAAGCTGTGGTGTTCCTTGGATAAAGGAAAAGGACATTTTGAAACAGATGATTTTGATTTGGAATCCAAACAGATAGACAGTGGCATCTGAGACATCCATCAGCCCAGGTTGGGTTGGGCAGGGTGTCACCAGGTGGACTCTTGGCTCTCTTACTTTATCCCTGGGGTGCTCCATTGCTTCCAGATAGCTTTGTTTACCATCTACATGATGAGTACTCTTAAATTTGCATTTCCTGCTTTACCTCCCCCCTCCACAGCCCAAGCAGCCCTAATCATCTTTGTCTAACCTCCTTGGTCACAAAATTCCATTTAGAATTTCAGCAGGTTCATAACAAAGTTCTTAATTTACTCTCTGATGCCCTATCCCCAGCTGCTATGGGATGGGACACGGATGTGAGGTCTGGAGAAACCAAGGCTGATTCCTAGGTTTCAGTCATCAGTTGAGTGGTACACACTAATTGGAGGTAAAATTTGCATATAAGAAAATACACAAGTCTTTTTTTATTGAGGCATAAGTGACATACAAATTGTATTCGTTTCAGGTGTACAATATAGTGATTTAACATGTGTATACATTGCAAAATGATTACCATCACAGGTCCAGTTACTATGTGTCACCATACATAGTTAATGCAATATTATTGACTGTATTTCCCCTACTGTCCATTACATCCCCATGATTTATTTATTTTGTACCTGGCTTTTTGTGATTCTTGATCTCTCACCCATTCCACCACCCCTAACCTTCCTCCCCTCTCACAACTACCAATCTATTCTCTGTGTTAAGCATCTGGTGTTTTGTTTTGTTTTGTTTTGTTTTGTTTGTTTTGCATTGTAAATTCCACCTGTAAGTGAAATCAGCTAATGTTTGACTTTCTTAATCTGACTTATTTCAGTTAGCATAATATTTTCAAGGTCTATTCATGTTGTCACACATGACAAGATTTCATTATTTTTTATTGTTGAGTGGTATTCCATTATATGTGTGTGTGTGTGTGTGTGTGTGCGATCTTCTTTATTCATCCACCAGTGGACACTTCGGTTGTTTCCATATCTTGGCTACTGTAAATAATGCTGAAGTGAACATGGGGTTACACATATCTTTCTGAATTAGTGTTTTCATTTTCTTTGGATAATTGCTTCACAATGGAATTGCTGGATCTATGATAGTTCCATTTTTAGTTTTTTGAGAAACCTCCATACTGTTTTTCAAAATGGCTGGACCAATTTACATTCCTACCAACAGTATATCAGGGTTCCTTTTCTCCACATCTTTGCCAACACTTGTTATTTCTTCATGTTTTGACAATAGTTTTCTAACAACTGTAAAATGATATATAATTGTGGTTTTGATTTGCATTTTCCTGATGGTTAGTGATGGTAAGCATCTTTTTATGTGCCTGTTGGCCATCTGTGTCTTCTTTGGAAAAGATGTCTAATCAGTTCCTCTGCCCATTTTTTAATCAGGTTTTGTTATTAAGATGTATGAGTTCTTTATATAGTTTGAATATTAACCCCTTATCAGATATGATTTGCAAATATTTTTCCCCATTCAGTAGTTTTACTTTTCATTTTGTTGATGGTTCCCTTCACTGTGCAAAGCTTTTTCGTTTGATGTAGTCCTATTTATATTTGGTTTAGTTTCCGTTGCCTTTGAAGTCAGATCCAAAAAACCATTCTTAAGACCGATGTCAAGGAATTTACAGCCTCTGTTTTCTTTTAGAAGTTTTATGGTTCAGGTCTTTTATTCAAGTCTTTAATCCTGACTCAATTTTTGTATATGGTATAAGAAATTGGTCCAGTTTCACTCTTTTCATGTAACTGTCCAGTTTTCCCAACACCATTTATTGAAGAGACTGTCCTTACCTGATTATATGTTCTTGGCTCCTTTGTTGTAAATAAATTAACATATATATATGTATGTATATATATATATATATAGTTTATTTCTGGACTCTCTATTCTTTTCCAATGATCTATGTGTTTGTTTTTATGCCAGTACCATACTGTTTTGATTACTATAGCTTTGTAGCATAGTTTGAAATTGAGGAGCATGATACTTCTGGTTTTGTTCTTCTTCCTCAAAATTGTTTAAGCTATTTGGGGTCTTTGTGATTCTATATAAATTTTAGAATTGTTTGTTAAGGTTCTGTGAAAAATGCCTTTGAAATTTTGACAGGAATTACATCGAATGTATAGATTGCTATTCACCATTTTTTTTAACCATAACTAAAAAATTAATTTAATAGCATTATCAAACACTCAGTATTTACATTTCTGGTTATCTCATAAAAGTCATGTATTTTTTACCATTTCTATCATTTTTTTCAATTCAAGAATGTTACATACATGAAATTATACAGCATGCAACCTTTTGGGATTGGTTTTATTCCCACTCAGTATAATTCCCTTGGGATTCATCCAAGTTGCTGAGCATGTCAATAGTTTGCTACTTTTATTTGCTGGGTAGTATTCATGGTATGGTTTGTTGGACCAATTACCCACTGAAGGTCATCTGGGTTGTTTTCAGTTTGGGGTATTACAAATAAAGCTCCTATGAGCATTTATGCACAGGTTTTTTGTGAACATAAGTTTTTCCTCCTGTGGGCTAAATGCCCAAGAGGGCAGTTGCTGGGTCATATGGTAACTGCATGTCTTGTTGTGTTCACTCTTTACCTTTTAAGTGATGTATTTAAGCTATTTACATTTAAGGTAATTATTGATATGTTAAGACAGCCTACCATTTTTTATCTGTTTTGTTTGTTTTCTTATTTTGTAATCCTCTGTTCTCTCTCTCTCTTTTTTCTTTTTTTGCTTGCTTTTCTATGTGCTACTTGCATATTATTTTAGGATATCATTTTGATTTATTTACAATGTTTTTTAGTGTATCTCTGTTTAATTTCTTAGTGGTTGCTCTAGGTATTGCAGTACACGTATGCAACTTGTCACTTTCTAGTATCAACATTTTGTAACTTCTGGTGAGTTGTGGAAATCTTGTTTTCATTTGTTTCTTTACCTTGCCCACTTTTAAATATCTCAAATTTCATAATGTATTATAATTCTTGTTTCCATCATCAAAAATGATTTATAAGACTCATGAAGAGGATAGTCTATTGTGTGTATTCATATTTCTGTTCTTTTTATTGTTCTTTCTTCCCTTTGATGCCCAAGTTTCCTTCTTTAATCATTTCCTTTCTGTTTCCTTTCCTACTCATCATTTCCTTAACTGAGAACTGATGAAGTACAAGGAAACCTGGAGTTTCCACACAGCAAAAAGCTACAGATTTTTTTCCTCTCTTTGTGTCTGGCCAGAAGCACAAAAAAGCCGACATTAATCTTTCACCTACTTATTGCAAAACTGTGTCCCTGGAAGTTGTGTTCTTTTAATGGGCAGGAGAAAGAGACTTAGAATATTTTTCTGGCTTCCTCAGGAATCTGGGTCTATGTAGTAAAGAAATAGTTTCAGGACTATTTTTTCAAGTTCATGCAGAGTTTCAGCTCTGAATCATGGGGCTCTGAAAGTATGTAAGGTATTTTTACTTTTCTTTCTAGTTGGACTTTATTTTATGAGATTTCTGGGTATTCATTTAGTAAATGATGATTCCTATCAACACTCTCCTGTTCTCATATGCTGTTTTCATGTGAGGGATATCAAATCTTTTTATCACCAGGGAGTTTACATGTTTTCTTTTTTGAATTCCATGTTTTGAAACTTTCTCCGCCTATCAGACTACAGTTTTAAGGAATAATTAATTTCCCCAATAACTGATTCATAAAAAACATGTATGATGTCAAATAGAGGCTTCTAAAAAATATGAGATAATTGGGATGATTCGTGAAGTTGGTAAAATTCAAAACCAAAGAAGGCAGACTGCACATTGCAGTCTCTGTACGAAATGTAAAATTTCCATTAGGCTTTTTGAAACATCAACACTCTATCAGACCACCCAGGGTTTATTTATTTATTTATTTTTATTTTGGTATCATTAATGTACAGTTACATGAGCAACATAATGCTTACTAGACCCCCCCTATTGTCATGTCCCCACCACATACCCCATTACAGTCACTGCCATCAGCGTAGTAAGATGCTATAGAATCACTACTTGTCTTTCTGTGTTAAACAGCCTTCCCCGTGTCCCACACACACATTATGTGTGTTAATTGTAATGCCACGGTTTCCCCCTTATCCCTCCCTTCCCACCCATCCTTCCCAGTTCCTTTCACTTTGGTAACTGTTAGTCCATTCTTGGCTTCTGTGAGTCTGCTACTGTTTTGTTCCTTCAGTTTTTTCTTTGTTCTAATACTCCACAGATGAGTGAAATCATTTGATACTTGTCTTTCTCCACCTGGCTTATTTCACTGATCATAATACCCTCTAGCTCCATCCATGTTGTTGCCAATGGTAGGATTTGTTTTATTCTTATGGTTGAATAGTATTCCATTGTGTATATGTACCACATCTTCTTAATCTATTCATCTACTGTTGGACATTTAGGTTGCTTCCATTTCTTGGCTATTGTAAATAGTGCTGCAATAAACATAGGAGTGCATATGTCATTTTCAACCTGGGCTGCTGCATTCTTAGGATAAATTCCTAGAAGTGGAATTCCTGGGTTAAATGGTGTTTCTATTTTGAGTTTTTTGAGGAACCTCCATACTGCTTTGCACATTCGTTGAACTAATTTACATTCCTACCAGCAGTGTAGGAGGGTTCCCCTTTCTCCACATACTCACCAACATTTGTTGTTGTTTCTCTTTTGGGTGGTGGCCATCCTAACTGTTGTGCAGTGATATCTCATTGTGGTTTTAATTTGCATTTCTCTGATGATTAGCAATGTGGAGCATCATTTCTTCTTTGGAGAGGTGTCTGTTAAGCTCCTCTGCCCATTTTAATTGGATTATTTGCTTTTTGTTTGTTGAGGTGCATGAGCTCTTTATATAATCTGGATGTCAACCCCTGATCAGATATGTCATTTATGAATATATTCTCCCATACTGTAGGATGCCTATTTCTTCTACTGATGGTGTCCTTTGCTGTACAGAAGCTTTTTAGTTTGATACAGTACCACTTGTTCATTTTTGCTTTTGTTTCCCTTGCCCAGGGAGATATGTACATGAAGAAGTTGCTCATGTTTATATCTAAGAGATTTTTGCCTATGTTTTTTCTAAGAGTTTTATGGTTTCATGACTTACATTCAGGTCTTTGATCCATTTTGAGTTTACTTTTGTGTATGGGGTTAGACAATGATCCAGTTTCATTCTCTGTCCAGTTTTGCCAACACCAGTTGTTGAAGAGGCTGCCATTTCCCCATTGTATATCCATGGCTCCTTTGTCAAATATTAATTGACCATATATGCTTGGGTTTATATCTGGGCTCTCTAGTCTGTTCCATTGGTCTATGGGTCTGTTATTGTGCCAGTAGCAAATTGTCTTGATTACTGTGGCTTTGTAATAGAGCTTGAAGTCAGGGAGCATAATTCCCCCCACTTTATTCTTCCTTCTCGGGATTGCTTTGGCTATTCAGGGTCTTTATTATGTTGAGGTACTTGCCCTTTATACCCATTTATTTTATTGAGAGTTTTTATCATGAATGGATGTTGAATTTTGTTACATGCTTTTTCAGCATCTATGGAGATGATCTTGTGGTTTTTGTCCTTCTTCTTGTTGATCTCATGGGTGATGTTGATGGATTTTCAAATGTTGTACCATCCTTGCATCCCTAGGATGAATCCCACTTGATCATGATGAATGATCCTTTTGATGTATTTCTTAATTCGGTTTGCTAATATTTTGTTGAGTATTTTTAAATCTATGACCATTAGGGATATTGGTCTGTAATTTTCTTTTTTTGTGGTGTCTTTGCCTGGTTTGGGTATTAGAGTGATGTTGGCTTCATAGAATGAGTTTGGGAGTATTCCCTCCTCTTCTACTTTTTGGAAAACTTTAAGGAGGATAGGTATTAGGTCTTTGATAAAGGTATTAGGTGTTTGATAAAATTCAGCAGTGAAACCATCTGGTACAGTTCTTTTGTTCTTAGGTAGTTTTTTGATTACCAATTCAATTTCCTTGTTGGTAATTGGTCTATTCAGATTTTTTGTTTCTTCCTGCATCAGCCTTGGAAGGTTGTATTTTTCTAGAAAGTTGTCCATTTCTTCAGGTTATCCAGTTTGTTAGAATATAATTTTTAATAGTATTCTCTCATAATTCTTTGTATTTTTGTAGTGTTTGTAGTGATTTTTCCTTTCTCATTTCTGATTCTGTTTATGTGTGTAGACTCTCTTTTTTTCTTGATAAGTCTGGCTAGAGGTTTATCTGTTTTGTTTATTTTCTTGAAGAACCAACTGTTGCTTTCATTGATCTTTCTATTGTTTTATTCTTCTTGATTTTATTTGCTTCTACTCCAATCTTCATTATGTCCCTTCTTCTACTGACTTCAGGCTTCATTTTTTCTTCCTTTTCTAGTTTCATTAATTGTGAATTTAGACTGTTCATTTGGGATTGTTCTTCTTTCCAATTGCTGTTTACCATTTTAATAGTATTCATTCTTCAAATCTATGAGAGTGGAATAGCTTTCCATTTATTTGTGTCTTCTTCAGTTTATTCATCAATGGCTTATAGTTTTCAGTGTATAGGTCTTTCACCTCCTTGGTTAAATTTATTCCTACATATTTTATTCTTTTTGATGTGATTGTAAATCAGATTATTTTCTTGAGTTGTCTTTCTGATAGTTCATTATTAGTGTATAGAAATGCAATGTTTTGTATCCTGCTACTTTACTGAATTCATTTATTCTGACAGTTTTTTTGTGGAGTCTTTAGGGTTTTATATGTATATATCATGTCATCTTCAATTATTGACAGTTTTACTTCTTCCTTTCTAATTTATATGCCTTTTATTTCTTTTCCTTGCTTAATTAATGTGACTATGACTTCCAATACCATGTTGAATAAAAGTGAGGGAAGCAGTCATCCTTATCTTGTTCCTAATATTAAAGGAAAAGCTTTCAAATTTTCTCCACTGAGTATGATCTTAGATGTGGGTTTGTGTCATGTGGTCTTTATTATGTTGAGATACATTTCCTCTATACTCACTTTGTTGAATTTTGTTAAATGCTTTTTCTGCATCTATGAAGATGATCACTTGATTTTTATCTTTCACTTTGTTTATATGGTATAACATTTATTCATGGATGTTAAATCATTCTTGCATCCCTGGAATAAGGTCCCCTTGATCATGGTGTATGACCTTTTAATGTATTGTTGAATTTGATTTGTTAGCATTTTGTTGAGGATTTTGTATCTATGTTTGTCAGGGTTAGTGACCTGTAATTTTGTTTCTCTGTGATGTCCTTGTCTGACTTTGGTATCAGGGTAACGCTGGCCTTGTAAAATGAGTTTGGAAACATTCTCTCCTCTTCAGTTTTTTGGAAGAGTCTGAGAAGAAACAGTATTAAATCTTCCTTGAATGTTTGGTAGAACTCAACACTGAAGTTGTATTGCCCTGGACTTTTGTTTGTTGGTAAGTTTTTATTACTGATTTAATCTCCTTACTAGGAATTGGTCTATTCAGATTTTCTGTTTCTTCAGTCTTGGAATATTGTTATTTTCCAGGAATTTATCTATTTCTTCTTGGTTGCCCAATTTGTTGGCATATTTTTGTTCATAATAGTTTCTTATGATCCTTTTTATTTCTATAGTATAAATTGTAATATCTCCTTTTTCATTTCTGATTTTATTAATTTGAGCCCTCTCTCTATCATGATGAATCTGGCTAAAGACACATCAGTTTTGTTATCTTTTCAAATAACCAGCTCTTAGTTTCATTGATTTTTTTTCTATTGTCTTTTTAGTGTCTACTTCATTGGTTTCTGCTCTGATCTTTATTATTTCCTTCCTTCTACTAGCATTGGGCTTCACTTGTTCTTCTTTTTCTAGTTTTTTTAGGTGCAAAGTTAAGTTGTTAATTTAAGATTTCTCATTTCTTGATGTAGACCTGTATTGTTATAAACTTCCCTCTTAGAACTATTTTTTTGCTGCATCACATAGATTTTGTTTAGAAATGCACAAGCTTTAAGTATATATTTACAAAGTTTTAACAGATGCATACTACTGTGTAAAACGAAGTCCAGTCAAGCTGCAGAACATTGTCATTAAACCGGGAAATTCCCTCATGTCCCTCTCCAGTCAATTCTCTCCCTCACTCAATACCCAGAGGCAACCACTATTCTGATTGTTTTGTTCAACCATTCACATAAGTGGAATCACACAGTGTATGCTCTTTGTGTCTAGGTGTTTTCATGTAGCCTTTTGTTTTTGAGATTCATATTGTTATGTGCAGCAGTAGTTTTTTCTTATTTATTGTAGTATTCCATTATTTGTATATGCACTTTCTTGTTGGTAGATACCAGAAGTATTCTCAAATTTGTTTTTGAATATGTATTAGAACATATAGTCTTACCCGGTTTTTAAACCAGTGAATAGGTAATTATGCCAACACCATTTATTAAATACATTATCTGTATTTTATCTAATTAACTGCCATCCCTGTCATATATTAAATTCCTTATATGAAATATGTTTAGATACTCAATCTATTCCATCAATCTTATTTATTTTTATGCCCATGTTGTTCTGATTATAGTAACTTTAGTAGAAGTTTTATTATCTGTATTATTTTAAATATAATAATTTTAGCAAAAGTTTTATTGTTTGGGTAAAGTAAGTTATCCCTCATTCTTCTTCTCTTAAACATATTTCTTGGCTGTTCTCAAATATCTTTTCTTTCAAGTATAATTTAAAATCACTTTGTCCAGTCTAAAATATGCACAAATACATATACACTCACATTTTTATTTTGAACAGAACTCTATTTTACCTTTGGAAGGACTAACATTTTAATGACTCTGAATTGCCTAAGTAAAGATATAAGCCAAATACACAATTTTTATATGCATTACATTAAAATTTCTTAGGTAAAATATTCTCTACATTAAAATTCCTTAGGTAAAATATTCTCCACATTATTTTCTGGTGTGCATTATTTAGATTATTTGTCATGATTTTTTAAGTGTTTTTTCTAACTGATAAAGCTTATAAACTTCTAGACCTAAGAGCTTTCAGGATCCTTCACTATCCTATGTTCACCCACCTCTCAATATTTATATTATTTTTCCATGTTTTGCCTTTTATTCAAAATAGAAAAAATATCATGTTTGCTGATTAAACAATATGTGTTTCTAAAAATGCAAAGAATATATTCACATGAAAGATATACATCGAGCAACTACTATATGCCAGTACTGGACCACAAGTGAGGGACACAATCATGGTCCAAAAGAGATGTTACTATTCTCATATCACTTACAATTTAATGGGGAAAGGGAACATTAGTCAGATGCATACACAAATAATGGTATAATTACCAGTTGAGATAAGAGCTATCGTGTTCTGCTGTTTTGTTCTTATATTCCATATATAAGTGAAATCATACAGTGATTTCACTTGTCTTTCTCCACCTGACTTATTTCACTGAATGTATATTCTTCTTCACTAAAAGCATCCAAAAGTCATTAGACAAAGAGCCCTTTCTAGGGATTGAGTAGGAGAAGTACAAGATGAGCCCAGCATGTCTTTTAGCACCAGAAAATAAGAAAGTACTCAAAGAATGATGGAGAAATGTCAAAAGAACACAATATCCAGCTCAAAGGGCCTCCCAATGTCTAAATATGGACTACTTTGAGCTCAAAATGTGTAATGATAGTAAAGGATTATACCTATTGAATAAGATAAGGAACTATTGAGTCCACAGTAATATAAATATAAATGAATAAACAAGTGAAGAATTTCTCCCAATAGTGGAAAGATTAATGTTATTAGAAAATCACTATTGGTGACCATCAGATTAATACTTAATTCAGATAAGAAAAATCAATAGATGCTAAAACATGAGCTGAAAGTGAGTAGTTCACATAGCCTCAAAGTATCCCTGCCAAATACTGATTTCAAAAGGGGCATAACTTTATGCAGAAGTTTGAAATGCCATCTAAAATGAGTCAATAAAGTTCATGCCACCAGTAACTGGACAGCAGATATTGTGTGCTGTTGGACAGAATGTAATGAACAAAACATAGCATTTGAGATACTCTGTTCAAAGTGGGTCTCATCCTGAGGAAATATCAAGTAACTAAAATAGAGGTACATCTTATTCAATGCCTCGTCTATCATCTTCAAAACTGTCAAGGAGACTGATAATTGTTCCAGATTAAAGGGAATTAGAGAGTAATAATCAAGTAATATGTGTAATCCTTAAGAGGGTATGTCTGGGACAATTGTTGAGAGTCAGAATGGAGTTATCTGGGTAAAGAGCACACAGGCATTCTTTGTAGCACTCTTGCACTTTTCTAGAGATTTGAGACTATTTCAAAATAAAATATTTTCAAAACACATTTACCCTGGTTGCCGTGTGAAGGATGGGCAGGAGAGGCATCGGTAGAAGCAAGAAGATGTGTCAGGAGGCTATGGGACAGTGGGGTGAATGAAGCCCAAAGGGATCAAGGGACTACATGAAAAGGGCTTGATAGTAGGTGATGCTCAGGGGTAAAGGTGCCAGGAGTCCAAGGATGACACCCAGTATCTGACATATGCCTCTGGGTGGGTAATGGTGCCATTTTCTGAGAGTTGGGATACTGTACAGGAACTGGTCAAAGGAATAGAAGGGATGGGAATAGATTGTGGGTTTAGTTTAGAGCAATGTTTGTCAAATTTTTGTGGCTATTCATTTACCTGGATGGAGAGCTAATAAGGAACACAGAGGCACAGACTTACTGAAGTAAAATAAAGCTTTTGCATGGTTACCAAGATTTCCCAGGTGATTCTGAAACCTATGATATTTTAAAAGACACTTGTTTAGAACAATTTGATTTGTATGTGCTAGGACATCTAAATAGAGCTGCTGAAAAGACAGCTGGATATACGGTTTTGGAGAATGAAAGAGAAGTCTAAATGAAGATGTATGGAAGTCATCAGCATAAGGACAGGATCATGACAGTGGGTGTAAAGGTACTGAACTTGGGAGAGGGCAGAGTGGGCAAGGGCCTCAGCTGAGCATGAGGGAGCCCAATATTTACCAATACTGATTATATGAAACAGGAAACATGGATGCCTAATTGTCCCTTTCCTCCAGAGAGGCAGTTACTAAGAATTTGCTCTAAATCCTACCTCTTCGCTTTGCAGAGGAGGGATCCAAGGTCCAGAGGGGTCAAATGAGTTATTTGCAGTTACACGGCTTGTCAGTGCAACTTTGGCCTTTCAGTCTAGATGTCCAGACTCAGAGTTCAGCACACAGGACACACAGCTCCGTCTCTAGCCCCATGATGTGCTAGACCCCTGCACAATTTGGGTCATTCGTGAGGTCCCAAAAAGCCTTCTTTTTTTGTCTTTGTTTTCCCTCTTTCCTCCCAAACACCCAGTGAAGGATTGTCCTTAGATCCCAGTCAGCTGTTATCTTTACCAGCTGGCTCTGCTGGCCTTTGGGTGATACACATGGAGGCCAGGCAGTATTGCATCTCCCACCCCATCTTCATCAGAGGCAGGCAGCCTATTGACTTTCATTTATCTTTTCATGTTTCAGCTCTACTTCCTTACATTTTTTTCATGGTTAGTATAGAATCTATCTATCTATATAAATATTTTGAAAATTTTTTCACAGTCTACTTAGGGTTAATATTGTACCACTTTACATAAAATGTAGAAGCAACAATAAAAGGAAAAGAAGGGATGCAAACTCCACAGTGCAAGCAGGTTTATTGCTGAACCTGAGAGGATCCTCTCTGTCTGGTGAGCAGAACAAAGAAGGTTCTCTTACAGGCAAAGAGGCTTTTTATGGCCAGGTTTTTTGGTGGGCTTTTGAGAGGATAGGTCAAGAAAAAGGTGGGCTTGCAGCTTGCTGACTTGCCCTTCAGAGGGTGCTTGTAGCCTAAATAAGATGGACCCTAGGTCTCTCTGAGATGGCGAGTGGGCTGATTCAAAAAGGCAGTACTCCTGCCTGGGCTCTATCCAACAACATAACCACAGCATATACACGTCCATATGCCACACCCACCCGTGCTGCCCTTTGTTGAATTGTCATATATATTACAGTGACATACATTTAAAGTCCCATAAAATGATCCTACAATTTTTCCTTTAAGTAGTCATATGTATTTTAAAGATATTAAAGGGAAAATATTTTATATTAACTCAAAATAGTTACCATTTCTCTTGTTCTTCCTTCATTCCCGAAGATCCAAATTTCCCTCCAATATCATTTCTTCAGTCTGAAGAGCTTCCTTTAGCATTTCTTGTAGTGCAGGTCTTTGGGCAATTAAAGTCTCCTAATTTTCCTTTATCAGAGAAATGTTTGTACTATGCATTCTTTTCCTGAAAGGTATTTTTGCTGGGTATATGATTCCAGATGTTAGTTTTTCTTTCATCACTTTAAAGATGTTGTTTCACTGTCTTCTGGTTGCCATAATTTCTGATGAGAAGTCCCATTGTTACTTTCTTCTCTGGCTGCTTTCAAGATTGTCTCATTATCTTTAGTTTTTAACTTGACTATGATGTGCCTGTACACTCTTTTTTCCTACAATTTATCCTGTTTGAGATTCTCTAAGCTTCTTAAGTCTATAAGTTTTTGTCTATCACTATTATTTGTGATGTTTTCAGCCACAATTCTCCAGATGTTATTTTCTGCCCTTTCTATTTCTAGGACTATAATTACCTATATGTAGAACTTGTGATACTGTCTCACAGTTTCCTGATGTTCATCGTGTTCCTCAACTTTTTCTCTGTCTTCTCCAGATTCATCTTTAAGTCCATTGATTCTTTCATTTGCCTTCATCTCCATTCTGCTAAAAAAAAAGTCCCTCTAGGGACTTTTTCTGATACTGTATTTTTTTATCTCTCAATTTTCTATTAGTCTTTTATACTTTCTAATTCTCAGCTGAGATGTCTTAGCTTTTTATTCATCATAATTGTTTTTTTTTTTTTTCACCTCATGGAGCATAGCTATAGTTAGCTGCTTTAAAGTTTTGGTCGTCCTGGAGTTGGCATCTTTTTTCTCATGAAAATAGGTCATGTTTCCCTAATTATTTAAGTCCAGTAATTTTGGATTGTGTACATTATGCATGTTATGATGTAGAGACTCTAGACTCTGTTATGATGATTCAAAGTGTGTCAATTGATACTTTTGATTTAATAGGAAGGTAACTCAGTCAGCCTCAACTTGCAAAGCCTATCATGTCTGCAGTGGACAGCAGCAAAGAGGTCTGTTCCTAGGGTTTTCAGTTTGTCTCAGACATGCATGGTTCAAGGATCAGCCAGAGAACTGGGAAAAACTTAGTCCCAGAATTTGGGATTCCCTTTTCCTGGCTCTCTTGTTTCTAGGGATTCTCCCCCAACTCTTCAGCAGCCCTGGTTATCCTGGACTCCGTCCCTCTCCTCCAGCCATAAAGGAGGCAGTTTCTTCAACTGGAGTTTCAGTGTGAGCCTATGCTGGTGTCTGTGTGTGCCCTTGGGGCAGAGCTGCAGGAGGTGAAACTCACCTGTGCTGTTCAGTTTCCGGAACCCTCAGGTAGTCTACCCTTTATTTTTCTTCTCTTCATTTCTTTTATTTTCTCTTGTGCTTGGCTGTTATTTGCTGGAGAGCCCATTTGTTAGAAGCATACCAGAAGAAGAAACTTTAGCTTATTACTCTTAATCAGCAGTTCTATAAAACAGTCCTCAAGACCTTGCTACTCCATTTTAATTCTCCTATTTCTTGTAAGTCTTTCAAGATCTTTATAACATCATCATCTTCTAATACATCTTGTTTTGCCTCGTAAGTGAAGACCTCATTATTAGCTATTAAAGTTCTCTAGTTTTTCCTACTGGGCCCTCAGCCCTCATTTCTCATTCTGTCTTAATTCCCCATAAAGCTTTTCCCTAGGTCTCCTTCTCTGTTTTAAATTGTTATTTCTAGCCCTAGGAGCATTTCCTTCCACCAGGCTCCTGGAATAATGAACAGATAGAAAGTATTCCTTTGTGCTTTCTTATGATTGGAATAAACCCACCAAACTAGCGAGGAGTTCTCAACTGCTCCTAACATCCCCATCTTTTAAGAGGGACAGATAAATGAGCTGGGCTCTAATGCCTGTGCAATTTATACAACTTTCTCTTGGCACGTGTATTTCTGAATACTGTTATGGATGTTCAAATTAATACTCCCATGTGTCTTAGTTTACTCAGGCAGCTATAACAAAATACTATAGACTGGGGGGCTTTAACAACAGACACTTATTTCTCATGGTTTGGGAAGCTGAGAAATCCAAGATCAAGGTGCTGGCAGACTCAGTTCCCGGTGAGAGCCCTCCTCCTGGCTGCTAGATGGCCATTTCCTTTCTGTGTCCATGTGGTGGAGAATTAGAGAGAGCGTTTTGGTCTCTCTTCCTCTTCCTGTAAGGGCACTAATTCTGTCATGGGGGTCTTACCTTCCCGACCTTGTCTAAACATAATCTCCCAAAGGCCCTGCCTCCAAATACCATCACAATGGGGCTTAGGACTTCAGCGTATCACTGTTGGGAGGGCATGAGCATCCCATCCATAGCACCATGCTCGTATGACAGGCCAGTTCTCAATGTTTGACGTCACAGGTCACATTCTGGTTATTACTGGTCCTGTCTCCAATTACCAAGAGAAAAAGAAAAAAAAAAAAAAAGGCACACGGACTAGGAAAAGTGCCATAAATTTGATTAGCTCTTTGCATTGGGGCTCACATACCCATTCACAAACCTGATCTTCACCCTTTCTCAGCTCATACGGGTGGACAGAGCCCCAACAGGATCCCATAGATCTCCTCTGCATGGCAGCTTTCTGCTGGGTAAGTAAAAAAGCTGTACTCTAGCACTGCTTGTGTTCCCTTCTTATCAGCAGGAAGAGACCCCATCCAGTCCCTTTGTGAGCAAAATCCTCCCTTCTTAGTATTCCGCCAGGTTCCTTTTGCTAAAGTAGTGTCAGCATTGCCATCCTTCAAAGCCCCGGGCTGCTCTTTAAGAAGTCTCCAGCCTTGCCCCGTGCCTTCCATCAGCCGGGCTCCCTGCAGACCTCCTGTTTCATCGTGAACTGCACTCAGCCTTCAAGGAGCGTCTGATCTCCCTCAGCCCCTTCCCCTCTGCTCATCTAGCTGCTCTTCCTCTTGTCTCAGGCCCCTGGCTCCTCCCACACCCTGTGTTTCTGCAACTTCTGAGACTCCCTTCCTCCCCAGCCTGCCAGTGCCGCCGCCTCCATGCTTTCCCTTGCTCACATCTGTGGATGTTCTCTGCCACGCTGTCCCCCTCTGTGAGCCTCAAAGAGAGCAATTCCTTGGGCATCTGTTCTTCCTGGCAGGAGGCAGCCACCTCTTCTCAGGTGACCTGCCAGCTGTGCCCTTGTCCTTACATGACAGCTGTCCCCCTGCCAGCCCTCTCAGATGCCCTGTGCTTCCTGTTGCTGCCCATTTCCCACCCTGATTGCCTGGGCAAGCTCAGGGAGAGGCAGCTGTTCCTCTAGAATCAGCTGCAACCATGTCAGGCTCATTTCCTGCACTGTTCTGGGCCCTGGGCGTGGAGGGCCATCCTCCCCATGAGACAGGAGGCAGCCTGTTCCTGAGGGTGATCTCTGCAGGGACCTGGCCCCATGGCCCATCCTGAACCTGCTGGGGAACCAGGCCTGCCCCTCGTGGGCTCTACAGAGGCCCTTATGGCCTGTGATGAATTTCCGTCCTCCCAGGTCACAACGGAGGCAGGGCCCTCGTCTCATCCTCCCCCATTATTCCCGTGAATTATCGTCTCGTTGCAGCCTCCATCCTCACTGTGTTTCCGGGAGAGCCCAGCCTTTTTAGCCATGATCGATTCCATGCTGAAATCTGTAGGGCTTTTCCTTTTACAATAAAATTTGACCTTTATTCCTTGATATTATGCTGCCCATTACAGTCCTGTCTTCAGCCATGTGGGCTGGGAAAGGGACAAAAACTTCCTTTCTAGAACTCTCTTTGATGTGGGACAAATGCAGGAATTGGATGCAAACTACACTCTGTAAATTTGGCCTTAGGTCTCCTCATTCACAAAACGAGGTTTGTGAGAATTTGTAAGATTCATAAGACCCCATGTGATAAGCTGGAAACAAGCCCTGCACAAGTCCCACCCTGCTCACAGCGTCTGTGATCACAGAGGGTGCTGCCCTGGGGTCTCTCGGACTCTCAGGCTCCATATGCCTGCGGCGAGCCACACTCGGATGTACATTTACAAGGCGAGCTGGGGGAAAAGATCTCATCCTGTTCCCTATTACCCTAGTCACCCCCAAACAGAAAACAGTAACGCAGAAAGCCTCCAGAAGCCCAGGAAAAGGTGACATTCACAGAGGAAAGTCGAGGGCCCTTGTGACTGGATCACCCTGGGAGAATATTGAAGAAACCTCACAGGAGAGAGCAGGAGAAGAGGTATCCAAGAATATCATGTCCACTGACAGTGGTTCTCACACCTCACCGTGCACCTGGGGGGCTTGTCAAAGCCCAGCTTTCCAGGCCCCCCTGCTAGAGTGTCTGCCATGTAGGTCTGAGACGGGGCCCGGAAGGCGCGTCCACATGAGTGCCCAGAGAGTGCGGAGACTGTGAGTCCTGCGCCACACTAGGAAAACCACTGCGCTGAAGCTATTTACACTTACAAGAAATGTCAGCTGTTCTTCAAAAGCAAAGTCAATAAAACACGGAGTCCCCATCCTGTCAGACTGAAACAGGAAGTGCATTTTCAGTTACCCTAGAGCTCCTCCTTGCTCCCCAAGCCCAGGGGAGTCTGACAGGCCTGGGGCCACCCTTGGGCGTCATGTCGGCACACATGGAGCCCCTGTGCCACTGGCCTAGCTAAGGCATAGTGCCAGCAGGGATCCCCACCCAAAGCAGCATTTGTCTCCAGTTCTTCAGACCCTCATACTGATCTGGCCACTTTGATCCCCCAATAGCCTGTTTCCCTTAATGTGAACCCCATCCTCGTCAATTAGCATCTTTTGAGGAAAAATAAAAAGCAAATGATGATTACATTCGCTTTGGAGATCCTGAGATTGGTGTTCAGGAGTTGGGACAGAGCTATGATCACCCTCAGTCTTGAGAATCTTCTATGCCACATCATTAAAAACATACAAATCCCCAGCTCTGTCATGTTCATTGTCATGGTTATCGGCGAGCTGGCCATCCTGTAATCAGGCAGAATGCAGAGGGCGCTTCTAGCATTGCATTTGTCTGGCTTTCATCTTTTATAAGTAAGTACTTAAAGAAAGACAGTGCTTCAGGGCACCTGCAAGGGTCACTCACCTCTGGGATGGAGAGTTCTTTTCTCTCCAGGGAATTACTTGGGAGTCTTTCAAAGAGGGGATCCACAGAGAAAAGATCAAGGCGGTCAAAACCTCAACCTTAGGGTCCCTTCCTCTTCCTTATGCCACACTTTGAGCTCAACCTGCACAGAAGTGGGCACTGCAAACTTTAGTCTGAGACTCCCCTTTATTTTGACACACCCAGTGGAGGGCAGACCTGCGTCACTGTTCCCAAAACAGCAGGGGACTGAAGGCAGAGCTGGGAGCACAGGCATCTCCCTGTTCAGGCCACCTCTTCCTCCTCCCAGCCCTCCTGGGGTACTGAATGATTAGCGGGCTCTGTGGCGAGGACAGGAATTCTCTCTCAACTTTCCCCTAAGCCTGTGATGACTGGCTCCCATCAGCAGCACACACACGCGTACAGTGCGATATGCATGCACAGATACACAAAGGATAGTCAGACGCACAGAGAAATACACATAACTGCACCCAGGGCCACCAGACACAGACACACACAGGCACAAACTTCCCGAGTTGCCTTTCGTGTCATTACCACCGAGAAGTGAGTTCCACTGCCGCACTGCTCTGTTTCAGGTGTTTTTTTCTTGTAATGTAGTTAATGCTTAAAAAATGTGAAGAGAGCAGGAGACATCTCAAAGATAATCCTGCCTGTAAGTCTTCAGGACAAAGCCACCTCTGTCTGCACTCGGCAGCTTCATTTTAAGAAGTAGGTTGATCCTCTGCCTGCAGGGTTTTGGCTCCGGCCAGGACCTTCTCCCTGTAGAGAGAGGGAGGTGCGCTGGCTTTTTGTCCAGTGACCCTGGGTGGAGCTTTACTCCTCCCCACAGTTCCTGGTGGTTTTTACATTTAAATCATAACCCTCCTCCCTGTCTGATCCACGCCTCCGTTTTCAAATCAGGATTTCTCACTCTTCTTTCAATCACTGAGCTTGAGTCCCAGTGTGTCTCCTGGGTGGATACCAAAATGGAGAGGAATGAAAACCAGGAGAAGAGGGGGACACCTTTTAATTGCAGCCAGAATAAACCTGAGTCCTGGTCCCCTGGACAGTCTTCTGCAGCATTGGTCAAGCTGAGGAAGGGACGATTCAAATGCCGCTCCACCCCGTGCCCTGCCACTCAGAGAGCGCTCCTTCGGGCAGTTCTGCCTCCTCCTTCCTCTGACGTCTCTCCCTGGGTCATTTTATCACCAGCTGCTCAGTCAGGGATATCAGGTCCTGACTGAAATGCCCCTTTGCAAAAGACTCAGCATAATTATTATTAGTAAGACCAGTGTATTAGCATGAGTGAGATCAGGATGGGATTTCACAGCCTGAGCCAGCTTGTACCCTAGGGACAAGCAAGGTGCGGGTCAGGTTTCTCCGCGAGCACATCTCTCTGCTCTCAGCCTGCGTGTGGGGAATGGGGGGCAAAGCCCTTCTCCCTCTGTGCCTGTTATCATGCTCGTCATCATGTAGGAGTGGCAGCCCTCTACTGGCTGCTCTCCCAGCCAACACATATTTTTATTAAGCACCTAATATCGGCATGTCACAGCAGTTAACAAAACAGATGGTTCCTGAGCTCCTTGCATTTCCCTCCTAGAAAAAAAAATGGGCTTTAAACAACAAGTATGCAGTTAACTATGTAATTACAATTGTTAGCTATGGAGAAGCATGTATCACAGGACCCTGAAGAAGGAATATCTGAGCTGAAATACAAGGTGGGCAGGAGAGAATCAGGGCAAGGGTGTGACCAGTGCCTCATGGGAGCCATCCCAGGGCTGGACAAAGACCCACTTCCTGGTGAGGATGGAGTCTGGGGGAGAAGAGGGTGCTGGCTGAGCTTGTGCTCAAGCACAGAGTGGGAGAAGCAGCTCTCCTGTAGGAAAAAACAAAGAGATGTTGGAAGAAATGGCAAGTAAGGATGAGTCACCCTTAAGGCCTAGGACTGGGTGAGCAGCCCAAGTAGGCTACAGAAGCTTTGGTCTACCCTGAGAACTCTGGGGGCACGGGAAGAGAAGAAGAACTGGAAGCAAGACTCCAGGTGCGAGTCTTCAGGGACTGGGCTGGGGATTTCTGTGAAGAAATGAAGATTGACTTGGGAGGGCCCCACGTTTGAAGCACTCCTGGCAGAAGGCAGCAAGTCAGATTTCACCTTCTCAAGGGAAGTCCCAACGAGTCAGTTAAGAAGCCAATGGACCAATCAATCAAGGATCATTGATTTCTGCCAAGAGGCAAGGACCTCTACTAGAGGAGGAAATTATATGTAGTATGTTTATTGGCAGTGGTGTCTGTAAATCACTCACTAAGACATAGCCTCACTTTCCTAATTGGGTGCTTAATAAATAAAAGTTTGGAGCCATAAACTTAGAGAAAAGTGAGATCGCTTTTGGCTGAGGTAAGAGAGGGGTTGAGTAGATTCCCAGATGAGTTAAATAGGAACTAAGCAGTAAATCTGGGCTCATAAAGATACTCCATGACTGTTTATAGGATGAATAGATTGATGGAAGGGTAGGTGGAGGATGAGGAGGGCTCAGAGCCTGAGGCGTTTCCAGGAAGAGGTGACAGTCTGATCAGAAGAGGTCAGCGAGTTTCTGGTGTGTTCAGTGGGTAGTGAACAGGCTGGTTGGCTGGCCTTGGGAAGCAGGTATGCAGGACAGTAAAATTGTGGTGTATTATCCCAGGAGTGACTCTGTTAAGAGTTGAATTGTTCCCCCGAAAAAGATACACCAAAGCCCTGAACCCCATGCCTGTGAATGTGGCCTTATTTGGAAATAAGGCCTTTGTAGATGTCAACAAGCTGAGATGAGCTCATGTTGGATGAGGGTAAACCCAAACGTCAATCACTAGTATCCTTATAAGAAGAGGGACATTCAGAGAGAGGCATGCAGAGAGAAGGTGGCCAAAGATGACAGAGGCAGAGATTGGATCAATGCCCCTACAAGCCAAGGAAACTCAAGAATTACCAGAAGTCACCAGAAACTAGAAAAAGCAAGGAAGGATTCTCCCCTATAGGTTTCAGTGGGAGAATGGTCCAGCCAACACCTTGAATTTAGACTTATAGCCTCCAGAATTGTGACAATAAGTTGCTGTTGTGTTAGACTGCCTGGCTGGTGGTACTGTGTCATGGCAGCCCCAGAAAACTCAGACAAGGCTGAAGAGACCAGCAGGTATGCCGTGAGCAGCCGGTGAGAGTCTCAAGGCCGATGGGGGGGACACAACAGGGAGAGTGTTGGATGCCCATTAGGAATTTACCCACAATTCAGTGGAACATAACCACAGGAGAATTAAGAAAAGGTTAAAAAAAAACACTTCATAATCTTCATTTGTTGAGTTCCCTGCAGTGGCAGCACCTCTTTGCAGAGAATTGCCTTCAAAGAACTGTTAACCCAAGGAGGTTAAGTCATAGGGCCTGTTCAGGTTTCAAAAGCCCTGACCAGCCTTGACATTCTTGGGGTCTTTGCCAATCTCCCTCTAGTTCTGCAGAAGTCCTGCCATGGAGAGGTTGACACAGAGAGTGAGGCACTGTTTGCAAGCACCCAGCTTTATCGGGCCTCTGGGACCTCCCAGTGCTCTGCTTTTGGGCCCTTCATGGGGCAGAGCCTTCTCTTCAGAAGAGGCCTGTGGATCTAGTTAATCTCTATAAAGCAAGGTGTTTATCCAAAAGAAGGAAATCGGGCCTGACAACCCAGCCCTCCAAATACACAGAAGCACGAGTGATTTTCTAAAGACCTCTGGAGCTCAAAACCAACATTACGAAGGCTGAGTGTATCACACTTCCACTGCGAATGCAGAATTCAGAAATCTGAAGGCAGCCAGGGAACTCTCATCCAGCGCAGTTCATGGTGCCACAGGTGAAAGAAGAGTGAGAGTTGGAATATATGAGAGAGGAAGAGAAAGAGACGAGTAAGGAAGGGAGAGAACGGGGGATGCCTGATCAAAGGCTGCTCTGCGACACTCTGCGGACTCTCCGGCTGCAGGGGGATGTGCAGGAAGGATTTTAGAGGCGAAGAATTTATTTTAATCCTCCCACAAAAGTATTCAGGTAAACCCTTTCCCTGTGAGAAAGCGAGAATAAAAAACCGGAAAAGAAGATTCTCCAAGAAAGGATCCGTGTAGACTTCCACTAATACTGGGCCCTTAGAGAATATATGTCATCTGGGTTTTTGCTTAAAAGGAAACACAGCATGAAGAAGAGTTCAAAGTCACGGATCTGGCTTGTAAGTTGCAAGCCGCTCACCCCTGCCCCTGGCCAGCTCTCCCCTTTGTTGGAGGTGGGAATTTTCCTTGGTCAGCAATAACTGTCTTTTCAAAGTGACCTGTCAGGTCTTCCTTCCTTAATTCTCTTGTGGCCAGGGAGCTGAGGAGTAGGAAGGAGAGAGGAGGTGACCCAGTGACAAGAGTAAGGCTGACCTTTAATGCATGAATCATCTGTGAATGTTCTATTAAAATGCAAAGTCCTCAGCCAGTCTGTGCCTGGGTTACAGCTGCACAGCTCACACTCCAAGCCAGCTGGGACAAGGGTACCTGCCTTTGTCCACACATCTTTCCTTACCTCATGTCTGTCAGACGTGCGTGTTTTGGGCACCCATCCCGGAGCTCTGGCCCCTGACTTAGCCAGGAGTGGCCATCCAGCCCTGACTGGTCCCATCATTTTTTAAAAACTTCTCTTTTGGAAAGAAAGTTGGCCCACTCCATGGATCATAGAAAATGGTAGGAAATCCAAGGAGGCTTCACCACAAATTGCCACGTAATGTGAGGTTACATGCTTTTAAACCAACATCACCAGTAAAATTATGTGAAATGGCTTTGTAGTTAGTCTACCCTGAGAAGTTAGAAGGGCAAAGGTCTGGGCAGGAATGCGGGTCAGGCATGGTGGGGGTGGCGTAAAGGGCAGGCAGAGGCCCGGACAGAGGGAGGGGCTGGTCCCTTATACCACTTTAAGACAGCTTGTGTTTCCACTACATTACTTTTTCCTATTACACATACTATGGCTCTACTATCCTAAAAGAGTGATTGGTATTCTACAGTAGTTCTCAGTATTAGAAAATTATTTTAGTAAGTATTTTACTAAGTATGAAACAAGACACCATCATTTAAAACCCATTATTCAATTTTTTTGTTTGTTTATTTGTATTCGCTTTTGATACCCATTTTCCTACCAGTAATCATTGTCTTCAATAATAGACACTCTAAACTCATTCTGTCGTTGCTTTATTTTTCAATGTTTTCAACACATTTCAAATCCTGTAGCATAACTTAACCCAGTAACTGTCACGGCAGACAATTCCAGGCACAGGACTTCACAGTAGGTAGTTCTAAAGGGTGTCCCATCAGCAGCTATAAGGACAAGGCTGAATTTTGAGCCTGAAAACTTGGTTTGAGTTCTTGCTCTGCCAATTATTAACTTGGGGTAAGTGCTTTACCTCTCTGAGGCTCTGTTCCATTTTCTGTGGAATGAGAATAATGTATCGTACTTGGTCTATGTCACCTGATTATTGTAAAGATCAACAGAAAAATATTGTGCCAAAAGTAGTTTAATAAATTTCTGAAGTCCTATTAAAGTGTAACAAAATAAAAGTTACTATAAAAGCTGATGAAATAGAATAAATTATTCTGGATCTTAGTAAGACACTTTTTTCCATGATTTTGGGAAAAAATCTGTTCCAACAATACATCATGTGCCAAATATAATTAGCAATGAATGCAATGAGTTCCATTCAGCTAAGAATGCAAATGGTGGGATCCTAATATAAAATCTGACCAATTCAATGTAAAGACTACAAATTTGGAGAGTAATGAGGCCACAATCTAAACCCTGGCTCTGCTACTGACACATTAGGTAACCTGGGTGGGGTATTTACTTCATGAGCCTCAGTTTTCTAATCTGTTAAGTGGGTATAAGAATCACCCTCACACTATGATTATAAAAATTGAATGACATTAAATATGTAAAGTGCCCAGCAGAGCAGCTGACAACCATTGGATACTTGATAAATGTCCATTGCTCTCACCTCCTCTGAGATGCCTTATAAAAATGGGAATGGAGATAGAGCCTGCTTGTTATACTGCCTGTTTCTTCACTGCAAACTCACTCAATACATGATTGGTAAATGGGGAAATTACGCCAGTATAGAGTGGAAGTCCTACAGTTCTCACAATATATTTTCCCGGGATATTTATGTCTTGAAGCAATCAGAGGCAAGGCTTCTGACAATTAGATTTCTCTTTAATTAGCATAATAAGAAGATCTTAAGAATAAAGTTGAACATTGACAGAAAGTCCTTTCTTTAGTGCAAATAGTGGCTGGTTTCCAGAACTGTATTGTCCACTCTGTTACCTGGTGAAGATCAGAGTAGAGATGAGGAAACCAAAATATTTTCCTCTGAGTTATATTTTAATTTTTGAACAAAGAAGTCTACACCCTAGATCAGATTTTTAATTTTGATGAAACTGATCTCAGTGAGATGTGAATGCCCCTCAGGACTTACATCTCCTTAGAGGAAATGGAAAATCTAGGGCTTTAGGCTGCAAAATCAACTGACTGATATACCGGGGTAAATGCTGACTGTAATTGAACTGCACTGTTCTTTTTATTAGGATTGGGTTTTTTTACATTTTGAATGGTCTTTTCCAAGTGTAATTTTTCCCATTTTACATTTTGAATGGTCTTCTCCAAGTGTAATTTTTCCCATAGAATCTGTTATTTTATTGTGCAACTTTGCAGAACATGAAATTTTTTGAAATGTATATATGACAGTATAGCAGGAATGCCTGTATGAGGGAATTACAGTCCATTCAATGACCTTCAGGAAGCATTCTCTCCATTTAGGCCTATTATTCAGTCCTTCAGTAGACCTAACAATATGAGAAAGGGAAATTTTTTAGTTTTCAATAAGATCAAAATTAAAACAATTAGGTTAGAATGTATAGGTGATTCAAAAGAAAGGAAAAAATGCTGGGTCACCCCTTGTACCTGTGTCTCCAGAATGCTTCTCTATCCATGTGGCCACAGCCTCCTCTCCATGTCTAAAACTTCATAGGAATTGGGCCAGGGGACTACTGGAGTGATATGGAGACATACTCAGACCACCACACTTCTTAACTACAGCTGCTCCTCTCTTATCAGTTATACATGGGGAACTTTACCAAGGTTTCCTTTCAAACAAGAGTTTTGCCACTACAAAGATGGTATTTGAAAAATACAGGCCATCAATTCACAATTGCATCAAAAAGAATAAAATACATAGGAATTAAACTAACCAAGAAAGTGAAAGACTTATACTCTGAAAACTATAAGACACTCTTAAGAGAAATTAATGAGGACGCTAATAAATGGAAATTCATCCCATGCTCTTGGCTAGGAAGAATTAATATTGTCAAAATGGCCATCCTGCCTAAAGCAATCTACAGATTCAATGCAATTCCTATCAAAGCACCAACAGCATTCTTCAATGAACTGGAACAAATAGTTCTAAAATTCATATGGAACCACAAAAGACCCCGAATAGCCAAAGCAATCCTGAGAAGGAAGAATAAAGCAGGGGGGATTATGCTCCCCAACTTGAAGCTCTACTACAAAGCCACAGTAATCAAGACAATTTGGTAATGGCATAAGAACAGACCCATAGACCAGTGGAACAGAATAGAGAGTCCAGATATTAACCCAAATATATACAATCAATTAATATATGATAAAGGAGCCATAGATATACAATGGGGAAATTACAGCCTCTTCAATAGCTGGTTTTGGCAAAACTGGATAGCTACTTGTAAGAGAATGAAACTGGATCATTGTCTAACCCCATACATAAAAGTAAACTTGAAATGGATCAAAGACCTGAATGTAAGTCATGAAAACATAAAACTCTGAGAAAAAAACATAAGTAAAAATCTCTTGGACATGAACATGAGCAACTTTTTCATGAACATATCTCCCCAGGCAAGGGAAACAAAAGCAAAAATGAACAAGTGGACTACATCAAGCTGAAAAACTTCTGTGCAGCAAGACATCATCAATAGAACAAAAAGACATCCTACAGTATGGGAGAATATATTCATAAATGACACATCTGATAAAGGGTTAACATCCAAAATATATAAAGAGCTCATGCACCTCAACAAACAAAAAAGCAAATAATCCAATTAAAAAATGGGCAGATCATCTGAACAGACTCTTCTCCAAAGAAATTCAGATGGCCAATAGCCACATGAAAAGATGCTCCACATTGCTAATCACCAGAAAAATGCAAATTAAAACCACAATGAGGTATCACCTCACACCAGTAAGGATGGCCGCCATCCAAAAGACAAACAACAACAAATGTTGGAGAGGATGTGGAGAAAGGGGAACCCTCCTACACTGCTGGTGAGAATGTAAATTAGTTCAACCATTGTGGAAAGTAGTATGAAGGTTCCTCAAAAAACTCAAAATAGAAATACCATTTGACCCAGGAATTCCACTCCTAGGAATCTACCCTAAGAATACATTAGCCCAATTTGAAAAAGACAGATGCACCCCTATGTTTATCGCAGCACTATTTTCAATAGCCAAGAAATGGAAGCAACCTAAGTGTCCATCAGTAGATTAATGGATAAAGAAGATGTGGTACATATACGCAATGGAATATTACTCAGCCATAAGAAAAAAACAGATCCTACCATTTGCAACAGCATGGATGGAGCTAGAGGGTACTATGCCCAGTGAAATAAGCCAGGCAGGGAAAGACAAGTATCAAATGATTTCACTCATCTGTGGAATGTAAGAACTAAGAATAAACTGAAGGTACAAAACAGCAACAGACTCACAGAACCCCAAAAAAGGACTAACAGTTACCAAAGGGAGAGGGACTAGGGAGAATGGGTGGGAAGGGAGGGATAAGGGGGAAAACGGGGCATTACAATTAGCACACATGGTATGTGGGAGGGCACGGGGAGGGTTGTGCAGCATAGAGAAGACAAGTAGTGATTCTACAGCATCTTACTATGCTGATGGACAGTGACTGTAATGGGGTATGTGGTGGGGACTTAACAATGGGGAGAGACTAGTAACCGTAATGTTGCTCATGTAATTGTACATTAATAATACCAAAAAAAAAATACAGGCCATCAAATTGGATGATAATAGCTCATTTTATATGGTCAATATTTCTGTCCCCAATCATCCTTTTTTCAGGCCTAGAAGAGACTCTACAGACCATGCTCAATACTGGTCTTTAAAGCAGATTACAGGGACATATTACATTTTAGGAGCTTTCAAACTAGGATATTGTCCACATTATATTTTGTTTACTGTCTGCAGGTGAAGACATGATAGAAATGTCCTAGGACTCCTCACTAGCTTCTCTATAAGAACTATTTCAAAAGAAAAAGCTGCTGTTTGTCAAAGAACTCCTTTAGATACCTGATCAGTTGGGAGCAAATATATATATATGTATATATATCTTAGAAGCATTTTTCTAAGATGCTTGAGACAGTCTATGAGATGGTTCTTACATCTTTCTGAAGTCTTTTTTTTATTAAAGTATAATTGACACACAATATCCTATTAGTTTCAGGTGTGCATCATAGTAATTCAATATTTTTATACCTTACAAAATGATCCCCATAATAGGTATAGTTACCATCTGCCATCCTACAAACTAATTACAATATTATTCACTATATTTCCTGTGCCATGCATTACATCTCCATGATTTATTTATTTTACAATTGGAAATTTGTACCTCTTAATCCCCCTCACCTATTTATACCTCTTCAACCACTTCCCCTATTTTGTCCATCCCCAACCCCTTCCCTCTCTGGTCTTTTTCTGTCTTTTCATTCGTTTTACTTTTTAGGTTCCACATATAAGTGAAATCATGTGGTATTTGTCTTTCTCTGTCTGACATCCATGTTGCCACAAATGGCAAGATTTTGTTCTTTTTTATGGCTGAGTAATATTCTGTTGCAGATATGCCACAACTTCTCTATCCACTCATTTACTGGTGGACCCTTCGGTTGCTTCCATATCTTGGCTATTGTAAATAATGCTGTAATAAACATAGGGGTGCATATATCTCTTCAAACTTGTGTTTTCATTTTCTTTGAATCAATATCCAGAAGTGGAATTACTAAATCATATGGTAGTTCTATTTTTAATTTTTGAGGAACTTTGATACTGTTTTCTAAAGGGGCTGCACCAATTTATATTCCAAACAACAGTGTACAAGTATTCTCTTTTCTCCACCTCCTCACCAACACTTGATATTTCTTATATTTTTGATAACAGCCAATCTGATTGGTATGAGGTGATATTTCATTATGGGTTCAATTGGCATTTTCCTGATAATTAGTGATGTTTAGTGCCTTTTCCTATGCCTGTTGGCCATCTGTAGGTCTTCCTTGAAAAAATGTCAATTCAAGTCTTCTGCCCATTTTTTATATAGCGATGGTTTTTATATTAAATTGTGTACATTCCTTATACACTTTGTGTATTAACTCTTTATAGGATGTATGTTTTGCAAATATCTTCCCCCACTCAGTAGATTGCGTTTTCATTTTGTTGAGTTACCTTCACTTTGCAAAGCTTTTTAGTTTGATGTAATACCTGTAATACCATTGTTTATTTTAGCTTTTGTTGCCCTTCCCAGAGGAGACTGGTCCAAAAAAATATGGCTAAGACTGATGTTCAAGAAGGGATATTTTAATGTTTTATTTCAATAAAATTTGAAATAAGTGCTTATGATTTTTTATTTTATCAAAACCAATCTCTACCAGAAGTGAATGCCTTCCAGGACCTGCAGTCTGGAATCCAATCTTAGAGTTAGCTGTCATGTTTCATAAGTCTCCTTCAATCTGGGACATTTCCACTATCTTTCTTTGCCTTTTATCATATTAACAGTTTTAAAGAATATAGTCATTCTTTTCATTAATAGCACATTCTTCCTTTTGGGTTTTTCTGGTATGCTTCATAATTACCTTCAGTTTCTATATTCTTGACCAAGTAAGTGGTGTTGTATCCTTCCTACGGTATCATATCTCAAGAATATGATGTCCATCTCCCCCTCATTGGTGTTATTAATTTTGATCACCTGGTCAAGATTTTGTCCAACTCCTCCAATGTATATTCACAGTATATATATTTCTTTTTTTTTTTTCTCTCATAACTGATAAGTGGTCTGTGGGAAAACAGGCCACAAATATCCTGCTCTTCATCAAAATTTCTCTCTTAGTTTTAGCCTCCATTGATGATTCTTGTCTGAGCTAGTCTTTATAATATGGCTGCAAATGATGTTTTCTAATTCCAGCTACTGTGTCAGCATTTGTTATTGACAAGGAGATATTTTGGAAGGCAGTTCCATAACCCAATCAAATGTTTCTTTGTTCTGCTTGGAAAGTCAACCTAATAACTTTCTGAATATTACATTTTACTTGATTTTTGTGTGGGAAGTTTTGAAATGACCTTTGGCCAAAAACTCTTAAGGGTCTCATCTATTCCCAGGTTGCCAATCCCTGTTTCAGACTATGGCCTTTCAGACCTCTTCTTGTTCCATCACTATCCACCCTGTGTACACCTTTGATGTAAACAGTCTGATTTACTTGAGGGAAGGGGACAGCTGAAGATTGGAGGAGTGGACAAGCTCCTCCAATAAAATACAGCCCTGAAGTACCTGGAAATGTGAGTCTTAGAGGCCTTGGGAGATACTGAAATGTTCCTATAGGACATAGAACCTCCAGGAGGTTTCCCAACAAGGCCAGATGAGGTGGCATACAATGTGCAGAGGCCACAGATCTTGGCAATTTTCCAGGGCTCCCTTTGATTTGTGGTTGATTATCTCCTGAAACTTTCGGGCTTCTACAAAGTAGTGAATATGGATTACTAGGCCTTGAGAGACCATGAATGTAGTGGAAATGGGAATTGTTTTGGTGGGACTCAGGTCACCAGTCCCAGACAAAATGGGTTCTGAGTTCTGAACTCTCTGAAAAGAGGGAGTTTTCGGACTTTGGAAGGAGGTGCTGCCATGACTTCACAATTCCAGAAAACTCTGGAACAGAGGCCCCACAGTTTTAGGCAGAGTTTCAAGGCTATTGGCAAGATTAGGAAGGCCCCAAGTATAGTGAGTGGGGCTGGTGATTACAGCCACTATGAGCTACAGGAAGAGACTCAAGTCCAGGGCTGGAATATTCAGTGAATATTCTTACATAGAATATTCTGAAGAAACTGAAGGGTCTCTTCTTCCCCCTGTGAAGAGCCCAGTGTCTTTGCGACAGCCATATGATAAAGCCATTCCTGGGTTCCTGTCAATCCAAGCAGGACAGACAGGGAGGCAAAGACCAGTGGTCTAATCCTACTGTTTGGGGAAAGTTAGATCTAGAAATGTGGAAAAAGTAGTGTAAATCCTAAAGTACATTGGAAAACAGGTCAGTCAATGCTGAAAGGACAGATAAGATGCAGGTAGCACTGGCTATAGTTTGAACCAAGCTGTGGAGTCCCAGCACACCCCAAGTGAGGGTTCTCTAGCACAGGCTTAGGCAGGCCAATGGAGTCTAAGGCTGAAAGAATGAGAGATCAACTGCAAACAGCTCAGTGCACAGCTCAGCCTCTGCTGTGCTCTCAGCCCTGCTCTTAAAACCTGTACGTGGTTTCATGTCAGTTCCCTCCTCCAGACTGCCACACTCCTCATGGTCTTACCCCGCCCTGTATTCTTCTCTCCCAGCAGCTGGCCTGGCTTCCTCTTTCATCACAGTGTCCCTGAGCTTTCATGTGCTATTCAGGACCTGTTTCTAGAGTGAATTAAGATATTAGTGAATGAGTAACAAACACATCTCTGGTGATCAAAGATACAAAATAGGAGATTGCTCAGTGTAGAATGCAGCAGGAATCCTGTATCCAGGGAGCAAAATGGCTATTGCAGGGAGCTGGGTTCCCCACAGTGGGAGGAAGAGACCCCTCAGTTTCTGCTCTTCCAACCCTGGGCTTGACCCTTTCTCTGTGGCTCTTAGCAGCTGTCCCCCCAGCCCCATTCACCAGGCTTTGGATCATCATTGTCCCCCAACACCTGGAGAAAGACTGATCCCAGAGCAGGCAGGGAGAAGAGGGCTTATTGGCCAAACATGGAAAGTCAGCCCCTCTGAAGAAAGGAACCCAAAGAAATCTCCAGAATGTTGTATTTTTTTAATGTTATTATGGTTTTATTCATAAAAGCAATGCTTAAAAACATCAATAAATAGAAGTATATTTAAAGTAAAAAGTGAAACAGACCCCTTCTTCCCAATTCCCAGAAGTCACTGTCAATAATTTGGTGTGTTTCCTTTTCAACTTTATTGTTTGTTTGTGTTTGTGTGTGTATTTAATATAGGTATATGTAGATATATCTTCTATGGTCTCAAAAATGGTCTCATATTTTACATATCCATGTGTTCATTGACTTATCAATGTGTCATGAAAATGACGTTTTCCCTCTTAGTATCCTACTTCATGCCTCTGGAAACCTTTTGCTTCTGCCTCTGTAGATTCTTAGGCTCTTTCTCAGGCATCCTATGTATGAATGAACTGTACAAACTATTTAACAAGCTCTGATTGGATGGCCACCTAGGCAGCTTCTGATGTTATATTATGTCAAACAGTGCTTCAGTGAATATTCTCACATAGTTGTCTCTGCACACTTGTATAGATATTTCTGTAAAATAAAACTCAAGAAAGCCAGAGACGGGTAAGATTCCTCAAGGGAGGAACAACCTAAGACAGGCACAGTCGCAGGGGGGCCATCAGGTGAGAAATTTGGGATCAACAGAGGTGAGGCTTAGAACCTCACCCCCCTTGTTTTGAGAGAAATCTTCTGCATCCGTGGATGTTTTGTTGCCCTTGTCTAACTTGGATTAATACTTAGTCTATAGGCACAGACCTGATCATCTACATTTGCCCTCTTACAGCACTAAATTATGTTTTCTACCTTTATCTTGCATCTACCTACCACTTCAGCATTTTATTTAAAAAAATAATTATAATAAGGGAGAAATGTGGGATTCACATATAAATCAAGTATAAAAATCAAACGAATAATCATATCTGACTTGTTTATAGTTCATGATGTGTGATCAAAACCAAAAGTTTCTGTGATGACTGCCCTTGCACTGTTCACCATGTAAGAACTTATTCACTATGTAAGAATTTGTTCACCATGTAAGAACTTGTTTGTTGTGCTTCAGAAGATTGGAGACTGATGAGAATTAGGCTTGGGGTTGATTAATGATTGTGCATTGAGTCCCCTATATGGAATTTTATTGTTGTTAACAACAATTTGATCAATAAATATGAGAGATGCCCTCTCAAAAAAAAAATAAATAAATAAAATAATAAAAATAAAACTCAAGAAGAGAAATTGCTGGGTTAAAGAATTTGCACAGTTTAAACTTTTTAAATAATTTCAAATTTAAATACAATTCCAAGAATAATACAAACAATGCCCATACAATCTTTGTACAGATTCTTTACCTCCTGTTGTCATTTTACCCCCATTTCTTTATATATTATTTGCCTGCCTGCATCCCCCAAGAAGATGGTTTTTTTTTAAACTTTTAGAAAATATGTTACATACATTATGGCACTTTATCCCCCCATACCTCAGTGTGCCTTTTCATATTTCCTAAGAGGAGGGATATCCTTTTACATAACTATAGTGTAATTATTAATTTTAGAATTTAATGTGGATAAAATACTTCTATTTAATCTATGGTGTATAGTCAAATTTTGTTACTTGACCCCCAAATGTACTTTTTAGGACCTTTTTCTTCTAGTACAGGACCCTGTCTAGAATCTGATACTGGTTTTTGGTTTTTTTTTTTGTTATGTCAATTTAGCTTCTTTTAATATGGAACATTTTCACAGCCTTTCTTTGCTTTTTATGATAGTGACATTTTCAAGGAACACCATCCTTATATTTTATTAATGTGTCGTTGATATCCAATATTATATTGGATTCAAGTATACAATATAATGACTCAACAGTTATATACATTATTAAATCCTCACCCCCACTAGTGTAGTTATTACCTGTCAACAGTATCTGCTGTACTTTCATTCCCATGATTAATTTATACTGATTGACATTTTGTGCCTCTTTATCCTCTTCTCCTATTTCACCCAACCAATCCAGCCCCTCCCCTGTGATAACCACCAGTCACTTCTCAGTGTCTATGAGCCTTTGGTTCACTTTGTTTTGTTTTGTTTTCAGATTCCACATATAAGTGATATCATATGGTATTTATCTGTCTGCCTGGCTTCTTTCACTTAGCATAATACCCTCTAGGTCTATCCATGTTGTGAAAAATGGCAGGATTTCTTTTTTATGACTGAATAATATTCCATTGTGTCTATATACCACATCTTCTTTATCCATTCATCTGCTGATGGACACTTAGGTTGCTTCCATATCTTGGCTATTGTACATAATGCAGCAATAAACAAACATAGGGGTGCATATATCTTTTTGAATTAGAGATTTTGTTTTCTTCCAGTAAACTACTATGATTGGAAGTACTGGATCATATGGTATTTTTATTGTTAGTTTTTTGAGGAACTTTCCACAGTGGCTGCGCCAATTGACCTTCCCATCAACAGTGTACGAGGGTTCCCTTTTCCCCACATCCTTGCCAGCACTTTTTATTTCTGTCTTTTGGATGGTGGCCATTCTGACTGGTGTGAGGTGATATCTCACTGTGGTTTTGATATGCATTTCCCTGATGATTAGTGTTGTAGGGGCATCTTTTCATTTCTTTGTTGGCCACCTGTATGTCTTCTTTGGAAAAATGTCTATTTATTTCCTCTGTCCATTTTTTAATTGAGTTATTTGTGTTTTTGGTGTTGAAGCACATGAGTTCTTTTGTATTTTGGATGTTAACCCCTTATTGGATAAATGATTTACAAATATATTCTCTCATACTGTAGGTTGCTTTTTTGTTTTGTTGATGGTGTCCTTAACTGTACAGAAGGCTTTTAGTTTGATGTAGTCCCACTTTTCATTTTTTATTTTGTTCCCCTTGCCTGGTGAGATGTGTCCAGAAAAAAATTGTTCATGCTTATTTTCAAGAGATTGCCTATGTTTTCTCCTAAGAGTTTTATGGTGTCATGCATTACATTTAGGTCTTTGATTCATTTCGAATTTACTTTTGTGTATGGAGTTAGACTAATCCAGTTTCATTCTCTTGCATGTAGCTGTCTACTTTTCCCAACAACCATTATTGAATTTGCTATTGTATATTTATGGCTCCTTCATCATATATTAGTTGACATATATGTAAGGGTTTATATCTGGGTTTATATCTTGGCTCTATTCTGTTCCATTGATGTATGGGTCTGTTCTTGTGCCAACACCATACTGCTTTGTTTACTGTAGCTTTGTAGTCAGGGAGCATGATACCCCCAGCTTTGTTCTTCTTTCTCAGGATTGCTTTGGCTATTTGGGGTCTTTGTAGTTCCATATGAATTTTAGGATTATTTTCTCTGGTTCATTGAAAAATGACATTGGTATTTTGATGGGGATTACATTGAATCTGTAGATTGCTTTTGACAGGATGGCCATTTTGACAATATTAATTATTCCTATTCATTAGCACAGGATAGATTTCCATTCATCATCCCAAGTTTTTTAATAGAAGCTTCCTCATTTGGGGTTTGTATGAGCTCCCTTCATGATTAGACCCAAGTTATGCATTATACATCACTTAAGTGGTGGTGTCCTTCTCAGGGTATCAAATCTGGAGGCAGGCCTGCCTCTCATGGTGTTGCTATGAATGGCACATTTTAAACACTGGTAAAAAAAATTCACATCCTAAAACCTTTTGCCAATGTTTACTCCTGCCACAGTTGGTGAGATTTCCCCCGTGTACACCTAACATGGTACCATCAGTCTTCTTAACTTATTCCCAGTCTGTGAACTGTGCTTGCTAATGCTTTATCTGAAAAAGAAAGCACTTTCCCCACTTCACTTTGATATACACCTTAATAATCTTATGTCTCAACAAATGTTCCCAAACATCAAAAATGCTGTAGACCCATGTGGTATTTTTTTTTATGTCCCAAAGCTCAAGGGGACTTGGACAGTCTGGTGTGATGACAGCACCGGTGAGGTGGGATGCTTGGCCAAGAGTCTGGGGCCCATGCTCTGCAAAAGCAAAACAGAAACCAATTGATGTTTATCCCCTCTGGGAGAGAAAAGATGCCACCTGCCCTCTGTATACAGGCACCATTTCCCCACTTATCTTTCCTTCTTTCCTGTCACCTCCTGCCTCTCCCCTTCCCCCATGGAGAAGAGGCAGCCTAGGATTTGGAATAGGAGGGCCTGGATTGAAGTGCCCTCTTCCCTTTTCTCAGGTGTGCACCCTTGGCCACCCTCTTCTTCTTCCCCTCTCCTGATGCCTTTGAAGTGAGATTCAGAGGCCTGGTTCACTAACTGATGTGGAAGGCACACAGGAAGGAGCTGTGCTCCTGAATGGCCTTAGGAGCCGGCTCTGCCCTTCCTGGCCACCCCTCACCACTACCAGAGCAGGATGCATGGCCAGAGAACAGGGTTCGTGCATGGAGGCAGGCGGGGCAGCTCACTGCACATCTCACATTCACCAGCATCCGCCAACAGCTCCTTATACACCCCTCTGAGATAATCAAGCATCATTATCCCTATTGGCAGGTGGAGACAGTAAGACAGAGTGGTTAAGTGACGTGGTTATTACTGCTGGGATTGTTTGAGGGGGAAGCCATGCCAAGAAGGGAGTGCAGTTCAGGAGGCCAGAGAGCTTAAGTTATTTAATGTGACTGATTACTTTAAAATAGCTATTGGAAGGTGGGGGTAGGAAAAGAGTAGAGGCCTAACTAGTGGACACTGGCAAGGCACCAAAATTACACTGTGCATAGGGAATACACCTAGTATATCTACTCAAATAGGTTGCTATGGACAGTCTGTCCAATGCTTACATAATGTGAAGAGGATGGGAAAGAAATGAAGGCTGTAGTCAACTCAAGGAGGACAATAGAGGAAAGCCCACAGGCTTCCCATGGAGCTGAACAGAAGTCTCTGAGATGGTTGCGCAGAATCCCTGCCTCTCACCGCTCACGGTCAGGAGCCCTGCCAGCTACACTGCCAGGGGAGGATCAGCTCTCCCCCGGGACCCAGGAAGCTCGAGTGTCCTCATGCACAGGATGGGAATGGAGTGGAATGCCTGAGGGTCCTCGGGGAGACACATGTGACAAAAGCAGCAGAGCTGTGTGGCCTACTGACAGAGACAGAAGACATAGAGACTTAGGGACAGTGGGAGAGCCCAGGGGTCACTGCCTGAGAAAGGAGAGGAGAACCTTGTTCTCTTAGAGTGGGAGTTGGGGGTGCACTGAAGCAGTGGGGTGGGCAGAGCACCCAGGAGAAAGCACAGTTCCTGCCATGCTCAGAGACATGACGGGTACTGCTGGACCCGGCCTGGGAAGTGAAGGGTAGGTAGCAGGTGATTGTCTATCCTCCTCCTTAACCTTGCTCATCCCCTGATCCTCCTGGACAACCTCATCACCCAAAAGGCCTGCAGGCTCCCCACCCCTTGGGGGCTGGAGTACTTTTGTTTCAACAGCAGGGAAGTCATATCCTTGTTCACCAGATCCTTGATGGGGACTGACTCACTCCTTAACTTACCAGCAGCTCACCATGTAGGAAAGCAAAGTGCAGAGCATCTAAAGCCCATCTTAACCCAAGCATGCTCTTCAGGGGCCAAGTTTTCAGAAGCACTGATAACAAAGCCCAGGCTCTGGGATTGCACCAGGAAAGATGAAGCCTGCACCATCACAGAGCTCATTTCCACTTCGGGATTCCCTGGGGAGTGCCCACCACAAGGAGGACGTACTGTTCCATCTCCTTCTTTGGACCTGGCAGGGTACCCACTGCTGCTGTCACAAGAATGAAGGCAGCCAGTCAATTATTTAGCCCTTGTCTCTCTACCCTCTCATTTTAATTATAAGCTCAAAAAGTGCTATGTGATACATAAAATAATAATAATAATAATAATAATAATAATGCCCACATCTCAGTTATCAGGACAGGAGCTACTCTCAGGGTGGATAGTAGAAGACAGCTGTTTGCCCTGCCAGTGTTGTTCGGAGCAACAACGTCTGTTCGATTGAATAGGATTTTTTTTCCAGCTGGGAAACGTCACCAAGTGGCCTTTCTGTTCTTCACGCAGGAAACACACACTATCATCCGCATATTTTTAGTTAATTTATGTCCAAATAGGCCTTTCTCTAGCCGCTGGGAAATGATGTTGGGGCTGCAATTACCTTTCGCAGCATCTCACAGAAGGGTTTCAGCACTCGCAAAGCTCAGGGGAGAGGCAGCAAGGACCCCACTGACTGTAAATCTCTCCATTTGTAGTTATTCAAATCACATATTTTATTACTCGTATGAAATACATTGTGTCATTCATTTTGGAGAGCAACTAATGCTTCAAGAAAAGCTTTGAAAAATATTCTATTTAGAAACAATTTTGTCTGCAGCCAACCCAGTGTGTCTTTTTGGTTTGTGTTTTCTCCCAGCCCTTTGCTGTTATGTGTGTCATTTGCATGACAAATAAGACCATCCTCTCCAAAAGCTCACCTGTTCCTGCAGCCTGTTTCCTACCTAAAGTTCTAATTCTCTGTATGTTGCATCATAATCCTTAGCATGGTAATAAATTACAGTGTCACCATCAAGATTGTGGCTTCTGGAAAGAAATAAGCAGCAGGGCCAGATGAACTCTTAGAACTTGGAGAGACTGTTTTCATGCAAATTTCTGGCATCCTGGGGAACTAGGAACAGCCTCTATTATATAGACTCAGTTGCAATTCAGCCGCCAGAAGCCATTTCCACTGGCTGTTAGAAGCTGCTAACACTGGGAGAAAGATAACCTTTTAGGCAGAAACTTCTTTTCCTTCTTGGCTGATAGGGGTCTTATCTGGAAAAATCACTTTGCTGATTAGGTTGGGGGAAATGGGTCATGTACTTTCATAGTGCTTTTAAATAGAGTCATTCATTCTAAAATACTGACTTCATTTAGTACTTAGAGCCCCTTCAAACCTCTTGGTCCAACGCAGTGGACAGTGACTGGGGAACAGGAGGAGGGTGTGTGCCATGGATGCACCCTGAGGACAGGCCACCTGTGTCGGAGCTGTCTGCACAGGGCTGCACAGAGCCCCTCTCAGAGGCAGGTGCCTCCCCAAGGTTAGTCAGCTCCACAGTCAGGATGGCTCCTGCTCCCAGGGAGTGTCCAGCTGCCCCTCCAGAGGGGCACTTGCAGTGCAATGTAAATCTCACTGCAATTGCCATCCTTCCATTTCCCTTGGGTCACAGATATACTTGATGGAAACTTTGATGAAGCCACCTTGCTGCTTTTTTGTTTTTCCATCATTGTAAGATCTTTCAAGGTTTAGAGCAGTGTTGGCAAATACTTGTCACGTACACAGCCACCCATTCCCTCAGGCAAGGTAGACATTGCTCATCAGTCCTGTGCTCTTCCTTGCTGAGCCCAGATGAAGCCTCTGGATCCTTCTCAACCCACCCACCAATGATGACCAGGGTTGGTACCTAAGATGAGACCTCACTCAGTCCACAACTGAGACTGGGTGTATCTATACCAGAGGTTCCAAAGTGTGGGGCATTCTCAAATTCCATGGGGAGTTTGTTAGGAATGTACATTCTCAAACCCTATCCCAGAACTAGTACCTGGGAAACCTGGGTTAGGGCCCTTGATGTGTGTTTTATCAAGCCTTCCAAGAGATTCTGGTTTTTAAGAGTCATTGCTCCAGGCCAGTGGTCGTGACTAATGACTGCACCTCAGAATCACCTGAAGTTAAAACCGACGATGCTTGGGCACTACTCCCAGAGATTCTGATTAAATGAGAATACCCATTGGCATTATAAACAAAAAAACAAAACCTTGCCCAGAGTGATTCCTGTGGGCAGCCAAACTAGAGAACCATGAGACCAGGTTTTCTGGGTTTGCCTTAAGCTAGTGGTGCCATGGAGATGCAGCTACTTGGCCTGCTGTGGCCCCTGGGTCAGTGGACTCTCCCTTGGCCTGCCATGCCTTTCCAGTGAGTAGGAGTAGCAACAGTGGCCCCAAGGCATCCTCAGGGCTGCCCTGCAGCTGTTGTGCTCTCTGCCACATCAGTGCCATGGTGCTGCCCCTTCAAGTCCTCACCACACAGCAAGCACGTGACTCGGCGCAGGGTAGTCCTTCAAGGTATAGACTGGCCTGGGTCTGATGAATCTACAGCACCGAAGAAATATTCCCAAGGGCCCTTGGGGTGAACTGCCATACTGGAGGCATCCCTCTTTCCTCAGTCCTATGCCCCCTAATAGTAGCCCATGGTGGGTCTGCCACCTGGGAATTTAACTATAGTATTTTTAAACCGGTGCCTAAAACTCTATGTACTCAATGTCTTAGTTTCCTAGGGCTGCTGTGACAAAGTACCACAAACTGGGTGACTTTAAACAACAGGAACTTATTCTTTCACACTTCTGAGGGCTAGAAATCCAAAATCAAGGTGTTGGCTGGCTCATGCTCCCTCCTGAGAAGAATCTGTTCATGACTCTCTCTTAGTTTCTGGTGGCTGCTGTCAGTCTTTAGTATTTCTTGCCTTGTAGATGCATCATTCCAAGTTCTGCCTCTGTTTTTATATGTAATTCTCACCTATGGGTCTCTCTGTCCTCACACAGCCTTCTTATTTGGACACCAGTCTCTGGACTTAGGTACCACCACAATTCTGGATGACCTGATCTTACTTGGTTACTGTGCATAGACTGAATGTCCAAATGTCCAAATATAGTCACATCCACTGGTACAGGAGGTTAGAACTCAAATGTATCTTTTTGGGGAGACATTGTCCAGCAAACTCAGTAAATTCTTGTTTAATGGTAGCAGTAACATACGGAATGGTTTACAGGTAAGTCATGTTGGATCTTCTTAATAATCACAATATGTTTTATACATTATAAGCATTTTGGAGAGTGGTTTATTATGAAATTCAGAGCCATTGTCTGGTCATAAACCTGTCACTTCCAAACTTTGAGGGGATTGCACATGATTCCAGTGTTTGATGAACAAGCTGTGATCACCGTACTCACCATTCATGAGTGTCTGGATTCCTGCTGTATCCCCACTAAGCCTTCATCTCACCCAGATGGCGGGGAGGAGCACCGCAGCAGTGCCCAGACACAGACGTGTTGCCCTCATGGGCATGTCTAGGATGAGTAATTAGAGAGGGAGCCAGTTAAATGCTTGGACTGTGGACTGTGAAACCCACACCGGGGGGTTCGAGAACCAGAGCTATAAGCTGTGCCTCTCATATCACTGCAGCAAGATGGTGAGCTGGCTGGGTGGCACCGGTGATGCCCATGGTCCTTGAGAGTGGAGCTGAGTCTCGTTGCTGACTGCCATGTACCCAGGAGGATTCTGGGCAGAGTGGGTGCAATATAGATGCTTTACGTAAGTGAGCTAGTCTGATGGGCTGAAGTACATGTCCTTTGAGACCTTCCACCTGTTGTGACCACTCCTGCTGATAGGTGTGGATGTGGGTCATCAGCAGGTAACCCTGAAGATGGCTGGGTTACTTAGAATTAATCAGCTGCCAGGTATCTTCTCGCAGTTCTTCAAACTACACACACACACACACACACACACACACACACACACACACACACACACATACATACACACACACATGCACACACTTTATAGTTTATCTTATACCAGAGTGAAGGCATGATTGTTCTGAGGCAGTAAATTTCAAACTTTTTAAGACTTTCTCAGCAGCACAACCATTCAGTGCAAGGCCTTACATGGAAGGTCAGTGCAAGAAGTCTTGTGGGGAGCCCAGAGGCTAGATGGTGGGGAGATGTTTCTCCCTCCTCACCTCTCCCTCCCCCAAGCCCCCACAGTGACCCCCTGCAACAGTTCTGGGGAAACCTGGTCCCTGGAGAAAGCAGACTGCGCCCTCAGCATCCCTGAGGGAAACAGTCATCTGGTGCCTTGGGGAAACCCCAAGTTGGTGACAGCGACCTCTTCAAGCCCAGTGTCAGTCCCTCTCTGCCCATGTGAATGCAGGTTCCTTCCCTGTGAGCCTCATCCGTTCCTCACGCCCCCGAGAAGTCTTCCCTCATGCTCCTTCCTGTCCCACAGAGCAAACCCCTCCTTCCCAGGCCTGCACTGCTGAGCACTGGGGACTCTGAGAGCACTCTGTGGTCACAGGAACATGCTGGCCTTGGGCCTTGGGTTGCAGACTCCTCTTCCAAGGGGGGAGGACCAGCCCCAGTGAGCAGAGGCCCTGCCTGCTACACCACCACCCCATTTCCTTCCCTTCTAGTCCCACGCCACAGGGCTGCTCACCAACCTCTAAATTAGCAGATTTCCCTTCACATAATTGAAGACAAGTTTGGTAACCATCACCCCAACTCCCTCTGAGTGTCGGAACACAATGCTGATGATAGGAAGTTTAAAATTCCCAGGAAGGAAGGCAGCCATCCCTCTGACTCCGGCTTCTGTTTTGTTCCGCCTCCGAGGTCAGCGTCCCCTGCTCTCTTGGAGTGGGAAAGCCGGTTGTGACAAGCTGTCACCTGCCTGTCCAGGGCGGCTCTTCTGGAAGGCTCTGCCCCTGCTGGGATGGAGGCGGGTGGTGGTGACAGGCCAAACTCTGTGCTCAGTGAGGCCCAACAGCGCAAGGTGGCAGGAGGGCTGAGGCGCCTCGCCAGTGGGTCTGGCACTGTCACTTTACATGCAAGAAGGCGCAACTCAGCAGCTGTCACTGGCAGCCCCTGGGGTCCACTCCAGACTTGGCAGAGAGGACACCTTCAGACTCCCAAATCGCCTCTTTGAAATCCAGAAGAACCACACTCTAAGCCCCTCTCCTCCTCTGTGACACAAATACACACACAAAAGTAAGCCCTGTTTTCACTCACGGTCCTACATAGCCAAGTTTTCTGTCTCTCACTCTCACACATCCGCAAATTCTCACCCAGTCTCATTCTCTCCACCCCCTCCCCTCCCTCTTTTTCTGTCTCTCTCCCTCTCACACACACACACAGACACACAGTCACGCTAATTCACTCTTCTCTCTCTAACCTCACTTAGCCCAGGTATTTTGAGGGAGCAGAATGCCCCTCCTTGGGGTCCGGGCCAGACCCAGACGTATGGCATCCACCCAGTAGATGCAACATGGGGTCCTGAGCTACCGGACCCTACCAGGTGTTTGATAACTCCTGGTTCCCTAGGTGAATTTTCCAGCTCTTTCCCCAACCAGGGTACCATAGAGATAAAGCCAGTAGCTCACTTCATGATCTGTGGAATGGGGAGAATAAAGCAGCCGGTTGCCACTGAGGCCCAAGCCTGCCTTCCAGGCATTTGTCAGTTGCTGGCATTGGAGCTGAGAACATCTCCCACCACAACGCCTGCCATCGTCCCCGGGGGAAATCAGGACTGTCTTCTCTGCCCAAAGCCGGGTGTGTGCCTGGGGAGGTCGGGCCAGATCACCTTTATTCCTCCCAGGATAAACTGGATAAAAATGCACTTGGCAGTTTGCTCTTTCTCTTTGCTTGCACTCAGATTAACCACTTTCACATTTTTAGGGTATTTTTGCGAAAGTCCAACATGTAGCTCTGGTGGTTTGAACAGATCATGAGATTGGTCAGTATAAAAATAGCCTCCAGCTAAGGAGAAGGGGACCTGGGAGCGGCAGGCTTCATATATTATGGAGGCAGGGCCCCAGTGTGGCCAAAGGGCTGTTGGGTTGAAATCCTGGTATTTGGTGGGAAGAATTGAAAATGAGATTGGATTTGTTCTAGAGGATGATGAGCTGTGGAAGGCAGACGTGATGTGTGCCCCCACATCACCCCTACAAGTGGCACAGGGCCCTGCAGAGTGGCCCTGCTTGCCGCCCTGCTCCTGTACCCCTGCCCTCCGACGTCATGCTTCAGCCACCCTGGGTCACTGCAGTTACCACCCCCTCTCCTCCCCCAGCACCTGTACACGCTCCTCTCTGCCTGGACTTCCCTCCTTCCAGCACTCAGCCTAGTTAACCTCTACCCGTCCTCTCGGACTGAGCATAGTGGGATAATAGGTGACACTTATCCTCTATGCCAGGCCCTGTCCCAGGCACTCTATGGATAGTAACCCACTTAATCCCCAAAACAGCCTGACTCTGAATGTGTGATCCTTGCCCCCATTCTACCAATGAGAATCTGAGGCACAGAGAGGTTGGGTGACTTGGCCCAGGTCATACAGGTAGGAAGGGGCAGTGCTGGCACCCAAACCCAACCAAAGGCTGCAGGTGCCCTTAACCCTGCAAGAACCTGTGCCCCTCCCCCCCTCAAAAGCTCCTGCCACCTTCCCTGCTTCGACTTCTGTTAGGGAGCCTCCTGCAGAAGTCTGAGCACCCCATGTCCCCCTCAGCCTCATGCCCACCACTTCCCATCCTGTTAACAGTACATTTTAAGTTGTTTTCTCATCTGCCTCTCCACTCCCTGTGCAGCATGAGGGCAGGGCCCCTGGCTGACTCACCTCTGGGACACCCACTCCTCAAAACAGGCCAGGCACAAAGTAGGGCTCCTTGCCTCACACTGACAAACGAATGAACGGTTGGCGATCCAACCCCTCAGTCAGTGAACAGGCCGAGGTCTGGCAGACATGCAGAGAGCCAGGGCAGAAGGCAAGAAGGACAAAGGAGCTGAGAGGCCCTGGGGGTGTGTGTGTCCAGCCTCTGGATGCCGGCCTCCACGGCAAGACAGCCAGCATGCTGAGCCCTCCGCACTGGGGCCCTTAAGCCCAGCACAGCCTGGGGCCATCTGCAGGCCGCAGAGTGAGGACAATCTCCCCACAGAGGTGGAAACCAAGGAAAATGGGGCAGGGGCAGCATGGTGTGATCTTGTAGTAGGAGGCTCTTCCTGTCTTGTTTGGCTTCCTCCTGACCCGGTGACTTCACAGTGGCACAAACACCACCATGCCCTCCATCTCACGGCTCGTGTGGCCAGTGTCACATAGTGCAGAATTTCATGCTGCAGTGCACTTACAACAGCCACCACACCCACCTCTCCTCCCACCCCCGCAGCAGTGACTTTAGATTCAGCACACAGGGAACTGGGGGACAGACGCAGTGTCAGTGGCAGCTGTGGCTCTCATTGGTGTGCCCACACACACGGTGGGAGACCTGCACAGACCACACAGATGCCCCTCAAGCTCCTCTAAGTGGGCACAGGAGCGAGGTTTCCCATGGGACACAGGCCATCCTGGCTGTCCTAAGTCACAAGAAGTGAGGGCGGGGACTGGAAAGGATGTGTGTGCCCAGTGTATTTCACCTGCCTTCAGCTAGAAACCTGACATGCAGACTGACCAGCTTCTCCTTCTTCCAGGGAGGGAAGATCCCCGTGAGATGGACGGCTCCAGAGGCCATTGCCTACCGCAAGTTCACTTCTGCCAGCGACGTCTGGAGCTACGGGATTGTCATGTGGGAAGTCATGTCATTTGGAGAGAGACCCTACTGGGATATGTCCAACCAAGATGTGAGTGTCAGCAGCACCTGGTGGCCACAAACCCCCATGCAAGGGATCTCATAGGCAGTGGCATGCCAACCCCTCCTATTGTTTTCAGCTCAGAGCCTCATAACCTGAACTTGTGGTATCCAGGGATCCCCTTGGTACCAATGTTTGAACTAATCAAAGAGCCCAGTATGGAGATGAGACAGTCCCAATGATCTGAAAGCCTGTGAAGGTGCCATGCATAGACCAGGCCCAGAAGGAAGCAGGAAATTCTACCCTGCTTCAAAGTGCCCAGCCTGTGTGACCTCCTTCACCACGTAGGACAAAGGGGAAGCAGGTCTGACAGGGGACCTGGCTTCCAGGCCTGCTCTGCCTCTGACAGATGTGCTGCATTGAGCCAGCTCTCGTTTCTGTTTAAAACTCATCCCTCTCAGCTTTAAAGAGAGGAATTGCAGAAGGCCCTTCTTTCCTGAAAATCTGCTCTTCTGAGAGCCTGTATCTCCTCTCAGTGGAGGAGGGGCTGAGCAAGCTTCCAAAGCTGGTCAGATGCAGACAGGCCACAGTGGGGGCTCTGCTCAGTGGGGTCATCAACACGCTCCCAGCTGCCCTCAAAGGACAGGGGCGGGAAAGGAAAGAGAAGAGTCATCTGGATGCTTTAAGCAGAGGCACTTGGTGGGTAAGCCAGATGGGACCCTGTAACTAGGGGGGAAAATATTTTCCCAGCTTGGGGCAAAATAACTTTGAACCGAAATCAGTCAAAGGGAGGAATAAAGTGGGAGAAACCCATTTATAAGCAGTTGTCCACTTCTGCTCACTCATGTCTCATGACCTGGCTGCAAAAAGGGACTCCACCCAGCCTCTCCAATCCAGATATGCCTTTGCTCCCCCTTGGAAACACCTATTGATATGGAGACACACTAAGGCCAGGGGAGAGATTCTGGAAATATTGCAATTTTACCCACAGACCCTTTGCACCACGATTACTAAAAGGTGAGGAAGCCTTTTGCAGATGATTTGCTTTGACACACCCCCAGCTGGAAGTCCTAGCTGGATGTTTCCGTTGCCTTTGACCCTATTTCCTGGGCCCACTCCTGTTTTGTATTTTCAATACATACTCTCCCCTTGGGGCTGACAGAATTGCAGGTTGCAAAGTCTGTATGCTTTGTTCTCTACTTACTCTTCCTATCACTTTGGGGGCAGTTGTTACCTTTCTCAACTTATAAGCAAGAGGAGGCAGGGCTCTGCAGCCCTGGTTCCACTGGGCAACCAGCTGTGCCGTAAGTGCCTCGCACTCAGGTGGGCTTGGGGGCACTGGTTAACTTGAGCAGTCTGCTCTCGGCAAGCCCTCTATCCATCCCAAGGTTTAGAACCATAGCAGCTGCTCAAAAGATTGAGCAAGATGGTGCTATGAGAGCCCAGAAAACAGTCCTGGGGAGACTGGAAAGAGGAACCAGGCTCCTGCTGTGACACTGTGACACTGCTCCCTGCTCCCATGGGTGCAGTGGTGCCAGCCTAGAGCCGGTGAAATTGCTGCCTCCTTAACCAGGTCCCAGTGCCAGCCATGTGTGGAGTCTGGATCCTTTATTATCCGTGATTAGCCATGCCTCGCATGTGCTCCTGTAGCGTGTCGAATCAGTAACTGTTAGAACTGATGCCGAGGCTGCTTTCATGAAATCAGCTGCACTCAGGTTCCGTCCATACTGCCAGCTAGATGAGTAATAAATGTTAGCCCAATAAAGCAGACCCATTTTGTCCTGCCCAGAGACTTTAATCCGATTAGCAACAATTCAGCATGCATAGAATGGATTATGAAATTGTCTGATAGGTAAGACTTGACATTTAAGATATTCTCAGCAAATGCATTCACCTATGCTGAAAACAAGTGGAATTGCTGCTATTAGAGTTCCAGAATTCCCAAGTCATTCATTCAACAAACACTCCTTGTATGCTAACTGTGACTAAGCATTCACTTGTGGTTCTGTTCTTGGGGGGTTTACAGTCCAGTGGCACATACATAGGGCTGTGGGGACATTGGGTAGGGAGGTAAGGAAGGCTTCCCAGATATCTGACGCTTGAGCTGAGCCTCAAAAGGAATAAGGGCATGTGCAAAGTGGCAGTTTATTCTAATTTTGTTGATTTTTCCAAAATAAAGCCCCTAAGCATTGTCCCAAGTGCAATTCTGCTTTCTGTAGATGGTGGAGGTAACTTCTGCTCATTCTGAAAGCTTCTTACATCCTGGCCTAGAAGAGAGTCAGGAGGGACTCCCAGTGGCTCCAGCTGCAGCCCCTCTCATGAGAAACCACTGAGGTGCTGGCAGTAAAGGATTTTACAGACGACAATTGAAAGGCTTTAAGGGAGAGAATTGCAGAGGCAAGTCGGAGTGCTGGTAATTGGGCTTCCGGAGCCCAGGAAGGTCTTTGAACATGTACAGAGAGTTTGTCAGCCAGAGAGCAAACTTGGAAGTTCTGCTGCTTGGATCTGATTGACAGACATAATGAGAGTGGCAGTGTCTGTGGAGAGGAGCTGTGGTTTCACTGAAACATCAGAGCTCAACTTAACCCCCTCTGCCCTGGTTCCTCCACGGCTCTGAGCTTCTCCGCTTTACTCTCCCACCTGCAAAGTCGAGCAGGTGCCACCCATCTTACTATGGGAAATCTGTGTCTGGGCACAGCCAGGAGTCCACTGGGTAAGGAGATAAGAACAGCAGGGTGAGGAGAGGGCCCTGCTCCTCTCCCAGAGGCGCTCCAGTCACCTGGCCCAAGTGTCTGGAGCAGCTGGGGTCAGACCACCTGCTCCTGTCCCCACCCACGCCAACACCTGCCATCTCTGGGTATAAGTGGGACAAGACAGTCCCTCATCCCACACAAGCCCTGTCCCTTTAGGCTCTAGGGGGTGTGCTTACACTGGCCTTCAGTGGCCCAAAGAGTTGCAGCCATTCAGAGTGAGACAACGGCCTGCTCTGTGACTGCTGTGAACTGGTTCTCTCACCTCCACACCCTTACTCTCACCTTCTCTCTGGAAATGCCATGTGATCTGATTGCCAATCTTCTCAGCATCTATTTATTTCATCCTGTTATGGACCAAAGAAAGGAGGCCAGGGCTTATTCTAATTTCAGTTCTGCTCAGAAAGACACCCCATGTCCCCAACCTTGGTCATATCGTTCTACATGATTCAAGTGTGGTCGCTGGTGTGTAGAGCCATCACATGCCCAGACTGAAGGTCGTTCTCCATGCCCCTTCCCTATTTTCCACACCTGCTAGCAAGGCAGACATGGCAGAAAATGGCCCCAAAGCTCATTAGAGGACCGCAATTATTCTTTTGAAATAATGATGTTTTAATTTGATTATAAGTTATAAATACTCACAAAATTTGGAAAACACCCAGATCCTTAAAAGGAGAATAAAAATTTCCAAAGGCATAACACTTCAGTGACAGACATGAGTAGATAAATGCTATCCACACATCAATTAATGACCTAGATGGTTTTTCCTCTGGGGTGAAAGGTAAACCACAGCATCAACTCAAGTAATAACAACAGAATTTTGTAGAAGAAATAGCAAATGGACTAAAGTCCCATTTTGGAAACATGAGATTTTACATGGGAAGGGGTTCTCATAGCTATCCTCTGTGCTAAAAAGTGAGAAATAGGGATGTGGAATTCATTAAGTCCCTACTGTGTGCTTGGTGCTTTTCAAATACTATCTTTCTGGATCTCTAAGTGACAAGCAGCAGAGAAGCCCTCTTTGTGGAGGAGACCTTGACTGAAATAGATGGGACAGAAATGACAGCCTGCATGTGACAAAGAGATTCTTTCTACTATTTAATGCCATGACTATTTTCTCTATTTAATCTTTTGAACAACCCCATCTGTGCAGTCCCAGGAAGTCAAGTGACTCTCCCAAGGTTCTGGAGCTAGTAAGAGATGGCCCTAGGATTTGAACACCCCGGCCTCCAAGGTCTTTGGCCCTCACTGCAGTGCCATACTGTCACCAACACGATGCGTGGATCTGCGCTCCTGGCTGACCTGCAGGGAGGAGGAATCAATGGCTCTTTGATGCCCTCTTAAAAGAGACCAAAAGAGGAAATGCAAAAACAAACACTGGGACCATCTTCCAAAATTTCCAATTTTGGTGGAGTGGTGTACAGAAGAGACAAGGGAACAGTATCTGCATTGCATTCAGTCCCGAGCTTACTGGCAGGAGACTCGGCACACACCTGGGTCCCCCAGCCTCTTGATGTTCTGCCATGAAGAGGTCAGCTGGTCACACCATGGAGCTGTGCCCATGCAGAAGGGCCCTGACTCCAGGGCTCCCTCCTGTTACGGGCAGATGGGAGAAAAAGTTGTCATGGGGAAATTAGCATGTTGGGCTCTGGCATCAAATAATCTGAGCAGAGACATGCCAGCAGTTTAGGGGAACACAAGCCGCCCTGCACTGGAAGAGCTTAGAGGCCCCAGCCCTGTGGACGTTGATTTTGGCCCGCCTGTTGGCCCCATCCAGCTTGTCCTTAGGCACTCCAGAAAGATCTCCTGGGGCCATTCAGTGCGCAACCCCACTTGTCTCCACAGTGAGACAACCCCACTCTGTGACAGGGTGCCTCAATCTGGCTGCCTGGAAAAGGCTGCCAGTTAATGAGCCTGGCGGATGGAAATGATGCCTGGCTGCTGATCCTCATGGATTGTTTGGTTTAGCTCCATATCCCTGTTTCCTGCCATGAAGACACCAAACAGCTCCAAGGACTGCTGCTCTCCAGGCTGAGGTTACAGTGGCAACCCCACAAAGGCCTAGGAAAAGGGGGCTTCGAGGTATTCAAAATTTAAATCAGATACCCCTGTAATTTATTTCCAGTGCTGTCATTTGCTAGCTGTGTGCCCTCAGGCCAGTGACTTCACTCTTTGCGCCTCCATTTCCTCATGAGGAAAATGGGGCTGAAATGCCCTCCAAGAGGATAGTAGGTAATTTGATTGACAACAGTTTGGCTGAGGTAAAAATCTGTTGGTGGTACAACATATTATTCAGAAGTGAATGGTCCCAGTCACCAGTTTTCTATGTAGTGATAATCTGGGCATGGTTTATAGGCTTATTTGTTTTTCCACTATACTGAATAGAAGGAATAATAGATCTTGATTATTTCTAATGACTTCAGGTTATCATATTATTTCAGGCCCTATCTCATGCCCTATATACTGTGCCTAGAATTTGTAAAAATATAAAGTGATTGAAAATATTCATTTTCTGACCGATTCACAAAGTTAAAAAAAAAAAACAAGAATAATCAGTTGAAATGAATCTGACATTTTTTAAAATAGGAAAGTAGAAGCAAAAACACCTGAAAATCCCTGAGCTCCAAATTAGTGCCTTTATTGTGTAAGGTGCTTTAACTGTTCATTTTAACATAAAATCAATGTGTAATTATTATAGAAAATAAAAATACAAAACAGGAAAAAGAAGAACATAAAGGACACTTATGTTTCTACCTGCCCAGAGTCAACACTGTTAACTCCATGGTATCTATCCTTCCGAGGTCTTTTCTATGCCTGTGTATAATTATTATTTTTTGTTTCATTTCGATTTTTGCTTCTTACAAAAGCAAGATTATGCCATACCTGCAGTTATGGAGCCTGCTTTTTTGCTTAATGTTACAATGTGAGCATATATCCATTTCAATAGGTACATGTTTGCAACATCACTGCATAATATTCCAGGCCCTCCATTGTATTATGAGGGAACCATAATAAATTAATATGTTTATCACTGGGCCATTTACAATTATTTTTGCTAGTGCAAAAAGCACAGAGATGGCAGAATTGATTTAAATGAATTGGAAATAAAGAAGTAAAGACTAAAAAAGCTCTTACAATGATATGAAAGACAGACAAAAGTACTTAAAGATCCTAAAATCCTTATGAAACTACCTCCTGGAGTCTGAGAAAATCACCAAAGCCTGATTGTAGATATTCCTTTTGAGCCACCTGGTATTCTGATTGTGGTCATGATACTGAACCAGTTTGTTTAACTAAATTATCTTTACTCCAATTTTTGTCACTGCCTCAGAAAGTTACGGCAAACAGTGCCTGGGAAGCATCTGGAGGGCCCCTGGCGTGGAGTGGGCTCCCCGTTAAATGCTGGTTCTGTCCCTCCCCTTCTCTTCCCTTATCAGTGAAAGGAGGAGGCCACCACAGACTTTGGTGTGCATCCTTTATAAATAGCGCGTTCATCAGGTTTTCCCTGTGTTGTTTCATCGCACCTGGTGCCACCAGCTGCCATAAGGCAGAACCGGGCCCAGTATCCTCTTAAAGGGAGGAGAAGGTCCAGCCATTCATCAGCTCATTCTTCAATAAACATGTACAGGGATGTAGTGTATGTCAGGCCTTGTGCCAGGTGCTAGGGACACAAAGGGACGATAAGATATGGTTCCTGCTTTCTAGGAGAGCAATCAAGGGGGGAAAACCAAGCGCACATAAAATCCATTATGGTGAGAGGTGTATGAGCACAGAATGAGGGCACCAGGGTCAGGGAGGCTCCACCCTTGGGGGCTAATTTGTGAAGAGCTGGTGTCTCATCACCCAGGCACGCTTGTTCCCATGTGTGCCACTGCAGGTCATCAATGCAATTGAGCAGGACTACCGGCTGCCCCCACCCATGGACTGCCCAGCTGCTCTGCACCAGCTCATGCTGGACTGTTGGCAGAAGGACCGTAACAGCCGGCCCCGCTTTGCAGAGATAGTCAACACCCTGGACAAGATGATCCGGAACCCAGCAAGTCTCAAGACTGTGGCCACCATCACCGCCGTGTAAGTCCAGAGGGAGGGCATGGTTCTAGGTGCGCTGGCCTCACCACCAGGGGTGGGCTGATAGCAAGGCTGCTCGCCTTTTGGCTTGCTGAGAGCAAAGGTGAGGTGGCTGAGCTGACCTCCTCATGGAAGACATTCTAAGACTCTACCTTTCTTTCTCTCTCCCATCTCACTAGCATATTCCCTGCCTCTGGCATGGGCTATACATAGATATTAAGGTACCTGCCTGGGTTTCCACCTTCCATTGGCTTCAAATGGGCTGGGCACTGGGCTCTGCAATAGTTGGGCATATCTGATCTGACTGGTATGAGGCCCCAGTTCTGGGAGAGCCTGTTTCCAGAAGGAACCCTGTATGTCAACCACACTGGTCCCCAAGGCAGGGGGAGCTCAGGTATGAGGCCCCACTTCTGGGAGAGCCTGTTACCAGAAGGAACCCTGTCTGTCAACCACACCGGACCCAGGCAGGGGCAGCTCAGACTTGGATCCTTGGCCACTCTAGTAGCAGGTAAAGGCCCTGATCACCCTGAGACAGAACTGACTTTGTTAAGAGTAAATGCACGGTCAGCTCCTTTCAGCAACTGTCAGCTATAAATTACTCATCTCTATTTACAATGTTAACTCATTTATTAATTCCTCTTGTCAACCAAAGTGTATTAGGTGCTTGTGTACTAAGCACTGTGCCCACTGCTGGGAGTATAGAGTGAACAAGTGAGACATGAGCGTCGCCCTCGTGGAGCTTAGAACCATTTAGGAGTGACAGGCATTAATCAATGATCACCCAAACACATGCACAGCTGACACCTTGATAGCCACTGTGGCAGGAGGTGTGTGGTGTTTGCAGAGCACTTACCTTGATCTGGTGTCAGGGAGGCATCCCTGATGAGTGTCCTTTCAGTGGAGAGGTGAAGGGCAAGGATGCATTCACTGAATGAAGGGAAGGTGGGAGTGGAGGGACAAGGGTTCCAGGCCAAGGGTACAGCACGTGCAGAGGCCCAAGGTGGGAAGGAGGCTGGAGAGGAAGGCAAGGATCAGATGCACAGCACCCTTTAGGCCCTGCTAAGAATTCTGGGCTTTATTCAGAGAGTACCCCTTGAAGGGTTTGAGCTGAATCGGGGTGACATGAGGATTATTGACATGATCACATTTCATTTTTAGAAAAAGAGCATCGGGCTACAGTGTGGACCTTACATTGAGGGGAACAAGCATGCATGAAGACTGGTAGGAGAATATTGCAGTAATCGTGTGAGAGAAGATAGTGTCTTAATTCAGGGCAGAGATGTGAAAGAAGTGGATGAATTTGAGAGATTCTGGAGGTCAGATCTTTAAGATTTGGTGGGGAGATTGGCATGAGTGTTGAGGGTTGAGGGATATGTCAAGACAGCATCCTGATTTCTAAATGGAGTAGCTGGGTGCCTGCTTTGAGAATATGCCAGAGAAGGTCAAGGGTGAGCTGTTCTGTTCCATTTATTTCAATTAACTGAGGAACCAGGAAAAAAACTGTTATCAATAGATTTGGGGAGATTGCTGTGAGCTTTCTGTATTTCTTAAAGGACCATATCTTTGGATGGTGAAGCTCCTAGATTTCAGTTTACAAAGGAATTGTGGGTCTTCCCTTCCTTTCAGACTCCATTCTGTGTCAGTCTACCTATCTGGGCTGCCTGACATGTGACTGGGCCCAGGGGTAGGGAGATTCGCCCTCTGGGCTTCAGAATCATGCCAACTCAGGCTTCTCTCAGAAGGAAGGGTCAGCACAGGGCTCCCACAGTCCTCATCCTGTCAGGGACGCCGCCCTCCATGAAGTCTGCCATCTGCCCAGAGCGCAGCTGTCACCCAAACACCTCCACGGCTGTGGGCTCACCTGCTCTTCTCTGTCCCGCAGGCCTTCCCAGCCCCTGCTAGACCGCTCCATTCCAGACTTCGCGGCCTTCACCACCGTGGATGACTGGCTCAGTGCCATCAAAATGGTCCAGTACAGGGACAGCTTCCTCACCGCCGGCTTCACCTCCCTTCAGCTGGTCGCCCAGATGACATCAGAGTAAGTGACAAGCATCGTCTGTGTCTAGCCTGAGCGTCGGAGTCAAGGCTCCCTCCCCACTTTTGCCATGATATGAGTCCAGATTTCTGGCCTCACTGCCTGGAGCTCAGAGGTGTTTGGATCACCTGATTTCTCAGCTCCACGTCTGCATAGAGCTAGGCCTGGTGGGGGTGCACCCTGGAAAGACAGAGGGGCGAGGTGGGGAGGCCAGCCTTCATTCTGGGCCCCAAATGAGAGTTCTTCAAAGTCGTAGCCATATGTCATTTGCCTAATCACCAAGAGTCTCTTCTCCATTTAAGTTTTTAAACTCAGCCCATCAAAGAGCAACCAGATGGAAAGAACACAGCCAGCCAGCACTTAAAGCAACATAGCAGGAAAAGGCACGGCACTGATTCAGCAACAATCTCACACGTGAGGAGCTTGGATTCATACTTGTAAATAAGCATACATTTCACTCCCCACAAATTATTACCAGTCTGCAGCTCCCACAGGAGTATGAGGGAATACAAAATCTAAAATTATTAAAATAAAATGTGAGCCAGAAGGAGTCTTAAAAATCCAGGAGTCCATCATTTCCCCAAGAATATTCTGCAGCACCAGTTCTTGGAAATGTTAATAGGTTCTCCTTGGAAAAAAGGTCCCACGGTCAAATAAATTTGTGAAATACTGTGCACTTTATCACCCATTGGAGGTTCACTACATATATTAGCATTGTAAAGGCCACGAGAAATCCTGAAATACAAAAAACCATTTAAAATGATTAAATACCATGGAACCATTTTGAGGGGCAGGGTTTTGTGGAACTGTAGTTTGGGAAATATTTATCTAGTACCCTTTCCATTCAGTGGATTCAGAAAGGTGGTGAAGTTAATGTCTAAGGATTCAAGGCTCATGAGTGGCAAAGTAGGGCTACAGATGGCTTTCCTGACTCCAGTTCTATATCCTTCTACCAGCCCACCATGCGGTCACAGTGTTCCCCTACTTTGCTGCACACTGGAGCACCTGGGACTCTTAAAAAACTACTGATGCTGGTTTTCACTCCTAGATCAGGATGTGGTGAGACCTGGACATCAGGACATTTAAAACTCTCCCAGTGATGATTCTAATGTGCAGCAAAGTTTGGGAACCACTGGACTAAAGTTGGCAAGGGTCAAATTTTGAATTCACACACACACACACACACATACACACACACACACACCCCCCCTAGAGGGGACCTCATCAGCTGCTCACACTACAACATGTACTGACAGCACTGGCCTTGGCCTGCAACACACATTTCCCATGGTAGGGCATCATTGGTTGACCAGGCAGTTGGCAAACACTTATTGATGACCTACTATGTATCAGGCACAGTGTTAGGTGTCAAGCTTCCCTCATGGGGCAGACCAGTTGCTGAGTCCCAGCAGAGAGGGGTGTTCATCTGGCTCCAGTAGTTGAGCCTCAGAAGCGTAGCTTCTTGACCATGGGCCTTCCGTCCTAGGCTCCTGCTGTGCAGCCAACCTTCCTGGAGCCAGCTCCACCTCTCTGAGGTTTATTTGTGCCAGAAATGGTGGAACCACCAGTTTCTCCAGGGAGATAGCCTGAATGTGCATCCAGCTTCAGACCCACTAACCACCAGAATTCATATTTTTAAATCTGGGTTCATTTTTCTGTTGATGTCTAAAAAAGACAGTCCCTGCCATTATGAATTATTGTCAGACACCAAAAATAAAAATAAAATAGAAGCACTTCACCGTGAAACACCAGCTTCTACATCCTGCAGAGCTAAAAATGGATGCCCTAGATGATTGGAAAGCTGGGTTCAGGGGCAGAAGTGGGTGTCCATGCTGGCGGGGCTCCCCTTGCTGCACCCTGATACAGCTGAGCAGGGTGGGGTGGGGGGACATTGTCACGTGATTCCCACAAATGGAAGGAATCAGGGGAGTAATTCCGTCAGTCCCAGAAGAACCACGTGGAAAAACGCCAGGGGAGAACTAAAAGGAAAGTGAAACTGAAAATTAAGGCATTTAGTTCAAAGTAAAAGATGTCCACATGCTATTGGAGCAATGCAGTTAGTTTCTTGAAAGATAAAAGATGGCAAAAGAATATGAGCAACTAAATAAAACAGATTGCAGGACAATTTGTGAATTCAAAAGTCAAGCATGCCTCTCAGAAATGTTTGCTGAAAAGACATGGCACTTGGACAATCCAAAGCAGCTGCAGCCTGCCATTTGAAAGGAGGGGTTCAGGAGAGCTGAGGCATTGTGGATGGAGGTCCAGCGCAGGGTGCTCTGCGTGGCTCTGGTGCACGGAGTATAAAGCGATCTGCTATGCTGGGGACAGAGGCACGGAGGGAATATAGTGGGACCTAAGAAGAATTCTGAGAGCAGCCCTGCAGTGTGGCTGAGAACCAGGTAGTCTCGATTTTGAACACCAGCTGTACCACCACTTGCCTGCTGTGTGATCTTGAGCACATTACTTAACTTCTCTGAGCACTGCTTGCCTTGCCTATAAATGTGCACATAATAATAGTGTCCATCTCATTGGTTTGTAGTAAGTGGAATAGCATATGCAAAGCACTTGGCCTATTGCTTGCCTACAGGATGCCCATGAGAAATGATTGCTGTTAAATTATTATCATTGACTTTGAGTGTTTTGTCTATTTTCACACAGTGCTTCCATGGGTGTAAATGAGGTGGTATACGGCTCACAGGAAGCCCTCAGGCAATGCTATATACTGTTATTATTAACTAAGGAAAGATGCATGCATCTCCCCAAAATCAAACATAAGCCATGAACTTGTTCATTTTAAGACCACAGCTTAAAGATGAGTTTAATCCAAACCCCTATCCTAAACATATTGGCTTCCTGCTTGGACAGATATTTGAAAGTTATTTTAAGATCACCGTTCTTAAAAATTCATGGCATTAAAATTCAAACAGAGGCAGAAAATGAAAACTCAGGGGAAAAACATCAGAAAACCAAGCAAGCCCCACATCTTTTCAATCTCAGTGGGTGATCACTGATTTAGGCAGAAAGCACCACAGAATAACTGAAGCCCCATTCAGTGTGTGCTTGGAGTGTCAAAAACAAAATAACCGAGGAAAGTTCTAGTCCACCTCAGATCAAGGACACAGTGAAGGGGCTGTGCCAGAACCCACAGGTGAGGATGACGGCTTGACACTTCCAGGGTTGTCTAAGTTGGGGACAGGGGTCACTGCATGGAGAAAGTGAGATTGAGCGAGAAAATATCTAGGCCGGTGTTTGTTAAAGACTCAGGTAAACTTGGTCTCGGTGGATTTTAAACACTTTTATTTGCCTACCCAACTATGTCAGGAGCTTGTCATCTGTGATGAGTTTTGATCTGTGAAAAGCTGCCCTAACACTAAAGTACCTTCTTTTGTGGCTTTTTCCCTCCTAGAGACCTCCTGAGAATAGGTGTCACCTTGGCAGGTCATCAGAAAAAGATCCTGAACAGCATTCATTCTATGAGGGTCCAGATGAGTCAGTCACCAACGGCAATGGCATGAACTCTCATTTTCTGTGGGGAGGAGAGGAAGGAAGAGGACTGGGCTCAGGGGGCACCCAGAGGTTGACCACTGTGGAATGTTCCGGAGAGACTGGCTTCTCAGCTGAGAAATACCTTACATCAGTGAAGAATAAACTGGACCTGCTCCTAATAAACAACCTCAGTTTCTTGGTGCCAGAAGCTTGTGTGAGATGCTGTGGGAAACCAAATATATAATAATTAAAATATGGAAAGAGGTGAAGAGAAAAGAGTATGCATCGGGGCACCAGTAAACCCAGCTCCCAACCTCAGTGAGCTGGAATCATCCATTCACAGGAAGAAAGGGAAGGAGGTAGGAGGGAAGAAACTGAAGCAGTTTTCCATTTCCTTCCTCACCAATGACATTCTTTTCTTTTCTCCTTCCGTACTCCTCCCCAGGAGTCTGCCCCCTTCCCCCACACCCATTTCCCTTTGCTCATGACTCGCGTAGGGACGTTTCTTCAAACAAACCCCAGCTCCTGAGTCTCCAGATGTTCTGTCAGTTGCCAAAGGACTTTGCTGACCACTGCATGGGGGATCCGACCAATTCAATTAATGTCTTCATATTGAAGAAGAGATGTACCTTCAATGGAAAACCTTGTTTTTCTTTTGTTTGCATTTTCTGCAAAAAGGAAAAAGAAACCACAAATTGGGAAAAACAAAAAACAAAAACAAAAAAAGAAAAACCTGTTTCCGTGTGCAAGAGCACACGTATGTATGTCTGCGTTATAAAGTGACTGTGCTTGTTCATAACAGATGCAAACAAGAAAGAAGAACTGGGAGGTCTCTGCCCCTGCGAAGTCCAAAGGGGCCGGAACATTCTGTTGGTTTGGTTTTCTTGTTGGCCTAATTGGCCTATTGGCTCAACGGGGAGAGAGGGTGGAGTGAAAAGTAAAGTGAAAGGAGGGAAAATCTCTCAAGAGCTTGCAAGTCCAGACAGGAAACAGGTGAGGGGTTTGAATTGGATGCAGTGCGGGCCATTCTAGAATGACACTGACGGATTAATTATTCTCGGTGACATCTGAAGAGAAGGAGGAGGAAAGTGTTCCTGGAGAATGTTCTTCCACATCCCTGGAATCTGTAAGGCAAGAGGTGGCAAGGGATAATCCTTCTTACCTTATCTGTGGACTGGATGAAGCCGTGTGGCATCCGAAGAATGTTTCAAATGTGTCTGTGTTTCTCTGCATTCCTTCTTGTATCTCATTGTTCAATTCACTTTTGTAAATTCCACCTAACATTTGAATATTTTTGATTTCTCCTTTTACCTGAATCTCCTTGCTAATTTTATCTGTCTAATTAAAATGAGCAGAAGCATGTCTGGGTTTACATAGAATGGTGTCCGAGTGTATGTTCCCAGACCCCAGTGGGTCTGTCCTCAAGTTACAGGAGAATCCCTAACTGTCCTTCTCCCCCCTAATATGGGAGAGACAGAATATATCCCAGACAGTGGTACTCCCATGAAGCAGAATATACTGGAATCACTCTCACTGATGTGACCCAAAGGAAGAACTGAATAAATATGAGGCTCTGAAGCTTCAAAGGTATGGCTTAAGACGTCACTGGCAAATAAACATAAACAATCACAATTATGCAATATCAGCCCTGAATGCAGTTTATACACTTCATTTGAGAAGTTCAGATCCAAGCCAATTGTGTAAAAGCCACTAAAGACCACTTTGGACTGCTTGCATGTGGTATGTCTATGAACCTGCAGGTGGAGGGGAAGGGTGTGAGGCAGCAGAAGGAGTCACAGTTTCCGTGTAGCTATTTTGACACATATTTAAGATAAGATGTATAAGATACCCACCAGGATGCTGTTTTCTCCCAGGATCGTGTCTCGGAGGCAGTGAAGAATGAAGCCAGCAGACAAGAGCATGGAGCAACCAGCAAAGCTCTTTGAATGAGTGAAAAGAGAAAGACCCTGCCAATCAGGAGGGGCTCCCTGGGAGGAGGATGTCTGAGCTGTGGTGTGCGGGATGTATATTGCCTCCTGAAAGGAGGAAGTCCCACCCCCACCCAGACCTAATAGAGAACTGAACTAATGACATCACAACTCACTCCTGACTGTCTGGAAGTTTGGTGCTTCATTTGCATAGGGCACAACCAGTCAGAGCAGCTGAGGTCTATCCAGTGAAGTGAACTTTTGAATGGCTGAGTTTTATCTGTATAGAGCATAACCAAGCAGAGAAACTGACGTCTATCTAACTAAGTGGCTGAGTTGGATTGGGGCTTTTTGAAACTTACAAGGGTCCTGAACTTTATCTGCCTGCATCCCACTATCACCTGCCCCAAGATGAGCCTTTTCCCTGATCCAAGATACCTTTGTATTTGGGGGAGTCCTTACCTTCACAAGCCCCTTAAAGAGACTCATAGGCCTAGGTATACAGCTCCAACACAGGGCAGCCCTATCTTAAAGCACCACCCTGTGCTGAGTCCCTGGAGGACAGGAGGAGATGGGCAGAACTTCTCAGAAGATTCACATATGGCTGTAAAGAGCTCCAATCCAGTCACATCACTGGAAAACAGAAAAATTCCCCTTGTTAACAGCTTACCAATTCCACGCACAATTTGCTAATTACCCCAAAGACCTCAATCCATGAAGTGTTGTACAAGGCTTGGAAATTCAACTAATCTACTCTCAATTTTCCACAGGAATGAATTTTAATCTGTTACCAAATTCCTCAGGCAGCATCCTTAACCTGAAATCTTCACTGTCTCTCCACCAGTGCCAGCCCACCTTCTGGCCGTGGACAAAGCAAGGTCAGGGTAGAGGTCATGTCACGGCCATGAGATCCTAGGAAGGACAGAGAGAGAACTCAAAGGTCGCAAAGGAAAAGCGCGAGGGGTCAGCAGAGCCAAGGCCAGGGCACCCGGAGGCGTAGTTCTCGATGGGAGGGGCATGACCAAGTAGATGCCCAGCACGTGTCACATGCCAGGCTTCCCCACATCCTCACCCCCAAATTCTGTGTGTCTCTAGTAAGGAGACATGGTGCCTTTCCTCTGCAGCACAGGGCCAGTATTAACCTTTCTGAGCCTCTGTTTCCTTCCTGTGTGTAATCAGACAGCAGTAACTACCTCTGATGAAAACTAACATTCCTCAACAGGTTCCCTATGCCAAGCAGGTTCTGAATACTTTGCATGAATTAACTCTTTTCTTCACAGTTTTCTTGTGATGTACTAGTAGATACCATATCATCCCCAGTTTTCAGACGAGTAAACTGAGAGACAAAGACCTTTCCTAGATCATACCACAGTGGAGTCAGGATTTTGACCTGCAATCTGACTCCATGCCCTTAACCCCAATCCCAGTGGGTCCCCTCTGAGACTCCATTAGCATCACCTGGACATTGCTGAAACACAGGCCACTGGGCCCCACCTCTGGCTTTTCTGATTCGGTAGATCTGCTGCAGAACCCAAGAATTTGCACTTTTGACAAATTGCCAGGTAGTGCTGATGCTAGTCCAGGGACCACCCATGGATAGCTTCCAGGCCTACACTAACCTGTTTTCCTGGAATTGTAATAATAGACGCCCTTGAGTTGGAAGTTCACTGAGTTTCTTGAGCTACCCAAAGAGAGAGGAATGACCCCTCACACTCTTGGACATGAAGTGATGGGAGAGACGGGCCTCCTGCACAGAGGTATCTGTGACCACTGGCATTTTGGCACCAGGGGACTGTACTCACACCTTCAAAACAGCTCCCTAAGGAGCATACTCACTGGCAGCGAGACCCCAGTCCTTGGAATTTCAGTTAGACATGCCACTTTATCATCTAGCAGAGGATGAATTCCAATTTAGATCCTTTCTTAAGAACACACTTTGCCCAGCAGTCAGTGGCCTGTGGCCCTGTAAGCAAGACTAAACAGGTGGACTCTACGGCTGTGCAGCACAGTCCAGGGTTCGGCTAACAGCAGACCTCCATAGGCAACCTGCAGCCACCAGCTATCAGTGGGGTGGGGACTGCACAGGAAATAGGTGGAGATGGTTAATGAATATTTCTATGTCAAGGGTTCTGGGAATGGAAGCAATTTGTGGGAAAGCTTTGGAGATTATGACCCACGTCTCTGTGCCCTCTCCCAGCTCTAATACTGGAAGATAGGAATGAAAGACAGAGAGTAGGTACATCTACAGAGCATGAGTTTATTGTACTACTGGAGACCACTGAAGCTCATAGATGTTGAGTAGGTACATATACTAAAAAAAATCTCCCACCTACCACCTCCCAGTACCACCCAGGGTAGAGCTAGGTCACTGGGCTTTCACTGAGGTGCCCTAGGATAATTCAAATCTAGTGAGGACTCCAAGTTACCCTTGACTATGTATTTGCGAAGAGAACAGAAACCAGTGAGGACTGAGAGAGATAACTCAGGAATATTGGGGGCAGGAAGCGTGAGACATCAGGCAGGAGGGTGAGAATCTGCAAAGTGTAAAATCCTCACAGCTATGTTTGTTCTAAGAAGGCCTTGGTGGGCTAGCCTGGGAACATCAGTATCATTTCAGAAACAAAATGGCTCTGGCACCAACTGATGAAGGGCATGACTGGGACCCTGGCAGATGAAGTACGGAGAAGCACAGTGGTATCAGGGTGCCAGCTGCAAACAGGCACCATCCAGTGCTCTCTGCCACCAGGAAGGCTCAGAGGACACTAGATCCATGACAGGTTGACCTCTGCTTTCATTGAGATTCCTTGCGGGTCCTATAGAAGTTACAGCATCATTTCCAAAAGTAGTCAGAGGTTTTGTATTGTCTAAGATATCAGTGGGGGTGGGGGTGGCGTGGTAGAGGGGAATCGCTAAGGTCACAGAAAAGTTGTCAGAATGGGGGTGGTGGTGGCTGAATCACAGTGGAAGATCTTTCAAGCTGACTGAGGGCAATAGCAACTTTGTTCACCACCAGGGAGTCTCTTGAGACCAGCAATTTCTAAATGAGAACAGGTGCACAGAGGTCTGAGTATAAACTCTCAGTCCTTCTCGGAGGGTGCTGGCCCTGGTGGGCCAGTGTTCTACAGACCCCACCCAAGGATGGATAGGAGGAACAGCCTTGGGCAGTGGTGATGACCTCAGCACACACCTGGGAGCAACGGGGAGCCCTCTGCTCCCTCACCCCACCCTTGCATCCCTCCTGGGCTGGCCTTGTTATCACAGGCCCCAATGGGTTTCTGGGTTGCTGGGAGTCATGACCTGGCACACAGCATTCCTCGCCAGAACTTTCTAGTGTCTCTAGAGTGAAAGTGGACAAGGATCATGTCCTATCACCTTGGTACCCAGCACCCAGCACACTGCCTACCACCACACACCTAACACAATGTTTGATACACATTTGATGATTTAAATAAGTTTGAGTTGAGAAAGTTTAACATGACATTATTTCACCTACGGAAGTCCATGACCTTAAACAGCATGCTTTTAAAGAAATTAATCCCTAGGTATTTAGTTGGAACCTTTCTCACTTTTCTTAACTGCTATCTGTTGTAAGCTATTCTAATTTTAGTTTTGTGAAGTTTCACATGCTCCTTTTCAACCCCATCATTTCCTTAACACGATGTCACAGTCTTCCCCAGAGCCCTGCAGTGAAAAGCAGCATCCCACCGAGTGTCAGTCACAGTGCAGCATCCCCATGGCACAGCAACGAGCGCAGTTCCCTCCCCGGGGACAAGACTGGCAAGTCACAAAGGCAGTGATGGGCCAAGCCTTCTGGAAGAAGAACAGGGCTTCCACCCTGCCAGGGTGACATTCCACTGAGCAAAGAGGACAGGCAGGCCTTGCCTGTCCAGGAAAACTTCGTTTGTGTCCCTTGCCACTCCCTGCACACTATGACTTTCTTCCAAGTTTGACCTTTCCAAAGCCATCCCTACCCAAGATTTCCTGTAGCCACCCACATACTGGGAGAAAAACAAGTCAAAGGAAACAAAACAAAATTATGGGCAAATAAACCACTGCTAAAGTACTGAGACACAGAGCCCATGCTATTCTGTTCTGAAACGGAACTTCTCTTCCCCAGAACACTAATTTCCTTTTTGGTCTTTACATTCATATTTGCGTGTATGTTGGGAACTGCTATAGCTCCAGAAATGGCTTTCTGACACAGAATATGACGACAAGTCCCTGCTGCAATCTTTATAGCAGAACTCAACTTTGTACACAACTTCAATGGAGAAATAAATGGGCCACGGGAACACAGAGACGACATTGGTGTTGTCCTAGGAGGTCAAGGAATGCCTCCCTGAGGGATCTGCTGACGTGGAATCCGAGGAGTGAAAGGACTTCTCAAACTAGGGAAGAGAATATTGGGGCAGACCTAATGTAGGTGGAGGGGACAGTGTGGGCAAAGGCTCAAAGCCGTAGGGTAGGCGACATGTTTGTGGGATCACAGGCTCTTCAGCAAAGCTGGAGAATAGTGTTGGGTGTGGTGCCTGGGGAGGCAGGGGCTAGACCATCAAGAGTCTCATAAGACATAAGGAATCTGGGTCTTATTCTGAATGTGATTGGTAAAATGTGGGTTGTCAAGGGAATTATATTTTGTATAAATCACTCCAGCCACAAAATGGAAATCGAGAGGGAATCACCAGTCTCAACTCCAGGAGACTAGCTGGAAGGCTGGTGTGATATGTGGGCAAAAGATGGTGGTGGCCTGGGTGAAGATGGGGATGGGGGAAAGTGGGCAGATTCAAGTAATGTGAAAGTGGTCAGATCAGCAGAAGGTCAACCTCAGGCTGTCAGGTGAGGAGGGAGGAGTCACGGGTGACAGCCCAGGTTTCTGGTTTGGGCAGCTGAGTGGATTCGGTACTATTCCCTGAGATAAGGAATTAGGGGGAAAATATAAATTTGAGTTACCTGTGGGCCCCTGGATAGAGGGATCCATAACTCAGCCAAGAGACTTGTGCTGATGGTAGAGACTTGAGAGTCATCCTTTTTCTAGATGACATTGAAAGTCACAGAAGTAGAATGTGAGAGCAGGGAGAGAAGTGCCTCTGCCCCCTGGCGCCCCGAGAAACAGCCAGGATTAAAAGATGTCCAGGCAATGGAAGACGTGCAGAAGAGGCTGGGGAGAGCCACTGCGGGACGTGAGCAAAAGCAGGAGTGTTCAGTGCGAGACCAAAGGGAAGCCTTTCCTGGGGGGTGCCTAGTCCCAGGGCCCGGCTGCCCAGGAGGCTAACGTGAGGTCAGGATTATAAACCGCCCCCCCCCCCCGGGCTCAGCCACGGGAGGTCCCGGGTGACCGGAGCCAGGTCAGCTCCAGCAGAGAAGTGGTGGCTGAAGACGGTGGCTGGACTCAGGAGAGAGAACGTTGCCATCTTCCAAGAAGTTTGACTTCTAAGGGGCAAAGAAAAGTACAGATAAGGCTGGAGGTTCCTTTTGACTGTTGTGACTTTGTCATTTTTTAGCGGGAACGATTTGAGCATGTTTAAAAGATAATGAAAAAGAATCCAGAGAGAGAGAAAAAGAGAAGGAAGACCACTGAGGGGGACAGGGCCCCAGAGGGCCCCGTGTGCAGCTTGGAGGGGTGGTGGAGCCAAGTCTCGCTGGTCTCCTTGGGGTGGGAAGATGAAGTCAGTGGGGAATGACAGGGAGCCCAGCAGCCCCCAGGCTCGCCTCCCATGTCCTCACGGTCTCATCACTGCACCCCTGCAGCCTCTTGTACAGACAAAGAGCCGGAACTGAACCCACGGGCCTTGCTGTTGTCACGCCAGAGCATCAGGCAAGCACAGGAGTGGACGACGAGCGGACCTGGTGGCAAACCACCAGAAGCACCACAGGCCCCTTTCCCACTCAATCCCTCTGTGACTGCCCACCACCCCTGGGATAAAGTCCAGCCTCCTGGTCGTGGAAGTGAGGCCCCTGCCCACCTATCCAGCCCAACTTCCCACCAGGTGACACCCGCTGCCCGCTCACATCTCTGTGTCTGTGCTCATGGCTGTCCCGGTGCTGTGAATGTCCCTCCACTCCCCAGCCCAGGAGCCCGTGAGGCCCCAGGTCAATCGGCACAGGTCTGGTATAGGCGACCCAGTCTGCAGAGTCAGTCACCTCTCTGTCTTCTAAACAAGTGCCCTTATTTCCTTCATATTCGACCTCCTCGTCTGTGCCCCCTTTCAGCCCAGCACAGGGCCCACACAAAATACACATTTAAGAGAGGGAAGGTACAGCCAGGCCCAGTGAGTCTAAGCCCAGAGGAAGGACGGTTGGGGTTAAGGAATAAATAATCTCTGGTAATAAGATAAGAAAGCTCAGACATAAAGAGCAGAAGATGTGCGGAGAGAGAGAGGCTGAGCTGGATGGTGGTGAGAGCCCTCAGGCGGTCACCATGGCACGGAGCATCAGCACCGGGAAGCCTAGGGGACGTTTGCGATGAGCGGACAACAGGACCAGCCTGGCAGGCAGTGGGCTTGGGTTACCTATGCTTCCAGGTTAGGGGCTCATCCACAGGATACAGCCCTGGATCAGATCCCAGACTCCCAGGAAGTAGGATGGGGACATGGGGAGCAGAGACTGGTAACAGCAAAGCAGGTCTCCATTCATTCATTCAACCAACATGCATGAGACTGCCGGGCCAGGCAGGAGGGGCAGATAGGTGAGGGGGACACTTGGTTTTCCCTCTCAAGCTTGGTGTATGCTTGCACGGGCTTCCAGCCTCAACTGCTGCTTCCTCAGCACCACACAAGACAGAAACAACTGAACTGGGTGGAGAGGCAGGGCTGGTCCTGGGGGAATCTTTGCTATGTGGAACACAATCCTGAGTGTGTGTAGCAATTGTTACCTGTTCAGATATTATGGCATCTGTTGATGAGCAGGTGGGCAGCCACATGTGAACTCGAGGCTCCACCTGCCCACATCAGGGGCATGAGCAGGAAATGAAGACTTCAGAAAGTGTTCCATGTCTAAGCTGTACAAGGCAAGCCTACTTCCACTTCTGAGCAGTTGGCCCAACTTTTTGCTGGACTGCTGCGGTTCTGCATTGACTCTGAGCCCTTTTGCCCCCAAGCTGGAGCAATAGGGCTTGATGACAGCCCAGCCCTGTTCCCTAAACACACACTAAGGAAAGGTCTGGACCCAGGAGGCAAGCACACACATGCCCAGCTCTCAAGGCTGGTGGGGTTTGGCACACCAAACACAAATGCCAGACATCTTGGGGATCTCTGACCGCAGCCAAGAGATTTCCAGAGCTGGATAAGCTGATCAGGGCTCCCACACCAGGTTTCAGCCAACGAATGAAAGCTGGAAGCGCCCTACATTTAAAATTTTTAATTAGTCTGTCTATTAGCTAATGACTGGAGGTGTTCCTGGAGTGGGCAATGGAATTATGGCCACTTGACAAGTTCTCAAAAATGCTACTAGTAAATTCAGTTATATGATTATAATAGTAATTGTTACTTTTTTAAAAAAGCATTTGCTGTGAGTCAGACACACCGGTTATTTATACAACTGGTATTATTATACCCATTTTGAAAATTAATTGTTAATAAGGCTCAGAGACGTTCAAGCAGCTTGTTCCAGACGACACCAAGAGTCAGCTTTTGAACCCAGGTTATTTGCGTGAAATGCGTTCTCTGAATGCTGCCACTTGAACTAGACATCTTCTGGAATTTCTGCTGGCCATCCCAGTCCTGCCACACAACACAGGTGACTTCTTTACACTCTGAGGCGTTGTATCTGTGAAATGGGGGTAATATTATCTACTCCACAAGGTTTTTGCAAGGGTGAAATGAGGAGCCACATATAAATCACACTGTCTAGGGAGTGTTCAATAAATGGAGGCTGGTATCTGTCAGTTTATTTTATTCTAGGGGTTTGGGAACATGAACTAAAAATAGAAAGCAAATCAGTGCCTGAGGTTTGTTATAAAATGTCTCCTTGCCTTCTGATAAAGGTCAATCCTTAACCTCTGTGGATTTGGGGTTTTTGTGAACTTCATAGTTGCGTGTATCTGTCATCTTAATCATTTCTGCCCTTCACCTTGCATGTTTGCAGAGACTGGAATCAAGCTTTACCTCACCCATGGGCGGCTGCCCAGACTGCCTGTCATATCGGACTGATGGCTGGATTCTGGAAACTTCATTATATTGCTTGCTCATCCTCACAGACCAGGGGCCTGTCCTTCCTGGTGCTAAACCAAATCTCTTCTTTGGATTAAAGCCCAATTTCTGGGCCTATCAGTCCATACAAGGAGCTTTCTTCACCCTGGCCCAGCTCCTCCCACCTGGCTGCTTCCTGGCCATCCTTTGAGCCATCCACAGGAAGCACCCCAGTCCTCCCACACGGGTGGGCTGCTTTTCCTCTCAGACCCCTAAACCCCCTGTACTCCTCACCATCACGGTGTTGGCTCTCTGTATCTAAGTGGTCTGTTTATGCGTCTATAATCCACCCTCCCAGACTGGAACCTTCTCTATGCCAGGGAGCACGCCTTATCCATGGCTGAATCTGCTGGCCTGGGACACAGTCATCACATAATCGATCTATTGAATAAATTAATAACTGAATCCATGCACCTTTGCCATCAGTCACCTCCAACCAGGAAACCAAATGACCAACAATACTCATTGATTACATTGATTCTTCTTAAAGTAACTTCACCCCAGGCTCAAGGCTAGGCCATGTTTACTACAACTCTTCAGACCCATGTTTACATCACCTGCTCACATGGTTTTCTTTGTGCTTTCCCTAAAGGAAAATGCAGCAGCTGAGTAGGGCACCTGGTGATGGGTGTCCTGCAGAACAGAGCAGATGGCACCAAGCCTTGCTTGCATCCACTTTGCTCAGTGCAGGGAGGGCTTCTTTGCCTACTGATGACCTCTTGCCTTACTCACAATCTGATACTTTCCAAATGCAAAGTGCATACTCCAACTTTGAAAGATATTCTCCCTGACATCCAATTTAACAATTAACAATTTCTTTTATTGTTTTTCCCCACCATGGGCTCAGCTCCTGCTGGGATGCTGCACAGAGAGGACAGTTTGCCAAGCATTAACTTGTCTGGCCCAGAGGGTATCACTGTACAGCTGATTTCATTTGAGTGAACATCATTCCTTTGGTCTTATTTGCAAACTGTCATATGGTGCTGAGATTTAGTTAACCGTTTACGGTTCTGAGTCCTGTAGCTAGCCAGAGAGCAAGAAAATGGAGCATCTCTTCTAGATCAGTACAGCAGATCTCATCCAAAGATGGTAAAACTTTTCTGTCACGGGCCAGAGAGTAAATATTTTGGACTTTGGGCCATATGGTGTCTGTCACAGCTGCTCAACTCTACTGTCGTAACATGAAAGCATAGATAATATTCAGATGAATGGGTGTGTCTGTGTTCCCATAAAACTTTATTTACAAAAGCAGATGGAAATCTGCCTATGGTACAAGGGCCTTAGTTTGCTGAGCCAGGTCTAACTAGTGGTTCAGGGCTCCTGTCCTGGAGTCAGGCCACCCAGGACACAGCCTAACGAAGGGGGACAGAAGGGGCCAGGGCTGGAGTCTAGGAGGTTGGGGCAAAGTTCAGGAATCCAAAGTATTTGCAAAAGCCTCACCAACTAAATCCCAGTTGCAGGACTGTCTGACCAGCCTTGTCGGGAAGTCCTCATCATGGACTCACACAGTCATTCCTGAAGGTCCTTTCAGGAGGACCTCACTGTGTTGTGACCCTGCTTGTTACCACTCTTTACAGAAAGGCAGAAACAAACCAAGTTCCTCAGAATACAGCTGTGAGTGGAGAAAAGCAGATGGCTCATAGTCATGTTACAATGACCGTGGTTTTAGATGGAAGCACTGGGAAAGGAGACAGTCGGCCACCAGGGATTCTGTCTCCTTGACTGATGAGGGCATATAGTGAGACCCTCTCCGGGGAACCAGGGGGGCATCAAGGGGAAGCGGAGACTTACAAGCAGGTGACTAGGGCGAGGGTGTGGCTGTGAAAAATTTGAAAAGAGTCTCTAAGGAGTCAAAACTATGTATTTATTCATCCGTGAATTCATTCATTCACAAATCTTTACCGAATCCTTATAAATGCCATAGTTTAATAAAGGGAAAAAGAGGAAAGTGTTGTGAGCAGGGCTGCCATAGAGGCGGGGGTCCAGGGAGGGCTGAGGAGGCTGATTCATGGAGGTTTAGCACCCTGGGTGAGGAATCTGGCAGGGGACAAGCTCTCCTTGCCGCCCACAGCATGCTGGGAGTGGAAGATCTGCTCTGGGGGGAGGCCTGAGGAACTTGGCCCCCAGCTGCCCACGCCTCACCCACAGGGAGCCCCTGTCCCTGGCCTGGCCGGAAAGGGCCCTGATCACCCACTTCCGCCTGCCCCTCACTCTGGCCCTCACAGCCAGCAGCCCACCTCCATGGCCTCTGGGCCCCCAGAGTTTTCCGGAGAGCTGGGTAAGATCCACTGCACTCCACACGCCGCAAGGAAGCCGCCCCTTTTCCAGCCTGGGATGAGAGCAGCATGATCGGCTGCCTCACACATGTAGTTAGAAGAAATAAGAGCAGTGAGAGACAATTGGTTAAGTAAGCCCAAAATGACTCTTTTTATAACGAAGAAATAAATCCCAGGGAAAAGAAGCTAAGTGAAGCCAGAGGGCACCACAATGTTTCCTTTCAGCACACATCAGGTTTTCAGAAGGAATCAGGTCACCTGGCCAGCACAAGTGTTTCCCCACCCACCCCCTGAAACCCATGCCCGCTCTCCCCTGGCCTCACATCAGAAGGTTGGCAATTGCACTGCTCGTGGGGGGGCTGGGAGGGGGGAGACCTGAGGGTGTCTGGGTGCACTGATGCGTTTCTGTGACCCCCTTCTGCTCGCTTCCCTGGGCCTAGCCAGTGAGTACATTACCTCCAGCCACTCTCTCGGGAACGGGTGCTCCTCGGAGGACCCCATCCTCACAAGGCAGTTCCTCTAGATGCATTTTACAGAACTGCCCACTGAGCAGGGGCCCCTCTTGTGCAGTTATCCCCCCTCACTCACCTCTCACGCTCCTCCTTCCCCTTTGCTCTGTGAATTGCTTTTCAGTTGTCAGCTCCCTTCTGTATTTCTATGGCAACCACAACCCCCAGCCTCATTGCCTGTCCCCCTTGCTTTCCTCTCCTCCCACCTCCTCCCTTTGCAAGTAGGATTCACAGGGAAGCTGCTGACAGGCTGGTCTTCTAGTAATTTTCCTGAGAAAACAACAGCTGAGGAGAGGGAGTTGGGAGGCAGGGCTGCACGGTGGGTCAGCTCGGGAAGGGGAAGCCACGAGGGGACAGAAACGCCCGGGAGTGGTGTGCACGCAGAGTCCTGGGCAAGGCGGTTGACGGCAGTGTGAAGTCAAGTCCACTCAGCATGGGGTGCCAAGCGAGGTGTGGAAGGCAACCTCCAGACGTGCAGGGATGGCAGTCCCAGAGCTAGCACCGCTGCTGGCCATCACAGCGGCCCAGGGGAAGGTGTGCCTGCCTGGCTGCTGTGACACAGATCAGAGCAAGCGAGGACAGAAGCTGCAGCTCACAGGGGAAATTATCCCAAATATCCTCATTACGAAGGCATGTGCCTCTGAACCTAGCAGCACTTAAATGCTGAAGTGCCCTCTCTGGAAGACAGGGCCATCTCACCAACTGGAATGGCAATTTACATCCATCCCAGCCTGCCACGAGTAGCAGGTTTCTCTGGGTGCTGGGGGCGGCCAGGCAGGTGTCAGGGAGTGGAGGCCAAAGGGCCCATTTCTGGGATCACAGCGAGACAGGCAGCTTAGCTAGAGCGAGCAAGCCCACCAGAGCTTGGGGAGGAGAGTAAATATTAATAGCTTTATTACATGCCTTTTTTATAAATACAAGAAATATGTTTTTGGTGGCTAATGACCTTCAAATTAGCAGCTTTTTCAGGAAGCGCTTATGTATTTTTAATTCCGAACGTAGCTGAGTGTCAGTTGCAGCAGCAATGAAAGCAGCAGGGCAGCTGGGTAGTTTTAAATAAGAGGAAACCCAGATCATTATTTCTGAAACTGTCAGCTTTTACGTCTTTTAATGGATTCACTTTCTCTCATCTCTCCCCCCACTTCTGTGGTCTTTGAAGATTCCCAGGCATTCTCTGTGGGGGACAGGAGCAGAGGCACAAGGCCTGCCATATGGAAGGACCTGGGGCTTTATTCTCATCTTGGCTCTCCATGTCACAGCCACCAGCGGGGGGACTTTAGCACAAGGGCTTGGGAAGAGTGTAAGAGCATTGGACAGAAGAGAATTCCAGCCTGGGATGCAGGATGCTGGGTAATGGTGCTCAGGGCTTCCTTTTCACCCTGCTCCTGATTCTAAGCTACAAAAAGAGAAATCAGTGATCCCAGGGCAGCAGAGAAACAGGAAGGCCAGCGAGAGAGGAGAGAAGAGACAAGGACAGTGAGAGAGGAAACGGAGAGGCAGAGGTAGATGGAGAAGACCCAGTGAGAATCACAGAAAACGTAAGCAAGCAATACAGTACTGCTTCTCAAAGTGTGGACCCCGGAGAATAGCAGCTCATCTGGGAACTTGTTAGAAATGCAAGTTCTCAGGCCTCGGCCCAGCAGCACTGGACCAGGAACTCTGAAGGACAAGGGCCAGGCCCCACGACCTGGGCTTTCATAAGCCTTCCAAGTTCTTCTGATGCTCACTGATCTAAAGCCAAGGAACTGAGGAGAGGAAGGAAGAGGGGAGAGCAGTGGAGGGAACGAGAAGAAGGAGGAGGAGACGGTGGCAGAGGAGGAGGAGGAGGCACACGAGAGAGAAGAGAATTGTGGCAGAGACTCTGTGGAACCCCAGACCTCCATCCCTCTACCCACACACAAATAGCCCCCAGGTGACTGCTCCAGAGGCCCCGCAGACCCCAGCACCTGGCCTCTGTGGGGCCTCTCTTTACCAGCGGGTTTCTGAGTGGCGCTGAACTCCGAGTCACCAGTAACCGTAGCTATACCAGCCTCTTCCAACACCGGTGTGTGTAGTGTCGTCTCACTGGTCTGAAAAATGCGGATGGAGTTCCTCCTTTATTGGTAAGGGCTCCTAAGCAGCCTTTCTCAATGGGCACTCCATTTTCATTTCAGCTACCAGAAGGATGAGCTTCCAGGCTGAATTTTAGATAAAAGTTGAGCTCGTTTCCAAGTTGTCAGGAGGATGAACAAAGAGCAAGGATAGTCCCCGTTTGATCATGGAGCTCTTGGTGCCTGAGGTGTGATTGTCTCTGTATTCAAAGTTAATAAATGCGTGCCATCTCCAACTCCAGCCAATAGACCTTTATTAACTGTCTGCTCCACGCAGAGGTGACTCAGCCTGGCTGTTGCTCCCAAGGGCTTCTGGACTTTAGGCAGTGATTGAGAGTAAGCATTCCTGCTGGGAGACCCCAGTCCCACTCAGACTTCAGCCTGGTGTTTTCCTTCTCTCAAGGCTGACTTCCTCAAGCAGCCCTTCTCGCACCCTGAAAATGTCTTAGGTAGGCTTTCAGGACGGTTCTGAGTTTAGCAATGCTAAATATAACTATCCATTTAACAAATGTTTACTTATTAGGGTCTCTAAGCCACCTGGAAACAGGCACTATTTCCAAGTGCTTAGGATATATAAGTAAACAAAACATAGATCTGGGGGACAAACAACTAACAATAAACATAAACATAAATAAATTATCTAACATCTTTGAAGGTGCACATTCTGAGGAAAGAAGAAAAGCTGAGAGTAGAAGATTAGTTTACAATTTAAATTACAGTGATCAGGACAGAGCTCATTGAGAAGGTGTGATTTGACAAATATTTGAAGGAGGTGAGGGAGTGAGCCAGGATGCAGGAGCCTTACAGGCAAATGCCACTGGAGCTATGGTTCGGTATGGTCAAAAGCAGCCTAGGTGTATTTAAACAACAGTAAATAAACTTCTCATATGCTGTCTTGTTTAACGTCACTATGCCCTAATGCTCCAGGTATTATTATTAGCATTTCACTGACATAAAAACTGAGGCTTAGGAAAGTGACAAGGTTTAAGACTGTTGAGATAGTGGGATATAGAGCTGGAATTCCAATCCTGCTGGGACCAATCCTAAAGCACACATTGTTTTCTAAAACCTACCTTGCACTCCTGTGTGTAAAGCTAGATGTGGGGATGCTGATCACAAATGGGACACAATGCCCAGACATGAAGACGAGAGGCATAGACTGTGCAACAAGGTCAGCCCCTTCAACTATGGCCCAGCCTCTAGACAGTGGGGAGGCATCGCTGCCATGGGGGATGGTCTCACCCTAGAAAGTGTAAAACTCACGGCCTAGAGAAAATGCAGGTCTTAGACAGTAATAAAACAGTCAAAGGGAAGGCAGCCATTCTAAGAGATTTTAAATCTTTCAGCCTTGAAGACTGATGTTGCAGGACTCTACCAAAAGATGTCTGGTAAAGGGGAGTTGAGGCAATCTTGGTGCCCATTGCTGAGGAAATTGATAGCCAAAATTATGCTGCTAGATGCAGATCATGGAGTGTTTTTGTTCCAAATAATGAACTACTGGTTTTCACATAGCAGCCTGGATGGATTTTAAAATCATAGGGCTAAGTAAGCAAAGCAAGAACCAGGATGAATACATAATATGAAAGACCTATTTTACAAGAACATATATAACCAAAGTGTCTGCATTGAATACAGTCAAATGGTTGCCTATGGTTGGGAATAATGGGGATAATCTACTCATTCCCCACTTATTTCACTTGCTGCTTTTAATCCAGATTCACACATGTGTATATACACATACCTATTTCTGGACATCTGAGATGCTTCATTAGTCTGCCAACTCTTATTTGAGAATAACACTATCCTAATTATTACAGGTCCATTGCACATTTTAATGTTGTTTAACAGGAGTCATTCATCCTTATTCACTTTCATAATTCTCGTAACTATTTTCACCTGTATGTTTTTCCAACTGAATTATGAGATAATTTTATTAAGTTCAAAAATACCACTATTCTTATTGGTATGACTGTAAATATTAAATTAATATGGAAGAGTGGAAATCTTTACCAGATACATCTTCTAATTTACAAATATGGCATTTCCCTCTATTTCAGCAAGTAGTCTTTTACAGTCCTTAGCAAAGTTTTGTGCTTTTCTTACAGGTGCTGTATATTTCTTGCTAAAAATTCCTACAATTTATATTTTACTATAATTGAGGAAATATTCTTTTTAATTATACCTTCTAGTTTTAATGTATATTTTATAGTTAACCAACATGTTAAGCATTAATAGTATTATTAAATATTTCTTTAATGGAATTGGTATTTTCATTCATTTCTTATTCAGGTCTACTATAAAGGAGAGTATTAATTCCATTTTGTCAATGTTTCTTATTTAATTTGTTTTCCTGCCTTATTGCATTGTCTATAATTTCTATAAAATATCCCTATCTGCTATAAAATGTATATATTATATCTGTATTTTCTATAAAAATATCCAATAATAGTATTGGTAAACATATTTTTCTTTTTTCTTGTCTAAATGGATATGACTTTATTGTTTCACAATGAAGTATAATATTGGTTGTTGCTATTGCACAGATATTCAAATTAAGGAGTTCCTATCTTTGTTTTACTAAGAATTATTATTTTGAATGAATATTTTATTTCTTCAAATGCATTTTAGCTTCTATAAAGAAGATAATATATTGAAATAGACTTGAGTCCTAGTATAAACTTTACTTCATTGTGGCATGTTTTAGTTTGAATTTACTAGTGGATCTGATGTTATAATTTTACTTCAGATTATTGCTTCTGTATTAATAAAAATGATTAGTGTGTAGTTTTCTTATTTGTATATTTGTGCCAGCCTTTTGATCATTTTATTATCAATGGCTCTGATTATTTAATATTCACTTTTATTAAAGTATAATATAAAGAAGAAATTATAAGTCAACATAATCAAATTCACCCATGTAACCACCACCCAAGTCAGGAAGTAAGAAAACCAGTATTATCAAGCTCCCTCCTAATCACTATGCCCCAGTTTATAAAAGCAAACATGTAACCACTCTCCTGACTTCTAAGCCATAGCTTGCTTTGCATTTTTAAATTTTGTATGTATGGAATAATATAGTATGTTATTATTCAGTGCCTGGTTGGTTTTGCTTAAATCATATTTGTGAAATTCACATAGTTTTAATTAATTCATTTAAATAGCTGTATAGTATTCCTTTATAGGAAATATACCACAATTTATTTACTTTATTGTTATACATTTGAGCTGTTTTTGATTATTGTAATTATACTATGAATATTCTCAGAAATGTCCTTTGGTGTGCATGACTTGATATACACATTTATGCATTTCTTTAAATATATATCTAGAAGTGAAATTGCTGAGTCAAAGGATAGTTAGCTACATGTTCTGCTTTAGCAGGTACTTTCAAATAGTTTTCTAAAGTTGTATAATGGAAAGTGAAGTTTCTCCCAAAGAGACAGCAGCCACTTTTTCATGTAAATCCAAAATGCTGTTGGACCAATGTGGCTGAGCACTTAAATATATTATTTCCATTTGAGAAGTGAGGCTTGTTAGGGATTTTCCAACTTGTTCATCACTGAGTCTGAGTCACAAGGACTTTATAGGATCAGATGCTCATTTTCCATAAGAGCAAGCCCATAGATGTTTTTCAAACGGGGTATATTTGAGTACTGTGAATTGACCCACATAATCCTAGGAAACTACTCAAAGAGCAAGGCTTGAATTTTGTTATTTACTAGCCACCCCTGCTGGCAGAGGTGTCATTGCACCATAGTCAGAGCCATAAAGACCCAAGCTTCTGACTTGCTAAATAACAGGATACCATTTGCATAGTAAAGGATTTGGACATCAGGGAATGAAGACACTCATGAATTAAAACCTGACTCATTCATTGGTGGCAAATCACAGCATATTTTATGTACCTGTGGAGAAATACTAAATGTTCCATGAGCGCTTCCCTCTAATCAGGAGACTTTCTTCTGAACTTTATCAGCATTCACAGTACATATTAATTACACATTCAGCAGTGGAAGCCACAACAATAGTACATTTAATTGGTCCAAAGGGTCCCATCCACAATGTCATGTTAATTTCCTTACCCAACTCTGAACCTTGCCCAAACTCCATTAGCTGAATCCAGGCAATGGGTATGACAGCAATGTGGGCACCTGTATCAACAGAGCCATAAAAAAAGCTTGGGCTTGTTACACAGTGGTAACCCTCTTTGAGGAGTCTGCATTCACTCAGACATCATTTCCCATGACTAAGGTAACATCTCCTAGGTTCTCATTGGATTGTCACATAAGGGCTAGGGGAATTTTCCAGGGTGACAGGGCTGATAGCAAGCATTTATCTAAAATTCTTTGGGTCAGTTTCTCATTTTGCAGTGGGTCACTTTCATCATTATTGTGAACCTAATCCAAGGCAGTAAGACCCTGAATATTGGTTAATGACTTATTTATGATTTCTCAGGAGAGTTTATCAGTGTAAAAGAAAACTCTCTTATAGCAGCCAGTATGTACTGCAAAAAAACTCTGAACCTTCTACTGTCATCTCCAAATATATCTAAGGTTGTTTACCAGCCACCCCTGCTGGCAGAGGTGTCATTACACCATAGTTATTTTGTTATTTACCAGCCAGGGCTGAGCCATAAGATGGCCCAGCTGTTCCCATCATTCCTTAGCATAGCTTTATGCATCCCACTCCCTTCATCGCCAAAGGGAATCAGTCAAAGACCTATAGACTCTCCTGATTTCTATACATGGTGGTCACAAACCTTCCCCTTTCCTGCTCAATGCATGTGGGTGTTTTTGTAATTGTCATTTGATACAGCCTTCTGCCCCCAGGAAAAATCTTAGTATTTTTCATTACAATAGGGTGAGCTTGAAGCTGACTACCAGACTAGCAATAAATCCCCCCACTAGAGGAAAGTTGCAATATCCAAGGCCCAGTTCTGGCAGCTGTTTTAAAATCTGTTTCCTAGTACTTAACTTGTAATTCCTCCCTGATTCCTTCTCATTAACAGGCAACAAAGTGGATGACAATTTATTGCCTGATTGAACATATATTTTGGTCAGTGTTTGCTAACCTGTGGAGGTTCAGAGATATGACACTACCTGCAAGCTAACAAGGCACCCTGCCACTGTTTCATGGATGCTGTTCTATCAGACTCCTGGGTCAGAGATGAAGGGAAGTTTGTTACTCACAAAAATAACAGCAACCAGAGTATCATATATTTTTGGACCAGTTCCCTAAGCCCCGACTCCAACAGGGCAACACCCTGTGAGCCACATAACACCTGCACATACAGTGTGTTGCATTGCAGAAGAGGAACCCTGAACTCACTCAACAGGAAGTATGCCTTTTGCTCCAGAGGAGATATTATCTTTATTAAACTGGACAGTAAGTATGTCTGCATTTTGCTCCAGAGGATGACACTATCTCTGTCTACTAAGGCCATTTGCTTTGCAAACACTCTTGACAAGATAGTCCAGAACAAAGAGCAATCATTGCATTACCCACAGACATGCAAGATATCTGTGGAAAATGGTCTCACAATAAGTATAATTTACATAAAGATTACCCTTTTGAGGTGTACTGTTCCATTAGTTTTGAAAAACGTGTAGTTATGTTCTTCATGACTGTACCCCAATTAATATGGAATATTTTTTATTATCTCCGAGAGTTCCCAAGTGTTCCTTTATTGTCAATTTCTTCCCTCCACCCTCAGCCCCTGGCAACCATTGATCAGACTTTGGTCTCTATAGTTTTGCCTTTTCCAGAGTGTTACATAAATGGAATCATGAAAAATATAGACATTTATGTCTGGTTTCTTTCGCTTAGCTCAATGGCTTTGAGATTAATCCATGGCATTGCATGTACCAGTAGTTCATTTATTTTTATTGCTGAGTAAGATTCCATTGTATGGATGCATGAGGATTTCTTAACCATTCACGAGTTGATGGACATTTGGATTGTTTCTAGTTTTTTACTATTATGAAAAAATATGCTATGAACATCTGTGTACAGGTCTTTGTGTGAGCATACATTTACATTTCTTTTGAGTAGTTAGTTTGGAATAAATTTATGGCCCATGTAGTAAGTTCATGTTTAACTTTATTAAAAAACTGATTACTGTTTTCTTAAGTAATTGCACCATTTTTCATTCCTAGCAGCAATGCATGAAAATGTTGCTTCATATCTTTGTACTTGATATGGAGTAGTTTTTGTTTTAATTTTTGTCATCCAAATAGATGTTCAGTGATATCCATTATACTTTTCACTTGCATTTCCCTAATAATTAATGATGTCAAGCATCTTTCCATTACTTATTTATCATTTTGAATGTCTTTTTCAGTGAAGCATCTGCACAAATCTTTTTTTCCATTTTTTTGTGGGTTGTTTTTTTCTTACTGAGTTTCAGAAACTCTTTACATATTCTGGATAGACTTCTTGTATCAGACTTTCTTTTTCTCAGACATTTTCTTCCAGTGTCTTTTTTATTTTCTTAACATGCAAAGAACCTAAATTTTACATTTTAACTCATCTTTATCTCAGACATTTTCTTCCTTGTCTTTTTTATTTTCTTAACATGCAAAGAGCCTAAATTTTACATTTTAATTAAACTCAATTTATCATTTTTATTTTATGGTTTGTGCTTTTGTATTCTTTCTAATAAATCTTTGCCTAACTGAACATCAAAAATATTCTCTTTTATATTTTGTTATGTTTTACAGTTTTACATTTTATATTTAGGCTCATGATCCATTTGAGTTGTTTAACATGCTATGCAAGGTATGGGTTGAGGTTGCTTTTTTGAGGGGGGGATACATGTTTATATACAACTGTTCCATCAATATTTGCTGAAATACCCTCCTTTATCCATTAAATTACATTGGGAACTTCTCTGAAAACCAACTGAACATGTATGTTTGAATCTATGCCTGCTTTCTCTATTCTGTTCTATTTATCAGTATGTCTAAACTTTCACAAATATCACACTGTCTTAATTGCTGTAGTTTTATAGTAAGTGTCAAAATTAAGTAGTAGGTGTCCTCTGTGCTTTTTTTAAAAAATTGCTTTGGTTATCCCAGTTCCTTTATTTTTCCACATAATTTCAGAATCACCTTCCTGATTTCTATGAAAAAGTTTGCTGGTATTTTGAATGGGGTTGTACTGAAATTATAGATTTGAAGGTGTAACTACCCAGTTGTTTAGTTCTCTGATAGCTTTCATTGATATTTTATAGTTTCCTCATACAAATCTGGGGATATATTTTGTTAAGAATTTGTGTTTAAGATACTATTTAACTTTTATATTTCCAGTAATCATTTCTAAAAATATATAAGAAAAATCAGTTTTTTTGTATTGGCCTTGCTAATTCACTTATTAATTCTAGGAGCTTTTTTATACACCTTTTGAGATTTTCTACATGGACGCTGATGTTATCTGCAAATAAAGACAGTTTTGTTCCTTCCTTTCCAATGTGAATGCTCCGTCTTTTCTTCCTTTCTCTTTTTCCTTCCTTCCTTCCTTCCTCCCTCCCTCCCTCCCTCCTTTCCTTCCTAACATCTTTCTTTCTTCTTTTTTTTCCTAATTTCCCTGGCTAGAACCTCCAGTAAAATGTTGAGTAGAAGTGAGGAGATGAGTGTACATGTCCTTGCCTTGTTTCTGACCTTAGGGGAGAGCCTTCCATCTTTTACACTAAGTATGGTATTGTAGGGTTTTCCTAGGTGTTCTTTATTAGATTAAGAGAGGTTACTTCTTTTCCTTGTTTGATGAGCATTTTTTATTAATGTATCCTTGATATACAATCTTATGAAGGTTTCACATGAGCAACATTAGTTACTACATTTCCCCTATTATCAAGTCCCCACCACATACCCCATTACAGTCACTGTTCATCAGCATAGTTAGATGCTATAGAGTCACTACTTGACTTCTCTGTGCTATGCTGCCTTCCCCGTGCCCTCCCTATAGTATGTGCGCTAATTGTAATGCCCCTTAATCCCCTTCTCCCTCTCTTCCCACCCACCCTTCCCACACCCCTCCCCTTTGGTAACCACTAGTCCCTTCTTGGAGTCTGTGATTCTGCTGCTGTTTTGTTCCTTCAGGTTTTCCTTTGTTGTTATGCTCCACAGATGAGTGAAATCATTTGGTACTTGTCTTTCTCCGCCTGGCTTATTTCACTGAGCATAATACCCTCCAGCTCCATCCATTATTGCAAATGGTAGGATTTGTTTTCTTCTTATGGCTGAATAATATTTTATTGTGTATATGTACCATATCTTCTCTATCCATTCATCTATTGATAGACTCTCAGGTTGCTTCCATGTCTTGGCTATTGTAAATAGTGCTGCACTAAACATAGGGGTGCATATGTTTTTTTGAATCTGTGATCTTGATTTCTTAGGGTAAATTCCTAGGAGTGGAATTCCTGGGTCAAATGGTATTTCTATTTTTAGTTTTTTGAGGAACCTCCATATTCCTTTCCACAATGGTTGAATTAATTTACATTCCTGCCAACAGTGTAGGAGGGTTCCCCTTTCTCTGCATCCTCACCAGCATTTGTTGTTTCTTGTCTGTTGGATATCAGCCATCTTAACTGGTATGAGGTGATATCTCATGTGGTTTTAATTTGTATTTCCCTGATGATTAGTGATGTGGAGCATCTTTTGTGTGCCTGTTGGCCATCTGAATTTCTTCTCTGGAGAAGTGTCTGTTCAAATTCTCTGCCCACTTTTTAATCAGGTTATTTGCTTTTTGGGTGTTGAGCCATGTGAATTCTTTATATATTTTGGATGTTAACCCCTTATTGGATATGTTATTTATGAATATATTCTCCCATACTGTAGGCTGCCTTTTTGTCCTCCTGATGGTGTTCTTGGTTGTACAGAAACTTTTTAGTTTGATATAGTCTCACTTGTTCATTTTTACTTTTGTTTCCCTTGCCTGAGGAATATGTTCATGAAAAAGTTGCTCATGTTTATGTTCAAAAGAGTTTTGCCTATGTTTTCTTCTAAGAGTTTTATGGTTTCATGACTTATGTTCAGGTCTTTGATCCACTTCAAGTTTACTTTTGTGTATGGAGTTAGATAGTAATCCAGTTTCATTCTCTTACATATAGCTGTCTGTTTTTGCCAATACCAGTTGTTGAATAGGCTGTCATTTCTCTATTGTATATTCATGGCTTCTTTATCATACATTAATTGACCATATATGTGTGGGTTTATAACTGGGCTCTCTATTCTATTCCATTGATCTATGGGTATGTTCTTGTGCTAGTACCAAATTGTCTTGATTACTGCGGCTTTGTAGTAGAGCTTGAAGTTGGGGAGCATAATCACTGCTATTATATTCTTCCTTCTAAAGATTGTTTTGGCTATTTGGGATCTTTTGTGGTTCCATATGAATTTTAGAACTATTTGTTCTAGTTTGTTGAAAAATGCTGTTGATATTTTGCTAAGGATTGCATTGAATCTTTAGATTAATTTAGGCAGGATGGCCATTTTGACAATATTAATGCTTCCTATCCATGAGCATGGGATGTATTTCCATTTATTGGTATCTTCTTTAATTTCTCTCATGAGTATTTTGTAGTCTTCAGGGTATAGGTCTTTCACTTCCTTGGTTAGGTTTTCTTCTAGGTATTTTATTCTTTTTGATGCAATTGTGAATGGAATTGTTTTCCTGATTTTTCTTTCTGCTAGTTCACTGTTAGCATATAGGAATGCAACAGATTTCTGTGTATTAATTTTGTATCCTGGAACTTTGCTGAATTCAGATATTAGTTCTAGTGGTTTTGGAGTGGATTCTTTAGGGGTTTTTTTTTTTGCACAAATCATATCACCTGCAAACAGTGAGAGTTTAACTTGTTCCTTGCCAATCTGGATGCCTTTTATTTCTTTGTGTTGCCTGATTGCTATGGCTCAGACCTCCAGTACTATGTTGGGGAGAGTGGACCTCCTTGTCTTGTTCCCTATCTTAAAGGAAATGTTCTCATCTTTTTGCTGTTAAGTATGATGTTGACTGTGGGTTTGTCATATGTGGCCTTTATTATGTTGAGGTACGTACTCTCTATAACCATTTTGTTATGAGTTTTTATCATGAATGGATATTGAATTTTGTCAAGTGCTTTATCAGCATCTATTGAGATGATCATATGATTTTTGTCCTTCTTTTTGTTGATGTGGTGTATGATACTGATTAATTTTGAATATTGTACCATCCTTGCATTCCTGGAATAAATCCCACTTGATCATGATGGATGATCTTTTTGATGTATTTTTGAGTTCAATTTGCTAATATTTTGTTGAAGACTTTTGCATCTATGTTCATCTGTAATTTAATTTTTTTGTGTGGTGTCTTTGTCTGATTTTGCTTTAGAGTGATGCTGGACTCATAGAATGAGTTTGAAAGTATTCCCTCACCTTCTACTTTTGGAAAACTTTAAGAAAGATGGGTACTAACTCTTCTTTAAATATTTGATTTAAAAATTTAGCTGTAAAGTCATCTGGACCAGGGTTTTGTTTTTAGGTATTTTTTTGAATATCAATTCAATTTTATTGCTGGTAATTGGTCTGTTCAAATATTCTAAATCTTCCTGGGTCAGTCTTGGAAGGTTGTATTTTTCTAGAAAGTTGTCTGTTTCTTTCAGGTTGTCCAATTTATTGGCATATAATTTTTCATAGTATTCTCTAACAATCTTTGCATTTCTGTGGTATTCATTGTGATTATTCCTTTTTCATTTCTGATTTTGTTTATGTATGTACACTTTCTTTTTTTCTTGATAAGTCTGCTAGGGGTTTATCTATTTTGTTTATTTTCCCAAATAACCAACTCCTTTGATCAATGAACCATCTTCATTGGTTCTTTCTACTGTTTTTTTCTTGTCAGTTTCATTTATTTCTGCTCTGATCTTTATTATATTCCTCCTTCTACTGACTTTGGGGCTCATTTGTTCTTCTTTTTCTAGTTTCTTTCATTGTGAGTTTAGACTATTTATTTAGGATTGGATTGTTCTTGTTTCTTGAGGTAAGTCTGTATTGCTATGTACTTTCATGTTAGAACTGCCTTCACATCATCCCACAGGTATTTGGGCTGTTGAATTGTTGTTTTCATTTGTCTCCATGTATTGCTTGATCTGTTTTAATTTGGCCATTGATCCACTGATTATTTAGGAGCATGTTGTTTAGCCTCCATGTGTTTGTAGACTTTTTTGTTTTCTTTGTGTAATTTATTTCTAGTTTCATACCACTGTGGTCTGAGAAGCTGCCTGATACACTTTCAATCTTTTTAAATTTACTGAGGCTTTTCTTGTGGCCTATTATGTGATTTATTGTGGAAAATGTTCCATGTACACCTGAGAAGAATGTGTATCCTTCTACTTTTGGGTGGAATATTCTGTAGATATCTGTTAAGTCCATCAGATGGAATGTATTGTTCAATGCCTCTGTTGCCTTATTTTCTGTCTGGTTGATCTGTTTATTGATTTGAGTGGTGTTAAGTCCTCCAAAATGAATGTGTGACAGTCTATTTGACATAACCTGTAATAGCGATTTTGTTGTTATAGATTCTTTGAGCCTTCATTTATCTGGAAATTGTTTAATCCCTGCTTCAAGTTTAAATGATAATATGCTGGGTAGGGGATTCTTGGTTGAAAGTCCTTCAGTTTCAATACATTAAATATTTCATGCCACTCCCCTCTGGCTTGTAAAGTTTTTGCTGAGAATTCTTTTTGATGGGATTTTCTTTATAAGTAATCTTTTTTCTCTCTCAGGCTGCTTTAAATTCTCTCTCCTTATCCTTAATCTTTGCCATTTTAATTACTATATGTCTTGGTGCTGTCTTCCTTGGGTTCCTTTTGTTTGGGGTTCTCTGTACTTCTAAGACCTGAGTGTCTATTTCCTCCCCCAGATTGGGGATGTTTTCAGCAAGTATTTCCTCACAGAGACTTTCTATCCCTTTGTCTCCCTCTTCTCTTTCTGGTACCTCTATTATGTGAATATTTTTTTTGTTCAGATTCTTCATAGAGTTCTCTTATTATTCTTTCATTCCTAGAGATCCTTTCTTCTGTTTTTTGGCTTCATTGTTTTCTTGCTCGTTAATTTCCAAATCACTTACAACTTCTTTAACCTGTAAAAGTCTGCTATTAAATCTCTCCACTGTATGTTTTGTTTCAGATACTGTATTCTTCAGCTCTGAGTGGCTCTTTTGCAGATCATCTATCTTTTTGTTGAGGTCCCCCTTGAGATCTTGAATATTTTTCTATAGATCTGTGAGCATGTTTAGACTTTCACTTTGAAGTCTTTATCAATAAGATTGGTGATTTCAGTTTCATTCAGCCCTCTTTCTGGTGTTTTGACTTGTAGTTTTGTTTGGAACAAATTCCTCTGCCTCCTCATTTTTTCAGTGTTTCCTATGGAGCAATAGCTTTATGAAGGAGGCACTCTCTAGTGCCCAGAAACACAAGACACTTTACTTTCCAGTGAAGGAGCCCCAGCTGTTATCATGTAGTGGGCAAAATGCCTTTCCCTCTGGCTTGTAGTGATATGATTTCAGGTTGGCTGTTTGCTTTGGCAGGCCATACCTTTGTGATCAGTGAAGAAGTCTCTGCTGGAGTTGCTGTGGGTGGGCCGCCTTCTGCCTGAGCTGCAGCATTGGTGGGGGCCACAGGTAGGCAGAACCAGCACCTGCTGGTAGGAAGGAACTCCCAGGGCTGGTCCTCCAGGCAGCTCCATGGCTGGGACCAAGAGAGCTAGGAGGGTCTCCCTCTGCCCACCTGGCAGCAAAGTTTGACACCACTTCCAGGCTAAGTGGGCTGCTAGCTGGTTGCACGTGCAGGGAGAAGCCTTGGTGCTGTGCTGCTGGGGCTGCGGTGGGCTGAGCTACTCTCTGCATTTTCTGCAGCAATGGTGGGGGCTGCAGGTGGTCAGAACCAGCAGCTTCCAGGAGAAAGGAGCTCCCATGTTGGCTCCTGCTGGCAGTTCCCTGGCTGGGAGGAAACAGGGCCAAGAAAGCTGGGAGGATATCTCTCTGCCTACCAGCAGTAAAGTCCAACTCCACTGCTGGCCAAACACAAGTTGCACACTGCAGGGAGGAGCCTCAGAGCTGCATTTCCAGCGAGGAGAATGGAGCATCTGAGGCTCTTGAAAGTTTCCAACGTGTTGGGCTGAGGACAGGCTGGGGAGGTATTGTCCCCCTGCCCTTTGTCCTGAGCAGTGAGCTCCATGTAATCTCAGCCTTCCCAAATGTTCCTTTTCTGTTGTCCAGCCCCACTAATCTCCAGTGCACCATGTAATGTGGGTTTGTGCTCCTGGAGCAGATCTCCAGGGCCAGGAATTCAGCAATCTGGACTTTTACTCCTTTTCTGCTCTGTTTTCCTTCCTCTCGCCTATGGGCTGGGGTGAGGGAAGGGCTTGGGTCCCGCTGGATCTTGGCTTTTCCATTTTACCCTCTTCTATGAGGTCCTCTCTTCTTCACCAGATGTAGGTAGTCAGTCCTGCCATCTTCAGGTAGTTTTCAAGTTTAGTTGTATTTGGTGTATTTTCTCTTTTTTGTGTGTTTTTGGGAGGAGGTTTACACCTTGCCTTCCTACTCCGCCTTTTTTTCCCTGGAAGACTAATTTCTTTAACACATAAAGAATTCCTATAAAACTTTAAAAACATCAATTACTAATATAAATGTGGTCCAGGTTTAACTAGTTAACAGAAATACATTTGCAAAAGACGTTTAAACATGTTATTTAATTTATTTCATTCTTAAAAGGAAAAATGCAAATTAAGCTACACTAAGACACCACTTTTCTCTGACGAGGTGTACCAGTCTGATAGCATATTTTGTTGGGGAGGAGGTGGGCCATACTACTCTCTTCTCTCTTTGTGGGAATGTTAATAAAAAGTGGATGGAAATTTAGCAGTTTATATACACATGAACAGTGTATATATGCTTCAACTCTTTCTGTTGAAGTATATATGTTTTGTGCATTTAGTGTACTCTTTAGGTGCTAATTCTTTTTTTAAACTGAGGTATAATTGACATAACATTATATCAGTTTCAGGCATACAATATAATGATTCAATATTTGTATATATTGCAAAATGATCACCACAATAAGTCCATCTAACATTCATCACCAGTTATAAAAAATTTTTTCTTGTTAAAAGAACTTTCAAGATCCACACCTCTAGGTGCTTTCAAATATGCAATACAGTATTATTAATATGGTCACCATGCTGTACATGCTGTATATCAGCACTTTTTACAAATAGGAATTTCTTACTGAAATAATAACCTATATGCACAAAAATGTTCATACAAGGAGGATAACTGCACAATTGTCTGTGTAATATCAATTCTTTTTTTAAAGCCAGATATCTAGTATCAGGGAACTTGTTAAAGAGTTACAGATATAGAAAACAGAAAATGAAGTACAATGTAACTATTAAAAAGAATTGAAGTAACTCTATGGGAACTGACATAACAGTTCCCAAGGTGAAATGTCAGATAAAATTTTCAGAATATTGCTTGTATAAAAATAATTCTTATTAGTATAAATAACAACTTAAGAGAAATTATATCCTAGAAGAATATCTGGATAATTTTAAAAGGACAATCAGAAAACAAGAAGTGTTCTTAGTAATGAAGTATGATCGCAAAAGTAAAAAATTTTATTGCATTCTGAATAGTAAGAGCACAGCTGTAGACAAAGTTAGTCCACTGGCAAGTAAACTTATGTTAATGTCTCAAAACAGAGGAAAATAAAAATATAATTGAAAGTTCAGGCACTGTAAGACAGATGAAGCAGGTAACATTCATACAGAAAAGATTTAAAAGGGAAAACTGAAGTAAAATAAAGGATAACAGCAAATTATCAAGAAAATATTAGAAGAAAATAAAGGGATTCCTCCAACTGAAAGGCCGACCAAGTCCCAACAGGGATTAATGCAAAAAAGCTCATATTGAGTGAAATCTTAGTGACATTTCTAAACTCCAAACAGAAAGAGAAAAATCCTAGAACTTGTTAGTGTGAAAAAAAAGAGAATACCTCAAAGCATACCTGTGTTTATTGCTGCATTATTTACAATAACCAAGATATGGAAGCAACCTAAGTGTCCATCAAGAATGGATAAAGAAAATGAGATGAGTATACATAATGGAATATTATTCAGCCATAAAGAGAAGAAATCCTGCCATTTGCAACAATATGGATGGATCTAGAGGGTATTATGTTAAGTGAAATAAGCCAGACAGAGAAAGAAAAATACCATATGATTTCACTTATTTGTGGAATATGAAAACAAAGCAAAACAGAAGGCACAAAACAGCAGTAGACTCATAGACACTGAAAAGTGACTAATGGTTCCTAGGTGGGAGGGGTTGGGGAGCATGGGTGAGGAGGGTGAGAGGGATAAAGGAGTACAATAATTTCCAATATAAGTTCATCAGGGGGATGGTAGTACAGCATGCAGAATATAGTCAATGATTCTGTAACATCTTTCTATGTTAAAAGATAGTAACTGCACTCAAGGGGGTGAGGATTTAATAATATAGGTAATTGTTGAACCACTTTGTTGTACATTTGAAACAAATAAAAGATTATATATCAATGATACTTCAATTAAAAAAAACAGATTACCTCCAAAGAAGACTACCTCCTAATCCAGACTTCTCATAAGCAATACAAATTCTAGAAGACAGGAGGAATGTCCTCAAAATTCTGAGGCAAGTTATTTGAATCCATAATTCCCTGCCAATCTAAATGATCAGTCAAGTTAAGAGTGAAATAAAGACATTACAGGCATTCTTCCAAAATTCATAAAGTTTAAGTTCCATTCCCACATATATTCTGAAACAAAAATGCTCAAGGATGTATTCCAGATACCCAGAAAGGAAATAAAAGAGGAAAACATGGATTCCCAAGTGAGGTAACTGCCGTCTAGCTATCCTAGAACATAACCAGGCACATAAAACAGGAGCATAGAGAACTTCCATGAAGGAAAAAAGGAATTTCATTCAATCAACAGCATGACTAGGACACTTAAAGATCTTTAAATGTGAAAAGAATCTTGGTTAGGGCATCTAGGAAAATTAAAAAATGTCCAAGATAAACATTGTCTTTACAAGGAAATTAGCAATGAGGCATGGTTATGAGCTGATGGAGTAAAGAAGCCTTTGGTTTTTATTTTCTGAGCCATTTTCCCTAATAAGAAGGAAAATATTTATACATTTTTTAAGGGAAAAACACAATCAACTGAAATGAGCAATATGTACATATTCATAATGTTCTGAGTGATACTTATTTTTGGAATTAACCTATAGATAATCATTAAGAGAACTAAATTATATTTACAGAATAAAAATAAACATTACTGACTTTGACCATGTAAAAGGTGCAGCAGAAAGATGAAAGTTAATTTCTTCTCCATACATTTAGGGGAGTACCTAATGTCTAAAGTTGAGAATAAAAAATTAAAGGTTGGATTATATTATTAATAAAAGTGACAATTCCAGAACTAAAATGAATACTTTCTGAAGTTTGAGCAGTTGAAAGAGGATAAGCATTCTATTTTGTGATATAGTGGTAACCATTAGAAATGTTATAGACAGGAGAAGCTCTAAGAAGCTAAACAAAGGGAGAGAGACTTATGTGCTGAGGTGAAGGGGGGTAATTAGGGTTATCATATTCCTTAGAAGGCTCAGTTGTGCAATTTGAAATTGTTAATGTTGCATCTGTAATAAAAAAAAGTGAAATAGATTATTAAACCAAAGAGCAGAGAACAATTAGAAACTAAAGCAGACGCATCAAAGATTCAAAACAAATATCTCATTAATGTTGTCTTATGAAAGCTGAAGTGGAAAACTTGTATTCTAGTCTTGGCTTGACCAAGAACTCATTTTGGCCAAGTTATCTCCTCTCTGGAGGTTTCTTATCAGTAAAACAGAGGCTTGAGTTTGACAAGCTCTAGGCTCTTTTCAACTCTAACATTCTAATATTCTAATCTGAACTTTTTTATTTCCCATTTGATCAAATCACAAGCTTGGCAGGTTAAGGGTACCCCTCAGATACCCTTATTTGTGTGCAGTCAGGGCCTTTGTTCTTGGCTGGTCTTCGTGATTACCTGCATGGTAAGATGGAGCCCTGGGCTGGATGGAAGGCAAGCCAGCTCTGGGTTGAACAGGCACTTCTAATGGGTAGGCTTATGTGCTTATGGCAACATGGAAGGCAGACAGCGTACTTACGTCTTTATTGACAAGGTTATCAGTCCACATGGGACTGCAGAGAGGTACTTAGGTTTCATTTTGCAGAGTCACCAGAAGCACAATGAAGGAGTTTGTTGGACTAGAGCCTAGACACCAGCGTTGAGTTCCTGAAAGGGAAGAGTGGGTTGGGGGTGAGGGTGACTTTGGCAGGGCATCCTGTGTGGGAAAAGGACTAATTCTGAAGGAGAGGAGAGAGAACCTCTTGTCTTCTTATTCACTGTCTTAGCTGCTGGGGACAGTGAGCAGTAGTTACAGAGTTTTACCCTAGGGGCACAGAAAGGAACAGAGACATCAGGCTGTGGTTTGGTAGAGTGATTTATAATAAGGAATATATATTTGGTCTTCATCCCCATTCCTCCCACAGAGCTCCTAAAACTCTTGGAATTTCCTGGAATGAGAGCAATTAGGGTATCTTTTGTTACGTTAATGAGGTGACTTTTGGAAATCACCTTAGGGTGGTGAAGTGGATGCCAGGAGAATCAACCACATGATTAGAGGTTGGAACTTTCAGTCCCATCCTGACCTCTGGGGAGGGGAAAGTGTCTGGATGTTGAACCAATCACCAATGGTTAGTGGTTTAATATTCATGCCTTTGTAATGAAGCGTCATTCAAACACAAAAGGATGGGGGCCAGAGAGTGTCCAGGTTGGTGAAAACCTGGAGATGCTAGGAGAATGGTGCACCCAGACAGAGCATGGAAGCTCCACTGCCTTTCCCCACACCTTGTCCTATGCATCTCTTCCACCTGGCTGTACTGAGTTATATTCTTTTACACTAAATCAGTAATCTAGTAAGGTGAAATGTTTCTCTGAGTCCTGTGAGCTGCCCTAGCAAATTAATCAAACCCAAGGAGGAAGTGGCTGGAACCTCCCATCAATACCAATCAGTCAGAAGCACAGATGACAGCCTGGACTTGGATTGGCATCTGAAGTTGGCAGAGAGGCAGTCTTGTAGGACTGAGCCCCTAACCCATGGTATTTCCAGGTAGATAGTGTCAGAGTTGAGCTGAATTATAGGTCATCCAGCTGATGCTGTAGAATTGCTTAGTGTAGGGGAAAAACCACATACTATAATTTGGGTGCAGAATCTGAGGTGGCTTCAGATATTAAGAAAGTACTTTAAACTCTGCTTTGAACAACAGAAATGTATTGTCTCACACATCTGGAGGCTGGAAGTCTGAGATCAAAGTGTCAGTAGAGTTGCTTTCTTCTGAGGCTAAGGGAGAATCTGTTCCCTGCTCCTTTCCCAGCTTCCGGTGGTTTGTTGGCCATTTTTGACAGGCCTTTAACTCTCTGAAGCATCGCCTGATTTCTGCCTTCATGTTCATGTGGCGTTCTTCCTGTGCACTTGTTTGTCTTATGTCTAAATTTCCCCCTTTTACAGGAACACCAGTCATATGGGATCAGGGGCCCACCCTGTATGTCACCCCAAAAAGGCAAAGCTGTAAAACAACTAGTTGCATTTGTCTGGGGTTTTAAGGGTTGCAATACCGGAAACAGAGATTTAGGGAGCACCCCAAATTGTGCTCTGTATTGCTGACAAAGCTGAAGCTTTTTAAAAGGTAAACAGCAGGATGAGAAATTTGTACATTATTTAGTTTCTGATTGATTGTCATGACTGGAGTCAGGCAAGTGTCCATATAAATACATAACAAATGGTGGTCTTAGGAATGCAGTTTGGCAGATAGCTAGCTCGGCACTCTTCTGAGGTAGGAAACTGCCAACACTTGCAGACCCCATTTCCTTAATGGCCTCCCGGCTCCATTTTAGCTGTTTCCCTTAGCCATGCTGGCTCCATTTTAGTTTCAGGTTGTCACATTTCATATCTACTATAACCTCATCTTAACTAATGACAGCTGCAATGACCTGATTTCCAGATAAGGTCACGTTCTGAGGTACTGCAGGGTTTAAGACTTGAACATGTGGATTTGGGGCAACACAATTCAACTTGTAACAACTCATAATTAAGCTATACAGCCAGAGTACCTCCTGCTCTACATGCAGGGACTTCTGGAGAAAAGACTGTTAGGACCCGCCAGGAAGTGTGGCTTCCACCTCATGACCTGCCACGCAGGTGACAGTAGGAGGCAGGTGATTTAAGGGCAGGAATGGGGAAGCACAGCTGCAGTGGCCTGGGGTGAGGCGCAAAGCAAGGGGCGGGAGGCTGCAACAGCTGGAGCAGGGCGGATTCCTGCACTCACGACTCATCAGTCAGCACGCGGGGAGCTGACCCTTCCTCCTAGTCAGTGAGTACTGTAATCATGCTATACAAAACAAGAAAGTTCCCAAAATACATTTCTTTTCCTCACTCAGCGTTCTGTGGTCTGATGGGGGATGAGGATCTCTCTGCCTTGGACTGTGGTTCAAGTTTGCATCTGCTCCGAGAGCGCAGTTCTGGCAGCAACGTCTCTCCAGGGCATGCCCTCCTCTGGGTGGACGCTGGGCCGCAGGAGCGCAAGCAAGCAAACTAAACCACACAAACACGTGAAAGCCTCTGCTCTAGCACAGCAGCTAACGGCACATAGGCCAGAGCGAGTCACGTGGTCAAATCCAATGTCAATGGACAAGGCACGTACGCAGTGTTTACTCCTCTGGGGGCCGCAGCAAAGCCTCCCAGCAAAGGGAATGGACGTGAAGGGGTGGAAACAATATCCAATCTGTAAAACTGAAGATTTTATTTCTTTTTTTTTTAAATAACAAAATTAACCCATGCTTATCATTAAATATTTGAAAATCACAGAAAAGTTAATAAATAAAAATAAAACCAGCCCCATCTGGAGAGAGCCACTGCTGCCAGGTTGGTATATTTTCTGTTTCACTGCTAACAGTGGTCCTCAGAAACCTCCTCTGGTGCCCCTCTGCCCCAGCCTTGCAGGAGATCCCTTAGGCCTGGGAAACCAGAGTCTACTTATTAGGCTTGTGAAGGAGAAAGCCTCTATGCTTTAGAGTCAGAAAGGAAAAATCTTCAATTCGCTGGAATGCCAGAACACAACCAGCTGTGTGAGACTCAGTAAGAAGATGTAAAATATCCTACATTTAGGTGAGAAAAAAAAACTGAACACGATGGAGAGATGAAAACTTAGTAACACTCCATGTGGGAAAGATCTGGGTGTTTCAATTTATCATAAATAAAGCAGGAGCCAATCACAAGGCTACTTTAACAGATGCAGCCAAACTGTGAGTAGATCATGTGTGCATTATGTATGTATCTCTGTGTGTTCATTATTTTGAATGCAGAACACACTTTTTGAATGATATATGGAAATTGCTGCCAGTGTTTTTTTTCAGAGTGGAGGAAGGTAATTGGGAGGGAGCTCTGTACTCCTTTTTATCCTTTTGTGTGCATGAATTTTCTTTTTTTACCATGACTGTGTATTATTTTTGAAATTGTAAACATCATTTAAACGGAAAGAAAATGTGAGAGAGGTGATGGAAATACCACTGGGATTGGATAAAGCTGTGCTCAGTTTAGGGCCTGCTCTCTTTATTATTTTTAATTACAGTAACACGATATGACAACATTAGAGAACACTCAATATATATCGTCATCGCTGCAGTTATAGCTTACACACCATTCTGTAACTATGACTTTATCATTTGACATTAGCAGTAAGTCAGTCACAGAGGCTCTGGAATTAAACTGCTTGGGCTCTTCCTGTGTGATCCTGGACAAGTTACTCACCCTCCCTGGGTCTCTTTCACCACTTTTGAAATGGAAACAACATTGCCTACCTTGTAGGTTACTGGGTGGATTCAAAGAGGTAATTATTAATATGCTTTGGACAGAGTCTGGGGTGTAGTCAGCACTCTCTTTACATGTTAGTTATTAGCATTAGCACTTGCTCAGGCGTCTATGTAGTTTCTATTTAGTTTCTGTGCGTAATGCATAATCTAACATGTCATCATTTGTCATCATTTAATTAATAATTACATTGTTTGGCATAGACTTCACATATAAACATATGTGTATATGTGTGTGCATTGCTATGAAGATACTATAAGCCAGTATTTCTTGAAATTTAATGTGTATTTAAATCACCTAGGGAGTCTGTTTAAATGCAGATTCTAATTCAAGAGGTCTAGGATGGAACCTGAGATTCTGCATTTCTAGCAAGCTCCCAGGGGATGCTCATGCTGTTGTTCCAGGAATTACACTTTGAGTAGCAACTTATAAACATCCAGTGAAGACTGAATGATAAAAAGGGGTTTAGTCGCTGCAGAAACAGTCATTGGAGAAACAAGGGGTAATTTGCCTGGATAATATGAATGTTGTTGTGACTCCTGATGCCTTCAGATACTTGGAAGAGTGTCACACAAGTGAAGCCTGATTTTCTGGAACTTCAGAATTCAGAAAACGGGTAGAAATTTTGAGAAGGAAAAGTTTCTATCACTATTAGGAAGAAGTTGCTTACAAGTCCCGTTTATCTCCCCAGTTCTAGGAACCTGTGACCTAACATCTTTGGCTAGGCCAGTTACAACAATGACAAAGCTGACACCCTCCAGCAGAGCAAAGGGAATATGAGGATGAATGTCCCCCAAATACAGTGGCAGCTTGAAGGGAAGCTTCTACAATAACAAAGGGAGGGGAAGCAAGCCTTCTGAAGGCCTTCAAGGAGGGGCCGTGGAGTCCTCTGCACATCAGCTTCACTCCCCTTGCTGAATCTTACTGGGCCTTCTCTGCCCTGAGTGGTATAGCGGAGCCTGTCTCGTGGCTGGATCCTTCTGCCTCTGAGGCCTTCACGGCGCCAGACTCTCCAAGTCGGTGTGCAGTTGCCCTGCTTTCTAACTCATTTCCTGGCTCGTGGTCTCCTCATGAACTTGCAGCCTGTAGACTGCCAAGGCAGCAGACTTCAGTGACAGACTTTTGCTCACCATGTGGCCAGGAAGGATCTGGGCATGTCCTTCAGTAGAATGTAGGCATCTTGTCCTCCTGCTGGCAGAAGTCAGTGGCACCTAAATTCTCTCCTCTCCTTAAGTGGCAGGCCTGGCTGTCCACCCGCTGAGCAGGAACAGCTGTGCATCTGTGTGAAAGGAAGAGCACCAGATTTCTTGTCCCAGAACTGCTTGGAGCTGAGTGTCATTAGGGTCCTTAGGTGACTTCTGAAGGGCAAGGGAAAGAGGGAAGCATGCAAGGATAAAGAGGAACTTCAAGGACAGCCCATTCTCTGAATGCAGCAGTGCCCATGAAGCCAGCAGGGAAGGAGAGATCCCAGAGTCAGGGAGTCTGGCCTGGAGGGAGGGAGTGGTCATGGGGAAGGCCCTCTGCCTGTGATCTCCCATGATACAGCAGGACCACTGCTGTAGGGAGAGATGGCTCCCTCTCCAATTCCAAAACCATCTCTCTCCTCAACCCGGCACAAAACCTACCAGGCAGAGCCTTTTCCTCTACTGTTGGTCATTTTTGCTATAGTATCTTCACAGCAATGGGTACAAGGTTAGTGAGATGCTCTGTAGGATTAGAATTCAAGACCCACATCCTTCCATGTGTGCTATCTAAGGCACTGGAATGGTGAGACAATATCAGGAAAGCAAAAGCCCACACTGTTAGTGGTTCACAGAGAGAGCTGTGAGTGGCAGACAAAAGCACACTCACTCCATTCTGCCTTACCCTGGGCTTGGGTGAGGTGGCTTGTCTTTCACACGTTTCTCTTCTGGTGGTGAGTCTCTGAGAGCAGATACCATCGCCTGCTTGTCTTGTATCCTCAGCCCCATACGGTGGTGTTCTGGTTCCATGCCCCACGCAGAGCTGGTTCTCAGGAAAATCTTGTGGAGTGACTAAGTATCTAGATCATAAGGAAGGGCACAGAAGGGCCAAGAGAGTGATAGGTGAATAGCAGCACAGAAGTCTCCAGCACAGGGTCCGGTCCTTGGTAAGTGCCCACTCCTCATTATGTAGACCAACTTACTGGATGGGCCTCCTTTTTCATTATCATTTCTCTCAAGGCCAAAGCATAGGAACATTAAGTGAATCAACTGCAGGTATTTCCTAAGAACATGGTGTATTCTCAGGGAACACATCCTTCCCTACGCTCATTAATGGGCAAAATATACAAACCCTGGGCTCAAAGCTGCTCCCCTTGACATACCAATATCCTTGGAACACAGTCGGCTCCTGATGAGCATTTGGTTAATGAATGAGTGTGAGGCATGAATAACATGAATAGCACATTATACAAAAACCTTCTATTCAGTTTATTTCCACAAGGGGAAGGAAAAAGATGTGAGGAGAAAAGAAAAAGAGGAGAGGGGACTGATCCCTAGTTAACGCCTAGCGCCTGAAGGGATTCTGAGCTGAACTTGTGTGTTGAGCTGCAGGTCAGGTGGAATACTAGCTTGAATCTTGGTGGTGGGCACACACTGATGGGTGGAGGGGCTCGCCAGCCCCCATTGCATGTCTCCACTTATTGTCAAATTCTGTGTCTTTTTTCCAGCCCTCTCTGGGCTTGCACTGGCTTCCTCCCTTTGATTCCCCTACAAATGTGCTTATTAGTCACTTAAGTGCTTAATTTGGAGGAAAGAAAAGAATGTGTGAAAATGGGAACTCACATGTGCTTCTAGTTAGTACTGAATGGGGTAGTTCATGTGAGGCCCAACTTGGATGCCCAAAGAGAATGAAGCTAGAGCTGTAGTCCAATTCTTTGTTGAAATGGGGAGGGAGATGGGTGTCAGTCTGGTCTTCCTACAGTCTGTCAGGGACTTTATTTTATTGTCTCCTCAACCATCTCAACACACACATTCACTTCCTATTATTGTTTTCCTTACCAGGACATTCACAAAGCCCTTTAGTCCACATGACTGCTATGGTAGAGTTCAAGTGCATCACTGAGACATCTTTAAGGGCTAGAGAGTATGAAGGAAGGTTTGTTCACTCTGTGTGCATGGTTTGGTCTGTAGTGTCTTCCAGAGATGGAGTCTAGTGGGTGAACAGAAGGGCCAGACAGTGAGTTGTCCAGGACACAGAGACTGGAGCAATCCACAGGCCCTAGTAAATGTGCAGGTCCAAGCATCAGGCAACAGATGATTGGCCCAGCAGGATAGCAAAAGGAAATTGCCTGCTTCCTGAATAAAAACAAATCCCAATCACCCAAGGTTGGAAATATATTAAATTTAATAGATACCACTTATTAAGAATTTAGTATATTTCAGGCACTGTACTGTTTTGCATACATTATCTCAATTAATGGCTGTAATAATGCTGCAATAATAGTATTAGTGTTTTTATTTTACAAGTGAGAAAACCAAGGAACAGAGAGATTAGGTAAATTGTCCAAGATTATAAACCTAGTAAGTGAGGAGGTGCACCTAGAAGCCAGGTCCATTTGCACAGTAAGTGATGGAGGTGCACCTAGAAGCCAGATCCATTTGCACTAAAAGCCAGCGCTGGAAACCAGGCTGCCACGACCATCCTCCAAGCAACGGTGGGCCTCCAGGCCCAAGGACCAGCAGAACCCGCCCTCTTAGAGTCTCACCCACAAGGCTCTGCTGCCCCTTGGGGTCTCACCAGTAACTGATGTCACCTCCACCTGGTTGTTTCAGGTGGTCTGACTCCCTCTTTCACATTCCAGCCAGAAGGAAATGCTGATCCCTACCTCATCTGGCTAAAACCAGGCTGTCGGTTGGAACGAGACTTTGCTTGCCGTTCAGGAGACCACCGCATCCCTCCCTGCAGTCAGCACAGTCCTATTTGTTTTTAATACAGTGGGTGCTCCATAAATGTGTCACCTGGCATTAGGTTATCAATTACTAAACAATCAAGTTTCAAGTGCTCATCGCTCCAACCCTCCCTGCTGGCTGGTCTGTACCCTCGGTGGAGACCAGCAGAGCACCCCTTATAACCCGGAAGCCTGTGCCTGGCTCTCAGCATAAAACAGATCCCTTTGGTACCTCCAGAGAGGCGTGAGGTGTTACCTCCCCAGCTGCCCTACATAAAGCTGGCATCTGGGTGACTTCCTCTTCAGGCCCAGCCTACAGACACAGAGCACAGCACAAGCCCAGTCAGTGGGTCAGGGGGGCAGTGCAGGCAGCAGTGGGTGGGAGGAGGTCTTGACGATATCTTCCAGCAGGCAAGACAGCAGAAAGAGGCCAGGAGGTGGCATTCAACCCACCCACTAGGACCTGGGATCCTAGACCACAAGGGTGGGCAGATAAGCATATGTCCAGTGAGTACAGCATCCTGAGATATAGTCTGGGCAGACTTTTAACATGAGGATGGGGCACAGGGCCAGGTCTAGAGTAAAAGGAGCCCCTGGCAAGTGTACGCAGCATTCAGGAGTACCAGTGGCTAAGTCAGGGATGACATGGAACCTTTAGGCAGGGGTCAGAGTGGTGCGGAGGCTGAGAACACTACAACTCCTTGAGATGTCAGGGTCCCAGACATAGGCTCAGAGGCAGGACAACTTTCTGGAAGGCTTGCAGTCAGCCGGGACTTGCCACAGGCTGGGAGCAACTGGAGCCCAGAGATGGACTTTCACCAGAGAGGACAATGCAGGTGTCTAAGGGTCAAATGAAAATAAAGACAGAAGTTGACCCTAGAAGAGAGGTGAATTCCTTGGTTCTGTAATCCAGCACACCTATGATGCGACCACAGCCGGACTGATAGAATCCAGAGCCAAGGAGTCACAGACCCCAGGCTTCCAACAGAACACCGGCCTGGAGCTGGACACAGTCCCCAAGACTGGGTAAGCTGTGCCTGCCTGTGAGGGTTAAATAGTCCAACCCCAGGAGAGGGCTCCAGATGCCAGGATCCAAGCAGTCAGCCCATTTTGTCACTCCCCTTCTGTCCCGTGCAATATGAACACAAGATCAGCCATCTGTGGAAATCCAATAGACCAATCACATGGACATATCAAATAAATCAATCTCCACTTGACCTGGACCAGACATTTCTGCTTCTTTCCCTGAGCAGGTGCCACTCAGGAGCTGGCAGACAGCACACCCCGCAATGTCACGACCTTGCTGCAGGCTGCCCCAACTGCCCCCTTACTGTGCCGGCCTCCTCTCCCCAAGGGTGGAGTGTGCATGGTCGTACGGCAGTCAGAGCCTTACCAAGGGGACATTCAAGCCAGAAGTCAAACCATGGAATGCCAGTGTCCTTATCAGGCTCAGAGAACAGTTACCTCACCACCAAGAGTAAACACAGTATTTGACCTTCAGGGGTTGAACCACCAGTCTGGAAACTTCTGCTCCTTCCTCAGGGGTTTTGGATGGCTCCCCATCCCCTGGGCAGGAAACTGGAGGTCTGAACACCCAGCACTGGTCCTAAGGCTGCCCTCCTCCACCCTGCCTGGCTCTAGGCTAATCCTAACCCAGCTATCCAAGCAAGACACGTCCCTGCCCCACCCTGCACTGGGTGCTCTGGCCTGGATGTGGGGCCTTCCCCAGGGGCTGTGCCCTGCTGCAATACCTCAAGGAGGCCGTGTGGTTCACCCATAGCCATCTAAATACATCAGGAGCCTGGCACTGAAGAGGGACCCCACAGGCTGAGGGATAACTAATGAATGAATGAAGAAATGAAGAAACACATGAATGGGAATCAGCCTTACCCATGAAAGCTGTTGCTAAGAAGATGTGTCCAGAGGAAGAGGCTGTTTATTTTTTTGCTGCCAGACCTTCATAGAATACGGGTGTCTCCTGATAACAAAAAGACAGGTATCTATGAGCCACTATTACCAAACCATTCACCAGGGATTTGTGCCCACTCTCTGGTCACCCTACAAGGGATCTCCCTCTCAGGGCCTGAGGCCTCTTTTCCCCTTCCAGAGGCCTGTGGAAGACAGTTGCTTCTGAGCCACCATCTGCACTCCTCCTGCTCCTCTGCTTCCTTCTTCCCAACCCCCTCAGTCCCTAAACACACACCCACAGGGGGACAGTGCTGCCCTCGGCAGCCTTCATTCCACCCACCCCAGCAGTCAGCATCCCTCTTCTCTCCTCTCTCATTTCTGTGACTTCAGATGCCACTAGAATGGGGCTCCTCATTCGTCACTGGGGTCAGGCCCAGTGGTGGCCTGCAGCTGGCAGATGAGGTTAATTATTCATCTTGGGACCCATTCATTTTGCTATTTCTTGTTCCCACTCCCCTGCAGACCACACAGTGGCACAACAGGCTGTGCATGTGCTGAAGAGACAAGGCCTCCTCTGGGCAGCAGGTGGCAAGGTCTGTAGGCCCTCCCAGCTCCAGCTCTGAGTGTAGCTGGGGGGAAAGCAGCACCCTGGACACACCGGGTGGTCACAGATCCCACAGACCAGCTGGAGGGCTCAACAGCCTGCAGCTTTGCCTTCCTGGTCCGAGGCTCTAATGGTCTCTCAAAGGAAGATAAAGCCCAGCCGTTGAGTTGCAGGCCTGCCCTGCCTTTGGCCATCTCTAGGGACATGATCAGTTCCTTTGGCCTTTCTCCATTCTCACCACAGATACCCAGAGCCCACTCCCACGCTCTGCTTTCCATTGCCAAGACCCTTCACATCAGCCCCGAAGAGTAGAGAATTATGGATGAGCTGCTGTGAGAATCCCCATCCCACCCCACAGGAACCTTATCATCTTTGGTGGAATCATTCCTCCTGAAAATAAAACATCTAGCAGAACAAAGGGGCAGCAGGAGGGAAATTTGGGGTGATGGAACTATTCTGTACAATAACCATGGTGGTGGATAAATTATCTCATGTATTTGCCAAAACCCATAGAATGCTACATCTCAAAGTGAATTTTATAGTATGTAAATTTTTTAAATATAATTGAGCTTTGAATAAGGATGAGAAGCACAGCTAGCTGATTGTAGGCAGTGCCGTCCTTTGCTTCCTGGACCTTTGTATTTGAAATCAAAGAGAAATAGCATATGGGCTGCATACTGCAGTTTTGTGTCCACCTCTTGCACAGTGTCCCATCCCAGCTGGTGTCTGAAATGGAGTCCTCCTTAAGCATTGTCTGCTCTTTTTCCTGCTCCTGGTTATGGATGGAGGACATAATCCCAGACCTTCTGGTTTATGTTTCTAAGGGCATGGCTATTTTTAGGCTCTGGACCTTTCTGTATAGTTTATCAGTCCCTTTGTCCACAACTGTCTAGTTTTGCTACTTCCAAGTTTCTAACCACCCACCTAATCCTGCAGCCACTCTTTGGGACTTGGGCAGATCCCTACCTCAGCTCATCTCTCCTTCCAAGCACAACTGGCCTGCTAAGAGGATTTCCCTTCCCTGGAGGTGTTTCAGGCCATCTCTGGGCAGAGATGTGACTCCCTAGCATTCATTTCTTGGTGATACTGACAGAATCTGTTGGAACCACTTGAGAGTCAAGCTCTAAGTCTTCCCACTGTTACTTCAAAGGCCACAGGGGACTACCACATGGAGTCATGGGTACTGTGTGATACTCAACAGGATGATGTGGTAGTCAGGGATTATTTTTTTTTCCAAATATTTTCAGTCCTCCACTTTTCAATTCACAGCGGACTACATTTCCTGGCTTCCTGTAGGCTGGGCGGGGCTGTGTAACTACACGACTAGTTCTACCGAGTGAGAAATCACATGTCCCTCCTTTGAGACTGAGTGTTTGATCTCTGGTATAAGCGCCTCTCCCCCTGGGTATGACTGACATCGTTTGACATGGTGGCTACTCCACTGGCTTAGGCCTCTGTGTGACTGTGACAATCAAAGCCCCTCCTGGTCCCCTGCACCTGATTAACCCTCAGTGGCAGATGATGTTGGATGACTGAGATATAAACCTTTGTTATTTTCAGTCCCTGAGATTATAGGAGCTGTGTGTTCCTGCAGCATAACCTAGCCTAGCCTAGCCTGAGTGATTCCGATGCTGAGGAGGTCACAGTCTGAGGGCATGTGACTGCTGGGTCACAGCTGGTCACTGCTGCCTGGAAGACTGTTCGCTGGGTCCCAGCCACCACACCTGCACAAAGCCATCTATTATGAGAACAAACACTGCTTTCCTTCTAGCTGTGCCCTGGGCCATATCACTCTATGATTCTCCCATCCCCAAGGGTCCCATCCACAGTATTCTTGGCCCAGAGGGGACTCTCAGTAGAGTATTTTAAAAAGATTCTGGCATTTCCCCTACCATCTATTCCTCAAAGCAAGGGAACTGGAGGGGTCTTGGGGCCCGACAAGGGACGTAGCCAGAGGATGGGTCCTTGAATTCCCTTTTCCTCATTACCACAGAGCTTTCTGGACTTTTGGTTTTACCGAGCATGGACCAGTCTTCAGCAGAAATTTCCATTAATGAAAGCATCCAATTGTTGGAATCCAGCTGACTGTCCGAGCAGGCACACAGCAGGTACCGTGTCTGATGGACTCACCTATGACAATAGATTCTGCCTCGTTTAAAATTATATTTCACCCTCATTAGTTAAGCACTCTCAAAATGTGCACCCTCCGTGTTACCTCAGATGATGGACCTGCAATTACTTCTAGGCACGACTTTTTCTTTGGTACCCTGATCATTCATTTTACCCTCCACGTCATGTTCAGTCCAACCCTTGCTTATTCAGAGAGCAGCAATGAGGTGGGGGCAGTCAGCCACCTCTGCAAACAGGAGGGGAGGCTGCGGACTACTCCAAGGGGCTGGGGAGGCAGGGTCCCCGAGTCCTTGGGTGCTGACAGATGTCCCCACCCCAGCAACATGAGCCCTGCTCACCCAGGCCCCTGCTTCATGACGTTCTGGATTACTGAGCGCTGTCATTCAGAAACGTGGAGACTCAATCCCTGACAGCTTTAAAGGAGTATCAGTGCAACAGGTACATGCAATGAGAGACTATTTAGTTTAAGGAGGGGTTTTTGATGTTTGGGCTCAGGTTAGGGCACTTGCTTAGGCTCTCAGACACTCACAGAGCCCCTCATTCTCCATCTCATCCCCTAATTTGCTCCATGGCAGGGCTGCTGGTCCCCAGCACTGTGCCCCCATTGGCCGGTGGTCATCTCAGATGAGCACAGCACGTAAGCGAGTAGCTGCTCCTTCTCTGTGTACTTACACATTCCATGTGGACCCATGACCAATTCCAAATACCCCAAAGGCCTGATGCCTACAACTAATTTCTGGAACCAATTTCTATATCAGCCAAGATTCTGCTGCAATAACAGAAACCAATTCTGACTGACTAAAGCACAGGGAAAAAGTCCGTAAGGGAAGAGGGGAGTGTGTGTGCGAGTAATTGAAAGGATCCTGAGGTAATACACAGAATTGAGGGTTGCACAGCTGGCCTTGGGGTTTCAGGGACAGGGCCAATGCAATGCACCTGAGCAGCAGCAGGAATCAGGGGGCCTCCTCAGATGGTGTATGCCCACCCTTCATCTTCCTTGCCCCACAGTTATATTTGCCAAGATTGTGTGTGGGATTGGTGCAGTTTAGACCACAGGTACAGTCCTGGGAAGAGTCAGAATCTGTTGCCGACACAAGGGGAAGACATGGGTGCCCATCCAGGAAAGCCTCAGCCCTTCACCTAGCTGAAGCCACATAGCCCTTTCTCCTGAGCACCCTCTTCCCACCTAGGCAGGGATAAGGGCGTAGGGGCAAAGGTGCCTGGCAATAAGCAGGTCCTTTGTCTAGAGGAGATGTTTGTATTTCTGAGGCCCAAGACCCAAGGACTCCTAAATCACTCATTCTGGCCTATTCCCGAAGAAAATTCTCTGGGTCTGCCTTTGTCAGCTCCGGAGATTCTCCTGCCTTCGTTTAGGGAACACTTTTGTCAAAAGTTGCAGGAGCCTGGAGAAGATAGGCGGACCAGGTGGGATTCCTCCCCTTGAAGCAGGGGCAGAGATTCAGGTTGTCTTTTCTGTCCCTGCTTGGAGATTACAGTCAGGAAAGATATGCTCTCCGTTTGCATTGGATGGGACGCAGAGGCCCCCAGGTGAACCCCCTTAGCTCGCTTGGCAAGAGGGCAGATTTCACCCAAGAGACCCTTTCAACACTTTACCAACAGCAGCCTCTCTTGGGAGGACTGAAGCCATTTGAGTTCCCTGATAGTATCGAATATTCTGAAATGTGAAAGCTCACTCCACGGACAACATGCATCCCTCAGACACGGAGCAGGGAGGACTGGGCTCCAGGGAGCGCTGTGCTTAAGAGGACAAACGCCCATAAGGCTCCACATCTCAGGCTGAAGGAGTGCTGGCAACCGGCCACAGGGGCAGGCCTGTAAGTTTCTGGAGATTCGTTTGTGTGACAAGCAGCTCCATCCATGACCAAATGCCCATCTCGCTGCGGGGCACGCCTGCTCCCCACACCAACCCAGCCCCTTATAAGTGCGACCATTACCTTCCAGAGGTAATGCTGCCAGGGAACAGGTCAGGACCCTTCACAGGAATCTGTAGCTAGGCCCCCCCATCTCCCGGAGTGGGTTATAGCACTAAGGCATCTGACTTGCCACTTCCTTGCCAAAGCCCCTGGCGGCTCCCCCTGCCTTCATGTCTGGTCCCTGTGTATATTCCAGCTTCATTTTCCCCTTCCAGCACTTGGCTTCCATGCCATCCATTATTCCTTTATCATGCTCATTCTCTTTCCATCCTTCCTAACCACATCCTCAGCCTCTCTCCCGGGAGACCCGGCTACTGCTCTATGCCCAGCCTATCCCCTAGTGCTGTCAGAGCACCTTAGCACTTTTGTGCAATTACTTGTCCATCTCGAGTACACTATGAGCCCCTCCAGGATAGACACCATGCATCTCTCTGTTCTAAGGGTTCAGCATAGTGCTTGACATGAAAGTCTTTCAAAGTATTTATTGAGTGAATGGGCACATGGGTGTAGCAGCTGATGCCCCACATTCTCAGGGCAGCACTGTGATCCGGCACCAGCACCATCTCCTATCTCCCAGTCTCCCAGTCTCCTGTCTCCCCATCTAACTGGATACGCACTGCAGCTTTAAAGCCTCCTCTTACTCATTTTCCTGATGTCAGCTTGTAGATCCTCAGGTAGTTTCAAAGCTTTAACTTTCTATCAGCAGTCTTCCCATACTGTCTCTGCTGACAGAGAACAGCAGGTTGGGAGAGGAGCTATGAAATGCATCCTGCCATTTTTAGTCAGTTTCAAATTTGTTAAATCCAGGTATCAGAATAAGTTGGGACGCAGCATCAGACGGCAGAGAGACACGCAGACTGGCCTGGGTCTCTGTACTTGCTCCACAACTCCCCTCCTGCTCTTGGGCTTTTCCATTTACAAAAGAAGCAAACTTTCCTCAAAGCCTTGGTCTGAAGTTTACTGGAGTAAAATAGGTGAAGCAGCAAGCAGTGATATGACTATCCCAAATATAAGCAGTCAAGAGGCCAATAAAATGAGAATTGCCCAGAAACATTTAAAATAATAAAAATCTAGGAAAATCTGTAGCATGGAATCTTAAGAGGAACTTGTGAGAAGGTGCCATGAACTCATTATACTTTTGTCAGAAGCTCTTCCCCTCACAAAAGCCAGAGACTCTGCTGCTTTCAGAGGAAGACCCAGCCCGGAGCCCTGGGGGTGAAGAGTGACTGTGGATTCTGGGAAAGAAACAGCTTGTGTCTCCTAAACTGAACATATGCATAGTCCATGACATGGCAATTTCATCCAACAGAAACACATGCACAAATTCATAAGAAATCATGTACAAGATTATCCATAGCAACACTGTACATGAAAACATAAAACTACCCAAATGACCATTAGCAGAAAAATATCCATTTGTTCCCCACACCAACTGGTGTGCATTATAGCACTAAGGTATCTGACTTGCCACTTCCTTGCCAAAGCCCCTGGTGACTCCCCCTGCCTTCATACACACAGTGGTGGTGTATTCATTCAATGGAATCTTACACAACAATAAGAATGAATGAGCTACAACCACATAAGTTGACATGGATGAATCCCACAATAATACTGAGTGAAAGAAGCCAGGCAGAAAGGACTACATGCTCTGTGATTCCATTGACACAAATTTCAAAAGCAGGTGAGTTGCATATATGCTGTTAAAAATCCAGAGAGTGTCCATTAACAATGAATGGATAAAGAAAATGTGAAATACAGATCGCCCCCGACACACACATCCACGCACAATGGAGTATTATTCAGCCATAAAAAAAGAAGGAAATCTTGCTATTTGTGGCAACATGGATGGACTTTGAGGGCATTATGGTAAGTAAAATAAATCAAAGAAAGGCAAATACTGTGTGATCTAACTTACATGTGGAATCTAAAAAAGAACCAAATTCATAGAAATAGAACAGATTGGTGCTTGTCAGAGGCATTGTTAGAGGGTAAGGGAATTAGATGAAGGTGGTCAAAAGGTACAAACTCCCAGTTATATGGTTAAACATGTTCAGGGGATGTCATGTACAGCATGGTGACTATAGTTAACAGTACTGTATTTTATTACAATACTGTAGAGTTAACAATAATGCATTTGAAAGTTACAAAGAAAGTAGATCTTAAAAATTCTCATCACAAGGAAAAAAAATTGTAACTAATATAGATGTTAACTAAACTTACTGTGGTGATCATTTTGTAATACACACATATATCAAATGTTACCCTGCATACTTTAAACATACACAATGTTATATATATCAATTATATCTCAATGAAAGTAGGAAAAAAGTGAAGAGAGTGATCACCCTTGGGAGGGGCAGGTATTGACAGGAAGGCCCAAACACAAAGAAGGTGGCTTCTGGGAAGCTAATATGTTCTGCTTCCTGAATTTGGGTGCAGGTTACAGGCATGTGTCCACACAATAAAAATTTACCAAACTGGACATCTGTTATTTGTGATTTTTTTCTATCCGTAAGTTATACTCCAATTTTAAAAAATTACTGTGATGTTGCCACATATGCACACAAAAAAGGTGGCTCATGGCAAGGCCTCTGAAAGAATGGTCATGTAGGACATCTGGGTGAAATGTAGTTCCTAGATCTGTGTCAGTATGATACCTACCCCATGTCAAGTAGAATTCAGAATTCTCTCAATGATGATACAACATTGAATATACTGCCTGGAACCAGAAAAGAAGGATTTGGAGATTAATTTAGACCCTAGGATTCCCTTAAATCTGCCCTAGGTTATAAATTCTGATTCTTGCAAAACACTTTACTCCAGATAATTGAGCAGGTTTGGTCCCAAGTCTACTTAATGAGTATAAAGAGGGTAATCCCTGACTCCCCAAATTTTAGATACGTCAGCCCATTGAATGCATCCTCAGAGTTGATGCCAGCTTTGTTTTAGATAAACTATAGGCCTAGTGACTTCAATCTGAAATGCTCTGTAGGGTCCATTTCCCCTAATTAGAAATGCAAGTAAAGATAACCTAAGACCTGGAAGCATGTATTGATCTTGTCATTAACTGTTTATATCACAGACAGAAATCAAACCTGGTCCAAGTTGTGCAATCTCATTATTGACCCAAGCCTATTTAACTCTTTTTCAAAGACTTTAATGTAAGGCATCAGACTGCAAGGAATATCCTTATTTCTCACAGAATTACCAGTGACGAAATATATCTGTGCCCTACACCCATTCTGATGGTTGTTAGTTGATTTGAATTTATTTTTGTCTGCTGAAGCATAAGAAGATGGCTGGCATCTGTCATCTAAAGGTGCTGCAGCATTCCCAGAAGGAGTCTCATGAAGTGGTTTCTGTCAAGAACAGTTAACAACCAGCTCTGCTTGTGACAGACCCAGCGGTCATGCTCAATCCCTTCTCCATTGCCACTTTAAACTACAAGAATATGAAGAGTTAAACACTTTTCCATCCTCTGCCACAGCCAGAAGGTGGTCATCCTACACAGTTATGGTCCAGGAGACTTAGGTAGAAGCTTTCTGGGAGGTTCTTCTGTCAGGTAATGGGGAAACCAGCCAGCATCTCCTGTGTCATTTTCCCTTCACTGACTTCGACTGTTGTCTGGAAGGGCAGCAGCCGTCTCGCTGCTGTATGATATAAGTCAGCCTGCTAAGATGATGAAGAGGAAATTCAGAAAGATCATGGACTGCCTACTTCCAAACAAGGAGGGACACTGTGGAGGTATGAGCCAAAATATTTGGTGGAACAGCGATATAAACTACCTAGACAGTGAAAGTGTATCAGTGTACTTCCTGTGGACTGCATATCCTGCAGAACTCTCTGCAAACTAGGGAAGAGAGTCCAGTTATTCACGGGGAATTTCCCATGATGCCACAGAGGTGTGTAGAGGGAGATAGGGCAATGCAGCCTGGCTCTGTGTTATAGGAGTCTGAGTCCCCTGTGAATTTGATTTCCAGGGTCTGTAGGACCTACTTGAGTGTGATCACTTGTATCACTTATATCTTCACTTGGTAATGAATTACTTCTGTGCATGCCTAACCTTATGATCCATGTGCTTCAACAATACTCAATTCAGGATGAGCAGCTGAGATCACTGGGATTCTTATGGTCAGACATTCAGTCACTCCCAGGACCAGCCAGAAAGCAAGAAACGATTTCTCAAAGGAATACTTATCTGTAGAAGCCAGATGAGTTTTTCTCTAAAATCCTAAGGCTCTCTATGGTGATTTTTGCCAGAAGACACACAGCCTCAGAAACTTTGTGTGACACCGGATCTGCTAGTATCAATGGATCACCAAAGGTATATGTTGTCTCCAAAATTCAACAATGCTTCTCAAAAATGTTGCTCCATCTACTTACTGGTAGATGGTACAAAGTTCAGGCACTTGCCTTTCCCAGTGAAAGTGGTCTGTATGATCTAGATCATAGGCATTCAAGACATGTCACTGATGTTGTGGGTCCTTGAAATGTTATGAGACTTATCACCAGTCCTCTGGCACTAATGTATCTTAATAAATCTTCTAAGGTACCTGATACTTTCTGGTTTTCAGGACCAGCAGTGACCAGTGGGATGTTCTGTGGATTGTCAAAATGATTAGTATCTATGGATTAGATTATAGCCAAGAGTAGGAGTTGGCATAGCCTGAGGGAAACAGTGAGAGTGGACTATGCCCCCTACCAGCTGAAAGAGAACCACTTCTTATGGTCTTTGTAAAGTGACACAGTGCTAAAAGCATTTGCTATACAAATATCTGTGAAATAGCTTCCAGGGGCTGCATCAGTTTGGTCTGGAGATACTCTACTTCTGGAACAGTAGCTATAATTGGTTTTAGCACATGATTAAAGGCACAATATTCCACAGTCATTTTCCAAGATCTGTTTACCTTCTGCACAAACTGAGCAGACCAAATTCAATGGGATCTGAACACAATTCCCACCCCTGCATCTTTCAAGTCTTTAATGTTGGCATTAGTCTTTGCGGTTTCCCCAGAGATAGGGGTAGCTTTTGGCTTACTGTCCTAGTAGGGAAGGCAACTTCTGCTTGGCCTTTCCTACCATAAGAGTCCTTATTTCTTGGATTAGAGAGTCAATGTGGGTGTTCTACTAGTTGCTGAGAAGGTCTATTCCAATCACATGTTTAAAAACCTGGAAAATAAACACAAGAAGGATCTATAGACCATCAGGTTACTAGGAGACCTGGGCCCAGTTTATCACCAAACCTACATAAGCTCCGCTCTGCCAGCAGACCTATGGTGTTTTGGATCCTTAAGGATTAACATTAAATCAGAGCCAGTGCCTAGTTAATTCCTGAAAGGTTTCTATAATGCCCACTAGCCTGTGTACAGTAATACTAGTAAATGGCTTCATACCCCTTGAAGAATTTGTGAAGATGCACATGGAGGTCGTGTTGTAGAGAGCTATCTCAAGAGAACCCAGCCTTCCCTGTAATCAGGGGGCTCTAGGTCTGTGAACTGACATAGTCTTTGAAAGGGGCTGGGAGACCAGGAGCCTCCATTTCAGCTTTCTCTAGCACTGGACTGTAGGTTTTCCTGTTAGATCAAATAAGTAGCATTTTAATAGTCCGCCATGTATTTCATTTCTAGGACATAGTGATCAACTAGCCACTGCCAAAAATTTCTGCAGGTTAAAACTGTACAAATGATGATTACCACTTCATCCTTGCTGAACACTATGGTAATTCTGCCCGCCTTGTCTCTGGCCATTTTGTGTTATTACTTGGTTTCTGCTACTTCCAAATTCTATCAGCCTCATTGAAATCAGGAAACATGTCAGTGGCAGCACCCGCCAGCCTGCAGATGGCCACAACAGAGTGCTCAAGATTCCCAGTGTTCCCTTGCTGTTGATCTTCTCAGGGCCCTAACTAAGGAGATGCAACACTAACCCGTTCAGGGGATTTAGTGGGGCTGAGTAAGTGTGAAGGCTGCACAAGATAAGTCTACCTCCACATTCTCACTTAAGCATTTTGATTCCTTCCTATATGTTATGCCAAGGAAGGCTGAACATCTCAGCATCACTGAGCTCAGGTGTCAGTTAACTAAACAAGAACCATACACATAAATTCAGCTGGATCCACTGTTAGAGACAATCCTTCTTGCTCAGTCACCCCCAGACTATTTCCCAGGTCTCTGCTCATGTAAATTAGCAAAACCTTGCAGTTATTTTGCTGTGTCAGCTGTTTCCTTCCTCTGGGACAGCCTTTGTGCTTGTACTCTGGAACATGTAATCTAACGTTGGATGTATGTCCAGAAACAACAAGGGCAAGTGTCTTGCCAATGGGTTTCAGCCCCAGGCAAGTTCACTATGGATTCAGTGTGACCAAAGAAAATGACAGCAAAACGTTCTTGGGGTGAAAGGATTATACCCATCTTTATTTTCAGCTGGCAGGTCAGTCACTAAAATCCCGTTCACTCAGAGTGAGTCTGCATGCAGCAAGCCAGTGTCTGCCTCTGGGCCTCTCTGTCCACACAGCCGTCCTGCACAGCCGTCCTCTGGGCCTCTGTCCTCGGTGCTACCACCACTCCAGCCTTGCTCTGCTCTCCTGCAGCCTTGCAGCCCTGCCACCGGTCGTGCCCAGAGCATTGGGCAGAGCTCTTTTTATAGAATCAACAGCCATGTATTGCACACAGGTGTGCAGTGAGCTAGTCAAACACAGCCAGGTGAGAATCCTGGCCACAGGAACTCTCATTTTATCCACAGTAAGGAACTAGACACAATGGCTCAAGCAGGGATAGTGCTGGAAGGGTCATAGGAAGCTGGGCTGGAGCTGACCTTCTGCTGATATTGGAGGGAAGATGAAGGAAATGAAAGGCAAAAGAAATTCCTCCTTTTCTTTCTTCTTCCTTCTCCAGGCTTCCTCTAGAACCTCCATTGGCAGAACATAATAGGAAGCCAGCTGACAAAGGAGCCTGGGAAATAGTGTTTGCAGAGCGTCAGCCCCAGCATCACAGAGCAAAGCATGAAGGGTGGTCTTGGAGGTGAGGTACATCAGCACATAACTGATCCTGGTATGGTGACAGCATTGTTTCATTCATTTATTTTGCCACATAGCAGGCATTCACCTCTCCAGAAAAAAGCAGTCCATTACATTTTTTTTGGTAAACCATCCTTTTCTCATTCTCATTCCATGAAAATTAGATAAAATGACCCACCTCCAATCCCAGCAGTGAGCCTCAGATGGGTCTAGACCAGTCATAGCATATCCCATCACACCGGTCGCACAGTGAAGAAAAACTGAGAGTCAATATAACAAAATTCAGTCAGAGTGAATGAGATGCATGAAAACTTCCCAAAGAATTTCTGCAATAAAAGCAGAAAGAAGCTTAAGGCTGAGCCTGAAAATCTGTAGACTGGAGCTACCACCACTGTCTTGCTGGAATTTGAGTCTAAGCATAAAGTCAGTACATGAAAGAGAGCAAATCTGAGACAGAGACAATCCAGGACATGGCATGAGCTCCAGGCAAGTTTCGTCCAAAGCCAGTATTATCTCACTGAGCATAAACTCCCTTTTTGCCGGCCCATCGTGCACCATTGTTTTTGGCATCCACTCAACACATTGATCCAGAGAACCACCTCCGAACAGCAGGGCCTCTTACAAGATGGATGGCAGTGTCTACAGGGGACCACTCACCGTTTCTCCTACCATTATGTTTATGGCCAAGGCTGGATATTAAGCTTATGGTCAAAGATTAGAGCATAGGCCAGTTCTCCATAAAAGAATCAAATCTAGGAGGTAAACCCTACTAACCTGGTACTAATAACCAAATAACTTTACTTAATAAACATATTATGGACTTAAATCTGCCAGCTTCAAAACCATATTTGAGGTAGTTATAAAACATTAACACATACGAAGCAGAATGATGCAAAGGGAAAACAAATAGAAATCTGAAAAAAATGGAGCACAAGAATAGATGTTGGCAGGAGGCTGTAGTAGAGCCCCGAGTTAGCTCTTAAGTTTCCTGAGAATAAAGAAGGAAAGGGAAGGAAGGTGATTTATACAGTCCTCACACTCTGAAGAAATGAAGCCCACAGGTTTGTTTGCAGAAGGAAGAAGGCATTAATATTTGTTCAGTGCCTATCCTCTACCAAGCACTTCCCATGTATTATTTCATTCACTCCGCTTAATAATTCAGTGGAGTGAGTGTTACTTTTCAAGATTTAGGGGCAGAAAAACTGAAGCTCATAGAAATTAAATACCTAGCCCATGGTCTCAACTATAGAAAGTTGTAGAGCCAAGATTTGAGCTCTGATCTGGTACCTGGCTTCAGGCCCATATCCATCCACCACCTCCTAGAATTAAAGGTCATGTGTAAATCAAGAGAAATTAGCAGATGCTTATTCAGTACCCAAGAGGATCCAAGGGTCCTCCCATATGTGGACACAGTTGACCTCAATATCCCAGAAAGGTAATCAATGACCACCGTATTACATATAGGCAAGCTATGTTGAGGGTTTTCCTTGATACTGAACAAAACAGCTCTGACAGGGAGACTCCTGAACTAAATGACATTGATTACTTGATGGACAATGTCTTTAACTTCAGTTTGACAAAGGCATAGAGCATTTTTCCACATGGATGGTTCTTATATAAATGAAATTAAATTCTAGCTCTGCAACACATGTCTGTGAGGAACTAAAATGGCCCAGGCCAAGCCTTTTGGTTTCTCACGATTGTAAGGTTTGACTGACCTTACTAAATTAGACTACAGTGTTTATGGGATCCAGAAAAGGGAGAACTAGCATGCAGCCCCCACAAACTCTTTCAAGTTGCCTATGTCTTGAGCAGGACTGCTGATTCTCCATATATCTATGGTGGATTTCCTAGAATGACCTTCTAAAATGCAAATCTGGACATGACATTATCCTGTTTAAAAATCCTGATTAAAGCTGCTCATTGCCTTTGGGATAAAGTGCAAGATTCTTAATGTATTCCTTTATGACAAAGCCCTCACACTCCGGACTCATGTATCACCTCTCTCTTCTCCTCTAAACTCTCTGCTCTAGGCACACTGAGCTACTTTTAGTGTCCCATACCAATGTACCCCCTTCACCTTCTGGCATTTCTCTGTGCTGCTTCTTTCTCCAAGAATGTCCCCATTTTGCTGCTCCCTCCCTGGGCCCTTTCCCATGCCCGTCTTTGCCAGACTTACATCTACTCACATTTCAGGGGCCAGATCAGACCTTTCCTTCACTGGGAAGCCTTCTCTGGCTCCCAGGTCTGAACTGAGATGACCACAGCACCTGGGCTCATGCCCATCCTGGTAACCCCACACCAAAAGGCATCATTGTCTCTTCTTGCATTGGACTCAGTCATTTTTCTTCCAAAGTCTCAGGGGCAGCTACTGTGCATAAGAACTTATTGGATGAACCAGTCAATGAAATGAATAAATGAAGTGCCTTGAGCATGAACTGCTTACATTGAAAGAAATTTTCCATAAGTTTTAGTTACTAGATATATAGATAGAAGAGCTGACTGCTGTGTGAGAGATTGAATTAGGAGTTAAATTCTGCCCTCAACATAGGGATTAAGCTGTGGACAAAAGTTAGCAACATACTGGAGTGGGTTCAAAATGAGCTGAAATTCAGTCACTGGAAGATGATATCACCATGGACTAGTGGGGCCAGTGGCTTCGGAGCCAAGGGCCTCTGAGACACAGCACCTGAGGTTCCTGTTCCCAGTGCCAGGCCTGAGCTGAGCCCACAGGTGGGGACAGAAGTAACCATAGCTGCTGGAATTTACAGAGCATGGGAGCAGGGGATGCCATTTGTCAACACTCAGCTTTATTTCTGACTTTATTTTGCACCTCTGTAGCAGGGGAAGTATTATTGTAGGTCTGTTTCTAGCACAGTCTCCAGAATTATACACAGAAAGCCTCAGAGAACACACACATCTCCTACACTGGACAGAACCAACATCAAGTATCTCAGTCCTTGGCCCCCCAAAAGCCAACAGGGCAAGGTGGTGCCGTTGGATAGAAGAGCCCTGAAGCAGCCATCAAAGGCTGGATATTGTTCCAATTTCTTCTCATTTGGGGGTCCTGTCACCCTGGGACTAACCTTCATCTCTCTGAGCCCCAGGTTTCTCATCTGTAAAATGGGGATAAAGATACCTGCCCTGCCTACCTCAGGGGTTGTTGTTTGGATCAAATAAGAAAGAACTTTGAAAACTGTAAAGTGCCATGGAAATGCCGGATAGTGTGATTAAGAGATGGAAGCACCCCCACCCCCACCCCAGCTTACTTCAAAGGGGAGAAACAGGGTGGAGAAGGCTGACGTGCTCTGCTTTTGAAGTGCACAAGAGCAGCTCTCAGCAGAGAAAAAACAGCATTGCTGCTTAAAAGGCAACTTTCAAAACAACCATTTTCTCTCTGAAGGGAGAGTATAGTTGGGAGCACTTCAAAGGCTGGGGAAATTTTTCAGCAAAAAACTGACATTCTCAATCCAACTTTTAGTCAAATCAGTTATTTAAAAAAACTTTCAGAACTCTTCACTTATTTAAAAAGAATTTTAATGCATTTAAAAATTAAAAACCATTAAGAGGGCAGACAAAGGCACTGTTTCCCCCATTCCTTAGGAACACATGGCAGAGGGGGACATAACGAGTCTGCCCATTGCTCACCGCTTTCTCTGATTAAACATTCTCGCCAAGGTTTTCTTCCCTGTCCTGACAAATTTCATACCAAGAATAAGTCTCCAGGAATAGGCCTTTATCTTCCCCTATCCATCTCTGACACCTAGCTATCAAGCACAGTGAGATTATTTATTCGGTTTTTCTCTCTCCTTCCTTTAAATATGGCAGCCCACAAAAGATCAACCGCAAGAAACCAGAGCAGAATTACAATATCCTGCTTAAAGGGAAAAGACATCCTCACCTCCAAGCAAAGAGAGGGACCCCTTTTAAAACTACTCAATACAAAATTAAATAAAGCCTGGGTCTTGGTTCTAGCAGGCAGTGAGCAGCAATGCAGAAGTGCCTGGCCATGATGGCCAGGCAGTCAGCCCCCTGGAACTGGCCACACTGACATGGAAATGTTACTGTGCCCTCCTCCCAGCCCCCAGTATTGTGCTGAGGAAGCAGCCTTGGGACTGAGGAATCCACGGTCCCAAGCAACCAAGCTTCCCCTCAGCCTGTCCTGGAGGGCCTCTCCAGGCCCCCGTGGACGTCACAGCAAGGTGGTTCCTGGAGACAAATGTCCATCGAGTGTGTGCATGCCTATAGAATGTGATCGAATCTGATGCCTCTTACACAATGTGCAATGCTCAAGTGGGGTTTCACGTCTTCTACTCTTATTAAACATGCACAGCCAGAGAGAGATAGGGAGGGAGGAGGAGGGGGTACAGAAAGAATTCATTCTTTCCAAAGGGGTAATCCTCAGAGGGGAGGCTCTTTCTGCTCCCACTTCCCACCAGATACAGCCTCAAAGTTGATTTCTGCACAGGGCTTTGAAGGCAGAAGTTAAAGAAATCTCAGTGGTCTCAGGTCAGACAACGGTGGCTGCCAGGAGCAGATTAATCCAGAGGGAAGGAGGAACAACCCCCACAAGCAGGGTGATGTCATAGCAGAAGAGGCTGTCTGAGCCCGGGCTCTTCTGCTGCCGTTTTAAGCAACTCCATTTAATTAAAGTTGTGCCTCGCGCTGGCTTGAGAGCAATGGAAGTGCCAGTTGCTTGTCAGGAGCTCCTTTGCCTGGAGCACAGGTCAGAGCACCAGTGGCTGAGCGCCAGGCTTCATCTCCAGCACAGAAGGGAAGGCCAGGGGTAATTACCCTGCCCTGGCCAGTCGCCTTCCTAGGTGAAATTACAGAAAAGTCGGCGGCAGTGGCTCCAACTGATTCTTATTCAGCATCCTTTCCAGGGAAGGAATGAAGACAATCAAGCATGACGTTCTCATTTGGGCAGGAAGGCTGCCCTAAACCTTTCTACTCCACAGACTGCTTTATAGGAAAGTAAGTCAGAGATGCAGGCATGCCGGGAATTGCCCCTGCTGTGGTCCACTCGGATACTCAGCTCCACAAATGTAAACGGTTAATTGAACTGTCTGAACTCTGTAGGGCACATGCATTAAGAGATTTTCTTCCAATCTCTGCCTTCAGCTGTGCTTGTCAAATCTCCCCTTCCCATCTTCCAAGTATATCTTGGAAAATTCTGGGCTTTCTGGTCACTTTCAGTCTAGACAGCAACTTTAGATTTCCCCTCTCTTGTCATAGGCCAGGTTTTTGCCAGGGGGCTTGAAGTAGGGTGGCTCTAGAGAGCCTGGTCGGTCCTCTTTCCCATATTTCCTACCTGCATTGAGGAAAATGTGACCTGCCTCCAGGGCACGTCAACCAGCTCCCATGAGCCTGGCTCCTTTCCTGACAGTGTTTGCCTCTCCCTTGGCGGCCAACCAGGCAGCTGCAGAGCAGGTGACTATCTCATTCTCTCCATGCTCCAGAGACTATCCAGGACCACTTTGTGTCCCTCGGGGACCACGGCAGATGCAGGGTGCCCCGTTTCTTTGAACAGACCACTGCACAGATCCTGCTTGCAGGTGCTCTTCAAAAGTCCTTTCATCCCACGTGGAGAAAGGTTCTGTGATGCCGCCCTCCTCTCCCCCTACCCACCCATTTCGTAGATTAGGAAGTTCAGCTTCAGTAAGCATGCCTTAGGGTCACACAGAGAGTCTGTGGAAGAGGGGAGCACAGTGCTTGGCTGAGTGTGCAGTCCCCATGAAGTTGGCACTGACAGGCAGGAGTGGTTGCTGTGTGCAGCTCTGAGGATACTGAGGAAGCCTGGTTCTGTGCCAGCAGACCAGGGTCAGCATGTGGCTGACAAAGAGTGAGTACAACCTTGGGCTTGCATTGATTTTGATGATGAAGATAAGAGGAGAAATAAAATTTACCAAGCACTACGTATTGGGCACTTTTTGGACCAAGCTTCACGTCTTTTTGTTCACCTTTTATTCCAGCTTTTTCTGGGACAACCAAAGTACAGCCTGACAGCCCTTTGCTCCAACTGCACCTTATTTTTTGCTTTTGAGGGACGCTCAGTTTCCCTCAGGGTGGGGCATTTGCACAGCCTATTAGCATTTCCTTATGCAGTCAAGGAGCATGAGGAAGTTAATGCACAAGCAGGCCATCCTGGCCAGTGAGCACCAACAGATGCTCCCCTCTTCTGTCTCTCAGGTGAGCAATTCCAAGATACACTGCTCTGTAGAAGATTGCAGCAAGATTGAGCGCCAACTGGCACCAGCGGTGACCAACGCAGGAACATACCATTCGGTCTTCTTCCTTCCTGTTTCACTGTGCTCTGGACCAGCATGTGGACTTCCCAGTCTCCCATTTCTATTCCCCATCTTCTCTTCCCAAAACAAATTTTCTGTCTTCAAATCCTTGTCTCAGGCTCCAGAGGTGACCCATGCTAATAAGTTGATTTAAGTGCTTTACATGGATATCTGCTTTAACCCTCAAGCAACACTATGAGGTAAGTACTATGTTTATCCCCTCTTGACAGATCAGGAAAGTGAGATACAGAGAGGGCTGGAGACGGCAGAGTGCCCTATGGACGGTATGATGACCCCAGTGAACTCAGGTGAGAGCCTTTCCCACCTGGAGTGCTGGGTTTGGTTCTGGGCTCTGACCGCATCACTGGAGTATCAGAAGCCCTCAGGAGGAGGAGGGAAAGCAAGACCGTATCTAAGGAGAAAGAATGGGAAGAAATGGGTGGTTGGGCTCAGAAAACACCCAGAAGACACAAAGAGCAGCCTTCTCTTCAGGACTTCATGCAGGAGAGAGTGTGGCCTGTTCCGAGTCAGCTGGGAAGACAGAACAGTCACAGTCCAAGGATACATGCTTGCACTCACTGTAAAGCAGAGCTTCGTAACAGAAAAGGGGGAAGAAAAGAGTGAGGAACCCTGGCAGACAGAAGCCTGATGGTACAGGTGGGGGAACCAAGGGTGCACGGTCACCCATTTCTTGGGAATGTTATAAGGGGAATCCTGTGGGAGAATTTTATCAGAGCAGGGTAGGATCGCAAGTTCTGACTGACAAAGGTCTGTCTCTTCATTCACCAGTCCAAGGTAGCCTTACTCTGGCAGTCCCTTGGGGTCCCTTTGAGTCCTCACTGTCATGAGAGCCACTGAGCGGTGAGATCTCACTGGGGTGTAAGGGCTGCAGGATGCCTTCCTAGGCAGAGAAGACCCTGCTGATGACTGAATCGGTGAAGGGGCCAAGATACATGAAAAGGTAAGAACCTACCTTGATTAATTTATATTCTCTATGGTGCCTAGAACAGGGATGGCACAAAGAAATTGCCCAGCAAATGTCCATAGTATGTAACGATTTGAAAAGGTGATCGGCCTTAAACCGTCTGTGAGCTCCAACTTGGCCTGATTCCAGAGCCCAGCTCTGTCCCAAGTCCTCCTAAATGTGCTTGGAGCATCTTCCTGACTATGGTAGTCACCTCCCTTGAAACCCAGGGAAGACTCTTCAAACCCAGAGGAGCCCAGCGCTGCAAAAGGAGCAGATGTAGGACTGGGCCCAGTGGGCCTGGTGGATGGATTGTTCATGGTGTCCTGGGGGTTGTCAGGGCTGAGTGGGTAAAAAACTTCCTACTTGGAGCTGGGTGGTCAGGACCGCACCTGCACACAGGCACAAGAGGCAGAAGGACTGCGGTCACTGACTTTGCTCTTGGCATACGCATTACACATGGAATTGGGCAGGAAGGGGGCCATTATCACCAGCCAGCAACTCAGAGACAAGAAGTGGGCTGGAAAGCAGGCAGTTTAGGGAGGAATTTAAGGAAATGAGTGAACCAAGGCCCAGGTTCTTTCCCTGCCCTAAGTCCCACTGACTTCATACACAATCAGTGTGAGAGGTCTCTGGCCCCAGGGTGAATTTTTGTCCATTTCTGGAGGAAGAAGCCCAGGCAGTCAGGGAAGGAGGAATGAATCAGCAAGGGCTTTAGGAATGAGTGTGGCCCAGTAGCTCTCAGGGTGAGAAGGAAGGACCCTCAGTGATCAGGGAGCAAGGCCTGGAGAGAAGTCGTCTTTAGGCTGAGGGTGCCCCTGGGAGTGCTGGGCCCCTCCCGCTCTCACAGGCCCAGGGGAAAGGAAGCAGATGCGGACTCAGCCAGTTCTTCCACCACCACCTCCTGGCCGGATGGCTTGACAACCTTGACAGCCTCCTTTGGGCCTCCCTGCCTCCTCACATGGCCCAGGGCAACCCATTCCCACACAGCAGCCAGGAATGGGTGCTAGCAGTGCCCAGCAGGGTGTTAGCAGTCTGTGCCACCTAGTCAAGTCCAGACACAGTAGCACTGCCTGTGAGGCACTGCATCTAGCCTTGCCTCCGGTCTCTCTGCCCCTTACTCCAGACACACCACCTTTCTTTCAGTTTCCCAGCCCAGCACAGCTCCTGGAGCCTGCATCCCCCTACGGTGCTCATAGTTTCTCTTCTCCTCCCCTCAGGGCTCAGTTTGGAGTCACCTCCTGAGAGGATCCCTGATCCCTCTAATAAAGTAAATCCTGGGCCCACCTACCTGCAGATCTAGTCCTTATCTTCTCCCTGATACTTCTGCAACTTGGAGGTGGGCCAGGGGACAGATATCCCTGCCGGTGGTGTTTCCGTGGCCTCTCACAGGACTCACCAGCCGGGGCACTGACAGGATGTGGGAGGGCAAGAGGGAGGGAAAAGCAGGGGCTTTCTCTCCCTTCTCCTCCACCTCAGGTAGTCTCTCCAGGAATGGGGATGGTTTTCTGATGCCGTTGGATGCTTCTGAAGGGTGTTAACCTGAGGGTGACATCATCCATTTACTATTTTAAAAGATCACTATGATTGTTCTGTGGCCAATGTGCTGGATTTGGAGAAAGAATTTAGGAGTTTGTCCCAGTGAGAAGTGCTAGTGACTTGGACTAGGGTGAGACTGCAATTCAGAGGCAGAGAAAGGGACAGATTCAAGCTGTCTTTGAAGGAAGAATTACAGACCGTGGTGATCGCTCGGATGTAGTGCTTGAGAGAGAGGGTCAGGAATCACTCCAAGTCTTCTTTGGCAACTGGGTAAATAGAGACACATTTATTAGGATGACAAAACTGAGACAGAACAGGTGTTGTTCTGTTCATTGGTGAAGTATCTTTACATTCCTGTGATCTATTTTGTCCCTACCTTGTAATAACTTTTATCTATCTAGCTAAATATCTATCTATTTATCGTCTACTATCTATCGTCTATGTATCTATTTTTTCTTTATGTATCATCTATCTATGGTAGATCATAGTGTATGTATTATGCTGTGGTTTCATTTTCCTATTGTTGCTGCTATTTATATAGATACTCATTTGCATTCTGTATTGACTGTATATTTTGTACTTTGCCAATTTCATAAATTAGATTCCATAGGGTTTTTTGGTGTGTAGATTCCTTAAGGTTTTCTACTTAAACAGTAACACTGTGAATGGAGTTTTACTTCTTCACATTTTTGTAACTTTATTGCCCTATCTTGCCTCATTACAATGGCTAGAACCTACAGTGCAATGTTGAGTAGAAGTGGTGAGAGAGACTATTCTTGCTTAGATACCAATCTTAGCTAAAAAGTGTTGAATATTTCATTATCAAATGTGATATTTAGCTGTAAGAAATTTTTTGTAGATGCTCTTCATCAGATTGAGGTAATTTCTTTCTATTCCTAGTTTCTGAGAATGTTTATCACAAATAGTTGTTGAATTTTGTCAAACACTTTTTCTTTATTGAAATAGTCACATTTGTCCTTTATTTTGGTAATGTGGTAAATTACATTACTTTACAAATAGATGTAATACATACAAATACAAACTGTATGTATTCCTGGAATAAATCTCATTTGTCAAAGTGTGTTACTGTTTTTATATAGTGCTAGATCCAATGTGCTAATATTTTGTTAAGGATTTTTGTGTCTATGACAATGTCTACTTTTTTTTCATATAGTGTGTGATCTTTATAACTAAGATATGGTCTTTTGGGCATCTCTGCAATATTCCAGAAGTTTAACAAGGGCCCTTTACCCTGACTGGGCTCAATTCTAATGTTTCCCAACACCGTGGGACCTCAGGTACCTCTATTCTTTTTGTCCTGCAATATCTGCTCCCTGCTAAGCATTACAGGTCCTTGCTTTGTATGTTCATAGCCATCCCTCCAAGCCAAGTCAGTAGCTTCAAACCCTGATACCTGCCTGCTCAGTTCAGTGAGGTTATGCTCCATCTCTGCACCATGGTCAGGAAAGACAGTCAGGTGAGCTTAAGGCCAGTTCATACTGAGTTTTCCTTCTCTCAGGGATTACAGTTCTGCTCTGCCTATTGTCCAATAATCACATGCATTTGTTCACTTTTAGAGACAATGATGATGAGGAGGATGTGGCTCTATGTTTTTGCTAGGCACTCAGTTTTAATCTGGAAAGTCATGTCCCTTCAATTCAGGAAAATTTCCTTTACTTCTTCATTGATGAATGCCCCCCTTCTATTTTCTCTGTTCTCTCTTTTGGGGATTCCTGTTATTTTGATGTGGGATCTCTGAGTTATTCCAAAAATGTTCTATGATTTCTCCTTGATTGCATTTATTTTCTTTTTGTTTCTGCTTTCTGGGAGATAACCTTAACTTTGTCTTCCAGTCCTTCTATTAAGTTTTCCCTCATTTTATCATAGTTTTAATTTTCAAGATTACATTTGTGTTCCTTGAATGTTAATGTTTATAGCCTCCTTTTGTTTCATGGAGATATCTTCTACTAGTTATCAGATGATATTAATGATAGTTTTTTTTTTTCTTATTCTTGCATTTCCTCTACTTTGCTTTTTTTCCCACTTGCTTTAATCTCCATGTTTTAAATTAGGGAGTTCTTCAGTTTCCTGGTGTGATCCTGCATTGTCTGCCTATGTTTAAGATTAGAAGCTGCAAGTCTGATTGGGAGCTCTGTGCAACTGGCTAGGACTTCCCCATTGTGGATGTCACATTGTGGCGTGCCGGCTCAACTTTGGGAAATCTCAATTTGATCATCTTTAGGTGTGTCCACCCAGGCTGGTCAGGTCTTCCCCAGAGAAGGTTTTCTGATCTCCTTCCTGGAAGGTCAAGTCTGCTACCAGAGTCATGGGAACTGAGAGCGGAAAGAGGACTGGCAGCCTCAACACTCACGATGTGCTTGCACGTAATCCCTCTCCTTCCCTAAGGGTGACTTTTTCTCACTTGGGCCTGCTGTCCCAGGCAGAGATCTTCCCTTCTCCTCTCTCAAGAATATGAGCCTCCTGTATTCTGGACGGGTGAAGAAGGGGTAGTTATCCACCTTCTTGGAGTGGGAGGAATCTAGAGAACCACATTCATCCTGATTTTAGGTCTGTTTTCATTCCCACTCCCAGAGATACAAGGACCAGCAAGTCCGGAGCTTTTGGAGAGCTTGAGGTTGGAGCCTTATTTTCTTCTCATCTCTCCCCATTGTGACCTTTAGATTCAGCTTTCTTTATGCTAAGTCAAATGTGACTGGTACACCTGCAATCCAGCTTTCAAAAATGTTTGTTGTTACTGCTCGACTCACACTCTTTTTGTTCCTGAAAGTTTATGCCTCTTGTTTTTTAATGCCACTTTAGTAGGGTTTTGAAGAAGATTATTATCTTTTTTCAATGGGCAGATAAAATGCTGCCTTGATATCTAAGGCTCGAACTGGGAGCCCACAGTTGCCCGTGTGAAGTAAGCATGCAGACTTGGCAGATTTTCCAAAAATATGCAATGCCAGGATGAACATAAACCTTTTCCCCAAACTCCACAGCAGTAGGCTGAGAAGGCAGGCCTTAAATTTGAAGATATGAAAAGAAGAACTTCTATATATTGTAGGTAGTAAATTTAGGAAACTCATTGTTGCAAGACTTGGTACAGGATATTGATTTGTGTGTAACTGTTTCCCAGATTTTCAGAAAAGTCTTGGGAAGCAGAACCACAGTAGATCACATAAGTGATCAGGTATCTGGGATACATCCAGGATCTCATCTTTCTGCATTATAGCCCTTGGCTCCTGAGCTCACCTACATTCTGAGTTTAATACCCCCAGAGGCCCTCTCAGGCTTGTGGCCACAGCTACCTGAACTCAGACAGAAAATGAAGTTGCTTTTCCATCATTATGGCTAGATGATGGAGGAAGCATCCCAGTGTCCGGGTAAACAGGACCCTGATGGCTGTGTTTTTAGCTATAGTTACCACCCTCTGCTCATTTGGGAAAGTAACTACAGTGGCCATTGGCTATTTCTAGAAGCCTTGTGGAAATAATATTTCTCTACGATCTTCTTTCCTAAGAAAGTGAGCCCCCTTTCCACCATCCACAACCCTCAGAAGATAGGAAAGCACCGTAGTGTAAATGGGCCATCGTATGGCGGTGTCTATGCCTCCTGAGTTGGTAGGTAGGTCTTCCCCTGGTGCTGGGTTCTGGGCATTACATCCTACCTCACCCTCCCCGGGGCTTCCAGCACCCAGCCTTCCTGGGACCACTCTCAGGCACACAAGTCTAAAACACAACCTGTCCGAGGCAACCTCCAGCCTCTAGAAACCCGTGAACGTGCACAGGTCATCTTCGCAGTCCTGCCCCTTCCCACTCACCCGCAGGGAACACCAGTAAATCTAGAAAGGGCTGGAGGTAGGGCATTATCAGGTAAAATTTCTTGTGCAGTTTGAGAGATTTCATTTTGATCCTGTCTCCAGCACCACATTATGATACAGCAATGTCATGATCACTTCACAGCCTTGGAGGGAATTATTTTCACTGGCATCTTTCATTTCTGATCCCCTCATCCTAATGTCTGCCTGCTGACAAACCATAGCTGTCAGAGCCACCTGTCACTGCAGGGGCAAAAAATACCTTTTTGACAACTGTATCTTCCTCTAGCACATTCTTTGTACCTGATGTCTGCTTCCCAACCCATGTTTGTGACACTTCTGTTATTTCAAAGGGCCTCATGAAATTCTCCAAAAAGGAATCTCAAACCCAATTAATTTAAATTCATTTTCATACTGAATGTGCTACATGACATATTTAGAAGGGAGTGTGTGCCTCATAAAGTTAAGTGATAGGAAAGCCTTGTAAAGAACAGCTTCCCTCATTAAAAGCAAACCCAGGAGACTCCACAGACCTAGGCAGGGAAGGGCACTAGGAGGGGACTCATGGCAGCCAGGTGAGGGGTGCTTGGTTCTAATTCAGATGTTAACCCCATGATGGTGAAAGGTGTTTTTTTTTTTGGTGGAAATAAATAGTCCTTCCTATTTTCCCTTTAAATAACACCACCCAATAATCATAACAACCTGCCCTTCCCTCCACCAGGCTCCCTTCACCTGGCCCCAGGAGTTCTCTACTGCATTATAAAATCTAAGCTTACATGCTCTATCCCTTGATTCCTAAGTCAGGCTGTCTCTGTTTTGACTTGTGTTTTAATAAAGGCCAACAGCAAATATATTTTTTACAGAGGAGACATTCAGTAGGGAATTTCTTGTTCTCCAAGTTGTTAGCAACCTTTTGGCTTTAGATTTGGGATGGTGACCTGTGCATATGCATGGTCTCCTCCCCATGCAGGAACCCACAGAAGTGTTGGTGACATTTGGCAAGAAAAGAATAAATCTGTAGCAGCCCTTAAATATAAGGAAAAGTGTCATTGACAGAAGAGAAATGATAAAAAAAATTTATGGACAATAGAATACAGATGTGACTGGGCTGTTACAACTCAAACCATAGGGAGAAGATTCTAGCAGCAGTTAAGTGCAGTCTTCCCAGGGGAGCCCCAGAGGGTCTCCCAGCTTGAGTTTGACTGTGGAGCATAAATAGAATCATGAGTGGGAGGACTATCTACAACAATGGTTTCCAAATTGTTTTGAGCCACATACTTGGATCATTTTTAACAAAGTAAACACACATCCACAATTCATGTAAACTTACTTATAAATTATATACATGTGCTATATACATTAGCAAATATCTCAAGACAATGTATGTTTAGGTGAGCTTAATCATTAATGATTATGAATGAGGCTTCATCTTCCAAACATTCTTCATGATAGTTTGGAACTTTAGGGACCAAATTCTCAGCAGATGTCATGGAATCGTTATTATTTTTGTCACATGGTGAATGTAGTGAATGGAAGTTAGAAGAATCGGCTTTGCTATTCTTCAGTTGTTTACTAGTGTTGGCATTTTTAAATTCTCCATGACTCACAATTCCTACACCAGAATACTTAATCAGTTAACCATTGTGCAAGGATTAGATGTTTTAAATGTAATGTAATATCCATAAATCTCCTTAACCAAGAAGATATAAACTGCAATTCATCACAAGACAATTGAACAAGTAAACAGGTGGATTAAGGAACTCCTATTCTTACCTCAGGAATGACAATCCATATGTTAAAATTGGTAAGCCTTAATGTCTTTCTTACGTTAGATAAAATTCATGTCAGTAAAAGTACTAAGCTTTTCTTGTATGCCCAGTGGACCAACCTGCACAGCCCTCAAGGAGAGCACCCCCACTAGCATCCACTGGGGTGTTATCCTCTGGGCTAGTTGGCCCTGTACCTTTCTGGGTCACAAAGGACTTGGCTGTAGTATCTGTACCTGGCTGGGCACAAAGCAGATTAGTGTTTGCCGGGGGCTCTGGGGAGGGAGGAGTCGGGAGTAACCGTTTAATAGGCGTGGATTTTCTTTTGGGAGGATGGAAATATTTTGGATCTAGTAAAGGTGATGGTTGCACCTTGTGAAGGTAGTAACTACCACTGGATCGTGCACTTTAAAGTTGTATGTGAATGTTACTTTTTTTAAAAGGCCAGTCTCATATTGTATGGTTACATACTGTGCAATTACACTTTGTCTGTTTACATACCATTTTTGAAATCACAAAATTTTGGACATGGAGGACAGATTTTGGGTAGCAAGGGGTGTGGTATTGCAACTATTTAGTATCTTGATTGTGGAGGTAGATACATGAGCCAACACAAAAGATACAATTGTATTGAACTTAATTCACATACACAGGGATACAAGTAAAACCAGGGAAACCTAAATAAAATTGGTGGATTGCATCAATGTCAATATCTCAAGTATCATATACTATAGTTCTGTAAAATTTTGGCAAAACTGGGCCAAGTGTACAAGAGAAATATATAAAATTGAACATGAATCTATGAAAACCTCAATTATAGGTACTGAGATACATACATTCTGGGAGTAAAGAGATATGGACAGTAAACAATGAACAAATAAGCATACATATATATATGTTCATTTACAACCTAAAGTGAGATATGGGTACTATGGAGTAACTGGGAATATTATTTTATAAAGGTAGTGAAGTCTTATCTAATAGCAGCATTTAATCAAAATTTAAACAATGGAAAGCTATATACATTTCCCTCAAGATATTACATATGGCAAAATAATTAAGAGGAGTAAAGAATGATTGCACAAAATGATCAAAGGAACAGTCTAGAAATAAGATACAACAATTGTGGGCTATCAAGAGAAATCCCATTATGGGACTTGACAAGATTAAGAACATGACATTCCTTAATGGTTAAATGAAGGCAGATCTGTCCTCTACTAACAGGAAAAAGAAATTCTAGGTGAAACAGTCAGTTTTAGAAACCCTTCTTTCTCAACTACAGCAACTCTCTGTAGTTCATTATCTACCAACACAAATCATGTTTGCAGGGGGGCATTGAGGTAGTAAGCAAAGAGGTGAGGGGGACCAATCAACTTCCAGTGTTTTTGTGAAGATTACATGAGGTCATATTATTTATCCAAGTGTTTAATTTACTGTTCAACACAAGTAGACGTGTGTTTCTCTGGATTGCATAAGCAATGCTGTAGTAACAAATAAACTCCCAAGTCTCAGGGTCTTAACATGAACAGGTGTATTTATTACTCAGATAAATATTAATGTATGTTTGGTAGCGCTACTCCATCTAGCAGCTAAAATACATGGAATACGTGCTCTCGAGGTCAGCCAAGCTAGGAAAGGCAGGTTTGGAGGATTTTGTAAAATGTTTGTAAGGGCAGCCTGGAACCAGCTCATAACATCACTTGCACCTGCTTCCCACTGGTCAGAGTTCTGTCACATTGTTCTCACCTAACTGCAAAGGAGGCTGGGGCATGTGGTCTTCCTCTGTGTCCAAGAAGACAACCATGTGGTCGCTATGGTGCCACAGCATCAATAAATGGAAATTCTGCTCTCCTGCTACAGCTGCTATTTCCACTGCTATTCCTTCTGATACCCTAACAAGAGCAGCACCTAAACGTGCTGCCAAGCACTGGCCCCTTTCCATTATTTCACTTTGCACAATCTTACCAAATAAGTTTATCATGTATTATAAATCAAGACTCAGAGATGTTGAAATTGCCTAAAGTTAAAGTTATAGTGAGACAGGGACCATGGGCTTAGACAGAGTAGGGTGAGGACCTCTGGAAAAAACAAAGCAAGATAATCCATTGTGAGATTTGCTTTGGCCTGCTGGGGGGCCCAGTTTATTTTTCTAACTTTACCCAAGTGCTGCTTTTCTTCCTCCAGCCTTAACAAATGACTTGTTGCAACTTTAGGCAATGTAGCAGCCAGCCCAAAACAACATAGCAAAAACAGGAAGGATTTCATCTTAAAACTCAATTAGTTAAAAAGTAAGTTTCTTAACAAACAGACAATAACTCAGCCCACCTTGGGAGCAAAGCAGGCAGCCTTGAGGGATATGCTCCCAGACCAGGAAGTTGCTAACCTGGGAGGAAATTAGAGCAGTAAAATTCTTGTAAATAACCAGGAAGACTAAAAGGAAACTTAGTGTTTCTTCAAAAGTATTTGGGACCACTTAGCAGGTGTACATCCCTAGCCCTTTGTCTTTCAACTGCCTATCAAAACCCCCAGACCACGCACCACCCCAGAGCTCTCTTGTCCCCTCCTGGCCTGAGCCAGGAGCTCTGTCCTCTTGCTTTCTCTCTAAATAAAAGCCTCTGCTTTGCTCTCCTACCTTGACTGTTTGCGAAGTTCATTCTTTGGCTCCGTGAACAAGAACCCCAGCATCAATAGTAAATATTTGTCTTATTACCAGTACTTCCCCTGCTAAAAAGAGAGATTGTGTCCTGCAAGGGGCTGGGCAGCCTCTGCACAGACTTTCAGCAGACTAGCCATTCCCAGCTCTCAACTACCTGCCTGGTACATAACCATTGGAACATCTGTAAAAAGCTTCCCTCCACGGGTATTTTTTCTTTGATTTACTGGTTGTGTTAAAATTGTTGTTCTATAATGGTCAAGTCTGGAGGATGTTGCACTTAAAGAGAAAATTGCCCTAAATAAAAACGAATGATACAAAAATCCCTTCTCTCCCAATGAAATGATGTTCCTATATTTTGCTCGCCTTGTGAGCACACCAGAAAAGCTTCTTTGGTCTATTATTTCCCAATTACCTCCTCTAGTGTTAGCTGAGAGAAGAGAAGGAAGATGAGATCATGAGGCTCAGAACATTTGATCTTTTCCCGGCTTCAGCAAACGTGTGAATCACTTTCATAAGCTAAATCAATATTGGGTGTCACCTGGCGGCAGGTAAGGGCAATTCGATGGCTTTTCTAATACCTTGCAGGCATTGATTTTCCCACATACCAGGAGAGAGGAGACTAGATCGAGCGCAGAGAAGCACATGAAGACGGTGACCCTGCAGCCCTGCAGGCTGGGTCAGGACTTCTCAGGACTCGAAGAACCTGCCCTGACTCCACACGGACTTCCCGGTCTCTTTCAGCCTCTCCCAGCCACGCTCACTTCCGCCAGGGCGCTCCCAGGCCCGGAAGCCAGGAGAACGCTGCTGAGCACCCGTGTGCACCAGTCAGCCTGGATCCCCATTCACCAACTGGAAAAGGATGGTTCTTCTGTTTCCTGGGCCTTAAAGGGCTGAGTAGCCCAGACGCCATGACTAAAAACTGCTCTCAGGGAGAGTGAGGTGGAAAACATTGTTCTCAAAGTCTGGTCCCTGACCAGCAGCACCAGCAGCACCTGGGAATTTGGTGGAAATGCAGATTCTCCGACCCTGCCCCACACGTCCTGAATCAGAACCTCAGGGGCTGGGACCTAGCCATCTGTGTTGTAACAAACTCAAGAAGATTCTGAGGCATGCTACAGTTTGGGGATGACTGTATTAAAGAACTTTGAGAGATCATTAGGCTGAGCTGTCATTTCCCCAAAATGAAATGTAAGGCCCTGGGAATTTTGTAAGGGGTTGTGGGGTGGCATCTCAGGGTGGGAACCCGGCTTCCTGACCTTTAGATTGGTTCCTGCAGCAGCTGCAAGGGGCTGGGCAGCCTCAGCACAGACTCTCGGCCGACTCTAGCCTTTCCCAGCTCCAAACTACCTGCCTGGTAGCTAACAGTTGCAACATCTGTAAAAAGCTTCCCTCCATGGTAACTTTTTCTTTGCTGCTTCCTCTGGATAGCCGACCAGGCAGACTGGAGCCGGGCGGGGCAGTCTTCCAGATTGCAGAGTGGCTGCTGTGACACAGAGCTGAAGCTGTTAGGCAGGAGAATAGATATGAGCGGGGTGGAAAGAGAACAAGGTCAGTAAAGCCCCCTAGAAAGGACTCAGTTAAACAGTTAAACCTAGAAAGCCAGAAAAGACTCAGAGTTAATCAGTGAAAGCTCAAAAGGTCAAGAACAACTTGGACTTGAATGTTTGATATTCCCCAGATAGAAGTATCTGAGCACAGCCCATGTCTTCATTGTGCCACTGTAAGATTTACTCTAGCCTGCTAAACGGCCCACCTATAAACAGCATAATAAAGACAGAGAGATCCCACCTTAAAGCCAAAATTGCATTTTGAAAAAACCCAGGAAGTTAAGAAGAAAAATTCTTAACATACTCTTTGGCAAACAAATAACTCTACCCACCTTGGAGGAAGGGCAGACAGTCCTGATTGATATGCTCCCAAACCAGGAAGCTGCTATCCTGGGAGGGGACCAAAGCAGTAAATTTCTCACGTTAAGCTAATTTTGCAGAATTACCTAGAGGACTGATAAGAAACTTAATGTCTCATCAAAGATACTTGAGACCACTTAAGAAGTCCACATCCCTAGCCCTTTGTCACGTTCCTGAAAAATCCTTTAAAGGGGGAACCTCCAACCTTTCAGGGCGCTCCTCTCTCTGAGATCGCGCACACATTCTGAGTGTGAAACTTTAACTTCTCCCAAACTTTCAGGGCGCTCCTCTCTCTCTGAAGTCGCCTGTGCTTTCTCTCTAAGTAACTTTAAATAAAGCTTTTACTCTGCTTCACTACTGTGTCTCTGCCCTTCAATTCTTTGTTGCAGCGGAGACAAGAACCGAGGAAAATACACAACGCCTCTCCCATCAACAAAGCCACTGTGGGAGACCCTACAGGGGACAGTGGGGAGAGCCATGGGGGCCTGGCAGCTGGGAGCCGCTTCTCAGCTGAGTCTGAGCCACTGCTCGGGGAGCCAGTGGGCTGAGGGCACTTAAAGTCCCACCACTGTGGTTGTTTCTGAACTGAATCCCAAGCAAATCCATGATGCATTTGTTACACGTGTAGGCTAGACACCGGCAAGCTGGCTAGTAGGCGGGCACGCTTCTGAGAAAGGGCACACGGAAAAGGATGTGCTCACCCTTTATCCTGGACCCCCCAGTCCTGTTGCTGCTTCCCGGCCCCTCTGGCCTGACCTTCTCTCACCTGGCCTAGTACAGGATTACCTCCTCCTGTGTCACTGGCCTCCAGCCATTCTCCATGCAAAGCTGGAGAGAAATACCTCCCATCTGACCGTGCCACTCCTCTTCTTAAAATCTTTCCCCAGCTCCCCACCACTTCAGGAGGAAATCTGCACGCCCTTGCTGGCATATTGAGCCCTCTGCTCCTGACTGCTGGCCCTCTCCAGCTTCCCGACTGCCACGTCCCTGCTAGGGCCCCGGCCTGCCAGGGGAAAGCAGCTGCTGCTCTCTCACACCTGTGTCTCTTAATCCTTCACTTCTTTCAAGGTCCAGAATGAGGCCCATTCATCTGAAAGTCAGAATCCTGTGTGCCCATCAGCACCCTCCCAGCCCCTGTATGTATCTCTAACGTGCCTTGAGCAGGGTTTTGAAATACATTTGTCTGTCTCCCCCACCAGACAGTGAGAGACCAAGTGCAAATTAAACTCACTTACAGTGATGTCCTGAAGCCATTAGCATTTCTGTGTGTCTGTACTACATACATAGGCCAAACATATTTAATCACTTGGGAATTGCTCCAATTTATATTCCTTGAGTACCTCCTCAGATAGGAAATGCATGGAAATTTACATTTCTATAGTTTCCTGGATTTTTTTTATTCATTCAGGATGGAAGACCCTTGAGAGGCCATCTCATCTAGCCCCCTGTCTCTGAGCAAGACTGAAGGAGGCCTCTGCACTTCTTTTCACAACAGTTCATCAGTACACCTACATCAGTGTGGCAAAGATACAGCTCAGGCTTTGGTGGGTGGTGCCCACGCGGCTGAGGGCCCATACTCTCAGCTGTCCACTGCCCATGGGCAGAACTAGAAGCCCTCTGAGCTGGGTGAGACTCAGCCTAGAGTATTTATCCAGAGAGACCATCTTACATATGTTATGTGCCACTTAACATAAAAGTTTCTATGTTGCCTTGCTTTTATCTAAATTTAACCTAAATTTTATCTAAATTTACTCTTATTTTCTTGGTAACAAGGCAGATTGAGGTGTGTGATGGAAGAGGTTTGAAACAAGAAGCTTGCTTTCCTCCTTATTTTCTTTCATTTGTGTCTATATTCTGCTTTGGTTTTTACAAATTTCAGGCACTCTTAGAATATTATAAATCCTCACAGATGGAGAGGTGCTCAAAACCCTCCTGTTCAATCGGTTGTGTGGCTCGGTTCATGTTTTCTTTAAGTAGAGGCTCCATTACCAGGGATTCCCAGAACGTCAGGCAAGGCCGGGCAGGAGTGGGAGTGTTTAACCTTGAACTTGCAGGGAAGTGAGTGAGTCTGCCACACTGGTAGACTATTCCCCAAGAAACCGTGGACCTACACAACCAAGAAGGCAGGGAAGCAAGCTCAGCTGACCCCAGGACGCCTCTACCCGAGGGGCCCTCCAGGGGCATCCTCCGGCTGTGCTGGGCGACACCTCAGTACAGTCTGACCTGGGCACTCCATCCGAGAGTGAAGGATAGCACCTGCTGTCGGCCGCTGGGGGGACGGAGTGTCGCTCTGCCAGGAGACTGAGTTCTCCTGGAGTAGCCTTCACCGCAGCTTCGCTCAGCCTGCTCCTCAGCTTGGTGTGAGTCATCCGATCTCGCTCCAGAGTCTAGCTGCTCTTTCTTGCCTAAAATAGCCTGAGCATCTCATGGTTGGCGACTCCCACATACCAACACGGGAAAGAAGTGTTTCTAGGCTTGGTGTATATCAATAGGCCCCTCTTGCTTGTGTAAGTGTTGCTGATCCTCAGATTGCTCCTCTGGAAACCCCTCTTTTCCTTCCCTGGGAACTCCCAGAGAGTGAAGCTGGGCTAGTTCTAGTCACTATTGTTTTAGTCAGGCCAGATTTTGCTGTACCAACAAACAATTTCACCATCTCAGTGGTGTAACACAACAAGTGTCTTAGGCCCGTAGGATGATTCTGCTGAAATCAGGCCTCAGGGACCCCAGGGGACGGAGGCTTCACCTTCACATGGGCTTCCACGACCACCCCAGTGGTGGGATGGAAGTCTGGCTCTTGAAGTCCTTTGCCTGGAAGGGACACGGTTCATGCCAGCCCATATTCCATTAGCCAAAGTAAATCACACAGCCGTCTCATCACACACGGAAAGACAGAGAGAAGCACCCAGAGCCCACAGAGAAGCTCCACACAGAAGCCCTCAGAGGAGGACAAAAGTAGGGTCCTACCATGTGCTTAGAAGGTGGGGAGTAAGCTATGAATATTTAGTAAACAACCACAACTAGCATCTCATGGACCCAGACAACACTCCTTTCAGGCATGACAAGCCTACGGGTCCCTCTCTCACTGATGGAACCGTGCTGATGCCTCCATGTACAAACCCAGTCTGTTCAGAGCCCACACTCTGTCCCATCCCACCCAGGGGAGCTTTAATTAAAGCAAACAGCCCTGCCATCTCTGCCACAGAACCCCAGGATATCGGGGAGAATGGAAGGAATCGTTGCATCCAAAAGTCTGCTCCGCAGCCTTCTTGAAGCAGCAGACCCATTCTTTTCAAGGAAATTATGAGAGGAAGGAAAATCCTAGAGCCTCCTCTCCTCACCTATTCTAGTGCCAAATAATTATGTCTTTCCTGTTCCTCCTTCCCTGACTATAGAAAGTACTTGGAAATCAACTAGTAAAATAAGAAAAGAAAACAAAAAACACAGTTAAAAAATATTAAATATTGAGGGGAGATATTATAGAGTGTGTGGGAGAATGAGTAAAATAGATTTCCCCCAGCCCACGTACTCTCACTCGGAGACACTAGGAGACATACCCAGTTGGGCTGCAGGCTGTGATATAATTAGAACAATATTGCCCAACTGCAAAGACATGTGCCTGTTTGCATGAAATGGAAGCATCTGCTGAAATTATTTGAGGTGTCCTGCCACTAATTAAAAGAGCTTTCATTTATAGAGGATGCACCATATGGATGCTGTTGATTCTTGGGTTTCTGGATGTGAACAAGCACTGGGGGAGTTGTTGGGGCAGGTGTATGGTGAGGAATATCCAGGAAAATACGACTGAACCTTCCAAAAATTCTCCTTACAAGGAGGTATGGGGGCGGGTGAAGTGCCACTGGAAGTTGTTTTAGTGAGGCATGGAAACATGACATCCCACCCCAAATTGCAACCAGCTGTGTCTGTGATTGCTTATGAGCTGCCCCAAGAGCCTTGCTATGCCCCTTTGATTTGCCAACTCACTACGTTTTCTTCGAGGGGCTTTTCAGGTAAACAGTATCAGCTACAGAATTTGTGGGGCCCTCTGCAAAATGAAAATGGGGGTCCCTTGCTAAAGATTACCAAGAATTTCTTGACAGTGACGGCAGAGTGTTAAACCACATGCAGGCTGTTGCGAGTGTGGGCCCCCGTGTACCAGCATGTGTCACAGGCCTGTCAAGCCAGCCCTGCAGGTAAGAAAAGAGCAAGATCTGCTGGAGAAATAGGGGCTAGGACCTGCAGAGGTTAAAGCAGAGAGCCATGCCAGGCCCCAGCACACTGCAGCCCACAGGGGACTTGCGCGTCCACATTCTGCTCTGAGGGTCACTCAACCCATGCTCCTGACCAGATGGACTCAGGGAGAAGAAAGGGCTTGTTCCCACATCTCCTTTCTGGGCAGCACTGTGATGACACCCAGCTGCTGACTTCAGGCCCCACCTTCTACCCTGCTGTATACCTCACCTACTTTGCACCATTGTCTCCCAGCACCCACCTACTCTAGAAGCCCATACACATCTCATTTAGCAAAGTGAAGTATTCCGAACAGGTACCAGGAAAAACAGCCAGTCCCAGTTGAGCTAGAGACACATGTACTCAGAAGACACTGGTAATGCTGATTCTTCTCACTCTCCTCAGTGACAAGGGAGGTAATAGATTATTCCAGGTGTGATTTACAATCAACATGGGCTTAGAAAGTCAATAACTGGAGTGTACATGAACCAATTAGAGAATTCTTCCTCTCAAAAAAGATATTGGGGACAAGGAAACAATAGCCACTGAACTGAACTAAGGCCTCTGCTGGCAGGCTACTGTTGTTGTTTTTTTAAAGTTCAAGGGAATGATCCCATTCCCAAATCACTGTGCATGTAGCAAAAATCTCTGGTTCAGATTCCAGTTTTTAAGAAGTGTCTTAAGGACGTGGGAGAACCATTGCACCCAGTGGATACAATGGTCTTTTTGAAAAACAACAGAAATATAGCACATCAGTATTTGTTTTGCATAGGTGAGGTCGTACTTGGAAAGAAAGACTTCAAATCAATTAACTAGAGTTTCAACTTGAGAAACTGGAAAAAGAAGAGCAAAAGTAAACCTGAATTAAATAGAAGGAAGGGAATAGGGCTAAGAGGGAAAATTAATGAAATAAAAGGCAAACAGAAAGTAGAAAAAAATTAACACAGCTAAAAGCTGGTTCTTTGAAAAGTTCAGCAAAATGACAAGCTTGACTAAATAGAACAAACAAAAAACAGAAAGAACACATATCACCAATTTCTTAATGAAAAGAGTTTATCACCATAGATCCTACATATATGAAAAGAATAACAACAGGTGGTTAGTCAGTAGTCCCTGGGATGCTATTCAGTGATAAAAACTAATAAAAATTGTCAATACACACAACTACATGGGTGAACCTCAAAATAATTATGCTACCAAAGAAAGACAGATTAATTTTAAAAAAGACTACATAACATATGATTCCATTTACATAAAGTCCTAGAAAATGCAAAACAATCTATGGTGACATAAAATAGATGAGCGGTTTCCTGGGCATGAGAGCAGAGGGAGGAATAGATTACAAAGAGGCAGACAGTAACTTTCTAGGGTGATGTAAAGATTCACTGTAAATGTGGTGATGGTTCATCAGGTGAAGGCAATTGCATCTTGAGAACTGCAGCCGCCAGGGGAGGCTGCCTAGCTCTGCAGAGGCGGCCTGTCTCCTGGCTCCTCACCTGCAGCCCCCTGCACCACCACACCTCTAAATATCCATGTGCATGGAATCCCCAAGACACATAAACACAATGACACTGACCTTTGTGGGGCTTGCTAAACAGAGCTCTCAAGTGGTTGCACAAGAGTTAACAGCAAAACCAGTTCCTGGATACTAATAGATTGGGTCCCAGTTAACCTTCAGCAAGGGGACCTTCCAGCAATAATGTCTATCTTTTGGGTTCTCTATGCTCAGTATCATTTTCTGACTGCTTACTGTGAAGCAAAGAAATATGTAAAAACATCACCAATTTCACTCAGAAAATTGAAGGCAGAATCAGGATTCACACGCAGGCAGCTTGACTTCAGGGCTTGAGTGCCTAACTGGGGTGCTGCCCTGCCTCCCTCGCTCTGCCCTGGGCAAGCTGTCCCCTGGAGCACGTAGTTATGTTTCCTTGGCTACTGTCCAGATTATGGATGTTGGCTTTCCGAGGTGATAGATGTGTGGTGTCACACCCTCAGTCATCCATTTATACAAAGACAGAAACAGTATGATTTTAGCAAAGCAGACAGTCATCTCATTCATTGGCCACTGTGGTTCAACATACAGAATGTATAGACCCTCCTTGGATTGAGTTTCCTTCAACAAGGACCATTTCCCATCAGTGTAAATGTCAATGGGCAAATTGTCATGGAGGGCCTCTGGACCGCTTATTTGGGACCTTGGGGGGATAGAGCTCCCAAGACCTCAGGATTTTGTTAGGTGGGCTGGGTAACGTTACTAGCATATAGGAGAAATGAGAGCCGATAAGGGAGAGCAGCTGAGAATGCTCGTAGAGGCTCAGACCGAGCTCCAGGTGACCTGGACTTGGTTGGGGAGTTGGCATGGCCATGAGGAGAGGACAGAATCAGGAAACTTCAGGCATGACGAACTAAAAGACAAACTGATGACTTACACTCATCTTCCTGGGTTTCTGGTCATCTTTAAGGAATTCTTCAAAGGATTTGCCAGAAAGCTCTATCTTGGTTTCCTTTAAACTCCTAGGTCCTGAAGTGCTGGAGAGAAAAGAAATAGCAGTGTTTGTGTGCCTTGAGTCTGAAAAGCACATACACCAAGCAGCTGGGAGATCCAGACTTTGCTCAGTAACTGTCCACAGAGAAGAGAACAAAGATGCTTATAACTGGTTTAAATGCAAGATAGGAAAATGGTTGTTTTAAAAACATAATTTTGTATATTTCTGAATTGAAATAATTGTTCCTGAATCAATCAAAATTTCCAATATAATCAGCCTCCTTGATAAAATTACACAGGCTTATTTAGAGAAAACAGGAAGCACTTCCCTCTTTTAATTTAAAAGTATTAGGAATCAATTTCCCATTTGTCCTCAAGGAACCTTCCCCAGTTGGCCCAAGCCATTCTCTAGTGCAGTGGCACTTCCTGGGAACCATCCTCCTCATCAGCAAATGTGCCAACACAGGCTAACCAGCATCTGTGCTCCCTCCCTGTGGGCACCCCCTCCCAACACACACCCACACACATACTGCCCTCAGAGGAAGCTTAGAAGACAAGACTGAAGAGGCAGGTGCTAAGAGGAAATTCAGCCACAGGGGATGTGCTAACTGATCGAAAGGTTTGTAGGGAACCAGCCAGGGAAACAGGCAGCCCTGAAGTTGAGAAAACAAAAGAACACATAAGATAAACTCTTGAGAATGAATTAGCAGGACAAACCAACTCTCATACTACAGGGAAAGCAAAAGGTAGAGGCCTATCCAAAATGACCCTCAGTGTGTTTCCTAAAGGATGGAAGAGGTGACTACTCAACCACCACAAAACTGGGATCCGGGGAAGGCCAGTTGACGGGCTGTGTCATCTTGTGTTGGTGTGGGGACCTCAGTGTGGGCATCAATGACACAACTGATCAGGTCCAGATAGGCTGCCAGGCAACCTGTAGGGAAGAACAAACTCCTCACTGAGCACAGGTGGGGCAAAGGCCCTGCAGGAGGCGACACTGCACAACACAGGGAGTGTGGGGACAGCAGGCTGCCACTGGGTCTCTTGTCGGCTCTGGAGTAAAGCACAGTCTCCCTAGCCTGGCCCTCAGGGTTCTCTGTGTGCTGATAATTGGAGTGATCTTCCACTGACTAATCAAAATTGGCCACTGGCCACAGTGCTAGAGCAGGCTGGCCCTGGAGGGCCCCTCTGGTGCTGGGCATTAATCTTTAGTACTGGGTTTTGGGGACTTTGGGGGTAGAGGGGCAAGTTGTCCTAGGTTAATGACAGTATATGGGCAGTTTTCAGAACTTTAACAACCAGTATGGCCCTACCATAGGCAGCAGCCGAATCTCAGCCCAACCAACAATGTTATCTACAGCAGCCTTGCAAGCTGAACCCTCCATTTCCAGCCAGGTCGGTCTCCTTAGCCCCCCAACCCCACAGCTAGGCCATGCCTCTCTGACTTGGCTTCTGATGTCCTCTTACCTGAAATGCCCTCACACCATCCTGGATGGCTGCTCAGATTAGAGTGTATATCCAGCCCCAGTGCTCTCCATGCCTGAGGCAGTGTAACCGCAAGTGTCTACACAGGGAAGTACACACTGCATGGAAGTGTCTTCCTTTCAGATGAAAAGCTCCTTGGAGGTGGAAACGAGGCATGCTACTTCTGGCTTCTCGTGGGTCCTCTACCGAATCTTGCAAGCAGCCCACAGCTGGCCTGTAAATACTTTCTGCAAGGAACTGAACTATTTAAACTGACGTCATTAGAATGGTGAGAAAGCCGAGATGCAAAAGTGAGAATTCCCATCCTCTCTTCTCCCACCCCTAACCCCTATAGCCACTTGGAGGCTTGCACTCAATCCATGTACTACCAGTACTATCTGATGAGTATTTAGCATTTACTAGCTTCCAAATGCTTTATATATACATGAATTTAATCTCTACCACAAACTTGTGAATTATGTATTGCAATTATCCCCATTTCACGAATGAGGTATCTGAGGCAGAACTAAGCAAGATGACTTACCACAGTGCCTCCAGAACGTAACCACTTAACCCTTTGCTCTCTCAGGCCCTCTCCAGCTTAGCTTTGTCTTGAGTTTTCTTCACAGCTGTTTTAGGATTGATCCTTCTGTACCTCCTCCATTCCAAGATGATGCTGATTTGTTCCTGGCAACATCATAATGGGAGACAAGCCAGCATTCATGTAAGATCAATTTCTGAACCAATAGAATTTATCTAAATTTGTTCTGGATCAATGGGAGTCCTGTTCTGCAAGCCCCTGAGGAAAACGAATATAGATCAAACCCTCCAGCTGAAAATTCCAGACCACTGCCCACACCTTCTGGCTGCACGGTAGGGCCATAGCAATCGTGTTGACAACCCATTGGAAGAAGTAAGCCTTTTAACGCTGTTGCAACTTGGCAGTGTTTTGATATTAATATGAACAGACATCTTTTACACTCAGAGATGTACATATATTCTCTCTTTTAACCTTCCCAAGAATCTATGAGGTAGGTGTAATTATTATTTCCACTCTAAAGTTGAAGAAAGAAAGTAAGGTACAGTGAAGTTAACAAAGTTGTACAAGCTTTCAGAGGTAGTTGGTAATGGACCCAAGATTCAAGCCTTGGCATACTGATTCCATGTCCTCAGCACATGTCTATCTTCTGTTTGTAATTTAAAATTTTTCACTGGAACTGGGTTTGATGCTACACACTAAAATGTGGTATGCTGGAAAACATGCTCATCTGAGAATCAGACAACACCCAGGAGCCTGAACCATATCACCTCTGAGCGTCTTCCAGTTCCAAGTCTATGTGAGCCTATTATTCTCTACCTCAGTTGATTAACATGACACTTGGTTTTGTCATGACAATCAGGATTCGTGCTCTTTGAGGACAAGGTTTAAAAGATAAATATACTGATGGACACTTAGGTTGCTTCCAATTTTTGGCTATTGTAAATAGTGCTGTGATAAACATAAGGGTGCATATGTCTTTTTCAACCTGAGCTGCTGCATTCTTAGGGTAAATTCCTAGGAGTGGAATTCTTGGTCAAATGGTATTTCTATTTTGAGTTTTTTGAAGAGGGATAAGGGGTATGTATGATTAGCATACATAATGTAGGGGGGCACGGGGAAGGCAGTACAGCATAGAGAAGACAAGCAGTGACTCTAGCATCTTACTACACTGATGGACAGTGACTGTAATGGGGTATGTTGGGGGGACTTGATAATGGAGGAAATCTAGTAACCACAATGTTGCTCATGTAATTGTATATTAATGATACCAAAATAAAAAAAAGAAGAAAGGATAAATGATCTTGTTTCCCACAAAAAAAAGATAAATATACAATCTAGGCACAGATATTAATGTGGGTACAAATAATTAAAATTATTTAGTCTTATTCTGTGTCAGGCCCCATACCAGACACTTTGGATTCAGTGTTGTATATTAAACCTCACAACAAACTTTAGAAATAAGTATTGCATCCTCATCTTACAAACAGGGAAGCTGAGATACAGCACGGTTGAGTAACTTGCCCATTGTCACACAGTGAGGAGGTGGCAAGATTCTCACTCCAGCCTTCAAAGTGATGTGTAGTCAGCGATCACTTGCTGATGGTCTTTCTCACAAATCATTAAAACCAAGAAAGGCATCTGCTGTTTGAGATGACCTGGGAGGATTGGACTCTCCTGCCCGCAGCAGGGCTGTCTCACGTCTCATGTTTGCTTCCTCTTGTGGGCTGCAGCTCTGTCCTTGTGAAATAGCCTCCCCTACCTTTCTTGCCAGGCCCATGCCTACTCATCCTTGAATAATCAAAAGTCCCTTCCTCTGGGAAATCCAGCTGACTTAGCCTTTCTCCACATCCCCCAGGTAAAGTGGCTCTCTTTCCTGGGCAGCCCCCAGCACTGGGCCTGCACCTTTAGGGTGCCCGCCATCATGGCTGTTACTTTGGCACCACAGCAAAGATTCGCTACTTAAACCCCACTGGAAGCGCTGTTTGCAGCTGTAACAAATTCAGAATGCTTGTGTTTGATTTCCAGCTCCCTGCACTTGCTAGCTAGATGGCCTTGGGCAGGTTATATAGTCTCATTCTGCCTCAGTTTTAAAAATCTATAAAATGGGGTTTCCTCATGAGGACTGAGTAAGACAGTGCATGCCAGGTGGTTGGCCAAAGCCTGAGGTGCACTAATTTCTCCATAAATAGGAGCAAAGATTATATTGCTCTGTGCTGTTGGCCCACCTGCCTTCTCCTCTTGTCCACAAACCCCTCAAGGACCAGACCCTTTCTTATTCATCTCTGTCTCTCCAGAGCCAACACAAGTGCCTCTGCCCAGCGGATGCCCAGTAGATGTCTCTGGTGTGATGAACTTACATGGCTTCCACCCATGTCTCCTGGACTCCCCCCTTGCCCTGCTCTGTTCCGGAGCTGAGGGATTACCCACTGCTACCCGCCAGGGCAGGCCTCATTCCCCTTGGCAGGTGTTTCTTTGCCTGGCTCCAGTCTATAAAACACCCACTCCCAAGCTCTCTTTCTCTCTGATTCATCACTCCCAGACTGCATGTCCAACATGGCTTTATGTAGCGACACAAGTGGCAGTTCAGTGGTGTGTGCAAGCTTTGCTTTCATTTAGAATCAATGGAAGTTTTAAAAAATCTTACCTTATTCCTCAAAGGCCCATAAAGCCCTTCATGGGGCTCAAGAGGACTGTTCACTGCAAGACTTTAAAATTGCTTCCAAGTTACTTATCATTCATTCAGGCTCACACTATTCTTTAAAATTCTTATTGATTTTGGAAACAGTCCTTTAATTGATATCTAAAAGCAATTACATTTTCCAGTCTATAAATCTGCTTCACTCCCAGTGCAAAATTCATCATCTCTGTAAATAATTTTCTCTTATCAGGCAACGTATTAAGCAAACTATAAATAGCATCATTAGTGGACTCATGGTTGCCTTAACAATCAGTGACCCCTGAATTTGATTTAGAAAAATTGATTGCTGCTGAAATTTTCCCTTAAATGAAATTGCCATTCCTGCTGAATATCCAGGTAAATGAAGGCATTAGAGAGGTGTTACCTTTCATTTCCTCCTGGACTTTAATAGAGCAGTTTTAAGCAGGGATTTACATGTATTCACCTGTTGATGAGCAGCCCTTAAAAATCACTGCTTTAACAGCATGCATACTTATTCTTATTTGATGCTCAAGTTTGCATTTCTAATAAAAGACACGTCTCAGCATCACACTCCTTTCTAAATCTACAGAAGGACGTGCAGCCCCCATCTTGAAGTCTGATGTTCAGCCGTGGCTTGGTCATGGAGAAGTGGACTGCAAAGGGGAGGGGGAGAGAAAGCGTGGAGTGCCTCTAAGAACGGTCCACAGCCACCGAGTGTGGTCACACTGAGAAGCAACCAGCAACAGGAAAATGATGATGAGAAGAAAGCGGGACCTGGGGGATGATCAAAGCAACGTAAAATATGTCGGCACGGGTAAAGAGTCAGAGAAGACTTAGGAAAATTAAAATAGTTGATTTAGAGTGAATGAATTTCTTTCCATTTTCTCTCTTCCTCTTTCTCTTTTTTCTTATACTATTATTTTCTTAATAAATATTAAACTGGGGGGAATGGGGAGAAAAAAAGGAGGGAAGGAATATTTGAGTTAGAAAAACTTTACTCTTAGACTTGGTTAGAATCATTTACTAGCTCTATGACTCCAGGGAACAACAGCGTGATGGAAAGTTGGGGACTTTGTGTCAGGTACAAGAAGGGACCCAGTTCTCTGCCAGGTAGCAGGCTGGAGAAGCTTCACTTCCGACAGGTCTTGTGGTAAGTCGATGATCTCTGAATCGCTTTTGATGTCACTCTTCCCTTTTCCTGAGATACAGCACATGTTTGCACACTTCCTTCACTCCATCCTATTTTCTCTGATCCTTTCAGCTACAGGTTTCTGCAGGGAAAATCCCATCTCTATTCCTGGCTTCTGTTGAGATGGTGGATTGAGTCCTTGCTTCACACCCACACTAATCTCCTTACTGGTCGGCCATGCTCCTGGTGTTCTTTCTCAAACTTGCTTTCTCGTGTTTTGCAATGTGGACAGGCTGAGAGCTTCCCAAATATTTAAGTTCTAGTTCCTTTCTGTTTAACAATTCCTTATTCAGTTCTCTCTCTGCATTTTATGATAAGTGGTCAGGAGGAACCAATCCTCTTTTAACCCTTTATGTAGAAATCTCATCTAAATATCCAATTCATTGCTCACAAGTTCTACCTTTTAAAAAAACACTAGAACACAAACACAATTCAACCATGTTCTTGGCCACTTTATAATAGGGATGGCCTTACTATCCCTATATATATATCCAGGGTCCAATAACACGTTCTGCCCTTCCACCTGAGACCTCATCAGAGTGCCTTGAGTGTCCATACTTTTACCAACATTCTATACATAATTACTTATTTGTACTCTGAGAAGACGGGAGCTTTCTCTACAGCTCTTCTCATTTATTTCTGAGCTGTCACCAGAATCACCTTTCAGTTTCTTCCTAAAAATACTGATTTTTTCTAGCATGAATTTCCAACTCTTACAGCTTTTACCCATTACCCAGTTCCAAAACTGCTTCTGCATTTCTAGGTTTTTGTTAAAGCAGCCCCTCCATTCTCCTTCCCACTTATTGTCTCAGTCAGTTTAGAAATGTGGTAACAAAACACTATAGACTGAGTGCCTTAAATAACACATTTATTTCTCACAGTCTGGAGGCTGGGAAGTCCAAGATCAAGGTGTCAGAGGATCTGGTTCCTGGTGAGCATCCTGGCTTATAAGACAGCTGCTTTCTCTGTGTGTGCTTGTATGGCTTTTCCTTGGTATGTGTGAATATGGAGAGAAAAATAATCTCTTCCTTTCTTACAAGGGTACTAAGCCCATCATGAGGATCCCACTGTCATGAACTTACCTGAACCTAATTACCTCTGGAAGGCCCCACCTCCAAATACCATCACATTAGGTGTTCAAGCTTCAACATATGAATTTTGAAAGGATACAAACCTTTAGCCCATAGCAGCTCCATATGCCCTCACCCTGTTCGCCACAAGTCATGCACAAGGCTTAGGTGAATGTCAACAAGCGTCGCTCAGAGTGGGCTAGCATCTGTCATCTTTTGCTACAATGAAGTTTTTTGAAACACACCTTAAATCCTCAGAGGCTTACAACTATTCAAATCTGCTTTGTGCTGTATGCTGGTGGCTGTGGTCATGTGATATGTCTGTGTCTGTGTCTTTCCATTCTAGGATCTTGGCTGAAGAAGCATCCACATAGCCACAACATAGTGTCCTTGAGGCAGAGAAGACAGTCTGGCAGCTACATACAAGCCTGCACCTAGCCCTGGCATACCAAAATGTCTGCTCACATCCTGCTGGCCAAAGCCCATCACTTGGCCAAGCCCAGTGTTAGTAGGGCAGGTAAGTACACTCCTCTCGTAGGCGGTGGGGCAGAGGCTGGGGAAAGGAAATATGTACTATGTACTGGAACATCCTACACTGTATTACTGGGGTGGAACTCATGAGCAGAAGGCCAGTGAGTCCAGGGCTCCCCGATTCTCTTAGCATTCTGCAGAGAGGCGTGTGGGGGCCGGCGGGGGACGCATGGTGGGCTGTGTTCTAGAGGAGAGAGCCTGCCCCTCTGCTGCTTCACCCTGAGAACACCCTTATGCATGAGTCCCAGATTCTAAGGCATCAGAGCTGCTGGCTGTGCAGAGTTGTCTAAGAGGTGAGCTTCTAGCACCCCACCATCCAATTAGAAGTTAGATTCCAGCAGAGGAGAAATCAATGCCCCCCAGTCCTGTGGGAAGCCTCCAGCCCAGCAAGCTCACTGCCAGGAAATGTGAGCGTCCACAGTGGCCCTCCTGAGCAGAGCGCACACCTGCTCCCTTCCTCGGGTCTCCACTGACAGGAGAGAATCTCACCCCTCCTCTGCCGTCATTGGGCCTGTATCTCCCTTTGGAGAAATCCCATCTCCATTACACAGGCCTCCGCTCTCAGCCAGGCTTTCCCTGCAGGTGTCTCCAGTCCCAGGGTCTCCTCCACCCCAGGGGACACAGGACAGGAGCTCTTAGTGGTGGCATCTCTTCGGGAATCATCTCTTAGAGAAGGCTTCTCCAAGGTGGGAGGGAAACACTCCCCTCTTCTTTCCACAGACAGGAGAGGACATGCCACAATCCTCTAGGCACTTTCTCCAAAGAAATTCTCTCTTCTGACCTCCCCAGCCTTACCCTGATCTAAGGCTGGAGGTGAGTACCAGCGAATGGGGATCACCTTGCTTGGCACTTGCCATATTGGGTCCCAGTCAAAACTAAGTTATAAGGATCTTCATTTTAGTAAACTCCCATCTATATTAAGCCTTGATAAAGATGGATGGTGGTATAACTGTTCATCTTATTATTTTCTATAGCTTTTTCTGTTTTTAACATTTCCCAATAAAAATTTTTAAAAAGATGAACATCAAACATTTTGACCCTTGATCACCAAGGCCTCTCAGGGAGGTGGCATTTCAGCAGAAAGCCGAATGAAATGAGAAGTGGGAAATTTGTTTCAGGCCAAGGGGACAGCATGCGCAAGAGCTTGGAGTTATGAATAAGCACATCATGTTTTAGGAACAGCAAGAAGACCTCTAGGGATAGGGTGAAGTGAGTCAAGGCAGAGTAACAGATGCAGTCAGCAAAAAAGGTGGGGTCAGTTCCTCTAAGTCCTTGTGACCATGGGGGAATCTTGATTTCTCCCTACATGCTTAGGAAGATGTGAAGGGTTTTGCACAGGAATGTGACGTGATTCACACTTCTAAAAGATCTCTCTGGCTACTGTGTGCAGAGAGCCTCTAGTGGGTGACAGTGAGCTCAGGACACCACTTGCAATGTCTGAACAAGAAGTGGCATGTGGCACACACTGCTGGAACCTTTGTCATTTTCCTTGTTGATTCACAAGGAGACTAGATTTCCCAGGCTCCTTTGATGGTGAGAATGGCCACTGACGTTGTTTATTCTTTTGCCACTGAGCTACACACGGGAGGGATGTGCTTCACTTCTGGGCCACGGTGGTTAGGAGGCGGTATATTGTCTCCTCTCTTGGCCCATCTGCTATAAGCAATGACTTCTGAAGACTTAGGAGATGGTGGGACCACCAAACAGAAGTGGCCTGGGTCCCTGAAGCCGCTGTGGGGGATGGCCTCTTGCCGACCGTGAACACCTGTGTTGATGCGAACTCTAATATGAGGGGGAATAAGCTTTTATTGTGTAAGCCACTGAAATCAAGAAGTTTGTCTGTCACAGCAGCTGGTATTCACCAACAAGGGACACTACGGTGAGGTTGATGAGAGGTATTCGAACTTAGAATATACATCATTTTGAAAGTAGATACTATCTAAAGACTGTCCAGAGACTGTTTAGGCCCTGCAAACACTTTGGCTCTAATCCTCACATGACCCCTTAAAAGAGAGTATCATTGTCCCACTTCTACCATTGATGAAATGAGGCTCAGCAAAGCTAAATAACTCACGTGGGGTCACACAGCTATTAGGTGGCCGAGCCAGGATCAGAGTTGCAGGACCGTTTATGCTGCTCCACTGCCCAGTGTCTTAGCATAAGGTTGTTTACATAGAGAAAATGAAATAGAGACTCAAATGCTCCCTTGACAGGCTGGTTGTTACTATGATTATGGAAAAAGAGACAAGGCAGTGAAATGAACCTCCTGTCTGTACCCCCCTGGGTGATGCTTGTGCATCTCAGATGGCCTGTGCTGGCATATAAGGTTCATGCACTGAAACCACTCAGACTAGAAAATAATCACCCAACCAGACAATGGAACGCTCGATTCAGCCACTGAAGTTGAAGCTCATGAGTTACATAACCATGGGCAGTATAATAACACCCCTATGCTAAACTGTATGATGTGTTGACAATTATTCACTCCCTGTGCACCCAGGCCATGGTTCCCTGTAGGCAGAGTATATAATTCCCCACCCCATTGATTTCAGGTTTGGCCAAGATTCTTGCTCTGGTTAATGAAATAAGAGTGTGGATGTGATGTACATCATGTCCGAGCAGATCCTTGGGGGATCTGACTCTGCCCTTTTATTCCCACCGTCCGCCATGAGAAGAGCCCACCCCAGATGGTAGCCCCGCCAGCCCTGCAGTCCGGATGCGCAGGCCCGCTCAGTCCCGCCCAGCAGAGGCCCGCAGGCAGCACCAACCAGCGGCCCTCATTAAAGTCGGCAAGAAGCAGGTGGTTGATGTTTCTGGATCCAGACAAACTGGGGCTCTCTGTTACCACAACAAGCGCTAACTAATACAAGCCCTTGAGTGCATAAGGAGGGCTTTCCCAAATACTGCCTTCCTGAGGTAACACTCGGGGAGGGGTGTTTGGAGGGAGGGGGCTGGCCGGGCTTCAGTTTCTCAGGATTAAATGAAAAGACTGAGACTGAGCATGACCGGAGGGAGAGTCTAGTGCCACAGAATTCCAACCCCTCCTCAGCATTATCAACACAATGTCCTCCCCACAGGTGACAGCTTCCTGCCCACCCCAAGCCCACCCCATCCTCTGGATGACATACACCCAGGGTCCCCAAACCTGAGGTATGTCAGAATCCCTTGGGAATCCAGCTAACATGCTAGATCCCCCTCCCCCATCCAACACCATGAGCCCCTTCACCACCGGGGTGAGTCTCAGATGTCCACGCTCTTAAAAGATGAGAAAAAGCTCCAGGAAAGACCCTGGTCTGTCAATCAGAAAATCCCATGAGCAGCCACACTTCTGTTCCTCATTAGCTGTGACCGTAAGGCAAGTCACTTAACCTTTTATCAGAAATTAAGATAAGAATATTTGAACTTTCCTCTTTCTTAGAGCTCTTGTAAGAACCGAATGAAGTAATTAATAGGTGTGAACGTGCTTTGCCTATGGCAGAGTGAGTGATGTGTGCCAAGGGGAGTGGCGTGCGCATCCTGGGCCTTTAGAGATGCTGCTGAGAAACAATCACTGACGCCTCCCCTTTAAGGCTGGTGCCCCAAGGTAGCTAATTTTTCTGGTGTTTGCAGCCAGAGTGGCAGCCTTGCCATCTCCAGTCGCCCTGGATAGGGGCCTGGCCTCCGGGGCCACCCAGCTGGCCAGTGAAAAGTCGGAATGAACGGTAGGAGGGATGGTGCCACGTCTAGGCCACTTCTTTGGAAGCCTGAGAAAGACCAGCAAAAGGCCACCCTGAGTAACAGGGAAGAAGGCACCAGGCACGCTCAGCAGGCTGCAGATTGTTCACTGGCTAGGCTGAAGCGTTTGCATCTCTGTTCCCTCTTTAATCACTTCAGCATCTTCTTTGGTTTCCAGGAAGCCCTCCATGCAGGAATGGTGGAAGCACATACTGAGGGGAGGAGAGTCTCTTCCTGCTTATATGGGACTGGGAGCAAATGTAGGCATTGTGTGGTCCACATCCTGAATTCTCCAGGTGGGGAAACTGAGGCTGCAGTGGGGTGAAGGGTCTGGCCAAGGTCACACAGCAAACCAAACCTCCTTATTTCCAGGCAGGGGACCTCTCCGCTCCATTCTGCTGAAGAATAAGAACCTGCCCTCGAGATCACACTTCTGAGAGGTGTGTGTGTGTGTGTGTGTGTGTGTGTGTGTGAGTGTGTGTGAGTGTGCTGTGTACAGGGGATGGTATGTGTGCAGGTCCACACGTGTGAGTAGGGGTGAGTGGAAGTGAGGGTGCATCCTGTGTATGTGAGGTCATGTGAGTGTGTGTTACGGGAAAAGCACTGATGAGTGAGGGGGTGCAAGGGGAGGCTAAGCACAGTCAGGATGCATCACCCCTCCCAGGGGTCTATGTCCCTCGTGAACAGCAGTACAGAGGCACTGCCTGACTGCTGCCTCAGTTCCCCATCAAACGTCAAAGCTTCTTTCATGCAATAACTCTGAGTAACACCTCATGTTCGTCAATGGATTTGTGGTCTTCCTGCCTCTCTAACTCTGGCCCTTCATGATCACAATGCAGACTGCTCTGAATTTGTCCTGTGCACTCCCTACCCTCCAGTAAATGGACAAAGGGTGGCAACCTATGGGGAGAAAAGAGAAGCAGCCAAGGAACCACAAAGTCCACCCCTAGACAGCCTGCACCCAGCGTCTGTAAGGAAAATGTAAAGTTTTGACATATTTTCAAATTATTCTTTCTAATCTTACAAGCCGAAAATGGAATGTTGGCAGGTCCCAGAAAATTAGTAACTTGGATATATGAAAACTACTGTGCAGCTCTGCTTAACACATGCTCTGGCATATTTAAGCTGTGTTTTAGATTTTGGAAAGGCCAAAGGAGTTTGACTCCCTTATGAACAGAGCTGTCAGAAGAAGGCTGCACAGTCCTGCCCGCGGCAGGCTCCAGGCTGAGTCTGTAGCGTCCGCTGGGTCTGTTCAGCAGAAAAGGCAGGGCGGGCGAGTGGAGGGAGCCAGGCGGCAGGCAGAGAGCAGAGATGTCCTGCTTCAGTGGCTCCAGTGACTCACCATCAGGTAACCACGACCTGATTGGAAGGGAGCCAGACTGAAGCACGGGGCTTCCCATTCCCTGTGTGCTCTGAGCACAAAAGGGAACAAGGAGCCAATTGTCTCTTACGATGACTTGGAGAGAGACAAGGAAGCAGATACCCCGAGCAAAAGCTAAGCCAGAGGAAGATGGGTTAGAGGTTCATGGGTAGGCAGGAGCTGCAAAGAAAGTTAAAAGGGTTTCTGGAGAAGAGGAAACCTTAGGTCAAGCAGCAGTTAATAACAACTTCTGTTCAAAGGCACCAACCCGTGCCTCACTGTTCTATTTCTTTCTAGACCCCATTGAAACCTTGAACTGATTCACCTCCTGTGGAGTCAAATTAATTAATGCATATCCTGTTTCGAAAACTTTTCTTTTTATAGAAGAATCATGACTGACTGGGTCATAAGAACTATCAGTGAGATCCCAACCACTTACACCTGCAGGGCCTTCTTGCTCCCCTGTACGACCCTTGGCAATTAGCTGCTCAGTGGTGAAGGCCCTCATGGTAGGAAAAATGTGGCAGAAAGAAGATAGATGGCGGGCTATGCAGAATTCACTTCCAGAGCTGTAAACCATCCCTTCCTATTCAATGGGGAAAAAAATCAAGTAGGAATGAGTGAGATTTATATTGTTACAGAAATAGCTTTGAAACTATTGTGGGGGTGTTGGGGGACATGTGGGTTATTTTTAGTTATTGTAGGTGTGGCCACATATCCTTGTGCTGTGATATTAAGCTGAAAACCATGGTTCTAGATAAAGTAAAGCGCCAGTAGTGCAGGTGTGAAAGCTTGCAGGGACCCGTTGCGGTATCTGAGGCTCCATGTCCCAAAGACAGAGAGTGCGGGGACAGCTCTGAGATCCCTTCCCTACCAGCCTCAAGGACACTTTGACAAGCTCACAAGCAGCAGGAAAATCACAGTTACACGATTTTGCTTGGATTCTCTTCATTGTATAGGTACTCTAACTCCCAAAATACTTCTGCTTTTCATTTGGAATATCCCTCACCTCAAAACCACAGCAAGCCACATCTCACTCATACCAACATCAGGACAATTGCCCAGGTGCTGGGCCCTTCTGAAACCTTGTTCATGTGTGGCAATTTTGAGAAGGCACATATTCCATATTCCCCACCCAAGCAGGCACTGGCTGTTTTAGGACACTTGTGACCAATGTTTAAGTTTGTCTTATCTTGACTTAGAACAAAAAACTTTATACAAAGTTAGTTACTTCTTCTGCTGTGTTCCCCAGATGTGTTTATAATTCATGATTATGTAGTTTACCAATAGCATTTTAATTATTTATCTAACCCTTCTTTCTCTTCCTTGCCCAGATGATGATCTTGTTGAGGAATGAGATCATGTCTTATTCAAAACTTTGCAGACTCCTCACCAAAAGACCTGCCAATAAGAAATTGAGAAAAAGATGTTTGGTTCCTGGATGAATGGATCGATGGATGAACATACAAGTACAATATGATCCATTTCCCATAACACACAGATGCGATCTGCTTCCCCAGGTGAAAGGGGACCTGTAATTTAATAACCAAGTCTGTACACCCTTATGTTTCCAATCAGAAAGGCTACAGCTATGGGGTCAGCAGCCAGTAGCCCAGAAATGGCACTTACTGGGACAAATTGTGGTCCCTCTGAGTTGTCCAGGATCATGATCTCTGCTCAAATCTCAATCAAACTAGTCCAGCCAAGGAACTGGTGCTCCCCACTCATGGTCTCCCTCGTGGTGCTCCCTGCTTGCTCACAGGGCTCTTGTGAGCCCATGGAACCCCACCTGCCTGATTACAACTTTCCTGGTACGCTGAGCCAATTATCCTATGTTGGTTCCTAGGATTGACTGTGATGACATTTTCTAGGCTTAGCCATTTCCTCTCACTCCATATGCCATTTTAGTTCTCTGGCCAAAAAGTATTCTCCATAAACTACTAAAAAAACTCATTTATACCAAAGAGTAAATGATTCACAAGGCTTGGTATATTATTACTCCTCCTCTGAACCGTTGCAACTTAAAGGGGACGACATCTTAAGTCAAGAAAGGAATCTCAAATTGTGGCATTTCAGGCAGAAGCATAGCCTCAGTTCTTTCCAGCTGGACACACAGTCCCTGTGCAGGGCTGCTGGCTGCTCTGCCTCCTGTCCCTCCCTCAGAGCTGCCGTCTGCTTGACATCCTCATTCACAGGTGACTTTGGCCCCTGGATCATGTGACCTCAGGGTCCATGTGGATGACTATCCAACACTCTGACGGCTCTTTCCCTTGATCTCCTCATTCCCAGTGACCTCCTTCTCTATTCCACATTAGTCACTTGCTCCTAAAACCACCTAAATCTTGTCATCATGATTCATTTTATGCATAGGTCTCAACTTCTTCTCCTGCTCGTTTGGTCACCTTCCCCCCAGACGGTCTTTGAATCTCACTGGGACCTCTGGTCAATGAACCCTCTTCACTCTTTCCCAGTACATCAGCGAGCTCCTTTCTTCCTTCTCTTTATCGAACTCAGCTCCCATGGCCCATTGCTCAATAGCACTTTTTTGCAGAACTCTTAACCTCTGCCACTTCTTTTATCACACCCATCTAGCATAAAACCAACTCTGAACGGGCCCAGCTCCCCTCGTGCTTGGAGACAGAGCAAAGCTGCTGAGTTTTATTGAGAAACTACCAAAAGAGAAGAGATCAGTCTCACCATGTATTCATGACGACTGTTCTCAGCCGGACTCTCAGCCCTGCTAGCAAGCAAGCCATTTGCCTCTCATCAACTCTGCAACATGCTTCCGACCTAATCTGCCCTCCTTCAGCATCCGACTCCCCCACTTCTTTCCTCACTCTTAGCTTACAACCCTGCCTCCTATCTTGCAGGGAGCATTGAGTCTGTTACAGGGAACACTCTCGCCCACCCACCACCAAGCACACAAGCCCACCCCCTCCCTCCTGTTTCCTGGCCTTTTCTCCCTCCCACCAGCCAAGGCTGATTAGTCCACATGGCTCAAGATGCATCTTCTCCTGCCTTGTCAGGAAAGGTACATTATCCATGACCCCTTTTTTCTCTAGTTCACTCTCAAATAGATTTCTCCCAAAGATGTTTAAATAACCATAAGTATTTTCCATTTGGAAACTGCCTGCTCTCAACCTTGCTTACCCTCCCAAGCTATTGCCTCATGTCTCTTTGCCCTTTAAGCCAAGTTTCCTGAAAAGGTTGTTTCATTCTCACTCTTCTCACTCCTTGACCTACTCCCAGCTGGCTTCAGTCCCCATCCTCCCACTGGAACAGTTCTTGGTGGGTCACCGGAGACCTCCATGCCCCAAGCCTGATGGGTGTGTTCCTCTTCAGCCCTCAACTCGGAGCACGGCCAGGTTCCCGCTGGCCCTGTTGGACACTTCCTACTTTGTGATGCCCACTGTCCTCCCTATGCGCTGGTGACACCCACTGACCCACTCCTAGGTTTCCTGCCAACCTTTTTTTTATTCTTTCTCCTTTGCAAGTTTCTCCTCCTTTTACTGACTACTTCATATTGGAATTCCTCTGGAGCTGGTCCCAGGTCCCTTCCTCCTCACACTCTGAACCCTCTCCCTCAACGAGCTTGTCAGCCGCTGGCTTCAGATTCCACAGACAAACAGATGGACCCTGAATTCCACCTTTAACCTTGGTCTCCAGTTCTTTCACTCCTTCACACTATTCTGCCAGACTATCAGGCCTCTTTCTGAACAACTCACATCCACCACAGTCATATCTTCATCCAGGAGTCTTGAGATCTGAGTGTCGGGGAGTTCCTAACCCAGTTCTCTCTGCATCCAGCAGCCCTCCTGATCCCAAGCCTCTGGAGAATACCCTGTGACACAGCTCATTCACCTCAGCCCCGGGCTCTCGCCCTGCTGTGCTTCTCCAGTATAGCAAAGGATTACGGCTGACATGGGTGTCCAGTAGATGGGTCAAAATCCCAGCTCTGCAATTTTCATGTTGAACAACCACAGGGTTATATTAGTTAATGAACTTATGTTATTTAACCTCTCTAGACCTCAATTTCCTAATCAACAAAGTGGGAATAATACTACTAATAATGTCTTTATACTTTATATAATTATACTAATTATATGAATTACTATGTAGAAGGCTTAGAACAGTGCCATATAGTATGCAGTCATAATGGTAACTTTATTATGATTGTACCTTTATTGAGCCTTAGTGATTCCTACTGTTTTTCATGTTTGGAGGCATAGACCCTAAAACATTTCTATGATTCCCAAGTCCATGATAGGCAGATGTTGACCTCTCTGTAGGCTTTGTGTTGAAGATCAAGGCCATCTACTATGTGCTCCATCACTGCCCTCTCCACACTCTAGAAGCCCCTCTTTTTGTAGCCATGCTGCCCTCCTCCCTGCAGACCTCCCTGCCCAGGCCCCTCACCGATCATCCTGGCTGCCACCCCTCAAGGTGCCCTCCTCCACCAGTTACCCACTCTAGCTTTCCTATTCAGAATTTCTGTCTTCTCCCTCTACCTCAGGACTGAAATAGTCTCAAGTCTCTCCTCGCCCTAAGCAAAAAATGTTTCAACCTTTCTCTTCCCTTTTCCTAACAAGCTTCTTGAATGGAGTCCACACACACTTCACTTCCCATTCTCTCAGCCCCTTGCCCTTTACCCTTTATGCTCTCAAAGGCTCCCCCACCCCTCCAGGTCCACCTTCTTACCACATATCACACGCTGACCACACCCTCCTTTGAGTTGCCTCTTTCCAGGACTCTCTTGTTCTCCTCCTAGTCAGTCCATGATGGTCTCCCTCTCATTAAGTAGACTTCTATTGGGTGTGATTTCTATCCACAGACTCAAGAGTTCAAGAACTATTTTTTACTTCCTGTTAATTAACTGGATTTCTACCCTGAGCTTTCATTCGCTGGGTTGGTAGAAATTCAGCCTCAGTCATTCTCTAGGCTTCGTCTCTTCCCCAGGAGGGTCATGCCATCCTCCTAAGGCAGGACACAGGGCCGGGATGTAGAGGAGGCCCCTCTGGTAGTAGGACACTAGTTGGCTCTGGATTAGCACTGAGAACTCACTGGCTCGGGCCCTGAGGCCCCGCATGGCTCTGCTCCTTCCCCATCACGTTTGCACAGGGGCTATGCAGGGCTGGCAGCCCACTCTGAGGTCCGAGCAGTGCTCAGCATGCTCAAGGGGCAGGGAAAAGGACCCCACTCCTCCAGAACCAAAGAACTTGCCCAGGTTACTCGTTTCAATCACTGGGAGACCTTCCTGTCTCTCCTCTCCCACCTTCTTCCGACAGCCTTGACCTTATAAACATCCAGACCCTGATCTTCCAAGGCACAGAAGCACAGGGTCTGCAACTTGTCAGGAGTTGGAGCGGGGGGATGGGGGAGTGGTGGGGGAGCTGGGATGGTAGGGTTGGGCCTGTAATTTTTTTTTTCAGTGTAGCAGATACAACCAAATATATTCATGATGATGGGAATATGAGAGTATGCTATATTTTTCTTTGCTTACTATTGCATTTTAATGCCTCAAAATGAATAACAAAATTTTAAATCTTCAATAAAAATTTGTCTTCAAAATAGGCATTTCTCAATTTATGTCTCTATGCAGTCTTCCTTAATGATCTTACCTATTCTCAGTTTCCGCTTTCCTTCCAGCACAGGTGATTCTAAAATCGATCCCATGGCCTTTAAACCATCTCCTACACGTCAGTGTCATATCCGAGTGATCCCTGGACATCTGCATTTGCATATCTGACAGGCAGCTCAAGCTCAACCCGCCACTGCTGACAAAGAGCCCCCAGCCCCCACCGTTCCAATCCATCATCACACAGAGTCAACCTGACCTCACCACCTCTCAAATCAATTTCTTCCCCATATCCTCAGCCCCTCCCAATCCAAGCCACCCACACCCTCATCTGGAAAACTGCAGCCTTCCCTGAATGTTTCTACACAGCAGCCTAAATGAGATTTAAACCACCACAGCAGATGGAGTCACTCCTGCCTAGAGCCCTCCAATGGCTTCCCTTTAGGATGGTGTCCAAACCCCGTAGAGTGGCCAGCAAGCCCTGAGGCGGTCTGAATTCGCCACCACTCACTTGGTTCTTCCCTCGCTCTCTAGTGGGCTACCTTCACTTCTTTCAGCTCCTCCAACATGCCAAGCTATTTTGCACTTCCTCAAAATAGCTTACCCTTCCACACAAATGAAATCTGAATGGAGCATTATGCAGCAATTAGAAGCAACAGATTAGATTTAAACACAGCAACATGAGTGCATCTTAAAAATACAGTGTTTGGTGAGAAGAAAAGAAATGGAATGAGATTACATAGCACAGTACCATTACATACATTAAAAATATATGCAGTAAACAATAAACATTTTCTAAAAACATATATAAGCAAAAAAGATAGATAGCAAATGCAAAAATGCAGTTGCTTATGGGGAGGAGGTGAATGGGGAAGCAGTATGAGGGATAAAAAGGGAAAAGTAAATAGAAGAAAAGAAGGGCTGGGCATGCTGATAGAGATAAATAGGCTATGAACTGGAAAAGAGACACCCCACCTACTGCAAGCAGGGTCCACATGGAACAAACAAACCCCAACACAAGAACGTGTATCCCAGACAAGTAGGATTCAATTCATTTTTGCATCTCTCTTCATAACTCTTAGGACATTTCCTTGCATATTACTGGGGGAATCAATCAATGTGCAATGTGTGCATTTATTTTAATTAAGTAAGCACCATGGCAAGCCTTGGCACAGAGAAAATAAACCATCCGTGTCCTCGTGTAACCCGACCACACGCACACTACCAGGTACTGGCTACTCTACCTGATCATCTCTTGCTAATGATCACTTCACTCAAGCACACTAATTCTCTTAACAACTTGAACTCACAGCACTACTTAAACAAACAAACAAAAAAAATGTATATATATAAAGCTGATAAACAGCTCTGAGCCTCTACCATAGATTTTAAGTACATTAAGAAGAATACCCTAATTTTAACACTTACAGTCAGCTATAATGTACAGTCACATATTTCAAAGGAACTAGAAATTATATGTTTATCTTTTTGGTACCCAATTTTTAAGCTCCTATTGGCCAGAAATTATGGAATCCAAAATGAAAGTGCAATCTTGGAAGGCATGAGGTCACTTGTAAATCAGCTTTGCTGGCAGAATCCAGGTTTCAAAAAGAATTAATACATATCATGGACTGACTGGTCTAGTAATCTCCATTTGTCACCTTCCAGCCACACAGAATTGGAAAGAATAAGCAGTTGATCATGGATTCCTAATTCTATCCGGGTCTGTGGGACACGGAGATCACTTCCTTGCCTCGGGGTGAGCAGGCAATGTTTTCATAAGCTTATATTTTAAAAATCTACAGACAAAATCCATCTGAATATGGAAGCCAAGCCTCTCATGGCCCTTGAATCTGCCTAATGAAAGTGTTAATGGTTTCAGTAGACACTATAAAATAAATACTCATAAAAGTTTGCACAGCACACCATTATATGGGCCCATAAAATCCACAAGGCAATTACTGAGTTATGAGCTCCCTGCCTACCTTCCCGGGCACCAAGGTTAGCACAAGTGGAGGTGACAAAGGAACCTGGCAAAAGGGAGGGGGAGCCCTGACCTGGCAGAGACCAGAGCTCTCCACCAACCCTTAGCTTTCTTGTCTGTGAAATGGACATTAGGTTTCCAGTCCAATGCCTCTGTTAGTCTTCATTCCTCTGTGGTTCACAAAGAGGGGAACGATGGTAGAGCAAAGGCAAGCCTGAGATCCATCCCTGTTTCATTTCTCAGAGTTGAGTGACATCAAGCACATCATCTAATCCAACATCCTTCTAGTCACACTCCTAGCCAACATTTGTGTGCTCATGGTGGCCACGCACGGTGCTAAATGCTTTACACTCTCTACCCCATTTAATCCTCACCTCATGCCTATTAACCATGCATTGTCATTATCCCCATTTTGCAGATGAAGAAACTTACTCAAGAGCCTGAGTGATTAACCACTGCAACATGCTGGCTTGTAATAGGGAGACTGCAACCTACCATGTAGGTGGAGTGCTAGGTGCACATTAGCATTAGCCCCCTTCCTATGCCTTTGCCATACATCCCTCTCCCTGCTTTGAAGAAGAAGGGATAAATATGCCATAATTTTACAGCCGTGGAGCACAGGTGTGGGCCAAAAACTGAGACAGAGGCATCAGCTGGATGTTGATTACTGTATTCAATCTGGTGACCCTGTCCCTCGGCATCCTCACCTGCTCTGCTCCCTGGCCCCCACCTGCTGCAAGGGGTCCATTGCAATATGACAGTCCCCAGAATGGGGCCTCATCCCAGCATTTTCCTCAGTAGAATGGACCTCATCATGGAAACAACCACGCGGTTGATCTTACATTGGTTTGGTGCTATGCAGGTTACGAAACACTTGGATGGAATATTGCATTTAAAAGGAATAAAAATTCCTAAAATGATATTAGGGCAAACATTTTGTTGAATGAACCGCAGCCTGGCTCATCCTGACGTTCTCTCGGGAGTACGCCCAGGTTGTGCATGTCTGCAGGAGTGCCACCGGAGTGGGGCTGTGTCCCTCTGGCACAGCCTATCAAGAGGCACATGGGTGGATTTGTCCTTCATTGCTCATGATGGTCAGTTTGATCACTGGGTTAAGGTGGCGCCTGCCAGGTTGCTTCACTGTGAAGTTATTCCTTCTTCTGTTAAATTGAGGGGATATATTTTGGGATTATGTAAATATCTTATATTCCATCATTCTTTCAGCCATTAATTCAGCATTCATTGATGAGTCTCATCTGGAACAGTGATTCCTATGTTGTATCCTATTCTTACAGTAGGACAAATAAAGAGATAAGAGAGAGAATGAGAGAGAGAAAGCCCAAGTGGGGTATAATCTTAGCATTTTGGGAATCTGGGTGGAGGGTATATGGGCTAATCGGTTTTGCAATATTTTGTAAGATATTGGCTCACTCGCAGAGTTGGAAGGGGGTGCTGAAGAGCCAGCCTACTACCAGATTGCCAGATAGAAGCAATGTTCAATAGGTGCTCAAAATGGCACTGCCAAACAGACCACTGACCATTCCAAACCCTCGTGCAGCCACAAACCCCTGCCCCCTGGCACGAGGCTGCACAGGACCACCAGCCCTGTGGTCCCCAGAGCAGCTTCTCTTCGGGGCCCCTGCTTCCCTGTCGCCTGCGTGCATCAAGGTTGGGTGTGTGTGGGTGAGCAATGGAGTCTGCATCGAGGGCCTCACTGGGCTGCAGGAGAGGCTGGTAGAGGGACTACCTGCCATTTTCAGCCTCTCCCACCTGGGTGTATGAGGTGGGGAGTTCTCTGACGTAAGTAAGAGGGTTTTGTTTACGGAGTGGCCAAAAAGAATGAAAAACCCATTAGGTGTCTGTGCAATCTTACCTCCCCTGGGCCCTCTCTGTTGCTTGGTGGTCAATCCTTTAACTCTTATCCTATCACATTCAGCCCCATAGTTATTTCTGATTTTTTTCAACTTTCCAGAAAGCACCCTCCATCTCACCACCGACTCTTCACTCTCAGTCATGTCCTCACTTTCCTTACAGGGATGAGAGGCTCCCAACTGTGTAAATTCTGACAGGTCCCGTGGGCCTAAGGTGGGGCCGATGTGGATTCAAATCCTGCCACCACTCTTTGCTGACTGGGGACCCTGGGCAAGCTGCTCTCTGAGCCTCAGCTTCCTGGCCTGCCTAATGAGGCTGGTGCATGACCTGCAGGGTGTTGTCTGGAAGTGTAGTACCTGGGCCCAAGGGCATGTGCGGTGCCTAGTGCGCAGTAGGTGCCTCCCTTCCCTTGGCCTCTTATAATAATGGGGGTGTAGCCCAAACTGAGTCTGTAGGACTTCATTTCCCTCCCATTGGAGTGGCGGGCTGCCCACCCTCCCTGGGAATTCTTGACTGAAGTGAGTTGCCTCACCTGGAGTCACACCTCTTCCTGGGGCAGCGTGAACCCAGTGACTGGCTGATGCAAAGGAATAAAGGCCCGGCTCCCTTGTCGCAACTCAGGACAATTCTGAAGGGTCATCCCAGCTCTGGAGCAACCCATGGGGTGGGCTAGGGCCCTCGCTGTGACTGCAGTCACAGTCTGACACCTCCCTCTGTCCAGTCTTGATGCCTTCCGTTTTCCTTGTCTGTGCTGGTCCTGAGAGCAGGCCTCAAAACGCTCTGCACCACAGTACCCATCTGAGATTCGGCTTCCTGAACACCCCATCCCATGACAGCCCTTTTCTTTGTCTTGCCTTCAAGTCAGCCTCTTCAACCACATACCTCAACAGGACGTAGTCCCATCAGTCTGGTTCCATCGCCTGCCATCTCAGAACAATCTTGGCTGTCATGTTCAATCGTAGGTGAGTGTTAACAGAGTCTTCCCTAGCCTTATAAGTCTTCTCTGGACTTACAAATGAGATCCTCTCGATCCTTCAAGACCATTTCAGGCAGGGCCTCTTCTAGAAAGCCTTCCTTGATTTCCGCAGGGAAGTGTCCAGTCCCTCCCCTGGGCTTCCTCACCGCCACCTGCCTCCCTGCATCTGGCACTGTGCCTGAGCTGGTGTGCCAGACAACTGCCAGCCCGCCCTCAGATCCAGCCTGGCCCCATCAGTGCTTCATGTCTCAGAGGCCCAACACTGCAAGTACCCTTTCCAGGGGCATGTGGCTTCTGGTTAGGGTCTGCCAGCAAGAGGCATGGGCAAGAGTGTGGGAGCCAGGAGAAGGGGGGATCCCAGGGGTTCCATCCCCCTCTGCCTTTGGATGGGGCACCCCTGGCAAGGGCTGTGCCCACCTAGCGCCCGTTCCCACCAGGCCGCCCCAGCTGCTGGGCTCCTGTGTCCTCCCCTCGTCTCACCAGCCCAGGGTGGCGCTGGTTTCTGTGGTCGTTCTCTTGTTAACCCCTAGGTCACCTCCCCGCCCCCCGTGTCCGGTTGTTCCAGCCCCACTGTAAGTTTTTTCCAGTAGCGAACACCCTGGTCTGGTTCTGTTTCCCCGGATGACACAGATGGTTATTTTTATATTGCCTTTTCTCTTTCGCAAGACTGGGACGATCTCCTGAGTGAAACAGAGTTAGCAAAACACAGCAGTCAGACATGTGATTCTTTAAAACAAAGAATCCACAATTAACCAATGTTGTGTCACCCACTCACTCTCCAGTACCACTTAGAAGACTCCAGGAGTCTTTGGCATTTTGTATAAACTCAGCCTTCACCCGCTTAGTTAACCTCAACAACTGGGAAAATCTACCCTCTGCAGCATCTCCTGGCATCAAGGCTTAGAAACTCTTAATGTTCAAGCAAAATTATTTTATCCCGTTGACATCTCAAAGAATTATCTCCAGATCTTGCTTGTGGTTTTGAAGATAAACACTAATAGTAAATCTGTAAATATTCTGAACAGATGCTAAGTCTTTAATTATTTTTTGCATTAAAAATTGACAACAATTGATATTCCCCACTGATGAGCTATGAACATTGTTTGTGTGTGCATGAGTATATATATATATATATATTTTTTAATAGCTATTATTGCTCTGTGATGACTAGGGAAATTGCTCTGAGGTTTAAAAGCATATTTGCAGCTATACCCAGGGGATTGTGGATAGTAAAGCCTACTGTATCATCCACCTTATTTAAAATTTGCAGTAGGAAACACAATTCAGTCTAGTGCATTTCTGAAAGCCAATGGGAAATAGATTAGGCAGCAGAGTCAGGAAATGCAAATCCAATGCTAAACTCCATCCTGAACCCATCTGCCTGGATTTTATTTCCTTTTTTTCTTCTCAAGGCCAGTGGTGCTGACTCAATAGTGCATTAAACACAAGTGTGAGTTCGGCCCTGACCAGCCATTAATCAATGAGCAGTTATGAAGGCAGCATCTGTAGGTTAGCCTTCTACTGCAAGGTGCCAGGCACACGCAGGGAGAAATTAGCCCAGGCTTCCAGAGGTAAATGGGAACACAGGCTGCTTCCTAGGCTGAAAGGTCCCTGTTGATTGAGAAGAAATGTATATACCAAAACGGAGTTATAAATATGTGGTGTATTTTAAAGGCTTACATTTAACAAGTTGACTCCTTTAACTGTGGTTAAAAAGAAACAAAAAGAAAAAAGAAAAGAGCAGTGATTGTGCATTTAGGCTCATTTGAAAATAACAACAAAAGTCTGCTTTTGAGATCTTCTGTGACTGTGAGGCCTGCAGCCCTGCTGCCCCTGCTCCCAGAGCCCAGAGGTACTGGGGCAAAAGCTCCCGTTCAAGACCCCAGCCACCCCTCTCCCAGCTGACGGAAGTGACTGCCGTGGGGAGTCCCTCTGGGAGCCGGGCTGGGCTGGCCTCGGGCTCTGCATCCTGACTTTTTGCCTTTGATTGCTGTTCAGCCCGGAAGGCAGGTGCTTTCCCCCACAGAAGCTGCCTGTGTCCTTGGACAAGGGCGGCCTCCTACCGTCAGAGCAGAACGCCTCCCGGGCCCGGGAAAATGCAGCCTGCGTGCTCAGTTCTCAGGGAGAACTCAGGGCGGAAGGGAGGCTCAGACACGAGTCCTCGGGGAGCCTCCCAAGGCAGCAACTGCCCTCTTTACCCCCTCCCCACCTCTTTCATCTTGCCGGCAGGAGCCACGTGATCCGCGCATCCAGCCTGACCTGGGGAGGTAAGCAAAGGGCTCCTGCACGCTCGTGCTCTCCCCTCCGTCCGTCTCTGTGTCTCAACGATGTGGGAGACCCCGGAAGCTCACCTTCATTCATGGTAGTCATAAGTCCTGCCCGGCCAGTCCCCTGCCCCTAATATCACAAGGGGGAGGCGGAGCACCTCGAGCATGGAAGTCAGAGGAACCTCGAGCCGCAGTAACCTAGCAACAGTGTCTCAGGATTTGAATGTAATTATAACCGGAGCGTGATAAATACTCAGAAGGGCTCCTTATGTGCAGATCATACTAAACAAGTCTTTGAAATTACCCTCATCAAATATTGATAGAAGAAAAGTTCTTTGAAAAGGGGAAAAAAACTGACGGGCATGGACAACCTTTCCCACCAACTTCTCTGGGCAGTGGGAGGATCAGCCAGGGTGGCCCAGGAAGCCTCAAAGCCCAATTCCCAGGCGATGTGCAGATCTGGGAGAGAAGTTCAAGCTGGGGCAGTGGTTGTCGTGCAAATGAGGTGCCCCTTGTGTCAGTGCTGAGAGCAGCATTCTGGTCTTGAGATCAGGAGAGCTGAGTGTGGAGTCCTGGGTCTGCCCCCAAACCAGGGTTTTCTCATTCAGAATGACAGCGCTGACCAACAGGCTCTCCCAGCTGTCCTCTGGGTGAGGGGGACCTGCAGGAGCAGAAGTCAGACGGCTGAAGGGGCGGTGCAGGGAGACAAGTCCGCAGGGGGAAGTGGCGTGGATACAGCCTCCAAAGCATTTGCATCCATGGCTCCTGGCTGACTTTCCCTGGATCCAAGAGGCCAAGGACCCAGTGTGCAAGCCAAAGCTGTTGAGGTGAGTAGTCACTACCTAAGGGTGAAGGGCTTTGTAGGCCTTGCTGAGGAGCTTCAGCTTTATTTGAGTGGAACAGAAGTCAGTGCAAATGTGGAGGGAGTGAAGTACATCTGCGAGGAGTGGTGCTGGCTGGTCCGATGTGCCTGGTGGGAAAAGGTCTCTACTGTGGCAGGACCAGGGGTCAACAACGCCTGACAGAGCCTGCTGGCAGTCATTACTGTCAGAGAAGGCGGTATTTAGAGCAATGGTCAGGAGCAGCCCCGTGGATGAGAGCTGAGCTTGAATTGTCCATTCAGGTGCTTTACAAAGACCCCCCCAGGAGAAAGCCCAGAACTGCCACCATTCACCGAAAGTGCTGGCATCAGAGGACCCCAAGCAGATAGAGCAGCAGGCCCCCTGGGATCAGAGCATGCCTGACAAAAATGAGTCTGGAGTGAGGAAGTTTGAAAGGGAGAGGGAAATGAGAGGAGCAGGCCATTTCACAGTGGGAGAGAGGATGGCAGGTCTCTCTCCTGACACTGGGTTATCAGCAGTGCAGAGCAGGACACACTTCTAGCTCTGTGCAGCTGGAGACTGAGGTCTGAAAGTGGGAACAAGAGAGAAGTGTCCTACGTAGAAACTTGGCGTCTTCATTATTTAGGAGGCCTTGCCCAGCCTGGCCACTAACCTACTGTGTAACCAATGCCACTTCCTCTCCCTCTGGGCCAAGTGCACAATGAGGGTCCCTCCTGGCTCTGCTTTCTGGGGCCCTGAGATTCTATAACCACGCTGTCAGCCTAGGCCTGGATGACACACACACCTCCAGGTCTGCCCCTCCCTGCTTCCTCCCTGAATGTCCTCAGCACAGGGGTCAGCCCCCGGTTCTGATGTCTCTCTCCTGGCCTGCCGTGTATCTGTCTCCTGCCTTTTAGAGGAAATCCTCCCGTTAGATGCAAGATCTTTAAAGGGCCTCAGATCTCATCTGCGAGCTCTGTACTCTGGGCTGGGCTCCCTTGACAGCGCTCTGGTGTCTCCCAGCAAGTGAGGATATGGAGGCAGAGCTACAGGAAGATGAAAGGCCCCCCTTCCCTGCTGTGGGATTCAAAGCTGGATCAGGGCCCAATTACCCTGCCTTATTCATCCAGTTCAGTGTTCTTCTCAAACAATGATGCGTCTGACAGCTCTGCTCTGGGTGGACCCTGCTTTAAGGGAACTCCTTTTACAGAAATCCCCTTGAACAAACTAGCTAAAGGGAAGCAGGACTTTGCTTTTCATAAGCCTCTGCCCAGGGATCCCTGTAAACTCCAGCCCCTGGTGGCCACCAGTGAGCCCATTTGGAGAGCACTATAGCATGAGCTGAGAATGAAGGCAGACAAATGTGTGTCAAATTATTGAGGGCCACTTCCTTTTTACATCAGTAGAAATGGAAGCATGGTTAATTTTGAACAGAAACAGAAGAGTGGAGAGGGACATCAATTGCCACCAGAGCAGAAGTTTCCAGGGGTTCCCACTCAGCAGGGCGAGGCCTGGAGAGCGCATCTGGCCCATTACGCAGATGGAGTCTTCTGACTTTGGAAAACACCCCTGTCCTCTATATATAATATTTTCTGGTGCAAGAAAGGAATTACTAGATTTTGCCAAATTGTTCTCACCAACAATTTGTGATAGATCCCATTTCTTCACATCTTCATGACATTGTGGGTTGAATGGCACTATGCCCACATCTTAATTCCTGGGACCTGTGGATGTTACCTGATTTGGAAAAAGGGTATAATTAAGGATTTTGAGATGATCTCATCCTGGATAATCTGGATGAAGCCTAAAGCCCTTGTAAGACTGAGGCAGAGGAAAATTAGAAAAGGGGAGGACACAGACACACAGAGGAGCAGGTGATGGGAAGGCAGAGGCAGAGACTGGAAGGTGTGGCTACCAGCCGAGAACACCAAGAACTGTTGGCAGCCACTGGAAGCTTAAAGAAAGGCGTGGAGTGGATTCCTTCCTAGATCCCCCAGGGGCAGCCTGGCCCTACTGACGCCTTGATTTCAGACTTCTGGCCTCCAGAACTGTGACAGGATAAATGTCTTTTCTTTTAAATAATAAAGTTTGTGATGATTTGTTTTGTTGGCCACAGGAAACTGATTCGGTGGGTAAATATGAAAAAAATTTTTTTTTTCTTAAATATATTTTTACTAGATAACTGATGGCTTAAAGCAAACGTGATGCCATTGAATTCCAGGGTTTATAACATATGCAGAAGTAAAATGTACAATAAAAACACAAAGAACAGGAAAGGGGGAGTAGAGAATTACTGGTGTAAGGTTATTAAACTGTGCCTGCACTGATACAATAATACTTGAAGATAGACTTTGATAAGTCAAAGATTAATACTATAAACAACTATAGAAGCTACTTTAAAAAAAGAAACAGAAAAAGAAAGTTATCAAGCCAACAAAGATAAAATGGAACCATACAAACTATTAAACATCCATAATTTATAATTATTATAATTAAATATACAATAATTCAATATGTTTATCTATCCTGCTTAAAACACAGTTTCTGAGAGTTTAACTCTGCTATATTAATACCTGTGATTAGTTCATTATGTTTCCCAACACAGTTTACTAGCTTTGTGCTCCCCATTGTTTCTCCTACCCTTGCCTTACTGTATTTAAAAAATCCCTCTTTAGATCTTTGGATTTTTTTTTTATTTGCCTCACTTTTACTGGTAGAGAAATGTGCATGTTAAACTGTCTTCATTTTTTGTTATCTCAAAAGGCCTTTATTTTGCCTTTTCTCTTGGGTGAAAATTTGCCTGGGTATACAAGAAAGTTTGGCCCTTCAACACTTTAAATTCATTAGTTTAGTGAAGCACCTACTTTTGCTGAGGAGAAATCTGCTTTCAATCTCATTGTTGCTTACCTCTCGTTCTGTCTTCCTAGGGTCTTCTGAGATTGTCTCCTACCCTTTACATCCCACATTTTCACGTGATATATCTCAGTGTGTGCTCAAATTTAGTTATTTTTAAGTACTCCAAAGACAGGTTAGCTCATAAGGCTCATGTTTTTCTTTGATTCTGAAGAGGTCTGCTATTTTCTCAACAATTATTTCTCTACTATAACATCTATTTTCACATAAAAGTCCCTATGGAATGTTTGTTGGGTAGCCTTAAACAATCCTCTGTGTCTTTTAATTACACATTTCTTATTTTTATATCATTTTTCCCTCTGCTCTGGGTTTTCAATATGTTCCTCAATGCTATTTCCAATTCATTCCATTTCTTTTCAAATACATCCGCTTAAAAATTTATCACATCCATTGAGTTTTTATTTCAGTGACCACACTGAGTTTTTATTTCTAATATTTATATTTACTTTTCATTCTATGCATCTGTTCTTGTTTCATTTTACTGGCTTTGTTTCAAAATTTCTTGTTTTTAATGGGAAATATTTCTTTCATTATCTCATATTTTTAAATGTACTTTTCAAATCATTTTTCCAGACACTTGAAAGCATTTCATCTGGAGTCAATTTTTGTTGTGATATCGTTAGCAGTCTTTGTTGGCTTTAGATTTCCTCAAGTGGTTTTGAATTTTGGATTCCAGGCTCACTCTAAGACCACGTTGTGTTGTTATACGTATGTTTTCTCCCTCCTTTCTCTTTGCTTGCTCACTCTGTTCAGTAGTTTCACTGCTGCCTCTATCCAGCCCTCCTGCTGGGGAACTCCACCCCCAGCTCAGGAGTTCCAGTCTTACACTGGCAGCTCAGAGTCCCTCTCCCAGAATGATGCTAGGGAAAGAGAAGATTCAGTCACAAGGCTGATGAGTCCTTTGGTCCATTTCTGGCCACAAGGCTGAGTCTGTGTTTGAACCCTCAGCTTCAGGTTTACAGGTTGCTGAAGCCATCATTCCTGGCAGTAGGTCATTGGCTATTTTTTCTTCAGGATGTCCTTCCCTAGGCTCTAGCATCAAGCTAGGCTTTTTTTTTTTTTTTTTTTGGCCTCTCATCTTACATAAGACCCCTTGGTTCCATTATTTAACTTACTCATGGCTGCAATTGGTGATCTCTGTAGTTTCTGGCAGACCAAGCAATGAGCAGGTACATGCCATCAGTCTGTTCATTTCACTGCCTTTCTGTTTCATTTGAGGTCCACAGAGATGTTTAGCTTCTGTTTGAGCCTCTTTGAGGCCTTTTTTCTTTGTATAGTTTACCATTGCTATTCATTTGCAACACTGAGAGTACCACATGAAAAATGTGAACTTAGAGATCATGTGGAGGCAAGATCCAGATGTGGCTTCTTAATCCACTGATAGATGACTTCTCATTTGGTCTTTTGAAATTTAGGAATAATTCTTAGAGCCTCAACCTCATATCACTTGGAGCCAAGGATCTGGAGATGCCACATTTAGAACCACTGGCATAAGCTAATCCACTTGAGAAGTTCAGAATGGGCCTTCCCAGAATATCTTCACCCTGGCCTGGCAAAAAGGCATCAGCTGAAAAAACGGTTAAACTGCTGACTGTGTGGAATGTGAAATGTGAACAGATCTCACTTGAGACCCTGAAACTATTAGCCCATTAACATCTAACAAGAGAGTTTCATTTGCCACACAGACTTCCAGCAATGAGCTAATAGCAGTGACCCAGGGAACGAGACAGGACAGCTGAATCAGCGAAGCTGTGGGGGAAGATCCATGAAGGGCCAGTCACAGACTCATGGTGATGGACTATAGCCCATCTGAGTCCTCTGGAAATGGGAACAACCAAAGGTCAAGGTCATGGTGTCATTCTGTGAACTTTGGGCGTGCTGTACCTCACAGCAGCCACCCATTACTAGATGAAGCTAAGGTAGCCATCTGTTATCCAAAGTCAGTAGCTTCATGCACCCTGTCAACCTCACCTCCACATTAACTTTGATAATTGGACTTCTGTCTGTCATTTTTATTCTATGCAAATGTGGTTTCTAAAAAGGTCTTATGTATTTTTGATGAAAGCAAGATCTGTTTTACTATATACTATAGTTGTGTTTTCCATAAATAATTTTTCATAGAACGTTAATTCCATTGGTTATTAAATTGAAATTACCTAAAGAGTTCTTTCAAAATCAGGGAGTGGGAAATACTGAATTAAACAGAGTTGAACTTTTTTTATTTTCTATTTTTTATTTTTCCTTTAGAAGCTATCAAATCCTTGAATACTGTCATGAGCAACGTGGTTCCTCAAGATAGGGATCAGGTGTGTCGTTTTCCTAGCTGCATCTGATCATGGAAACTTCTTTCTCGGAGCACCTTCAGGAACTTCTGTTCTGCAGAACCCTCAGGGAAAATGCCAATAAAAACCAATAAAAGGGATCCACTGTTGCATGATCTTATCAAGGAAAACAAATTTTCAGATAATCTATGGAGAGTAAAGTAGTTACTTCCAGGCACTCCAAAACTTTGAGAACCAGCCATTATTTTTAGAAATCTGTCTCATGGCATAGACGGCAGCAGAGGTGGCTAGTAGGGGTTCAGGAAGGTGGGCACTGCAGTAGAAAATCTATGCAGCCTGAACTAGGGAAGCAGTCAGGATTGAGAAGGGGCTGGGTGCTGGGCAGAGCCAAAAGAGCTCGTGGCTCATTGGCGTGAGCAGTGATGGAGACGGGCACCAAGAATTTGAGCATATGTTCTTTTGACAAGTATTTATTGTGCGCCTGTCACATGTCCAGCACTGTTGTACTAGGTACTGTGGCTATGGCAATAAACAAGAGCCAAAACCCCAGACCTCTTGGAATGTATGCCTTTCCCAATTATTAGGGTGACTGGGGTTACCATGCATGAAAAGAGGGGGCATCTGAGGAGAGGCAGGCAGCCTTGGTGGTTAGAGTGGGGAGCCTGCCACTCAGGGAGCTGCCAGGACCCTGAGGCCCAGTCAGGGATGCTGGTGGGGAAGTGTGAAATGCAATCTGGAGCTCGGAGTTAGATTTGGGTGGATAAAGAATTCATATATGTAAGCAGGAGCTGAAGCCGCGAGAGCATTTGCAGTGTGTGTGGACAGAGTTGAAAGTGAACCGAGTTGAAAGGCTCTTGTTTGTAACGACAGGAGTGGAAAAAGGCCCTGGAAGAACAAAGTTCTCACTGGATATTTAGTGAGTGTAAATAAAGGAGACTCAGCCTGGGGGACAGACAGCGACCGCGGGAGAGTAGCGGTGGGCAGGCAACCAGGGAACGAGCTTCGAAAGCCAAGTGAGGTCAAATTTAACAGCATTAGGGTAGGCCCGGGGCTGTGGCAAAAAAATAGGGGCATGTCTTTCTTTTCCTGATTTAAGTACTGGCATTCCTTCAACTTTTCTTGGGGGGCCCCTGGGAACCCTAGTTTATTATAAGCAAATTTTCCCATAGCCTCCACCTCTTCACAGTCACTCCATCCATTTCCCGCCTCAGCTGAACCCTGCGTCTCTGCCTTCCCTCCAGCTTCTTACAGGAGGAGCGGCCACCAAGTTTCCTCAAGGGGCAGCGGCCCCTTCTCCTACATCCTGACTAACCCTGTTGGGGTCCAGAACCGGTCTGGGGATTTCTTTCCTCTTCGTACTTAACAACTTTCCATCTTCGGAAAGCGGTGGGCTCTGGACACCTCTGTCACAGTTATCTTTGCCATCTTGCCAACCCCCTACTCCACCTCTCCTGCCTGATTCTCTACTGACCTCAAGATCAAGAAAATATTGGTACCTGACTTCCATTTCGCATTTCCATTTCAAGTCCCCCATCGCCCTGGTGATTTCAGTTTCTATTAATGAAACATTAGCACCAGCCTCAAATGCTCTTCTTCTCCTCAGTTATAACACCTTTCTTACTCCACTCCTGCAGCCTAGTTTGTGGCCCCCACCCTGGATTTTAGAATTCTGAGAATTTTCCCGTGTATGATCTCTGCCACTGGCAGCCCTGGATTCCCAGCCCCTTTCTCCCTCATTGGCTTGACTTTCCTGAGGAGGCTCCTGGGGCCAGGCTTGAGAGCCCAGCTTACTCTGCTTGGAATGTGGGTCTTGCTCACTTCCCTGGCCTCATCTCCCTGCCATTGCTCCCTTCTAAAACCTCCTAAAACTTTCACCTGACCATGGCACGGCTCTACTGAAATGTACTCGGTGATTTCCCATTGCTGCTTAAATAGAGCAAAATGCAAACCTCGCAGCAGGAGAAGCCAGTCCAGCAGAATTTAGGAGACCCTTCATGGATTGGTCTCCCCCTACTCCTCTGGCCTCATGCCTTCCATGCCCCTCCCTCCCTTGGTGCCCCAGACACAGCCATAAGTCTATGCACCAGCCACACCCCCTCAGCACTTCAGCACTGCTGCCAGGAAAGCTCCCTGCCCCATCTATCAGCATTGCCCTCGTTTCTTCCCACTCAGCCCTCAGCACGCGGCTCCAGCTTCACCATCTCTGCTCCTAGGCCAACAGCTGCTGCTCACTACCCCAGTCTCCATATGCCCAGTGCATCCCCTGCACCCCACGCAGGCCTCCATTACAAATTCTCTGGGACTGCCGTGCATTCGGGTGTCTATTTCTCTCTCTCTCTCTCACCAGACTCCAACCTTTCTGAGAACAAGTTTGTTTATGTCTTTATCCCTCAGTACCTGGCCAGTGTATAGCAGTCAGTAAGTGTTTGACAAATACATGAAGATTTAGAAAAATATAAGGTAAAGAAAATAAAGATTTAAAGTTAAGAACAGGAGGCAAGGGATAAAGGTTAAAGAATTCTGGTTACACATGTTAGCTAAATACATGTGGAATCGAAAGGCTCAGATTCAAATCCCTCTTCTACCACTTACTTACTTATGTGGACAAGCCACTCATAATGACAGCATCACTCACTGGGTGCTTGTCGCATGTCAGGCGCTGTCTCACTCAAGCCTGATAATAAATCATTATCATCCTTATTAAAGAGGGAGAAAAAAATGGGCCTACACAGTTAAATAACTTGCCCTAAATCCCATCTATAAAAGGGCAGAGCTGAGACTTCAGTGTAAACAAATGTCCAGAAGCCCACACTGTCCAAATGCCACCAGGTTCCGACTCTTAACGATCCCTTCTGGTCTGTTATTGGGTTATTGTGAGGAGGGAAACAAGTTAATATGTATCACAGAAAAGTGCATTTCAAATGTGAATTCTTATTGTATATTAAGTCATTAATTCATCAGCCCTCCCTGTAAGCCCCCAAAAAGCTAATCATTTGAACATCTTTAGTAGCTTAAAAGTAGCTATTAAATAGAATCTGAATTTAACACAGGATTGGAGCCAATTGCAGTTTCTGGTAAAGTTAATCTGTTCTCATTCATTATTATTATGATTATTATTAAACCAGAGCCAAAACGTCTTTCTGGCTCAGACATAGAGGCAGCAAACTAGCTCTCGAGCCCAAAACACAAAGACCATCCCTACCCAAGCCTTAAAGGTAGCATAATAAAGAGCTTCTGGAGTAATCTTTGCTGAGTGGCATTGTTAACACTCTCCCAAGGGACACCCATGGCTATAATTGCTCCAGTCTGCCTTGGCTTGTTGAGATACTTGAATTAAGTGGGTGAATTGGAATTCCAGTGGAATCACCTGAGATATCACCTTTAGCCCTCCCAGTGCTCAGCCCAGCCCACAGCTCATTACAGTGGAGACCCCGTCACCTCCACCCAGTTCCTCTTATGAGTGTGCATGAGTCTCTTTCTCCTGCTGGAACTTGGCAGAGCACTTAGTGAATGGGGATGGGAAGTGGGACAATAGATGGTGCTCTCTATTCCTGAGCACCAGGATCTCCAAACCCAGCTTTTAACATCACAACCTGCTGTGGGGCAGTGCCAAGCTTTGAATTAACCATCACTGAGCTCCATGTTAAAGGCCGCAGTTCAGTCTCCTATGACACTTATTGCTTCTGTGGAATTAAACAAATCCTGTACACACTTGGATAAGTGTATATGAGAGATGAAGGCATACTATGAGCATACAGAGAAAGGGCTACTTCATTCATACATGCAGGAGGCTGGAGGGGCTTCCTGGAAGTGTACCAGACTTAGTTTTTTTAAATGAACCATAATTTGGGAGAGGAGCAAGATAGTGGCAATGAAACAGGGGTGGGTGGCAAGAGAATGTGGGTGGTGGGGAGGGGTGCAACAGGTGTGTAGAGAAGCTGAGTTGGAACATGACACATAGGTGAAAGGAAGTCAATGCACAATTTGGAGTAGGTGTGCTCTGGGGAGAGCTCTGCCCTTTAGGTAAATCACCCTTGACAGTGTATAGGTGGGACTCATCATACTTAGAGGGAGGGACACAAGTCAATAAGCTTCTGCATTAATTGAGGCAAGAGATGAGGAAGGAAGGGATAATAGAAATGGAGGAAATAACTTTCTTTTGCATTAGCAAAATAAAAATGAGCAGCCAAAATAAAGCTATTAAAGAGAGGAACAGAGAAAGGAGACCCCATCTGAACAGCCCTGATTGGTCTTTAGCAGAGTAAAAATGGTCTCCATAGAGACCTCTCTACAAGAGTCTTCTTGTGGTCCCCTGGCCAATGCAATGAGAAACCCTTGGGCAACATAACATGACACACACACAGGTGCATGCACACATGTACCTATACATCCATGTGTATACAAACATGCATAAGTAAATATATGCCCATATGTGTGAGCACATGTGGATAGGTGAACATGCACACATGTGCACAAGCATGCACATGTATTGCAGAGCACATACATGAACACCCATATGCATGTGCACAAACATACCCATGCACCACACACACAAACCTACATGCACATGTACACACCAATCCATTACAGAAAATACTCTTATTATCCCCACTTTGTAGATTAGAAAAGCAGAAGCACAGAAGTCAAGTAATCACCCATATTTATACAACAGTTAAGTGACTGAACCAGGATTTGAACAAAGATATCTTACTCCAGATTCTGTGCTTCTAACCTTTGTGTAAAAATCACCTCTAGAGACAAAAGCACTGACCACTTCCAAAAGATAAAAATCATTCTGGCCTCAGATATTTCCTCTGCAACACAGAAAGTCCAAAAACCAATTGGTAATATCTTGAATTTTGATGAAAAGAAACCTCTAACCTAATCGTGTTAGACATAGTCAATCTGTTTTTCAAGTATAAAAGCAAATGAAAAACATCATTAGCTATACAAGTATGAATTCTGAAAGATTTACTCAAAGCTGTTCTTTTACCAACTAAGGAAAGCCACAAATTAAGAGTCCAAGAATTATGGAAACAAGGTATGAGTAGACTGGTGGCTGGCATTAAAATGAGTTACAATAGATAAAAGTCTAAATAGTTGTGAATGTATACAACATTGAATACCAATGTCAAAGATCATTCTTGAAAAAATACTTCAACATATCAAACAATAAATACATTTTATTATATTTAAAACCCCAGATTATACTCACCACAGACCAAGCAGTGCTTGGTTAGTTAAGGGAAGTGGAAGAAGACACTACATTTATCATTTTAAAACAGAAATTCAAAAGGTACCATTTTTATCCTTAAAATAGATTGAATAATATTTTGGAAAACACAGTGGCAACTCCTAAATTAAGGAAAATTGAGTATTTTCCTAACCTCAGGACATGATAAAAGTAAGGACATCATTGTCCTTATAGTAAAAGACAGAAAGTAAAATAAAAACAAACAAACAAAAAAACTAAGACACACAGCTAACCAAGAGAATTAAAAAGGATGATATGAATAAGAATAAATGCATCAATTGTTAAAATAAATGTAAATAGATTAAATTTCCTACTACCTGAAAAGTACTTTAGGATTCTGTTAAAAAATAAACAAAAAATATTGTTTTTGAGTGTCATCCTTACAACAGGAGATACAAAAAGTTGAAAAGCAGAAAAATGGGTAAAGATATTAAAGCAAATGCAAATCCTAACAAAATATTGCAATATTAATATTTGACAAAATAGAAATCAATACTGGGCAAAATGGACCAAATATAGGCATTAAAATATATAAATTTAACATTCATGACAATTTAATATTAAATGATATGGAGAAAGATATAATTTAATCTTAATAAACAGATACTATACAGTGAAAAGACAGAAGTTACCAATCTTTCTGTACTGAAAAACACTGCATTGAAATATGTGAGGAACAAACTATTATACATATAATTTGTAGAAGAGTAAACTTACAAACATACAATGGAGTTGGGAAATTTGGATATACCTACATTGATCAGGGAAACTAGTAGTTTCAGAGAAATGGAACCAACAGTATGTAAGTATATGGAGAAAGAGACTTATTTTTAGGAACTAGCTCAAACTGCTGTGGAAGTTGACAAGTCCAAAATCTTCATGGTAGGCCAGCAGGCTGTAGACCAGGGAAGAGCTGCAGTCTGAGTCCAAAGGCGTCTCCTGGCAAAATTCCCTTCTCCTCAGGGGGTGTCAGTCTTTTTCTATGAAAGTCTTTGACTGATGGGAAGAAGCCCACCCATGTCATGGAGGGCAATCAGCTTTACTCAAGGTCTAGTGATTTAAATATTAATGTCATCTAAAAAATGCCTTCACATAAATACCTAGAATAATGTTTTGCCAAATATCTGGGTACTGTGGCCTAGCCAAGTTGGTGCATGGTGCATAAAATGAACCAACACAATATCTTTGTAAATACTGTACATATCAAATAAGCAGCAAGGCAAGGATATTGGTGATGTGATTAATATATTAAAAGGGAACTTTAATTTCATATATTTATGACTTATGTGTATGTATATATGCATAGGTTTGTATATCTATATAGCTGAACTCTGTACTCCAAGAGCATATTTTCAACTTTCCTTTCTGTAGACCATGCCATGCTTTAAAAGCAATGATTATATATTATATATAAGGATACACAAAAAAGAACTGAATAAAAATTTTACAAGCCCCAGTGAATGTGCTCAAATTTAATTCCACAATTTATGTTGTAATGCTCCAACCACTTGAAATGATTTTAAAATCCACTGTCCTAAATAATTCTTAGACCACAGTAGAAATAAAAATATCATTTGCATATGATTTAGAGAAGAGCAATAAGAGGACTATACATGTTGGATGAGTCCTAAACTAATCTCTAAAAGAAAAAAAAAAAGCAATAAATCTGAAATCTTTTATCATTAAATACAAATGAATGAAAACAAATACCTCCCCCCTTTCAATTAAAAAATTAAAAAGGGAAATGCTAAATAAATCAAAACTGACTTGAGAATGAAGAAAACCTAAATAGATAGAAAAATAACCCAGGAAAAAAGCTCAAAATGTTTTCAAAGAATTGAATACTTTCAATAACAGCATCAAGCCCAGAGAGTTTTTAGACAAAGGTATTTTGAACTTTTAAAAGACAGAAAACTTTCATGTTACATAAAATGTAACATTTTATGATTTCTGATTCATTTTAAGAAGCTAGAATAAGCCTCATTTTGAAAAAACATCCTGACAAAGTTAACCTCCAAAATAAACTACAAACCAGTCTCCCTTTTGAATACAGACATAAAAAACAATTAAGTACAATTAAAAGGACTATTTTAATAACAAATGCAACTTATTTCAAGATTGAAATCTATCACATTTCAATAAAGAATGAAATTCATATTTGATCAAGGATAAGAAATCTTTTGATAAAATTCAATTAAGCATTGGATTGAGTTAACATAGAAAAGAGTCCATCTCTTAGAGCGTTTAACACAGAATACGAGAGGTTGCTTGCCAAAAATGTAGAATCTTGAACCTCATTCCAGACCTCTACACTCTGGAAATGAATTCCCAGATTCTGCCTTTCTAACAAAAACACAAATAATTCTTATGTGCACCAAAAGTTTGAGAACCATTCATCTAAACCAAACTAGCTAATAGTATAATTAACACTGAAATAATACAGGCCTTCCCTAGTCAGAAAAAATATATGAGTGTCTGCTTTTAGCCCAATTAATTATCTCAACTCTGGAAAGTTTGGTTATTGAAACACAAACACAAACAAATAACAGATACAAATATCTGAAAATAAGATCTAATATTATTATTATTTGAATGATTACCATCTGGTGAACTCCAAGGAAGTAAAAATGAATAAGAGTATTCAGTAAATTGGTTGGATAAAAATTGATTATACAAAAATAAGTAAATTCCTTTATAGAAGCAAGAGCTGGCTAGAAAAACAATGAGGAGAAAGGATTCAATTTTCAAAAAACCAGATGTTAGGAATGAACTTATCAAAAACTGTTTAGGGTCTTTATAACAAGACTTTAAAACTTTACAAAGGCACAGTAAAGCATATTTGAATAAACAGAGAGAAAGAACATTTCCTTAGAAAGATTTAATATCATAAAGTACCAATTAACTCATAAATGATTTAGAATTCAGCCATCAAATGTTTAAACCCTGAACACTATTATCTAAAAATATCTATAAAAATTAACACATAAGACTAGCCATAAAAATTATTGTAAAGAAAAATGAACACATAAAACTAGCTAAGAAAATTATGAAAACTAATGATAGGGGCTTACTCTACCTGATATTAAAATCAATCATAAAGTTACAGGAGTTAAAATGATTTATTATTGGTGCAAAAATAGTTGGAAAAGTCAGACACTAAAGATAATTTACATGAGAGAATAGCGACTATTGCCCTCCTTGGTGCTTTTCTGCATCCCCTTCACGTCTGTGGTCTGCAGTTGCTAGAGTGCTCCAGGGCTGCATCTTGACATTCTCTGCTCCTTGCTACACTCATCCCTGGGTGATCTCGTTTCTTTCATGGCTTCAAACACCTTCTCTGTGCTTTCGAACTATAAATTCTTTTCTAGCACCAATCTCTGGTAAAACTCCATGTTCCTAGGCCCATTTACCTCTTCAACATCCCCCTTGGATGCCTTGTAAGCATCATAAATGTCACTCATCCAAAACCAGATCATTTTCCCACCAAAATTTCTCCTCCTTTTGTTCCCTAATCATAGAAAAGTCACCTCCACCCTTGTGGTTGCTCACATCAAAAGCCGCAGAGTGACAGTTTGGATCCCTCTCTCTCTCTAACTTCCTACCTAATCCATCAGGAAATCCTGTGGACATGCCTTCAAATATACCTTGACCACAGCCACTTCTCATCGCCCTCTCTGCCCCCACCCTAATCTAAGCCCTGCCGTCTCTCACGTGGTCTCCCTGCATCCCCTCTTAGCTCCATTAGTTCATTTTCTGTATGGCAGCCAGAATGACTCTTGTAAATCCAATAACTGGCTGAACCATTCCTCTGCTCAGAACCCACTACTAGCTTCCAGTCACACTTAGAATAAATATCCTCCTTGGTCCACAAAGGCCATGTATGTTCTGGCTATGGCTCTAGCAGTGTACTGGCTCAACAACAAGAACTCAACAAAATATGTTTTTTGCAGATATGTTCATTTATTACACATTTTACTGATAAAAGGGATGTGTAGGACACAATTTGCAAATAGCAATAAAACTATGTATAAGGTATTCTTCATTGTAAATTTCATATATCGGATTTTCACAGAATGCTTTCATTGTTTTTGGTTTGCTTGTTTGCCAAACTCTTGTATCCTTAGCAAACCTGTGGCTACAATTGACGAATGAATATAATTCCAAAATGAATGTTGGTTGATATACTTCTTTACATTAATGAGTAAGAAGAAAGTAAATTATTGAAAACATAAGGTGAACTCCATTTATTCGTGAGTGATGCAAACAACTTTTTTGATGATAATATTTTCAAATACAGGAGGAATATTGCCTCAATTTCTTGTGCAGTTCACAATGTAATATTTTTAAGCTTACTCTACATTATTTACATTTTCTCCATCACTTTAAATCTAGACATCAATAAAACAGTAAGTGAATCCCTGATTTGTAGAATATGCTGATTTCCATGGTATCAATATTCTTACTATGGCTGACTTCAAACTACTGAGCTTAGAGTTGTGAGATGTGCAGTAACACACCCTTACATGGTGTTTCCACCATCCAGATACAATAGGTGCAGTCAACCTCAAGAGAAGATAAAACAGTCAAATGTAGAAAACCAATTAGGAAGTGTTGAGTTTGAGTATTTCTTACCTTTATTTTTAATGCAATGTACTTAATTGTAAGTTTGTATAATTTTATTTTTAATAATGGCCATGTTCAACAACTGGCTTGCAAAATTCCTGGAAGTTTGGCAACTGGCTCTGAGCAGGTGAGAGCAGCTGCACAACCCTCCACCTGGCTTCCCGTCTATTCCCCTCCTGGTCCTGCCTCCCTCTGCTCCAGCCACACTAGGCTTCTCGCCCATTCAACACACCTAGCATTCTTCTACTTCTGGACTTCTGTCTTTGCTGAAGTTCCCCCTGCCTGAAACACTTCTCTGGCTGGCCGCAGAGCTCACTCCTCTCTCCTCCAGTCTTATCCATCACCCCTGGCTGTGGCAGCTAGAGCAACACTCCAGGCTCTATCTACTCCCTCACACCGCTTAGCTTTTCTTCTCAGCGTTTGCCATTATCTGACATGTGACATATTTTATTTGTTTGTTGTGTGACTCCTTCACCCTTTAGTAGAAATTAAACCCAGGAGGGAGGTCATTGCCTCATTTGTCACTGCTCTATAACTGTTGCCTAAAACAGTGTGTGGAATATAGTAGACTCTACAACTTTTCTGTTAAATGAATTTAGAAATGAACTTCATGCCTTCTTCAAAATTAGAATTGGGTATGTCAAAAAAATCTATTAAGAAAATCATAGAAATAGGCAAAGGAGAAATACCATGAATACATAGAAACTGTTTCAAATCAGTCATTAAGTAAAATATGAATATAAGAATAATAAAAACAAAAGACATGAAAAGGCATAATGTGAGACATAATCATTTAAAAATGATCAATGTTTCATTATGAAAGGAACACAAATGAAAACAATGTTTCCAGATGTTTTCCTAGCAAATTCATATATATAAACTTCTATACATGTGAAAGGTAATAATACAACTTCAGCACAAAGTACCATTACACTCTTCAAGGAGAAATTAAATTAGCATAGCTTTCATTTAGTGAAGACCTAATACCCATCCTCCTTAAAGTTTTCCAAAAAGTAGAAGAGAAGGGAATACTTCCAAACTCATTCTATGAGGCCAGCATCACTCGAATACCAAAACCAGGCAAAGACACCACAAAAAAAGAAAATTACAGGCCAATATCCCTGATGAACATAGATGCAAAAATCCTCAACAAAATATTAGCAAACCGAATTCAAAAATACATCAAAAAGATCATCCATCATGATAAAGTGGGACTTATTCCAGGGATGCAAGGATGGTCCAATATTCAAAAAATCATCAACATCATCCACCACATCAACAACAAAAAAAAAGAACAAAAATCACTTGATTATCTCCATAGATGCTATAAAAGCATTCAACAAAATTCAACATCCATTCATGATAAAAATGCTCAACAAAATCATTATAGAGGATAAGTACCTTAACATAATAAAGACCATATATGACAAACCAATAGCCAACATAATACTTAACAGCGAAAAGCTGAAAGCTTTTCCTTAAAGATCAGGAGCAAGACAAGGATGCCCACTCTCCCCACTTTTATTCAACATAGTACTGGAGATCCTAACCATGGCAATCAGACAACACAAAAAAATAAAAGGCATCCAGATTGGTAAGGAATAGATTAAACTGTCACTGTTTGCAGATGACATGATTTGTACATAAAAATACCCTAAAGAGTCCACCCCGAAACTACTAGAAGTAATAACTCAATTCAGCAAATTTTCAGGATACACAATTAATACACAGAAATCTGTTGCATTCCTATACATTAATGATAAACTAGTAGAAAGAGAAATTAGGAAAACAATTCCATTCACAATTGCATTAAAAAGAATAAAATACCTAGGAGTAAACCTAACCAAGGATGTGAAAGACCTATACCCTGAAAACTACAAGACACTCATGAGAGAAATTAAAGAAGACACCAATAAATGGACATACAACCTGTGCTCATGGATAGGAAGAATTAATATTGTCAAAATGGCCATCCTGCCTAAAGCAATCTACAGATTCAATGCAATCCCTATCAAAATACCAGCAGCATTCTTCAACGAACTGGAACAAATTGTTCTAAATTTCATATGGAACCACAAAAGACCCTGAAAAGCCAAAGCAATCCTGAGAAGGAAGAATAAAGGGATAATTACACTCCCTGATTTCAAGCTCTACCACAAAGCCACAGTAATCATAACAATGTGGTACTGGCACAAGAACAGACCCATAGATCAATGGAATAGAATAGAGAGCCCAGATATAAACCCACACATATATGATCAATTAATATATGATAAAGGGGCCATGTACATACAATGGGGAAATGACAGCCTCTTCAACAGTTGGTGTTGGTGAAACTGGACAACTACGTGCAAGAGAATGAAACTGAATTACTGTATAACCCCACACACAAAAGTAAACTCAAAGTGGATCAAAGACCTGAATGTAAGTCATGAAACCATGAAACTCTTAGAAAAAAACATAGGCAAAAATCTCTTGAATATAAACATGAGCAAATTTTTTCTGAACACATCTCCTCAGGCAAGGGAAATAAAAGCAAAAATGTACAAATGGGACTACATCAAACTAAAAAGGATACAGCAAAGGACACCATCAGTAGAACAAAAAGGCACCCTAAGGTATGGGAGAACATATTTGTAAATGACATATCTGACAAATGGTTAACATCCAAAATACATAAAGAATTCACATACCTCAACACCCAAAAAGCAAATAAGCCAATTAAAAAATGGGCAGAGGATATAATCAATCACTTCTCCAAAGAAGAAATTCAGATGGCCAACAGGCACATGAAAAGATGCTCCACAACACTAATTATCAGGTAAATGCAAATTAAAACCACAATGAGATATCACCTCACACCAGGTAGGATGTCCAACATCAAAAAGACAAGGAACAACAAATGCTGAAGAGGATGCAGAGAAAGGGGAACCCTCCTACACTGCTGGTGGGAATGTAAATTAATTCAACCACTCTGGAAAGCAATATGGAGGTTCCTCAAAAAACTAAAACTAGAAATACCATTTGACCCAGGAGTTCTACTCCTAGTAATTTACCCTAAGAATGCAGGAGCCCAGTCTCAAAAAGACATATGCACCCCTATGTTTATCACAGCACTATTTACAATAGCCAAGATATATGGAAGCAACCTAAGTGTCCATCAGTAGATGAATGTATTAAGAAGATGTGGTACATTTACACAATGGAATACTATTCAGCCATAAGAAGAAAACAAATCCTACCATTTGCAACAACATGGATGGAGCTAGAGGGTATTATGCTCAGTGAAATATGCCAGGTGGAGAAAGACAAGTATCAAATGATTTCCCTCATTTGTGGAGGATAACAACAAAGCAAAACTGAAGGAACAAAACAGCAACAGACTCACAGACTCCAAGAAGGGACTAGTGGTTACCAAAGGGGAGGGGTTGGGGAGGGAGGTAGAAGGGGATGAAGGAAATAGTATTAGAACATTCAGAGTAATTATCTTTGAATAGTGGGATTAAGGTGATATTTCTTACTTTTTTAAATTATATTTTCTAATTCTCCACAATAAAAATTAGTTATGTTCATAATTAGAAAAGTTAAGGACAGTGCTTTTTAACACTTAAGGAGAGAATGAAATCACCTCTGGAAATTCCCCAGATGCTGGGAACTGTTCAAGATGACCACAAATACAAAGAACAGGAAGAGTCAAGTGAGAAAAAGACAGACAGTTGGGAGGAGCTTGGGTATCTTCTGAGTTGTCCCTTACCTCCATAAAGAAACATAAATCAAGGGAACAGAGACACCAAATTGCTTACACTTAGCTATCACTAGAATAAGGCTCTCAGCTTGAGTCATCTGGGCCTTTCCTAAACTCTCTTTAACTTCAAACACTGGGCAGAGAGCTGCCTAGACTTGTTAGCCTAGAGGTGCCCTGCTAAATAAGCTTGCCCACCGAGAAGGGCAATATAGAAGTGGCTCCTTGGGGGTCAATGAGTGCTCATTATAGAAGGACTTCTCTTGAAGAACTGCACAGTCCAGAATCATGTGACCTGAGCCACAGATGACTGCTGGTTGTCTATGATGTCATGCCTGGATCTCTGGCTGACTCACCCTTGCTTCACAGCCAAGACAGCCTCATAGCATCCCTTTATCCTGCATTGTCCCACTGGTAGGTCCAGTAGATAAACCCAAGCAAGTTCCATTCAATTTTTAATCAAGATGCTAATAAAGTATACTAATGATAAGAAGAAAGGGTAATTTTTTAAATGTCAGAGAACTTGAAAGAGCAAGTGGAAAGGATATCAGAATGTGAGAATCAAGCACAGCCGCAGACATGGTCAGTGACAGTGGCTCCAAGGCATCACTGGGCCCTCTGCTGGGATGCTCTGCAGGGCGCTGGTGGCCAGGTGGTAAAAGGAGGGACAAAGGAAGAAGAGTCTGATTAGACTGCCTCTGCCTCTGGAGGCAGGCCAGAAAGCAAAGGCATACCCTCACTAGAGAAGACTCAGTCCCCCAAGGCAGAAGGAGGCTTGGGAGCGGCTACATGGGGCTCTCCTGGGTGTCATTGGCTGAGCCTAAAGCATCCTGCATATCACCAGGCCCTTTCACGCAATGAACAATTTTGTTCCACAAGAGATTACTGAACTCAGAGAGTCTCAGAGCTTGGAGGACTATAAAACATGTCCCCAGGAAAATAAGTATTTTTAAAGGAAGTATATGCTAAGGAAGACCCCCAGCAAACTGGCGCATGAGAACCCAAGACCAACCTTGGTGTTTTTAATGATGAGAGGGTTCCGTTGTGTTGACCAGCGTGGGGGTTTATCCTAAAACTCTTAGATCCTCAGACCAACTGCCAGGCTGGGGACCCCTGCTACAGGAAGTCACCCATAACTGGCTAGAGAGAGCATTCATGTCTGCAGAGTTTCTGCAGAAGTTCTTAAACAGCAAACACTACAGACCCTTCAAAAATGGGAGATGGAGATATGGATAGGACAGGCTCATCAATAAAATAAGAAATAGCCACAATCAATTACCATTTAATCCCATTAATTTAATTCCTTTTTTTTTCTGAATTCTCATTGCAATGGCCAAAAGAAAGAGAAAAACAATAAGAAAAAGTCCCTATGAGAAAATAGGAAAGATCTTTGAGGGTATTTCATTATAATCCTCCAGATGGAGGAATCATGTACCAGTTTCTGTTCCAACACAAATGAAGGCAAGAAAAACCTCCCTGGAGGCCAAATCAGGTGAAATTTCTCAGCAGAATGTGTCATCCCTAATCCTCTAGACTCACAGAAATAATCTGAAACCAAGGGGGAGCCACGGAGCAGTTAACAGAGGAAGCCCCACCCATTTGAATCACTGAAGGTGGGTTGAGGGCTTGCCCAGAGATCATCTTCCTAAAATGTCCATGTGATGTCCCCCCCACATTCATGCCTGTGGCGTTGTCCTGGCACCTCAGGAGCAGGCCCTGGCTCCAGGACAGTGGACTGGTGAGCAGATCCCTCCCACTGACCGGCGCAGTATTTCTTTCAAGGCACAGCACGAAGTTGAACCACCAGAATGCGGCTGACCCACTGATTTTGGGTGACCATTACTCATATTGGATACACAACGAATTCGGGTCTCTGGCCTTCACATGACCCTTCGGCTTAGGCTGCTGGAGCGGACAATACATTGGCGTTCCCCCTCCAGGTCCAGCAGCATGCATAGTACCAGAGAGTGCCTGGGCAGAGGCAGACACCCTTTACCCTGTGTGCCCACCACCAGGGTGGTCATGCCACCCTTTCAGTAGATTCTGCACCTTGTGTCAGGCAGTTCTCTAGCACTGGCCAGGTCAAGTTCTTCTAGGGGTTTTTGAGATAATTGGTCTAAAATGCCAAAAGGCCCCTCCAACTTGCACCCTCTCTTGCCTAATAGAATTGGTGGCAACATGCTCTTCTGGATTAGTCTTAAACTGTGCTGGATGAGGACAAACATTCTCTGGGGGAATGAGAACACTCTCCTCACTTTGCCTGAAGGCCTCTCAACTACCCTCTCTGCTTGCCACACAGGTGCTGTCAGCTTTGAAAGAGATCACATTCTGGACAGTGAGGATCTCAGCTAAAGAGTTCAAGGGAAGATGTGTTTGGAAGATGTGTCATTCTATATTTATGCTACAAAATTTCAAGGTGTCAACAGGACCAGAAAATGAATTATCATTCACATTTTCCTTCACACTCTGAGGAAGACTTGCATTTGTGGGCAACTAAAACAAAGCATGGTAGCAGCTTTTGAGAGTCCTGGGAAACCTGTGTTCATAGGCAGCTTTGGATAATGTAGCATTTTCAGTAACAATATAACCAAAATTAGACAAAGCCATCAGGGAACTTCAGAGTCAAGAAGATCAATGTTGTTTCAATACAAACAAGTTCAGAAGAGGTATGGTATTGTGTATAATAACATAATGGTGAGTTTTTTCTCCTGCTGAGACACAGGAACTTAGCCACCCACTACGTATTTGATAATAAATAGAGCACTAATAAAGAAGAGGACAAGATGATCCCTGGACTTTAGCAGGAAGAAATGGTGCCTGGACGCTACAGTCTTCACCTGCACTGATTGAACAATAAGACATAGGCTTAGATCTCCCCTCTTTATTCATTGTTCTAAATCTCATTGATAAATCAGTATACCTCTTCCTATTGTTCAAGATACAGATAGATGATTAATGAGATGATTAATGATTTAGCTTAAATTTTGTTAACATATGCATGCCAAAATGTCTAAAATTACTAATAAAAAATAGAAGTAGTGTAAAACATCAAATTCATGAAAAGAAGAAAGAATGGGATAGAAGTGGGGAAAAATAAATCTAAGTGTACAAGAAAAGGAAGCAGGGAGAAACAGAGAAGCCAGGATAAATAGTTCAAATGAAGACGGTAAAAATAATTCATGCACACCCACATTATCACAACCAATAATAATGAATAAACATTTCCAATTAAGTTTTAAAATTGTCAGGCTGGATTTATAAAATAGCTAATCACATTTTAAAAATGAAAAGACACACATGAACTGTAAAAACAACAGAAAGTTGAAAATAAAACATGAAAAAAATACACTAGGAAAATTCAAGCCAAAAGAACATTACTGTACATATATTAATATCAGACAAAATTAAGTTTTAAAAATGATTCAAGATACATAATGAGGACCATTGCATTTTTATAGGATACCTTTTGTAACAGCTTTATTGAAATATGATCCACATATCATACAAGTCACCCATTTAAAGTACACAAGTCAATGAGTTTAGTATATTCACAGGTAAGTGCAACCATCACCATGATCTTGGAATATTTTCATCACTTCAAAAGGAAACCCAAATGATGATTTCACTCATATGTGGAGTATAAGAACAAAGAAAAACTGGAGGAACAAAACAGCAGCAAAATCACAGAACCCAAGAATGGACTAACAGTTACCAAAGGGAAAGGGACTGGGGAGGATGGGAGGGAAGGGAGGGATAAGGGTGGGGAAAAAGAAAGGGGGCCTTACGATTAGCATGTATGATGGGGGGGCATGGGGCGGGCTATGCAGCATGGAGAAGACAAGTAGTGATTCTACAACGTCTTACTATGCTGATGGACAGTGACTGTGGTGGGGTTTGTGGGGGGGGATTTGGTGAAGGGGGGGAGCCTAGTAAACATAATGTTCTTCATGTAATTGTAGATTATTGATAACAAAAAAAAAAAAGGAAACCCCATACCCTTCAGCTATTACCCCCTACTCCCCAACTTCCCCACAAGTCTAAACAACCAAAATCTATTTACTCTTTCCCTCTTCTGGATTTTATATGAATGCTATCAGTTAATAGCGGACATTTGGGATTAGCTTCTTTCACTCACCATGTTTTCAAGGTTGATCAAACTTGTAGTACTACATTGTTAGAAACAAGGAATAGAAGGAGCATATTTAACCTGAGAAGGCATCTGCTAGTGCTTCAGTTAACATCATACTCCCAAGGACCCTCCAGAGGAGTCATAGTATCCCCTGACCTTATTGAGAGACCAACCACAATGTGGAGAGTGCAGTGGGACAAAAGCTTCAGATGGACCTTTGGCTTCACCTGCTGACCACATCCAGTGACATTCAGAAATATCACTGGCTAGCACCAGCTCTGTGCTTGCTGGTCTTCGTCTACCAGGGGGCACTCCCTCAGGAAGGGACACTGTGTCTTCCATGTGGAATTATTCTCCAAAGTCAATGGTTACCAGAGCAAACTGTCCCTCAGTGTCTCTTCGGACATAAACTAGTAGCATGCCTGTTTATATTCAGTGTTTATATTCAGCTTCCCAGGAATAGCTCTGGACTATATTCCACAGACATGGACTGCTCGGACCATGAGGTCCACCTCCATGCCCACCCAGTGAGCATCTTCTGCCATTGCCATCAATGAAGTCCTGCTCACAGTGGGGAGAATTTTGGCTTTTGACAAGAGCTAGACATGAAGGTTGCTCCAATAGGAATAAGTAAATAAACTTGGCTGTGTTCATAATCACACTCAATTTCTTGTTGCCAGTGAGAGAAGTTAAATATTCTGCTTTTCAATCAAGGAATGAAGAGGTTAGGGCTGGGACGTTTCATAAGAGGCCTGAGTTTTGAAGTGAGGGCTTCTTAAAGGGGCAAATGAGTGAACAGAATGTGGAATGTCTATTCCTTGTCAGCAAAGGATGTGTTATGGGTCCCTCTGGCTCTAGATGGCTATTCACCAGAAGATATTCATCAGTGAATCTTGCCTGTAGCCATTATTAGTGTAGTGATTAGGTGATTTTCAATTTCTCTCATTCCAAATTGAATTTGTTGAAGTAATTTTATTTTCAAAAAAGTAAAAGGAAATGGCTTAACTTTTATGTCTGGCACTAGTCTGACTAAATACCCTGAAAACTCTTTACAAATGCTGGTTAAAATATTACAAACATCCTGTTGTATGCTTAGCCATGATCCCAAGACAGGAAATTCCCAGATATCAAAAACAAAGAGAAAACAAAAAACCAAAGAGATAAGGACCAGAGCCAATCCTGCAGCAGCCTTATGATGGGTACTTTTTGGTCTCAGTAACTAAGGGATTTGGGTTTTAATAACCTCACAGAGTAATGAAATGAGGTCTTGATCCTGCTTATGGTGAGAAATAGACCTCAGACTTCTGTATAAGAAAAACTTGGTTCCTAGAATAAGGCTCCACATTCTGTATGAGAGGAGGCTAGAAAAGGTCAGCCCAAAAGCACAGTGATAAGAAAAAGAAAGTTTATTTGTCCTAGTGGGAAAAATAAATGTCTCAGTGGGGAAAAAACTGTCTTGTGGTCTTATGCTTACACCGTTTTAGATATCAAATTTAAGCTTTCTCCAGCATCCCTTAACATTACTAATATACATAAAATAATGGTCTCAGTCTGGTGATCTCTCTAGTGCATCTGAGAAATGCAAAAGAAAAATCAGTTTGGAGAGACATACCTTCAATCCAGACTGCATAAGTTTCCTACAAATTAAATCCTCTAAACATGAGCTCACAATGAAAAATTACAAAATATATGAGGTAACTATTTAGAATCATGAGATCAGCAGACACAATGAACAGTAGGTTTAGATGCTTGAGAATATCAGATAATGGAAACACAGAACATGAATGACATAGTAAGAATGAAATGACTAAAAAACATAAATAATGAAAAGAAGGAAAAACACAGCACTGTATAAAAAGAACCAAATAGCACCTATGAACAGCCCCAAAATATATGAAGCAAAAACTGACAGAATTGAAGGGCATATAGGCAGCTCAATAACAGTTGGAGACTTCATTGCCACATTGTCAGTAATGGATAGACAGAAGATCAACAAGGAAATAGAAGGTTTGAACAATACTATAAATCAACTAGACCTAGTAGACATCTATAGAATACTCTACCCATAACAGTAGAATAGACAGTCTTCTCAAATGCACAAGGAATCTTCCCCAGATTAGACCATATGAAGCCATAAAGCAAGCCTTAATAAATTTAAAAGGATTGAAATAATGCAAACTCCAACCATATTAGAATGAAATTAGAAAATAATTTCATTTCTTTTGGAGAACAAAATTATGTTCTCCAGCCATAATAGAATGAAATTAGAAAATAATTACAGAAGGACATTTGTGAAATTCAAAAATATGTGAAAATTAAAAAACACAGTCCTAAACCAATAGGTGAAAGAAGAAATTGCAAGATAAATTAGAAAATATCCTGAAATAAATGAAAATAAAACACAGCATAGCAAAATGTAGGAGAGGTAGCTAAAGTTCAAAGGAATTATGTCTATATGAAATGTAAATGTAAATGCCTGTTAAAATGGAAGAAAGATACCAAATTGATAACCCAGCTTTCCACTTTGAGAAACTAGAAAAAGAGTAAATTAGACCCAAAGCAAACAGAAGGAAGAAATAATTAAGATAAAACAGAAATTAATTAAATAGAAAATAGGAAACAATAGAGAAAAACAATGAAACCAAAAGCTGACTCTTTGAAACAATCAACAATATTCACAAACATTAGCTAGACTAACCAAGGAAAAGAAGATTCAGTTATTAAAACCAAGAATGAAAGAGTGGAAATGACTACCAACTTTACAGAAATACAATGGATTATAAAGGAATACTATGAACAATGGTGTGCCAACAAATTAGATAACTTAGAGGAAATGGACAAATCCTTAGGAAGACCAAAACTGACTGAAGAAGAAATTAAAAAATCTGAATAAAATATAGGAAGCAAAGAAGTTGAATGAGTAATTTAAAAATATATCCATAAAGAAATTCCAGTCCCAGATGGCATCAATGGTGAATTTAACCAAATATTTAAAGAATAATTAGTACTAACCTTTCACAGATTCATCTGAAATACAGAAAAGTAGAGCACACTTCCCAACTCATTCTGTGAGGCCAATATGATCCTGATACCAAAACTAGACAAATATATCACAAAGAAAATCTACAGACTGATATCCCTTATAAATACAGATTGTGGGTAAAATTTTAGTATTTTCAGAATATCTCGCCTGGCTTTGGTACATTTGCATATCCTCAGGGGTGGAGAGAAGCTCATCTCCACGCAATGGGTAATTACCTGGGCAACCAAGGGCGTGTCTGAACCTGAGAGTTTAAAGGGAGGGGCTGGCTTGCTTGTTGGTTTGCTTCCTTTTGGAGTGGAGCAGGGGAGAGAGAGAGACGGCCCTTGGACTGCAGTTTGTAAGCAATAAACATGTTTTAAACTTTATTTCTCCCTTTGACTGATTTCAGTTTTTAGAGGTATTTTGCCCCAGTATTTCCTCTCCCTGGATTTAAACAGATGTAAAAATTCTGCCAATAAAGTACTACTAGCAAACTGAATCCAACAGTACATACAACAGATATACACCATGACCAAGCAGGAATTATCACAGGAATGCAAGGTCAGTTCACCATAGGAAAATCAACCAATGTAACACATCATATTAATAAAATAAAGGAAAAAAAAAAGCCAACAAAAATATGAAAAAATGCACAATGTCATTAGTCATCAGTAAAATGTAAAATCACAATGAGATACCAATTCACACCCATAGGACAGCTAAAATCAAAAGTCAGATAATAACAAGTGTTCTCAAGGCTGTGGACAAATGGAAATTCTCATACACTGTTGGTGGGAATGCAAAATGGTGTACTTTTTTAGAAAACAGTTTGGCAGTTTCTTAAATTGTTAAATATCGACTTACCATATGACCCAGCAATTTCACTCCTAGATATATGCCCAAGAGAGAGAAAACATAAATCCACACAAAAATTTATATGCTAATTTCAATAGCATTGTTCATAATAGCCATAAGGTGAAGCAACCTATGTGTCCATCAACTGATAAATGAATAAACAAAATGTGATATATCCATGCAAGGAAATATTACTTAGCAGTAAAAATAAATGAAATGTTGATACATGCAACAATATGGATGATCCTTGGAAACATGCTCAGTGAAGAAGCCAGGCAGAAAGAGCACATACTGAATGATTTCATATGTACAAAAATTCCAGAATAGGCGAAAAGTAAACTGATAGTTTTCTGTGACTGGGGTAGGAGGCAGAATAAGGAGTAACTGCTTTGGGATGATGAAAATATTGTAACTTCATATTATGGTGATAGTTGCACAGTTTTGTAAATATACTAAAATACATTGAATTGTATACTTTAAATGGGTTAATTTTATGGTTTAATCTATTTAAATCTAACAAAACATATACTAAATCCGTGAGCTGAAAACAATAAAGCAGTGAGGGAAGAAATCAATATGATGTGAATAAATGCAGAATCATATCGTGTTCATGGACTGGATTTTGCCAAAGAGTTCTGAGATATTGAATGAAAAACTCAATCCATTAAAAGAAAAGATAAACTAGACTCCATAAAAATTTAAAACCTTTGTTCTATGACAGACACTTGTAAGAGAATAAATTACAAGCTGGGAAAAGCCCAAACTATACAAAGAACTCCCAAAACTCAGCAGTAAGAAAACAATTGAATAAAAATATAGACAAAATATTTGAACTGACACTTCTTAAAGAGGATATATGGTTGGCAAACAGCACAAGCTCAATATTATTAGCCACTAGGGAGATGCTACTTAAAACTATAATGAGAGACTTCTGTATATCTATTAGAATGATTAAAACAAATACTGCAAATAATAAAATTAGCAATACCAAGTGCTGGCACAAATATGAAGCAACTCTCAACATTGCTGGTGGGAATGCAATAGTATAGCACTTTAGAAAACACTGACAGTTTCTTATAAAGTTAAAATAAAACATCATATGACACACCAAGCCCATTCCCAGATATTTAGCCTAGATAAATGAAGAACACTTACCATTTATACAAAAATCTGTACAAAAATTTTTATACCAGCTGTATTCACAATCACTAAAAACTTTTAGTATTGCTAGCTGTATTATGAATAAAGCTGCTGCCACTTAAGAGACCAGTAGTTGCCCAGGTAAGGGTGGGGGGAAGTGTGACCAGAAGAGAGTTCTGATAGAACTGTTTCATATCCTGTTGTGATAGAACTGTTTTGTATCCTGATTATGGTGGTAGTTACATGAATCCATATATGTGTTAAAACCCATGGAAATGTACACCAAAAGGAAAAGAAAAGGAAGTCACTTTACTATATATTCATTTTAAAAAGAACAGAAAAAAGAGAGAAAGTGAAGAAATACATAACTCCTAGGGTACAATGGTACACTCTGCAACAGCCTAAGAAAGCACCTGTTTAAAGTTTACCATCCAACAAATGTTTAAGTTGTGCTTTTGCTTTTGTTTTAAACAAATATTTTTATCAATAAGAAAAGAGAATGCAATTAGAAACTCTAAAATAAAGAAAAAGCTATACATGAAATGACTAAGCTACATATAAAAAAATCTATATATGACATAATGGGGGTTTCTCTTTGATAATGGCATTTGCAACATTCTCCTTTGAGAGGTCCAGGTTTGAAGACAATTACTATTCTTCCTTGTGGATACAGGCCCACTAAAGGACTCCTAAGTAAATAATATAGCTATCAACCAATAGTATTTATGGATCTTCAAATTTAGAAATCAGTCTAAATAAAGTGTGAAAGGCTTAAATTATGCCTATGTCATACACCTTAACAATGTAAAAATAATGGAATGTCAACAGAAGCTGGCAACTGAAGGGGTGAAGAGGTGGGGAGAAAGGGGGGCATTAATTTCCTCATAGTACAGAGTCAAGGGTCAAGATACTGCCTGAATAGGTGAATCAAGAAAAAATATATTGAGGTGTACTATTTAGAGTTTTAAAAGTCGTAGATAGAAACACCAAATAAAGAACAAACAACAAATTGAAAATAGAAAGGAAGCAGAAGAAAGGTTAGAAAGTAAGTGAAATTTATTATTTCACATAATGGACAATCAATAAATATGCTTAAAGTTATAAGTCACTCAGCATTGATAAATCAAGAAATAGAGGCAAAACATATTATTTAGAATGTGGAATAACAACTAAAACCAAAAAAGTTCCAAAGTGCTTTTCTTTGAAATATGCTACCGAGGTCAGAGTGGGAAAGAAAGTGTTTTTCCTTTCATTCCATATTTATTTAGGTTTTTTAATTTCTTCTGTACTCTTTAGATTTTTTATTTCTTGGGGCAATGTTGCTATAATTATTTTAAAAAATGAAATAAATATTAAATAAAGGGATGGAAAATATTCTCGGCAAATAGAAGCAAAATAAAACTGAAGGCAATGCAGAATTCAAGGGGGAAGCAATTAGCAGCATGAAAGAAAAAAGTGTAGAAAATTCTACACAAAATTAACAGTAGGTGGTAGGGTTATAGGGTTCTTTTTCCTTCTCTTATCTGTATTTTTAAATATTTATGCAATAGTCGCTGATTACCTATTTAAAATGAAAAAGAAATAAGGGGAAGTGAGAAGAGCATTCTGTACTCTCACCGAGAGCCCTAATGAACATCAAGCAGGGGTAGATCTCCCTTCCACTCGAGGCCACCACTGGCCCTGAGACTGCATCACTCTGCAGCTCTGACCCTAACTGGGAAGCAACCCCTCTGTGACATAGCTCACCACACTGTCCCTTCACCTCCTAATTCACCCCTCCAGTTTCCTTTCTTATTTAACATAAAGCATTAAAGCTGTAAACATTCACAAAGCTCATGATTTATTTCTTTCTTTGTAAGTTGACTTGTTCCAAAGTGTTTTTAAGTGTATTTACACCTCCCACCCTTTCTCACACACACACACACACACACACACACACACAGAAGCCATAGCAGGAAAAATAATGAAATCAGAGCAAGGGAAAATTTAGTATAGAGAATATGGTTACAACCCAGTGCATGCAATGAGTCCTACACACCAAACTGAGATGGGCCAAATATTAACTGAGCTTTCCACTGCCCCATCTTCCTCATTCCCCACAAAAAAAGGAAACCTTCTCTGTTAGAAGATTCACAGGATCTAAGCATTAGGAAACAAACAAACATATCAGGGTGTCGCCGATGCTGTTTAAGAGAACCTTAGTTTTATGTGACAGGCAAACTACAAGCGGTTTTCCCTTGGGTGCTCTGGGTTCAGGATCATTTAAGAAGCATTGCATGTCCTTCAGTGTGAGCACCCTCTGCCCCTGCCCCTTTGACCTGAAAGTCCCATTCCCTCAGGACTCTCCTTTCACAGTGTGTTCCTGGTGGGAAGTGTTAACTAAAGTTTCACAACTGTACTGCCTGAAGAATGTTCCACTACCCCATCTTCCCAATCTGACAGAGCTAATCACGAAATTGGCACCCAAGTAGTATCCCGAGGATGATTCCTACATGAACAAATAGGATTTTTAAAAGATCAGTGCACATAAGGGAAATAAGAACAAATGTCAGAATAGTACCAAATTGATACTCCGGGCCCCAAAGAGTCACTTAATTACAAAAATCTGCAAGAATTTTTAGAGCAGTACTATATTTGGTAGACTTTAGAGAGAAATTTGTAAAGGGTTTATACTTATAAAAAAAAAAAAGATCATGTAGATGCACCAGATATTTAAATGTTCAATCTATTCTTGTTTGAAATATCAAATACTTTTATGTCAATTTTGAAAGTGAGGAAGTTTAGTCAAGACAATAGGGACAAGGCAATTGATTCCTAGAACGTTTGCTCAAGAAATTATTTAAATACATCAGAAAGACTTCAAAACACCAAAGAGTAATATATGTTTTCTGAAAAGCCCAGGTGACATATGACAAAAAGAGCCTTTTCTGACAGTCCAGTACAACTGCAATTTCAGATCTAAAGGTTATGTCATCAAATCATCAAAGACGATTTATCAACCGCCCCCAGGCGCAGGGCATGCAGCAGCGTAGCGTCAACCCGCAACAGAGGCGGTCACGCTCATCAACACTCATGTGAGCAGCCTAATCTCTGCTTGTGGGAGAGAAACAATAGAATGGCAACAGCCTTGACAGAAGTCGCTTAGCAAAAAGGAAAAAAGGTCAATTCTTAGCAAAAAAAAAAAAAATCAATTAAAGAAATAGAGTTGCATTTAGAGAAATTTATCCATGTGCTCACCCCAACCCCTGAAAAAATCATTCCTCTGAATTCTATCCATTCATGGTGTTTAGGGTACACATCTGTGATTCTCAGATTTTTTTTCTTTGAGAGTTGAGACTGATACCCTGTCATAGCTTGTCTGACTGCAGCTGTAACAATGTTGAAATACTCAAAGACATAAATGGTAAATATTTATCACTTAATTAATGTTAATATTTTAGGATGTTTATGACAATTCTCAAGATAATTGACAACACACTAAGGGTATAGCAAAACCGGGATTTGTATTTCATGATGTAGAGTACTGGTGAGGATTAAGATCAGGTTGAAATTAACCCAGACCCTGAACAAAGCTCACTATCATGTAGTTAATTCAACAGAAAGTGCTGTCTATCAAGACTTTGGGCTGCAGTATGGTAGAATATGGCAGCCAACAGGCAATGACACCCAGTTTTAGGATATTAGGATATGCACTGCAGCAGACTATTTTTCTTAAGAATGGCCACAGTATCTATCTCTCATGCCACATGCTCTTCCACAATATTGGAAGCTCTTCCTTCAAGAGGTGGAGGCTAATTGTTCTTCCCTGAATCTGTCCTGTCCCAGTGACCCACTTGTTAGCAAGGGAATGCATGCAATGATCCTGCTGAGCTCTGTGGCAAAATCAGAAAAGCCTTGGATCGTCTACCTGGTTCTCATGTGACATTCATTCTGAGAAGCCATCTGCCATGTGAGAAATGCAGTTCTTCTGAGACCACTATGTTGAAATGAAGAGCCCACAGATAGGTCCACCTAAGCAAGTCTGTCCCTGTGCCCAGTTTTTATCCATTCTGATTCTGTACCCCGTGGTAGTGTATGGGAGTTTTTCTGCATCACCACATAATGACTGACACCAGGCAGATGCGGTCTCAGTCCTACAAGACTTCCCCAACCCTCAACTTCAGATGCCAATCACAAGTCCAGGTTGTCACCTGGGTTTCTGACCTTCTGACTGATAGGCTATAGACAGGAGGTTCCAACAACCCCAGCTTTGGGTTCAATTAATTTGTTACAACAGCTTGCAAAACTCAGAAAAACATTTACTTACTAGATTACTGGCTTATTGTAAAAGGATATCTTTCAGGAAGATCCAATTGGAAAAGATATATAGGGCACAGAACTTGTCACTCTCCACATGTTCATCAACCCAGAAGCTCTCCAAAACTCATCCTTTGGGGTTTTTATGGAAGCTTTATTACCCAGGCAAGATTGATTAAATCATTGGCCATTGGTGACTGATTCAACCTCTAGTCCCTCTCCCTTCCCCACATGAGGGGGAAGGAGTTGGACTGAAAGTTACAACCTTCTAACCACATGGCTGGGTCCCCAGACAACCAGTAGCATCCTTAGGTTACCTACATGCTTTCCAAAGTCACTCTAATTAGCATAATAAGAACACTTTTTATTCTTAACACTTAGGAAATTCCAGTGGTTTTAGGAGTTCTGTGCCAGAAACAGGGACAAAGACCAAATATATATTTCTGATTATAAATCACAACATCACCTCCATCCCACCAAGATGTCAAATATATGAGCTGTCTTAGACTGTCCAGAATATCAACCCCCCAGCTGAGAATCAAAGCGACCTCAGTCTGTGCCACAAGGAACAGAACGATTTAGCGAACCTTAGCTGAATATCAAATCCACCAAAAAAGATACGATAAAAATGGCTCTTGTCTTAAGCCACTAATTTTATAGTGGTTCTTTATGTAGCAGTAGATAACCAGAACATGCAGGTAAATGTTACCAACAGCATCAGGAAAACCATGTGGACCCATCTACAACAATGGTTATATACTCTTCCATGGGAATCAGCATGGTCTGTGCTCAGGCCATGCTGGGATGATTCACTGTGCATGGAAGTGTTTATTTAAATGCCAAGTGACCCAAGTGCATTTAGGTACTTGTTTTCACATCATTAACCATTTGACAGGAATGCTGGAGTACAGAGGATACTAACAGATTAAAAGCTTCTACCCAAAAAGGAAGAAGCAGAAATTAAAATAAGATATTTCTGAAATTGTCATGTGAGTTGGTGAGTAAATCAATCTTGTTCTACATGAAACTCCAAATATCTTGACGGATTAAATAAAGAAAGCTGAAGACAGTTGTCAGCTCTGTGTTCTCTGAATGCTGATTTGTAACTTAGAATTTATTCAAAAATTTCTGGGCATGAGTCCTAATAATACTAATCTATTCTGTGAGCCCCATGGGCCAGGGTCACAAGCTAAGGACGGAAAGAAGGAAAAAGAAAGCATTCTGCCTTCTCTGGGAGCAGGGCCAGCCCTAGAAGAAATTGTAACAAAGTGTAACTTGGACTTCAGCCCTCTGGCACCTTGGAATCCCTTCTCCAGGTTACTGCATATAGACTTCAATAGAAAGTTTTCCTATTATCTTATGAATATGTCAATTTCTAAATAAAGTTTCTTCACTATCTCATTAATGCATTTGCACTTTTTGTATAGAAAATTGTGCACATAAACAGAAGTGGGGCAAAGTCATTACATCAGAGCAAGTGCCAAGGTTTTGGTATTTTTTACCAGGAAAGTAGGTTGTAACATCTACTCCCTTGGCTGGGGAAATAAACATTAAAAAAATTAGAACCACTCTTTACATTCTCTGTGTTTCATGTTCTCACCACTTGTGTTTCAGCTGCACTTTTCACTCTGTTTCCTCCAACATCTTTTCATCAGTCTAAACAGAACTGCCTTCTTTTTATTAAAATTACAGATCATTCTCTAATAAATGTACTTACTTGTTTATGGACTTATTGTCTATTTTCACAGCTCTCCTCTCTCTTCCACCCTCCAAATGTAAGCTCCAAGAAGGAAGGGACTTTGTTCTGTTTATTACTATATTCAGAGCAGCTAGACCACTGTCTGGATTATAGTACGTGCTCAACAAAAATTTTTTGAATGCATGAGGAGAGGACCAAATGAATGAATAAATTAAAATTAATTTGACTGCTTCGAAATTTTGAGTAACTGTATGGCAGAGACAGGTACGAAGATATATGAGGGTTTTTAACGATATTACTGAACATCTCATAATGTTACAACATAAATTTGAAGTGTTTTCTACCATACAGTTGTGATTTTAAACTAGCTGAAGAAGTCATTCATCAACTCCCTCCAGCTTGTGCATTTACTAATTAAGAATTACAGGCAATTCTTAGACACAGAAAGTAATTCAACTTTGATATAAACATATCTTGCCACTTCTTTTTCAAACCTCTGGATCGGTTTCATTTAACAGTGTACTGAGAACACAAGTCAAGCTCTCAGGAATGAAAATAGGCAACTAACATCTATGTGAACCAGGACTTTTTCTCAATACTATGTGGCCTAAAAAACAGCAGACATAAATGGAACAGTGAGACTGATCTAAGACTATAAATATCCTAAAAAGCTGATTTCAAACACTGTGTTAAAAAGCCTCATTTTTCTTACTATCTGGTTGACAATGAGTAAATATTAAACATTTGAATTTATAAAATCAACTCATTCCAATCAAACAAACTTTATGTGTTTTATAAGTTAGGGTTCTTTTATCGTTCCAGAGAAACAGAGAATTTGACTGCTAAAAGAAAGTAAAATGTGAAAATAGTGGCCCTACCCCACAGAGTGTTCATTCTCTTGGACTGCAGCCATCCCCTACTCTAGGACTTTCTGGGGGACATTTGGAAGTGGTCCCTTGCCTGCTGAAACCCCCATGGCACATCATTGAAGTCCCGCTTTGTACACAGGCCCAGTTCCAGCCCTTTGCCAACCCACAGAGGTTACCGAAGGATGAAGGATGCAAGCATGAGGTCAGGGGGAGCCGGGTTTACTCCATCTCTGCCGCTTCGCAATTGCAAAGAAGCAACTTAATTTCTCAGGTATCAGTTTCTTCACCAGGCAGAATAATCATGTAATAACAATATCATTATAATACTAATAATCAAAATAATCCATAGGATTGTTGTGAGGATTTAACAGATAATGTGGGCAAAACATTTGGAATAGAAACAGAATGATATTATTATGGTTACTGTGTCAATTTTTATTATTATTATTATTATTATTATTATGTTCTAGCTCTTAGGTTCAGTCCATGTACAAAAAGCACCTTGCTTTATGTCTGTTTGACAAATGTGTTCGGAGAAGTCCAAGAAAATAATAATCAATTGTAACTAAAGAGAAGAACATAAAGGATTATATCATGGATTGCAGTATTATTGAGTTCTGTCATTTGTGTTTGATTAGCACATTATTCCTGAAGGATGATATCCAGCCTCTGTGGTGCAAGAGGAAAGCAGGTACCAATGTTTCCACATTATCATCGGTGCACTTTGATCTCCACTACCGTTCCTCACTGTTTACATGTGGACCGTCTAAAGCTATAAAGCAAAAACACCCAAATGCTCCTAACTTAACGCATCGGTATGCATCCATATCCTGAGATGGGAAGGAGCTTGAGAAATCAGCGTCCTAGCCCTGCCTCCTGGGAATGACTTTGGAAAGGAATTTTCAGGCTTCCTTGGGAAGAGACAGTCCTGAGAGGATTCCCTGAATTGGAGGTAGGATGGCTGAACCAGATGGTACCCCAGAAGGCTCACCAAGAGATGACACCCTGATCCAGCCTCAAGAAACTAGGGGTAGGTGCTCCCCTGCAAGAGCCAGGCCCACTCCTTCCCACCACCTACCACTGAGCCGGAGCAGACCCGGCTGCGGCACAATTAGATGCACCCTCCCCCACCCCGCACTAGAGCTCCCGTACCAGAGCCCCTCCGTCCTAAGGCTGTGGGGAGCTGGGCTGGGACTCTGGAGAAAACCAAGGCCACTCCATTTAGAAGAAGCTCCAGCCTCCTTCTCAGACCACTGCTGCCTCGCAGCACCCTCCTGACTCCCCGCACTGAGTGGCAACAAGTCCTGGGTCTGGCACATTCATTCATATCCCAGCCATCACCTATTGAGTACCTAGTACATTCATGCGCTATGCTAGGTACCGAGCACTGGGAAATTGGATAAAGCCCAGCACCTGAGTGAATCTGCTCAGTGTAGGGAGGAGCACAGAGGACAGAATAAGGGAAGCGCAGGGACCGTGGAGGTTACCAACCCAGCTGCAGCACTGCCCAGGCCGACAGCTGGGGAAACAGACCCTGGTGGAGTCAGCAGGCAGATTTATGGAGGAGGGCTGGGGGCTGCCACCTGCGGAAGGGAGAGGACAGAAGCAGGTTGGCAGAGGGAGAAACTGAATCATGACGCAATGACACAGGCACCGATGACAGCCTCAACCAACACCGTGGGGACTTGGGAAGCTAAAATATTCCAGTGGAGCTTTCTCGATGTCCAGACCTTTATACTCCCGCATCAGTCAGCCATTGAATGGAGCCGCACTGGAAGGGCACAACTTTGGACACACCAGGTCCCAAGCATCTGTGTATACAGCCCCCTGTACTCCGGACCATCTCTCGAAACTACTGCTCAGCAGAGTACGCTTGAGGTCCCCAGTTCCAGTGTCCCAGTCTCAGAGATTATCTGCGTCGTTAGTTCATGGTGTTGAGGATACGAGCTGGATGACTACCCGGGGTGGGGCTGCCACTCGGGCCAAGCCATCAGAGGAGCTGCATGCCCCTGTGGGGCCCCAGCTCTACCCCGTGCTCAGCCTGCCACCACCTTAGAGGTGGAGCTTCCCTAGAGACATTCCTGAACTAGCCAGGATGCTTTCAGGTGGCAAGGATAGAACTTTTACTCAAACTCAGTCAAGAAAAAAGTAAAGTAAGGATTTTATAACTGCAAAGTCTGGGGATAGGTACAGCTTCTGGAGAAGCTGGATTCAGGGCTTTGTTTTCCATCCGTGTCTCAACTCTGCTTTCTCCTGGGTTATTTGCATTCTTCAGCATGCTCTTTCTTTGCAGTGTCACTTGGAACTCTAGACTTCATTCTGCCATCTTAACAATACCCATTAATAAATACAGAGTGTCTGGTATTCCCTGTCTCTTATAAAATCCTGCATTTGCACCTCATTGACTTGGCTACCATCACATACTTGATCCTCAACTAGTGGCTGTGGCCAGAAGGGCAGAATACACTGATTGTCTAGGGCAGAAGGAGAGTATTACTCTCCTCTAGCCACATGACCCTGCAGTGGGGGAAGAAATGGATCCCCAAAGGGAAGCCAAGATCCAGCTTCAGGAGAGGAACTGGACCCTGGACTGACAGAAACATCCCACTGTAGTATGTCTGTGTCCCTCACTGCCAGAGTGGTCATCTGTCCGCCCGCACTGAAGAAATGCCCAAGATAGAAACAGGCACGACCTGTCTGTTAATGGCCATGGGTTCCATCCTGGCTGGAACTCTCAAGTACCTGTGGAATGGAATACGGCAGTGGGACAGCAGAGGGGGCCAGAAAGAGGGAGAAAACTAAATACAGTGAAAACCTGTGCTGGTCATTAATTTCCATTTCCCCTGCAATCAATCCTCTCTGGCAGGGAGGGAAGCCAGTTGCCTGAGATCTCACAGGCTCACAGATGTGGGGCTGGCTGCAAGGGGACCATAGAGACTTTCAGCCCAACCTTCCACCCAGCACAAGGGAGCCCTCAGCAGGCTCCCTGACTGGGAACTTGAACACCTGCAGTGGCAGAGGGCTCACCACCACCCAGGGTGACCTCTTCCAGAGGCAGGCAGCCAATCTTGAGCCAAAATAAACTGCCCAGAAACTTTCATCCACTGATCTTGGTTCTGCCCTCAGCATGATCTGCACTCCCTAGGCTTACGCTGGTGTTCCCCACCCCACTGTTGAAGCAGGTGCTGCTAGGACAGAAATGAACTGTGGCAGCCAAGCAGGTACTGGTGAATATCATCAGGCTTTATGACCGTGGCCGTGGGCCTTTCAGAAAGATGTATCACAGACTAGGACCCAAAAGAGACTTTTGGCTTTTCTCCACCTTCTATTCACTGCTGACAGTTTAGATCTTGATTGGCCCCTTGGATTCTCATTCTACTTTGACTTTCCAGCTGGACATTGGCTACTGTTGGCTCTGTTCTGGCATCACTGGACCAGGTCCTGCCTTGTTCTGCAGCTGTGGAGGCTCCTAACCAGTCTGCTCCAGAGCTCTAATGAGATCAGACTTCTCTGCAGCCTGACTACAAGGCTCCCTCTGGCCCATGATGCCTTTGCATGAATCCAAAGCCTCCCATTCTGGACAGGCACAACCATGCCAAGCTATGTGGCTTAGTGAGTGTGACTTTGTCTTCCCAGTCACTTTACCCTTGGGCAGTGAACAACCTGCACAACTGTGAGTGGCAGCCCCACCAGCCTCTCCTTCATGGGTATTGACCACACAGGGACCCACTTTCCACAGGCTTTCTCCACAGGACCTGCCAGAACTGAGCTGACCTCCCACTGCCATCTTTAGTCCAATTCACTGTCTGAGTCGCCCCAGGCTCTGGGGTCCTGAGAGCTAGAATCACATCATAATACAGTGCTGAACAAACACTTACCAAATGAAAGGATGAGTGACAAGAAGGAAAATAAAAGAAACCCACTCTCTCCACTCTGGATGGCAGAAACTAGAACCAGTGAGGGTTTGCTTGATTGGATTCAGCCCTGCCTCCTCAGCAGGCATTCCTTAACTCATTGTTCAGTCAAAACCCATGATTTACAGACTTCCTGTCCAGCACTCTCTGCTTCCGCCCTGCTTAGCTTATTAAATCAGTCAGTGCTGTTACCACAGCTCAGGCAGGAGGGTTCTGTGTGACAGCTTTTCCCTTTATCCGGCTGACCCAGAGGCACCCTTGGCCTTGACCCCTGCAGGCACAGCCAGCCCCAAGCCTCTGCCAGAGCTCCTCCAGGAAGAAGGGATGGCCATATGGCCAGGAATCCACTAGCCCAGGGAAGGGCACAGAGAGGGAAGCAGGCATCCCAGCCCTGTGACATGAGTCAGACATACTTCAATGCCCACATTGCTGACAGGCCCTCCTTATGCCCTGTCCCACCTCCTCTGCTCCCCTAGAAGCTGACTGTCCCTACTGCCTGAGGGGTGTGCCTGGCCTGGCGGGCAGTGCAAGGCCTGCTTTCCTATAAGTAGTGTTCGCTGTGCACAGAATTACCCTGCCGAGGGGCTAGCAGAATGGATGGTGGAGACTGACAGGTCTGGAGACCCCAGAGCAATTTCAGCTGGTTTTGATTCATGGCTTGTCAGAGCACTAACCAAATAGTCCATTTTCATTTTCTCCCTCCTCTCTTTCCCATTGACTGGCGTCATAATTGAAAACTCTAGCATGAAGGACCAGGCCACCTGGCTGCAGGACCCTCAATTCTGCCTGCTCAGAGTGTATTGTTTCTGAAAGAGGGGGACAGAGAGGAAAATCAACAAACGGAGATGTGGGGATCAGATTCATATGGGCCACCCTCTGCTGACTCTCCATTATCTCAGCTTGAACAGCCTAGGCCTCTCCCACCCTCCACCCTCTGCCTTTTGACCTTGCTGCTTGTTTGCTCAACTATAAAAAGGATGCAGAGCCAGAAAGGTGGGCTGTACTTGAAATCACTCTTTCACTCCCTGTTTGAAGGCCTGCCAAGACACAAGCTGGCAAGAGGAGAGTTTTACAATAAGGTGTCAGTCAAACTTGGGGAATTTCTAAAATTTCCTTTTCTTATATAAATATCTCTGAAAGGCTAGCCCAAATAATAACAACACCTAGCATGTATTGAGTCCTTACAGCTTGCCAGATGTTCTAAGAATTTACGTAAATTAGCTAATTTCCTCTTGGCAAGAACTCTGTGTACTAGATACTATTGTCATCCCTATCCCACAGAGGGAGAAACCGGGATCAAGGGATACTAAGAAAATTGCTAGAGTTCAAATGGTAAAGAACTATTAAAGAATGGGATTTCAACCCAGCCAGTCATCTTAACTTGCTTGTCAAGCTGCCCTGAGCTCAAAGATTGACACCTAAAGGAAACAGATAGCTAGCTACGTGATGATAGATAGACACAGATAGATACAGATGATAGATAGATAGATGATAGACAGCTAGACAGATGATAGATAGATCATACATACATACATACATACATACATAATAGATAGCTAGATACATAAGCAGATAATTTTTTCAGTGTAGTAATATAAGAGTCTCTACCAGTTCAGTAAAGGCTGAGGATGGGACAAGAACCCCAGCTGTCCCTGTCTGTTGGAGGTTGAATGGTTCAGCTATCCCAGTTCTGGGGTCTAGTTTGAAAAGGTGAGGAAGGAAGAACAGAAAGAATTAAAAGGGCTGTGGTTCTAAAACAGCAGCAGAAGCACAGAACCCAAGAATGGACTAACAGTTACCAAAGGGAAAGGAAGTGGGGAGGATGGGTGGGAAGGGAGGGAGAAGGGCAGGAAAAAAGAAAGGGGGCATTACGATTAGCATGTATAGTGTTGGGGGGGCATGGGGAGGGCTGTGCAACACAGAGAAGACAAGTAGTGATTTTACAGCATCTTACTAGGCAGATGGACAGTGACTGTGAATGGGTATGTGGGGGAGACTTGGTGAAGGGGGGAGCCTAGTAAACATAATGTCCTTCATGTAATTGTAGATTAATGATACCAAAATAAAACTAAAAAAAAAAAAAAGTGGGGAGAGAAAAAAATTTTTGCTAATCTGGAGGCAAAATCTTGGAGGTTTTTGTTAAAATTTATCTGATTTCTAATGAAACTAAATATCTTCTCACATAGGTTTATTGGTCATTTAGGTTTCCTCTTTTGTTAAGCACCTATTCAAATCTTTTGCTCATTTAAAAAATTGAGTTAGGGCTTCCTGGATGTTGAATATATTACTAGTTGTCTGTATATTCTCAGTAGTAGTCTTTTATCAGTTATATGTTTTATAAATAATACCTCCTAGTCTGTTTTGTTTTGTTTTCTCTATTTGTCACTTCTTGAACACAAATTCATAAACTTAATTAAATCAGATGTTGTAAATCTCAAAAAAAAAGGGCTGTGGTTCTGACCCTACATGGTCAGAAATGTGGTACATTTGTAGAAGCAGGAGCTGTCCAGACCGTCTGAACTCACTGATCATTGTGCTGTGACCTCACCAGGTCAGCTGACTGACATTGACATGGAGCCCAAGCTGGGCAAGGTTGGGATGGAGAACTGAGGAGACTGGGTGGCCTCCCCGAGGACAGTGCCCTGCTGGCCACCACCAGCCAGAAAGCCACCCATCAGGAACCTCTGGGCTGGGGTAGCAACAGATGACTAGAGGGCAGAGTGGAATTCTGAGGCAGGGACCAGCCACAGGACCCATGCACATGGCTGGGGCTCAGAGGGCACGAGCTACCACCCTTGGTGCAACAACGGGTACTGCAGCAATACCTACACTTGAGCTCCTTGAGCGCTCAGGACAGGACCCAAACCTGTATTTTCATAAGCCCAAGATGATTCTGGTCACCGGGCAGGCATGGGGACTGCAGAGGTAGGAAAAGGAAGGTCTGAAAGTTCCATTATCCCATTTGCCAGTCACCAGCCACCTGCCTGGCCACGCTCCTGCCATTAATGGGGTGGGTAGCCCTGCTGGCTCCCTCCCTCTCTGTCTTCCCTGTCAGGCAGTCTGCTCACTCTCAGGGTTCGGCACTATTCATAATTAGTTTCCCCAGAACCCTGAGTCCAGCAAGGTTTACATTTGAAGCCTCCCTAGTTTTCTGCCACAGTTCTACGCCCTGACAGCCCTCTTCCCCCAGCTCTGGGCACATCATGACCTATGACTGGGCGGCACGCATCCCTCGCTGCCCCCCTGCTGCCTAGACAGTGCGGCCACACGCCGCTGGCTCACAGTCAGAAGAGGAAAGAGCGCACAGGCCTTGCCCCACATTGTACTAGTATGTTCTAGCTGTTATGGCTGTTGTAACAGATTCCCGCATATTCAGCAGTTTAAAAGAATACAAATTTAAAATCTTACTGTTCTGGATATCAGGACTGTGAAGCAGGTCATACTGAATTAAAAGCAACTTGTCAGTGGATCTGCACACCTCCTGGAGACACTAGGGGGAGAATCCATTCCTTGCCTTTTCCAGCCTGGAGAGGCTGCCCACATTCCTTGGCTTGTGACCAACCAGGGCTCTGATAGGAAGGGATGTATGGTTCTGAACCGTACATCCATTGTCTCATTTCTCACCTGACCCTCCTGCCTCCCTCTTATAGTGACCCTTGTGATTACACTGGACCCACTCAGATAATCCAAAGGAACCTCCTCATCTCAAGATCCTTAGTTTAATCACATCTGCAAAGGCCCTTTTGCCATGTAAAGTTACCCCTGCACAGGATCTGGGGGTCAGTATGCGGACATTGTTGGGGTCTGTTATGTTGTCTACCAAAGGTTAATAACGTGCACACCCACTTCTGCTCCTGGGCTGGCACAGAAAGGAAAGGCACAGACACTTGCACACCTGGATGGTAGAGGGAAGGCCGCCTTGTCCAGCACTGGAGCTCAGGCTGCTCCTGGACTGAGAGTTGAGAAAGCAGGCCAACCAATGAAGGACGGTGGTGTGCAGTGATCCGTGCATGTGTTTGCACCTGTGTGCATGCTCATGTGTGCAGATGTGTGTGCGTGTGTCAGAGAAGTGGTTATCTGAGGATCTGAAAGCAGTAAGTGCTGAAAATGGCAAGCCCCAGAGAGAACGGGAGACAGCAGCTTGGCGGTGTTCTCTTAAAATGGCATAATAAAAACGTGCATTTCAAATTCCCAAGACTCTTCCTTGCCAGGTTCATTTCCCTATGGAAGCCCAGGAATTCAGGAATTTTTCCATCCTCATTTTAGAAACGGAGGTCTGAGGAAAACAAATTGTGTTCTGTTGTCTGGGCTTGACTGCTGTCTAACTGTAGCGGGCGGCAGTCAGTCCTGCAGCCAGACATAGGGCCTCTGAATATGCATTTGTGATAAACCCTGAGGCCCTCGGAGCCTTTTGAAACAGACTCTTGGCTCCCTATGTGGAAACGCCTTTGTTTATTTGGGCACACTGGCGGGAAAGTCCCTGCAGAGGCGCCTGAGCCTGGCTGCATGTGGCTGTAAATCACCCCGGGCACAACGAAGAGACTCTGCTCAGGCCATCAGGAGCCATCAGAGGAGGGGATCCGAGGCCGCAGCACAGGAGGGGCATGGGGAGCATCTGAGAGAGAAGGCAGCTGCCCTCTGGGCTGGGGCCCTGGGAAGGGGGCCGCTATGCGGCACAACTCCAGGAGGCACCACGGACATTGAGGTGGTCCTGGAGAAGGGGCAGGAGTGGTCTCCCCGTAAAGCCCACACAACTCAGCCCCAGAGAAGACAGGGTCCTCAGGACCCCGCTCTGGAAGGGGTGCTGAAGAGATCTTTGAGTCCCTGACACACCTGCTGGCCCCCACACTTCTAGAGAGAGGAGGAAGACTCCTCCTGAGGCTGTGTAAATTTCCATAGTGTTTCAGAGAATATGAACGACCCCAGCAGAGAGCCCCCTGTGCCCCACGGGGCAGCTGGGGGACCATCTTCCTACTGTTTCAAATGAAGCGAAATTTCTCCCATTTCATTTTTGAGGATTTTTGTCTTCCTATCTGTGACTTTTTCATATGTATTCCCTCCACTTACCTCTTATTTTCCTATCAATTTTATTTCTTAAATATCCTTCCCCTTCTGTCTCACATTGTCTTCTTTTCCCTCCCTTATATTCCATGATTTCCTCTCAAATCCTAAAAATATCTCTTCTCCCAAGAGATTTCCCTTTTCTACTTCCAAACCATCCCCTAAATACATGTTTTAATAAGCTCCCAACACTGATCTCCTTACAAATCATTCTTTGCCATTTGCAATTTAACCAGTGTCTTGGTTAAAATGAAGATTCCCCAGGGCACATGATAAATAATAAAAAAAGAATAACATAATAATGTGGGTTATGATTCTGAGCAGAAGGAAATAATGTGAAGCAGTTGGACTGTATTTTGTGAATCTTATGTTCAAAATGAAAAAGCGAGGGGAGATGGTAGGCAGGAGCCTAGTTCCACAAGCCCTCACACCTTCTGGAACCTCTGAAGAATAGCAAGTGCAGAGGGGCTGATCTTGGGAAAATAAAGATCCTTTCTCACAAAGATCTGCCCATTGCGACATTCAGGAGTCATTTCTGGAGAAGGTTGATGCAACATTAACAAATATTTAGTGCAGGAACTGCAATGCACACTGGAACTGCAAAGGGCAAACACGGACAGCCCCTGCTCCCTTGGGCCTTGCAGTCCTGTACGAGGATTAAGGAGCAGCAGACTTTAATGGTGACATGGGCACGATCTAGAGTTAAAGACAGGGGATTTCAGCCCTGGCTCTTTGTGACTTTGAACAAGTTGATTAACCATTCTAGGCCTCAGTTTCCTCATCCATAAGATGGGCATAAGAGACTCTCCTGTTGTTTTGAGGATGTTATAATCTCTATAAAGACCTGAGCTCAGTGCCAGGCACTGAGCGGGCACTCACCTAATGGCAACCCCATTAGGAGAATTAATAGGCCTCATAAACTAAAACATGAAGTCCTATGGAGCCTGAGGACAAGACCAGAGACTTTTGGCAGGGGTAAAGTGAAGGGGTACAGGGCAGTCCATAGGATCCCAAATACTGTGGCTGAAACAACACCATAGAAATCCCGATGTGAAGTCTAACCCCGTGCCCTGCCCCATAGACAGTGAGGCTTCTCTGCAGCATATGGGGCACCCCAGAAAGTGAGCCTCAGTGAGCCCCTGTCTAGATAGAAGGGGCTCCTCTGACCATGTGCCACTTGTACTTGGCCAGAAAGACATTCCTTCCCAAGGTTGCTGCCCCTTATGTTTGATGTTACATTTCACAGGTGAAAAACTAAGGCCCCGAGGAGACGACTGGCCCAAGGCCTTCTGAGAAGGCTGAAGCAGCAAGAAAAGGCAGGTCTCTGCCTATTGCCTAGATGGGGGTGAACACAGCCATTGCCACAGGAGGTAGAAGCTCCCAGAGGAAACTGCTAGCACTGCTGCACAGGAGCAGGACACCTGGCCCTCTTGGAGGGCGGGGAGCTCCCAGGACAGGTGGCGCTCCCTAAGGAGCAGCGGTTTTGTCTCCCAGTCAAGGGAGGTTCAGCACAGACTGCACTCACCACTGGGAGGCAGAAGCAGCTGGGCCCTGGCTGCCCACTAGCCAGCTGCGAGCCTTGGACCGCTTGCTCCTGTTCTCCAGGTCTAAATTTACTCAGGATTGGCTGAGATTAGAATCGGTTGTCTGGGACACGTAGACCCAGAGAGCAGGGGGGTGTCTGCCTGGCTCTCCTCTCTCCTTCCTGCTGCCCCTCTCTCCCTCTCTCTTCTCTTCCGTGCATTGTCCTTGAACACCTTTAATGCACCAGCCTGTGCTCTCCAGCCCATCCCAGGTTCTATTATCCCAAACTGTCTTCCTCCTGTCACTATCACTCATTGCCTGCCTGGCCCCAAATATATTCGAATTTCCAGTCCTGACAAGATTTCCTGTAGGGCCTAGCTACTCAAAATACAGTCCACAGACGAGCAGCAGCATTCCCTGAAAGCTTGTTGGAAGAGCAGAATCCCAGGCTCCACCCGGACATGCTGAAATCAGAATCTACGTGTAACAGATTGATATGCACATTAAAGTTGGGCAAGTGTGGGCCTGTCCAGGGAATGCCCTCTGAGATCCTTTGCAGCCTGGTCCCCCCTGTCCTTTCTCGGCGACTCAGAGCACACTGTGCCCTCCCGTGCTCCATCCCCCAAAGGGAAGGCTCTGAATGCAGAGTGCTGGTGAGTTTTCACTGGACTTTCAGGAATTCCCTCATACAGATGATCTTACAAAGATGGCCAGTTCAGCGCCTACAGAAATCAGGGGCTTGAAACCCTTGTGGAAAAATGGTGAAGCTGGAAAGAAATGCCGACGTGGCAAATTTAATCCTGCTGAAACATAATCAGCTTTTGCTTCTGCAGCAATTAGCATAATATTACCGATAATGTTTTACATGGCAATTTTGCTGTAAACATTTGTGCTAATTTGCCATGACCTAATTATTTTATGACATATAATTACAAAGTATTTTTCAAGTCGAAATATTTTTGTTGTGCATTTCTATAATCTTTTTCTAGAAAAAAAAATTAAAAATCAGCACTCCTTCAACTTAAAACACACAACCCTCTCTTAGCTGTTGTTTGTGACACTTTACTTTGCTAAATGGGAGGAATTCCCTAGTGCGGGAATGCTATGTTCATGCTTGTGACTAATTTGAGTTGGGCGTCAGTGAATCTGCCTGCTCCGTTATTAATACTGTGAGACTGTCGACTGCACACTCCCAGCCTTCCACCAACACCCACTCTCTCCCAAACACACAAACACTGAATCGGGCATGAGGAGGTGGCAAATTCTAGCAATGAGAGAATGGAAGGAGGGGTTCTCTTAGTGAATGTGAAGCTTTGGCTGAGAGGAGAGCATGAACATTGTACTACCCTCCCTCAGACAGATTCTTCCTAGGGAACCCTTTGCTGCCTTTCCAGGTCCCCAGATACTGAGATGAGCAGCCCCAGCCATCCCCTGAGCTCTTGGTGGTGGGGAGCAGGGGGTGTTGGGGAGCAAGGGGGTGCTGTTCTGATCACTTGAATGACAGCTCAGCATCAACCCAGCCAATGGGCAACTGCTGTAACTCTTTCCAGAGCAGGTCTGACTAGCAGCAGGTAAGAGGTCCCTGGACCATCAATAGACAGCAATAACTCTCAATTCCAGACTCCTGGAACAGACCAAGGGAGACGGCCAGTGTGTGCAAGTTTGGCTATGCCCCTAAGGCCACCCATTGAGGCAAGTCCCCAGACAGGGTTCTGAGGTCAAGCCAGGGCGTTCTGAGCCTTACCCACCCACCCTCCCAGGAAAGGCATAAGCTCTCAGAGAACTGGACCAGAGGAGAAGACCAGAGACCAGAGAGCAGGGAGAGGGGGCTAAAAATGCCACCAAAACAGAAGGCAGCAGGATGAGGTAAGGGGGTGACCATGGCAGGCACTGCCAGGAAGAGGCATGGATGTGTATCCTCAGAGGGCAGCCCCTAGGATAAATGTCACCAGCACGGGTTCACTCCATGACCAAGCACAGTGGCTTAGAGCCTGGGCTTGAAACTGGATTCAAATCCTGGCTCCACCACTTACTCAACATGCAAAATGGGGTAAGTTCTTAAGAACTCTGCACTTCAGTTGCTTCTTCTGTAAAATGAGAATAATGACAGTATTTCCTACACCCTAGGTTTTTTGTGAGGATTAAATTAATATTCATAAAACCATTAGAACAAGCACTATATAGGTTTTTGCAAAATAAAATTAAATTCCTTATTCTTACAGCTTCTTACTAAGAATAGAATCTGCAAGGAACAGGTCCCACCAGATTTGGAGAGGTGAGCAGCAATATAGGTCAAGTTTAGTAATTATTGAACTGATGATCATTAAACATTTGTCACAATAAATATTTTTTGATTGATTGGATGGAACATTTACAGAGGACATACTCTGTGTTAGGCCTTGGCCAGGTCCTGGGGGAATACAAAAATGAATAAATAAAGCTCTAGCCTCGAAGAAACCACAGTCAGCAGAAGTAGGCATGCAAACCAATAGTTACACATAAAAATGCAAAACAGATCAGATCTTGGTACAGGCAGATCACCAGTGAAGGTCCAGATCACAGAAAATAGGATTACCACAAAAATGTACAATTTCCATGTTACTAATTCACATTTGTAACAATAGATTTTAATGTACTTTGAAGTTTTTATTAGTTTTATTAAGGTATATTTTATGATCCATAAAATTCACCAATTTTAAGTGCATGACATAATCAACTTTAACAAATGTACACAGTCACATAAGTATGATCATAATCAAAATATAGAACATTATATCACCCCTGAACATCCCTCATACCCCTTCATAGTCATGTCCCCCAGTCCCCAGACCCTGGCAACCTCTAATCTACTTTCTGTAATTATAATTTTCCTTTTTCTAAAATTGTCTATAAGTTGGAGTACACATTTTATGCTTTTTATATCTGGCTTCTTTCACACAGTACATGTTTTTGAGATTCACCCATGCTAATGTGTGTATCAATACTTTGTTCCTTCTTATTCAGACATTTAGGTTATTTCCAACTTGGGGCTATTACAGAGAAAGCTATTATAAACATTTGCATAAAAGTCTTTATATAGATACATGTTTTCATTTCTTTTGGATAAATCCCTAGCTGTGGGATTGCTAGGTTATAATGTAAGTACTTCTTTAATTTCATAAGAAACTGCCAAACTGTTTTCCACAGTGGCTGCACTATTTTGCAACCTCACCAGCAATGAATAAGAGTTCTGGTTACTCCATATCCTCACCAGCACTTGGTAGGGTATGTCTTTTCCATTTTAGCCATTTTAACAGTCGTGTATCTCATTGTGGCTTTAATTTTCAATTACTAACTTTGGCCCATTCTTTAGTCAGGTTATTTGTCTTTTATTACTCAGTGGTAAGAGTTCTTGATATGAATATTTTATCAGATATCAAATACCAGTTTCACAAATATTTTCTCCCAGTTCTGGCTCACCTATTCATTTTCTTAACATCAAATTTCAAAGAAAAAAACTTTCAATGTTGATGAAGTTCAGTTTAAATTTATGATTCCTGCTTTTTGTGCCATAATGTAACCACAGGTTACAAATACTTTCTGATTTATAGTTTTAGCTCTTACATTTAGGAATCTGGCATGTCTTGAATTAATGTTTATATATGTATGAGTTAGGGATCAAGATTCATTGTTCAATGTCATGTGGATTTCCATGACATTTGTTAAAAAGACTACCCTTCTTCACTGAATTACCTTGACACCTCTGTTGACAACCAACCACATATGTGTGAGATTCTTTCTTGACTCTCCCTTCCATTTCATTCATCTATATGTCTGCCTTTATATCACTATCCCACCATCTTGATTACTGTAGCTTTTTAGCAGATTTTGAAATCAAGTAATGTAATCTTCCAATTGCATTCTTTCAAATGTTTTGATTTTTATGGGTCCTTTGCCTTTCCATATAAAGCTTAGAATCAGTTTGACAATTTCAATAAAAAGGCCTGCTGGCATTTTGATTGGGATTGTGCTGAATCTAGGGGTCAATTTGGGGATAACTGACATCCTAACTATATTACATCTTTTGGTTCATAAATATTATTATCATAATTTCCAAGGTCTTCATAACAGAGATGGAGTATAACTTGCTTAACCATTCCCTGTTCTTTGGTTTTCTTATTGTTTTCAGGCTTTCACTCTTTCAATGATGCTATGTTGCCACTCTCTTCAGTGAGAGAAGCTGGGTACAAAACTGCATGAAGTTAAAATTACAAGTACATACATGTAAATGAATTCAAATGTATATAAACACACATACATTAAATAAGCATAGAGATAAAACAGAAGAAATCAAAACAAATTGAAAATAATGTATTAGAGGGATTTATTACAGTTGATTTGCCTTTTCCCTCTCTGCTTTCTAAATGTACTATGATGAGTATGCAACTCACATGGAAATGAGTGAGTAGCTTCCAGCTACCTCAGGTTGTAGAGGTCAGAGGGTACATGACAAAAAGGTGGCACCTGAGCATCTGGAAGTGTGTGCATTTTCTAGGTATAGGGTCAGAGAGGGGGAAATGCCATGCCAAAGGAATAAGGTGATGAAGGACACAGTGTATGAAAGACCCATATAGGACAGGGATAGGTATCAAATGGAGATGGGATAAAGCGGAGCATCCTGTACCTGGAAGAAGAGGATAGGATAGCTCCATTGAGGTGGAAGTGGAGATGGGAATGAAAATGGACTCTATGGTTCAAAGTTAGGGCATGAATCCTGTGTGGACATTGGTTCATTACCAGCCGAGTTTCGTACAGACGGGAATTAGATTCTCAAAGGAGTCAGTGTGGAGCTGAGGGATGGTGATCAAATGTTATTTTGTGTACTGGTGGTTGTTTATGTCAAAGTTTAGGGTCCACCAAGGAAGTTCTGATAAATGATGCATATTTTCAGCTGAGACCTCTAAAATGTTCTGCTTTAGGAATTAAAGGTAAATGAGAATAGGTGAGCCCTCCAAAGCATGAAACCAAGTTTTAAAACATATTTACCCATTATCAGATAGAGGTGATATTCCCTTAATGACTGGACAGAAGGAAACTGAATCTTCTGTGGAAGAAAATAACACTGAACAGAATCTCTGTAATTTCTCATTTGTAGGAAAAAACAATCTTTTTCATACATTGTACTTAAAGCATTCCATAAAATGTAACCAGGCATGACAAGAGTCAGAATGAAATTACCAAAACTGAGAGAGAGAAAAAAATGAAACAAACTTACAGATGAACATTTTGAAATGATCAGATTCAGACTGTAAAATAATTTGGTGTTAAGATGTCCAAGAAGATATACATAAAATGGAGAATTTTACAAGAATATATATAAAGGACTCAAATGGGAATTTTAAGACTGACAGATACAATGACTGAAGTTAATAATTAAATGTATGTCTTTAACAACAGATTAGACACAGCAGAAAAAAGAATTAATAAACTGGAAATAGCAAGACAATAAAAATACACAAGCTAAAACAAAGAGAAGAAAAGAATGAGAAGTACAGAAAAGAGTATGTGAGGTATATGGACAAGTTTAAAAGGTCCAACGTGTGTAATTGAGACCCCAAAGGAAAAAGGAGAGAGAAGGCCATAGAGTGTTTGAACAGAAAATAGCCAAGACTTGATTAATAGACATCAATCCACTGATTAAAGAATCTCTATAAATACCAAACAGGTTAAGTATGTATAAAAACATGCCTATGCATAAAATAGAAAAATTGCTATAAACCTAAGTCAAAAGAAAACCTGCAAAAGCAATCAGAGAAAAACAACCCAATGAAACTGGTTACTTTTCATGGAAATGATGGAAATGTGAGACTATAAAATGTAAACTTAAAGTGATGAAAAAAAAGAAGTTCCAACCCAGGATTATATACCCAACAAATATATCTTCAAAATGAAACAAAATAAAGACATTTAAGATTGGCAAAAATTGAGTAAATTTGGCAGGCCAATTATTTTACTCATAGTAAGCTTACAGTAAAGGAAATAAATACTAAAGGAAGTTCTACAAAAGAAGGAAAATGACCTCATAGAAAACAAGTAAAGTAGAAAGGGATACAGAATAAATATGTGGGTGAAGCAAAATGAATGACTCAAAAAAAAAGTCTTGAAAAGGTTTAATATGAAAGTAGAATAAAAAATGTCTTTGTGTGGAAACTGACAAGCTGAGTCTAAAACTTATGAAGAAATGCAGAGAGTCAGAAATGGCCAAGACAAAAAAATTGGAATATTTCCACTACTACGTAGCAAGGTTTTTAAAAAACTGACACATTTAAGACTGCGTGGAATAGTACTATGCAGTATACAGAAATGGATCAGTGGTACAAAATAGAGTCTAGAAACAGATTCATTCATATTTAGTCACCTGATTTATGACAAAGGTGTGGCTGTGGCTTATATGGAGGAAATAGTGGTCTTTTAAAATTAGTATTTCCAGGTAGATATCAACTGGATATCCACTTGGAGAAAAAATAATAATCTTGACCCCAATTGATAGTATTTACAAAATATCAATTCCAGACAAATTATAGACTTAAATCTGAAAGATAAAACAATAAAGCTTCTAGAGAAGATAACATAGGAGAATACATTTATGACCCTGAGGCAGGTCACTACTTCGTAAACAAGACACAAAAGCACTAACCAGAAAGGACAAGATTGATAAATTTTACTTTATTAAAATTAAATTATTTTGCTCATATAAATGCACCCTTTACAGTGTGAAAGGTAAGCCAGAGTGGGAGAAGATGTTTCCAATACTTACATACTTCTGATATGTAATTATATGTACATTTATATATTTACAAATTAATATTTTTTAAAATATAGACAACCCATCAAAAAAAAGCAATAGACTAGAACAGGATGGTCAATATCCAATTAGCTAACAAACATGGAAAGTTGCTCAGCATCAATAGTGAGTGGGAAAATGCAAATTAAAATCACAATGACCTACTACTATACACCAACCAGAATGACTAAAATGGCAAGGACTGACAAAGTGTTGACAAGTACATAGAGCAACTGGAACTCTCACAAACTACTGTTGGAAATATAAACTGATACATCCACTCTGTAGAATTGTTTGTCAGTATCTACTAAAGGTGAATATGTAGGCCCTGTAACCCAAAAACTTCACTTCTTGGAATTCAACATAAATGGATGCATACAATCGATAAGTGAATAGGAGAGGGCAAAAGAGAAGCTTTTAGAATGCTGGTAATGTCTGTCTTTATCATAGTGGTGGATAGATGAGTGTGTTCACTTTGTAAAAATTGACCAGCTGTATGTTTGTGCTTTTTCCCTGCTATACTTCTGTGGGTTATACTTCAAAAAAGTTTTACTTAGAAATAGCACCCTAAACCTTATACCTTTTAAAAACATCAAAACAAAACAAAGAATTACTGGCCTATGATATTCAGGCAGTTAGAATATAGAGAAATGGTGCTCAGCTAGAGAGATGAGATGGAAGCATCATTGTTTGGGGGCTACCTGCAGGGAAGGCAGGCTGAGAGCAGACGGTGACGTGGTGACAGAGCAGCCTACAAAGCATAAGCTGTAGAGCCATACATTCTCACTTCTCCTTTAATGGTAAGGGTCTCATTCAATGAATTCACCTGGGAAGAACCCTTCAAGGTACAGGCTGTGCAGCTGGCAAAACTTGGGCTATTGCTTTGTGGACACATGTGGGTAGTTTCCAAGATAGTTGTGCAGAGGCTTCACTGTATCTTCCATAAGAAATTGGCTGTGCCCTTCACACCTGCTCTTGTTTTCCCATATCTTGGTCTTTATTTTGCTCATTCCTTCCTTCTAGAATGCCCTCTCCCTACTCCCTGCCCATCTATAAAAACCTTCTTCCCCATTTCCCAGCCTAAGTGAAATGCTACTTCATTCCAAGGCTTCCCTCAATCTTCATCTGATTTAATCATGTCACAACACTGTAATCCTCCAGTGACTCTTTGTTGCCTTTAGAAAATGGCCAAGCTCTCCTGAACCCCCATAATGCTATTTATTCTCTTTTTTACACAATGTTACCCTCAATGACTTCTCCCTTAGCTACTCTTTGTGCACAGACTTCCCCTCCTGTAACTAACTCCATGAGGTTAGAAGCCTCTCTGTTCCCCCTCTCTGATCCACTTGGCCTTGCATGGGGCTTGGCATACAGGAGACAATATTGATCAACTACATGAACAAAAGGCAATAAAAGTTAGGTGAATCCAAATAGAAAGCTGCAGGGGACACAGTGGATTCATCCCAGATTCTTTCTAAGCAGTACACAGAACCAATATCAACATTTATTATAAGCATAACTTTGCAGAATCTTCAAGTTAGAAAGAGATGCTGAAGACAACTGCTTCTAGGCTTACCCTCCAGCTTCCTTAAGACTAGAATTCACATCTTCCCTGGCATAACCCAAGGCATGACAGAAAGAACTGTGACCAAAGAAGACAGATCTTCAGGGTGGGGAGTTTCAAGTAAATCTTTTTTCTCCCTGGTGTGGGTAGGTAGGACTTCATTGTTTAGCTCTCAGATTTAGATAAATAACATTTATTTGTTCAACATGAGCACCTAGAATAGGCCAGGCAGTGTGAAAAGCAGTGACTGTATGTGAGTGAATAGATGGGTCACCATTCTGAAGAATGGTGTAGCCTAGTGAGGAAATAGGCACAGTCATATGCACCAATAAATATTTTTTAGTAATCAATGTATATGAATAAAATTCCATGATGATCAAGGAGGACTCTACCAACACTGCCTGACAAGTCTTGAGGGAGAGACCGACAAACATGAACAAGTGCAAAGCAACATGCTAGATGCTACAATAGGAATGGGTGCAAAAAGCTGTGGAAGGAGGAGGGAGCACGGCCAGGTCTACCTAGAAGGGCTGAGGGGAGGTAATGAGCTGAGCTGAGTCCTGTGGCATCAGGAGCCAGAATCAGTGGAGGGAGTAACATCTGTTCAAGTACAAAAGAGGGGAAGTAATTGTTGAAGAAAGTAAAGGTTCAGTTAAGTTGGAGTATAGGATGAAATTTGGCAAAAATAAGGCAAGATATGGAAGTTGTTGCCACACTTTGAAAATCATGCCCAGTTTGGGCTTGATCCTGGAGACAGTGAGAAGTCTTTGTATTATTTAAACTGGGACTAAGGAGATTGGTGGAAGATCACTTGCCATCAAAGTGGGAGGTGAACTGAAGTCTGATAGTCCTGGAGGCAGGGAAGAAGGTCTGAGGCTTGCCTTTCAGCTAGATGGAAGGTGGGGAGACTGCTCTGGGAATGAGACAGTAGACTATGTTTAAGAAACAGAGGCAAGAAAGATTTGGCAGAGGTCTGTGACCTGTTGTTGTATGGATGAGGGAAGAGGAAATCAGGATGCCTGAAAACTGATGCCTTAAATAACATGTTAAATAGTGGTGTCATTCACAGACACAGGGAAAACAAAGGGGAAGTCTCACATGAGGGAGATATTGAGTTCAGTTTTGAACTTGATGGGTGTGAGGTATTATTCTGACATATGCCTGGGGACAGATTTAAGAGCCATCAGTGCATAGGTGGCTGGTCTGAGCTCACCACCTGCCTGTATTCCCTGCTCTATCCCACCCCTTCTTGTCACTCCTAAGCCCATTTCTCCAATTTAGGTGCCAGGTGTCTTGTTAACTCATCTTGGATCCATCATGGGCATGCAGGGAACATGCCAGCCATCTGTTCCCCTTCCTCTAACCTCTACTATCCTCAATCTCACTGTGGTGGACAAAATAATAGACCCTAAAACACATTCTACTCCCTGGCACCTGTGATATGTTACCTTACAAAATAAATGGGTCTTCACAATGCGATTATTGTTAAGAACTTTGAGATGGCATATTATCCTGGATTATCTAGGTGAGTCCAACCCAATCATATAAGTCCTTGTCCTGCCCAAGGGTTTCAGCCTTGGGCAAGTTCACTATGGATTTGGTGAGACCAAGAAACAACAACAGAACATTCTTGGGGTAAAAGGGTTTATACCTGGCTGTATTCTCCTGGTGGTGGGTCAAGCACTAGCATCCGGAAGTCTGGATGGGTCACGTCTGCATCCAGAAGTCTGCAGGTCCGCAATCCACCTCTGTCTCGGCCTCCTGAATCGGATTGTCACCTTCTTCCTAGGATCACAGAATGCTTGGCCAGGTCATTCCCCACTGATCTAACATGTTGTTTACTGTCTTGCCAATGGGTTTCAGCCCAAAGTTCACTATGGATTCAGTGAGATTGAGGAATGACAATGGAACGTTCCTGGGGTAAAAGAGTTTATTACCCGGCTTTGTTCTCCCCGCAATAGGTTGAGCAGTAGAATTACATCTGCATCTAATAGTCTGCAGGTCTGTAGTCCTCCTTTGTCTTTGCCTCTAGAGCACTGGGCAGAGCTCTTTATATAGTGACTCCTTATTGCCAACAGGTATGGAAGCATTAGCCTAGTAAAAGGCCAATTACATCATCAAGTAGTTTAGGGTTGGGTGAGGATCCTGGCCATAGGAACTTCCATTTTCTCCACAGTCCTTAAGGGCAGGGAACCTTTCCAAGCTGCAAAGACACAAGGCAATGGCAGTATGAGGACTTAGCCTGACAGTGCTGGCTTGGAAGAAGCAAGAGGGGGCCAAAGAATGCAGTTATCTTCCAGAAGCTGCAAAAGGAAGGGAACAATTCTCTCCTAGAGCCTCCAGGAAAGAATTCAGCCTCTCTAATGCTTTGATTTTAGCCCAGTGAGACCCACATCAGACTTCTAACCTGCAAAACTGTATTATGATAAATTTGTTTTAAGCCACTAAGGTTGTAATAATTTGTTACAGCAGCAATACTCACAAAAGCCTACTATCTTTATTTTCCGGACAGTCTCCAAATTTAATTCCCTACTGGAAGCAATTGGCAGCCTTTCAAAAAAAAGAGTTTATAGGAAGGAGAGACCCAGGGTCCCTCTTTAATATCAATAGTTCTGGGGTTCCTAGAAGGCCAAGGACTCTATAATAAAAGCAACTGATGGCATGAACTAGATAAGATAACCTGGTGAGAGGGTAAGCACTGAAGTGAGAGGAAGCCCTGGGAAAGAAGGAGACAAGTCAGTTAATGAGACAGGGGGAAGGAGGGAGAGAAAGGGAGAGCGGATACAGCACAGCAGCAGCCAAACCAGGAGAGCACAGCATTTAAGTGGTAGGTGTTGGTCAGAAGCGTTAAAGGGTACAGAGAAGAGAAAATTGAATTTGACAACAAGCAGGTCATTAGTGGTCTTCAAAGGAAGCATTTCAGTGAAGAGATAGGGCAAAAGCCAGGATGAGAGGGTTGGAGAGAGACTAAAGAAAGAATTAAGAAGTAAATAAACTGTGAGCAGCCCTTTAGAAAAGACTATGCATTATTCATCTTTATATCCCTATACTCAGCACAATGCCTGTGACACAGTGGGTGCTCATTAAATGTTGAATTGAGTGAAGTACTAGAGTCAGTAGATATAGACCAGCACTTCTCAAACCCTGTGCATACAAATCACCTGGGGATTCCAGTGTGGTAGTTCTGGAATGAGACCTGAGATCTTGCATTTCTAATAAGCTCCCAGATGATGCCAATGACAGGGCTGGTCTGTGGACCTCACTTTGGGTAGCAAGGATGTAGATCACCCCACCCAATCATCCTCGCCCCTTTTGGTTCCTGGGTAATGTTATGATCCCAGAGACCATATGATTTCAGGAATTGCAGGATTTTTCTAGCTTGAAGGTACATCTACACAGTGGGGCCAAACCAGGCACTGACTCAAGCCTAGCACCTGCAAGTAAACATTCATAACCAGCTTTGTACCCCCTCCCCAGACACTCTCCACACTACAGCATTTTTCACAATTCCCTCCAAACTCAACACTACCACCAATCCTTCCTTCACCAACGTAACTATGCACATCCCACCATTGATAATACAAAGAATGTGGCTTTGATATAGTCTCAGGGAGGGCTGTTCTCATCCAGTGATCTCAGGGGTTCCAAATGCTTGGATTTAAAAAGAGCCATCTAAATCAGTAAACAAAGACACTGCTCAGAATGAGGCATGGCTCCCAAGGCCCACCCCTCTTCCTACATGAGCAGCGGGGGCAGCAGGCTACATGCGCATGTCCTACAAAACAAATAGCACCATGGTAGGCATGGAGATCTAGGATGTCAGAAGGCAGTGTGAACCTTTATAAGAGATATTCCCAAGGCTACCAAAGATGAGAGCAATCTGGGCAAAACTGGTAAGGTGGACCTTTCCCCTGAAGGTGAGTGCCCATCACAGTTCACCCTCAAACACATTTTTTGGAACTCAGTTTTTTTGCAGCCCAACCCACTAGAGGGACTTGGTCCATGGGAAAGGAAAGTAGATAGGCAGCTAAAGGTCAATGGGATCAGTTGAAAGTCACATAACTTTCCTCCTCATTGGCTTAGGCAAAATAATTTATTTACCCACAACACCAAAATGCCCCTGAGTGGGGCATAATTCAGGGCTTAAACAATGTCCCAAGTTTATCTCACAACTCTGCTGCCTCTGGGGTGGCTTCAGGTCCAGGCTGTATGTGGGGTCCCCCAGGGGTTCAATCTCTGTTTGTCATAGCAGTTTGCTTGTCTAAGAGAGCCCACATCCTTAGGAGGCCAAGCGAGGCCCTGGGCTGAGGTGCACTGATCCCTTCCAGGTGGCATGTTCATCTCTATAAGCCATAGAGGTTGGCTTGGGGAACACAATGCCCCCCACCCGATTGGTTTGGCCTGGGTCCTGTACTCTACTTTGGGGTCACCTTCATGGTAAGAAATTCTTATGATGAAAGGAGGCAGGAATTAATCCTCTCAGTCCAATCAAAGTCCTATTACCCGAGGAAGGGAGAGTGATAGTAAGGGGACAATGCTGCAAGTGTCAATCATACTCACTCAGCTCTGCACACACATTGGGCCCAAGTCTGTTACAGTCAGTGAAATCCAGACTCCTGATGATATATTAGAGACTCACAGACCCTCCAGCAGGTCATTTTTGTCTCCATAACAACACAACTGGATGTATCCTTGCCCCGCTGCTCTGGTCACAACAGCTTCTGATGATCCATCTTACCTTGTGTTCTGGGAACAAACCCATCTCCTCTCCTTATCCCCTTTGCATAGACCAGCACGGGAGGTTGGTTCTTCCAGTTGCTTCCCTTACCACTTACATCAGAGCTAATTCCCTCTCTCCTGCTTATGTTCTCACCACGGAAGAGCCTAGGAAGGGGACTCATGCCAGATGGAGAACAAAGGAAACTGAATAGGTCAAATCCCTGCCCTTCAGACCAGACTGGAGTCCTGCTTCAGAAAAATTAACATCTCCATTCCTTTTTTTTTCTTATGAGTCAAGCTCCCAGATTCAGAGAACAGGGCATTGTCAATTGCTGGTATGATGAAAGAGTGGCTTGAAGGTATTGTGTTTCCCAGAAGGGCCAGGAAGAAAATTTTCAGTAAACACTGCTGCTGGGAAGGTGAAGAGATTTTCACATTGCGATGCACTCTGTATCTGTGCATGCTTCCCCCTTGACAGGGATGTGTGGGTTGACCAGTCCCTTGACAATCCAAAGAAATCAATCAAGGTAATTTTCCATCTAAATCCATTAACTCACCAAAAATCTAGGCTAGCCTAATAAATAACACTCATACATCCATTTAGGTTATTTATTGAGAGACAGCACAGTATGATGGTAAAAAAACATGAACTTGGGAGCCAGAAGGAACCAATTTCAAGTTCCCTTTCTGTCCCTTACTGGCGGGGTGACCTTGAACAATTTATTTAATCTCTTTGAGCCACCATTTCCCATATGATGTTTGTAAAGTACTTAGAACAGCACCTAATATGCAAAAAGTACTCAATACATGTTCTTGTTTAGGGCCTGCTCTATACCAGAAACTCAGCTAGGCTCTAGGCAAGAGTGTTGAATAAGACATAATAACAGAATATTAAAATGAGATGAGATATTAGAGGCTAGATGGCCTATCTCCTAGGAAATCTAGGACCGGAGGAGGAAGAACTTTGCCAAAGCCACAGGCTAGTCTGGCAGACCTGGGATAGGGCTCAGCCCCTGATCCATCTTTGTACAAAGCTTCAAGTCCCTGTGAAGATGGTTCTAACTGGCTAAGATAAGCAGGCATCTAGAAGATTATTATTTCAAGCTGTGGAGACATGGATTCCATTTCAGTTTAGATTCTTAAACCTTCCCTGCAGCCCAGCCTCCCCAGCTCCCAGTTACTACTTGATGATACATGCTCTGCTGCTTGCCTTTGCCAGCTCAGGATTGGTGGCCAAAAAAGGCCAGTGGCTCCCAGCCCAGCTCTGAAGCAGTGTCCTGCAGCAGGTGGCTGGGGTCCAGGGCCCCTCCGGTCAGGCAAGGCAGATCGTAATTGCTGACTAGGTAAGAAGGTGGGTCAGGCAGGGAGGGGGCCATTCTCTGGCTCCAGTTCCCAAATGTAATAGAACAGACCTCTGAAGATGGTGGTCTGTCTTGTTTCTCACAAACACCATCCAATCATCTAATCATAAGTATATCTTGCTCACCCCCATCCTAGTCTCTTGACAAGGCCCTAAGGGTCCCAACTTAGATCTAGGACCCCAGACAACTCTTGATGCTATCTTTCATTTGTTTTGGCTTCTGGCAGGGGCACTACTAATGGGTATGAGCCACCCTGTAAGTCAAATACAAAGATTTTTAGTTCCAGTCCAGATGGGCACCAGCTCTCCAGCAGACTCTGCCAGGCATTGACACAGTTGCCTGGGGGCCAGAATGGGACCATGACCAGGTCAGACACTACACAATACGGAGTCCATTATACCCTGAGGCCCCTGGATCCCACTTCTGACACCTCCCCCAAACCAAAATCAGGTTGCTGGACAACTATAAGAGCAGAGAAAACCTGAATTCAGTTTTCAAAACTGATAAAGGTGAGAGAGGTCCAGAAAACCTGTAAAGAAATTTAATCAAAGTAATCTTCTTGCCAGAGATAGTGTCTTTCTCCCTTTAAGACTTTCCTTAACATCAGATCTTTAGCTGGATTGAATCATTCACTCAACAGTTTTGTTTACTGTATCTTTGTTTACTATGTGCCAGGCCTTTACTAGGTACAGCACTATATTAATGCTCAAAACAACATACTCTCTACCTTTGCAGAGCTCATAGGCTTGCAGGGAACGTGGACAGATGCCCAGGAACATCAACTGATCTAAACCTGGGGGTCAGGGTAGGCACCCTTAAAGAAGTGAGAAGTGAGCCCAGAATGGTGAGCAGGAGGAAGTGGGGGCAAGAGTGAGGGGACCTCAGGTTAAGCGAACAGCATGAAGGGCCTGAGGTGAGGCATTACAAAATACCTGTGAGATTGATGATGATGGTGATGGTGGCAGCAGCTACCATTTATTTAGTGCCTATTACATGCTGGTTACTTTTATGGATTGACTCATTTGTTCCTTACAACCGCCACATGAAGCGATTTATTTGTAGAGGATGAATTAAGACTTTGGAGTTGAGTCCACTCACATAACCTTGCCTCAGTCATGGGGCCGGTAGCTGGACTGTAATCTTGGCAAGCCTGGTTTTGGAGCCTGTACTCTAATTACCATTGCTAGTCATTCATTTATTCATTCCTCTTCAAGCGCATCTGCTAGGAGTTGGGGGTATAAAGAAGACAGAGATAAGTACCTGCCTCCAAGGAGCTCCTGGTCTCTCAGAGAAGGCAAAGCGCCTGGAACTGGGATGGCAGCTGGGAAACCTGGGCTTTGGTGCTGCTTCCTGTAACTGACCTCCCTAGCAGCCAAGCCCACTCCTAGTATTCTCAGGACCCAGGACAAGGGTACAGACTCAGGCCCACAGCTGTAGTTGCCTAGGGCTGCCATAGCAAATTACCATAAACTTGGAGGCTTAAAGCTGCAAGAATCCATTCTCTCACAGTTCTGAGGCCTGGACGACTAAAGTCAAGGTATCAGCAGGACCATGTTCCCTCTGAAGACCCTGGGGGAGGATCCTTCCTTGCCTCTGCAGTGTCTGGGGGCTTCAGGTATTGGCTGGCTTGGGGCTGCCTCCACCTTCTCGTGGCCTTCTCCCCTGTGTCTCTGTGATTTCTCCTCTCTTATAAGGACACTTGTCATTGGACTTATAAACACATGGTTTATTGAGGATGACCTTACCTCCAAATCCTTTACCTAATTATATCTGCAAATACTCTTTTCCAAATCAGATCCATTTCCCAGGTACCAGGGATTACAGCTTGGACATATCTTTTCTGGGCTGTCATTCAACCAACTAAACCTATATACTAGATGTCTAAATATTTAAAAAATTATAAATCAAGCTAACAAATTGGTGATTAACTTACATTCCATCTTACCTTGACACTCACATCATCATGACAACAAAATTAAAAAATACATGCAAAGCTATGGCTTCACATGACCAAAGATAAAATATCAAGGTTAATTGAATTTAATTCTTGCTTGTGTGTATGTGGCCTTTTGCTAGGCTGATGATATTTGGGTAAGGAAAACATACACATCATAAATTGTTATATACATAGTCTATGAAATTTATTTTTCTGACCTTCAGTTCAGTAAAATTCTACATTCCTATAATCAAAGGTTTCATGTAATTTGTGTTCAGCTGACACAAATGAGGATAATAGCAACACTCGCCTTCAGGAGGTTGTTGTGAAGATGAAATGAGTCCAGCCTGCCAAAAATAAAATGTAAATTGTATGATATTTGAATGAATTTCCCTTAAAATGTAGAGTATAAAATTGGTAAATTAATTTCTCAAATAATTGTAAATATTTTTCTTCTAAAATATCCAGTTATCTATTACATTTAAAAGGCAAATATAAACTATAACTAATGAATATCAAATTTTTAGCAATTTTTAAAATCAGTCTTAATTTTTAATTCAGATTTTTGAAAATTTGATTGACTTAATTTGAAAATTCAATTAAGGATTTGAAAATACAGTTAAACCTTACTAAATAGTTTATAAAAATAAGATTATTTATAATCCGAGGGTTAAATGCCCATGCAGCTGACCATGTTGACATCCAGTGTCATATTCCACAGAGGTTACATCCAGGCCTACATATGTACAAATTCAAGACTAGTATGAATTTTCAATATTGCAAAATATTCCTAATCCCCTATATATACCTGTTATGAATACCATATTAATGCTGAGCACTTCTAGAACCACAGATTGAAACATTCAGAGAAGCCAAAAAAAAGGATGTGTGGCATTACAAAGAAATATACTTTATCACGACAGAACTTACTGCCTGCATGCTACCTGACAGGGAGAATTTGACATGCTGCCTTGGCTTTCCTCTTCCCTAAATGCTGCCACTGCTCCATGTCCCCCTAGTCTTTCTGTGATGACAGCAGCCGCATACCCACATGCCTGAGCAAACTGACCTGCGTATCAAAGACACAGAGCAAGGACTTGGAGAAGCATTTCCGGGGCCTGGGTGGTGGTCGTCATGATAGTGAATGCTCAGGTTTGTGGGCCAGGATGTGGGCCAGCAATAACAGCTGTATCTCAAGTGACAGAGGCACTCATGTGTTTTATATACATTTTATTGTATTATGTGCTTGTCATACACACATCCCTCTAAATGTCAAGAATTGGAACAGAGACCTCTCTTCAAGGCAAGTTCTAAAATACTACTCCCAGAACTATATTTTTCTCCTGAATCTAAATTCCTAAATGCAGAATGGAGCCTGCATCCTCTCTCCTGACCTCCAGAGATGGAAGGCCAGCCTTGAATACTCTGCCTTCAAGCTATTGTTTGGATATCTACCCCTCACCTCTCTGCTATTGACCACTTCCCACTTACCTTCCCCATCACCTGCTGGCCACTCTGAGGCCATCTTTACCTTCCTCTGGAATCAGCTGACCTGTGTGGTCCTAGACTCTCCTGACATTCCATTTGCCTGGGCCCCAGATCTCTTGCCGTGCACTAGCCTGTCTGTTGCTACACCCTATTTTCTTTGGCCTGTTAGCTGATAGCCCAGATCTGGTTGTTTTTAGGAGAGCCACCGAGGCTGAATCCATGGACAACGTCTTTTCTCTCACAACCTCTGCCTTGGCATGTCTTTCCCCTCATGGGTTGGCTGACATTCCAGAGTGACCTTGCTAGCTAACAGTAGCTCATCATAGAAATGCAGAGGGATCTATGTCTCCCACCCCTGCCTGGGTGCAGTGCCGTATAACATAAGGGCAAATCTGGAAGTCCAGCAAGCAAACATGGGGTTTTTGCTGGTGGTTTTTGGTTATTTTTTTTTTAACTGGCAGTTTTTACAAGTTTGATTCTGAACATCTTTATATAGGGCTTGCATACTTCTCCCAATATTCTGAGACCCAGCTCTCACATTCACAGCATTGGTGTGGTATATAAACAATAAAGCGTTGTTAGAGCCAGAGAGCTGTGGGTTTGAATTTATTTTCTACTTCTTACCAGCTGTGTACCTTTGGACAAGTTATATACCTTTCAGAGCTTGGTTTTCTCATCTTTCAAGGCCTATAACATATCATACCTCGCAGGTTTGTAATGAAGACCAAAGAAAAACGTGTTCAGGAGAGTGCCCATACGCGGTGTGTGCTGGTGATCTCTGAGCCCCTCCTGCAGGCTTCTTATGCAGGTGTGCCAAGGGGCACACTTCCTCAGTATGGACACTTTATAACCTGGCTCTGAATGGGGCCCTTCCTTCTTCCTTTTGGATGAAGCAATTAAGGACTCATGGGACAGCCTGTAGCCAGGAACCGAAGTCAACTAAATCCAATAAATGACTTCTTTTATTATGTAGAAATCATGGGTGCTCGTAGGTACTAATTGGCTGTCTTCTTTACTTTCCTTTACAGCATTTAAGTAGTTCCTTAACACAATTTTATTTTGGAGCTTCCTAATTATAGTACTCCAGGCACCTATTGTCAATGAGCTTGCCAGTGGAAAATGAATGGAGAGTTATTCACGCATTCTTATAGTCCACAAGCATCTATGGGGTGACTCTGATGATGTCAGCACTGCGGAGCATGCCAAAGGATAAGAGGTGGTCCCTGCTCTTGGGAGCCTAAAGACTCACTAATAAGATATAACAAATGTGAGGGAAATGTTTACGTCAAAACTCTGTGAATAGTATGACAAGTATTTAAGCGGAGTGATGTTGTGGGAGAGCTCAATAATAATACATCTGTGGTTATTTTTTAACTATCTTTACATATATAGCAATAAGACAGAGAAATGCACCCTGGATCCCGGAAAGAGCATGACCAGGGCCTTGGCAGCTGGGCTGAGCCAGGGAAGAGCCAGATCCAGCTGGGGTGAAGGCCCCTTGCAGAAGCGGTTTCTTTTCCACAGACACCCTCAGGCTCTAAATGATGGCTGTAATGCCCCAACTGTTTATCCTGCTCTTGGTCTTTCTCCTAATTGGGCCAATCTGTCATATTTTAGTCTGACAAAATATCCTAAATACTGTTTTTTAAAATATTACTCTGCCACTCAAAAACTTTCATTGGCTCTCCACGGCCTGCAGAATCTTACTGCTCACTGAATCCCAAGCCCCCAGTGGTACCCTTGTAGATCAATAGAGCCTCAAGGGTTGGACTGGAACACAATTGAATAAAGGAAAAACCTGGGCTTGAATCCCAGCCCCACCATTGGCTAGCTAACGTGATCCCCTAAAGGAACACAATTCAGCTTCCTTGTGCCTCAGATCCATTCCTCATAGACTTGCTGAGGAGATTTCAACATTTTAAAAGGCTTAGAATATCACTTAGCACATAGTAAATGCTTACTGAATGTTGGTTATTAGTAGAGGAATGAAAGTGTTGATTTACGCAACAGGTGAACCTAAAGAGAGGTCTCTGTCCCCAGCCCCTAAAGCTCAGTGGATGACCCAATGAAGACATAGAAGATAAGCCTATCTCATCTGTGGATAGTGGAAAGTGGAAAAGGAGAGCAAATCAATTGGAAGACAGAATCAGAATCGTGATCTAAAACCATGCTAACAGGCAACTGAAAGGGACAGCTATAACATGATACACAGGATGGTAAGAAACTCAGCCAGTGTTTGGTGTCCTGCTAGACCATCTTATTGGAAGGGGGGAAAAGCCCCTGATATGTAGCTTTTGCTAATTTCCATGGAATAAATATTTCAACAATAGCCAGTGTCAAGCTACAAATGTGATGTCACTGAACTCAGATTTTGGAAGAGATGCTCAAAACAGCTAGTGTGAGCTGGTTCCAGTACACTCCTGGAAAAAAAACTCTCAACCAGAGTTAAAAAAAACATTATGTGAAAAGATATGCCATAGGGTGTTACTATAAAGCATTTCCATTGACTGAGTGACTGAACTCAATGTGAGAGAAGCAGGGTAGTGAAATTGCTTAAGAGACTGCTCTGTAGCCAGATGACAATAGATGCCATTTCACCTTCGCTGCTTGTTCGTTGTCTGATTCTTGATAAGTCACTCAGCCTCTTTAATCCTAGTTTCCTCATCTATGAAATGGTGATGGTGATGATGGTAATAATGATGTCTGCTTCACAAATTTACTCACAGAGCTACATGAGAAATGCCACGTTAAGAATTTAGCCATAAGAAAAGACAAACAAAGGAAAAAATGGGCAAAATGTGTGTGTACCTGAGCTTTATCTGCACATCCAGTCACCCAGTATTTATTGGTTTAAGCAATAGCCTTGTATTTGCTCACAGGGGCTGGGCTCTGAGGGAATGGCTCTCTTGAAGAGAATTAACTAGGCTTTTTTCTCATGTCTGCAGGCAGCTGGTGATCCATGGCCTCACTAGTGTTTGCCAGTTGGCAGGACTAGTGAAGGTTCCTAGGCTAGGAGTCTTTCTTCATTGAGCAGACTAGTCTGGGCTCATTCACATGGCAGTAGTTTCGGGGTTCCCCAGAGCAGCAGGGAAAAGCCCTTACATTTTCTCATTTCATTGGCCAAATCAAATCACCTTTCTAAGCCCAGGATCAGTATGATGGGAACTACCCAAGGGTTTGGAGAGAGAAAATGGTAATTTTTACCATCTACCACAAGGTAAAAGCAGACAATTGATAAAAGAAAAAATCTGAATGGCAAATAAGTGCATGAAAAGATGTCCAACCTCAGTAGTAACAAGGAAAATGCAGATATTATTTCATATCTGTCAGGTTGATCATTTTTAAAAGTTTGATAAAGTTAAGCGGTGATGTGAAAATGGACAAATGAGAAATCCCATACACAGCTGCTGAGGAGTGGACAAATTGTGACATACTTATAGAACTTAGTAATTAAAATGAATAGATTCCATTTCCATGAACCAATATTGAATAATAGTTCTGAGTTATTGAATCATCAGACAGTAAGATTTGATACATTATATGTGACATTTTATTTTTATGGATAAATACATACATAATATAATATAAAACATGGATGGGAAAAATGCACACCAATTTCAGAATAATATTTATCTCTTGGGATAAAGAGATGAAGAGCAAAGAATGAAAAATAAAGGCGGCTTCCATTTTATCTGTATATTTTAATTCTCAAAAAAAGTGAAGTCACTATAACAAAACAGATATCTGTTAAATTCAGGAGATAGGTCCCTGAGCATTTGCTGTGTTTGAAATATTCAAAATGCTGTAAATTTGAAATATCTCATAATTAAAGCAACGTTTAAATAAAAAATATCCAACAATTCCTTTAAACTAAGAAGTTTGAGGAACAAGAGAACTAAGTTGTTCACTTAATTTGGCTGCCTACAAAATATAATTTTAGGCCACATTCATGGAAGTGTAGAATATAGAAGGAAGGTGTCCACAGTCCTGCCCTACTTTGCAAGGCACACCTGGGCACGTTTTGGAAACGACACACACTGTGTGAATGGCCTCTCAGTCAGTCCACCTCACCACCAGCACACCTACCGGCTGTCACTACCAGGCACTGAGACAGCACAGAGGACAGAAGACCCCCGTTCCTGCTCTCAGAGGCTCAGCTCCTGTCCCAGACAATGAGCACAGGCTTAAGAGAACACTGGAGATGGTGGGGATGGCAGTGGGTGGTTAGAGAGTTGACTGCGTGGTGGTTGATGAAAACTATGTCCAAACCACGTTGAGTGAGGAATAACGACGACCAGGCTGCCTCCCACCTCTCCTGCCCACAATGGCTCTGAATCCCAGCAGCCCTGCAGCTCTAGGTGGAATTACTCTGGGTGCCTTCTCGCACAGGCATCCTCAGCACAGACAAGGAGAAACAAACCTGTGGGCCCAGGGCCCTCTCCAGGGCCTTCCCGAAGCCCAGCCTTAATGCCTCTTTGAGAACTTTACGCTCAAGCAGAACGGAGGGCAAGAGATCCCTGCTCCCTCTGCCAGCAACTCAGCAGCCTTTATCCCCTCAAGGCTGAACAGCAAAAAACAGTTATTTTTGCTGTACTATCTTTTTATTTCTTTCAACCTCCTGTTTCCTATTCTGTAAGTATTGCCAAGACATGTTCACAAAAAATATGCTAGATTTCTGACAGTCTGTCATGTGGGAGAGAGCTGAGCTCTTCCTGTGCACTGCCCAGAGACTGAAGCCTGACTAGGGAAGGTGCAGGGAGAGGGGCTCCTGGCCATGGTGAGGACGCCGTGGGGCTGCGGGGCCCAGGGCTGCAGCGCTGCCTCCTCCGAGGTTCTCCCCAAGACTACACGAGAACACTCCTGAGCAAACGGCTGGTTGACCTTACAACTTCTGTAGAATATCTCTATTTTTTTTTATGATCCTAGAATAATCATTGTAAACCATTTAGAAATTATAGAAATGTTTAAGACAGTGTAGTCTTGCAATCTCATTTTCCAGAGAAAACCACTTTTAACACTTTAATATGTATACTTTCACATATCTTTGATGGATATACAAACTTTTACATGTGAAAGAGGGATCACACTATATGTAAATTGTCTTACAATTTGTTCCCCACCCACCATTAGGTTATATGTTAGAAGACTTCCCCATGTCTGGATGTGCCTGACTAGATCATTCACTTTATGAGCTGCATTATTCATTCATTTACAAATACTTTTTGAATGTGAACCCACTTAATGTCAGGCACTGCTCTATGTACTAGTAAACATAACAGTAAATGAAACAAAGGTTTTTCCCTCATGAGATTTTATATTCCAGTAGAGAGAAAAAATATACACACACACAAAAATATAAAATGTTCAAGAGATACATGCTGTGAGAAAAACAAAGCAAGTTAAGGGAATATTGTGCAGCAAAGAACACTGCTTTAGATTGCATATTCATGGAAGACTTTTCAAGGGGTTAGCTATAGCTACGTAACAAATCACCCCAAAATTTAGTGGCTTAAACAATAATATGTATTAACTCACAGTTTCTGTTGGATAGGAACCCAGAAATGGCTTAGCTGCATCCTCTGCTCCAGGGTCTTTCATAGGCTGCCATCAAGGTGTAGCCAGTCTGTAGTCATATGAAGGCTCTACTGGGGGAGGATCCACTTCCAAACACATATTGTTATTGGCAAGAATTAGTTTCTCACAGGCTGTTTTCTGAAAGCCTTAGTTCTTCAGTGGCTGTTTGCTGGAACCTTCTCTCAGTTCCTTGTCACATGAGCCTCTCCATGGGACGGCTTACTACATGGCAGCTGGCTTTATCACAGTGAGCAAGAGAGAAGAGCCAGAGAGAGAGAGAAAGCAAGATGGAAAGCACAGTATTTAATAATCAAATCTCAGAAGTGACTTCCTCTCATTTTTGTTATATTCTATTCATTAGTTGCAAGTCACTAGGTCCAACCCACACTCAAAGGGAGAAAATCATACAGGCTACAAATACCAGCAGGAGGGTCACTGGGGTCTTCTGCCTACTGCAGGTTGATATGTGAACAGAGGCATAAATGAAATGAGGGAGTGAGTCATGTGAATATCTTGGGAAAGAACCTTCCAAGGAGAACAGCAAGAGCAAAGGCCCTGAGGATGGAACTGCCTTGATCCGAATGAGGAACAGCCAGAAGGTCCCTGTGGCTGGGGCAGCAGAGGGAAAGAGTTGGTGGTAAACGAGGTTGAAGAGGGAAGTGGTGACATGATCATGCCAAGCCTTTAAGGCCTCAGGAAGGACCGGGGTTCTTCTGAGAGAGAGAAGGAGCTACAGCGGTCCTGTAGTTCACATGGTCATAACTTACTGACCTAACTTTTTCCTGATAAAGATCTTTTCTATAATAATCTATTCCTAAAAGCGCCATGCCCTTGCATGTGTGCATTTCTGCTGGTATTTATATATGACATATATATGTCTATGCACGTGTGTGTTCTAAGCGGATTTTTCTGGATTTAAAGGTTTGTGCACTTAAAAATGTAGATACACACATATAACCAACCTGCACTCAGAAAGGCTTTTGAAATTGATTTTCCCATCAACACAGAGCAAAAGGAGAGCCCTGGCCAATACTAAGTGGTATTAAACTTATGAATCTTTGTTAATCTGATGTGCAAAAAGTGTCATATTGTTGTGATTTGCCTTTGTTTTCCATCTGAAAAGGATGAGTGGCTTTGCATCTATAAGGAATATGAACCTTTTGCATCCTCCTGTTTCTCCCTCGGCATGGCCTGATGAGGCCTGAGGGTCCTCTGCCCCGACTGGCTCTGACAGAAGCTGACCCATGAGCTACCCAGCTGCCCAGCACTGCTGCCCATGGCTCCCCAAGATCCCAGGCCCCATTCTGGCCTCCCCACTATGGAGCTTTTGCTCACTGCTTTGCCTGAACACTTTGCCCATGTGTGCCCCTCTCCCCTTGAGTCGTAGGCATATCCTTGGTGCCCAGCATCTAGCTGCCTCCACCACACTGTCTACCGGAGTGCCGAAGCTCTCAGAGCTCTTCCGCAGGGCACCAGCAGCCCGTGCAGAAATGGTTAGGAAGGTGTGCCCAAGACTCCCATCCACTTCCAGCTCCTACAACTCTCTGATCTTGGGCCAAGTCCCAAAATAACCTGTACCTCCAGTTCTTTTCCTCACTGAAGTCAGAAATAATAGTTGCTTTGCAGTAGGCTGCCATGAGGATTAAATGAAATAGTTCAAGAAAAATACCAAGAAGAGTACCCATAGGTGGTCAATAAATGTGAACTGTTACCACCATCCTATTCTACTATGCTGGCATCTGAGTTCCTTCAAGGCACAGGCAGCATCTTATTCATTTTTCTTTTCCCAGAAGCACCTCATACAGCAGCCCACATAATACAACCTTCTATAATTATTTGTATAATTATCTGTGTATGTGTCAAATAAAGGAATTCACACCTGAATAAATGAATGAGTTGCATGTGTAGTCTTAATATGGAGGGACATAACTGCCAACTGTTATTTTGTGTACAACTGGGAATCCTTGAAGGATTTCATGATGATTAAATAACATAAAGTAATGTTTTAAGAAGGAATTTAAGGAATAAGTAAATTTGCAAATAAGATTTTTTTAAAACCTGCAGATTTCCCCAGTCCCCAAGAAGGCAAGAGGCCAATGCATACTTGGAAGCGTGTTTTTAGCTGTCTGCTCTTCAGACCACTCTGCATAAGCTCAGCAGCCCTCCTCCTGTTTCTCCAGCCACCCTGATCCCTGGTCAGCAGGCCGGGCAGAGGCCCCTCTGTAGATGAGCACGCAGATGTGCTCCCCAGTTTGCATCTGGCTCTCTCCAGCACGGAGGGGGGTTTGGAGGGTTTGGAACAGAAGTCGACAACTGCAGCCCACAGGCCGCATCCAGCTTGCAGATACATTTTGCTCCACAGACACAGTATTTTTTAAAAATTGAATTAAAATTCAAGAGATTTAAATTTTTAAAAATACAGATATCTGGCTTCTCTTGCAAAATCTGAGGTCTGGCCATAGAAGCTAACACTCCCACGTGGCAACAGCAGCTTTCTGGAGCCACGTAGCAGCAGACCTCTTTGGAGGGGTGTGTGCCTGACTTCCAGGACCCCCCAGTCCCCATGTGCTCATCTCATTGCGTTATGTTGAATGGATGCTAGGAGCCACATGAGCTTTCAAGCCTTACTTTAAAACCATCATCCCAGTGCACATTGGCCTTGCCCTTCACTAATAAATAACTCAGTAACAAACAGCCTCTCAAAGGCACAGAACAGCAACTCTTTAGTCCTTGATATGTTTTTTTGAGAAAGACGCCCTTATACTCAAATGCATGTGGACACTGTCTGCAGTTCTAACCTCTGGATACTAAGTACTTATGTGACTACCACGTTTTGCAAGAAATACCTCCATAAACATCCCATGGAAAGTATTTTTGGAAACACAGCCTGGGAAGGTTCAGAGACTCTCAGAACCTAGAGAAAACCCTGCATTCACAGGAGGAGTCTCTTTGCATAAGTGCAGCACTTCCTTGCTCCAGCCCCTACCTGGAGAGATGACATATGACAGGACCAAGCAGTCACTGGGCAGGTTAACAGCAGATGGACCTGGGGAAGAGGAGGATGCATCACCTTCTGTCTGAATCCTGGAAACAGACTCTGAGATGGAGATGTGTGCAGGAGGTTTGAGGGCACGCCCTGGGTAACAGAGGCCCTAGGGGACCCTGCAAGGGTATTATGGAACTGCAGGGTCCCTCCGAGTTGCCCCCCATGCTGAGGCGAGGGTACCAGGCCTTCATACCTCCTGTATCAACCAGTCCTGGGAGGAGAGAATAACCCTGAGGGAGGTGGCCCTCTCTAGCCTAAGGCGAAGCCCAGAGAGGGATGCAGCTTTGAGCCATCAAAATATGAAACTTACTGCATACTGAAGGTAGTGGGAGAATCACTGATCCCCTTTTCAAGCTTGCTACCCATTTGCTCATAAGGGGAGAATGCAGGTTTCCCCTCCACTACCCAAATGTAGAGCATCCTATGAAACTGTTCCTAAACCAAAATGGAGTAAAGCAAGGAAGTAATTGACATTAATGTATATGGAAAGTTTTTTGAGCATTCTCAGGCCCTAAAAATAACCTCTCTTAGGCTTTTCTGATACCTTAGGACACATCTTGCTAACAGATGCACAAAATAAATTGAGATAAAGCTGGGATGCTCACAGACACAGTTCACAGCTCTACCAGCCTGGTGCTGGGATGCTGAGTGTAGTTCCTGGGGAAGGTGCTTGGTGGGGCCTCTCTTACTGACCCCAGTGCGCAGCTGCTTACTGCAAAAAAACCTCTAAATGCTATTTTCACTTTTCACCTTTTTTGTAACAGCGAAAATTCTCTTGGAATTTCTTTCAGTTAGCCAAAACACATACTAATGTAGGTCTTTTGTAAAAGCAAAGTGGCACAAGGCAAACTTTCAAAAAGTAGGGGAAACCCATAGCGCATAAATCCATTTGAGTGTACCTCAAGACTAGCCAGCTGCTGTATCTCAAGTGGTACCACTTCTTGAAACTCAGATAGTTGTTAACAAAACAATATGCTGATCAGTTCCAAGAAACCAAAGCAGAGGCAATCACTTTTGGCAGCCGCTGGGCTCCGGAAAGGTGAGACCCAGTTAGAGGATGATCAACCCCAAACAGTGTGTGCCTCCAACCTCCCACAGTATTTGCAGCTGCAGTCAAGGAGCTGACAGTCATGGAGCCCCCTTGGAGACACAGCCTCCTCCAGAAGCTATAATGATAACCTCTTTCTCTTCTGTAATGCTGCTTTTCATCTGAGTTCTCACAACGATGCCATGAGATAGGGATGGAAAGTTGTGTACCTATCCCCTGTTGAAGCCTAGACAATAGGGCCTCAAAGAGAAAAGACGACTATTCCAGGAGAACATGCCAATAAACTGGTGAGTAGCAGCAGACCCACACAGGAAACCCAGGTTTGGGTCCTTCACAGAAGCAATCCCTTGCTACTGTATGACCTCCAACCATACCTTTGCCTCTAGGTCTACAGAGGGAAATCATCAAATATGTGGCCAATTGATTGATAATTTGTGCAAGTGACATCACAGCTGGTTTTTGAATTTTATCCCAATGTCTGGTCATGGAATTATTCTTATAGCCTAATTGAAATTGCTTCCACCAAGTTTAATCTCAGTCTCCTTTGTCCCATTCCCATCTATGTAATAGCCTCTGGAAGGACGGCAAGTCCTGATTTGCAAAGGAGTAAGATGGCCCCGATCAAATCCTTGGGCAGGCTGGGTAATGGGGGGAATGTGAACTCCTGGTGGGAAGCGTGTTTGTTCCCTGGGACCGCTTAGACCAAGGACAAGCCGCATCAGACAGGCTGGTGGCTAGGATGACCACCACAGAGAGTTAAAGATGCAGCAGACGCAATGCCTATCGATTTCAGCAACGTCTTTGATGGAGTTTCCTATAATATTATTGTGAACAAATTACAGAACTATGGACCTTATGATGATACCATCCAGTGGATTTATAACAGGTTGAATAAATTCGGAGATGATGATTAATGGGTGATGTGCTCCTACAGGATGCCTTGAATGATATAATGAAGAATTTTGACCTCTGCCTTGCCTTATCTTGTCCAAAAATTTTTTATCAAATATTATTACATTTCTGTCCCCTAGAGCCTGCCTGTCCCATCCACATGGCTGAAAGGCCGAGAGGAGAGGCCAAGGAGTGGAGTGGCAAATTGGTAGGCCAAAAGCCCTCTGACAGGTGATACAGTTCTTCAAACCTGACAAGATAATATTTTAACTGGTATTTTAAAGACCTTGGGGTTTTTTTGTTGTTGTTGTTTTTGTTATCATTAATCTACAATTACATGCAAAACGTTATGTTTACTAGGCTCCCCCATTTGCCAAATCCCCCCCACAAACCCCATTATAGTCACTGTCCATCAGTGTAGTAAGATGCTGCAGAATCACTACTTGTCTTCGCTGTGTTGCACAGCCCTCCCCGTGCCCCCCACTACATTATACATGCTAATCATAATGCCCCCTTTCTTTTTCCCTGCCCTTATCCCTCCCTTCCCACCCAACCTCCCCAGTCCCTTTCCCTTTGGTAACTGTTAGTCCATTCTTGGGTTCTGTGATTCTGCTGCTGTTTTGTTCCTTCAGTTTTTCTTTGTTCTTATACTCCACATATGAGAACAAAAAGGAACCCTACAGTATGGGAGAATATATTCATAAATGACAGATCCGATAAAGGGTTGACATCCAAAATAATAAAGAGCTCACGTACCTCAACAAACAAAAAGCAAATAATCCAATTAAAAAATGGGCAGAGGAGCTGAACAGACAGTTCTCCAAAGAAGAAATTCAAATGGCCAACAGACACATGAAAAGATGCTCCACATCGCTAGTCATCAGAGAAATGCAAATTAAAACCACAATGAGATATCGCCTCATACCAGTAAGGATCACCACCATCCAAAACACAAACAACAACAAATGTTGGTGAGGTTGTGGAGAAAGGGGAACCCTCCTACACTGCTGGTGGGAATGTAAATTAGTTCAGTATTGAGGGTCCTCAAAAAGCTCAAAATAGAAATACCATTTGACCCAGGAATTCCACTTCTAGGAATTTACCCTAAGAATGAAGCAGCCCAGTTTGAAAAAGACAGATGCACCCCTATGTTTATCACAGCACTATTTACAATAGCCAAGAAATGGAAGCAACCTAAGTGTCCATCAGTAGATGAATGGATAAAGAAGATGTGGTACATATACACAATGGAATATTATTCAGCCATAAGGAGAAAACAAATCCTACCATTTGCAACAACATGGATGGAGCTAGAGGGTATTATGCTCAGTGAAATAAGCCAGGTGGAGAAAGACAAGGACCTTGGGGTTTTATTCAAAGAATCATGTGTACAAATGGAAGATGAGGAGACATTGTGATAGCAACTCCCAAGAAAAAGCTGTCGGCTGAGTTCAGATGCAGACCTGTTTCCCTGGCAGTGAGGGGGCTCCGGCCGAGGAAGCCCCAGGAACTTGGAGTGCAGTTTTCCCAGTAATGAGCTCCCTTGGCTTCTCCCAGGGGTCCTGAGATCTGTGGTTCAGAGGGTCCCTCGCCAGTTGGAGAAGTGCCACAGGCAGGTGAAGAAAATGAGAAAGAGCTAGTAACCTTGTTCATTAAATTGCAAGTGAAGGCTCTCCACCTGCTCAGCCTGATGACAGTTGTCGTTAAATACTCTCATTGCCCCCATTCAGGTTGAGTGGTTTCAATATCTCCAGTTTTTCACAAGGTTTTCTTAACTAACCTTTTTGGCTTCTCTCTGGCCCTTTTGGGTCTGCTCTCCAGCCCTGCAAATTCATTCAGCTGTGAGGCTCCCCGACTGAGCAGAGGGTTTTATTTAAGGCTGGCAAATTAGGGATGCTAATGAGAGTGGAATGGGTGACTAGGAGTGCTCATCAAATCTCCAGGGCTGCTAGTGGGTAAAAGTTCAAAGGAAGCAGATGTTTGTTCACCTTCAGGAGGACCTAGGAATTGCAATTTTCCAGATAGACCACTTGGCAAGAAGTGCAGAAGCAAGTCTGAGACTAGCCCACAATCAAGAGAAGCTGCAGTGTGGGTGGTCTTATAGCACATGAGTGCTCTGAGCTGTGACACAACAGGGACACAAGATGGGCACCCTGAGGGCCGGCCATTACCACAGTGACCTGGCTGATCCGCTCTCTCTCTGCATTGAGGGCCAGTCTTCATGGTTGGTCCACTCATCCTGGCACCTTCTGGCCTCTGACTGCGCTTTCACTAAATGCATGGCCCTAGTACTGTTAATAAATCCTTCAAGCCAGGCCTAAAGGTTCAGGTTGAGTGGTTTCAATATCTCCAGTTTTTCACAAGGTTTTCTTAACTAACCTTTTTGGCTTCTCTCTAGCCCTTTCGGGTGCTCCCGAGCCCTGCGAGTTCATTCAGCTGTGAGGCTCCCCCACTGAGCAGAGGTTTTATTTAAGGCTGGCAAATTAGGGATGCTAACGAGAGTGGAATGGGCGACCAGGAGCGCTCATTAAATCTCCCTGGAGCTATTTTAAAACAAGAGACTCCTTTGTAAAGATTTATCAGTGAACCGGAGGAGAACCAGTGAATCTGAGAAGAGAGGGGAAAGGGGTTAGCAGAGGCTGAATCTCCACTCTGTGACTGTCTCTATGTTGGGATTTTTGACACCCGTTATCACATGCAATCTTAACAAGACTCCCCTAGTTAGGTCTATGAATCCCTTTTAAATGGGAAGAAACTGAAGTTCAGAGTTGAGTGATTCACTTAAGGTGACATGGCTTGCAAGTCGCAGAGTCAGAATTTGAACTCAGGCTGCACAACTCTACAGCCTATTCCATCCCCACTGGAGGTGTTTTCTGATCTGAGAAGCTGGAATCTACCAGGCTTATATCCTACACCCCTCCTTAAATTAGTTGTAGAATTTCTTTCCTCCAAGAGGTTGCTTTGTAGCAACACTCAGGAAAAAGAATGTCACTCCACCAGGCTTTGATTAGCAATATTCACATGCCTTTAGAAAAGGCAGATTAGAGCAATGCAAGGAGTTGGCCCTGAAATTAAACTCTGGGTGATAACACTGCAATTACAGACCCAGGCTCTGGAAGAGGCTGGAGGTCAACTGGGACAGTCTCCTGCTGAACCATCCCCACTCACTTTCTCAGCAGCCCCCTCCCAACAGAGGCACTTGCCTCCCCAGAGATACACAAGAGTCATTTCCTTCACTTTTGCCCAAATGCTGATATTTATAGAAGAGTCCTGGGTACGCTACAATACAGGCTTCCATTTGGTATTACTGATTTGTCCTGAAGAAACCCTGCATTAAAGTGAAATAATAAGCAACTATGAAACAGTACTGGCTGAGAGCAGAGGTTCTGGACCTGGCTGCTCCACGACCCGCTCACCCAGGCTTCATCACCTCTCCCTCACCACTAGCTTCCCTGCACTTCAGCTTCCTTCTTCAGATAGTTTTGAGGATTTGATTAGTTAATACACATAATGCAGAGTAAGAGATATCCTGTGGTTTGGTTTGGTTTGGTTTGGTATTTTAAGAAGGGAAAACATGGTCGTTGTGCAACATGCTCCCAACCTCAGTGTTGGGAGTAACTCCTACCATTCTCAAAGGAGAGCTCTGAGCTGAGACTCCATGCCTTCTATGCTATGCAGATCATCTCTACATCTCTACAGCTTGCTACTCCAGTTCACACCAACTACTAAAATTCTCGACTGCTGAGAGCTGAGTGCTGGTGAGGACATGTAAGAATATGAACCCAGCAATTAATCTTCCAGACATCCATTCATTTGTTAGTTTGGCAAAATCACTATTAAACATTAACAGTAAACTGGGTTCACTTCTATTTAGCAATTCACAGTGGGGGCTGCCCTTGATTGGGGTAGCCCAGGAAAGAAAAACAGAACTTCTCCAGCATCCTAGAAGTGTCCTATATTCATTCATTACCTGAGTCCCTCATTCATTCAATGAAAAATTTCTTGAGAAATCACCAGACAACCCACTCTGAGCTGGGTTCTAGGGATTGAGGGACAAGACCTGAAGATATGCTCCCTGCCCTTCTGGTGCCTCTAGCAAAATATATGATGAACAAGTAAACAAAGAATTAAACAATTACATCACAAAAGTACTATGAAGGAAACAGGAGAGACTTTTAACAGAGAACAATTCAGGGGAATGGGTTATACTTAGATAAGGTGTTCAGAAAAAGGCTCTCTGAGGAGGAAATGCATATGGTAAAACCTAAACATTTATAAGCCACCTGTGGTAAGTGCCACTAGCTGCCTACCTAACACTTTTCTACTTCTTCCTAATTCTGTTTAGGGCCACAGTGTCCCAGCTAAAAGTACCCAGCCACAAGTTCAGGGCCACAGCAGAGTGTACCTAGCTAAATCACACTATCCCAGCCTTCTTGGTAGCAAGGGATTATATGACGGTATTCTGGCCAGTTACGATAAAAGCAGGAATTTAGGGAAACACGTTTCTGCCCTAATGTAAGTACTGCCTTTCTTGCTTCCCTTCAGCTTCTTCTTCCTATCTGAACTATGAATAGGGTGCCTGGTGCTATGGCAGCCATTTTGCAAGCATAGGTAAAAAGCTAAGACAGAGAATCTCAGGGACCTTGTCTATGAAGTTTCTGAGCAGATGACCAATGCTTCCTTTTTCCACATATCTAACTGAATGACAAAACAAACAAACAAAATCCCTTGTATGAATTGAAGACTTAAAGGCCAAGGCAAGAAGTTTGAATTTTATTTTAGGGGTGAATGGAAACCATTTTGACAACTGTATATGCTACAGATCATCGACCTGCCATGTGATGGGGACCTAGAGGAGGGGAGAAGTAGAGGTAGGGAGACCAGCCAGGGCCACTGAAGTTGTCCTCAGGAGAGAAAGTGGTGGCTTTGACTGGGTAAAAGCTTTGGTGATGGAGAAAATTACACTGAAATAGCAGTGTGGTAGTCAGTTTGAGAATAATTTGACCAAAAAGAAAAAAAAACCAAATACAATATGTGAGGAATTTCTTTTGTTAATCAAGAGGACCAAACTACTTATTACCACAGACCAGGTCAGTGAAATAATATTAAATATAGCAGCTAACATCGCGTGTTACGTGCTTTACAGATATTGTCCCATTAATCCTTACAACAGCCCTACAAGGTAGACATTATTATTATCCCCATATTAAAACGAGCAGAGTGAATCATACGCAGATTAAGTTATTTGCTCGAGAATAATATTGTTAGTAAGTCAGTAGACCTAGGTGTCAAAGGCAAGCCTGTCTAGTTCCTTGACTCAAGCCCTAAGGAACTTGGAGACTCCTCTGAGATGACTTTCTACTCTGAATATGGTTAGGACCACACATAAAAAGTCACCACACTCCCAGTTCATGGCCTAAATCCTTATCCTCCAGGGTAATGGAGTGAAGAAAGTCTATGTTTTCTGAAGCACTAAAACCTGGGTACATTTATTGAGCCTTTATTACGTCCCAGGCCATTTCTCTTTGGTATACCCACTCTGCAGAATGGGAAACTAAAGCGCAAGGAGGTTGTGTAATTCACCCAAAGTCACAAACCTGGTAAGATTCAAACCCAGGGTACATGGCATGTTTAACCATGTCTGTCTCATCCACAGAAGTTTGTTACTGAACACAGGATCTGAAGTGATACCGAAGGTCACCTGAATGGTGTGATGGTCCCAAGGGCTTCTGCTTCACCTAGGCAAGAACTTCAGTGCAGTCCACACCTTGGGACTGAGTGACGGCAAACACATTGGGATTGGCAGATTATTTCATCCAAGTGCAAGATCACTGGGCCAAAAGCCCATCTAGACCAGGCCAAACAGAGATGGCCACAAGACCCTGAATAAATTCTGCCTCCCTCTGGTTCTCCTTTGTCATAGCTCAGAGACCACTTCTTTAAAGCAGTTGTCCCTGACCCATCCTAACTAAAATAATTCTTCTCCCTCATACTACTTACTACCCCATAACCCTGTTTACCCTTCTTCTTAGGATTTATAACTCTCAGATAGTATCATTTATTTATCATTTATTTGTTTATTGCCTATCTCTGCCAATTACAATGCAAACTCCATATCCCCAATGCCTAGAATGTCTGCTACATAGTAGGCATTCAACAAATATTTGATATTGAGTAACTGAGTAAATTAGTTAACTCAATTTTAATTTGCATTGACACCTGGGGAAAATTCTACAAGCTCTCAGCAAATGCACAGATTTCTCTTTGGCTTAAACATCTGGGGCAATAGAAGGAGAGACTAGTAGCCAAACTGATAGGATGGCATTGGAAAATGACAATAGGATTGATAATGCAAGTGGACCAGGCCTTGTCACTTTTTAAAAGCCTCCTTGTAGGCCTGCTGGCCTTCTTCTAGTCCCATGGGAGGTGCCACATCCCATAACAGAGCAATTTACTAAGCAACCAGACGTTCCCACTGAGTCAGAAGCCTCGCAGAACAGGGCCAGTGGTGGACAGCTTCCTGGGGGAGGGCGGTGGGAAGAAGAACAGTTCTGGGCCCTCACCTCTTGGTTCGTTATTCCCATCAGCAGTAATTGAGGCTCCAAAAAGAGCCATGCTCCTCTGCCTTCCACTGTGACCAGCATCAGGAGAAAGGGCCCTATGTGGCTAGTGACCCCGGGGTATCTATGCCACACTGGGAGTCAGGTATGTTTCACTCTGAAATTTAATTAAAAAAAAAAAAAAAGCGAAACAAAACAGCTTCTCTGATGCAGGCAAGAGAGTCACCATTGCTCATTTTTGTCTTCCTAGAAAGAACATAAACCAAACATGATCTTCCCCTGTTTTGGGGTACATTTTGCAGGCTGGTTTTTCTCGCTCTTTTGAATACCTCGAGCAGAACACCCCGCGTGTTGTTAATGACTTCAAAGATACCGGGTCCACTGTGCGGCAAGTGATAAAAATGTACACAGCATGTGTTGGATAAATTAATAAACTCTCCAGAGCCTCGGAGTCCGCGGGCCCAGCAGCACGGTAATGAAATGTTATTCTGAAGTGGAGGAGGTGGGAAGGAGAAGGGGAGCAGTATTTAATATATGCAAATTAACTAGTATGCAAATTGCCACTAAGTTAAAAATAACGGACTGCGAGAGAAGCCCATTTTTTAAGCAGCTTGTTTATTCATTAGCCTAATTCCCATTATCAATCCTTCTGTTTTCTTCTTTATTAAGTACTCACATTTGGGGAAGTTTGCTTCCTACAAATTGTTTTGCTCCAAAACCCACAACACTGGTTAAAACAATCACCCTACGTTAGCTTTTCTCTGTCTCGTTCTTGATTTTGTCCCCCGCTTGCGTCCTCTCTTTCTTCCTGACCCTTTGCTTTTGCCATTTCCTCCTGCCGTCCTCACTCGCCTTGTCCCTCTGGCACCTTTGTTTCCCCGAAGAGTGTGTCTCCCAGGCGAGCGGGGCAGGGCGGAGGAAGCCTCGCGTCCTGTAAGGTCGCACTCCGAGGACCTCTTCTCTCAGCCACCATGGGCTGGACTCTCAAATACAAAAGCCACCAGAATCTGGCTCCCAATCACCAGGGGCGTGGCCCACCACCAGCCCCCAGCCAGTAATATGAGAACAGCTGAAACAATTCACACCCTAATTCGGGTCTGTATATGCCTCCTCAGCCTCAAGACAGACTTTACACAATGTTAAGACAAATTGGCAGCCAAAATCCTCCTCTTTTGTCTCAAGCAGCAGCCACCTTGCGATGTGCAAGCTCTGGTGCCCCCCAGAGGCTGAGAGTGGTATCGAGCGGGGATGACGGTGGGTAAGGCAGGGCCTCAGGAAGGCGCAGGGAGGTTTCTCCCGCACAAAGCCTCTGGCTGCCTTGTGTCTAGAGGGCAGATCCTCAGAGAGCTGGGGAGAGGGTTAGAGGGTAGAATCTTTGATGAAGCTGTACATGAGCTTGCAAGGCTGGTTTTCGTGTTCACTGTTGTCATTTTTCACATGGTTTTTAATCACATAGTTATTACAAAGCATCAGGATCATTTTTTACCAAGCGCTTCTCCATACAGGGTGCTTGGCTGTGGCTGTGCAAAGCTGTTTGTGCAGATGTGAAATGTGCAGTCTCAGATGCGAAAGCACACACACGAGGGCCTGGGGTGTCGCTGTGCCTTGGAGAAGCTATGGCTGAGGCTCAAGGCATCGGAGCCCAAAGCTGGCCCTCCTGGGAGCCCTATTTCACAGCAGGCCGCGCTTCAAGTTAGGTGCACGTGGTTCAACATGAACACATATTCCCAGAGCCAATAACTCTAATTCCCACTCGTTCCTGAGCCCTCACAGTTGCTGTTGCTTTTAATTCTCCTGGGAGACACATCATGTCAGCAGGAACCACATTTTTCAGGTCTTAGCTCAGGGCCAAAGCTTTCTCATCCTCTTGCTGAAGCACCTATTACTCAGGGGCAATGATGTCAAATGTGAAAGGTCGCACTTAGGTGGCTGCTTGGCCTCACCCAGACAGGAGATGGCTGGGGAATGAATTTGCACTGGACCCTCTGGCCTGTACTGTAGTCTTCCATTGCTTTTTGGGCCAAAAAATGGTGTGAAAAGACCAAAGACCTCAAAGAGGCAGGCAACATCAGCAACAGTCACTGACACTAAGCTTGAGATGGAGCCAAAAAGATAAATCATTAGCATTTAAGCCTTGCACGTTTTTACACATAATGTCTTTGCAATATTTCCATAGAATGAGCAAATAAATCACCCTGCTCTTGACATTTTTAATAACTTTAAGAATGTGGTTAGGGTAATACTTAACTTTATTGACATATTGTGTGGTTCATCCATCTCATCAAACCTCAATGAAACTTCAATGAATATTAACCAAGGACCCATAATGTACTAGGTGCCGCCTGGAGACTCCCCCGAGCAGTCCCTGTCCCCCTCCAGGAGCTCTGCCTACGTCAGCTTGACTCCTGTCTGTGGAAATCAGCAGCCCACAGCTCAAGGCCTATTGGGCACAGAGTTGGGCACAGAGACTATTCAGATTCTAGCTGGGGGATTTGGTTCACTGGGTTTAGGAAAAACCACTTTTTGGACTCTGTCTACTTGAGAGTGTTCTCAGGGTTAGTCATCCCCCTTGAGCATTAGACACAGACATGATGAAAGGAAAGAAGAGAGGACAGAATACTGCTCAGAGGCCAAAGCTCAAAGACAGCAGATGTGGCCGTCCCAGGATGTCATGCAGGGACACAATCCTGCCTGACCCCCAATTTCACGGAACGGGAGACACAGGCCCAGAGTAGGGGGGACGTTCAGCTCCCCAATATGGCTCTTTCATAGCAGAGCTACAGATAAGAAACAAGTGTCATGATTTCCAAGCCGATTCCCTTCTCAGTGGTAAATGACAATGGTGGCCTATTTTTCAAAAGTGTAGGGAAATAAAAAGGAAAGGGGTCAAATAATTGAAGAATAATGATAACATTTGACCCATTTCTCAGAAACTATCTCTAGGAGACACTCTTCCACAACTTAGGTTCTCAAAGATGCAAGGTTTCTTTCACCCCCAACACTTTTTTGAGCTGTTGCCTTTGCAAAAATACTCTGAGCTCCAGCCCTCTTCTCTTAGCCATTCTTACTCATTCTCCAGGCCTTGACTGGGACATTATTGACTCCAAGCTTTCCCTGCTCCCTCAAACCTGGCGCAGCTGCCCTGCTAACCCTGCAAAGCCTCTAGGCCTACCCCATCCTCCATCACAGCTCCTGCTACATTCACGGTAATTGTCTTTTGCTTGTCTGCCTTCTCCAATCTTCTGTGAACCTCTGGAAGTCAGGGACTATATCTGTCTTGCTCACTCAAAATTGTCTCCCTGGACCCTAAAGTTAATAACTCTAAGAATGTGATTAAGGTAATACTCAATTTTATTGATATAGTGTACAGTTCATCCATTTCATCAAAACTCAATTTAATCTCGGTGACCATGAAAACAGGGCTCGCAATGTCCCAGGCAGTGGGCTCTGGCGTAGAGTAGATGCTCAATAAATATTTTAGAATGCATAAATGAAGAGTGGACCACAGGGTCTCATCAGGTAGAAAATGTCATTAGCCATTCATGTCACAGAGGGATCCAATTTCTCTCTCCTTCTGAATACATCTGTGGCCACTAATCTGAGCATTCCAGAGTGAGACTTAAACTGCCTGAGAAAACATATTATAGGCTATGTAAAGATAAGAGAAAGGTACACACATTTAAATATGGCCCTTCTTATTTATCGGTGTACACTTTACACTCAGAAAACATATCTTTTGTACAGCAAAAGCCAAGGAAACAAATATTTGACAGAGAAGGAATTTTGCAGCAAACATTGCAGAAATAGTTTAATACCTCTGCTACATAAAGAATTCATATAAATTGATTTTTTTTTAATGAAGACCTCATTCATTAAGTAGACAAAGGACATGAACAGTACACATAAGATCTTTAACTAATAAAAATATTTCAAAAATCCAACCTTGTAGATTAAATTAAACAATTAAAACGATTGTGAGGTATAGGACTAGATCCCAGAGTTGAGAAAGGTCACTGCCCCCTCACCTGCCCCATCACGCATGACAGGACTACACATTGCTGCTGTTGCTGTGTTTCAGTGGGGCAGGGGAGGCGTGTGCAGGTGAAAGCTCATCAAGCAGGGATGCAGAGAGCAAGACAGCAACCAGGGCCAGGTGGTGAACTCTAAGCTGGCAGTCAATGGGGTAGATGGAAGTTGCACAACACCAAGAAGAGGGGTGCTGTGGCACAGACGCAGCTCTGGTTATTTATAGGATGCAGTGCTAGATGCGGCTAGCATGGTGCCAAGCACATGGTAAACACTAGAAAACCATGAGACTGAAAATACAAGGCTGCAGATGGAGGAGAAGGAGTCAAAAGGGAAATAATGAATGTTTGGAAACATGTTGATTTAGTTAAATAGGATACAATCCCAGAGGTTTTATGATTTGCTGTCAACTTCGGTTTTTGGCTTCTATAAGCAGCTGACGTGCAGGGTTCTCTCTGGTGCACCCACCAGAAGGGAAATGAAACCTATTAATGCTTCATGCCAGCATGTCTCTCAGGTACCTAGGAAGTTCAGGAATGTTTCTGAAAAATAAAACTATAACAGAAATATGATTTAGCCTATTAAACTTTCAGAAGTTAAAAACAGAAATACATGATGCTGTATACCTTAAACTTACACAGTGATGTATATCAAATATATCTCAATAAAACTGGAAAATAAATAAATAATATTCAGTTTGGCAAGCTTGGTACAGTATGAATATAGGCACAACATTTTTGAAAGGCAGTCCAGCAATATTTATCAAGCACCATGTATCAACTAGCTTTTGTAACAATAATGCTGTGTAATAAATGACCTTGAAGATCTCAGAAATGAAGGTCCCCAGGGGTCCAAGGTGGGAACTATATTATAGCCTAAGGCATCTCATAACTGACAAGGGGGGCACTGAATTCCCAAAACAATTCCTCATCTCCTCGATTGTTGAACCCTGCTTGCAAAAATCACCCATTTTCTGAGGTCCAATGATTCATTTTGTGGAAAGTCACATATAGGTCTGTCTACCCAGGCAAAGACAGTAACATGGGAGAGTGGAATCTAAAACCAAAGCAAAAAGTGGAGGCGATCAGTTGATGCACTCCTTTCCCAAGCTCAAAGGGAAGGCATCGAGTTGCCATTTCTCACAGTTGCACATTAAAATCTCATTGAAAGGAAATTTTGTATATCTTGGATGGGGTCAAAAGGTATCTACAGCTATTAAAACTCACTAAATCTGTCCCTTAAAATATCTGCATTTTATAGTATGCGACTTATTCCCCAATAAAGTTGATTGAAATATAAAACCTTATTCAGAACCATCTTACTATAATATTTAAATTTGTATTCCAGAAAACTGGTTTTATCTGGAAACAGGCTAGCAAAATTAAGTTGAATCAAAAACTATTTATAGTCCTTACACTTCTGTCAAGAAAAACAGGGGCTGGATTTAAGCTCCTATCTGAAATAAATGATTAAAAAGAAAAGAAAAAAAAACAGACCAAAAAATAAAGAACAGCTTTTGAGACATTGGGTATCAGGACAGAGACACCTGAGAGATGGGAAACAAATGAGGTGAGTTTTATGATTGTCCCAGCTAACTGCCTTGAGAATGTTTCCAGGCCATGGAACAAGAAGGGGGAAACCAGGCAGAGCCCAGTGGACTTTCTAAGTTTAGGGGACTGAGCTGAGAGCCTGGGGAGACCAAGGCAGTGAGAGTTCATAGGATGGATAGAGGAGGGCTGAACAGGGAGAGAAACCCAGAGATCTGCAAGGACGCCACTTGAGGATTCAACAGAGTCCTGAATCAGCATGTGAGTAAACTCCTCAAGCCTGGAAAAGCACCACCAGAAAGGACTTTCTATGACAGAGTCTGGTGTTCACACAGGGCCAGAATTAGCACCTATTCCCACGAACAAAACTGGAAATCTTCGCTATTCATAGAGCATGAGACACAGTAGTCACAAAGCACTTGTCCCTGCTTGTCTGGGTGGTAGGGAATAGTTAGCCTTAGATGAAGCACAGCTTTGGTCTTACTTAACAAATATGAAAAACAAGAACCTAAAGGATCAAGCTGTTCGGAAGTAACATAACCACATCCCCAAACAAAGCTCAGTAATAGTTAAATGAGTACAAAAATAGTCAGCACCCAACAAGGGATAAAGAAGTTTATTTCATAGAAATAAAGGGGTCAATCCACAAAGAGGTCATAAAAATCCTAAATTTTTATGTTCCGAATAGCAGAACCTCAGAAAAGAAGCAAAACTGATAGAAATGCAAGGAGAAATAGATAAAGGCACAATTTATTGCTAGACATTTCAATATCACTTTCTTTATAATTGATAGAACAAGGAGACCAAAAATCAGTAACAATATGCAAAACTTGTAACAACACCATCAAACAACTTGACCTAATTGGCATTTATAGAAAACACTTTATTCAACAATAGCAGAATACACATTCTTTTCAAGTGTACATGAAACTTACACATAAAACAAATCTCAAATTATGTCTACAACATAAAATAAGTCTCAAATTTAAGAGAATTAAAGTTATACAATGTACATTTTCTGGCCAAAACAGAGTTAAATTATAAATCAACAACAGAAAGATCTCTGAAAAATTACCAAATATTTGAAAACAATATACTTCCAAATAACCCATGATCAAAGAAGAAATCACAAGTGCAATTAGAAACTGTTTTGAACTGGAAGTAAAATGAAAACACAACATATTAAAATTTGCAGGATTCTGCTAAAGTTGTGCTTAGGGGGAAATTGATAGCACCAAATGCCTGCATTGAAAAAACAGAAATGTTTCCACTCAGTGACCTTTGCTACCACCCCAAGGAACTGAAAAAAGGATAAAGATATAAAGCTGAATGTAAGCTGAGAAAAGGAAATAATAATGATCAGAGTAAGTATCAGTGAAAAATAAAACAAACACAACATAGAAAAACATTAATAAAACTAAAAACTGGTACTTTGAGAAGACCTGTTAGCCTCTAGCCAGACAAATTACTAAAAAAGGAGAGAGAATGAGAGATAGAGAAGACACAAATTAGCAGTAACAAAAATGAGAAAGGTAAAATCACTATAAATTCTACAGATATTAAAAGGATCACAGGGAATATTGTTAGAAATTTATATTTTATAACAATAAATTTGACAATTGAAGTGGACAAAATCCTTGAGTGACAGAAACTGCCAAAACTCCCTCAGGAAGAAATAACCTGAATAGTCCCTTACATTATTAAAGAGTTTAACTTGTAGTTAAAAACATCACCAGAAAGACACTCTGACACCAGATGACTTCACTGCTGAATTCTACGAAATACTTGAGAAAGAAGTAATATCAACGCTAATCAAATCTTTGAGGAAACTGAGAAGGAACAAAAACTTCCCAACTCATCCCATGAAGCCAGCACTGTCCTGATACTAAAAGCAGACAAAGATATTACAAGAAAAGAAAACCCTAGACTAATAGACCTCATGAATAGAGATGCAAACATGTTAACAAATTTTAACAAATCAAATCCAACAATGTGCAAAAAGAATAATATATCATTCCTAAGATGAGTCTATTCCAGGAGGGCAAAGCTAGTGTAACATTTCAAAAAATCAATGTAATCCACATTAACAAACCAAAAAGAAAAACTATCATTAATCTCAACTGATGCAGTTGAGATTTGACAAAATCAACACATCCACTCCTGATAAGAACCCTCAGAAAACTCAGAATAGAAAAGAAATTCCTCAATGTGATAATGGGCAGATTTTTCAACAGCTAGTATAATAATTGTGAAAGACTGAAATTTTTTGCATAATATCAGGAATAAGACAAAGATATCCAGTCTCACCACTTTTATTTAACATTTTCCTATAGGTTCTAGTTAGTTCAGTGAGGCAAGAAGAAAAAAAATAAGTTATCCAGATGGGAAAAGAATTAAGAGTGTATTTATTCACAGATAACATGATCAGCTACATAGAAAATTCAATGTCATCTACAAAAAGCTATTAGAACTAATGAGTGAGTGTAAAAGGGCTTCAGGATATAAGATCAATATACAAAAATCAATTGTATTTCTAGGCACTAGCAACAAAAAATTGGAAGTTGAAATTAAAAATCAATGCCTTTTTGGATAACAATAAAAAAATAACTACTTAGAGATAAATCTTACAAAAGATGTGAAAGACCTATGCAATTAAAACATAAACAAATTGCTGAGAGAAATTAAAGATGAGCTAAATAAATACTCTGTGTTCATGAATCAGAAAACTCAGTATTAAGATGTTAAACTTCCCAAATTGATTCATAGATTCAATCAATCCCAATCAAATCCCAGCAGACATTTTTTTGTAGAAATTGGCAAACTAATTATTACAATTCTTCTGGATATCAACCCATTATTAGATTTATGGCTTGAAAATATTTTCTCATAGTCCACAGACTGCCTTTTCATTTTGTTGATTGTGTCTTTTGATCTATAGAAACTTTTTAGTTTGATGCAGTTTCACTTGTTTATTTTTGCTTTTGTTGTCTGTACTTTTCATGTCACATCCAAAAAAAGTCATTGTCAAGACCAGTGCCAGGAGCTTTATCTTTATGTTTTCTTCTAGAAGTTTAATGGTTTCAGGTCTTACATTTAAGTCTTTAATACATTTCAAGTCAATTTCTGTGCATAGCATAAGATGAGGACCCAATTTCTTTCTTTTGCATGTAGCTGTCCTGTTTTCCCAACACTGCTTACTGAAGAAACAGACTATCATTTCCCCATTATGTGATATTGGCATCCTTCTCAAATTAGTCGACCATATATGCACAGGTTTATTTCTGGGTTCTTTATTTTTTTCCATTGGTCCATGTGTCTTCCCTGCCAGTTTTTATGTCAGTGCCATACTAATTTAATTACTATAGCTTTGTAATATATGTAACATATGTAATTTTTGTAGTAACTAGAGCTTAATAATATAGTTTGAAATCAGGAATTATGTTACCTCCAGCTTTGTTCTTCTCTCTTAATATTGCTTTGGCTGTTCAGGGTCTTTCATAGTTCCATATAAATTTTAAGACCGTTTTTCTACTTCAAAGAAAAATTGCCAAAATCAAATAAACCAACTAAAAAGTGAACATAGGATCTGAATAGATATTTTTCCAATGAAGAATACAAATAGCCAACAAATATAAAAGAAGATGCTCAACATCACTAACCATCAGGGAAATGCAAATCAAAACTACAGTGTGATACCACCTCACACCTTAGGACAGCTATTTTCAAAAACACAATAACAAGTGTTGGCAAGGGTGTGGAGAAGAGGGAACCCTTCTATACTGTTGGTAGGAGTGTAAATTGGTACACCTACTATAGAAAACAGTATGGTGGTTCCTTAAAAAATTAAAAATAGAAGTATCATATAATACAGTAACCCTACTTTTGGATATATATCCAAAGGGAATTAAATCAGTGTTTTGAAGAATTAGTTGTATTCCTGTGGTCATTGCAACATCATTCACAATAGCCAAGGTATGGGAACAACCTAGGTGTCTGTCGACAGATGAATGGAGAAAAAAATTACATATATACATGAGACATACATGAGCACTGAGTATCATTCAGCCATAAAAAAGAAGGAAATCCTGCCATTTGCAGCAACATGAATGAACCTGGAGGACATTATGCTAAAGGAAATAATCCTGGCACAGAAAGACAAGTACTGTATGATCTCTTTTATATGTGGAATCTAAAAATCAAATTCATAGAACCAGAGAGAACAGTGATTGCTATGGGCTGGAGGGTGGAAGAAATGAAGAGGCAGATGTTAGTTCAAGAGTACAGACTTTCAGTTATGAGTAAGTTCTGAGCATCTAATATACAGCATGGTGGCTGCAGTGAATAATACTATATTGCATACCTGAATTTTGCTAAGAAAATAGATTTTAGGTGTTCTCACCACACACACACAAAAAAATGGTAACTGAGTTGATGGATGTATTAACTTGATTATGGTGATCATTTTACAGTATATATGTACATTAAGTCATCATATTTTACACCCTAAATATATATAATTTTTATTTGTCAACTATACCCCAATAAAGATTGGGGAGAAATCACATGGAAATGCAAAGGACCATTAATAGCCAAAACAACTTTGAAAAAGAACAAGATGGAGAACTAAAACTACTTACCTCATTTCAAGACTTATTATAGAGCTACAGTAACCAAGACCACGTGGTTTTGGCCTCAAGATAAGGAAATATCTCAAAAAAACACAATAGAGAGCCCTAAAATAGACACGCACATTATGAACAACTGATTTTCAGCAAAGGTGCAAGAGCAATTCAATGGAGAGAAATAGTCTATGCAACTTATAACACAAAATGGATCATAGTTCTAAATTAAAAATCTAAAACTATAAAATTTCTGGAATAAAATCTTTGTGACTTTGAATTAGTCACTGATTTCTTAAATGGAGCACCAAAAATCCAATCTATAAAAGAAAAAAAAATAATTTTATTTCATCAAAATTAGTACTTTCATTCTTCAAAGTGCACTGTTGAATCAAAAGACAAGGTACAAGCTGGTAGAAAATCTTTGCGAAGCATATATATGATAAAGTGTTTGTACCAAGGATACAAAAGAACTCTCAAAACTCAGAAATAAGAAAAAAAACCAATTCTTCAATGGACAGAAAATTTGAAAAGACACATCAACAAAGATAGACAGATGGCAAGTAAGCACCTGAAAATACACTCAACATCATTTGACATTAGGAAAATGTGCATTTAAACTACAGTGAGATGTTTCTACATATCTATCAGAATGGCTGAAATTAGAAACAATGACCATACGAAGTGGTGATGAAGATCTGGAGCAAATGGAACTCTCATACACTGCAGACGGAAATGTGAAAAAAGATAAAACCACTTTGAAAAATTAACTTAGGATTTCAAAATTTAAATACACACTATTTATATGATCCTATTTATTTAGCTAATCTTCTCCTAGATATTTACCCTTAGCTAATTAACTATTTAGCTAATCTTCTCCTAGATATTTACCCAAGGGAAATGAAAGCATTTGTCCATACTAAGACTTGTAATCAAATGTTTATAGCAAGTTTATTTGTTCAAGCCAGAAACTGGAAACAACCCAAGCGTCCATCAACAGGTAAATGGATAAAAAGATTGTAGTACATCTATACACTACTACCCAACAATAAAACAGTGAATTATTGATACAATATTGATAAATGTCAAAATAATGATTCTGAGTTAAAGAAGACAGTCAAAAAGGGATACTACTGTATGATTCTATGAACATAAATTTTAGAAAATGAAATTTAATCTACAATGACATAAAGCACACTGGTGGCTGCCTGGGGAGAATGGCAGTGGGGGAACAGATTACAAACCTTTGGGAATATTCATGGGGTAATGATATATTCATTATTTATATTGTGGATGGTTTCACAGGAGGATGCATATGTCAAAAACTTATCAAATTGTGTTAAAAATGTGCAATTTATGATACATCAATTACACTTTGATAAAACTCTTAAGAACAAAAATAAAAGTTATAAAAGTGCAAAGGATCAACAAGAGCTTAAAGAAATGGTGTACTTTTAATTGTTTTGTTTTGTTTTGTTATGTTGGGAGGGGACTTTTTTTTTTACAGATATTAGAGTGAAGGAACTGTGAAAGAATTTTTAGAGTTGTAAAAAAACAAGTAAATGCTCCAAAGCTAGGTGGGAGGGACCAGGGTTTGGAGGACATAGGCCTAGGTGGCCTTCATGCAGTGAAACCTAATTTATTCAGGTTCATCTGGAGGCAAGGGATGGCACAGGAAGTTAGGAGAAACTGGTAGTATCTGATGGCTATTCAGAGAAAGGGAGGAAGATCAAACAAGGAAACCCTGCCATTGGTTTTCACAGCATATCAGGAGATCCTATGGTTGACAGTCAGAGAGGAAAGCTACTAGGAGCCTAAATCCTGGTGGCCTTTCATAATCTAGCTTGCCCTAAAATTCCACATCTTCAGGACAACTCCAAAGGAAAACAGCTTTACAAATTTACTGGGTGTCTTAGATCAGGATCTCCAGATGATTTTAATAATAATCCCCTATGGGAAAAAAAAATATGTGCCTTCTAAATAGGGCCACTTACTAGTAGATTACATGCATGTACTCCTATACTGGTTTACTATGAGAATTTTAAATGTACATTTAGAAATTAGTAGAAATTGCAAAATTGTAAGCTAGAAACAAAAATTAGAGTTGTAAGGTTTTCTTTCCACATTCCAGATCACCTTGCATACTGGGTGACCACACCTTATTTTGGAGACCACTGAGTTAGATAAAGCACTCTGGACATGTCTAGTGGGAAGGGAATAATCAGATCTGGTAGACTTTGACAGTATCAAGAAAAATAGAAATATCTGTGAAAACAAAACGTGGGAAAGAATTGACTTATCCAAAGGAGAATAATTGGTCAAATTTATATCCATTTGACAGACTATTAAGCAACCATCTAAAATGATGTTTTCAAAGAACATTCTCTGACATGTAAAAATGTTCATGATGTGGTATTACATGAGAAAAATCGATGCATAATACTCAGGAAGATTCCAACTTTGTAAAAAGAAAAATTACATGGAGAAAGACTGGGAAGAAATGTATTGAAGCATAATAAATTGTGGTTGATTTTATATTTCTACTTTATCCTTCCAGCACTTTCCAAATGCTCTACAATGAACATTTTCCACTTTATAATTATAAAGACACAATAATTTTGTAAAGAAAGCAATATAAATAAATAACCCCTCCAGGGAGAAAAAGTGGTGACACTGAAGAAGCATCTACAATTCTGGCAACAGGTTAGTAAGGTTAGAAAGAAAGTTTTTAAATATAAAATCAGAACTCTAAGAGTAATGCATGAGGTCTTGGGTTCTCAGTAGTGATGGAAGAAGCCTGCCAGTACTTAGGCTTATTCATTGCCCTGGTTCCGCCACAGACACCTGTCCTGCGTGTGACGGATCACACAGCAGGCTGTGGCCAAGCCCATGGGGTGCAGTAATGCTTCCAAAGCTGTTGACCCCACTCCAAAGCATTTCTCAGTCAACTTCCTGTGTTCCCGCGCCGTGATATCACAAACAGAAACCAAAAATACTTTTCTCCCTTTATATGCCACACTTTTTTTGTCTTCCTATAAAACAGGATGGTTGAGGATGTTCTTCTGGCCACCACCAGCTAGGAAGGTACAACAAGTAGAGATTTTGAGAAGGATAAATAAAATGCAAATATCAGACAGCCTGATGGGTTAGGATCTCCCATCTGAAGACCAATAGGGGAAGGAATTCAGATCCACGGTACCAAGAATCTTGGAAGATTAGTGGGGCAGAAACTCACTAAATTCCAAAATTCTATGACTAGGAGATATCTTGTGGAAGATGATCCAGGTTTAGTCCCAGACATAAAAGGAAGCAATTTCTCTCACAGTGAGTAATGAACGGATTGAAACTTATTGGAATTCATCACCCCAAGAGGTGGTGCTGGTAGGAAATATAAATGCCTCCCAAAAAGCTTCAGACAAATTTATGAATGACAGAACTGTAAATGAGTTCTCTTGCTCACTTCCTCTTGCTCTTTCTCAATAATACACCATCCTCAGAGACGGAGTCAGTATTTCCCCTGAGAGATGCTGCCCAGATCTCCCCTAATGGCCTGCCTGGTCAGGGCCACCACTCTGTCCTCCCACAGTCCCTGTGTTTAATTTGTCATCGCTGTGGCCACACTGCATTACAGTTCCTTGTTGATGAGCCTGCAGCCCCATGAGGCTGTTACAGCAACAAGGACAGTACTGAAGGTACTCAATAAATGTGGGTTGAAAGAAAGAACATGGACTCTATGTATATTTGTTAGAAGAAGCCACCTGGAAGGCAGGCCAAGAGCTGCATTTCATCAGGGCCAAATCTTAAGAGTGCTGATTACCCTCTGATCCTCACTCTCCACTGCCCCTCACCAGCCCCAGCAGCTGTGTGTTCCCAGAGTAGATCTGGTAGACTGGCAGGAAGCACAGGCTACTTAGGATACACTCTCAGAGGAGCACCACCAAGTGAAGTCGCGCGAGAACATCTCATCTGAGGAAAGGGCTCCAAGGAAGCCGCTGGGTGACTGGTGTCTGGGGAACTCTCCCATCCCCCTCTCACCCTGTCCCAGACTTGCTGACCAGACAGCTCTGTTGTCCCCTGCTGGGCTTCTGAGCTCTGATTTGCAAGTCAATTCCCCGGAAATTTCATGATAGAATACATTCAGCTCAGTTATGTCAAGGACGCAGTCTCCTGTATCTCCTCTGAAACCTTGTTTTTAATAACATTAGTCTTATCTGTAAGTGTGCCAAGATTCTCTAGATTGAAGATGGAGGGATTTTAATTTATTTTTCCATTAGTGGTCAGGAGCCATGCTAAACCTGTAAACATTGTTTCTACAAATGCAGTACAATACTAATTTTTAATGCAAATAAACAGAGCAAGCATTCAGAGACACTGTTTGACCCAATGGGGCTTTTGCAAATCTCCTGCATTTGACTTAGGACAAAAGGGAAGGAAACACTTTATATTCTGCTAAGTTGCAGTAGTCAGCTAGAGTCCAGTTTCCTCATTCTTAGGATTTCTCTAGGATATATGGGATGGAGGAAAGGTGAATAAAAAGTAGAGCTCGTAACACCATGCAGTTGTTAAAGTTGTAAAAGATCTTAGGGATTTTCTACTAAAACTCTTTCGTTATACATGTGGGAAATGTGGTCAGAAAAAGAATAAGGCCTGGGGACACAAGGCCCATGAATAGCTGTGCAAAGTCCAGAAATGGAAACTTACTTTAGGTTTTCAGATACATACAAGAGTGGCCACACTGACAGAGCACCCCATTGCTGAGTTTGTGGATATCACTCAGGTGCCAGTAATTCCCCTGGGTCATCGTATGGCACAGATTCTCCTGGTCAGCACTCATTAGAAATCCTCTCTCTCTATATAGATCCCATTAAGTCTATTTAAGCATCAGATATTAACTCTGATTTGTGTTTCCCAAGCACAATCACTAGAAGAGCATAAAACCTATAGAGGTGAAATATTAGGTCTTGCAGGGGAACTCAGGAGCCCAGAGCCCAGACTCTGACCAAGACTCAGAGATCCAGAGCCCAGGGAGCCCAGGCCTGGAGGTACTCTAGACAGTCAGGTCCTCCAGATATCTCCCCATTTTGAGATAGCTACAAAAGACAGACTGCAGGTGATGGCTTTTCTGCATGTTCACCCTCCACCACCCAACAGTGCCACCTTTGTCCTCTTAAAACCACAGTATCCTTCCAGAACTGGGGGATGGGGCAGGGGAGGGTGGTTAGAGAAAATATGCTTAATCTCAAAAAAGACCTCTGTTCTCTATTGAGTTAGATGGGCAAGGTGAAACAAGAGGACATAAGTCTTCCCCTGCAGTCAGGCAGTGATTCCATCAAGAAAGACTCAAACAGAACACTGAACAAGACCTGAGACCAGAGAGCTCAGTGCCCGGGGAGCCTAGACTCCTGCTTGTGGGAAAACAGGGGCCATACAGGATGTATCAGCTGGCATTTTTGGATCTGTCTGATGGTCCATCTGTACCCTGGACGCTAACAGTTTCAGTGCCTGGCTGAATGTTCAGTGGTCTGTGCAGGCTGCTGAGGACAATGGGAAGCTCAGTCAACAGCTGGACAGAGTGTGTCCAGGCTAGAGCCTCCACTCATCCAATACCCTGGACCAGAGAAGACTTTTCTCCATGAGGCTACCCATGTGACATTTAGGGGACTATGTACACTTCACTGGGGAGAACAAATATGATTTTATTAATTATCTATTTAAAGTATCATTTATTCAGACTACAATTACACATGTTTCATTGTATTTAATTTTGGAGGTGTTAGTATTGGTGATGGTGATATCCTTCTGATTCCAAAGTCAGAGATAAACTGTCAGTGTAAAGGGTCTGGAAACTTAGTTCTTACTGATTTGCAGGAAACAGCAAGACCTTGAGAGCATGAGAAAACCCTACAGTAGGACTAAGGCAGCTATAATATGACCCACTATTTCAGGCAGACGCAGAAAGTTCATCTTTTTCAGAAATGGGATCAAGTGAGGAAATGAAAGAGGAAAAATTCACTGAGTCCAACTTCTGTCATATGGCACACCATCACACTTTCTGTACTATAGATCAGTTTCTACTTTTTCCGATGTATCTGCAGCTTGAAGAAAAGAGAAGGAAAAAAAAAATCCAAGCATCGGGTCTGGCTCTGGAAGACAGAATAGAACTGTGATCAGGTAGCCAGGAAGTAAGTGATTTCTAAGCAACTGGTGGTGTTTTGAACTGTCAAAGTATGGAGACCCTATGTAGGTGGCCCTGTGCTTATAGGACACTCCAATGAGTGTTTGGATGTGGGAACCTGGGTCAAGAGCTAGGTTTGGGTTGGAGACAGAAGCTGAACTGCTCTGTTTTAAAAAAGTGAAAAGAAAATAAGGATAGATCAGGTCCAGGCACAGACTTAGTGAGGAGCACTGAGGCACTGTGATTCCAGAGCAGGGGAACTGGTGCCATGCCCTTTGGAAGTCTCCGTATTCCCCCAACTCTGCACTCCATGAAGGCCACAGTCCTGTCAACCCTGTCTTCTCCATACACATACTCCCCAGGGTTGCCCCCCCAACCATGGGAGGCCTATTTTTCCCCAAATGTCCCCCTTGCTCTGGGGGTATCTAGGCTACTAATCTCCTGCCCTAGATAGCCACTAATCCCTATCCCCCTTCACACCCACAGGCTACCCTGGAAAGACTTCTGTGAATTCCTAGGTGCCTGGAATGCAGACTCAAGACTGGAAGAGAAGATGAAGAAGAAGGTGGAAAAAGCTCACAGACACCAAGGCACCCAAGCCAGCAACATCCCTCTTCTTCCTGTACCAATTAAGGAACTGTGCCTTCCTGCCCACAGTCTCACCAGCCTGGCTCTCCACCATGCTTCTGATGCTTAATTATACTATTGTGAGGAAGATAACCCAACTGCCCAAGCCTGAGACTTCCTATTACCTGGCACTAAGTAATGAGAAAAAATGGAAAAAGTCCACTGGGCAAGTAAAATTACCATTTAACTTCTCAGTTGAACTTGTAGCTGCCAGGTTCAAAAAAGGAGCAGCTTTTGAAAATAGTGAATTTTGAGCTATATGTGAAAAATAATTTAAAATTAATAAAATGTGTTATTTTATTTGTAATACTGGTTGTTGAGGTCACAAAGACTTATTAAGGACATTGTTCCAGGAGGATTTCTCAAGATGGCAGCATGAGTAGGGCGGTGGAAATCTCCTCCCAAAACTATCTGTATTTTGAAAATACAGCAAATACAACTATTCCTAAAAGAGACACCAGAAGATACAGGACAACAGCCAGGCTATATCTACATCTGCAAGAACTCAGCATCTCACGAAAAGGGTAAGATACAAAGCCATGACCCGGCGGGACCCAAGCACTCCCCCCACCCCAGCTCACCAGAGGGAGGAAAAGAATCAGAGTGGGGAGGGAGTGGAATCACAGGACTGCTAAATAACCAGCCCTAGTAATCTGCACCAGGAGCACAGACACACATTGCATGGTGTATTGGATATTAGAGAAATGGAAAGGTAAAATCCAGCCAGCTCCCCTGGGACAAAAGAAAAGTGGGTGCTTTAAAAGTCTTAAAGGGACAAGTGTTTAACAGGTGGACAAAACCCTCCTGGCACACTCAGCCCACTAGGCAGGGAATTTTAAGGAACTTCAGATGCACTAAACCCCTGGGTGGCAGTGCAGCTCCAAAGCTCCTCACAGCAATAAGAAGCCTGCTGTTCATTACCCCCTGCTGGCACTGCAGGCAAACTGCTGACCCGCCATTGCTGCAGACCAGCCAGGGAGCAGCCCTACCCACAGGAACCACACAGAGTCTTCTCCCAGTTGCACAGCTAACCAGGCCAAATCCAGAGGCTTCCCACTGTGCACAGTTGCCTGGCATAGGCAGAGGAAGCTGGCGCAAGATCTGGAAGGCATGAAGGGGCACCGTTCTCACTGGAGAACACATTCCATGCATCTGCAACCCCTGCCAATGCCCTAGGCTATCCTGAGAGCTGCCCCACCCATGGCAGCTCAAGGGATTAACCCAGAGACTGTGCCCTGTGTGTGGATAACCAGCACAGGTAGCGGAGAAGGGCAAGGTGACCAGCAAGCAGGAAGGGACTTTGTTCTCCTAGCTGATACACTCACCACTTGCCAGCAATCACTTCTATCACCATGAAAAGCAGAAGAACCTGGTCCAGTCCAAAATTATTCAAACACCAGAGAGAGGGTCTGGCAAGATAGATATAAACAATCTTCCTGAAAAAGAATTCAAAATAAAAGTCATAACCATGCTGATGAAGATGCAGAGAAATATGCAAGAGCTAAGGGATGAAGTCCAGAGGGAGATAACAGAAATGAAACAATCAATGGAAGAACTTAAGAGCAGACTGGATGAGGTGCAAGAGACTGTTAATGGAATAGAAATCAGAGAACAGGAACACAGAGAAGCTGAGGCAGAGAGATAAAAGGATCTCTAGGAATGAAAGAATATTAAGAGAACTGTGTAACCAATCCAAATGGAAAAATATTCACATTATAGGGGAACCAGAAGAAGAAGAGAGAAAAAAGGGTATAGAAAGGGTCTTTGAAAAAATAATTGCTGAAAATTTCCCCAAGCTGGGGAAGGAAATAATCTCTCAGACCATGGAAGCATACATATCTCCCAACACAAGGGACCCAAGGAGGACAACACCAAGACATATAATAATTATAATGGTAAAGATCAAAGATAAAGATAAGGACAGGGTATTAAAGGCAGCCAGAGAGAGAAGAAAGATCACCTGAAAAGGAAAACCCATCAGGCTATCATCAGACTTCTCAACAGAAACCTTTCAGGCCGGAAGAGAATGGCATGATATATTTAATGCAATGAAACAGAAGGGCCTTGAACCAAGAATACTGTATCCAGCAAGATTATCATTTAAATTTTTTTTAGATAATTATTTTTTATTGAAGGGTAGTTGACACACAGTATTACATTACATTAGTTTCAGGTGTACAACATAGTGATTCAACATTTATATACATGACAATTCTAGGTACCAGGTATCACCATACCAAGCTGTTACATTATCTTGACTATATTGCTTATGCTATACATTACATCCCGGTTGCTTATTTATTTTACCATTGGAAGTGTGTACTTTTTTTGTTTGTTTTGTTTTTGTTTTTTGTTTTTTGTTTTTTTGTGAGGGCATCTCTCATATTTATTGATCAAATGGTTGTTAACAACAATAAAATTCTGTATAGAGGAGTCAATGCTCAATGCACAATCATTAATCCACCCCAAGCCTAATTTTCATCAGTCTCCAATCTTCTGAGGCATAACAAACAAGTTCTTACATGGAGAACAAATTCTTACATAGTGAATAAGTAAGTTACATGGTAAACAGTACAAGGGCAGTCATCACAGAAACTTTCGGTTTTGCTCATGCATTATGAACTATAAACAGTCAGTTCAAATATGAATACACATTTGATTTTTATACTTGATTTATATGTGGATACCACATTTCTCTCTTTATTATTATTATTTTTAATAAAGTGCTGAAGTGGTAGGTAGATACAAGATAAAGGTAGAAAACATAGTTTAGTGTTGTAAGAGAGCAAATGTAGATGATCAGGTGTGTGCCTGTAGACTATGTGTTAATCCAAGCTAGACAAGGGCAATAAAACATCCACGTATGCAGAAGATTTCTCTCAGAACAGGGGGGGTGAGGTTCTAAGCCTCACCTCTGTTGATCCCCAATTTCTCACCTGATGACCCTCCTGTGACTGTGCCTGTCTTAGGTTGTTCCTCCCTTGAGGAATCTTACCCGTCTCTGGCTAACCAGTCATCTTCCGGGGCCATACAGGGAAATGTAAAGTTGGTAAGTGAGAGAGAAGCCTTATTGCTTGAAATGGTTAGCTTTTTATTTCTTTGCATATTTATGCCCTGTAGTTTCTATGCCCAGCATTTGTCTTGAGGTATCTTTACCACTTGGAAGAATTATGATACTCGGTAAATTTAATATGAGGCACAAATTCTATTTAAGGGTTGTAATTAGGAAGGAAGAAGAAAAGCTATAGAAGTAGCAGGCGGAAGAAAACATGGGAAGATTGATTATTTCTTTGACATATCTTCTTGTAGAGTAACTTCAGCATGTATAGGTTTTAAGCTACTACTTAAATTGCGCACACACATTAACATAATAGGAGTATAGTTACATAACAAAGCATATCTGTAATTACCAGCCATCTCCAGTGAAACCAAGAAAACCAGTTAGGCACCTTAGGCGTTTGTGAAAACTTATCTATGATATGGTGGATATTGTCCAACTGAACTTGAACAGTCTGAGAGAAATCAGACAAATTAAAACAACCCATTCCTGGGGAATGTTCACATCCCGATTATTATTTAAATTTGAAGGAGGGATTGAACAATTTCCAGATAGGCAAAAGTTGAGGGAATTCACCTCCCACAAACCACCTCTACAGGGTATGTAAAAAGGACTGCTCTAGATGGAAATACTCCTAAGGCTAAATAGATGCCACCAGAGAAAACAAAATCACAGCAAAGAAAGCAGACCAACAAAATACTAACTAAAGGCAAAAAATAAAACCAGCTATCCACAAAAGCAATCAAGGGAAAGACAAAAGAGTACAGAATAAAACACCTAACATATAAAGAATGGAGGAAGAAGAAAAAGAAGGGAGAGAAATAAAGAAGCATCAGACTGTGTTTATAATAGCAGAATAAGTGAGTTAAAGTTAGACAGTTAGATAGCAAAGAAGTTACCCTTGAACTTTGGTAACCACAAATCCAAAGCCTGCAATGGCAATAAGTACATATCTATTGATAATCACCCTAAATGTAAATGGACTGAATGCACTAATCAAAAGACGCACAGTAACAGAATGGATAAAAAAGTAAGATGCATCTATATGCTGCTTACAAGAGACTTACCACAAACCCAAAGAAATACAAAGACTAAAAGTAAAGGGATGGAAAAACATATTTCATGCAAACAACAGGGAGAAAAAAGCAGGTGTTGCAGTACTTGTATTAAACAAAATAGACTTCAAAATGAAGAAAGAAACAAGAGATAAATATGGACATTACATAATGATAAAGGGGTCAGTCTAACAAAAGGATATAACCATTATAAATATCTATGCACCCAGCACAGGAGCACTGAAATATGTGAAATAAATACTAACAGAATTAAAGGAGGAAATAGAATGTAATGCATTCATTTTAGAAGACTTCAGCACACCACTCACTCCAAAGAACAGATCCACCAGACAGAAAATAAGTAAGGACACAGAGTCACTAAACAACACACTAAAACAGATGGACCTAACAGGCATCTACAGAACTCTACACCCAAAAGCAGCAGGATACACATTCTTATAACTGCACATGGAACATTTTCCTGAATAGACCACATTCTAGGCCACTAAAAGAGCCTCAGTAAATTAAAAAAGATTGAAATTCTACCAACCAACTTCTCATATCACAAAGGCATAAAATTAGAAATAAATTGTACAAAGAAAACAAAAAGGCTCACAAACACATGGAGCTTAACAACATGATCCTAAATAATCAATAGATCAATGACCAAATTATAACAGAGATCAAGCAATATATAGAGACAAATAACAATAGCACAAATGCCCCAATTTCTGTGGCATGCAGCAAAGGCAGTTCTAAGAAGAAAGTATATAGCAATCCAGGCCTATTTAAAGAAGGAACAACAATCCCAAATGAATAGTCTAAAGTCACAATTATTGAAACTGGAAAAAGAAGAACAAATGAGGCCCAAAGTCAGCAGAAGGAGGGACATAATAAAGATCAGAGAAGAAATAAATAAAATAGAGAAGAATAAAACAATAGAAAAAAATCAGTGAAACCAACAGCTAGTTCTTAGAGAAAATAAACAAAATAGATAAACCCGTAGGCAATTTATTAAGAGAAAAAGAGAATCTACATACATAAACAGAATCAGAAATGAGAAAGGAAAAATCATGATGAACCCCACAGAAATATAAAGAATTATTGGAGAATACTATGAAAATCTATATGCTAACAAGCTCAATAATGTAGAAGAGATGGACAACTTTCTAGAAAAGTACAACCTTCCAAAACTGACCAAGGAAGATACAGAAAATCTAAACAAACCAATTACCAGCAACAAAATTGAATCAGTATAAAAAAACTACCCAGAACAAAACACCCGTACCAGATGGATTCACCACCGAATTTTATCAGACATTTAGAAAAGACATAATACCCATTCTCCTTAAAGTTTTCCAAAAAATAGAAGAGAAGGGAATACTTCCAAACTCATTCTATGAAGCCAGCATCACGCTAATACCAAAACCAGGCAAAGACCCCACAAAAAAAGAAAATTACAGACCAATATCCCTGATGAACATAGATGTAAAATTACTCAACAAAATACTAGCAAACTGAACCAAACTCAAAAATACATCAGGTGGAATTCATCTCAGAGATGCAACAATGGTACAACATTTGAAAATCCATCAACATCATCCACCACATCAACAAAAAGGACAAAAACCACATGAGCATCTCCATAGGTGCTGAAAAAGCATTCAACAAAATTCAACATCCATTCATGATAAAAACTCTCTATAAAATGGGTATAAAGGGCAAGTACCTCAACATAATAAAGGCCATACATGACAAACCCACAGCCAACATCAACTTAACAGTGAGAAGCTGAAAGCTTTTCACCTATGATTGGGAACAAGACAAGGATGCCCACTCTCCCACTTTTCTTCAACATAGTACTGGAGGTCCAGTCATGGTAATCACACATAACGAAGAAATAAAAGGCATCCAGACCGGTAAGGAAGAAGTCAAATTATATGCAGATGACATGATATTGTACATAAAAAATACCCTAAAGACTCCACTCCAAAACTACTAGAACTAATATCTGAATTCAGCAAAGTTGCAGGATACAAAATTAATACACAGAAATCTGTTGCTTTCCTATTCACTAATGATGAACTAGCAGAAAGAGAAATCAAGAAAACGATTCCATTCACAATTGCAACAGAAAGAATAAAATACCTAGGAATAAACCTAACCAAGGAAGTGAAAGACCTATACCCTGAAAACTACAAGACACTCTTAAGAGAAATTAAAGACGACAGTAATAAATGGAAATTCATCCCATGCTCTTGGGTAGGAAGAATTAATATTGTCAAAATGCCCATCCTGCCTAAAACAATATACAGATTCAACGTAATCCCTATCAAAATACTAATAGCATTCTTCAAGAACTGGAACAAATAGTTTTAAAATTCATATGAAACCACAAAAGACCCTGAATAGCCAAAGCAATCCTGAGAAGGAAGAATAAAGCAAGGGGGGTCTCGCTTCCCCACTTCAAGCTCTACTACAAAGCCACAGTAATCAAGACAATTTGGTACTGGCACAAGAACAGATCCACAGACCAGTGGAACAGAATAGAGTATCCAGATATTAACCCAAACATATATGGTCAATTAATATATGATAAAGCAGCCATGTACATACAATGGGGAAATGACAGCCTCTTCAACAGCTGGTGTTGGCAAAACTGGACAGCTACATGTAAGAGAATGAAACTGGATCATTGTCTAATGTAAATTCAAAATAGATTAAAGACACTAATGTAAGTCATGAAACCATAAAACTCTCAGAAAAAATCATAGGCAAAAATCTCTTGGACATAAACATGAGCAATTTATTTATGAACATATCTGCCCAGGCAAGGGAAACAAAAGGAAAAATGAACAAGTGGTATTATCAAGCTGAAAGGCTTCTGTACAGCAAAGGACACCATCAATAGAACAAAAAGGCATCCTACAGTATGGGAGAATATATTCATAAATGACATATCTGATATAGAGTTGACATCTAAAATAAATAAAGAGCTCACACACCTAAACAAATGAAAAGCAAATAATCCAATTTAAAAATGTGCAGATGAACTGAACAGACACTTCTCCAAAGAAGAAATTCACATGGCCAATAGGCACATGAAAAGATGCTCCACATTGCTAATTATCAGGGAAATGCAAATTAAAACCACAATAAGATATCACCTCACACCAGTAAGGTTCGCCACCATCCAAACGACAAACAACAACAAATGTTGGCGAGGATGTGGAGAAAGGGGAACCCTCCTACACTGCTGGTAGGAATGTAAATAAGTTCAACCATTGTGGAAAGCAGTGTGGAGGTTCCTCAAAAAGCTCAGAATAGACATACCATTTGACCCAGGAATTCCACTTCTAGGAATTTACCCTAAGAATGAAGCAGCCCAGTTTGAAAAAGACATATGCACCCCTATGTTTATCACAGCACTATTTACATAGCCAAGAAATGGAAGCAACCTAAGTGTCCATCAGTAGATGAATGGATAAAGAAGATGTGGTACATATATACACAATGGAATATTATTCAGCCATAAGGAGAAAACAAATCCTACCATTTGCAACAACATGGATGGAGCTAGAGGGTATTATGCTCAGTGAAATAGGCCAGATGGAGAAAGACAAGTATCAAATGATTTCACTCACTTGTGGAGTATAAGAACAAAAAAAAACCTGAAGGAACAAAACAGCAACAGACTCACAGAACCCAAGAATGAACTAACAGTTACCAAAGGGAAAGGAACTGGGGAGGATGGGTGGGAAGGGAGGGATAAGGAGGAAAAAGGGGCATTACAATTAGCATACCTAATGTAGGGGGTGGGCATGGGGAAGGCAGTATAACACAGAGAAGACAAGTAGTGATTCTGTCGCATTTTGCTACCCTGATGGACAGTGAGTGTAATCGGGTATGTGGTGGGGACTTGATAATAGGAGTAGTCTAGTAACCATAATGTTACTCATGTAATTGTACATTAATGATACCAAAAGTTTTAAAAATTAAAAAAAAAGGAACATTATTCCATTTTTTTAAAATGATGGCTTAGTAGAGTGTTTTAATGGTTGGGAGATCTTTCCCCAGCAGGCTTTTATTGCCTGTATTTAATGCAGGTTCTGCAAACAATGATATGTCTGTCTAATCTCCATCCTCAACATGTTATATCAGACTATTACTTTCTTTCTCCAGATGTTAATCTCAATCGATATTTCTCCTCAGGGGAAAAATAAATGAATAACTGTAAGTTTGTGGTTTGAGTCAGAAAATGTGAGAAAGGTCTCAGGAGGAAAACAAGATGGCACCAGGCTGCAGCTTGTGGGGGATCATGGCTAATTTTAGAGTGTAATGCCTATACTCAATTTTAGAAATGATTGCCTATAAGCTTTACCCATTACTCACAAATAATCCCTAATTAAAAGTCTCCTGTGCATACAATGTGTGTTATTGATAAATTTAGGGTGGATTTAAGAAAACTGGGTGAGTCTTCAGCTTGAAGTGAAGATGTATAGAAAATTAATGGTGGTCAAGGAAGCAAAACACAAATTCTCCAAAATTCTGAAGCAAATGAACCCAAGTTGGTGGTACAACCACACCAACCACATAACCATAGAGGAGCTATTCAAAGATATTTTTTAAACACATCAGTTGACTTTACATCCTAAGTATGATAAACCCTAAAAACAAAAGAACTGCAAAAATATTATAAATTGTGTGCATCCAATTATCATATTATTGTTTGCATTGTTGGCTTTATTGTTCATAGATTGTTTTGCATGTATTGTGGAATAAAATTAATGAATGCTTATGTTGACATTTAAAAACTGAGATTCTCCATACAGGAGAAGGGGTTACAGGCATAAGAACAATGAGGTTAAATTAAAAACCCATAAACCTGAATTTGAATTGAAAGTGCTGGAATGAAGTCAGGGTGAATTTTATCTTTTGAAATGTAAATATTTCATGGATTTATCTGCTGAAAAGTTTAGAAATAATGACCAACCTGGTAACAATGAGCACCCCTAGGATCCAAATTACGGTTTCTAAGTATTTCCCCTGAAAGGCCTCCCTTTGAAGAAATGGCTAATTACAGTTCTGGGACAGGAAATGAATGAGGTGAGGCCACAATAGTATACTAAAAATCAAGGAGATAATTAAGGACTACTGGGATTTTGTCAAAAGGACTCAAGATCCAAATTGAGAAGTCTTTCAACAGGCAAAGTTAGGACAATCTAGCTTTTGACAAGGATAAATTTCAATGACTTGATGTCATATCAAATATGTCTGAATCCTTAAACCTAAATAATGCTAAAAAAATAGCAAAAAGGAAACTCAGTAGGAACTGATGGAAAATTAGGAAACACACTCATTACTACAAAAACTGGTAAATACAAAGAAAATATCCAGCAATTATCTTTTCTTCCCTGCAAAGAGCTATACCTCAAATAACCAAACTGATGATAAGGTAAAGTTTTTCTTTATAGAAGTATTTCAGATACCAGGTAACAAAGAAATGATGGAACTGGAAAATCGATATTTGGTGACTTCAGATGAATTGATGGATCTAGACAATCACCTTCAATGCTACTAACATCACAGAGAGAGACACCTGGACATCATGGATCTTCTAATGAAATTACAGAACTGCACCAATGAAGTGGTCTTACCAAGAAAAAAAGAAAAATAAAATAAAACTTTAATCTAATCAAGTCCCTAGATCTAACTAGCAATTTAGAAGAACAGAGGAACTCATTAAGTGGCACCATGGGATCTAATTAGTAAAACCCAGACAGTGAAAAACCCTTCAGGACAAACAATTCCACTTCCTCAACAGCTAAATTATAACAAAAAAGAAGGCAAAAATGAGAAGGAAGGGGAGCCTTTAGGTTCAAAGAGACTTATTATATACATCAACTATTGCAATGTGGACCTTATTTGTATCTGGATGGGCCAAACTATAGAAAACTTAAATAATGAGACAATCAAAGAAGGGTGAACCCTGATTGGGTATTCAATGATATTAAGAGATTTTTTTTCTATAATAATGAATGGTATTGTGGTTATTGTTAGGAATTCTAAAAAATAATACCTAACTTTTAGAGATACAGATTGAAATAATTATAGGTTAGTTGACATTATGACTGGAACTTCCTTCAAAAAAAATAAGGATTTTGGGATTCAAGAGGCAGTCAATAAGTTATAATAAAGAGGAAACAAGATTGTCTATGAGCTTACAATTGTTGACACTGGGTGATGGATACCTAAGGGTTCATTATTCTATTCTTTCTTTGGTATGTTTGAAATTTTCCCATAACAAAAACATTCTATGGAAACAAAGAAGAAAGAAAAGAGGAGCCTCATTCCACTGGGCCTAAGAGATATGCTTGAATCATTTTAAAAGTCACCAACGGAGTCACCCCAAAAAGCTGTAGGACTTGAGGCTTCTAGAGCACTACAGTGAGGGTCTCTTTTCATTTTTATCATCCTCCCACATGGGTTGTATTGTGACCAAATTTTTCCCCTTTTGTACTTCTAAGTACATTTATTTCATTTTGTGATATGTTTCCATGCAGAGAGCAGTCCTCTCAGCCCTCCAGAGTTGACCAAATAATCTGAAATCCATGCCAACAGCAGGAGTTGAATTCTGTACCACATGAAGACTTGGCCACCAAGTAACAAAAAGAGTGGGTCATGAGTGGCCTACAGGTTATTAACTAGAACCCCAGAATCAACTCTGGCCTAGAGTCTTGTTTGTTTGCCCAATTGAGTGTTTAGTTTTCTTTCAATGCCTTTGGTCAAAGTAAACACCATGATCCTCTCTACACTCGGCTCTATCACGTAGTTACATTACTTGCCTGGCCCTGGAAGCCTAAGACCCCTGACCCATACCCTAAATTCTAAGGGAATTCTGGCTCAAAGATTTAGAAATCTTCCTTATTTGAAAAATAAGGAAGTAACTGGCAATATTTTACTTATTTGATAGTATTATAAAATAAGGTATTATTTGAAAATACCTTCTACCACAAAGCCCTTTGGATGCTGTTAATTTACAGTTTAGTCAAATTCAATACCTACCCTTTCACCCATTCGGCCTCTTCCTGAAAATCTTGAATCCAAAAGATTTGTAGTAATATGAACTGATTGACATAAATTTCTTCCTGTAACTCAATAAAATCTTTTGCTTTACTTCCTCCTGTTTTCTAAGCAAAAACACATTTGGAGTCTTAAAATCATTGACTTGCTTTGATCTGGTGAGAAAAGTCAAGGTAAAGTAGCCTATCTCATTTAGAGAAAGTAATTGCAGTGGGATGAGTAACTTTGTTTTAGTTTTCCTTGATTAACTTTAAGATGAATCTGGAATTAGTTGGTGGCTATCACAGTAGGATCATTCTGTGGGGAAACCGTGCCTCTGACGAGAAACTGGTTGACATGCTTTTAAATTGCCTTAGAGGACAACAGTTTGGAACAGCAAAGCTATCTGGGGGTGGCAGAAGAAGCTAGACCTCAAGTTAGCTTACAAGGGACTGAAGACTGACAGCCGCTTCCTTGCCTTAAGCAAGTCATTCCACCTCCCTGAGCCTCAGATTCTCAGCGTCCTCTATGAAGGGGTATTTGTTATAGCAGCCCAAGTGGACTAAGACACAGATAAAACACATTACTTGCAAGTTTCTGGGCTTTCTCTATAGTTCTTGCTTCTAAAGTAGATGATTTATAGAGAACTGCAGGCTGTGTCTAAAATATATATACTATATCTAGAATATTTTCCCTAACCAATGTATTGGAACTGATAAGATTTTTTCATCTATAGATTTATCTGAAAATGTCTGGCAAATAGCCATGGGAGAGATACTTAGACAGCAATATTTATAACACCAATTGGGATGTTGAATTTTAATGAGTTGAATTTGGACCAAGGACTATGTTGTAACTTTGCAAATCCTGGCCAGTGGAATACACAAAGGGCTGAGTATTTTCACCATGGTCTGTGTTCCTGAAACTGCTCTATTAATAGATAGTGTTAAAGGTGCTTCTGGTCATCTCAAATTGTAACTCAGAGCGTAGTCCAAGCTAAACTTGTGTGAAACTTAGTATCAGGCTGCTTCCCAGGACCCAAAAGTGGCAAGAGGATAGGACAAAAGAGTTTCACCTTGCTCTGATCAAACCACACCTGGAATAATTTGTCCAAATTTTGTTTTCCACAATTACAAAGAGACTTTAATGAATTATATCATGTTCCAAAGAAACCAAAACTTCTGGAAACCATGATGAATGAGGTCTTACGGAAAGACTGTAGAAAAGCAAAGATTTAGAGAGAGACATAGCCTGTCCTCACAGGCTCCACAGGTCACCAAAGCTTTGGGATTATTTCCTGTGGTGACAGAGCAAAGAGCTGGGATGAGAGGGTAGAGGTTACACATGGGAAAAAACCTTAAATCACGACAAAAATATCAAATATTTTTTAATGCTTAAATATGATCCAAAATATAGTATGGACCATCTGGAGAGGTGGTGAGTTTTCCAACACTAAAGGTGCGTACAGGCAGCATGCAGACAACCACTTCCCAGCAGCCCTGTAGGGTGGGTTTATGTATCAGCCGGAGAGTTGCTTGGATGATGGCTAAGGTCACCCAACTCCAGCACTCTGTGCTTCCCTGAAAAGTGCAGCTCATGAGGGGCAGTGCGGTCAGGAGCATGGTTTGGGAGAGATGTGCTGATCAGAACTTGAGTTCTGATTTTAATTCTGCAAACTTGGCCAAAGTTTCTAACATCTCTAAAGCTCAGCTTCCATTTATAAAATAAGGATCATGGTAGTATCTACCTTTGACTGCTTTGTAAAAATTCAGTCAAGTATCTTGAGCTCTGCATACTAAAAACATCTCCAGGAAAGATAAAACAGGCCTTCCTTGCCAGTTTGACAACTCTGGACCATTTATAGATGCATCTAGTGATGGATTAAGTGCTATGTCTTGTTCAGTTCTGATTTGTTTTTATCAGAGCAGGAGAACTTACAGCAGGCTGCAAACTCTTTCTGTAGAAAATAATCCCCGGGGAAATACTGATGACTGTTTTGGTGTCAGGAAAAACCTGTGTGTTTTGAGTCAGGAGCCTACTCTGTGGATAGATCTGCTGCAGAATTCCCAACGCCCTGCCACATGGGGTGCAGGGATGTCCCACTTCCCATTGGGCCCTCAGAGTGCTGGAGATGCAAACAGCTAGCAGAGGGGCTTTACTGGCTAGAGGAGGACTGACCGACCTGCAGCAGTTCTCAGATACAGCCCCGGAAATGGTGTGCCCTGACCTTTGCCCAAGATGTCCGAAGAGAGTTTGCAGCAGACAGGTAGGAGAGCTCATGGATTGCTCAGCAGGGAAAAAAGAATCATTCCTCAATTAAGCAAGGAAAGAAGGGGAGAGCTGGAGATCAGCTACACTGCCAGGCTGACCTCAGTCTACTCAGCCCCAGCCTCCTCCCTTGTCCGAGAATGGGAAACCTACAGCTTATTCTTCATACCAAATTCTTGCTGGGGAATAAAGCAAGCTCACAACTCCTAACTGAGAGAAAGCAGCCCCAACAAGGCATGTCAGTGAATGAATACACACTCCAACTTACTGACACATCTCTGAATTTTGATTTCACTTCTCAGGAGCCCAATTTCATTGTAACCAAGTGCTCAATTCTGCAGAAATTCTGCAGAGGGAAACAATGAAATGATACTCCCTTTGTTTGGACTTCAGTGGCATCACCAACTACAGAAACTTTCTGTGATATAACCTCCCACAAATGTGAATATTTACTGCCTCAGTCCCTTGAGTAGTATCTTCTTTCTTTCACACTCTTTTCAATTTCAAGTTTCAATTTCAGTAATTTTATTGACGTGACAACATACACAAATGCTGCAGGAGTTAATCCAACAGTGCTCCATGTCTGGGGCCCGTTTTATATCATCTCTGTCTTTCCTATTATTCTCCAGCTCTCATTTGGTGATTGGCTGTCACAGAACAGGGAGGTTATCTGGCTGTCCTTATTTTCCCTGAAAGTTATGGAGAATTTTCCCTTCCATCTTAGAAGGCAGTCTATTGCACTTTCAGACAGTTTGATAAAAAGCGCATTATCCGTTTTCTTCATATTTCACACACAGGAGGCTCCTCTTCCATCTCCCTAACTCCCCTGATTACAAAGTCTGTCATGCACATGTTTCAGATTGTCTCTGGTTGGTTGTTTTTTGTTGGTTTGGGTTGTTTTGTTGTTTTATTTTATTTTACTTTTATCTTACATTTCCATTTTTTGCATTGGAATTGTGGATCTTAAGCTTGCTAAAGGTTTGGAGCATGTATTAATTTCTTGGCTGCTGTAATAAACTACCACAAACTTGGATGGCTTAACACAACAGAAATTCATTGTTTCCATTTCTGGAGTCCAGAAGTCTGAAATTAAAGTGTTGGCAAGATTCTTACTGAAAGCCTCTAAGGACACATCCTTTCTTACTTCTTCCTAGCTTCTGGTGGTTATAATCTCTGGCGTTACTTGGCTTATAGATGCACCACTCCAGTCTTTGCCTCCATAATCACATGACATGCTCCTTGTGTCTGTGTCTGTGTACAAATTTCCCTCTTTTTATAAAGACAAAAGTCTCTGGATTAGGGCTGAGCCTAAATGAGTATAACCTCACCTTAACTTGATTATATCCTCAAAGACCCTACAACCAAATAAGATCACATTCACAGGTACTGGGGCTAGAACTTGAACACATCTTTTAGGGGGACACCCAGTTCAACCCACAGTAGGGCATTTGGTAGATGTAAAACAATCTGTTAATGTGATTCTTGGGTGCCCCATCCTGGGACAATAAAGCAGTCCAGTCACACTCTGTGGCTTATAGTCTGAATTTTAGAACATTCTATCAAGAGATGCTTATGTCTGGAAGTAAGTCCCTCACCCCCATCAAAGAAAATAAAAATTCTCAGGCTTCCCGAAGTATATTGTTTGCTGAAGTCCAAATACACAGAGGTTGAGACAACAGCGACATAGACGTAATGAAGTACTAATAGCTGTGGAACTCACTCCCTCCCTCCAAGCCCCTATAGCATATAAATGCTGGCGCCTGGGAGAGAGAAGGTAGACAGAATCCAGAAGAGAAACATCAATCCATAATATTCCCTAGAACATGTGTACATACACACGCGCACACACACACACACACACATACACACACACACACACACACTTTTACACATTATTTTTCTTAGACTGATTTGGAGATGTTTTCTCCATGTAGAATAATCAGCCATCTTCATGTCAGTTCTGATAGCTCAGAAAGAGGTCTTCACCGTGAAGGTCAGGGAAGGTGCAGCTAATAAGCACCACCTGGATGCTGAGGGCCACTGGAGAGCACCTCCCTCCCCACTAGACAGCGTGACCCTCCTGGGCCATCCTTGGTCACGTCCCCAAGAGTCCCCTGGCCCAGATCCTCACCTGCATCCAGCCAGCCCCCAGGCCGGCCTTTTCTCTCCTCTCCTCTCCTCTCCAGTTCCTCCTTTTCTGTACTGCTTGGGCCTTTGTTCTCACCTTCATTCCCCACCTGGATAGTTGGAACAATTTCCTAGCTGGTGATTCTGCCATGAGGCCTATCCTTCCCAACGCTCCTTCCACATTGTTGTAAGAGGATCTGTTTATTCTTTTTTTATTGAACTATAGTTGATATACAACATTATATTGATTTTAGGTGTACAACATAGTGATTTGACAGTTATCTGCATTATGAAATACTCACCTAGGTGAGTGCATTTCCTATCTGCAGAGACACAAAGGTATTCTATTATTGACTATGTTCCCTATGCTGTGCTTTTCATCCCCATGACTTTCTTATTTTACAATTGAAAGTATGTATCTTTTTATCCCCTTCACCCACCCATTTCTCCTGTCCCCACACCCTTCCTACCCATTGGCAACCTCCAGTGCATTGAGAACCTACATTTCTAATCAGCTCTCCAGTCTCGCTCACGGGGCTGGCCGAGGGACCATGCTTAAGACAAACACTGGCCTAGAAGCTGGAGTCTGCACATCAGGAATACAAGATGTATTCCTGGCCCAGTACTGCTTGTTCTTCCAGTTTCGTTTCCTTTCACTCTTCCACTGACACGTTAAACTCCAGCAGAACCATCTACCTGTATTTTCCAGCAGACAGAATGCTGTTTCCTGTGGCTCTCATATCCCCTTCTTCTCATAGCAACGTGCTTTCCACTTCACTTGTCTTCAAATCTTGCTTCAGCATCCCTGCTGCAGCGATGTCTTCATGAGGTCTTCATCAACCCCATCTGGTGCCTCGCATGCAGTTCTGTTATTTTTCTACTTGTATATATCCCTCATCCTCTCTCTTACTGGACTGTGGGGTCATTGAGGACTGGATTCACACTCTTTGTCTTGCAGTCCCCAAGAGAGGCTCAGTCAATGCTTGTGTTTCTGCACTTAACTAGGAAAACTGGTTGAAGAAGCCTGCACAGTGGCTATCTGTCCTGTTCTTTTGTGTGGCTTCTATGCCCGCGTTTCATCTGTTACAGGAGGTCTCTTAGAATTCTACTCGTGATCATCCAGACTTGGAACATGAGGAAATGTTCAGCAGGGTCTGTCTGCGGTAGGACTATTCCTTCATAATACTTTTATTGATAAAAGGAAATATAAAAACACGTCTAAAAGAACTTTAGCTATAAGCAGACATAAACTAAGAAAACCAGATTCCTGCCATGAAATGAAAAATATGAAGATAGTGGAGAACAACACGGGTTGGTTTAACAGCTGGGGTGGAAAGCTGCCATGAGGAGCGACTTTCTCTATCACAGAAGCATCATGTTTTTCATGCATCTCCAAGAAAGCCTGCCCAGCTCACTGGCACAGAAGGAATATGTAAATGAGAAGGCTAAGGGCAGCCATCACCCATCCCCAGGTGATGACAGGAAACCTGAGCAGAGCCAGGGGTGTCCTTGGAGGGACAGGGTTTTGGATTTTTGTTGTGCGATTTGGTGCTGCTGGGCTTCCACACACCTGCCACCAACCCCTGCGGATCCTGGTGAGCTCAGTGTAGGTATTAATCATGGGCAAAGCTGTACCACTTTGGCTTCCAGCCAATCAGTTCTCATCATTGCATGCAGAAGCCATAAGCTAGCAAAAGCAAAAGGCCCCTCTCCTAATGTCAGGGGCTGTGGGGTGGGACCAGGACATTCAGGCAATGCGTTGCTTGGTTAACTCTCTTTGCCCTAATCTCTGCAAACTGCCCAGAGGGAAAGAAGAGACAGCAAGCAATTATAATTTCCCACATTTGCAGGAAAGAGAATCTGAGGTCAACTTCAGTTAAATATTGAGAGTAAGACAACGTTGCACTGGTCAGCCCAACCTTGACAGAGGGAGACTTTGATTTCTAACCTTACTAAACTCTGTTTCGCCAAAAACGACAAAGCAGGTGGCTCGATAACCATCTTAGACCCTGACTGAGAATAAGGAAGAAACAAAATGGTAGGCATTGTGTACCCCTGCTTTTGTAACAGTCTTGAGAATATGGATCATGAAACTGGGGAAGATCTGACTGGAAAGAAGCCAAAGCTTATTAGGAATGGGGCTGGTGTGGCAAACATTTTCTTGATTCAAAGACCAGAATGATGCATTGGTTCCCTGGCACCAGTGTCATCTCAGACCTCAGAGCTAACAGTCCCCCCAAATTTGCTTTTCCCAGCATAATTAACCTGTCAAATGGCCCTGGTCACAGTGGGGAAGGGTCTGTGGAATACTTACCACACATAAGTGCAGTTGCAACAGTAGGTCCTTCCCAAGGGGTTGTGGCCTTTTGTTCAAAGAGTGGACTCTGAGACTGAGCTGAACCTGGATGAGAGCCTGTGGTTTCCCTTGCAGCAGCTAAGATGAGCCTTTGTGTTATTTTACAAGCAAAGCAACACTCCAATCAGACACCTACCTTATTCCTGAAACAGACATTCTTATTCCCAACCAACTAGTGAATAACACAGCTCTGAAACATCATTCAGGGGTCAGTTTTCTGGAATCATTGCTGGCACCAACTCTTAAAGCAGAAAATAGAGCCTGAGACAAGGGACTTTTTTGTTTTACTTAATTAGGGAATTTGATCCAAGGAGGTAGGAGTGAGAGTCAAAGGAAGAAAAACTGGGAAGGAGGAGGAGTGAATACAGGAGCATAGTACTTGGAAGCACTGAGTATGACTGCTTGATCCCGTAGCACCATCCCTGAGAAGTGACGGAAGGACCATCCATCCGGTGAGACAGGGTGGAATTTATCCACTGAAGTCCATCTCCCATTAGAAAAGGCTCATCTCTTAAGGCAAACTGCACTTCAAGTAACGTACGCAGCTTGAATAGGGCCTTGCTATGGCACAAACAGAGAGACTCGGAGTCATGACGCAAGAGGCATCGGATGCAGGCAGGAGGCAGGGCGCTGACATGTCACGTCACTGTAAAACCCCGTGGAGTTCATGCATATCTGGTGCCAGAGCGACAGCTAGAATGAGAAATAAAGAGGCTTAGATGTGGTACATAAGGATATTCAATACAAATAGTATATAAAACAAAATCTCTGCTCTCAAGAGCTTACTTTATATTGGCCAGGAAGGGGTGGAAAGATGGACATTTTACCACTAAATTGATACATTTATAATGTGTAAAATGGTCATGAGTATTATATGTATATCAGACAGAGGCCATCAACAAATGCTCACTGTTTATTATAGAGATTTTTAAAAATAAGATCCTTTCAAAAAGCATGTTAAAGGAGTGTTAGCTCCGATGTTGCCACATGATGCCACTAGAAGGCACACAGAAGTAAGAAACCTGGGTTGCTCTCTTATCAACTGTTCAGTCTTAGGCAAGTCACTTAACTTATCTGTTTATCAATTTTTCCCCTCTTTAAAATAAGTGTGGCAATACCTTCTATTTTCTTACAGCTTTACTGAGATATAATGAACACAGAGTAAACTTCAAGTATTTAAAGTGTATAATTTGGTAAGTTTTTCATAATATACACCCATGAAGCTATCACCAAAATCAAGATAATGAACATATACATTACTTTCAAAAATTTCCTCTTTCCCTTTTCCTCCCTACATTTACAGCTCCTCTTATCCCCAGGCAACAGGTGGTCTGCTTTCTATGACTACAGATTACTTTACATTTTCCAGATTTTTGTGTGAATGGAACCATGTAGTATGTACGTGTGTGTGTGTGTGTGTGTGTGTGTGTGTGTGTGTGTGTGTGTGTGTGTGTTGTGTGTGTGTGTGAGATTTCTGGCACTCAGTATAATTATCCTCACATTCATCATGTTGTAGCGTAGATCAATAGTGTCATGCCTCAATTATCTCTGGGTTTCATTTTAGAACATTTCTAGTGTTCAAGTTCACTGATCTTTTCTTCTGCAATGTCCAATCTTCACTTAATTCTACTAGTGTATTTTTCATCTCACACATGACAGTCCTTATCTTTAGTTTAATTTCAATATTTTTAATACTTTCTGTGTCTCCACTTAACTTTTTGTCCTTGTTTATGTTAGCTCTGAATAGGCTTCCACTGGTAAATTTTTCTCCTCATTATGGTTTGTATATTCCTGCTTTTATGTGCACCTGATAATTTTTTGTTTTGCCAGACATGATTTTACCTTGTTGGGCTTTGGCTATTTTTGTATTCCCAGAAATATCCTTGAGAATTTGTTTTTAGGACACAAATAAGTTACTTTGAAATTGTTTGATCCTTTCAAATCTCCTTTCAAAGATTTATTAAGTGGTACCGCAGCTGTCCAGGACTAATTAAGTTTACTACTGAGGAAAGATACTTCTCAACTCTCTACCCAATCATGTGCAACATGAGGTTCTCCATTCTGACCATTGGGAGCAAGTATATTGCCAGTCCAGTATGAGCCCTGAGCACTGTGAACTTGGATCCTTTGAACTAATTCTTTTCCTGGCCTTAGTAATTTGCCTTACACGCATGCCCTGATCACTAGCCAGGAGCGACCCTCTGCAGATCTCTGGACTTCTTTCTCTGGGCGACTCCCTCCTTGTTGGTCCATCTTGTAAACTCTAGATGCCCTCGTCTCTCCAGACTCTCAGGCTCCTTCACTCAGGGAGCTACTGGGCTCTGCCTGGTACCCCTTCCCTGTACCTCAGACCATAAATTGCAGTCAAAGGCTCATCGTATGCATTTCTCATCTTTCAGGGATCATTTTTCTCTGTTGCCTGATATCCATGCCTTAAAACCATTGTTGCATAAGTTTTGCATGTTCATTTGGTTATTTCAGACAGCAAGATCAATCTGGCCCCTGTTACTCCATCTGGACCCAAAGTGGAAGTCCTTGGTAATCCTTTTAAAAACTAGCAGTAATGTATTTGAAGCCCATAGCCCAGTGCCTGGTCTCCAGTGCACATTCACCACTGGCACTAATTATGGTTGTTGGTGGAGGGCAGTGGTGCTGCTGATGTCTTTATTATCATTATTGTAATTAACTTTCCCCAGAACTCAATAGCGTGTGTGTGTGTGTGTGTGTGTGTGTGTGTGTGTGTGTGTGTGTGTGTGTGTGTGATCATACTGGTAGCAAAGAACAGATTTCTGACCTGCAAAACCTCTCCAGTGTCTCTTGATGGCTCCCGGCAGTTTTCTGAGTGTACTCACGAAGAAGTATTCTCCCACAACCACTGTTCTTCCTCCACAAGTCCTGGTTCTTCATCACTGCTCCTCAGGGCCCTGCAGACCCTGCATCTTTCCATCACTGCTCTGCTGGACCCATGATTGCATCTGCATCTCTGCGGAGCATCATGGTCTCTGTCACTGCCCCAGCAGGCACTATGATCTTGTTTCTGCTCTTATGGGCACAGAAATTTCTGCTTTTTCGGATATAATCTCCCCCTCTTTCCTTCCTGGAAGGTACCACCAATGCCCCAGAGCCCTCATGGTGCCAAAGTGCAACAGTGGTCAGCTCCAGATGATGGGGAGGCCGTTCACCATTTGACACCTGGTTATGGAGAGAGTGAACTGCTTCTCCCAAAGCCTGCCAGACTGTGTAGAGCACCAGCTCTTCCAAAATGTCCTCTCAGCCACCCTAATGTCCACAGGATAAGAACACTCACTGTCTCTGCCCAGTTCACTGTTGTGATTCCACACATATTCAACACAATGACTGGGACATATTAATGCCTCGGTAAAAGTGTTTTGAATGAATGGATGAGTCCAGTGGGAACTGGGCTGGAGAGAATATGAGGACTCTCTGCCAGCAACTAAGGTTTTTGTTCTGGACACATGAACTTTGCCTGGCTCCTTCTCCCATTTAGGTGAGTTCACACAGGAGGCTCGTCAATCTCCAGTAAACTCAGCTATCTGGCAGAAGAGCCCCTCCAATTTGCCAATCATGCCAAAGAACCTCAATGACACCATCAGGCAGGAGGCCAGGAAATCACTGCTATCCTATTTCCCATCTTAAATAATGCCCAACTATGTCATCCAACCAACCTTGCCAGACAATGTTAAACAATATGCAGCAGATGATAACTACCTTGTCCAAAGAACACAATGCCTGCAAAATAAAATGCCCCAAACTAGCCCGTAAAATTTAATATTGTTTTCCTTCTCTTTCTTCCAAGTTCATCCTTTGTTGATACAGAAAAATCCAAATTGTAAGGAAATCAATTTTCTCTTCCCTGTTGCCATAGGTAAAATTCTAAAATAAATGCTAAACTTTTCTTTCCACCACTGGCTTTCCTTTTACTTCACCCCAGCCTGAGGAGTCACACTCAAGGCAGAACCATCTCTGGGTTCCTCTTCAGCAGCTGTGACCTGCCCACCTTCCCCTTGAAGTGAGGCTACTTCCTTCCCCAACCCTCCCACTCAGTCTCTTATGCATCCTCAAAAATCCAGGAGATTAACAGGATGCATAAGAATGCCACTCAACCAGTTCTGCCCCACAAAACTGTAAAAATACAAGTCAATCCCCATTTTAAATATGGTTACTGCCACAGTTCACAGTTTAATTCCCAAAACTCCTATGCAATAACATTTTCCAAAAAAGAGTGATAATATCTCTAAGATATAACATCTGTTGCAACCTAGAATCACATTGCCATTGCCGCACTGCAGGGTCACAGCACAGAACTAACCTTTTGCTCACTATGGTCTTGGAGGTGGCACATTGAGTCTTTCCACCTACAAAACAGTGGAAAGCATCCTAGCAGCCAACTGCCAGGGTTAACTGCTTCCTGATGCCCTAGCCATGCTGAGGATGGTGGTGTTTCCAGAGGTGTCTTCCCTTGGACCCTCTACCTGACAGGCAAACCCAAGCTGTCTTATGAAGCCTGCTAAGATACATGGACACAGAAGATCCTGGACGTCATTCTCATGGGCTTTGAGTCACTGTCTATCTTGATATGTCTGTCCTGCTGCTGAATCTGCTCCCTGCATCTTGCACTGCCAAGCAATGCGAGCTGTGGAAACTCTGCAGCCTAAGCCCAGTTGGCATATATCAATGGCCTGTGATTTGTGCAGCCAGCAGCTCACCTGCTGCTTTATCAGAGGCCATCACTAGCAGCTTTCACCCTGTGTGTCATAGACCTTATTTGTACTGCAGGCCACTCTCTGAGTACCTGAAGCCACAGTGAAATGTGCAGTTTGATGGAGCTGAGGTGCTGCTAGAAAACTTTATCCTGGGACTCATTACTGAAGCCTGCACCTGGCACAGAGGAAAGTGCTGCCCCTTTGCTGAGCTGCGGCAAGAGGGTGCCTTGGTCTGAACTGCAGCCACACCCTCAGCAAGCTGCCCTCCCATGTGAAATGTAGGTCTCTGGGCAGTGTGAGATGAGGACAGAGAGCAGGGCCTCTGTGGTCACTCAGTCGCTCCAACTAATCCCAGACCTCGGAAGTAGGGCAGAGAGAGGCCTGCGAGGTCGGGTGCCAGGCAGTGGAGCCCACTCCAGTCATCCCATGGGGAGGGGCAGTCCCATTACCATGGAAAAGGCTAGTGTTTTAAAATTTGGGCTCTAGAAACCCAAGCACCTGCATTTGAAAATTGGCACCACCATTTCCCACTTGTGGGACTTAAAAATCTTCCAATCCAACCCTCAAGGCTTGTTCCCTCATCTGTAAAATGGCGATGATGATAGAAGCTCCTACCCAAACTGAGAATTCACGTGATGATGCATTTAAAGCACTTGTCATGGGCCTTGCTAATGGTTTGTGTGCTCAGTAAATGGAAGCTCAGTAATTGGGTTGAAGGGAGAGCATGGATTTACACAGAACTGGGAGCAAACTCCAGCCACACTCTCTGCTGAAGCCACCACCACAGCTCTGCCCCTCCACGTCTCCATCTACCTGCCTGGCAGAGCTGCTGGAGGATTCAATGGGATAGGGTTTATACAATGCCCGGCACTGAGCAGACACTCATTTGAATGGAACATACAAGTTCTGCTGAACGGCACCCAGCTGCCTCCCAAGGCTTCAGATTCAGAGCCTGTGTCACAGCGATTCCTTGGCAGTGGCCGGCTTCCAAGAAAGCCGATCTCTGCCTCTGGGGCCCCCCGCGTCTGTGCTTCAACTCTGCTCAGCTTCTCCTCAAGGGCAGAGCACCTTCTCTGAAACTTCACCCTTTCTTTTTCTTCCCCTCTCCTTTAAAAAAGAAGTCTCACTTTTTCATTAACTTTTTATTTAACTTCAGAACAGTTTTCAATTTATAGAAAAGTTGCACAGTTTTCATATATCCCCACTCAGTTTCTGCTACTAACATCTTACATTACTAGGATGCACTTGTCACAACTAATGAGACAGTACTGATACATTATTATTAACTGAAGTCTGTGCTTTACTCAGATACCTTAAGTTTTACCTAATGTCATTTTCTGTTCCAGGATATCATCCAGGCTACAACATTATACTTAGCTGTCCTGCCTCCTTAGCCTCCTCTAGACTGTGACAGTTCCTCAGACTTTCCTTGCGTTGATGATCAAAATGTGAGGTTATTTTGTAGAATGTTCTTTGATTTAGGTGCATCTGATATTTTTCTTATGGTTAGACTGGGGTTCTGGTTTCGGGGGAGGAACAGCTTTATAGAGGTAAGGTGCCATTTTTGCCATATTAGGTCAATAGACAACCTATCTGTGTGGCTTATCACTGCTGACACTGGCCTTAGTCACCTGAGGTAGTGTTCTCCACTGTAAGGTCACTCTTTTCTGTGCTCTTTCCATACTATCCTTTTTGGAAGAAAGTCACTACACACAGTCCATGCCTGAGGAATGTGTTTTGCCGCCTTGAGGATGGAAAATCCACGTGAATTATTTGGCATTCCTCTGCAGAGAAGATTTATCTCTTTTCTAACATTTATTTATTTATTCAATCACTGTATTAGTAAGGATTCATGAGTACTTCTATTTTGGGTTATAATCCAAAAATACTTTATTTGTTTGCTCAGTTTGTTCCTGCTTTGGCCACTGGGAGTTCTTTCAGCAGCCACCATGTCCCTTTGACATACCCCATCATTGTGTTTTTAGTACTTCCTTGCTTTCTGGCACTGCAATGGCTCACCCTGCATATTCACTGCCCCAGCCCCAGAATAAATGATTTCTCCAGAAGCCTGGTTCCTTTCATCAGGGAAATGGTATTAGAAACCAAGATGGGACTTTGGGTGTGCTCATTGCTTCGGTCATTATGTCTTGGCTCTCTTGGGTGATACAACAAGGAAATACATGTGTGTCTACTGACACACTTATCTAGATATACATATGTAAGATATGTATGTCTATACATAGAAGTGATATGGGCTAGTGGTTTCACATTTGGGCTCTAGAAACCCAAAGGCCTGTGTTTGAGTAGCTGCACCACCATTTACCATCTGTGGTACACATATCTAAAAACATTTCTTTATAAATTCATACACACAGAATACACCTACACATATCTAAAAATATGTCTAAATATATTCATTTATATCTACATTAAGCTAGAAATGAGATCATAGCTCATTGTCTCCGACTCCAATCCAGGACCACATGGATCAGTCCAACCTCCTCCCTTGCTTGGTCATGACCTCCATCAGTAAGAAACCTGACTCCCGCCATCCACCATCCCTTTCTTTCTTTCTTCAATTCCAGTACAGATGTCTAGTGGCTTCAGACTGTTAACCTGTACCCTGTGGAAACAACTTTACCAGCTACAGTACTGTGTTTATACAGTTCCTTTTGTCCTTAGACTTACAATGTTCATTCATTTCCGAAGTTACCTGGGTCAGCGTCTCTTCCCCTCCACTCCTCCCTGGTGCAGCGGTGCAGATCTGATTCCTCAAGGCTCTGCCCCTGTGGACTTTGTGGCTTTTTTTTTTACCTTAGATGAATCCAAGAAAGGATGTTGATTTTGTTTGTCTAGCCACTTCCTGTCCCATAAGTGTCGGACTGATGACTTCCAATCTTTTTAAACGTCAGAGTTGAAACTGGAAATTCCCTCTCTTTTCATCAAGATACTGCCTTCCCTCCTCCTCTCGCTCACCAGTCTCCTAGCCTGCAGGCCCCACCCCCTCCATCTTCTCTGTCAAACCTTATCAGGCTAGCCCACAGCACCATCTCCCTCCACACAACCTTTATTTTATGATCTACTCATTGGATTTAATCATGAGCTGGCTTAGACTTCTTTCTTATCTTAAGTTGTTGCTTTTATTAAGCTGTTATTATGATGCTATTATCTTTCTCACATATTTATGTATCCTGAGTGTCCCCTGGCTGGGCACTTGCACATCCTGGCCAAGGTCACTTTAACACTGTGGCCCATGGTCTGCCAAAGCATCAGCCCCCACTCACCACATATGAGGTCTCCTTGGTCCTTCCTCTTTCCTATATCTCTTTAGAAGGACCTGGTGGATGAGGAAGCAGGTGTCACACCAGTGATTCAAGCTGCTGCCCCCTCCTCTGCAATCCCTCCTCCTTAGGCCACTGATACTCTAAGCCAACCATGCCTGCTGCAGTCTGCCCACCATGCACTTAGACACTCCACCTTGACCTCTGAGGCAAAAGAAGCCCTACCAATGAGACCCTATTACTGGCCCATGATTTCCTGGGCTCATATTTTCCACTAGAGAATACTCTTATTCTTCTGGAGTCCCAAACACTGGTTTGCAGGAACAAAGGCACCATGACAAGGGGAGTACCTGCTTTGGGCCCTTAAGTCCAGTTTTTCTTTTTTTTCCCTTTCCATAGATACTTGTCCTATTAACTTAATATATTTGCACAATAGATAAGCAAGCAACCTAAGAAGTGTGCAGTCGTTTGCCCATTTTTAAATATACATATCCCTTCGGTAGTTCTACACTGATGGACAAATACTTCCTTCTTTTTTTTCTTGTGCTGTATAATAGCTAACTGCAAATATCTGATGCCAAATTTTTTCCCATGAAATCAAGTTGGTCAACTGTACTGCTGGATTTAGGAGGTATGAATACACATACTCCAGTTAAATATGTGTGCAAGTCAAGCTATTTACTTCTTTGGTGGCCTTTTATACATTAGCTTCATATGCAAACTGAGAACCTCCGAAGGGTTCTTGGGAACAATATGTATCTGACACTCCTATAAGGCACTGGATCACCTCTCCTTTCATACTGATCCCTTGCATTGCTAAAATATTGACCACCAAGCCCTCTATTTATATTTGTGTAGAAGTCTCCTAATTTTGAGTTTACACATCATTCACATCACTTACAACATTATTTCATTCTGTGATGAGAGCACAAGACAGTTTTCAGTGGTGCTGCCCAGTCCTTCCCTCCCCGCAAGGTGGATTCGGATTGGTTCAAATACAGGCTCACATATACCTGAACTATTTGCCCCCTGCCATACTCAGGCTCTGCTGCTGGGCCCAACACCTGTGCCGGTCACTCCTCTTGCTCAGGGGGTTTTGTCCACACCTTGCACCCACTGGGTCCCAAACCAGCATGTGTGCAGGTGTCTGAACCATAGTGTGGACAAGACGCAAGTTCTGTGCTTCTGGGTCACCTGTAAATCAGAGGAGAGGACTGGAGTGTAGAAACTGCTCCTAGCCCCGTGGGCTGACACACCTAAGCTTCAGCATTGATCCTGCTGGGACTCCACCAGTTTGGGGGTCTGGGTTTTGTTTTGTTTTGTTTTCAGTAAATTCTGAGCCTCCTGAATGCAGAGACAGATCCTTTTCTTCCTACATCCTCACACCTAGCACAGGCCTGGCACCCACACAATGTGTTATTTCAGTTGATTTCATTATATTTATACCAACTTCATTTGATTACATGACATGATAAAATAAAACAATTACGCACTCTTTGCCCCATCCAAAAATTAAGGAGAAGTCTTGGGCCCCAAGCTGTTCCTTGTCAAGCTAATGCAGAATTCTTTGTGACATAATCCAGGTAAGGAAGGGTAGTCATTATTTGCATAATAAGGCCAGGATATTAGTCAGCAAGAAGCAGAACCAAATTTGGATTAATATGCAGAATCTGAATTTCTTGTATAGACCCAAGGAAGTCAGGGAGAGGTTTCAGGAAGAAGTTAATCCTCTGGCAACATCTATTTTGTCTTATTTATGGAGGTGGAAGGTGCAGGAAAGACCTGGTCCCAGCCTAGAGTTCCAGCCCTTATTCACCCCATTATCCCTACCAGGGGAACAGTCACACTAAGACTAACCCACTCCACCCCCACTGTGTCACTTCATTTGGGTGACACTAGAAAGAGGGATTAGAAGGGGGAGTAGCTAGAGGATTGAACCTCAGGGAGAACAGGGATGGAGGGAGACCCCAAAAGAGGAAGAAAAAGAGAAAGAGGAGAAGAAATCAAGGGAGAAAGGGACAAAGGATGAGGTTGCAAAGGCTATCCACACACAGGAGCTCCAGGTGATGTCAGAGCCAGTCAGGATGTCATAGGCTCCTGAGCTGCCTAGAATTGGTCACTGGGAGTCTCAAAGAAAATGCTCACCCATCATGATATGAAAGATATATTTTTCTGCTGAAAAAAGTGAAGGCTGTATTTCTGAGACAAAAAGACTTATAAGCCAAGAGTAAAGAAATATAAGAGTTAAGAGTCTAAATGAACACACTGAGTGACCCCAAGTCAGAAATGAGATGGCTGGCTGCATCCTCAGCTCTAATTGAACAGGACCAGAAAAGCTCAGAGAAGACTTAGTAAGACTGGCTTTGAAAAAGCATCAAACAACAACCAATCAAAGTTCTAGGAAGATTTTTTTAAGGAGCTCACAGTAGAGATAAAAAGAACTTAAGAATGGTCTTAAGCAAACATAAGCTATAATGAGGAACAGTCAAAGCCAGAAAATGAGGGCAGGTGGGAGGCAGGCAGTTTGCAGGAGTGATTACAACTCCCAGATGAGACCCAAAATGTGAGATGGGACATCTGACAGCTCAGTCAACTGAGGTGCAGCAGGAAATTCAAGTCCAAATTAAACAAAATTAAAAGCCTGTCCACATGTGTGATGTGTGCACCTTGGAGAAGGGTTGTACATGTTGAAGAAATAACATAGATGGAGTCCTAAACAGCCTGTGTCAAAACGCCGATGAAACAGGGCTTTAGCAGTCGTATCTATATTGGAGACATCAGAAACCAAGGAGCCTGGTTCTAGTCCCAGTCCGCCATGGCCTTGGAAGGTCACATGGCAGAGAAGGTTGAGGGAAGCTTTGGAGTCAGCAAGCACTGGTTCGAATCCTGACTCCAGAGCTTAGTAGCAGGACAACTCAGACACGGGCCTCACTTTTCAGAGTCCTGGTTTCCTCACTAGAAAAATCTCAGGTTCTTGCAGGACCACACGACTTGCATGCATATGACTCCTAGCACAGGGATAAGATGTAGTCAATAAATATGAATTCTTCCCCTCTCCAGGATCAACTGTTTCATTAAAAAATGAGAGGATACTAGAATGTTTCTTAGTGCATTTCCTTTCCAGCTATACACTTCCCTGATTGCGTAATGGAAGACTATGAGGAAGACTAGCAAAATGGGGATGTAAGATCTATAGCAAGGGGTTTAACCTCTATGAGCTTATTTCCTTCTTTATAAAACTGCAGTAATAATAGGGATAGCAATAGCAACCTGACAGGGCTCTTGTGAGGATTAAATGGGCTACTGCGTGTAAGCCTCCATAAACTCTAGTAAGGATGAAAAGGATGACAATGAAGCAGAAGCAGAAGAAACAGCTCTTGTGAAGGTCAACAGAGGTCACCATGTTGCCAGATCCCATAGACATTTGACACTCTCATTTCACCTGGCTTTTCAACAATATTTGACCCTCTTGATTCTCCCTCCTTCTTGAAACAATCTCTGCCCCCTCATTCCACAGCAGAACACTTCTGGCCAACCTTCCCCCTCTCTGGCTGCTGCTTCTCGATCTCCTTTGCCACCTCCTCCTCTCCTACCCAAGCCCTAAGGGTTGGAGTCCCTCAGAGGGTGGCTTTACTCCCCCTGCCTTTCTCCTGGCCCCACCCTCCCGTGTCTGAGGATCTTGCCCATTTCCCCAACTTTACATACAATCTGTAATCAACTCAGACCTCTCCTTAGAGGTCCAGACTCATAAATTCAACTGCATGCTTGGCATCTGCATCAGAAATCTCTCAGGTTCCTCAAAGTCCCTATGCCCAACACTGAACTCTAAACATACAAGCCCAAACTCTAGGCTATAGTTACTCTGTAATCCTCTGTTCCTCCTCTGCCATCAGCACCCTGCCCCATCAACTCACACACAGGTCCCGTTGGCTCTGCCTCCACCCACTTTCTTATCTCCATCTTTCTAGCACCTCCTGCCTCCAGCCTGGGCTACTGCCATAACTCCCTGACTGGTTCCTGGCTTCCCCTCTGATTCCATCAGGCAATTCTCCCTACAGTTAAGTAAAACCTTTAAGCGGTTTTCCATTGTTCTGAGAGCACATCCCCTAATTTTCCTATGGCCCAAAGGTCTGCATTACCTGCGTTCGTGCGTCTACTTCTTCTCATAGTCTCCACCAAGCTCACTAGGCTTCAGCAAACTCTTTCAGCTCCCTGAACTGAACACATTCTTTCCCACGGGAGCCTCAACTGGCTTACCCTTGGGCCCCCATAGCGTCTATCCCAGAGCCTTTCCCATATAAGCCCTGCACTTCACGTGTGTTGAAAGGTGTATATTAGTGTCCTGTGGCTGCTATAATAAAGTACCACAAATGGGGTGGCTCAAAACAATAGAAACTGATCATCCCCCAGTTCCAGAGGCTGGAAGCTCACAGTCAAGATGTCAGCAAGGCCAGGCTCCCTCTGAAGCTGTGGGCGATCCTCCCTCGCTTCTCCCTTCCAGTGGTGGCCAGGAAGTGCACGTTCCCCTTGGCTTGCAGCCCCTCAGTCTCTCCTCCACCACCGCATGGCCTTCTCCCCTCATGCCCTGCGGCTCTGTGTCTCTTCTTATAAAGACACGGGTCATCTTGGAGGTTGGCCCACCTTGATAGAGTAAGACCTCATCCTAACATTACGTCCACAACGACTCTACTTCCAAAAAGGTCACATTCTGAGGTATTGGAGGTCAGGGCTTCAACCCCTCTCTTTGGGGGGCACAATTCAACCAAGACAGGATGTACGTGGGGAGGGCGTCATTCGCCTGAGGACCAAATGAAGGACAGAGATGTCCAAATCCAGGAAACATGCACGTGGAAGCCCAGCCACAGCCAGGGAGGAGGAGGGAGAAATGAGGCGGTGCATTCGTGGGGGCTGCGGGGAGTCAGCCATGAGGAAAGGAAGGCAGGGGCGGCAGGAGGAGAGAGGCTAGATGAGAACCCCTGCATGGAGACGTGCTCTCCGTCTCTGGCCAGTGTGGCCTGGAAGTGACCGTGTTAGCAGGACACAGGAAAAGCACAGAGCCTCGGGCTTCCCGTGGCAAAGCAAAGGTGACCACAGGCCCCTTCCCTGGGTCCCTTCCTTCGTGGCTGCCTCCTCCCTTCTCACGCAGCTCTGTCTGCTGCAGCCTGACTTCTCTCATGGAGAATTTAATGAGATCTTCAGTAAACAGATCCCTGGTTCTCTCTACCCCAAGTAATCATGAAGCTCAGCAATTCTTTCCCCCTAACTTGCTGCTGATTTTCTAATTACTCTTTCTCCAAATAGGACAGTTAACATTAAAATGAAACCACGCTGAGGGTGTAGGTTCACTCACATCTGCTTTGCTTATTTCCTTAATTTGACAGCATGACTTTACGAAGGGAGAGCAGCAGGGGATTCCCACACTGTATAACACAAGGCTTGTATCCCCCCAGAACACGGAGAACCTTCACCTGGCATCAAGGTAAAATTCTCCTGTAGGGAAAACTCACCAAGATATGCCCACCAGATGGAGTTTAATGAGTCTTACAATAGAGCAGCCTTTCTCTGGAAGGGCACCAGAGAGGGCATTTTCCTTCACTTCTTCCCAATAAAGGAAGCAGCCTGGCTCCAGCAACCTAAAATGAATTTCTGAACATGAGGGAGGGTCCTTTCATATAAGTGCAGATAGTAAGTTTGGGATGAAGGGACAGCCTGGGTTGAAGTAAGCCGGGGCTAAGGGAGGGAAAAGAAAGTTCAGGTAAATAAATGATAAGTAGGTAGCAGCAACTAAGCAGAAGGGGTTTGAAAATACTTGGGTCAGTGCAGAAAATGTTGGCATCTCCGTGTGGGCACGTCTGGAGAAATCTTGCAGAGGTTTCACCAGCCTTAGGCTGATGCTTTTTCTCTTGCAAAATTCCATGACCTCGTCAAAGAGAAACTTTCCAAGGAAATGTGATTAAAGGAACTGGTGACAATCAGGAAGGAACCCTACTGTAAAGTCCTGCATCTACATATCTAACTTAAAAACACCCGGCAGCAAATCAATCTCCTCTCTTCTTGCCTTCTTCTAAGTGCAAGCTCTACTGGAGGGACCATGTGCCTGGCTGCTGAGCCTGTGCTTGTGCTTGCAGGAGCCTTGTCTCTCTCTCTGCCTTCTCTTATTCTCATCCGTCTGTCACCAACACCTCACAAGCCAGTTAGGGAACAGGAGAAGAAGTCTTGAGATTCCCATAACAAAAGGAGGGTGACTTTGGGTTCTGTTTCCCAACCCAATAGTCACGGGTTCTTTATTATTTTTCCCTCCAAATTCTGCACATTCTGCCTATTTGCACGTAAATGAGTATTTGGATTCAGGATTCTAGAACTGCAGGCAAATGAATATGGACTTAAGGCTCAAGTAGATCTGGGTTCAAATCCCAGTAGCACCACTGATGAGCCCTGTGTCCTTAGGTAAGTCCATTTCTCTCAGCCTCACCTTCCTGCCTACAAGCTGGAACCTGCAGCTTCTTCTCCAGGTTTACTGTGAGAACCCAAGGAGTTTGCCCACATATAATCAATCTCTAGTAAACAGTCCCCTTCTCCTGAACAGTCACTGAATATGCAGTTATTCAGAATCTTGGCTGGGAAAGGATGTTGGGTGTTATACTCATCATTCCACGATGCATGGGGCTCTCTGTTTGTGTGATGACATCCTCAACAGTGCCCTGGAACTGTCTCTTTCTTCTCCCCACCCCTCTTGGTCTCAAAGGTAGACAGGACAAGCTGGTATGACTTGAGGACTCAGTTCATCTTGTCTCCATACCATCTGGCCTATGACCCACCATTAGTCGTTTTATGCCTCCTGACTAAAGAAATGTCTTGTATTTTGCCTACAGACGATGGCTCTCTAATGAATGTCAAATAACAATAAAGCTTAAGTGTCTTCATCAGACACTTGAGCAGGCATCTGTCCTCCCAGCAGTACAATATGCTGGGGTTCTGCAAACAGATCATAAACGTGAATCTGGGTTTCATCCACATAGAGGAGAGCTACGACCATTTCCATCACTGACTCAGTTAGAGGAAAAGCTCTCATGAGGCTACAACTAAGTGCAGTAGCTCTTGACATGATCCTTCCCAAGGAAGGAGGAAGAAAAGTATACTAGGGAGGAAGAAGGATGGGAAGTGGTCTGGAGCCCACAGCACTAGCCTGGTGCAGTAGGACAGGCCCCTGGGAGGCCACAGCCCTCGTGCAGCGTCCACTGCAGTGTTAGCCCCTGGCTGTGCGGACACGGCCTCGTGGGCACCCCTGCCCCCAGAGCAGTGGGTATTTGGTGGCCCCTGTCTGCCCTGAGCAACAGAACTGTGCTTACCAGTCCAAAGGGGCTTGTCACAACCAGAACAGGAAGCGCTCAGGGAGCAGCCACCTCTGTCACATGAGTTCTGACGGTCAGGGGCAGATGAATCACACCGAAAGGCCCTGAAAGCACATACAGATGGAGACCGTGAAGCTGTCCTCAAGATTGGGAAATACAGAAAATGCAAGGCACTCCGGTGACATGTGGAACATGATGGCCGCAGGTTCAAATCATGCTATAGCCACTGGTCAGCTGGGGAAGGTCATCTAACCACTTCAAGTACCATTTCTTAGTGTGACAAGTTAGATGTAGGGACAGGGGTAGAGGTAGAAGGGACTTAGTATTTTTCTTTCAGAGTTGATGGGAGGATTAGAGACGAGGTGTATAAATTGTCTAGCCTGTGACTCAATAAACAATAGCCCCCAAATAATACCCAAAAGCTAGGGGACAGAGTGGTCCCCATTCTCTAAGGGGGAAGAAGCAGAGCCTGAGGAAGTCGGAGGTCATCCCCACTGAAAATGATCAAGGCAGAGGGCAGTGGAGGCTGGTCAGGAGCACCAAAACTGAGCAAAGCGCAGCCGAAAGCATACCGACGCGCGTGGTTCCTGCCCGAACTCTGGGAAAGACTCTTGGAGTTAATACGGAGAAATGAAGCTTGGATAACAGCAACTGGAGGAAGTCATTCCAAAGAGGGATCCATTTGGCCATGGAGGAAGGCCTCCACGGTCCTGCCGGAGGGGTCCTCAGCATGTTTGCTATCAAGTCGTTCCTAAAGGACTCCTCTGAAGCAAGAGCAGGCATATTTATCACATTTGTGAATGACACAAAGCTAAGAGGGTTTTGAGATCATAGGATTATAGAATTAAAATTCAAAAATTCAGTGGCCTTAAATTACGAGCTTAAGGAAGCAAGCAGAAGTATGATCATCAAATTCTTCACTTCAGCTCAGAATGGTCGCTGGGGGGGAGGCCCTCCCACCAAGTGCAATGGCATTCCTAGTCTAAGCCAGAGATAAAGGCAGGAAATATGAGAGAACATTATTCCAAATCTAAATAATCCAACCCGTCTGTAGAAATCAGATGGCAGATACAGTGGCCAGCAGGGGCAGTTTGCAAGAATCGATAGCTTCAGATGCGTAGGTAGCTCCCTTGCCTTCCTCTGGGTATTTAAAAACCTTATCTGGCTCTCTGCATTTTGCCCAAAGAGCAGATTCTGCTGTCTATTCAGAACCAGACAACCACCTCAGCAAACTGTAGCTAACTGGGGCTCTGCTGAGCCACGGACAAGCTCAGTTGGAGCCCGGGCCTCACATTAGAGCTGCCTTCTTTGTGGGAAGGGTTTTGTATTTACTTCCTTACATGAGTCATTTACTCCATTTCTGCTAGTGGGAGGAAATAAAGTACACTCCGAGTGCACATAGCCTAGGAATCCCCTGTGATGGGTCTTCCCAGTGTGTGTGTCCCCGTCAGAGCCACTCCTCATGCTTCAGCTTTCCCTTGGGAAACCACGTTGGCAAAATAGCTAATGCACATCAATCCTGTTTTACTACATTCGCTACTTTCTGTTCCTTTAAATGCTAGAATTTATGAGACGGTTGCTGCTAATTCTGAAACTGACATTTTCTTGCCCAAACATTTGATACACAAAAAAAAATGGAACTGGACACATTTGAAACTGGTGGCTTCTTCCTTCCTTCCTTCCTTCCTAACAATGTCAAAGCACCAGAAGCAGAGAGACCTCCCCTTTCCATTGATAACCTTTCCATTGTGGGAAAGGTTCATGCTGCCACATAGCCATTTCCCTCCAGGGCTGGCTCCACGTGAGGACAGGATGAATTAGGGGCTGTGCAGCACACCTTTAAGATCTCACGAATGGGATCCATGGCAGGGATAGATCTGAAATGCTTCCCTCTTGTGGTTTTGACCCCAAACCAGTACAGCAAAGGCAATTTTTATAGGTTACCAGGGGAATATTTGAGAATAATTTTATTTCTTTTTATAGAAATAAAATGATTTTTAAGAAATTCTGCCTGTGTTTGAGAGTCAAGCTCATGCATATCCCCTAAAAATTACTGCTTTAAACTCTGTCACATGTTTTTGCTTATCTGACTTGTAGAGTACCTACCTTCAGAGAATCTTTAAGGAATGATAAATGTTAGGATTTTAGAAGTCAGAGTGAATGAGATGAGGCTCTGAGACAATCATATCATTCCTGTCCAGTCCCATGTTCTTCCCACTCTTGGTTCTTCAGTAATTTATTTCAGATTATGAGAAATTCTCTGTGGATTATAAATTCATAATGCTTATTTTTAAAATGGATTTTTATTTTCATATGGATTCTGAGGACTTGGCATAGTATGGGCTCTAAGGATTATTTTTAGAAGAATCTGGAAGTGTTAGAAGCATTATATATACCTATGTTTGGCCCACAACAAGAACATACACCTTCTTAGCATTCAATAACAGCTTGTCTACCTGCTTTTGCTATTTTCCTTGGGAGACTTAGGTGTCACCAAAAGCAACCCTTGACCCTGGCCCAGGCTCCCCTTCTCAGACCATTCCCCAAGCAGGCCATTCCCAGGGCCAAGCCCAGACTGGCCCTCAGAACTATTCTCTGCTAGAGAAGAGCTAGGAGGGCCATGAGCAGGGGCTTGAGGCTTCCTGGTCCCTCTCTTCCTCATCACTTCCAGGTATAGCAGCTGCCTGGTGGCCCTGGCCACTCCCCTTAGACTGGGGCACGGCCCTGCCGGACCCATAGGCAAGCTGGCATCCTGCTGTCTCCTTATCTGTCTGATGATGGTACTGGCTTCTCATATTGGAGCCATCACTGCCCCTCATTAGTGCCTGCATCAGCTTACCTTTTCATGACCCTTGACTCCTGCCATCTATTGATACATAGTGACCACGAAGCCCTGATGTGTCAGTGTGGTTCTGCTTAATGCACTTGTATTCAGGTGCATTGCTGAGTTCCAAAGGGCAGTGTAGGCAAGCCCAGCAATGAGCCAAGTCTCACGGGCAGCACCAACTCCCAGGCTGGAGGACCAAAGGCCCAAGAAAATTGGGGCACGGATCAGCCATGGAGCCCAAAGTTCACAACTGAGGAGAGATTTGCTCTCTGTATAGAACGCTTTGGGGGCACCCGAGGAGGGGCCTGGGGGATGACTGGAATACCAGGGTGAGTCCATAGGCTGTTTCCAGGCCTGGCTGAGAGTGAGCTGAGTCGTGCTAGGCTCAGGCCCCGGGAAGATGGACATTCTGTCATCATGCAGCCACACACTGAACAACCTGATGCACAGCATCCATGTTTAGCAATACTGATTCCAGCAACTCTGATTTCATTGGCATTGTATTGGAGGCTGAAAATTGTGATTTTAATTAATTTCTCTAGGTTTACTACATTTTCGTGTGTACTTATCATGGCATTGGGGTCATCTGCCTCTCAGGAACTACTCTAGTTTCATAATTAAAATAGGAATCAACATTCTGAATTCAAAATAAAGATTTTTCAGGTTTAACTTCTCTAGATCAAAGTTACGCTATAAAAATGTGACACCTTGGAGACCTAGAGTGCCGGCCTACATGGGTGTCACACGGTCGTGTTTTCCTTCTCTCCTGGATGAAATATAACTCGCTTTTACTGACCAACCCGGGGCAATGTCTCAGCCTGCGGATTTTTGGTAAAGATTCCAGTGTCTCATAGGGCGAATGTGAGCAGGCTGCCTCTAATCTGGCTACAGATCACGCAGGTGAAGCGGCTGCCTTTCCTGGCAGTCAGGAGGCAAAAGCTGTCTCTGGATTCAGCTACCTCGGCCCCATGCTGACAAACAACACACTAATAGGCGAGGAACTAGACACCTCTATCTAGGAACCCAGCACGTCTTCTGGCAAAAAGGCAGGAAAGTTCTGCTTCCAAATAACAAAGTTTTGTCAGAGCCAAGGCCCAACATCCCCCTGCCTAGATGGACTCTCATGGTTTCCTAGCTCCTCTCACCAAGTCAGCCTCTCCTTCACCACATAGCCTCTGTGCCATGCACCAAACTGGGTATGGGCATGGGGGTTCCTATAGAAACCCATGTTGCGATCCGGTCCTGCTGCCAAAGCCTGGCTTTTTATTGAGTTCTCACTAAGCATCAGGTCCTGTGCTTGGCATAGTGGAAGGTACTGTTATTTGCATTTCACAGTCAAGGAAACTAAACAGGTCCTCCAAAAAATGAAGTAGTGTGCCCCAAACCACACCACTGGTGGAGCAGATCTAATCTGAGACTGTCTGGCTCCAGATTCTGCACACTTTCTACTCCACCAAGCAGCATCCTTTCCAGAAGCTATGGGGTTTCTACATGACTGAAGCCCCAGCACACTGTCACCCTCCCAGAAGGTGGTCTCCTGCAAAGCCCTGCCTTTCTAGTTTGGTCCCGCACTAATATCATTTGGGCTAATGCTTCTCACATCCAGCTCAGCAGATAAAATAGGATCCAGAACAAACACCCCTTTCCTCAAATCAGAGCTCAGCTTTGCTCTCTGGCACCCCCCAGTCCCCAGGCTCTGTACCCTGTCCACCACTCAGGCAGGTCATCTCTGCCCAGCCCTGGCCCCAGGGATCCAAAAGCGCATCACTGAAATGCCCCCCTTGCCACTAATGCAGATTGTTTCTCCATGAACTTGAGGGGATGTGCCTTCCTCCCTTATCTTGTATGTGTCTGAACAGCCACAAACATCTCCATGCTTATGAAAATGAAATCATCCAGATGTCTTTGCAGACGTCACAAATGACCAGCCAGTACAGCATAAATATCTCCTCTCCCCACGTGGGAGTGAGAGCTTGCAAATGAGACCGGGAAAAGTGACCAAATGCACACTAATTCCTGGTGAACATGACTTTTCTCTGTCCCTATGGTCAGCACTTTTCTTTTCAAAAAATTTAAATATTCAAAAGTTGATTTTTTTCAGTGGTGATCAAAGGTTGGTATTTGGGGGCTACTACAGTGTTACTAATTTGGAGCCCAAAACAAGGAGGTGTAGGGAGGTATGGAGGAGAAAAGGGACCAGGATGATGAGTTGCGTGCTCCTTTGGGGTCAGTGAAGGGAAGCAGCTTGCTCAGGGTGTGTGGAGGTCGGGGAGGAGGCGGAGTGAGAAGGAGAATGGGAAGCTCAGAGCTTCACAGAGGAGTTACAACTCCAGCTGATCATGAACATCAGAGACAGTTGGTTTGGTGGCAGCGGAGGAAGGCAGCAGCTGGAGAGTGCCTTGACCAAGAGCACAGGATCAGGAACGGGTCAGGCCCATTTGAGGACCGACCCATAGGTCATTCTGACAGGAGCTGGAGAACAGTCGTGGTAGGAGAGGAGGCAGGGGCTAGACCCCGGAAGGCTTTGAGCACCAGACTGATGAGGCCTGAACTTCTATCTTTGAAACAAAAGGAAGTAGAATTGTTCAGAGTGGGGTGACATAATGTGAGTAGAGATCCATGTGGTAAAAAGAAGGAGAAATTGAAAGGTAAATGGTTTATGCATGCACCAACCATATTTTCACCCCATCTTCTTCCACAGAGAAATTGAGGGCTCCAAGTTGCTGTTCTGGTCCAGGGATTAGGAGATGACTATGTGCCCTCCCTCCCTCTGAATGCAGATGTTTCCTGCCCATTGAGGAGGGACAGCAGAGCCAACAAAATCCTGGAGCTGGCGCTTGCCTTCTGCTAGGCAGCAGTTGGTTCATCTCTGCTCTTGTCTGGCCAACACACAAGACCTGCTGAAACCTCTTTCCACCCAGCCCACATTCTGTCCGCCCCTCTCTGCTCCCTCTGACTCCTGGATACAGTCACACAGCTTCAGGCCCCATGGCAGGGTCCTTGAGTCTCCTGCCAGCCTGTCTTTCTGGCTCACAATCTGCTGTGCCATAAACCTGCCTCCCAGCAGCAGCCATTTCCATGGGGGCCCCACATCCCAGCTTTGAAGGAGGACCTCCCCAGAGCCAGCGGGGCAGGGGTGGGGAGGACCCGCAGGTGCCAGGTGTCCTGAATGGGAAAGTGGGAGGAGATGTGTGTCCTTGGCCCTGAAAGTCCTCCTGACTCTTCAGGTTCTGCTCTTGCCCTTCAGACAATGTTGATGTTACGTGGACTGAGTAAAAGTCTCAGGTCACATGCTCAAGTAGGCTCTTAATCTCTACTTTTCTAAAACAATTTAACTATTTCAAGCGCACAGTGCCCTGGGGGACAGGAACCATCTTAGTTAGAATGGACCCACCCCCAACCTTCCCCTAACAGGGTTGCCAGGGGAATAAACTTCCCAGGATCCCTGCTGGCTATCTGCTCAGCTGTCCTCCGGCCACTTGGTCTCTGCTCACTGTTCATGCAGGTTGCTGCAGGCTATTCCCCATTCCTGACCCTAACACCTCTTAAGGTCCAACTCTATCTCATCTGCTGCCATGCCCGCTCTATGCCAGACACTTGAGGTTGAGAGATGCCCCATGAAGCTAAACCTCCAAGTGCCAGGGTGCAGCAGGAAGCCATTTCCCCTCTGGGGTCTGGCTGCCTCAGCAGGGTTCAGGCTCGGTATGGGGTGCAAGTGCCCCCTGCCTTGGATTCCCCAAACCTACCTGGTGGGTTATCGTTCTCCCTTTGGGCCACACCTTGCTCAGAGACTATGTCGGCTGTTCTCCTGGGAAGCAGGCACTGAAGTTAGGAGCTCAAGGGGTTTCTTGGGGCTGGGGTGTGAACACTTGTGAAAGATGAAAGGGGAGGAAGCAGGACTGGGCAGGAGGCTTCCACTGCCATGAGGGTCCAACAGTCCCCACAAGCCGCCAAGGAGCTCCAGAGCAGAGACTGTCCATCTGAGGGGTCTTACAAGGGTACAAGTGAGCAGGCCCTGGTACCCAGCTTCACTGGGGCTGCCCCTGGAAAAGTGTGGTGAATCCTGAAGGCACTGCGGCTGCAGGCTCCCAGCCGACTGCATCCTCCCAACTGCACACAGGTTCCTTCCAGAAGCAAGAGCCCAACAGCACACCTTCATGGCTGCACAGGAGCCTCCCATGCCTGCATGCTCTTCATGTTCCCTCAGCTCCCACCAGGCCCAGGATGGGAAATCTCAGTCTGCCCTCAGTAGGGGAGAAGCTTGCTATAAGTCACCTCCTTATCTTCTGGAGTTCTTTCCAGACCTCCCTCCCACCCCCAAATAAGGTCTGAGCTGTTGAAATCTAAACACCAAGAGTGGATCTTGTTTTCTCTCTTTGCATTATGAAACCCCTCCCCTTGGGAAATAAACTCAGAGTGACCAAGCTTGACCGAGAAAAGGCCATGGGGGCACAAGGTGCATGGGAGGGCCAGGGGATATCCCCAGTTACTTTGGTCTTATCACATGTCTCTGCCTAGTGACGCTATGCATCTCCCTACAGAAATGTACTTCTCGCCTCTCCAAATGCCTAGCTCCCCTCCAAGGAGGAACGAACCTGGTCTGCATTTCAGCAAACCAGGCTGCCTATAGAGTGATATGGCCCTCAGGATCTCCAAGGAATATCAGGCAAGCTAAGATGCAAGTGAAGCTCTCTCCCACCTCCATGTGGGCAGTTGGTGTGGTGTTCTTTTAGAAGCTTTCTATCCTCCCCGCACTAGCCCAGTCCTCAAGTGATCAGTGAAAGAGAAATAGCTTAGGCTTTGAGAGAGTTTACTACATGCCAGGCACTGTTGTAAGTGCCAAAATGAGTCATTTAAGCCCCACAGTGTCCCTATGAAACAAGTACTACTACTATCCCTATTCTACAGATGGAGGGACTGAGGCACAGAGAGGTAAGCAACTTGCCTGAAGTCACACAGCCTCTAAGTGGCAGAACCAAGATTCAAATCCAGATAGTCTGTCTGATCCTAGGATTGGAGTCCCAGATATCTACAGTTAGCTGTCACTATCAGGAGCTAAACTTAAAATGAGACAGTAACATGGGTAAAAGGAACTGACCCAAATATGGATACCAGCAAGCAGAAGACAGGACCATAGAGTCACAGCTATTGGGAACCTGAGAAAAATAACTCCCTCAACCTATAGATGGAGACCTGGGGGACTAGTGAGGCCAAGTAATGCAGCTGGTGATAAGTAAAGTCTGCATGCAATCCCATCTCCTCTGATTTTAATGCTGCAACCTGCCATCCTCACCATGAAAACAATTGCCCAAGGTCCATGTCCTAGAGTGCACAGCTAGCCTTTTCCTTGGTGGCATTTGTAATTGTCACACTTGTGAGGCTTGGAACAGTAGAGAGGCATTTAATGGGTCACAGAGAACAGTGAAGAAGTAACATCACTATGAATGGGGCAGTCTCATATCTTTCCAGGAGAAAACTGAGCCCCTACTCAGTGTTCATGAACATAAGTAATTTACAAAATCCATGTTATGTGCAGCACATCCCATAATCAAGGATGTTACCTTTCAAAGAAAGCAATTTGTTCCTCTGCAAATATTTACTGAGTACTTACTATGTACAAGGAGGTACTAGACAAATGTGCAGGGATGAAAAAGACAGGTTGTCATGTGAGGGGCTTATGGTCTAATGCAGGGAACATGGCATGTAGGCAAATCATCACAAAAAGTTGAAAGGGGTGTCATCTGTGGCCTTACCTAATGATCATAGTGAGTAACATGCGAGTGTTTACAGAGCATTTACACATGATGTGCCTGGAACACCAGCCCGCACTCCCCTCCTGACTGGCAGCAAACTCCTTTTCACCCTGCAGAGCCCTGCTCAAACCACAACTCCTTTGTGAAGCCCTTTTCAACAGCCTCCCTCACCCCCCCAAGCAGACTCCTTTCTTCCTTCCTTTCTGCCTTCCTCCCCAACTTCCCTAGAACAAAAACATTTTTACGAGCAGTTCTTATGTGCTAAACATCAACAGTAACACTTGATAGGTATTAGCTCACTTAGTCCTCCACAGCGCCGTGAGGATGGTGCAGAGCACCCCACCACACATGACACATGGGTCTGAAAAATAGAGCTGTGCACAGTATTTTTCAACCAGACAATGTTGTCAGTGAAGCATCCACATGAAGATGGGGAACTGTGTGCTGGATATGACATGCCCTCAGGACAGACAGGGCCCTAATGGTCACCCAAGGCTGACTCAGCATGCCAGGGACCCAGCCCTAAGAGCGCAGGTGCGCACTGCCCCACTCCCCGCCAGCATGTTTGCCCTCTCCTGCGCCTCTCTGCCCCTGAACCTCTTAGCAGTCTGCTCCTGGCATCTTGCTGGCCGCTCTCAGGGCCCAGCTGGGAGGGGCTCTGGACAGAGACCCACATACCAAGCATCCTGCTGGGGCTAAGCTGGCTGCACCTGGTCAACTGTAGCCTGAGACCCTGTTGTCCCAGCCGACCTCCATTGCTGCTCAGCACAGCTGAGGCAGGTAGAGTCCAAGCAGGAAAGGCCCAGGCGAAGGATGCACAGAGTAGGCTGTCCAGCCAAGCACACGTACATTTGGAACAAGCTGCCTGGTCTGAAACCCCAGTTCCAACCCCTACTGGTGGGTGCCCTGGGTGGGTTACTGAAACTCTCTAAGCCTGGGCCTCCTCATCGGGAATGTGGCGAAGCAATGACAGCTCCCACCTCACAAAGTTGTTGAGGAAAAATGAGATACTGCCCGCAAAGAAAAAGTACGTTGTACACTAGAAAGTGCCATTGTATATATATTTAAGATACTCACATAGCTATTCTTATTGGATTCAGTAGAATATATTGAGGTGTTAGAGCTCAAAGGTTCGAACATGAGTTCTCAAACCAACTGGGCCAGGATTCAAATCCTGGCTTTGCCACTTACTACTGTGTGATGCTGGGCAAATTATATAACTTGTCTGAGCCGTAGTTTACTTTCCTCATCCATAGCATTTTGGGAAAATTAAACTGATGAATCATTTTAAAGTACTTCGAGCAGTCAGCATTCCATAAAGGCCAGCTATGACTAAGATAGGATTCAAAAGATTAATATAATGTTGTCTTAGTTCAGACTGCTGTAACCAAATATCACAGACTGTGTAGCTTACAAGCAACAAAAATTCCTCATCATCTTCTTGGAAAGAAGTCCAAGATCAGGGTGCCAGCGCGGTGGCTGCTGGTGAGAGCCCTGTCCCTGGTGGCAGACGGCCCGTTTCTCCTTGTAGCCTGCAGCTGAGAGCAGAGAGCTCCAGGAGTTTCTTTAATAAGAATATTAGTCCCATTCATTTGGGACCCTCATGACCTAATCACCACCCAAAGGTCCCACCTCCAAATACCATTCACTTTGGGAGTTAGGATTTTGACATATGACTTTGGAGTAGGGGGACACAAATATTCAGCCAATAATAATTACATTCTTCAGTATTCTTTGTATAATCTTATGTATGATTACAGTAGCTAGTACCTGAGAGTTTACAGAGCATCTACACATTTATTTTCTGAAAATGCCAAGGAACCTCAAAGCAAGTGATCATTTCCTACCCAGGGAAAGTAATGGAGAATGTGTGCCACTTGCTTTGGGCCTTGAAAAAGGAATATGATCTGGACTGATGATATGGAAGGCAGAGAGAACATGTGAGTGAAGGCACAGAGGGATCCTGATGACAGGACCTGTTCTGGAAGCTTCCAGCTGTTGCGTTGGGTTTCAGGAAAGGCTCTACATCTTTATTATGTAATAGAATCACCTGGTGAACTTATAAAATACTCAGGTACCCAGGGCCCACTCTGAGGGATTTTGAAACATCAGTCTTAGATGGAATCTGGGCATTGATGATTTTTAACAGTTGCCTAAGTGAAACTAATTAATGTGCAGCTAAGTTTAAAGACATCCAGGCTAGAGCAGTGGATCCCAAACTGTAGCTGCCTCAGAATCACCTGCCAGGCTTGTTAAATAAAACACACATCACTGGGCCCCATCCCCAGAGTTTCTTACTCAGGCGGTCTGAGGTGGGGCCCAAGAATTTACATTTCCAGCAAGTTCCCAGGATGCTGAAGTTGCTGGTTAGGCACCACAGTTTGAGAACCACAGGGCTGGTGCTTGGGGTGCATGAAGATTGGCTGGGGACAAAGCTCCTCAGTCGGCTCATGGGAATCCACAAGGCCCCCCCAGAGGATTTTCAGCCTCCTTCTCTTGGCACTGGGATGCTGGAGTGAGGCAGGCTAAACACTGTGTATTAGAAAAACAACCAGTTAGCAAGATGAAGGAGGGATGAAGAGGGAGGAGACTGGAGACGGAGAACCCCGTGGGAGGGTTGCAACAGCCAGTAGCCTAGACTGGGAACGTGCGGCCTGATGCAGGGTGCTCACGCGGGGAGCAGGGAGAGCGCGTGAACGGTAGCAGCCTTGCTGAGGTCAGATCCAGAAGACAGAGCGGCAGAGGGCTGTGTGGGGAGGAGACAGCGGAGAATCACCACCACTACCAGGTCTGAGAAAAGAGCACTGGGGGCAGGGGCAGGTCCTCCCTGACAGGGGACAGTCCCACCTTGGAGATCTATGTCTGGGGGCAGAGATTGTCCACAGGCTGTTGGGATCAAGAGTTTAGTCTGACGCGTCAAGAAATCACCACAGGGAAGAACCAGGAAAGCGGTGGTGAGAATGAGGAGATTAGGTCCAATGACATATCCAGCCCAGCCACTATGAGGAAAAGGGACAGAATAAAAGCCAAAAGCCACAGGCAAGAATATTAAAGGGAACACAGAGTCGAATAGTGCGAAATGCTATGGGGCATTGTGATGATAACTGGAAACACAGTTTTTGACAAAACATAACAAAAACCAACCTAGTGAAAAGCAACTGTCAGGACGGAAGGGCCCGTTCCTGTTTCTGAGGCTGCTTGTGCTGAGTTGGGGGACAGCCTGTGACTCCGCAGAGTGTGAGGATGGGGCCCTCGACTTCCCGCTGGCTCCTGAGAAACAGCGTGGCTAGCGCAAGCCCTGTTCTCCCCCTCCAGCAGCCTGCCCTCCACCCCTCGAGGGACACTGAGTATGTTGAGAGAAGGACCCCTGGGCCCGGCATTAAGGTTTCCCACCACCACTAAGCTCAGACGCTGGCAGCTGCTCATCTCACCAAATGCCTATGCGCTAAGCAGCACATTCTCCATAAAGGATCAGATAGGGGACAGAACAGTGGGAAGCAGATGGCGTGTGATCAACGCTTGCCTGTGATCACAGGCCTCATGTGTGACTTTGTGATTGGAGAGAGGTGGGGGCACATATCAAAAGAACGCTGAAAGACCGTGTTCTCTCTGGCATCCACAGCTTGCTCGGGCCCTGACATGGCTCTGGCAGGAGCTGCTGGACAATAAGCACAAGGCACAGGGGCATGTGCAGTGGGTTTTGATGGGAGCCAGAGCACCATGGAAAAAACATCAGAGCCTTTTTTGAACAACCACAGACCACTAAGATTAATTGGAACTGCGAGGACCACCAGGGGTTCTCCATGGCTTTCGCCCCGAAACACGAGTGGAGACTGTACCTTTCCTCTGAATGAGGGCAGGCCACTTGCTTGCACTTGGTGGGTGTGATATTGCACCATTAGAGGCTTTGCTCTCCTCAGGTGGGCCTTACAGTCCTTCATAATAATCCACATTTTCCATTTCACTTATTAGGAAAGATAAAGAGAAGATTGCAGAGAGCAAAGACACTCGTTTCCCATTTGCAGATCTGGCCTGTGTCAAAGCTTTCAAATAACCACGTGTACAGGCTCAGTTTGCCTAGGCTCCCTGGGCATGATGCAATTCCATTTCCAAGCCTTTGGTCTGCATTCCCTGGGAAAGGGCAGGGACTCACCCATCAGACAACATTACTTTGAAATGAACAAATAGGGATCTGTGGTTCCTTCCCTGAGGGGCATTCTCATAAGTTTTGCATTCAGATTCATTTGCTGGGTGTTGAAAGCCTTGAAACTTGCCTCTGTGGAGTTTTCCAACTGGATTCTTGAGACTGGGCCACTGTGAATAAAGGAATAACTACCTGGTTTATATTCTAAGCCAGAGAACATCTTATATATAGTCTCTGGAAAGCAGATTCTTTACTAAAGAAATCCTGTTGAGACATAGAACCTGTTTATGGAAGGGTTCAGAGATGGTGATGAGATCCCTCCATAAATACCAACTCTGAGACTGGTAATAGGCTACCTGCACCCTTGGGTAAAGAGGCTTCTAAGAAGGAGCTCAGGAAAGGGGAGCAGCAACCCAGGAGCTCCATTTGCTGCCCTTGACTTCTTCCCATACAAACCAGCGCAGTGGCCCCAGAAGGGTGGTTGCCACAGCCTCAGAGCCTTGATAGGCATAAGGAGTTCTATGCAACACTGTGTCCTGCAAGGTGTTATTGCACAAGTCCCTACTCAGAGAGCCCCTGATGGTGAAAAGACAAAGCACCACCACGTAAACCTAAGTGACAGGCCCAGGAGCTGTTGCAGCTACTGAGGCAGTGGGTGGACATCTGTAGAGCCCACCAGGCTGGCAGAGGGGAAGTGTAGGGAGTCCAGGCCAGAGGAGAGAGCGTCTGTCCTGTATGGCTAGAGCATCCTTTCCCTTTCTTCTGTTATAGCATTCTCTCACCTCCACCTGGGTGGTTTGGGGTGACCCCTCCTTCCAGAAGTTGGCACTGGGCCCCAGACTATTCCACATGTATCACAGCCCTGGCTATAGTGACCGGCACAGAGATGAGCACACAGCCCATCCTAGACCAGTGAGCATCAGACCCTGACTCTTGCAGGATTTGTGGGGAAATTCTCTTTCTGCCAGGGTTATGGAGTAGGATGAGAGAGCTGGGAGCTGCTGGTGGCTCAGGCCACCACATGCAAGGAGCCCAATTGACAGGAAAGCAGAATGAAAAGAGAGATGCAAATTTCCGATTTGAGAAAGAGCCAGCACTGTCCCATGCTGAACCAACTCTGTCCCTAAACTTTTTAGTTATATGAGCCAGTAAATTCCTCTTTGGTTAAGGAAGATTGACAGACTTTCTGACACTTGCACAAAAAGCATTCTGACCCTTACATCAAAAAAAGAGCATAAGCTTGGGCTTAAAAGCTGAAACATTTTTAAACTCAAACCAAGGCACCTCTGCATCACTGTGAGTAAAATGCAATGACCTGTATGTACACCCAGCACAGTCTCTGCCATGCAGTAGGTGCTGAAGCAGTTTTGCACCAGACACTGTACTGAGCCCAGGAGTGGAGCTGACTGTGTCCTGGTGACACAATCCTACAGGGGAGACAGACAATCAGCTGCAAAGAAATGGGACATCATGTGATAGGGGCACTAATAATAGAGATGTGATCAGGATGTGAGGGGAACATAAAGACAGGGAGGAACCACTTCATGGCTAAGCACAGAGAACACCTGCTCAATTAAACTGAATTGGATAGTATTGGTCCGTCTGTACCCATGAAATCATGAGATGTTTAAAACTCCCATCAGCTGGCAAAGTAGCTGGAGAATGAGGGGAGCCTACAGTTTATTGGGCATCCACTATGCACCATGCACTGTGTACTAGATGTTCTCATTCAACCCTATCAGTAACATGCTGAAGCAACTATTAGCATTCCTATTAGCAGAGCAGTTAGGGATCAGAAAGGTTGGCATTCCCAAAACAGAAAATTCCAGGAGAAGGTCTAACTTCAGAAATGGCTTGATCCAGAGACTCAAATAATGAATTTTTTTCCATTGCTCACTTCTTCATTCCCTAGTGGCCTCAGAACCTTCATCCTGGAGATCCACTGGATGGCCCCTCTAACTACAGGCTCACATTACCCTTTCTGCCTGGAGTAACCAGCAAGAAATATGCTTCTACCCCAGGCGTCTCAACTGTTCTGCACTATTGACCAATTAAATCACATGCTCATCCATGAACCAGGGAATAAGATGCTTCGAGTGTCCAGGATGAGTCAAAGTTCACTTCTTGGGCTGCAAGATGATTCAACTCCCTCCACTTCATATGGATGGAGAGTGGAGTTGATAGAGGCTCCTCAGAAGGGTGGCATAAACAGTGAGGTCCAGGACAAGAGTCTTTCCCCCAATCTTCAACATGCTTTACTTTGTGAACACAAGTCATGCAAACAGGAAGCCCTGGCAATAGTTAGAAGTTCACAATTTGGGGTAGTAAAGTAGCAAGTTATTACACTGGCTTTGGGTGGTCCTATAGTTCTGGAAAAGAATATGGGTGTGGTGGTACATAAAAACAGAGCTATAACTACATTCTATTTAATTCCAGTCCCTAACTTCCTGTTTATCATCCCTGTCCTTCAACTCTAAAATTGCATGCACATAGTAGAGCCTAGGATAGTGGTGTCCTCAAACCTACCTGCACATCAGAACCATTGGTGGGCTTGTAAACACATATATACCAGACCCTACCTTCTGAAGATCAGAATCAGCATGTCTCTCTCAAGAACTCCTGGCCTAGAGTTTAGTAAAACTGGCAGGAAAGCCAAGGTACCTTATGTTATTTGCAAAATTTGTAAATGACTCCCTGGCTCCCATGTATTCTGGACAAAAGATGAGAAGCAAAGAAAATTGATGAGAGTTCAATAGGTTCTGAATGAAGCTGAAGCATTTGGTTGGAGTAGCCATTGTTAGAGTTAGAGATTGCCTGTCTATCTTCACTTCCTCCTTCTTGAAATTCCTTCTGTGTTTTTTTCTTCCAGAAACATGTTCTTTGATCCGAGCATCTATACAAAACCTTCAGCTCCCCAACCCCTAACCACTTAGCTTGAAACAAATGAAACTAGATTTGCTAATGGGATTCAGTGGGCAGTTCCAGGCATATCCTCCCTAGCCTGCCTCACTTACCTGGGGATGCTGGTCCAAAACCAAAATGCTGTTGAAGGAACTGTCAACAATAAGAGGATCATCATACATGTGGCCATTGTGCTATATTTTAGAAAATATTTTTTCCTGAAAAATTTTATTTTATACCACCATGAAGTGAGGATAATGAAAAAATTATCTCCCCAATATGTCTTCTCAGAATTTAGGATTGGGAAGTAATTCCTCTCTCCTCTGATTTGAAATGCATCCCTTCATTAGACAGTGAAAACCAGATCTCCTAGGTATTTTCATTTATACATTAACTTATTTTCCAAATATCCAGGACTAATTTAACACTTCGTCTTTTGTAGCTCAGTTAGGCTAGGGTTTCGGTCTGATTGATTTTCCCCATCCACAGTGTAGTGTCTGATCTTTTGTTTCAATAGTCTTATTTCATATTATTCTTTGTTATAATGTATAAAAATCTTTGGAAATAAATACTGTACACATTATTAATAAATAAAGTTATATGATGTTTCATTTTTCCTATATTGTCCACCTGGAGAAGACCTTTGCTTTCACTTGATTCCAGACCCACTCCCCCTCTTGCCTCAGCTAATTTGTGCAGAGTACGTGAGGCTGCAGCTCTGTACAGAGCCTAGCGAAGTTTCCATTGACTTCCTTTCTTCTGTTTTTTCAACTTTTTCCTTTCTTCCCCTTTCCAAGTTGTGAGGTAAACTTTGCTTGAGGAAAATCCTGACCAAACACCTCATTTCCCTCTGCATCCAGAAGAGCCTCAGATCAAACAGAACAATTAACTCAGCAAACAATTCCATTAGCAGAGCTCCCTCTGTACCCACCAGTCCTAAGCCGAACAAATACCTCTTCGAGCATATGGAGGCAGGGAATTGCAGGCAGGGATTTTATGGGCCTCTCAGCAGGCCTGCTCAGGCTCTTTGGGAACCAGACAATTTAGCATATGTCTGTGTTCCCAGCTGCCTTGAGGCCTTGGCTGGGGACCACAGACTTGTGTAACTCAAGTGACAGCATTCAAAATCAGGTGGGGCTGGGGCTGCCTTCATGACACTGCACACCCAGAAGGTGCTCTGATCAGGACTCGGTCTCCTCCAAGGGGACCACCAACGGAACCGAGGAAGAGCACAGCCACGGGGAGAGGCTGCTGCCAGTCATCCCCAAGCCTGACACATTGCTTCCTCTCAGCTCAGTCTGGGAAACTTCTTGGGTACTTAGGCAGAAATTGAAATTCATCGAAAATCTCAATGTACCATAAGAGCAGTAGTTTTTACAGAAATCAGAGACTAAAATGACCCATTAAGGTGTCTTGTCTGTCCTCTATAGGTACAAGATTGGTCCCTGAAGAGTTTTCATAGTCCATTTTTAAATAACTCCAGCAATGAACTTCCCATCACAGAACTCCCCAGGAGTGACCATTTTAATGGATCTCATTCTTTGGAAGTGTACCCAAGATCCATCCTAATTTCTCCATTTCATAAGCTGCTCCTTGTAACCATCCAAAATGACTCCAACAGCTCTCATGGTATTCTCTCTGTGAGGCACTTGACTATAGCAGCCTTGTCTTCATGTAGTTTATAATCCTTTCTTATTTTGGAGAGTGGCTGACTGATAGTTTTGAAATTTACTAAGTGTTTGTATGATGGAAATATGTAGTCTCAGAAAGCTTTGCTTTGTGGTGGTGAAACCAATAAAAAATCAAAGTGTTAAACTGCAGCAGGCAGAAGGTAAACTGAAAATGTGGGAGGCAATATAGAGTAGAGGTGCAAAGTATGAGCTTTAGAGTCTGACCAGCTTAGGTTCAAATCCTGGCTCTGCCACTCGTGATAACCTTTATATGTGATAACCTCTCTGAGCTTCTCTTTCCTCATATATAAAATGGGAACAATATTGCCTACCTCAGAGCATCGTTGGAAAAATCAAGGATCTGGCACATAGTAATGCTCAATAAGTAGCATTGTTATTATCTTATACTATAAACACAGATTAGATGCTAAAAGTACATACTAAGAGCAAGAAGTTAAAATAACTCTTCCACATTCATGGTGGAAAGGTAGAAATCAAAATAAATGGGCTCATTCATTCCTTTACCCTGAAGCAGTTTGCAGCACTATGCTGGACTTGCAGAGGAATTGGGGAGATGAGATATCTTCATATTAAGAATTAAACTGCATGGCAATGGCATGGCATGGCAGAGTCATCTAAATGCCAAAGAAGAGGGAGGAGGGAGAATGCAGACTTCTAGAGGGGCTTCATCTGGATTTTTCAGGAAAGTTCTGATGACCTCCAAGCCACAGACTGACCCAGAGCCCTCAATGCCCATTTCCAGAGGCAGCTTCTAATGCAGCCTTGTGATATTTACTCTAAAGGAAAAGATCAAAGCAGTATTAGATTGGCATTACTCAAGTAGTCAATGCCGCTAGCCCTGTGTGTTAGAGCTCTTCAAATTGTTATAGAAACCCAGTCCTAAACCAGCTTAAGCACACACCCAGCAAAAGGTGAAATTATGGATGATTCTTGAGAAATTCCAGAATAACCAAGCCTCAGGGGCCTAGAGATAAGGATAATCTTCAGGAACACTGGAACTGAAGAGAGGGACTTCTTCAGGACTTGCTGTTCCTCAGAGCTGGGAAGGTGGAGAAGAAACAGACCAGTGGCGATCAAGAAGGCTGGAAGGTCTGCCAGTGGCAAAGAAAGCTAAAGATAAACTAATTTCACTGCAGAAACACAGAAAGCCTCAGAAATGGGAGGCACCATCTTCCTCTGAAAGTGGGAGGGAAGGTAAAAACAGAAATCATTTATAAGAAGCATTCTGGAGGGGCGGAAGATGGCGGCGTGAGTAGAGCAGCGGAAATCTCCTCCCAAAACAACATATATCTATGAAAATATAACAAAGACAACCCTTCCTAGAATAAAGACCAGAGGACACAGGACAATATCCAGACCACATCCGCACCTGAGAGAACCCAGCACCTCGCGAAGGGGGTAAGATACAAGCCCCGGCCCCGCGGGAGCCGAGCGCCCCTCCCCCCAGCTCCCGGCGGGAGAAGAGCAGACAGAGCGGGAGGGAGACGGAGCCCAGGGCTGCCGAACACCCAGCCCCAGCCATCCGGGCCAGAGCGCAGGGCGCTCGATACTGGGAAAACAGGGCAGCAAGAACAGTGAGCAGGCACTGGAGGCTGGGCGACAGAGGGCATAAGAAAAGCGCGCGACCATTTTTTTTTTTGCTTTTTTGCTGTTTTGTTTTGGCGAGCGCTTTTTGGAAGTCTTAAAGGGATAGGGACCCCAATACTAGGGAAACAGGGCAGAAAGACCGGTGAGCAGAGGCCTGAGGCTGGCACCAGAGAATAAAGAAAAACGAACGACCACCTTTTTTTTTTTTTATTAAAAACTTTTTTTTTTTTAATTAAAAAATTTTTTTTTCTTTTTTTTTTTTTTTGGTGGTCGTTGTTTTGTTTTGGCGGGTGCTTTTTGGAAGTCTTAAAGGGGCAGGGCGGGTCACTTAATCCAGAGGTAGGGAATCCGGGGATCTCTGGGCACCCTAACCCCTGGGCTGCAGGGAGCAGTGAGGCCCCTTACGGAGATAAATAGCCTCCCAGCAGCTCCTGCTCCAACGCGACTCCACCATCTTGGAGTAGCTGCCCGAGCCAGGCCACGCCCACAGCAACAGCGGAGATAAACTCCATAGCAGCCGGGCAGGAAGCAGAAGCCCTGTCTGCGCGCAGCTGCGCAGCACAAGCCACTAGAGGTCGCTGTTCTCCCAGGAGAGGAGGGCCACAAACCAACAAGAAAGGAAGTCCTTCCAGCCGTCACTCGTCCCAGTTCTGCAGACTATTCCTATCACCATGAAAAGGCAAAGCTACAGGCAGACAAAGATCACAGAGACAACACCAGAGAAGGAGACAGACCTAACCAGTCTTCCTGAAAAAGAATTCAAAATAAGAATCATAAACATGCTGACAGAGATGCAGAGAAATACGCAAGAGAAATGGGATGAAGTCCGGAAGGAGATCACAGATGCCAGAAAGGAGATCGCAGAAATGAAACAAACTCTGGAAGGGTTTATAAGCAGAATGGATAGAATGCAAGAGGCCATTGATGGAATTGAAATCAGAGAACAGGAATGCATAGAAGCTGACATAGAGAGAGACAAAAGGATCTCCAGGAATGAAACAATATTAAGAGAACTGTGTGACCAATCCAAAAGGAACAATATCTGTATTATAGGGGTCCCAGAAGAAGAAGAGAAAGGAAAAGAGATGGAAAGTATCTTAGAAGAATTAATTGCTGAAAATTTCCCCACACTGGGGGAGGAAGTAATCGAACAGGCCACAGAAATACACAGAATCCCCAACAGAAAGGATCCAAGAAGGGCAACACCAAGACACATAATAATTAAAATGGCAAAGATCAAGGACAAGGAAAGAGTGTTAAAGGCAGCTAGAGAGAAAAAGGTCACCTATAAAAGGAAACCCATCAGGCTAACGTCAGATTTCTCAACAGAAACTCTACAGGCCAGAAGAGAATGGCATGATATATTTAATACAATGAAACAGAAGGGCCTTGAACCAAGGATACTGTATCCAGCACGACTATCATTCAAATATGACGGTGGGATTAAACAATTCCCAGACAAACAAAAGCTGAGGGAATTTGCTTCCCACAAACCACCTCTACAGAACATCTTACAGGGACTGCTCTAGATGGGAGCACTCCTAGAAAGAGCACAGCACAAAACACCCAACATATGAAGAATCGAGGAGGAGGAACAAGAAGGGAGAGAAGAAAAGAATCTCCAGACAGTGTATATAACAGCTCAATAAGCGAGCTAAGTTAGGCAGTAAGATACTAAAGAGGCTAACCTTGAACCTTTGGTAACCACGAATTTAAAGCCTGCAATGGCAATAAGTACATATCTTTCAATAGTCACCCTAAATGTTAATGGGTTGAATGCACCAATCAAAAGACACAGAGTAACAGAATGGATAAAAAAGCAAGACCCATCTATATGCTGCTTACAAGAAACTCACCTCAAACCCAAAGACATGTACAGACTAAAAGTTAAGGGATGGAAAAACATATTTCAAGCAAACAACAGTGAGAAGAAAGCAGGGGTTGCAGTACTAATATCAGACAAAATAGACTTCAAAACAAAGAAAGTAACAAGAGATAAAGAAGGACACTACATAATGATAAAGGGCTCAGTCAAACAAGAGGATATAACCATTCTAAATATATATGCACCCAACACAGGAGCACCAGCATATGTGAAACAAATACTAACAGAACTAAAGGGGGATATAGACTGCAATGCATTCATTCTAGGAGACTTCAACACACCACTCACCCCAAAAGATAGATCCACTGGGCAGAAAATAAGTAAGGACACAGAAGCACTGAACAACACAGTAGAGCAGATGGACCTAATAGACATCTACAGCACTCTACATCCAAAAGCAACAGGATACACATTCTTCTCAAGTGCACATGGAACATTCTCCAGAATAGACCACATACTAGGCCACAAAAAGAGCCTCAGAAAATTCCAAAAGATTGAAATCCTACCAACCAACTTTTCAGACCACAAAGGCATAAAACTAGAAATAAACTGTACAAAGAAAGCAAAGAGGCTCACAAACACATGGAGGCTTAACAACACGCTCCTAAATAATCAATGGATCAATGACCAAATCAAAATGGAGATCCAGCAATATATGGAAACCAATGACAACAACAACACTAAGCCCCAACTTCTGTGGGACGCAGCAAAAGCAGTCTTAAGAGGAAAGTATATAGCAATCCAAGCATATTTAAAAAAGGAAGAGCAATCCCAAATGAATGCTCTAATGTCACAATTATCGAAATTGGAAAAAGAAGAACAGATGAGGCCTAAGGTCAGCAGAAGGAAGGACATAATAAAGATCAGAGAAGAAATAAATAAAATTGAGAAGAATAAAACAATAGCAAAAATCAATGAAACCAAGAGCTGGTTCTTCGAGAAAATAAACAAAATAGATAAGCCTCTAGCCAGACTTATTAAGAAGAAAAGAGAGTCAACACAAATCAACAGTATCAGAAACAAGAAAGGAAAAATCACGACGGACCCCACGGAAATGCAAAGAATTATTGGAGAATACTATGAAAACCTATATGCTAACAAGCTGGGAAACCTAGGAGAAATGGACAACTTCCTAGAAAAATATAACCTTCCAAGATTGACCCAGGAAGAAACAGAAAATCTAAACAGAACAATTACCAGCAACGAAATTGAAGCGGTAATCAAAAAACTACCAAAGAACAAAACCCCCGGGCCAGATGGATTTACCTCGGAATTTTATCAGACATACAGGGAAGACATAATACCCAATCTCCTTAGAGTTTTCCAAAAAATAGAGGAGGAGGGGATACTCCCAAACTCATTCTATGAAGCTAACATCACCCTAATACCAAAACCAGGCAAAGACCCCACCAAAAAAGAAAACTACAGATGAATATCCCTGATGAACATAGATGCAAAAATTCTCAACAAAATATTAGCAAACCGAATTCAAAAATACATCAAAAGGATCATACACCATGACCAAGTGGGATTCATCCCAGGGATGCAAGGATGGTACAACATTCGAAAGTCCATCAACATCATCCACCACATCAACAAAAAGAAAGACAAAAACCACATGATCATCTCCATAGATGCTGAAAAAGCATTTGACAAAGTTCAACATCCATTCATGTTAAAAACTCTCAGCAAAATGGGAATAGAGGGCAAGTACCTCAACATAATAAAGGCCATCTATGATAAACCCACAGCCAACATTATATTGAACAGCGAGAAGCTGAAAGCATTTCCTCTGAGATCGGGAACTAGACAGGGATGCCCACTCTCTCCACTGTTATTTAACATAGTACTGGAGGTCCTAGCCACGGCAATCAGACAAAATAAAGAAATACAAGGAATCCAGATTGGTAAAGAAGAAGTTAAACTGTCACTATTTGCAGATGACATGATACTGTACATAAAAAACCCTAAAGACTCCACCCCAAAACTACTAGAACTGATATCGGAATACAGCAAAGTTGCAGGATACAAAATCAACACACAGAAATCTGTGGCTTTCCTATATACTAACAATGAAACAACAGAAAGAGAAATCAGGAAAACAACTCCATTCACAATTGCATCAAAAAAAATAAAATACCTAGGAATAAACCTAACCAAAGAAGTGAAAGACTTATACTCTGAAAACTACAAGTCACTCTTAAGAGAAATTAAAGGGGACACTAACAGATGGAAACTCATCCCATGCTCATGGCTAGGAAGAACTGATATCGTCAAAATGGCCATCCTGCCCAAAGCAATATACCGATTTGATGCAATCCCTATGAAACTACCAGCAACATTCTTCAATGAACTGGAACAAATAATTCAAAAATTCATATGGAAACACCAAAGACCCCGAATAGCCAAAGCAATCCTGAGAAAGAAGAATAAAGTAGGGGGGATCTCACTCCCCAACTTCAAGCTCTACTATAAAGCCATAGTAATCAAGACAATTTGGTACTGGCACAAGAGCAGAGCCACAGACCAATGGAACAGACTAGAGAATCCAGACATTAACCCAGACATATATGGTCAATTAATATTTGATAAAGGAGCCATGGACATACAATGGCGAAATGACAGTCTCTTCAACAGGTGGTGCTGGCAAAACTGGACAGCTACATGTAGGAGAATGAAACTGGACCATTGTCTAACCCCATATACAAAAGTAAACTCAAAATGGATCAAAGACCTGAATGTAAGCCATGAAACCATTAAACTCTTGGAAGAAAACATAGGCAAAAACCTCTTAGACATAAACATGAGTGACCTCTTCTTGAACATATCTCCCCGAGCAAGGAAAACAACAGCAAAAATGAGTAAGTGGGACTATATTAAGCTGAAAAGCTTCTGTACAGCAAAAGACACCATCAATAGAACAAGAAGGATCCCTACAGTATGGGAGAATATCTTTGAAAATATCACATCCGATAAAGGCTTGACGTCCAGAATATGTAAGGAGCTCACACGCCTCAACAAACAAAAAACAAATAACCCAATAAAAAAATGGGCAGAGGAACTGAACAGACAGTTCTCCAAGAAAGAAATACAGATGGCCAACAGATACATGAAAAGATGCTCCACATCGCTAATTATCAGAGAAATGCAAATTAAAACTACAATGAGGTATCACCTCACACCAGTAAGGATGGTTGCTATCCAAAAGACAAACAACAACAAATGTTGGCGAGGCTGTGGAGAAAGGGGAACCCTCCTACACTGCTGGTGGGAATGTAAGTTAGTTCAACCATTGTGGAAAGCAGTATGGAGGTACATCAAAATGCTCAAAACAGACTTACCATTTGACCCAGGAATTCCACTCCTAGGAATTTACCCTAAGAACGCAGCAATCAAGTTTGAGAAAGACAGATGCACCCCTATGTTTATTGCAGCACTATTTACAATAGCCAAGAATTGGAAGCAACCTAAATGTCCATCAATAGATGACTGGATAAAGAAGATGTGGTACATATACACAATGGAATACTACTCAGCCATAAGAAAAGGGCAAATCCAATCATTTGCAGCAACATGGATGGAGCTGGAGGGTATTATGCTCAGTGAAACAAGCCAAGCGGAGAAAGAGAAATACCAAATGATTTCACTTATCTGTGGAATATAAGAACAAAGGAAAAACTGAAGGAACAAAACAGCAGCAGAATCACAGAACTCAAGAATGGACTAACAGGTACCAAAGGGAAAGGGACTGGGGAGGATGGGTGGGTAGGGAGGGATAAGGGGGGGATAAGTAGGGGGGTATTAAGATTAACATGCATGGGGGGGTAGGAGAAAAGGGAGGGCTGTACAACACAGAGAAGGCAAGTAGTGATTCTACAACATTTTGCTATGCTGATGGACAGTGACTGTAAAGGGGTTTATAGGGGGGACCTGGTATAGGGGAGAGCCTAGTAAACATAATATTCGTCATGTAAGTGTAGATTAGTGATACCAAAAACAAAGAAAAAAAAAAAAGGGCAGTTCCTGTGTGGTAACCTCCAACGAGTTCTACACAAGGGTATAAAGGGCATATAGAAGTGCAGGCAAAGGGTCTGTTTGTGTTTATACAGAGGATCAAAGCCTAATTGGGCTACCCCGAAAATGAACTAAGATACGATATGAAAAAGAACTTCCAACATCTGCACTCTCTGGAAGACTCATGCCAGAAGATGATCATCAAAAAACCCCAACAAAGATCCACGCACTGCTACAGCTGTAGATGCACTCATCCCACCAGTTCCTGGACTTGCCATGGGAATGAGGAAGGAGATATCTAAGCTGGCCTGTGCATACAGTAAAACAACAAATTTGACTGGATCTATACTGTTGGAACTCAACCAAGAATTTGGAGAAGTGCAAATTGTAGCGCTCCAAAGTCTTACAACTACAGACTATTTACTGTTAAAAGAACATATGGCATGTGAACAGTCCCCAGGAATGGGTTGTTTTAATTTGTCTGACTTCTCTCAGACTGTTCAGGTTCAGTTGGACAATATCCACCATGTCATAGATAAGTTTTCACAAATGCCTAAGGTGCCTAACTGGTTTACTTGGTTTCACTGGAGATGGCTGGTAATTACAGATATGCTTTGGTTATGTAACTATACTCCTATTATGTTAATGTGTGTGCGCAATTTAAGTAGTAGCTTAAAACCTATTCATGCTGAAGTACTCTACAAGAAGATATGCCAAAGAAATAATCAATCTTCCCATGTTTTCTTCCACCTGCTACTTCTATAGCTTTTCTTCTTCCTTCCTAATTACAACCCTTAAATAGAATTCGTGCCTCGTATCAAATTAACTGAGTATCATAATTCTTCCAAGTGGTAAAGATACCTCAAGACAAATGCCGGGCATAGAAGCCACAGGGCATAAATATGCAAAGAAGTAAAAAGCTAACCTTTTCAAACAAGAAGGCTTCCCTCTCACTTACCAACTTCACATTTCCCTGTATGGCCCTGGAAGATGACTGGTTAGCCAGAGACGGGTAAGATTCCTCAAGGGAGGAACAACCTAAGACAGGCACAGTCGCAGGGGGGCCATCAGGTGAAAAATTGGGGATCAACAGAGGTGAGGCTTAGAACCTCACCCCCCCGTTCTGAGAGAAATCTTCTGCATACGTGGATGTTTTATTGCCCTGGTCTAGCTTGGATTAACACATAGTCTACAGGCACACACCTGATCATCTACATTTGCTCTCTTACAACACTAAACTATGTTTTCTACCTTTATCTTGTATCTACCTACCACTTCAGCATTTTATTAAAAATAATAATAATAAAGAGAGAAATGTGGTATCCACATATAAATCAAGTATAAAAACCAAATGAGTATTCATATTTGAACTGACTGTTTAGAGTTCATAATGCATGAGCAAAACCGAAAGTTTCTGTGATGACTGCCCTTGTACTGTTCACTATGTAACTTATTCATTATGTAAGAATTTGTTCTCCATGTAAGAACTTGTTTGTTATGCCTCAGAAGATTGGAGACTGACGAAAATTAGGCTTGGGGTGGATTAATGATTGTGCATTGAGCATTGACTCCCCTATACAGAATTTTATTGTTGTTAACAACCATTTGATCAATAAATATGAGAGATGCCCTCACAAAAAAAAAAAAAAAGGACAGACTTCCAATGGTAAAATAAATAAGTAACCGGGATGTAATATATAGCATAAGGAATATAGTCAAGATATTGTAACAGCTTGGTAGGGTGATAGCTGGAACCTAGAATTATGTATATAAATGTTCTACCACTGTGTTGTACACTTGAAACTAATGTAATGTAATACTGTGCGTCAACTACCCTTCAATAAAAAATAATTATTTAAAAAAAAAAAAAAGAAAAAAAAATCAGGATGTAGAAGAGAGCTTATAGTATGTTACCACTACCGGAAAAGGGCATGCACTGGGGAATTTGTATAAACATTTATCTTTGCCTTTAAAACATCTCTGGAAAGATACATAAGAAAACTGTAGCTATCTACAGGAGGTTTGGGAACTAGGAGGATGGGGTGGGGGATAGTAGGGAGATTTACTGTTACCTTAATACTTTTTTCTTAACTATGTATATACATTATTTTTAAAGTAATTAAGAGTTAATTTTCCCACTGAGGACAGTTCTGAAAATCAAATAGGAATTTCTGTTTCTTTTGAAGATAATAACATTTGAACTGCATGGCAAGTTTCTCCTTTCTAAAGATCGATGTTATTTTTTTTTGAGAAATGATTTTGCATCTCCTTCAAATAGATCTTCCAGTAGGTATTCAAAAATGTTTATTGAAATGAGAATTTAATAATGTGGGTAAATGGTGAACCACTTTGTTGTGTACTTGAAACTAATAATAAGATTGTCTATAGACTATAAAAAAAGTTTATTGAACTGAATTTACTTCCATAAGATTCATTTTTAATAGAACATATAACTAGTTTTGTTCAGCAATTTACATAAGTGGATTTTGAGAAAAAGCTATCCACCCCATAAAAATGGATACTAGAACTTATTAAAGCAGGAAATTAACATAAAAAAAAAGAAGCATTCTGACACTCCCACATCCCTTCCTGCACCATAGCAGAAAGCCAGACATTTACTCTCTGCTGAGATCTACCCAGAGTTTCTGGACTCAGAACAAAAGAGTTAAGGGTTGGGATTCCATGAAAAAACAGGGGAATGAAGTGATAAGTTGACATGCTAAGTCATGACCTCCCAGTCCTCTTTCCTATACATGGCTCCCAGATGCAGGCAAGCTGGTTTCCGCCTCCTGGGAAAAAAGCTGGCATGTGCCTCAGATGGAAAACAACCAGCCCAACAGACACTGGTAGTGGGTTCTCAGTGAAAAGGCCAAGCCAGTTCTCCCTACAGTGAAGTTGACCGTCAACCCACACAGCCCAGGCAAACACAGCTTCCAATCAACTTTTCAGTGGCCCTTTCTTAAATATCAACTGACATCAAAGATCAACAAACTTTGGAAGTAAGCAGAAAGAATTTAGAGGGAAAGATGATAACTGATATTCTCAGAGTAAAAAGAGAAGACATAGCATCCATGAAACAAAAACAGAAGGCCCTGAAAAGAAATAGTCAGAACAAAAAAATGAGCTCTTGGAAACTGTAAATTTGATAGCAGAAATGAAAAATTCAGTAGAATATTGGACTATAAATTAAGGACATCACCAAGTAAGTAAATTTTCTGAATGAAAATAGTCATGGAGGGGAAAAAGGCTAAGGGATTTAATAAATGGAGGATTGAGGGTAGGGAAGAGAGGTATTTAAATGGCAATCAATTTCTCAAAGCTAGGAGAGAATAAGGCAATATCTTCACAATCCTTAGGGAAAATGATTTCCAACCTAGAATTCTATACCCAGCCAAACAATTATGTGTACAGGCAGAATAAATATATTTTCAAGCATGCCATGTCTCAAAAAATGTTTCTACCATGTGCCTATTTTCAGGAAGATACTGGAGAATGTACTCCAGTACTATGTGAATGAGCCAAAGGGAAATATGGTATCCAAGGAACAAGGAATCCAATGTAAGAAAAAAGGTGAAGGGAATTCCCAGGAAAATGGTGAAAGGAGATCCTGAAAGGACAACAGTTGTACAATAGGCTTAGCAGCCAATCAATGTAGATATGAGCAAAAAGATAGAGAAATCCACGATGGATATCCCTTAGAAAAATAAGACTTTGTTAAGATAATTGTTGGATGAGTTGTGATTGGTACTAGAAAACAAAGCAAATGATAAATGCAAAAGGACTATTAACTGTAAGAAAAATAAATACTTGCTCTTGAAAGTAAATTTAATAATAGTATGCTATCTGACTCAGATGTGACTAATATTTACATAACATAATGTATAATGAATAAAGAGCACACCAAAAGTATGGCAAAATATATTGGTAGGGTAGGGAAGAAGTAGTATCTGTGTGTGTGTGTGTGTGTGTGTGTGTGTGTGTGTGTGTGTGTGTGGTGGAGTGTGAAGATGAGAAGGGAGTCTAAGAAAGTCTAATCCTCATTTTCCATACTCAAAGGTCAATAGATAACTCTGAAAACTGAAAATTTGAGAAACAGTGGTATAACTATTTTATTTCAATATTTTGAAGCAAATACTAGAATAGTAAAAAAAATTTTTTTAATGCTTACATGTATGGAGTAGCAATAGGGTGGGAAGGGATGGGCAACAGCATTCCCCTTTTTCATTATATACCTTTAGTATTCATTTTCTTTTTAAACTAGATACAGATATATACATATATATGTCTATGTCTATGTATTTAGATGTGTATCTATATCTGTAAAGTTTTGGTTAGGCAGGCCAGTTTAGTGTCAGAGACATTTATATCTAAGTTGTAGAACTTCCTAGCTGTGTGACCTTGGGCAAATAGCATCTCCTCTCTGAGCCTCAAACTGCTTATCGATTTCATAAGACAATGCAATTAAGATGGCAAGGGGTACAAGGCTTGAAACATTTCAGATAGTTCCTTTTTCCCACCCTATTTTAGAACTTCATCATTATTATCCTCATTTTCTCTATCATGTATCATCTCTAATATTTCTGCCCTCACTTACCAGCTCCTACCAAAAGAATTTGGTAAGACATCAGATTTCTAAGATCAAAAACTCATCTGACAGCAAGAATGAGAAGAAGGGCTGAGCACAGGTGAGTCTTGAGGCAGTGGTAGAAAATTTGTTCAAGGAGATTGTTTCCTTTCCTTGTAAGCCATTACCTGAAATGTACAGAGATTTTATTTGGAACCTGAGCCAAGAAGGGACTGAGGAAAAGATTGTTAAATTTTTAGGAGTTTTATAAGCCAGTTATTAAACACAGCCATTATTAAAAATAAAAATACAAAACATAGAATGAAATAAATGATATTTAAAACAAAAGTACAAAGTACTAAAAGTTTATCATTTTCTATTTGACTATATTTGACTTTTATCTATGTCCTTGAGGTTACCTATTATATCTGTTATTATCTATATTTACATTAAGTGATGTCATGTTGGTAGCTGGAAGTTAGCTTTGATGAAAGATTCACATCACAGAAATCAATAACTGATACAAATCAAGACTTTTTTTTCTAAAAGAGATGGTTATTAAACATCCCCCAACATACACTGGCTGGGGATCAAGAATAACCAGATTCCAGATATGTCCAACTTTCCAAAGGCTCAATGAAAACATGTCTTGGCAACCTCCTTAGAAAACTCTTTCATCTCCTTAAATATTGTGGTCCTAGTAACTAATAAACATTTGAATAAATTAACAGTAAGGAAGGAAACATTTTCCTCTATCCTCTTAGGTTCTGTAACTGAAAGATGCAAATTAAATTGACAAAATACTAATTAATAGAAGAAAAGCACACAGATTTTATTTGATGTTAATATTTTTTACATGCACAGGGCCTCCACAGACAAGTAATGAAAAACCCAAAGAAATAGATTTGAGGGTTTATATACCACTTAACAAAGGGTAATAAATTGTGGAGAAATGACTAGACAAAGGAAAGGATGTTTGGGCTTTTAGGGGAGGTAAGTTGTGAAGAAGCTAAAAAAATAGACAAAACCAATGGTAGGTAAGAATTATTTGGTAAGGTTATGCATCTCCATGCTGGCCTTCTGTCTCTGGTAAGAAAGGTGGCTCTCCTGATCCTGGTGTGCTAGGGGCAGAATTTATGCCACCTTCACACAGGGAAATTTATGCCCTACTTTTAGGCATTTCTCAAAGGCCTCCAGCTGAAAATGATACTTATGCCAAAGTGGCATATTTGGGGGTGACATATTCTCATGCCTTTCATAATAAATGATTGAATGAATATCCAGAAAGCAGGATTGTCTTGCCAGTGAGTTTCACTCAGGGCAAGTTCACTCTTGATTTGGTGAGACCAAAAAATGACAATGGAACATTCTTGGGGTAAAAGAGTTTACACCCAACTTTACTCACAAGGAGGCAGATCAAGCACTAGAATCCTGTCCACCTCAGGGCAAGTCTGCACGCAGCAAGCTGGTCTCTGTCCCTGGGCCTCTCTGCCCCTACAGCCATCCCAGTCTCAGTCCCCAGCACTGCCACCACTCCAGTCTCCTCTCTCCTGCAGCTACATAGCCCAGAGCACTGGGCTGAGCTCTTTACATAGAGTCAGTAATGATGTATTGCCCCATGTGTGTAGTGAGCTAGCCAACCAGGGTCAGGTCAGAATCCTGGCCATAGGAACTTCCATTTTTCCCACAACTACTTAATATTCAGAGCTTTCTTTAACACGTGAAACAAAGTCCTCTAAAACTGCATATCAAAATGTGCTCCATGGACCATCAGCATTGGCATCACCTGGGAATGTGGTAAAACAGCACGATCTCAGGCCGTTCATAGATCAACTGACCAGGAATGCACATTTTCACACAATAAAGTTTGAGAAGCACTATTGTAAATGCCAGACCTGACCAAAAATTCTCCCCAATCAGCAGAAGGCTTTCCCTTCCCCACCTGAAATTCTCCCTGTCAGAAATACATAGTACTTAACAAGGCTTTTTACAAAGACAAACCTTCTGAGTAGGTTAACAGGGCAGCCCGAAGGAGAATGTGTTCAAGGGGACTGCATCCTTTCTTTTGAACCTTTACCTGAGAAGCACAGCACTTACAGAACAAAGGTCTTCTTTAGAAAAGACAGAGGGAACTTAGTGCAAAAATACGCAACAAAATATTAGCAAACAGAATTCAAAAATACATCAAAAGGATCATATGCCATGATCAAGTGGGATTCATCCCAGGGATGCAAGGATGGCACAACATTCAAAAATCCATCAACATCATCCACCATATCAACAAAAAGAAGGACAAAAACCACATGATCATTTCCACACAGGCTGAAAAACAATTCAACAAAATGCAACACCCATTCATGATAAAAATTCTCAACAAAATAAAATGGGTATAGAGGGCAACTACCTCAACATAATAAACGCCATATATGACAAACCCACAGATAACATCATACTTATTATGAGAAGCTGAAAGCTTTTTCTCTAAGATCAGGAACAAGAAAGGGATGCCCACTCTCCCCGCTTTTTTCAACATAGTACTGGAGGTCCTAGCCACGGCAACTGACAACACAAAGAAATAAAAGGCATCCAGATTGGTAAGGAAAAAGTCAAACTGGTACTGTTTGCAGACTGCAACAGTACCACTCCTAAAGAAAACCTATAGAATCCACTCCAAAACTACTAGAACTAATATCTGAATTCAGCAAAGTTACAGGATACAAAATTAATACACAGAAATCTGTTGCTTTCCTATACACTAACAATGAACTAGCAGAAAGAGAAATCAGGAAAGCAATTCCATTTATAATTGCATCAAAAAGAATAAAATACCTAGGAATAAACCAAACCAAGGACATGAAAGACCTCTACCCAGAAAACTACAAGACACTCTTGAGAAAAATTAAACAGGACACTAACAAATGGAAATTCATCCCATTCTCTTGGGTAGGAAGAATTAATATTGTCAAAATGGCCATCCTACCTAAAGCAATCAACAGATTCAATACAATCCTTATCAAAATACTGACAGTATCCTTCAACAAACTAGAACAAATAGTTCTGAAATTCATATGGAACTACAAAAGATCCTGAATAGCCAAAGCAATCCTGAGAAAGAAGAATAAAGCATGGGGGATCTCGCTCCCCAACTTCAAGCTCTACTACAAAGCCACAGTAATCAAGACAATTTGATACTGACACAAGAACAGACCCACATGTAAGAGAATGAAACTGGGTTGCTGTCTAACACCATACACAAAAGTAAACTTGAAATGGATCAAAGATCTGAATGTAAGTCATGAATTCATAAAACTCTTGAAAAAAATATAGGCAAAAATCTCTTGGACACAAACATGAGCAACTTCTTCATGAACATACCTCCCCGGGCAAGGGAAACAAAAGCAAAAATGAACAAGTGGGACTATATCAAGCTAAAAAGCTTCTGTACAGCAAAGGACACCATCAATAGAACAAAAAGGTATCCCTACAGTATGGGAGAATATATTCATGAATGACAGATCCGATAAAGGGTTGACATCCAAAATATATGAAGAGCTCACACACCTCCACAAACAAAAAGCAAATAATCCAATTAAAAAATGGTCAGAGGAGCTGAATAGACAGTTCTCTAAAGAATAAATTCAGATGGCCAACAGACACATGAAAAGATGCTCCACATCACTTGTCATCAGAGAAATGCAAATTAAAACCACAATGAGATATCACCTCACACCAGTAAGGATCGCCATCATCAAAAAGACAAACAACAACAAATGTTGGCAAGGTTGTGGAGAAAGGGGAACCCTCCTACACTGCTGGTGGGAATGTAAATTAGTTCAACCATTGTGGAAAGCAGTATGGAGGTTCCTCAAAATGCTCAAAATAGAAATAACATTTGACCCAGGAATTCCACTTCTAGGAATTTACCCTAAGAATGCAGCACCCCAGTTTGAAAAAGACAGATACACCCTTATGTTTATCACTGCACTATTTACAATAGCCAAGATAAGGAAGCAACCTAAGTGTACATCAGTAGATGAATGGATAAAGAAGATGTGGTACATATACACAATGGAATACTACTCAGCCATAAGAAAAAAACAGATCCCACCATTTGCAACAACGTGGATGGAGCTAGAGGGTATTATGCTCAGTGAAATAAGCCAGGCAGTGAAAGACAAGTACCAAATGATTTCACTCACATGTGAAGTATAAGAACAAAGAAAAACTGAAGGAACAAAACAGCAGCAGAATCACAGAACCCAAGAATGGACTAACAGTTACCAAAGGGAAAGGGACTGAGGAGGATGGGTGGGAAAGGAAGGATAAGGGCAGGGAAAAAGAAAGGGGGCATTATGATTAACATGTATAGTGTGGGGTGGGCACGGGGAGGGCTGTGCAACACTGAGAAAACAAGTAGTGATTTTACAGCATATTACTACGCTGATGGACAGTGACTGTGAAGGGGTATGTGGGGGGACTTGGTGAAGGGGGGAGCCTAATAAACATAATGTTCTTCATGTAATTGTAGATTAATGATACCAAAATCAAAAAATAAATAAAAATAAAAATGAACAACTGGGACTATATCAAACTAAAAAAGCCTCTGTACAGCAAAGGACACCATCAGTAAAACAAAAAGGCATCCTACAGTATACGAGAATATATTCATAAATGGCATATCTGATAAGGGGTTACATCCAAAATACATAAAGAGCTCACACACCTCAACAACCCAAAAGCAAATTATCCAATTGAAAAATGGGCAAAGGATCTGAACAAACACTTCTCCAAAGAAGAAATTCAGATAGCCAACAGGCACATGAAAAGGTGCTCCACATCGCTAATCATCAGAGAAATGCAAGTTAAAACCACAATGAGATATCACCTCACACCAGTTAGGATGGCCACCATCCAAAAGACAAACAATAACAAATGTTGGCGAGGATGTGGAGAAAGGGGAACCCTCCTACACTGCTGGTGGGAATGTAAATTAGTTCAACCATTGTGGAAAGCAGTATGGAGGTTCCTCAAAAAACTCAAAATAGAAATACCATTTGACCCAGGAATTCCACTTGTAGGAATTTACCCTAAGAATGCAGGAGCCCAGTTTGAAAAAGACATTTGCACCTCAATGTTTATCACAGCACTATTTACAACCTAAGTGCCCATCAGTAGATGAATGGATAAAGAAGATGTGGTACGTATACACAATGGAATATTATTCAGCCATAAGAAGAAAACAAATCCTACCATTTGCAACAACATGGATGGAGCTAGAGGGTATTATGCTCAGTGAAATAAGCCAGGCAGAGAAACAAGTACCAAATGATTTCAGTCATATGTGGAGTATAAGAACAAAGCAAAAACTGAAGGAACAAAACAGAAACAGACTCACAGAACCTAAGAATGGACTAGCAGTTACCAAAGGGAAAGGGACTGGGGAGGATGGGTGGGAAGGGAGGGATAAGGGAATTAAGGGGCATTATGATTAGCACACATAATGTAGGGGGGCATGGGGAAGGCAGTATAGCACAGAGAAGACAAGAAGTGACTCTATAACATCTTACTACACTGATGGACAGTGACTGTAATGGGGTATGTGGGGGGACTCGATAATAGGGGGAATCTAGTAACCACAATCTTCTCATCTGATTTTATATTAATGATACCAAAATTAAAAATTAAAAAAAGAAAAGATGGGGGAAGCTAAAGGATAGCTCAGTGACTCCCCAGGATCATTGCAAAAACCTTCTAACTCTGTTTCTCACTTCCTCCCTTACCCCTGCAGTCTCCACTTAGCAGCTAAAAATGCAGATCCGGTCATGGAACTCCCTTTCCACTGCATTTAGAGTAAAATCTGAATTCCTGTTCTGGGCTAGAAGCCCTAGAAAACTTCCCCAGCCTCACCAAATCCCACTCCCATTCTCCCAAGCCCCAGCTCTGCTGCCCACCTCTGGCCTCCAGGCGCTCAGGGCTTCCTCTGCCTTCCGTACTTGCTGTTCCCTCCTCCTGGATCTCACCACCTGGTTCTTCCCTGAGCAGCTCACTCAGTCTTTGCTTAAAGTCTCCTTGCAGAGAGGCCCTCACTGACCAAACCCCACCTGTCATTCTATCATGCCAGCTGCTTTCTTGTCTTCCTCATGGTTATCACTATTTGAATTTGTCAGCTTACTTATTTGCTGCTTTTTTTGTATACCACAAGACACACACACACACACTCACACATACATACTCATCCGTCCTTGGACACAAACCAGGTGGAATCTCCATGATAACAGGGACCACGTCAGCACTCAGAGTGGCATCCAACGCATAGGAAGTGCTCAGAAAACACTGGGGGGCACCTGCAGGTGTGAATGAAGGTGATGGCATGGCAAAGCACTCCACCAACCAGAGCAGCCCTGCACCCTGGAAAGAAAGAGAGTAGCCTAGGCACTACCCTCTGTCTTGCTCCCTGCACTCTGTGGCCTGCCCCCTGTTCCCTCCCAGCACACAGCCCTGCTATATGAGTATCCATGTGCTAAGAGTTTGCAGGGGGCCTGTGAGGCAGGCTGGTCTGAGGGCTTGCAAACCCCACCAATGGCAGGTCCTCAAGTGGGTCTGACTTGGCAATGCCAACCATACCTTCAGAGACTCATGAAGTTGCTGATGCAAATTTGTTAAACCTTTAGGTGCTTGTGACCACCTGGTTGGGCAGTGCCTCATACACAAGGCTATATTACCGAAAATCTTGTTTCTAAGTCCAAAGAAGAAGGTTTTAAGGATGAAATGCTCGCCCTCCACACATGCACCCCACACTCTAGGCAGAGGGGTTGACTGTCAGAGAGGCAGAGCACCAGCCCCACAGCAATGCCCAGAGCTGGGGCAGGCCCTGCAGGGTGGGCCTCTGTGACCTTTAGCCATTTGGGATTATACTGCCAACCGAAGGCCAGGCTAACTGTTAGGGGATTTTCTAGGCACAGGTTCAATATGTTCAGTCAAGCCACCATGCCAGAAAGTTTCCTTGCCAATTCTGTTTCCTCCACAGGTCTCCCCTCTGGACCTCAGATATCTCTTCAAGGATAGCCTCTGTACCCACATTTCTAGGCCACGGGACACCTTGCTGTGGCTTCCACGGATCAGCTGCCTGGGCCATGGTGGGACCACTGGTCTTTTGCGGGCCGCCCTGGGAACCCATTCCCCACTGACCACAGTGTTCTTATGGGAACAAGTACTCTGGGTTCACAAAAATCCACAGACAGGACAAATCGAGGGGCTGCTGTACTATCACCACACCTGTTAACAAGGCATCAGAGGAAGATGGGCAGTGGCACCTTTTTCTCCTTCCCAGTAAGTGTCCTCATGTTATCTATTCATACCTGTGTCACAACTGTGGACAAATCATTTTTCCTTCTTTCAGATTCTTGTCTTATGAAGCATATAGTTTGGGGAGGGTCTGCCCAGCCCCTGCCCCACCTTTTCCCAGGACTTTGCCCCACCTGTTAGAATGTTCATGAGAGTAAGAAAAAGAAAAAGAAGCTGAAGGAGAGGAGACTGAACGAAGCGAGAAAGCGTCCTCCTCCATCTGTCGGCCGCAGCTCCCAGCTCTCCAGCCCTGGGAGCCTCCTTGCCCTGAGGTCCACCCGTGGCTACAGACCTGGTAGTAACAGCCCTCGTGGCTTCTCGAAAGGGCTTTCCTCACTGCTGAGCAGAACGGCCTGGGCGACTTTGCTTCCCCGCACTCTGCCCCTCCTTGCTCTGACTCACTTTCCATTCCCTCCTCACTGTCCTCCCTCTGGTCTTTTCCAGGGGCTCTAAGGCCCCCAGGATTTGCAGGTCAGGCCCTGGGTGTCCTCACCTCGCAGGTACAAGCGGCCAGTGGGCTTGAAGCAAGGGCCTGGGAGAGAAGAGGCAGCAAGAGGTGGGTGCGGGGCCTATACCAACCGGGTGGGGGGCTTGTACCCACTCGGTGCTGGGGAGATCTGGAGCACCTGATGTACCCCATGTACTGAATCCGGTGGCAGGAGCACCAGGGTCCGGGGGCGGGCCCGGCTCCCCTCGGGGCAGGCCCAGACTCCCACCGCCCTCTCCTCAGGCCCGACACCCGGCTCCGCCCCTCCCACCTCAGCACCTCCTTGAGCGGCCCCAGCCTCCAGGTTTCTCTCCCTACCGGTCATTCCCCCTCCTCCCTGACCCCACCTCACTTTAAACACAAGCAGAAACAAATTATTTATGATGTATTTACAATGCATCCTCATTTACAATGCATCCATAATGCTTGGGAAGACACCGGTAATTTATTTAATGAGCACAGACACGATGATTCACAAATGATGATTCTAGCCAGAAATTAGCTTCATTAACGTGCTGTGAGCCCTCTGCTTTGATTTAGAGCCTCAAGAGCACCACAGACCCACAAATCTCCTCGGCATTTCTGTCGCTCTGAGCCTGGCTCAGGTGAGGTGCCAGCACGACTGCCTGCAGGCCACCCCACACCCTGCCCTTGCACGGCCCAGCTCGCCCTGCAGGAACCCCCCCCCCCAGCCTTCCATACAAGTGGCCTACCTAGGTCCCACAACAGAGGAGCACCCCAGGCCAGACATTCCTGAGGGTCTGAGCCCAGATGCCGACCCCACCTGCAGGTGGCGGCCACCACGTGTCATGACAGGCCGCAGACCTGGACACTGCTGACATGAGCCTGACCCCAGAAAGTTAACTGGCACAGATGTTTTCCAGCATCCAGGCACAAATCCCTGCTTTGTGGCCGGGTGCCCTGTCCACGTGCCTCAGGGTGCCCGCCTGAGCAAGGCCAGGGGCACTGGAGCTGGTAAGAACTCTGCCTCCCAGTACACTCAGTGACCTCACCTTTCCTTATCGCCTAAGCAAACATAGACTATAGTTTGCTGCCCGCATGAGTTATAGTTATTTTTATTTTTTAAGGTAGCTATTTTCACCCAAGTTACAAACACAGGGGTTAAAGAAACAAATAGTGCTACAAAGCTTGTATGCAGACAAAAAACAGGCATCTCCACTACCACCACCGCCATTTTCCTTTGGCATTTTCCTCCATATCTTCAAAAAATATGCTTAGATTATAACTTCTAAGGTTTTTTTTCTTTTTCAATTTCAGGCATTAACTCTTGGTTTCCTCTGTTAAATATGAAGCCTTAGCTCTCCTCTCCTTCACTCTCCTCCTTCTCTACACACACTTGTTTCTAGTTCCGGAATCAACAATTACTTTTAGACAGCCACATATTTTTGTAAATAAAGTGTTATTGGAATATAGACACACCCCTTGTATTGTCTGTGGCTGCTTTAGTGCTGCAACAGCAGAGCTGAGCATTTGCAACAGAGACAGTATGATCCACAAAGCCTAAAATATTTATTGTCTGGCTCTATAAAAAAAGTTTGCCAGCCTCTGTCAGTCTTTGCATCTTTACCCATATAATTCCATTGAATTATATGTCTGTGTGTATTAAAATATATGTAAAACAGATTTTTATATATTATAGATATATAGATCCTACATATACACACATGCATATAGATCAGTATCCAGTGTTTCCATTATTATAACTATCTAAATTCCATGCTCAACTGAGCCCTGTCGAACACTATGAGTACTTTATCCTTCCTGTACATTTTGTTGTCACTTGCATTTATAAGCCTTTTGTTTGTTTGCTTGCTTCAATTTCTTTCTACTAAACCAACAAACTCTTCACCAGGTGTGCAAATCTATTTGAACACATTAAGGTATCAATTTGCCCACTTGGAGATATTACTTTCGGAGCCTCCTCCAGTCTGAACCGGCTGCCCTCTAGGCCCACTGCATAGCCATCATCCTACTACAAAAGGGGGTCCCTTTGCCTCTGCACTGTTTTCAATCCCCTATTTCCAGAATTAAGTCATTTACTCTCTTAATTCACTCCAATTCTGAAGGAACACATACTCCTTTATCATCCCAAGACAAAATACAGAGAAGGTACCAGTTTTTGAGACTGTGCATGTCTGAAAATGTCTTTATTCTACCTTGATAGTGATTTATTTTTACACTGGGAAACAAATTAGTGAATGGAACTTATTTTACCTTGGAAGGCTGAGCGCTTTCCATTGTTTTCTATCAGTCTTGCTGTTGAAGAGTCTGGTGCCACTTTGATTCCTGATCATTTTGAGATTTTGTATGGCTTTCTCTTGGAAGCATGAAGGATCTTCATTTTTCCTAGTGTTTTCAAATTTCACAATGTGCCCTGACCTGGATCAATTTCTGTCCTGCAGGCAGGGCACTAGGTAGGAACTTTCAGTCTGGAAACTCACCTCTTTCCATTCTGGAAAATGTTTAAATTATTCCTTTAATGATTTCTCTCCTGTCAATTCTCTATTCTTCCTTTCTGGAACTTCAGTTGTTTGGGTGTTGTATCTTATGAACTATCCTGTAATCTTAATTTTTTCTTCCATATTTTCTACCCTCTATGTTTTTGCTCTGGGAAAATAACATGAATAGAGAGCTAAGAAACATCAGTCCTTTGAGGAAGTGACAGATGGGACCAGAACACATTAACCTAAAACTACTAAAAAGAAACAGATTATTCAAAAAATGAAAACTTGGGGAAAATTGGTATTAATATTCTCACATAGAATAGGAAGCTATGAAAAAGTGGCATTCAGAGAATACAGCAACAGCATCATGATAGCCAAATTAAAATTTCAGTGAAATGGAACACTCAGAATCCAGAGAGAAGCTCTGAGTGGGCCTCCCCAGCCATGACAATTTGGCTTGGCCATTTCTTGGGGGTACCTCTGATGTTACTATCGTTTGGTCCTTCCTCTTGGAATGAGAAGAATCTACAGAGAAGGCATGGATGAATCTGGCTGTCAGTAGAAGGGAAGGCTGGGATCTCAATATTTGATATGCAAATAGTCACTTAATCATCCCGCTTTCACAGTAGTAACCCCACCTTCAACTGTGCCCGGTGTTACTCCATTCAGAGCCATTGTATTTTTAGTCTCTCCTGAGAATAAACCTACAACCCTCCAGCCTACTGTCTACTGAGCACAATTGTGAGGATTGAGGAGGGCAAGGGGTGCAGCTTCTAATCTCATTTTAAAATAGACTTTCAACCAGTTCTATTTTAACTCTACCTTTAGCCCACCTCCAGTAGTACCTGGTCCCACCAATTAGAGAAGGTATTCATGTTATTTACCTCTGTATCCTCAAGACTCACCCAAATGTCTAGAATTGGACACTCTTTGGGGAAGTAAAGAATGAAGGGGGAAGCATGCAATAAAGGAAGAAAGAAAGAGAATGGGAAGGAGGAAGGTAGGAAGACTGGGAGGGAGTAACCCTGGCACTCACTTCCAGTTGATTTATGCCTTCATCACAACTCATTTTCCACTAACATTTGACTTCTCCTTTCCATTAATTTGGGTGGTAGATCTTATTATTGCTCTCAAGTATATGCTGCCCACCCTTTTAGGAGGGTTATAGTTCCCACACCACTGACATCAGATTTGACCATGTGACTCGCCTCATCCACTAAAATGTGATGGAAAGGACATGTGACACTAAAGAGCTGAAGCGTTAAAGCTATTATGAGGTTCAGCCATATTTCTGTTTGTTTTTGCTACAAGATCAGGGATATCCCAGATAGGAGCTGATTCTATTTCTTGGATCCTGAAAAGAAGACAATGTGGAGCAAAGCTATAGCTAACTCACAATGGAGTAGACTTTATGTGGATGGAGAAATAAACCTTTGTTATTGCAAACCACTGATTGAGGGTTATTATCGGACAATAACTTAGCCTAAGCTGAATGATATGTACAACTGGTGACTGCCCTGGGGGCATACAATGCAAAAGAGCCACAGGACGTGAGAATATAACAGTTAAAAGGTCATCCTATTGGCCTCCTCTCCAACAGAGAAATCCTCTGCCCAGCATCCTGGACCTTTGAAATTCTTCCTGAACTCCTTTGGTACCAGAAAAGGGAGTTCATCAGATGGTGTGTTGGTTCACTTCCTTGTTGGAATTCAAATTGTTAAATTATTTCTCTGTTGCTTCTCTCCCATGGGTTCTAGTAGTGCCACCTGTAGCCACCCAGATCCATCCACTCCCTGTGCCACAGGACAGAACTTGAGCTATTAGAAGTTCAGTCATGTCCAGACAAAGCATTGCCAGTGCTTACCTTGCTGGAAGACTTAGAAGATGAGACTAAAGCTCTTCTGACTCTTTAGGATAAATGAAGACATTCTTTCCAGTCCAAGGGTATGATTCTTCATATATTCCAAAAATGGAAATGGCACTTTTTAAACAAAATGTCCCATTTTACAACTTTAAAATTCACAGAAACACATAGTCAATGAGCTTGACACTTAGTAAAATAAATTATCAATATTTTGTCAACATGCTTCCAAGAAAACCTTTTTAAAATACACATATTTGGCTAACTCTTCTTGAAAACAAAGCACATTTTAAATGATTCCAAGTAATCAAGAGGAATGTAGCCCTTTGTAGATGCCACTGCATTTCCAGGAAACCCATCATGGTTTTATTCTAATGAGCTTTTCACTGCTTTATGCATTGTGTTGCTTTCAAATACCCAAGGAAATAACTGTTAGAAGTACACTCTCTGAACAACTCCAGAGGCTGAAGAAAAAACAGTATGGTCAAATAACAGAGGGAAAAAAGACTTCTACTTTGAATAAACAGTTTTATTTTTCTATTATTGATCCTTCTTATTTAATTAAAAAAGTAAATCATGAATATATACTTACTATAAAAAATTCAAATGCTATTGAACTCTACAAAGCACACTGTCCAATAGAATTTTCTGTGATGATGGAATCGTTCTATATCTGCACTGTTCAATAAAGTAGCCATTAGCCACCTGTGGCTATTGAGCACACGAGAAATGTAGCTACTGAGACTAAGGAACTGATTTTCATTTTTACTTAAATTTAATTAACTTCTGTCTAAATACTCATATGTGGCTATTATATTGGATAGCACAGATAACAGAAAAGAACAGTAAAATCACATTCATCTCCAAAGCCCATAAGAAACCATTGCTAACAGTTTGGTATATTCTCTGGTCAACTGGGGTAAGGGAAATAATGCCATCTGTCATGTATAATGAATATGCTGTTTTACACCATGGACTCTGGAGGCAGACAGCCTGGATTCAAATCCTGAGTCTATATATACCAGATGTGTGACTTAAGCAAGTTCATTAATCTCTCAGTTTCCTCATCTACAAAATGTACTACCCCTTAGGAATCTTTAGAGAAGTAAATTATCCAATAACATTTAAAGTCCTCAGAACTGTTCCTGGTACATACTAAGCATTCAACAAATGTCAGCTATTGGTATTAATATTGTTGTATGCATATCATTCTTTAGTTTATTTTGCACTTCTTGCCTTAGAAGGTTTTCCATATCAGAGCATATAGATCTACCTGATTTTTTAAATGGGAATTTTTTAAAGTATAAAAGTAATAAATGCATATGGCAATTTTTATGCTAAAAAAAATCTACTGAGTTTCATTTACTGAAATGGTAGATGAGGTAACCCAGATCAATCCTCCTCTAGGATACTATCAGAATTGGACCAAATGTGTTTTTTTTAACTGCTTAGAAGAACTAAGAAGCTAAAAAAAAATAGTGAAGAATTGTCAGTTCCAGATTTGGAAAGGACGAAGGTCCCAGAAGGCCAGCCAAGTCCTCAGCACTGAATTTTCCCTGTCAGAATAATAAAGGATCCAAAATTGGGGTCATCAGACATATACTTTGAAAATACAGTACTTATGCTGAAGGAAATAAAAGGCAAAATGAAGAATTTCAGAAGAGGGCTGGAAACTGTTTTTAAAAAAAGAATCCATGGAAATTCTAACACTTAAAAATATAATTTTAAAAAATCACTCATTGTTTGGATTTAAGTGCAGACTAGAAACAGCTAAAGAGTGAATTTGTGACTTGAAAGTTGTTAGAAGAAAATATCCAGAATAAAGAATGCAGAGATAAAATGATTGGGGGAAGTAAAACAGAAGAGAGGATAAAAGATATTGGGGATTGTGTGAAACCTAATTTATATTAAAATGGATTCTCAGGAGGCAAGATAAGCAAAGAAAGACAGTACAGTTTGAATTGATAATGGCTGAGAACTTTGAGGAACATACAAAAGATATCAATCAATAAGGTCAAGAAGCCCTATGAACCACACACAAAAAGAAAACACTAGATGCATCATCATAAAACTACCTCAAAGCAAAGACAGTAAGAAAATCTTAAAAGCAGCTGGAAAAAAATGTTAGGTAAGTTCTGAGGAGCAATAATAAAACTGAAAGCTAATTTCTCAACAGAAAACAATGCCAAAATTCAGCTGAACTAGATTTTAAAAGAAAAAAACTGTCAACATAAAATTTCAGTGAGAACATTCTTCAAAAATAAAAGTTTAGAAAGAGATACAGAAAAAAATTGAGAGGGTTCAATCTGAGCAGATTCTCATTAAAGAAAATACTAAGGGTTCTTTAGAGGCAGAAGAAGAACAGTTTCTAGTGGAAGGTTAGAAATGAAGGGCAGAATGAAGATCAACAAAATGGGATAAATCTAAATAATATTGAGTATAAAACCAGAAAACTGAAGTCTCAAGGGACTTAAAATATATTTTAAATTTAAGCATGCATATAAGTCAGAGAGGGTAAATGAAAGTGTGTTAAGATTCCTTGCATTGAAAAAAGATGGCGGTGTGAGTAGTGTGTTGGAAATCTCCTCCCAAAACCACATATATTTTGAAAATACAGCAAATACAACTATTCCTAAAAGAGTGACCAGAAGTAATAGTACACAAGCCAGTCTACATGTGGGAGAAGTGAACATCTCACAGAAAAGGGTAAAGTAAAAATCCATGGCCCAGCAGGACCCAAGCACTCCCTCCACCCCAGCTAACCAGCAGGAGGAAAAGAATCAGTGCAGGGAGGGAGTGGAAGCACAGGACTGCCAAATACTTAGCCCCTGAAATCTACCCTGGGAGCACAGACCCATATTGCATGGTGCTATGGAGATTAGAGGGGCTGAAAAGCAAAATCTGAGACTAAGACTGCGAACAGGTTCCCAAAACCGGCTGCCATGGGACAAAAGAAAAACAAGTGCTTTAGAAGTCTTAAAAGGACAAAGAGTTTAGGAGAAGGGACAGGTGGACAAAATCGTCTTGGCACACTCATCCCAGCAGGCTGGGAACTTTCAGGAGCTTCAGGCACCCTATACCCATGGTTGGCAATGCAGCCCCGAGGCCCCTCACCGTGATAATCAGCCTGCTGCTCCTTCCTCTCTGCCAGTGCCTGCATGCAAACCAGCTGTCCCTGCCACTGCTGCAGACCAGCCAGAGGGCAGCCCTGCCTACAGCAACTACACAGCTTAATGAAGAGGCTTCTCCCTGTGCATGGCTAACCAGCCCAGATCCAGAGGCTGCTCCCTGCTCGCAGTTGATTGGCACAGACAGCGAAGACAGGTGCTGAGACCAGGAGGCATGAAACAGCTTTATTCTCCAATAAAGTCTGTGCCACTCATCTGTGACTCCCGCCAGCACCCTAGGCCATCCTGAGGGTCTCCTCACCCATAGCAGTTTAGGGGATTAACCTAGAGGCTGCTCCCTGTGAACAGTTAACCAGCACAGACAGAGGAGACATTCACAGCAAGTGGCAAGCAGGAAGGGAGTTTGTCTTCCCAGCTGACACCCACGCCACTTGCAGGCAACCACTCCCATCACTCCAGGACTATGAACAGGCAGAATAAGCTTCTTCAATGCAAAATCCTTCAAACACCAGAAAGAGGGCTCAGTGAAACTGAGATCACCAATTTTCCTGAAAAAGAATTCAAAATAAAAGTCATAAGCATGCTGATGGAGCTATAGAAAAATATTCAAGAGCCAAGGGACAAATTCAGGAGGGAGATAACTGAAATGAAACAAACAATGGAGGGATTTAAAAGCAGATTGGATGAGAGGGAGGATACTGTTAATGGAATAGAAATCAGAGAACAGAAATACAGAGAAGCTGAGGCAGAGAGAGATAAAAGGATCTCTAGGAATGAAAGAATATTTAGAGAACTGTGTGACCAATCCAAACAGAACAATATTCACATTATAGGGGTACCAGAAGAAGAAGAGAGAGAAAAATGGATAGAAAGTGTCTTTGAAGAAGTAATTGCTGAAAACTTGCCCAATCTGTGGAAGGAAATAGTCTCTCAGGCCATGGAAGTCCACAGATCTCCCAACACAAGGGACCCAAGAAGAACAACACCAAGACATATAATAATTAAAATGGCAAAGATCAAGGACAAGGACAGAGTATCAAAAGCAGCCAGAGAGAGAAAAAAGATCACCTACAAAGGAAAACCCATCAGGCTATCATTAGACTTTTCAGCAGAAACCTTACAGGACAGAAGGGAGTGGCATGAAATGTTCAATGCAATGAAACAGAAGGGCCTTGAACCAAAAATACTCTACCCAGCAAGATTATCATTTAAATTTGAAGGCAGGTTTAAACAATTCCCAGATAAGCAAAAGTTGTGGGAATTTACCTTGCACAGATCATCTATACAGTGTATTTTAAAGGGACTACTCTAGATGGAAGTGTGCCTAAGACTAAATAGATATCACCAGAGAAAATAAAACCACAGCAAAGGAAGTAGACCAACTAAATACTAACCAAAAGCAAAATTAAATCAGCTACCCACAAAGTCAGTCTGAGTTACACAAAGAGTACAGAATATGACACCTAACATATAGAGAATGGAGGAGGAAGAAAAAGAAGGAAGAGAAAAAAGAATCATCAGACTATGTTTATAATAGCATAATAAGTTAGTTAAGGTAGACTGCTAGATAGTAAAGAAACAGCCCTTGAACATTTGGCAAACATGAATCCAAAGCCTGAAAGGGCAATAAGTACATATCTATCAATAATCACCCTAAATGTAAATGGACTCAGGGCACCAATCAAAAGATACAGAGTAGTAGAATGGATAACAAGTAAGGCCCATCTATATGCTGCCAACAAGAGACTCACTTCAAACCCAAAGACATACAAAGACTAAAAGTGGAGGGATGGAAAAAGATATTTCATGCAAACAATAGGGAGAAAAAAAGTCAGGTATTGCAGTACTTGTATCAGACAAAATAGACTTCAAAGCAAAGAAGTAGCAGAAGACAAAGAAGGACATTATATATAATGATAAAGGGGTCAGTCCAACAAGAGGATATAACTATTATAAATATCTGTACACCCAACACAGGAGCACCTACATATGTGAAATAAATTATAACAGAATTAAAGGGGGAAATAGAATGTAATGCATTCATTTTAGGAGACTTCAACACTCCACTCACTCCAAAGGACAGATCAACAAGACAGAAAAAAAGTAAGAAGACAGAGGCACTGGACAACACATTAGAACAGATGGACATAACAGACATCTGCAGAACTCTACACCCAAAAGCAGCAGAATACACATTCTTCTCAAGTGCATATGGGACATTTTCCAGAATAGACCACATACTAGGCCACAAAAAGAGACTCAGTAAATTCAAAAAACTGAAATTGTACAAACAAACTTCTCAGACCACAAAGGTATAAAACTAGAAATAAATTACACAAAGAAAATGAAAAACCCCACAAACACATGGAGGCTTAACAACATGCTCCTAAATAATCAATGGATCATGACCAAATTAAAACAGAGATCAAGCAATATATGGAGACAAATGGCAACAACAGCACAGTGCCACACTTCTGTAGGATGCAGCGAAGGCAGTTCTAAGAGGAAAGTATATAGCAATCCAGGCCTATTTAAAGAAGGAAGAACAATCCCAAATGAATAGTCTAAAGTCATAATTATTGAAACTGGAAGAAGAGGAACAAATGAGGCCCAAAGTCAGCAGAAGGAGGGACATAATAAAGATCAGAAAAGAAATAAATAAAATTGAGAAGAATAAAACAATAGAAAAAAATCAATGAAACCAAGAGCTGGTTCTTTGAGAAAATAAACAAAACACATAAACCCCTAGCCAGACTTATTAAGAAAAAAAGAGAATCTACACACATAAACAGAATCAGAAATGAGAAAGGAAAAATCACAACAGACACCACAGAAATACAAAGAATTAATAGAGAATACTATGAAAAACTACATGCTGACAAACTGGATAACCTAGAAGAAATGGATAACTTCTTAGAAAAATAAAACCTTCTAAGACTAACCCAGGAAGAAACAGAAAATCTGAACAAAACAATTACCAGCAATGAAATTTAGCTGGTAATCAAAAAACTACCCAAGAACAAAACTCCAGAACCAGATGGCTTCAAAGCTGAATTTTATCAGACATTTAGAAAAGACATAATACCCATTCTCCTTAAAGTTTTCCAAAAAATAGATAACGAAGGACTTTCAAACTCATTCTATGAGGCCAGCATCACTCTAATACCAAAACCAGGCAGACACCACAAAAAAAAGAAAACTACAGACCAATATCCCTGATGAACATAGATGCAAAAATACTCAACAAAATATTAGCAAACCAAATTCAAAAACATATCAAGAGGATCATACACCATGATCAAGTGGGATTCATCCCAGGGATGCAAGGATGGTACAACATTTGAAAATCCATCAACATCATCCACTATATCAATAAAAAGAACAACAGAAAGCACATGATCATCTCCAAAGATGCTGAAAAAGCATTTGATGAAATTCAACACCCATTCATGACAAAAACTCTCAACAAAATAAAATGGGTATAGAGGGCAAGTACCTCAACATAATAAAGGCCATATATGATAAGCCCACAGCCAACATCATACTGAACAGTGAAAAGGTGAAAGCTTTTCCTCTAAGATCAGGAACAAGACAAGGATGCCCACTCCCCCTTCTTTTATTCAACATAGTACTAGAGGTCCAGCCACAGCAATCAGAAAACACAAAGAAATAAAAGGCATCAGATGGTGAGGAAGAAGTCAAATGGTCACTGTTTGCAGATGACATGATATTGTATATAAAAAACCTTAAAGAATCCACCCCAAAACTACTAGAACTAATATCTGAATTTAGCAAAGTTGCAGGATACAAAATTAATACACAGAAATCTGTGGCATTCCTGTACACTAATGATGAACTAGCAGAAAGAAAAATCAGGAAAACAATTCCATCACAACTGCATCAAAAAGAATAAAATACCTAGGAATAAACCTAACCAAGGAAGTGAAACACCTGTACCTTGTAAACTACAAGACACTCTTGAGAAAAATTAAACAGTACACTAATAAATGGAAATTCATCCTATGCTTTTGACAGAATTAATACTGTCAAAAAGGCCATCTGCCTAAAGCAATCAACAGATTCAATGCAATCCCTATCAAAATACCAACAGCATTCTTCAATGAACTGGAACAATTAGTTCTAAAATTCGTATGGAACCAAAAAACCCTGAATAGCTAAAACAATCCTTAGAAGGAAGAATAAAGCGGGGGTGATTACACTCCCCAACTTCAAGCTCTACTACAAAGCCACAGTAATCAAGACAATTTGGTACTGGCACAAGAACAGACCCATAGACCAGTGGTACAGACTATAGAGAGTCCAGATATTAACCCAAACATATATGGTCAATTAATATACAATAAAGAAGCCATGGATATACAGTGAGGAAATGACTCTTCAACAGCTGGTATTAGCAAAACTGGATAGCTACATGCAAGAGAATGAAACTGGATTACTGTCTAACTCCATACACAGAAGTAAACTCAAAATGGATCAAAGACCTGAATGTAAGTCATGAAATGATAAAACTCTTAGAAGAATACATAGGCAAAAATCTCTTGAATATAAACATGAACAACTTTTTCATGAACATATGTCCCTGGGCAAAGGAAAAAAAAGCAAAAATGAACAAGTGGTACTATATCAATTAAAAAGCTTCTGTATAGCAAAGGACACCATCAGTAGAACAAAAAGACATCCTACAGAATGGGAGAATATATTCATTAATGACATATCTGATCAGGGGTTCACATACAAATATATAAAGAGCTCATGCACTTCAACAACCAAAAAGCAAATAATCCAATTAAAAAATGGGCAGAGAATCTGAACAGACACTTTTCCAAAGAAGAAATTCGAATAGCCAACAGGCACATGAAAAGATGCTCCACATCGCTAATCATCAGAGAAATGCAAATTAAAACCACAATGAGATATCACCTCACACCAGTTAGGATGGCCACCATCCAAAAGACAAACAACAACAAATGTTGGTGAGGTTGTGGAGAAAGGGGAACCCTCCTACACTGCTGGTGGGAATGTAAATTAGTTCAACCTTTGTGGAAAGCAGTATGGAGGTTCCTCAAAAAACTCAAAATATAAATACCATTTGACCCAGGAATTGCACTCCCCTAGGAATGCAGGAGCCCAGTTTGAAAAAGACATATGCACCCCTATGTTTATCACAGCACTATTTACAACAGTCAAGACATGGAAGCAATCTAAGTGTCCATCAGTAGATGAATGGATAAAGAAGTGGTACATATACACAATGGAATATTATTCAGTCATAAGAAGAAAACAAATCCTACCATTTGCCACAACATGGATGGAGCTAGAGGGTATTATGCTCAGTGAAATAAGCCAGGCAGAGAAAAACAAGTAGCAAATGATTTCACTCATTTGTTGAGTATAAGAACACAGCAAAAACTGAAGGAACAAAACAAAAGCCGACTCACAGAACCCAAGAATGGAATAACAGTTGCCAAAGGGAAAGGGACTGGGGAGGGTGGAAAGGGAGGGATTAGGGGATTAAGGGTCATTATGATTAGTACACATAATGTAGGGCAGGCATGGGGAAGGCAGTATAGCACAGAGAAGACAAGTAGTGACTCTGTAACATCTTACTACGCTGATGGACAGTGACTGTAATGGAGTATGTGGTGGGGACTTGATAATGGGGGAAATCTAGTAACCACAATGTTGCTCATGTGATTGTATATTAATGATACCATAATAAAAAAAAAGATTCCTTGTATTATTTTGGACAAGAAAGTGTACCAATTAACATTAGATTTTTTTGTAAATTAAAGATGCAGCTGTAATATATAGGGAAACTATCCTTCTATTTCTAATTAAAGTTTCTGTGATAAATGGATTTTTAATTCTATCAGATGATTTTTCTGCATCTTTTCAGACTATAGTAGCCCAGTTTACGCACAGAGAATACATTCTAGGACCCACAGTGAATGCCTGAAACCATGCATAGTTCTGAACCCTATATATACTGTTTTTTTCCTATGCATATAAACTTATGATAAAGTAACTTATAAATTGGGTACAGTAGGATATTAATAACAATAACTAATAATAAAGTAGAATAATAATATTGTAATAAAAGTTATGTGACTGGTCTCTCTCTGCCTCAAAATATCTCATTGTACTATACTCACCCTTCTTCTTGTGATGATGTGAGCTGATAAAATATCTGTATGATGAGATGAAGTGAGCTGAATGACATAGGCATGGTAATGAGGCATTAGGCTGCTATTGACCTTCTGCCTCTACATCAGAACGTGGATCATCTGCTTCCAGACCATGTTGATAACTGGTAACTGAAACCACAAACTGCAAGTAAGGGGGCACTACTATATCATCTTGTTTTTACTCCTAGAACTATTAATGTAGTAAATTCATTAATAGAATTTATAACATAAACCAACTTTGAATGCCTATAATATAACTTGTAATATGATCTATTATATTTTTACTTACATTGCCTGGATTCAATCTGCCAATATTATAGGTATAGGGTTTTAGGTTTGGTTTGGTTTGGTTTTCACAGTAAGGTTCATGACTCAATCTCATTTTGGAACCGTGGTCATTTCAGTATTAAAAAGTGGGGAAGTGTTCTATTGTTTTCAATTATCTAGATTTTATATAAAACTAATCTTATCTGTTACTTTGAAGTTTACACAAATTCACTTATAAAACTTCCTAGGTCTGTTCATTTTGTGGAAAGATTATTTTCTGTTTTCACTGATCCAGTTTTGTTTAATTATACTTTATATATGTTTTAAGAAAATTTAGGTGTAAGCTATCCATATTATTCTCTTATCTTTTTACATGTATGCTATATCCTTAATTGACCCCCTCCTAAATTTTGTGTATGTGTGCATTATCATTTACTGGGTCCATTTCAAAGAACGAACTTTTGGTTATGTTGATCTTCTTTATCATGTATTTGTTTTCTGTTTCTTTATTTTCTGCTCTTATTTTTATTATCTCATTACTTTTTTGTATTTGTTCTATAGTTCTTTTTCTAAGTCCTTAATTTTGGTCCTTAGACCATTAAATTTCAGCCTTTTTGCTAATTTAAGTTTTTAAGAATACTCATATAATTTCCCCTTAAGTACTCTTTGAGCTATCTCACATGTTGTGATATATGGCATTTTAACTACTGTTTACTTCTGAGTTTTGTTTTTCTTTCCCCTTATGGTATTTCCTCTGATCAATTTAGAAATTGCTTTATTTTTCAAAGACATAAGTTTTTATCCCAAGGTTTCTCTTAATTGGCCTTAAATTGAATCACATAATGTGGTGTGTATGATACAGATTCTTCTGTATTTCCATTTTGCAAACTAGAACAAATTCAATGTTTATAAATGCTCTATGTGTGCTTGAGAAAAATACACATTCTATAATTAACTGGTAAAGATTTCCGAATAGATCTATATTAAACCAAGCTTGTTAATTGTTGTGTTTCAAAAACTATTTCTAAACTCAAATGCATTTCTCTACATGAGCAATAAACAGTAATAAGCTGAAGTTTTTTAATGATACCAACCACTTACCATAGCATTAAAAAATATCAAGTACCTCTGTGTTGAAAATTATAATACTTTATTGAAAGAAATGATTTATATAAATGATGACAGATACTTTGTGCATAGTTTAGAAGACTCATTATAAAGATATCAGTTCTCCACATTATGTTTGTAAGTGTGTGTGTAAATCGACAAATGACTCTGAAGTTTATACAAAAGATAGCTAAGAATATCTAAGACACTTAAAGGAGAATCAAATACCAAGATTTGTTGTAAAACTATGGTAATTATAACAATGTAACAATATGGCCTTGGTACAGGGTAAGACAAATGAAACAGTAATTCTTATACTAATACTAATGAAACAATACAAAATGCACAAATAGGCCCATTTTTATATGTACATTTTCTTTATGACAGAGAAGATGCTGTAAATCAATGCAGAAAGGCAAAATTTTTCAATTAATGGAGCTGGATCAATGAGTTTGCCTTACAGAAAAAAAATAATAATCTAACACCTAGTTCATACAAAACTTATTTCCAGGTAAATTAAAATCTCAACTATAAAAGTGAAAACTAAAACTTTCGTAGAAAAATGTCTTTATGATCTCAGAGTAGGAATGGTTTATTAACACACCAAAAGCAAACAAACCTTAAAGTGAAATAAATTCAACAAAATTAAAATAAATAAATTCTGTTAATTAAATATAGCATTGAGAGAGAGTAAAAGATAAGCTGCAAATGTAAGAAGAGATTTGCAATGTAATAACCAATAAATGATTTGTGTTTTCAATATATAAAGTGCTCTTACAAATAAATAAGAAAAAGGCAAAACCCTTACAAATAAATAAGAAAAAGGCAAAAAAGCAAACAATATATCAGTCACTTCACAAAGGATGATATATGAACAGTCAATGAACACACAGAAAGATGCCCAACCTCATTAGTGACCAGAGAAATAAAATTTTAAACACAGGGATATGAAATATCTATTCAACGTACTGACTAAATTTTAAAATCTAACAGCACTAAATGTTGGTGAGGATATGGAGCAAAAGAAACCCTCAGATACTGTTGGTAGACATAAAAATTCTTTTAGTCATCTTTGACAACTGTGTTGTCTTGTAAAGATGAACATATGCATATCTCATGATTTAGCATTTCTACTCTCAACTGTACCCAAGAGACTTTTGCACGTATGCACCAAAAGACATCTGCAGAAACATTCATAGCAGTTGGTATACAACTCAAATGACCACTGACATGGAAATGGATGAATAAATTATGGTACAGGTCAATAATCTTTTTTTTTAATTTCATATATAGAGTACATATACATACAATATGATGTAACACCCAAACCCAAACACTCCAACATATAACATTTTCTGAAGAAGAAACATGAATTTTTCATATTAAATTGGATCAATAAATACCATAACATCACTTCACGTTTTTACTTTCAGAATTTCAGAGAAAGGATGGTATACATTCACATGATGAAATACTATACAGCAAAGAAAATGAATCAACTATAGCTACAAGATCACCATAGATGATTCAGAAACACAATGACAAGTGAAAGAAGCAAATCAAAAATAGCAAAGCTAACAATATATTAATTAGGAATACATGCAATTGTGGCAACATTGCAAAGTAAAGAAAGCAGGGAAATTATTAACAATGGGTATTACTGGAGAGATGAAGGGGATGTGATGAGAGAGTATTGGTTCCTCCCTTCATTTTAAATTGTTTATACATTTTTAATTATATATATATATACATACACACATACATAAATATACTTTTTGTATATATGATACATTTCACAATAAAGTTAAAGATAAAAAAGCTATTGATTGTTATATTATTTTATAACTAGCTACCTTATCATTATTTCATTATTTCTAATATTTTTTCCATCAATTATCTTGGTTTGTATATGATAGTATCAACTGCATATAATGATAATTTTTTTATCCTATATTGATACTTATTTCTTTTTTCATGTAATTGCATTGGCTGTTGCCTCTAAATCAATGTTAAAATAAGAGTGATAATCTTTTTTGTCTTGCACCTTTCATGAGTTCCCTTTTGCAGTGTTTTACTGTTAAATGTATAAAAACTTGCATGGTGAGAGCTGTCTCAGGATGAAACAGACCACTTGGAGAGACAAGCAGCAAGCCTCTGGGAACTAGTGTTTTGGTTTGCTGCTTCTTTGTCTCTGCACATGATATGAGGACTCTGACATCATCCCATGGCTACCCATGGGGCCAAATGGAATCCAAAATAGAACAAGCTCTGTCTATGCGCAGGAAGGCAGACACACTGTGATGAGCTCACACAAAGGCCAGTCTGAGTAGCCTTGTCCACAGAGCCCAGGAGTGCTCAAGTCAGGCTTGCCTTCAATTACAAAATTGGCTGATTCACAAACAGGATGGCTGGAGGGAGTCCTCCATCTCAAACCAGACACTTGCTTGTCTGTGACAGATCTGTCTCCACAGGCCATTCTCTGAGCAGAGCACAGCTGAATCCAGAACAAACATGTCCTTCAAAGGGCCCATGTTTCATTTAATAGAGTTCAGACTGAGTCCAGAAACCTTGATGCTTTTTCAGTTCCTCTGTATCTGCAGAGATTCCCAGGACTCCATTCCGCCCACATCTCAGGACCTCCTCACCTGAGAAGCCTACCATTGCTGAAGTTTACCAATTATTTTAAAGTAGTGCCCCAGATGAGTTGATAATAGGCTGGGTGGAAATGTTGGGGGCCTATGTATATAATACACCTGCAGAACTTCTGGGCACAAGGTGTGTTAATAATGGCTTCCAAAGCCTTTTAGGGTGGGCAACAAAATTAACTTCTTAAAAACACTGATTCAAAAGTTTCACCCTCAGCTAATGGAATTAAGATCTCAGATGATAAGGCCTGGGAATCAGAGTTTTTAACAAGTAATATTAGTTAGCTATTACTACATAACAAACTACCCCAAACCCAACGGCATAAAGCAATAAGCACGTATTATGTCTCATGAATCTAGAGGTCGCCTGAGCAGTTCTCCAGATCTCAGCTGGCCTCATGCATGCATGTTTGGGTCAGTGGTTCTACTGACTAGGTGGGCCTTTCAATCTGGGGGGCATCAGCTGGCTAAGGCTAGTCTATGATGAGCCTGGCTGGGACTGCTGGGCTCCTGTCCACATGGTCTCTGCTCTTCCACCAGCTGGCCTGGGCTTGTTCACATGAGTTCTGAGAGAGCAAAAGCAAGGAAGACTTCTTGAGGCCTAAGCTTGGAACAGGCACACTGGTACTTCCACCTCATTCTGTTGGCCAGAGCAGTCATAAGGCCATAAGGGGGAAAGGGAATAGACTCTACCCCTCGTGGGAGGAGCTGCGAAGTCCCACAGCAAGAAGCATGGGTGTTGGGAGGGGGGAGAATTAGGAACATTTGGCAGTCAATCTGCCACGCATCTCCCCTGGTGAGCCTAATGCAAGCAGCCTGGCATCAATCTATAGGCCAGATCTGTGCATTCCAGGATTAAATGATATCCTCTCAAGATGCCCACAGAGAAGGCCACTCAGGGCCTCCTATTGTGTCATTCATCCATGGGCCTTAATTAATGCTCACATCATAGAATCTGCTACTGAGACCAGAACTTGAGTCTTGTCAGCACCGCAAAGGTAATCTTGGGCTTGGCTGACTCCAAACAACTCACAAACACCTCAGTTTTACCAACCAAAAGCCAATCAATTCATTTCCATAAAACACATAACCACCTGCCCAGACATTTGGGTCAGCATTCTTTTCCTATAAGCAGAGACATGGGAAGAGGAATCAGAATGAGAAGGTCGCTCTGTCTATCAGGTAGGATTTTTTTTCAGTTACCACTGGTAGGAAAACCAGCTCAAACCGACTGAAGCAAAGAGAGAAAGTACTGGCTCCCACAGGACATTTGTATAGGTCTAGCCTTAAGCCCGTCTTGATCCGGAAGCTCAAACATGGCCTTCAGGCTTGGTCCTCTCCACCTCTGGCTCTGCCTTCTGCTGTGTGAGCTTCAGTCCCAGGCTGCACTAGAGTAAGTACTCTGCAAAGCCAGGCTGGCATCCTCACAGGCTTGAGCCCAACTGAAAAAGGATGTGCTTGTCTCTCAATATTCCAGCAAAATCTCTTCTCTTCTTATTGACTCTGACTGGGTTCCATGACCACGCCTAATCCCTGGAAAAGGAGAATGTGATATTCTCTATTCTACAAGGACAGACTGACAATAAGTAAGAATCGTGGCATTAGTTGGTGATAAAGTTTACAGGGGAAAATACAGCAGAGAAGGAGAAGAGAGAACATCAGAGTATGGGTTCATTTTAGATGAGGCGGCCAGAGAAAACTTCTCTGAGATGTGTGGCTAGAACATGGGGCTGGATAAGGTTTGCAGATGCCTGGAGAAGAGCCTTCCAAACAGAGGGAACAGCCAGTGCGAAGTCCTTGAGGCAAGCATGGGATGGTCTGGTTGGTTCTCTTCTCTCAAATATCCAGAGATACCCTCCTGGTCCTTCAGAGACGAGTATGGGTCAGTCACAGGTTTCACCTCTTCCTTGTACAGATGAAGCCAGGAACACTTCAATCCTCAATTTTTCTTAACTTTGGCTGTCATGACATTAACATTTTTAAGGCTCATGGGCCAGTTATTTTGCAGAAAAGTCCCTCAAATTGAGGTTTGTCTGATGTTCCTCATTATTAGAACCAAATTAGACAATTCAGGCACAAATACCAAAGAAGTGAAGGTATGTCCTGCTCTGTGTGTCAGGTCAGGAAGCCCATGATGTCCATTTGTCCTGTTCCAAGATGTTAACTTTGATCACCTCATGTAGGTGGTGCTTGATAGCCTTCCCCACCGTGTTTCTTTATTTCTCCTTATAATCCTAAATATCTTGTGCAAAGATACTTCAACATGATGTTAACACCCTGTTTCTTATCAAGTATTCATCCACTATGACAACTTGTTTCAAGTTCCCAGGTGATTCACATGTGTAGCCAGGGCCAAGAACATTCTCTCGAGCTTCCCTGGTCATGGGTCCCACTTCTTAAATGAGGAAAGAGGAAAACCGCACAGTGTCCTTGCAGAACTCACTGACTGGTATGGGCCACAGAGAAGAACAAACTACAGCAGCATTGCCCACTGCAGCTGAGCCGAGGGGAGGGAGTACTGAGGAGAGGGCGCCCCATAGGGAGGAAGCACCCTGGGGAGGGAGCACTGTGAGGAGGGCATCTGGCCCAGCCAGGGGTTCACAATCAACACTTAGCAGAGTCTAAGCAGCTCTAGCCTGATGGCTTTTAGCTTTGGACGCTTCTCATCAGCCTGACCACTGCAAAAAAAGGGCCTTCAATCCATGCTCATTGCCCGAGAGACCCTGAGGCCCTGGGCCCCTCTGGCCGCAGTGGGTGAAGCAGAACACTGTAGGCAGGAGGCGGACTCCACGTAGGGTGACCAACTCTCCCCGCTCACCCAGGACTGAGGAGATGCCCTGGACACAGGATCTTCAGTGCTGAAATCAGAGAAGTTCTGGGCAAACCAGGATGAGCTGATCATCCTGCCAAGCCACTTTAGCTTAGACATACCTGGTGCTCAGCTACCAAAAATTATGTCCAGAAATGATCCAAAAAGCCAGGCTGAAAATAATTGACCTAAGAAATTAGTAGTATTCAGTCTGATCTTTAAGAGACTGATAGGCCCGAAAGTACAAGACTGTGGGGAGGGGTTGGGGGAGGGAATTTCTATGCTGGACACAACTGGGCACAGAGACCAAGTCAGACTGAAAGAAATCCATGAACCCAAACTGACTTATGAATTGTGTGAACGAGAAAACGGAGGTGAAGTGCCCTCCCTCCTCCAAGTTCCCACCAGCGTCTCTCCTTCAGAGCTCTGATAGCTGTCGAAGGTTTCACCATTAAAATGATTATGGTATCTACCCCTCTACCCACCTCTGTGGCATATACACAAAATATATAATTCCGAACAATAAAGCGCAAGAAATAACGATAAAATTCCCATTCCCCTCTCCCCCTCCCCACCACCCATCCTTTCTCATTGTGGACAGCGCCTTCAGCTGGTGTTCCCAAGGGCGCTTGATCTGCCTATAGGATCACCCAGCCCTGCTCCGCCCCTGGAATGGCTGCTGAACGAGCTGTCTTCTGCTTGATACTGGAAGCTCCTGGAAGGCAGGCATTCTGCCTAAATCATTTACACATTCCTATCCAGGGTTGGGCACAAACACTAAACAGATGGCATTCTCAAATTAGGCAATTTGAAGAGAGTTTAATAAAGAGCTATTTACAAAGATGTGGGCTGAGTTTAGGACAGTTGTTCTCAACCTTGCTACACATTAAATGTCCTGGAGAGTCTTAAAAATTACTGCTGCCTCAGTCTCATCCCCAGAGAACTTGATCCAATTAGCCTAAAGCTGTACTGTCCACTAAGGTAGCCACATGTAGCTAATGAGCATTTGCAATGTGGTTGGTCCAAACTGAGAAGGGTCTTAAGTGTAAGATAGACACCCGATCTTGAAGGCTTAGTACAAAACCAAAAAAAAAGTGCAAAATATCTCATTAATTTTTGGAATGATTTCTTGTTGAAGTGGTAATATTTTGGCCACATGGAGATAAAATATATTACAGAAATTTATTTCATCTGTTCCTTTTTACTTTTAATAATGTGGCTACTAGAAAATTTAGGATTACATACATGGTTCAAATCATACTTCTGATTGACAGCACTGGTCCAGAGCACAGCCTGGGCATCAGATTGAAATTTTTTAAAACCTCCCCAGATGATTCTCATGTGCAACCAAGACTGAGAAGCACTGATTCAGAGAAATCATAAAAGACGATGCAGTAGCCTGTGACTAGCAACAGCAGGGTGATTACAGGAACATAGGGATAGTAGCTCCATGAAGAGAACTGCTTGGTAGGAGCAGTGACCTTTAGCAGAGGGATGAAGTAAGCTCAGGCTCATTTGGGAGGAAGCAAGGCAAATAAACACCCATATCCCTCCCTCCTGCCTTTGGTGCCCCCCTGGCAATCCCCACTGGCTGAACCCACTCGACAGCCAAATGATACAGGGTAGCTCCCTGGGCCTAGAGCAAGGCTGAAAAGGCTGGAGAGTGGGTTTGAAGGGGCAAATGGAAGATAACCAGCTCAGGCTCTTACTGAATGTTCTGGGAATAAATGAAAAGCCCACAGATAAAACACATCAATCCTACAGTAGTAGCATTGACCACAGGTAGGCAGTATCCCTTCCATCTCTCCAGTTCTGACCCCTAGATTAATATCCCCTGAGAAATGCAATTAGCAGGATTTTAGCTGCCCAGAATGATTTGCAAAGCTAGAAAACTCCTAGGCATCATCTTTACTCACAAACAGCAATTTTGAAGTCCTTGGGTACTTCAGTTCCTGTAGCAAAAATATCGACTAATAAGACCAATAATAAGTTCCTGGTACTTATCACATGCCAGGCACTGTGCAAAATGCTTCACTTAAATTGTACTGTAGTTTAGTGCTATGCTTTTTCTCAATTTCACAGTAGAAAATATATATATGTGTCAGGATGTAAAAATGGAACTATTTTTTTTCTCAATGCCTCCTGAGGTTCCCAAGAGGAAAAAGAAAAACATTTAATACCAATTATCCTCACATTCCAAAGGATGGCATCCACTGTTCATGTAGGACATACTGAGCTATCATTAAATGGTGTCTGCCTGCATTCTAGCTGAAGGGACAGTGACTACTTGAGACACAACCTTCTCCCTGCAGTCACAAGAGTACAAGAGACCAGGTCAAAGCACTCAGGCACTTACCAACCTCTACTTGTGCCACCACTGCTATCCTGCCATTGGCCAAGTCCAGAATCAGTGGGTTGGCAAAGTACATTCTGCCCATTCTGTGTCCTGAAAGAGCACATGGTGGAGGGAGGGAGTAAAGAATTGTGATCAACAACCGACTCAGACAATCATAATAACTATCCAATAATCCAAAGACAGAAGAAGCCATTGACATCCCACCCCCCATGCCCAAAGCAGCCTGAGGATGCTCAGAGAGGGGACATGCTGTAAAACGTGGGAAGCGAGGAGTGAACATGACTATGGCACTGGAAAGACATTTTCATTATTGAAATGAGAACTTTCTTGAGACTGGAACTGGTCAGAAGACATTTTATCAACTGAGAGTGGCCAAAAAAAGTTTGTGAATTTACCCAAAGTTCCATCTAAGATCAAGGAATAACAAATCTACATATCACACCGAAATGTGCTGTGGAGAGAGGGATGGGTTTGCTGCTAAGACCCCCACTGAGTCCAGGTCATGTAGCAAACCAACCACATATGCTATCTTCCAACCTACAACTTGTCTATTTGACATTATTCAGATAGAAAACCAACGTTTTTGTCTTTAGAATGTTTATTTAGTTAATATGCCGTACACACACTTTGAGGGAAAAAAAAAACATTTCAAAGAGCAGCATTTAAAGATTGTCTTTACCCACCTTCCAAATATTTACAGAAAAGATGAAAATCAGAATGTTTTCAACCATATCCAAAAGAAATCTGTTGTGTTCTAGTTAAGATTCACAGAAGGGGAAAGAAAGTCTGTCACAATTAAATGCAAAGCAAAAAGCACACTGTTCTGAAGCCAGCGACCATGAGGTTCATTCCTCATGGACTTGGAGAGACATCCCCTCCTCAGGAAAGATTTCCTGAGGTAACAAGAGCTGAGACCATGATTGAAGGTATTAAGTGGACTCATTTTCCCTTCTGGGACTTGACTGATAAGACGCAGATTATGATACAACCAAGTCCACCGCGCCATTTCTCTGTGAAGGCCTGTGTACAGAAATCTACCTCCTCGTGTGCTGCTCCAAGGTGGAGGCCACACAAGGCAGTCTGCTTTGTATTGTGCCACAAATGGCATCATGCACAAATGTTAGGAGTCAAGGTATTTACCCCAGTAAGTCCTAGAAGTTGCTGAGCCCATTCCTCAGCCAATTGCACCTCCTCTCAAGGTCCTCTAGTGTCTACCTAACATCAATTTGCCTTTCCCATTCCATCTGAAACTGCTGACAAATAAAGACAGCTCATTTACTAAAGGATTGGTGCCTTTCTGTGTGAACTTCCTCCCTGAAAAATGATAAACTGTTGCCAACTGTGCTGATATGTTATTCTATCTGGAAATGACAACTTACATTCTCACCCTTCCTTGTATTAAATGCAAACTCTGCCATATCTTAGATAAAAGTCAAGTTCTCCCATCACCAAATGATGCTTCTCATGGATGAATACCTTGTCTTGTTCCTCTCTGTCTTTGATCTCAAACATTGAATGTTTGAGATTACATGAATAAGCAAAGGATCCTCAGATCACAGGAGACTCCTACATGCGTAGCTGACTAAGGGATGATGGAGAACGAAGGATGTGACCCACCCTACTACCAAAGCAGGGCATGAGGTGACTTCTGCAAGGGCTTCCCTCTCCTTTCCCCGGACCCAACCTTTTTTGGTGACCAAGGGGCTCAAGAGCAACCAGCAAGAAGAGTAAAGGAGTCTATTGGAAGACAACTTTGAGCGACTGTGGGCCCTGCTTCCCCATTTATATTCTGGGCTGGCTTCATGGGTGTGTGACCTACACAGTCTTACAGGGCCCCAAGCTAAGAAGGACCCCACGGGTGGTTTCATGCTCTGTCTTGCCTTCTTGAAATTCTTAATTTTTAAATACAGTGTTTTGTCCTGCATTTCATCCTGCAATTTCATGTCTGCATTTTCCTGGCATAGCTTGAATTCAAAGGACTATTTCGTTATCTGTAAAAAAGAAAACAACAAAGTCTCTAAATTTCCTCTCAGCTTTAAAATGTTTAAAATTATGCAACTGGTTTGTTTATAGTACAATATGGGTAAATGAGGAGGGTGAATAATGCTAAGGTTCCTCCCAATAAGGACATTCCAGGAGTCTGTTGCCTTCACTGGCTTCCTAAGAACAAACAGAGGCATCCTCCAGGGACATCCTCAGCTGAGCGTAAGATCCCTGCCTCCAGCATCTGTGAGCCTGAACCCTGGGGTCACTTTCAGCCTGTGACACCAAAACCCATAGGTTTGAGTGGAGAACAAAGAAGTTGACCTACCTTACTTTCAACTTTGCTGCTTTTATTTATTCATTATAATTATTTTCCCTTCTAAGCAAAAATATTTTATTGAAATTTTTAAGGTCAAATTATTTCCCCCAATACGTATATGTAATATGCACAAAAAAAGCCTTCTATTTCTTGCTAAATATTACCAACAATCCTACTTACCCTGTGTCTATTTTGATATCGTTGTTCTTGGAATTGTTGTAAACAGTTCTAAAATAGAACTTGTTCATTCTCAATAATTCCTTGTTCTTTAACTGTTGCTTCAGAGAATCATATTCCAGGACAGCTTCCTATGTGGTCACACTTACCATGATGTAATCAATCAAATGAAAGCTCACAGAGGAATTTATTAACTCGGCAAAGACAAGCCTCCTGCAGGTGCTTAGCTGAGTTATTAATATTGGAAATGAGAGCTGAATTGATGATCAGTAGAAAAACTTCTAAGTAGACATTGGTTTTAAAATTTGATTTCCCCATCCTTAATGAAAGAACTGCTCATCCTATATTTCACTGTATAAAAATGTGTTGAAGCTGTACTTTCATTCTAATATCTCTTCTAATGAAAGCCTGGTATGTCTTTATTAGCTCTGGGGGGTTTCGGCCCTGCTTTTATAATATACCAATCTGAAATCAGAAACTACATGCTTAATATGTGTTCAAAAATCATTGTTGTCTTTACTTCGTTTTCATTCAGCGCAATGCCCCTAGTGCATGATCGATTTCCACAAAAGGCAATAGCACACACTGGTTTCAATGGGTTTTGTTCTATTGTTTTTGGGCTGGTGTTGTGGAGAGCAATAGCCATAGGCAGGAGGCCCTGGGACTCTGTTCAGCATCTCTCCATCGCCAGCTCTGATCTACAGGAGATTCTAGCTATTTCCTCCCTGATCTTTGTCCATAAGGGGCAGCTGAGTTCTGAGGGCAGGCAGAGCAATGTAGGTCAAGGCCAGTGAGGCCACTTGCCTGGAGGAGTCTTGCACTCTGAGAGGAGGCTCTGAGAAAGGGCGAGGAAGGCCCTTCTTCAAGTTCATGCCCTGACAGTAGTCCAGGCCTGACGGTGGCACATGGAACTGGATAGATCTGAGAGACCATGTGACATTCCCTTCTGGTATTTTCCCCACTTCACCCCATGCCAGAGTCTCAGATGACCCAGTTGCCAAGTCCTGAAGCTCATTTTCGCCCGTGGAGGTTGTGAGGGGTTAGAGTTGACATCTCATGGAAAAACGCTCTGGGGAAGGTATATCTATCTTTATTAACATCTGGACATTATTCCTGCCTCACACATTGGTTTCATACCCTACACATATGGGCCTCACTGTCCCAGCTTTCCTGGCATAGCTTGAATTCAAAGGACTATTTCGTTATCTGTAAAAAAGAAAAAAACAAAGTCTCTAAATTTCCTCTCAGCTTTAAAATGTTCTGATTCTGTGACTTGAGCGGAGAAGAATAGGTTTTTCTGTCATCTTCTCCCTCTCAAGGAAGAGAGGGCAGATGGAGAGCAGGCTGGAGCCGAGGCAGCCAGGAGACGCTGCAGGGGCAGCTGCAGGGAGGGACGCGCAGCGAGGAGAGGCGCGCGGTGTGGCTTTCGTCTGTTATCCCGTGTGCATCTTTCCCAACTGCGTCAGATGTCTCTGTGGATTGGAGCTTTAGAAGATCTGTCTCCCAACTGTTTTCCAACTCTGACAGCTCTCCAAAAGTTTACTTCAAAATACCAGAATGCCTTTTGCTTCCTTTCAGCAGGAGTCCTTAAGTAGCATTGCTTTTATCAACAGAAGGGATAAGAGCAACAGTAATAATTAGGGATTTGTTGTCCATAGCATTTCTTAAGATTTTTGTCTTTTATCTATGGATCCGTGAATTCTAGGACCCCTTTGTGCTATCATCTCTAAGCCTCCCTCTCTGCTGGTCTCTCCTCTCCCTCACCCCTTATCAGAGGGAGCCACACTTTGTAAGCCAATTGTTCTCTTTCTGTAGCAGCTAAGGTGAAGCTTAGGGAAAAGAACCTGAGAGAAAAATTTGACCCCCACCCTCATTTTACAAAAAAACTGAGGTTCAGAGAGTTTATGCTTCCTTAAATACTGATCTCATCCTTCCCCGCTTACCAGCCTTCCATGTCCACATTTCTCTCAAGTCTCACCTTTGGGGCGCCCTGAGATCCAGCTCTGACCTACCTCTCCGGGCCTTCCTCCAGTGACACCCCATCATGTACCCTTGTCTCCCGAGCTAACTTTCTTTCTTTTCCTCCTGTACCTATCATATTTCCCTCCTTCCATGCCTCTACTCGCACAGCTCCTTCACCTGAAACACCCTTCCTCCTTCCCCATGCCCTCAAGTGTCAACTTTGTTCATCCCTCAAGGCCCAGGTCAGAAGACTTGTCTCCACACCTATGGTCCCTCCAGACCCGCTGGGAAGATCTCTTCCTTCACCATGTGCCCAGTCCAGCTCTGGGCTGGTGGATTCAGAGCTAGACTGTATGCTGTCCTCACATGTGACATTTTCATGACACGCTACCAAGAATACCAGCTGGGCATTCTGGGGTTCTCAGGAGCCCATAAAATATCTGTAAGATAAAAAATTTTTTAATCCCTGCTTTACTAATCCTGGAGCAGGTTCCTGTGGGCTTTCCATGTACAGAGCAGGTTGACTTCAAAACAAAACCTATCATTCAGTTTCTACCTTTGTGGCTTTTGATTTAAACCCATATTTGAATCATTTTTGGTTGTCCGCTGTTGCTGAATGCATATGTCTTATCTCTCCCAGCCAGCCATCATAGAACCCTCCTGGGAACTTCAATCCCAACTTTTCTGGAGGATGGCTACCCATCAATTTGAAGTGCCCAAAGATGGCTTCCTGAATTGCTCTTTGCCTGTATTCTGCAGGCTATCTCTTAGGTCAGACCACCCAGACATGCCCTGTGGCATCACAAATTCCAAGCCACCAAGCAGAACTTTAGAGAGCGCCTCTTGCCCTTGGTGAACTGTAAAATGAATGCTCTCCAGGGAAGAGGGCCACTGAAGGCCTCCATGGGGAGCAGGCATACATACTATCTAGGCACCAGCTCACCTGTCCACCTGCTGTCATCGTACAGCATGTTCACCTGCAGCAGAGAAATGGGTTCTTGTTACTTCACCAGCTACCAAGTAGTCTGCTCAGCTTTCTCATCTGGGGCATTAGATACTCTAAACCCCAGATGATTTTAAGTGATACATCAAGTTCACCAACCATGGCCTCATCTGGCTCTCTTTTCTAGCCATTTTTTTTTCTTTCTTTCTTTGTGCTTCAAAGAAAAGAGAATGTAGAGTCAGTGTTACTCCTCCTAAATACCCAGAGGACCACAGCCAGCTTTCCTGGTTCCATTATACAAAAAAGGGATATGAAGGGAAAGGGTTGTAGAAATAAATGCATACTCTTCTTTTTAAACTTGTGAGGAATGTGCGTGATTATTAACCATCAGACGGCAAAATGGGATAAGGCAATAAACGGTGCAAACGGTACTATAACTGTTAGAGAGAAAAGAAAGAAATGCAAAGAGAAATGAAACTCCTTACTAGGAATCTTAATTCTGAAAAAAAAGTTCAAAAAGATCTACTGGGGAGAAGAGGGCTTTCCAAACCCTTGCCATCCTGCTATTGTAACCTGAGCCTCTCCCAAGGTTTCAGTCTCCAAAATCAGATCTAATTAAAAGAAAATGGAAAAGGACTTGGAGCCTTTTCAGCTCTAGAGAACATGCAGACAAATAAATTAAAAAGTGGGAGAAGTGGAACTAACCCAATAATCCGTGAAAAGCTCATTTCCCTCCCTGCCGCCACAGACGCAACAGTGTCCTTCTCCCTCCCCGTTCTCTGGTTCAGGGGCAGTGAGTAAAGAAATTGGCTAACAAGATCAGAAAATTTAATTACAGGTCTGCTGTCCCTTTCCAAGAAGTTGGCTGTCACCCTTCCCTTTTGCCAACCCTCAGAATGTGCTGAAGCTTCCCCTCCACTCCTGTCCCACTCATCTCCCACCCTCGGCTCGGGACGGTGGACACAGATGCTTTAATTTGGGGGTTTAGGAGGATTAGATATGAAGATGAAAAGGGCCAGTTGAAAAAGAAAATGTCATTATCTTTTTCATTTCCTTTGGTCTGCCTGAACAACTTTGCCTCAGTCTTATCCCAAGAGAAGTACTCTGGGGGCCCAAAGGCTTAGCATCCTTGCATTCCAGACTGAAAGAACCCTGAGACCCTTTAGCTGAAGTGTATAAACCCTCATTCAAGTGTCTGTTTTGTGTGCCAACTCAGAGATACAGGAGTGGCTTCCTTTGGCATGGTTCCTAGCAAGATTCTGAAATGCTTTGGGCTCAAAACCAACAAATAGAAGAATAACGTTATCGAGTCCTGGTTTCTGCCACAGGGGTGGAATGCAGAATGGTGTCAAAAGACCCAGGTATTTGCCATTTCTGTCCTAGGGCAGCCAGAGATTTATGGCCACATACAGTATGCAAACCACTGGAGAGTTGTTGCCAGGCAGCTGCGTTTGGGAAGGTCTCTCCCTGTTCACTAGGTGAAGCATGAGGAGAAACCTCAACCCAGATGGAGGAGGGTTCTTGACTCTGGGTGAGAAAGCATTCTCGAACAGGTCAGATGAGTATAGGTAAGGAAGGAATTTATTAAAGAAAGAGCAGCAGGGAATGGCAGCTACCTCGCAGGCAGCAGAGAACAGGTAAGTGCAGAGGGAAAGAGAGAAAGTTCTCAGCCTAGGGCAGATGCCCTTGCCAGCTCCTGAGGCGTCACCTGGCGTCCTGTGTCCACTTGGATCTGCACAGCACGGGGACTGGCCCCTACCACCCCAGGATCTGGGGGAGCTGTGGAGCACAGGATGGAGTGAGGTTATGTTCTAAAAACTTCCCAAAGAAAGGAGACCTTAAGGTAGGCTACTAAGAGCAGCTCGTACAGCAGCAGGTCACCCAGGTGACAGAAACATGCAGGCCCAAATCTGAGCTCTTAGCAGCCCCTTCCTACTGATTAGGAATAAAGTGGAGACAGGGTGAAAACTTGGAAATAAAGTGAAATAGCAAAGAGACAAACTGCAATAATTTGAGCAATGAGAAAGCTTTATTTAAGGCAAAAAGGTGCACACTCAGGGGAAGGTGAGTGTGGGCTACCTCAGAAAGGAGTTGCTCCGGAAGCCTGGGGGTTCTGCCTTTTAAGGCTTTCAAGAATGGGGCAAAGGGCAGAGGGGGTTGTTGGGCATAGCCTTGACCTGTGGTCTCAAGGTGCTTATCCCCATGAGACACCATGTCTCCTTTCCTCTGTTACCAGTTTTCCAGCTACTTTTGCTAAATAAACCCAACACAAGGGGTTTATTTATCCTGCTCTCCAAGATAGTGGTCACCCTCAAGCAGTGGGGACATATCAGTTAAGACTGCCTGCCCTGCCTTGATAGGCTGTTGAGCTACTGTCTGATTACCAGAGAATATGTTAGGAATCTTCCTTCTCAACTCTCCGCTTTTTAAAAATGGAATCATAGCCTTAAGATGGAGTCCCTCCTGTTCTTACAGTACTGTCTATATCTCAGCATTTTTCATCCTAGGCAGGAAAAGTTAATCATGATGCTTGTCCCATGTCCCTGACCTACCTCAGAGTGACATGAAACAGTTGTCTTCAAAATTCCAAGTTTGGCTAATTTAAAAAAAAAGACTGTCTGCTTTTCCATTACAGGGTAAAGCCAGACAAATGGTGCCAAGGTTCCTGGCATTCATATAGCTGAGATGCTGTTTCTCTTCACAGAAATGTAGTCATCCCCTACATCCTCGGACCACCATGAATCACTGCCCACATTAGGACAAGACATACAAGCTCAGAAAAGTGACTATGTTAATACGGGGCAGCCTGCCTGCTAGGGCATCAGGGATGCCTTAACTTGGCCTGCTCGATGCTGGCAGGAAGACAGTGCAGTGAGAAGAAGAGCCCACCAAGGACAGGCAGGCAAGGAACTCATCACTATGAACAAGAAAGATGAGAGCTTTTCTTAAACTCTTCTTCTTAAGAGGTTGTATCAGTCTGGATTACATTGGGCTGTGCACAATGGAAACCCTCCTCTCATGCAGCAAGGAGTCCAAAAGTAGGCAATGCAGTGCTGCTGTGGCTGCTCGAAGAAGCTTTCAGGGACTCAGGCTCCCTCCAGCTTCCCGCTCCTCCAGTTCAGCTTGTGATTTCCACTCTCAAGACCACAAGCAGCAGCTTGGCCTCTGTGTTCCAGGCAAAAAGAAGGGGAAGGACAAAGGGGAAAGGTGAATGCTTTGCCCCACTGATCAGGAATAAAATAGCCTTCCTGAAAGTCTCAGCCAGTAGACTCTGCTTACATGCCATCAGCTAGAACCATACCCTGTGGCCACATCTAACTTCAAGGGCTATGTCTAAGGAGATACACTGCTGCCCTGTGCTAATTGAGGACCTGTCAGTAAGGAAAAAGAAGAGCATGGACAGTGAGCAGCGTCTCCCACTGAGTAGTCGAGGGGACCAAGGAAAATAAGATAAACAACAAAACATGTCAGCTGGGGCATAGGTGGGCTTCAAGTACACCTGCCAGGGAGTAGCAAGGAAGAAACTAAGGCTGTCAGGCAAACTGCATTTCTGAAGCTTGGGTCTGTTCATCTTGGCATATAGCTCTACCCTGGCCACAACACATGACTACATCCTGGACATCTGTTCCCCGCTCAGCCATATCAGCATATGGAGACCTTCCTCATCAACTGAAAGAAAGCAGAGCTGATGATGATTCTGAGTGAACTGGAATGTCACAGCCATAGCCCATGGTTCCAGGACCTTCCCCTTTCCCTGCAGACTGTCCTTAGGGTTCAGCTGCAGGCCTGGAAGGGCATCACCTTGCAAGACATGAATGAGATAAAAAGTAGACAGAGAAACCAAAGCAGAGAGAATCATTAAACAGAGGTCTTCAAATTCCCCTCGACCTCCCCTTGGCCTCCTCAGACCCTTGCACCAAAAGCATTCATTTGGCCAGAGTAGGGCCTGAAGCCAGGGGTCTGCCCGTCCGCCAATGGGCTCCTCATGGCAGCCTCAGAGTTGTAAGGGCCACTGTGGGAGGCCTTCTCCAGGAGAGCAGATCCCTCTTCTCCTCTCTTGTTGTGGGGCAGCTAACAGCCACATATTCTCATGCCCAGCAGCACAAACAACACTCAGGCCTCCTGTTGTTATGGAGCTCTGCTCCTGAACCACCTCAAGGGTTTGCGCATGGGAAAAAGAAAATACAGGTAGTGCCCTCTTTTTCAGGAAATTGATAAGGTGCATAAACAAGCAAATACAGGACTGCTGGGAGACGTCCTTCCGATTCTTTTCACAAAGCTAACTGGGCGGGGGGTTGACTTCCTCCATCCACGCTCACCAGGGGACAGACACAAAACTGAGATCTCATCAAGCAGTGGTTTGTTTGCACAACCTTGATTCACTTGACTGCCCCCGTGTTCACTGCATATCAGCTGAGTGTGCTGTGCATACCTGACAGTGTGCTAGGGGCTGCCAGATGGCATCAGTCATGGGACTCCCTCCCAGAGGGGTTACTCACAGAAGTACCCAAGGGACAAACCATTAATAGTAGTGATACCTTAGGGCCATATAGGTCTTTAGCAGGCAAAGTGTTTGCAAATCCATTATCCCATTCATTCTGCCCCACAGCCCCGTGGGCACTCTGAGGAAATGGCCTCCTATGGTGGGTGGTTAGAGCTCAGACTCTGGATCCAGCCTGCATGGGTTCAAAGCCTGGCTCTGCCACTGACTAGCTGTGTGACCTTCAGCAAAGTCACTTAATCTCTCTATGTCTCAGTTTGCTCATCTGTAGAAAGGCAGAGACAGAAACTGCTGCTATCTAATAGGATTATTGGGAGGATTAAATTAGTTATTTCACATAAAGCATGTTCAACAGTGCCTGGCATGCAGTCAGGCAACTTTTGCTACCTCAAAATATGTACTGGATGCCCGAGATGTTCCTGTCTTCGCTAGACCCCTAAGGGACATGAAAGATCTGTGGAACATACAGTACCCTTCCCCCACAAAGCTTATACCTTAGTTAGGTAGGAAGGGGCTGAGAGAACTATGGGTAACAATGGACACGTCTAGCTGTGCAGTGGTGCCAACCTGCTGGGGAAGGCCAGAGAAGTGGCAACACCCATACGAAGCCCTCAGGGGAGAGGGCTTTACAATGGGCTTTGAAGTTCTAAACTGAGGGGTCTTATCTCAGTTGGAGGCCATGTGAAGATTCAGGTGCTGTGAGTTCTCGACCAGGCAAAGACAAGCATGAAGTTTGCACTTGGTTCCATGGGTAAAAGGAAGACATTGTATATTGTAAAGAAATACTATGAAGGAGATTTCAGCAAAGATAAGTGTAACAGTCATGCACTAGAAAGTCTAAAAATAAGGGGCTCATCTGGGAGGCTCAGGCGTGTGGTATGAAGCCATCTGAGCCTGAGACTGAGTCCCAAGAGAGGATGGAGAGGAAGAGGAGCAGGGGATACATCAGGTACGGACATTGCTGGAAGGATAGAAGGATGTACATGGGGAAATGTCCTCTGGAAATCCAGGCCCTGGCAAGAAGTCAGGGCTAGAGAAGTAAGCTAAAACTGGTGGAAGCCAGGTTTAAGCTTTGCAAATGCTGATGTATGCACCCAGAGTGCATACAGAAAAGAACAGAAGACCTTGGTTAGACCCGTAGTCACTTCCATAGACAGAAGAGGAGAGGAGAAAAGGAAGATGCAAAATATGTTTTGAGAGAAGAGGAAACAGAACACACTTCCGAACCCTGGGAGGAAGATGCACGAAGAGTGGGATGGGAGCTGATACCATGGGTACACCCCTGTGATCATGATCGTTGGTCATTCACAATGCACATTTGCATATTAAGTAATGTGAGAAGTTCTGCTATAAAAAAGCTTCTTTCATTTGGCTTAGCCCTGCTTTTTCTGAGATTACTGAATACAGTACTCCTCTTACAGGATTCTCAGAACACATTCAGAAACACTGGTCTAGTCCAACCCCTAATACCCAGCAGAACCGGAATGATGTCCCAGATCCCCCAACAATTAACACAGCATTTTTCCAATATATCACACCAAATGCCTTGAACTCTGCAGGAGAAGACCATTACATAAATCTAAATGCTGGGATTGTTAAACATCCTAGACAGCTGGGTTACAAACAAGCATGAGGTCAGCCCACATCTGGTCTGTCTCAGAGCCTCCGGGAGCAGGCTACCCATGGCTCCTGCCCCCACCCCAGCCCTCTCAGGAAGAAGAGCAAAGAGATAAATAACTCCTTGAGAACATTATTCCCTTCTCCACTTCTGCTATCTTTCTGCTGCTTCTCCCCAAGGGCTTTCCTTCATGAATCTACCATGTGCCTCCAATTATTTATTTCTCTTTCCAGAATTTCAACAAGGGATGGATTAGAGTACCACATTTTTTAACATCAGACTCTGGATATGCCAGAGGTCAGAATCATTATGTGCTGGGACAAAAAACAGGGCCAGGAGCTGGAGTGGAAGGCTTGCCCTGGAGGGAGGTGTGCACCAGGAAGGCCCCAGAAGCTCCGGGCACAGGCTGCGATCCTATACTTTGCTGGCTGGCTGATCTGGGAAGCCTGCATGTGTTCACCGCCCACCTCACTGCACATCTACCCAAATGGAGAAGTTCTTCCAGGCTCCTCCTTCTTTCTGGTAGAAGTAGTTTCAGCTTTTGTTGTCTGGAGGAAAGGACCTGAGGGTATGGACTCCCAGCAGCTGTGATCCTCCTAGGACTTACAGAGCTGTTTAGAGAAACCACACCTTGAAGGTCCAGAAAAGACATCACTGCTTATTGACTATGTAGAACAGGGTCACAAACTATGGCTGTCGGCCCCACTCTGCCCTGCCACCTGTTGTTGTAAATAGTTTTACTGGAACCCAATATGCCCATCCTTTTACATGCTGTCTGTGGCTGCTTTTGCCCTTCAGTAGCACAGCTGCATGGTTGTGACACAAGCTGTATCGTCCACAAAGCCTAAAACTTTTATTACCTGGCCCTTCACAGATAAAGTTTGCTGACCCCCGGTTTAGAGGATATGGCTTAGGGTATCCCCCTTGCCTTTGTTCACACACATACACACACACACACATTCCTGTCCTATCTCCGCCACAGCTTATCTTTGCTGCTAGTCTGGGTCTCTCTGTGTATCTCCCAGCCCTGGTGTCTCCCTGTCAGACTTAACTTTTCCATGTCTGGGTCTTCCTGCGTTGGTTTCTCTCTACCCCTCCCTGCCTTATCTATTTCCATTCATAATTGATTGTATAAAAACAAAGGAGTGTTGTTTTCTCCTTTGTTGAACTTACTTAGGGACTTGCTCTAATTATGAAAACGAATGAGTAGGAGCTTTGTATTTGTCTGGCAAAGAAAAAAAGAAAGGAAGAAAATCTAATTGCTCTTTAGTTCTGTGGTCCTCAGTGTTTTCCAACTGTGGTTCAATGGCCCACGGTAGAAAAGACATATCCCGATAGTTTTAAAGCCATCCTTAAAGAATGTCATTGTGCAGAGTCTTCAGTTCCCGTTACCTGAGAAACAGTTGGCAGTGACCCTGAGAAATTCTAACCCACGTGTGTAATCCAAGTTAGGAGACATTAATTGGAAGCATGATTCTGTAATATCTTTGTCTAGGAGGGTTTCGGTCACTTGAGAGGTTTTTCACAAGTGAGCAATTATGGGGTCACAGGAGAAATTCAGCAACAGTGGTTTCATTTATTATAACACTCATCACAGTCTGCCTTATATGATAATTGTGACATTATGAGCAAATTGAGAACTGAGAATATCTTACTCATTTTCATAACCACCCTACCCCAACTATCCAAGGACGTTGCTTGGTAGCCAGTACGTGCTGAGGGGCTGCTGGTAAGTGGAGGGGCCCCTTGTCCACAGACATGTTAAGCAGTTATACTCATCTTCCACTCTGACAACTCCCTTGCCAAGTAGAAGTTATTAGTCCCATCTTGCATATAAGGAAACTGAGGCTCAGAGAAGTTGAGTGGCTTACTCGAGCCCTTATCCTGCCATGGCAGCAGTGTCAGGGCTTCCTGTCAGAGGCTGGCTCCATCCCTGACCCTTGTTTTCCCCTCCTGGTCTCTGGCCCGGCATCAGCTATACTCTGCACTTCTCTCCCACCCCCTGCTCTTGTCACTCCTGGTCCCTGCTCCCCAGAGAGATGGGCCTCCAGATCAGCCTGGCAGAGCCACTCAGCAGAGCACCATGCCACGGCCCCAGGAGAGGCTGTCAGTGCAGGGGACAGCAGTGGGCACACCCTGATTCTAGATGTGAGGGGGGAAGGCTGGAGAGGTGGAGGGGAGGGAGGGAGGGGGGAGGGGAGGAGGAGGGAGCCAGAGTCTCACCCTGGGAACCCCTGGGCATGCAGCCTTAAGAGGTTTCCCCAGCTGGGCGAACAACAATCTGACTTGTCCATCAGACCCGATGCCAGCTAACCTTGTCCTCACCATCCATCTCTCTTCTCACCATAAACACCACCACCCTTGGGAAATCAGAGCTGAGATGATAGCAAAATGAGGGGTGACAACTCTCCTACCTCAAAGGAAAACAAATGGGAAACAGGCTCCACTCCAACGTGACCCATCCTTCTTCAACTTTTTGGGCAAGGTGGACATCTCAGAGGCATGGCAAGCTCCACCCCTGAGGGCGTACCTCTGGGCAATTTTCTGCTTCCCAGGGTCCACCTCACTGCTGCCACTCATTCTCAGCCACACCCTCCATGCCCCATATGAACACACCCCTGATGATGATGACCCCATATGTGTCCTAGGTCTCTTCCTGCACAGCTGCCCCAGCAGCTGTGTCCCAGGAAGGTCACATGGAGTCGCAGAGTGTCAGCTGCTAGAAGCATATCATGCAGGAACTTCACAGGCTCCCAGACACAAGCAGCAAAATTTTTGACTGGAAGCGAGCAGTCCCTCCACCGCTGGCTTAGCTGCAGCTGACACCAGTGCCTGCCCAGGCTCCAAGGTGCTCTTCCTGCAAAACTGGCAGAGGACACTGCCTGCTCTGTGCACCTGCTGTCCCCGTGCCCAGAGAATCTGAGAATGCTTTACTGTTCTCATCAATCTGTGTTCTTACCTTCCGGTAGCACACCTGGAGGCGGTGTTGCTGCCAGGGCCAAGCACTTGGGTTCTGGATGTAGACACCGGCTTCCACCATCAAGTAGATCTGTCCCCCACCAACCACCAAATGCCACTTCTCCTTTCCTCCCTCCTTCCCACCCTTTCTCTATAGAAGAATTAGAGGAGCTGGAATTTGGAAGGAATTTACATCTCACCAAATTCTGGGGTTTTAAAACATAAGATCCATGGATGAATTTCCAAGGGTTCTTGACTCTCCTAAAATCATATGAAGAAACTACCTACACACACACATACACACAGTTGTGTACTGTTCTGGGCCAAGTGTCCATAATTTTCATTGGATTTTTAGAGGAGTTTATAACACACACACAAAAAAAGAAAAGAGTTAAGAACAAGTGCTTTAGTGTGGTCTCCTCATTTTGCAGATGCAAAAACTAAGACCCAAAAGGAGGTTTCAGGACTTGTGGTTCATCAAGTTCTCCAGTTGTCTCTCTGCTCCCTTTTCGTTCCTACCCTTGATGTCAAAAAGCGACCCAACAAGAGGGAATAACCAAATCAGGGTCTGGGCAGAAGCTGTCCTTTTCTGCAAGGAAGCTCCCACACCCTGCAATATGCTCCCTCAACCTGTAGAAAGACCTTTGGCCCATGGGGCACTTGCAAAGGGCCTTGTCCATCAGACCCGATGGCCAGCTAACCTAGTCCTCACCATCCATCTCTCTTCTCACCATAAACACCACCACCCTTGGGAAATCAGAGCTGGGATGATAGCAAAATGAGGGGCAAGAACTCTCCTACCTTAAAGGAAAACAAAGCCAGGACACTAAGCTTCCCACACCCAGCATGTCTAGTCTGGCTTTCTTTGGCCCTGAGCCAGAGAAACCCTGAACTCACTGGCCTAGGCTGGTCCTGATGATTCTCCCATGCACCAGAGTTCTACCTTCACCCTTAGGTAGATCTAAGCTTGTGAAATTCACAGAGATGACGAAGAAAATTTCTTCAGATAGTACATAATTGGGAATCAGAAATTCTAAGAGTCAAATGGAATGTGAGGCATTAATTTGATGAACCCCCACATTTTATAGAGTCTCAAACAAGCAAGTTTACTTGCTCTAAGCAGTACAGTAACATTTACAATAGCTGGATGATTGAGATGACAGACAGACAGAGAGATCCATAGATGACAGATAGATGGGAGAGACAGGGAGAAGCAAAGAAGTAAGCGCGTTTTGACTGGCTTCCTTACCTGCTCTCCGGGTTTTGTGGTGATGGCTTTGATATATGCACTCCTTCTCTCTTCATCACACCTCCAAATGCATTCTTTAGGGAAGCACAGCGTGTGGATGGGAAGGCACTGTATTGGGTGGGACAAGATGGAAAGGAGAACAAATTCGTTTTTATCAAGCAGTCGCTCTGTACCAGGCACTCTGCAAGACACTTTCCTCATGTCCTGGACCCCACTGCTTGGTGGTCACTGCCGTAGCTGGTCCCTAATCCACTTGCTCATTGGACCCCTTGCCAAGTGACAGAAACTCAGCTCTCAGCTCTTATGCCTCACGGGTGACCTCGGTGTGAGGAGGGGCAGTCTCACATATAATTTACACTGCTGTCTGTCCAACTCACTACCCTCCACTCCAGCTGCTACTCTAACCCCCTTCTGAGCCACTGTTGGGGTCACTCTCCTCTCTGCTATGGTTCTGCCTGTGTTCACCCATTGCACTGTCCACATTCCACTTGACCAGTAAAGCCCCTGGGCCCCTTCTCCATGTCACAGCGCCTCCTAGAAGCCCCTCTCCACCTGCTTCTAGACCCCCATCACTCTAATACTTCCAGCCCCATATCACTGTTCTACCCAGGTGGCCCACACTGTGGCCCAACTTGACTGCTTCGAGCTCTCCATGCCCATACTCTGTGCTCAGTGAGGTTGCCAAATAGGGTGACCAACTGTCCCATTTTGCCTGGGACTAAAGCATTTCCCAGGGCATGAGACTTTCAGTGCTAAAATTGGGACAGTTCCAGGTAAATCAGGGTGGTTGGTTACCCTAGGACATGAGCTAGTAAGTGACAGAGCTGGAATATAAACACAGGCCTGTTCAGGATCCAAGCCTCTGTTCAAAGCATTAGCCTGCAAAAAACTGTATATGTGTTCAACACACAGAGAAGAAACATGTAAGAATGACATTCAAATGAGACTTGCTTTCTTCTGAAGAACATGATGTGTAGAGTGAGCCTAGTCCATGGGCTTTTTAGACTTAATAAAGTTAATATATTACCTTGGGGTAACCATATGTCCTGGTTTGCCTGGGACAGTCCCCATTTACACCTGTTTTCTCTACAGAATTATTAATAGCACTCTGTTTTCAGTCTCAAAAATGTCCTAGATTGGACAATAAATTATACGGTCACCCTCACCACCATATCACAGAGCCAGCTGATTAAGCTCTTGATTAATAGGATCTTTCTCCATGGCTATAAGTAACACCCAGCATGGCTTCCCTGCTATTGACAGAGCATGTTCGCTCCACAGACCAGTCACCCTGAAAAAGCAGCAGTTTTCCAGCCCCATTGCTCTCAGCTGATTGGAGCTCTCACGGCCAAAGGAACAGACCCTCCCCTGGCTTCTGAGCAGAACCCGGCCCGTGGAATCAGTCCTCACATCACTTGAAAGAAGGAGACCAGACATTCATCGGCACTCTGCACAGATTTATGCCGTATACGTCATCATCTCCTGCTGAGAAGCAAGATAGACATAGGGCATACGGCAGGTCCTTTAGAAAAAGGGGTCTCGAGAGATCTTTGAACCTAAAATACCTTAAGGAATTGGGACACCCACTCAGGGACGCACAAGATAGATGACCTGCTTGTAGAGTACCCCTGCCCTTGGCTGCCTGCCCCTCCCCCTCCTCATTTCCTCCACTTCCTCTTCGAGTCCTCCTCAAGAGCATCTGACGGCCTTTCCCTGCTCATTAGTAGCTCCACAAAAAGGGAAATTGGGGCCGGGAGAAGGACATATTAAGTCACTGGGAGTAAGTTGGATGGGAGTGAGGTGGAAATGAATGTCTTGAATGAAGTTTGAGTCAGCTGATAGATTCCATTTATTAAAGCTCTGCCTGTTACCCTAGTCCTCTAATTAGAGTTTCAGAGTCAACATACATAGGTGTAATTCAGGTGTGGCCTGGAACACAGCAGGTACTCGATAAACTGTGGTTGGTGATGGGATTGAGCCTCTGCAGTTAAGGGAGTAGTGAGTCCATCACCCCAGGCCTCAGGGTCCCACGATGCCCAGTCCGGCTCACCTCTTACCAGAGCCTTCAGAGCTGGGTCACACCTTACCTCCGTTCTGTACACCCTCCACCCGCTACCCCCACACCCTTCTGCCCCAGGGGACTGTGAACTCAAGAGGCAGTCTGGGTCAGGGATGCGAAGAAGAGTGCTGCCCCCAGGAAGTCCTGATTCTGATCCCACTGCGGTTCGATACATATTTTGGCCATAGGATGTTGTGAACAGGATACTGAGAAGACGGATGAGGACACTGTCACTGTCGGCCGGGGTCTCACAGAGAGGAGGGAAGCATTCAAGTAAACAGCGCGTCTCAATCCGATCTCATAAACTTAAAGACAGTTTGGCTCAGAGTGCTGTGGGAATGCAGATGTAGGGCTCCAGGCCTCCTGAGTAGAGGTCAGAGATGACTTCCCAGAGGAGCTGGAGCCCTCGGTGAGCACAAGGCCTGAGCCGGGACAGAGAGGAAACCAAACACCCCAGGCCCAGAAGCGGGGAGTATCAAGGCCTTATGGAAAATCAACATTCTGCATGTGTTTGAAAATTAACCTGAAAGACTTTTTTTTTTTAACTTGTAAGATGTTGTCCAAGAAAAAGGCCCTTAGGCGCATTCTAAGCCCTGATTCTAAGAGAACCTTTTACACTGGTTGAGTTCATTATAATTTGATCAATAAGGTCATGGTCACAGGTTAATTATCACAAGGTTGGTGAATAAAATCAACTTCTATAGCAATCATAAATTACAACTAAAGAAATAAATGCAATGTTTTATGGTAAATGCTCTAACATTTTAATGTTCTAAACAAAATAACATTTGCTTCAAGGTTACCAGTTACAAGTCAGCAGGACTTAGGACAACTAAACCAACCTTTTACTATGATAGGAAAGCTAGTCTTTGCCTCTTTCAGGAAATAAACTAATTTAGAAACTCAACTTAAAGATAAGATACAAAATAAGTACAGATTAACAAATTTTGGCAACTGGTATATAAATATTCACTAATCATCCTATGTTTCTTTCTGAATGAATAATTGTAGTTTATTCATTGATTTGCATTTTCAAAAACACTTATATCAAGAGCCTCTCTCCTCAAAGTTCCTATTAAAATATTCTGTCCACTAGCAGAAACTTAATTTTAATCAATGCTGAATTGAAAGATTTGGGGGCCTTACACTAACTTATTTCTACAATAGTGTAAATGGGGACACACCTGCTCACTTGCCTGGCCCTTAGCTTCCTCTCCTGAGTGCCCTCTGTCCTTTCAGAGGGAATTGTGATGATCCAAAAATGCCATGACCTATGAACTTGAGCCATGGCTATTTCTCACCTGGTTATCCCCTTGACCTATGCTAGCAATGAGGAGAATGCCAGGTGCATAATGCAGGCCCTCAGTGCAACAGAAGGGACAGTTCTCTGGGCAGTCAGATTTCCAGAGAACCATCCTCTTGACTCCCAGTGAAACCCACTCAGCAGCCCTCAGAGGATCCCTGCTCTGGGTCCAGATCTCCGCACCAGGGCCTGATCCCTTCTCTCAGCTTCCGCATCCTTGGGCCACTCCAGTGACCGAAGTCCTCCAATAAACCCTCCTCCCTCCTGGTGCTCCTCACTGCCACACCCTTCTGCCTTTTCTCACCAGTCCTGTTGCTCTCTGCTGTCTTCCAAGCAACTACCCACCCCTCCAGCCCCATCTCTTGAGTCTGCAAGTATGTGCGCTAAGTCCCAGTGCCCATATACTGGAGCCTTCAGCCCTTAGAATTTGGGGCACAGAATTTTGGTGTTCCCAGACCTCACCATTCACATCTGTATGGAGGTGGCAGCCTGTGCCAAGATATGATTAGTTTCTACAGTCAGAGCCTGAGAGAGTCTGCAAGCCTGGAGAAACCTCCAGGTGAGAGAGGATTCAGTTCTCTGCACCTCTTCCATAGGACTTTACCCCCTTGACCAATGAAATCAACCCAAGGCCACTGAGTGATTTTTTAAACTGAAGACACAAGGACCCAGAAAAGGTTTTAGAAATAAGAAATAAAATAGCAAATGGATAAAGTGGAGGAAAAATAGGTGGACGTGAGACATAGCAACAGAGGAAATGAGAAATGGAGATACGGGTTACAAAAATGAAGGAGAGAGAAACCACCACGAGAAAAGCACAGTGGGTTGGGAGTTTCAGCAGGAGAAGCCAAGGCAGCCCACAATATGGCCCACAGGCCAGCTGAGGGCCAGGTGGAGGCTGGACACCAAATGCCACGCTCTCAGCGTTAAAGGCTGACTGTGGTGGTGGAAGATGTTTTTGTCAATATCAGAAAGAAAACGTTGCCAAGGACCCTGGCTGTGGGGACACCTACAGCTGCTCTCTGGCTAACTCCATCAGGCATCCATGCAGACAGCTCTTAGTTACTGGTAGACTCAGAGGTGCCTACTGGGTGAATAACTGCATGCTCCTGTAAGAAACTTATCCTGACTGGAGATCATCAACAGATTGGAGACAAGTTTGTACAGTGGGGCAGAGAGATATAGCGTGATCTTTTTCTCCATCATGTCATTTTACCTGCACAGGGATGGAGCAGAGATAAAAGAACAGTTTGGGAGCCATCAAAGAATGGGAGCTACGTGCAGGGAGCAGGTCACCTAGCAAAGTGATGAGAGCAGCAGCAGGAGGCTAAGATCTTCTGTGTGCTGGAACAAACAGGCAGGACTCTCATGCCTCCCAGAGACTGGGCCCCTTACGGAGCTGGAACCAGCAGCACAGGGCAAAAGCATCAGCCTGAACTCAGAACCAAGCTGGCATGTGCAAAGGGCTTGGTGCTCTGACTGCTTGGACAACAAATGTGCAGCCCTCACACCAGACCCACAGGATATGCTCACTATTCCCATCCTCCACTGCCCCACAAAACTTTCTCTGTCTCTTCTTTGAGGCAGTGGTTCTCAACGTGGGTCACCAGATATCAATAGGTATTGTCAGTTATTAGGTGAGTAGAAAGTATTTTGCCACTAATATTAAAGTACCTAAATGTATGTGTTTTCTTAAAATAAAGGAGACCAAGATTATTTCCACAATCAATACCATTTTTACTCCTTTCCTATATTAGTTAGGTCTTGTTGACTGGAATAAACAGAAATCTAACTCAAACTAGCTTAAGCCAAACGAGAGACTTGTTGAAAGTTTATTGAGTATTGAATATGCTGTTGCTGTAAAACATATTATCCCCAAGTGTAGTGACTTAAAACAACCAATTTACCATGGCCAAGAATTATATGGGTCAGGAATTTGGACAAGGCACAGTGGAAATCACTTTTCTCTGTGATGTCTGGAGCTTCAGCTGGTAAGACCTGATGGCTAGGAATAACTAAATGGGTGGGGGCTGGAATTACCTGGATATTTATTCATGTACATGCCTGAGTGACTGAGGTTAGCTGTCATCTGGGGCTGTTGACCAGAGCATCCACACACGGCCTCTCCACCTGGCCTGAGCTTCCTCACAGCATGGCAGGCTCATGGTAATGGAGTGTCTTACATGGTGACTCAGGGTTCCAGTGCAATTTTTCCAGCTAACAAGGTTGAAGTTGTACTACCTTTTATGACCTACTGCTGGAAGACATATAATGTCTCATTAGCTGTGTTCTATTGGTTATAAGCAAATCACAGCCTATTCAAATTCAAGGAGAAGGAAATATACACTAATTCTATGGGAAGAGTGTCATAATAATTTGCAGACATGTTTTTAAATCACCACACTGGGCTATCCTGTGTCTGGGAAGTAAACACTACTAGGACTCTCTGTTTCTCTTTGCATGATGAAATCTTTGGCATTCTTCTCTCTTGCGCAAACTGGCTTCCTCCATAGAGAAGAGAGGGGGACGTCTAGAGACATATAGCACAGACATGGCCTCTGGAGGCTCTTTATTTATTTAGGCCATTCTCAGAAGGGAGATAATCACTGTGAGACACACAGCATCCCCAAATGGCATCTATAAAATTTGTGGTCCAATATGTTATATTAAAGGCAAGAGCTATGGTGGACTGACAGCTAGCCACTATGGATTTAGCCATATGCTATAGTCTACCTTATGCATGTCCTGGTAATATGCCAATGGTGGGGAAAAGAAAAGTAAAAACATTGAAAACCCCACCTGTTGTCACTAATTGAATTTGGATCCTGAAATGTAATCGTGTATAAGCCATTCCCCTCTCTAAACTTTGAGCATCTTGAGAAATGTATGGTCCTAGAGTTCAATATATACTGGATTGAGTGAATGAATAGATAAGTATTCTGAGGGAATATAAATCAATTACTATTGAGCATGATACAAAACCCCAAGTTATATGGATAGTGAATATGCTTAAGATTAGATAAGCACATTGATGTATACCTAAATACTTAGTATATTTCTTTAATATTACTTACAATAGTATTTTCTGTAATAAAGTTTTTTAATGAGCCATTTATGGCTAATATATTTATTTAAGTTTACTTTTAATAGAAAATACTTGCAACTCAGTTGTGACTACAAATAGTCCCCTATTTTATTAAGGTGACCAGCCATCACTTTATCTTATATTGGAAGGGAAGGTAAATTCTATCTGGGGAAAGATAATATCAACATAATTCACCAGAATATTGAAATCTGTTAAAAAGAATTAAATAAACATTAATTCTAAATCAGAAAATACAGTATCTCAAAATAAGGAACTATCAGATGGATTTACCAATGATTAAACACAGCAGAAAAGAGTATTACTGAACCAGAAGATAAAGCAGCAGAAAATAAAATAAGTTTGAAAAGAAAGAAAGAAAGTAGGAAGTTGGAATATAGGCCAATAGAAAATCCATAAGTATATAAAAAAGAAAGATAGGAAAATACAGAACAGACCACTAGAGAACTGTGAGAAATAATGAAAATGGGACAGAGCAATATGAGAAGAAATAGTGACCAAAATTTTTCTAAAGTGATGAAAGACAAATCCACAGATTCTAAATACACTCTATTAACCCTTAACAGGAAAAGCCAAAGAAAAGTACACCTAAGTACATCATAAAAAGACTGCTGAAAACAGAGACAAAGAGAGGGAATATTTTAAGAATGGCCTGTATCTTGCCAATGGGTCTCAGCCCCAGGTAAGGTCACTATGGATTCAGTGAGATCAAGGAATGACAATGGAATGTTCTTGGGGTGAAAGATTTTATTACCTGGCTTGTTCTCCCATCAATAGGTCAAGCACTAGAATTATGTCTGCAACCAACAGTCTGCAGGTTTGTAATCCTCCCTCATCTCTGCCTCCATGCAGAGCACTGGGCAGAGCTCTCTATACAGTGACAGAGTCAATAATACCTTATTGCCGAGACTCTAACTTTGCCACCTGTGTTAACTGTATGTACCTCTAGAGAGGTTTATATTTTGTTTCTGCAATATAGAGTGTCTTGCCAATGGGATTCAGCCCCAGGCAGGTTCACTATGGATTCAGTGTGACCTGACCAAAGAAATGACAGTAGAACGTTCTTGGGGTGAAAGAGTTGTACCCAACTTTATTTCCACAGTGGTAGGTCAATCACTAAAATCCCCTCCACTCAGAGTGAGTCTGCCCACAGCAAGCTGGTCTCTGCCTCTGGGCCTTTCGGCCCACACAGCTGTCCTCTGGGCCTCTGTCCTCTGCTCTGCTCTCCTGCAGCCTTGCAGCTGTGCCACTGTGTTGCCTCACTGGGCAGAGCTCTTTATATAGAGTCAGTAACAACATATTGCCCACACGTGTGTAGTGAACTAGCTGACCAGGGCCAGGCAAGAATCCCGGCCACCGGAACTTTCGTTTTATCCACATAGGGTCATTTTTATTTCCTTCTGACTCTCGTAGAAGAAATTCTTTACTATTTCTTTTAATGTAGGTTTAATAGCCATGATTCCTCTTACTTTTGGCTTTATAAAGCACTTTATTTCATATTAATTTTTCAAACATATTTTCTCACAATTTAGAATTGTAGGTCAGTCATTGTTTGCTTTTTTTCTGGCATAATTAAGAACCAATCCATTGTTCTTCTAATGTTTATCATTTCTGTTACCAAATCAGATGCCCATCTTACTGTTTCTCCTTTCTTCAAAGGTATTGTCTTTCAGACAGGGGGGAAAATTGAATTTCCTATAGCCAGGATCCTCACCTGAACCTAAACTAGTTGATGATGTAACTGTCCTACTGCTAGGCTACTGCTTCCACACCACAGGCAATAAGCTATTACTGACTCAGTTACTATATAAAGACCTCTGCTTAGCGCCCTGGGCATAGACAGAGATGAAGGAGGATTAGACATGCACATTGTTGGATGCAGACATAATTCTAGTGCTTGACCTATTGCTGGGAGAACAAAGCCGAGTAGTAAATCCTTTTACCCCAAGAACGTTCCATTGTCTTTCCTTGGTCTCACTGAATTCATAATGAACTTTGGGCTGAAACTCATTGGCAAGACACTAAACAATATGTTAGATCAGTGGGGAATGATCCAGCCAAGCATTTTATGATCCTAGGAAGAAGGTGGTGATCCTGATTAGCTGTAAGGCTTTGTTAGGGCAAGAATGCTTGTTAAAATTTATAAGAGTAACCACTAAAAGAGTAGAAACAGATCACGTGAATTTGGTAGGGGAAGGAATGAAAAATTCATCAATACTAAATAAGTAAAGGGGAACAATGATGCCATGAAAAACTATGATAAATGTAATGTAAAAATAAATCCAAATGTATCACTAATGACTACAGATGCAGATTACATTTACCAAATAAAGGGCAAAGTGGATTTTCTTAATGAGCTCTGTGCTTTTTCAAGTGTCACACAAAACATAAGCACAAAAAGTTTGGAAGTTTTTAAAAGGATATAAAATGAGCAAATATCATACTAATAAAAGGAAGCTGATTTCTTTACATAACCATCAGTCTCAGGTTCTCTCTCTCTCTCTATCACTGACCCCTCCACCATTTTATTGTTTCTTAATTCAAAGCAATTCTTTGTACCCATCATATCATGCCCCTATGCCTTCCCAGCCTTTTCACAATATGACATTTCCAGAAATAACCACCAACACTGGATGTGGATAAGTGAAGTTTCCTATGACCAGGATCCTCACCTGACCCTAAACTACTCAATGATGTAACTGGCCTACTGCTAGGCTACTGCTTCCACACCCATAGGCAGTAAGCTATTACTGACTGAGTCACTATATAAAGAGCTCTGCCCAGTGCTCTGGTGTGGGGAAGTTGGGGGTCCTATGGCCAGGATCCTCACTGAACTTAAACCACCTGATGATGTAACTGGCCTGTTGCTGGGCTGCCGCTTCCACACCTTTAGGCAATAAGCTATTATTGCGCTATACAGAGAGCTCGGCCCAGTACTCTGGGCAGAGGCAGAGACACTAGTGTTCGACCTACAACTAGGAGAACAAGCAGGGTAATAAACCCTTTCACCCCAAAGAACGTTTTGCTGTCAGTTTCTTTGATCACATTGAATCCATAGCAAACTTCCCTGGGGCTGAAACCCATTGGGAAGGCATCTGGGCAGGGGCAGAAACAAAGGAGGATTACAAACCTGACTGTTGGACACAGATGTAATTCTAGTGCCCAACCTATCACTGGGAGAACAAGCTGGGTAAGAAACCCTTTCACCCCAAGAACATTCCATTGTCATTCCTCAGTCTCACTGAATCCATAGTGAACTTGCCCGGGGCTGAAATCCATTGGCAAGACACTGGACATTAGTCTATTTCCTTTTCTGATTTAACATCAGCAGTGTCAATGAATGTCATCAAGATAATTTTAAATTTAAATCACAGATTCCTTTTTCAGGAGGGGTTCCATCTTTCCGGCAGCCCTCCTGCTGACCAGAGCCAATTACCCCAGCCAATAAGCTCCTCTTCCGGCCTGCTGAGGCCAGGTGCTCTGCTGCAGCATAACCTATAGTTTAATGGGATCCTTAGTCTGCCCCCTGACAAGATCATAATCCCAGTGGGGATAAAGACTCCAATCCTGCAGCACCCATTGTTCCAGCTACTGGAAGAATAAAATCCCAAAGGGGTCATTGAGAGTGATGGTAAGTGGAGGCATTCTTGTTTTCAGAACTTGGTTCCTAGACTCATGTATCCTTTCTACTGGGAACACAGCACTATATTAAGGGCCCTGATATAATATATACACCACCTCCTGAAGGACGGCATCCCACCATCCAGTCTGCTAACTCTGCATTCACAGGGCCAATGGCCTGAGCCTATCGCTCATCTATGCCCCCCGCAGCAGGTTCTCTTGGAGGGGATCCATGTGGCACACCTCCACCTCCACCACAGAAAGAAGGGCCAAAGTGATTTAGAGTAGTTTTTAGGCAAACATCTAAAATCTATTTCCAAAGTTGTTTCAATTACCTCTTGCTGCATAATTAATTATCCCAAACAGTGGTTTGGAATAGGCATGTCTTGCCAATGGATTTCAGTCCCCGACAAGACCACTATGGAGTCAATGAGACCAAAAAAATGACAATGGAATGTTCTTGGGGTGAAAGGGTTTATACCCAACTTTATTCCCAGGGTGGCATGTCAATCACTAGAATCCCATCCACTCAGAGTGAATCTGCATGCAGTAAGCTGGTCTCTGCCTCTGGGTCTTTCTGCCCACACAGCTGTCTCAGTCTCTGTCTTCAGCACTGCCACCACTCAAGTCTCTGCTCTCCTGCAGCCTTGCAGCCTTGCATCCCCACAGCCATGCTGCCCAGAGCACTGGGCAGAGCTCTTTATGTACAGAGTCAGTAACAATGTATTGCCCACACGTGTGTGGTGAGCAAGCCAACCAGGGCCAGGTGAGAATCCAGGCCATAGGAACCTTCGCTTTATTCACAATGCCCCATTTTATTGTAATGATTGTGAAGAGCTGGGTGCTGAGTAACCCTTCTATTGCACAGGCTACTGATAGGTCACTTGATGGTAACAGCTGGGCAACAGTCTGGAGGGTCCAAGACAGTTCATTCACTCATGTGCCCTGGCACCTTGGTGTAAATGGGTGGAAAGCCTGGCTCAGCCAGGATACTGACCTGAGGGTCTACACATGGTCAGTCCAACATGGCATCTTTCTCCTGTGGCAGCTCAGGACTCCAACAGACAAAGCAGAAGCGGCATGGCCTTGTCCAAGCTAGCTTTAGGAGTCACACAGCCTCTTGTCACTGCACTCTGTAGGTCCAAGCAGCCAGACTAAAGAAGAGGAAACATAGAACCTCCTTTCAAGGGGGAGGGGGTCAAAAAATGTGTGAGCATATTTTAAACCCATCACAAGGCTAAACTTTCAGTTAGCTAGAATAATTTCTTAGAGCACCTCAGTTGCCAGTACTGCCAGGAATACAGTGTGTCACAATAATTTACAATACCTATAATTGTACAAGGTAAGAACAAAAATATCTGTTCAATGAATGTGTGGTTAAATGTTTACTGCCATCTGGAAGACAAGAAATGAACTAGGTGGAGACACTGATGCCTGCCTCTTTCATGACAACAAGCCCTTTCTCCCCCTTGCCCTGGTCCCTTGAGTGCAGGAAAGACTGGCCCGTCTGGCAGCAGCCCCAGCCCCCCAGCCTTCATACATATCACCTTGCACAGCAGAGCGTGCTCTCACTTGTGCATCCTTCCAGTGTGGCTGTGCATGCAGGGCCTGAGCTACTGTGCACAGCCCAAACACAAATACAGCTTGAGTCTCTGATTCCCAGCCTTCTCTCAGGGAAGGGTGTAGTCCTCAGTTACTCCAGTGACTGCTTTTGGATTATTATTCAAATCTGCATTTTTTAAATAATTTGAATAATTAAATAACTTGAAATTGTATTTGAAAATGGGGGAGTAGGGGTTCTAGCTGTCACAGTGACCAGGAAGGGTCACCAGCATTCAGTGCGAGGCCAGGAGCTGCAGCTGTCCTGCAAGGCCGGGGACAGCCCCACCCCAGGAGGAGCTGCTCTGCCTGAAGGGCTGAGCGCCGCCCCCTGGAGAGGCCCCCCCACTGTGGGGCGGTCAGGCTGTGGCTGCGGCCCTGAGGAGAAACCAACTCAGAATTTGCCAGTCTACACGTTTGTCCCTGTCTGTCCTGCTTTCCTCAGTCCCTTTGGATGACTGGCTTGTGCGAGTACAGGTTCCACTCCAGCATTTCTTCCCTTCCCTTTCTCTTCTCCCAAATGGTGCCAGTTTGTGGAGAGCAGGGTTTAGTCGACCTGTGGGTGCATGTGGGGGAGGGGAGGGCCAGTCTGTACCTGGTTACATGTGAAAAAGCTTAGAGTCCTCACATGTTTCAACATGTGTTCACGTTGCCCTTACATATGAAAGAAGCTGAGTAACATATGTGTGTTTGGGTTTCTCCAAAAGCTGACCCTCAGATAGGATCTGGGTGTAGGTCGTTTACTGCGAGGTGACCCAGACAGCAGGAATGGGGACGGAGTGACCTCATGCAGGGAAGGAGGACAGTCGATAGAAGGGTGTGCCATCAAGGACGCTCCTGCAAGTTGGAGGCTCATTCTGTCAGGACCAGGGAGAAGTGTGTAGAATGCCCTTCTGGAATTGTTTGCTTGGAGAACACTGGGCTGCGTGGCTTTCCACCAGCTGCCATCACCAGCTGGTCAAGAGTTGGAGGGTTGCCCCCTGGGGCATTAACTCATCCCACTCCAGGCTGGGCTTCAGGGTGGCTGTTGGAGAAGACCCCAGAGCAGGAAGAAGAAAGACAACTTGAGCTTGAGGACTGTTAGCAAGAGGTCTGGGAGTGGCAGAGACATGTCCCCTGAGCCTTCTGGGGGAATTAGAGGTGGGCTGAGGGACCACATGACCACAGCCATCTGCACAGCACAGAACTGCAATTTCAAAATGATTTCCCCTTAGAAACTGGAAGCTAGGTTACCATTGACTTTGAATTTCCAGGGGTAGCAAAGAAATGTAATGTCCACCTGAATCCTGTTCCTTTATAGGTAAACCATTATTTTTGTCTCCAAGAGCTTGTAAGATTTTTTTTTTATTCTTGAGGTCCTACAACATCACCAGTTTGGATCCACTTGTGAGTTTTTGGTCATTCAATTTGCATGTCTCTCTGTGACCTTTTTCAATCTGAAAACTTAGGAAGTTTTCTAAGTTTTCTCATATTTCTTTTTGCCTCTTTTCCATGCTCTCTGCTATCTCCATTTCTTGTCATTTTCCTTTTTTCTTTTTTTTTTACTAATTCATTAATTCATTCTTTATCAGTGTCCATTCTGCTATTTAGCACATCTATTCATCTATTGCATTTTCAAAAATAGTTGGTGATCATGGAATCCTAATTCGTTGTCATACCACTTGTTCTTAACTGATAATATAGCAGACCCTTGTATCTGAATATGAATAATTACACTCCCTTTAAAGTTACTTCTCCCTTCCCACAGACTATTTTATTTATTCAGCTGTTTCATTTGTTGACTTTGTTTCTTCTTTTTAATGAAGTTTGTTTTCCTTAAATGTTTGGACATTCTAAACTATTGTTTGCCTTGAATTTGAAACTCCTGTTTGCCTAAGTAAGTAAGAGCTGGTTTCAGCTGCCTCGATGACTCGGGGAGAGTTGGAGGGGAGCAGAGAGGTAGAAAGTGGAGGGCAGATGGTAGCTGTTTGCTCACTTGCCTTTGAGAAGCAGGGGCTCTCCCCTCCATGACTGTGCGTCATCTGGAGCCATTTCTCTCCTTCTCTGGCCTGACTGCCCATCTGAACTTCCTGGGTCTGGACTTTTCCCGCTTCAGACAGCTGTGCTCAGAGTATATTCTGGGGGCAAGTGCATGAATCAGCCACCCTTTCTTTCTTTCTTTCTTCCTTGGATATCTGGGGTTACTTCCAGCTCTATTCTGCCTTTCTGGGTTGTTTCTCTGCTACTGGAAGTTGTATTCTGGGTCTAAACATCATCCATACTCTTTGCTCAGTACTTGTGGGGTCGGGGGAAGGAGCCTGTGGGCTCAGCTGTTCCAAATACTAAGCTGTATTAATTAGCCTGATGGATGCCCCAAAGCCCTCCCTGGTCTATGTGTTGAGTCTCATCTTAAAATATTTCTGGAAGTTCTATTACCTTCACAGTAGTTTTCTATTGTGATTGTTGTGGGCTATGGCTTTTTTCTGCCCTTAATATTTCTGCAGTCTGATCCCATCTGCTTTCTATCTCCCAGGAATTTTTCAAAATCTGTCTAAGGATAGATCCCTTTCTTATTTCACAGAGCCATGGCGGATTCATTTACCTCCTCCACTTTTCATCTGTTTATTTTATTTAACCCTTACAATGATTCAGTGAAAGAGGTATTTATTATTACCTTATATTGCAGAAGTAAAACTGAGGCTCCTTGACATGTCACAGCTAGAATATGGCAGTGCTAGAACTTGAACCCTGGTTCATCTGACTCCTGATGGCAGTAATGTTACCAAGTCCAGCCTCAAGCCACTCACCACAGGACAGGCTAAGAAGTGGAGAGACGAGGTGTTGAGGCAGGGGAAGTAACTTCATTCAGAAAGCCAGCAGACCGAGAAGGAGGCAGACTGATGTTCTCAAGCACCATGTTAACTTAGGTTTGATATCAATCTTCTTTTATTAAAGGGAAGGGAAGTGCAGAAGGGCCTTGAGGTCAAGACGTGATGAGCATCCTCAGACATCTGGGCATCTGCAAGCGTCCAAGGAGGGTTGTGAAACTCCTTGCTCTTGTTTAATTGACTCCAGTCATTTCATGGACATGGGTCTGGCCATGATATTCCAGTAAGTCCTTGACAATCGAGTCATCATTTTTGTACATACTTCTTTATCTCTTTAAGGGATAAAGAGAGGGAGGCAAGTTTCAGGTAAGGGGCTGGTTGCATCAATGTTAAGCCATGAGCAAAATTCCTTGTAATCATTAACAAGCCTACGTGTGCGGCTGTTGGGTTGAGCAGAAGCTTTTTGGCCCAAAGATTAAGGCAGCAAAAGAGACAGATACAGTATGAAGGCAGAGATGCCAAGCTTTTTCACTCTGTTACACTAACAAATATTCTCTCCACCTGATAGGGAGTTTCTCTATGTTTGCCTCTTTGTTGCTTCTCCCTATGGCCTGAGAGCTCCTTAAGGGCCAAGGTTGTCCTGGGTCCCTCTTTGTATCCCCTACAGCACACCCCCTGCAGGACACCACACCCCAGGAGTGTGGGTCGATGGCAACTTGTCAAAGTCATGGGACTAGGACATGGCATGTCAGGGTTTGAACCCAGTAACATTGGCCCCAGAGACTGCACCCCAATGCCATCTTCCACTCAGATCTAAGGTGCCACTCACCAACTTCCTCCCAAGCAGCCCCTTCCTGGAAGGAAGGTAGATCCCTAGGCCAACAGCCAATTTATGCCATGTCCTTAAGGGATCCCACTGCTGCCTTTCACTACGAGTATCTTGGCGCTGACTCTTAAAACCTAGACTAAGCACTGCTTTGATGGGACAACAGGAGAGAAACAAAATGAAGAGAAGAATACAGAAGATGGACTGTCAGAGCTGTCAACAGACTACACAGACACAACAGAGACTGGGCCCATCCAAAGTGGTAGAGACAGTGTCGGAGGGAAGACGGAAAGGAGGAGTAGGGACTTGGCAAGACCAGTCTGTGTGGAGGCAAGAATATGTGGTACCTGATCTGCCACTATTAATAGTGTCGTCTTCACAAGTGGACCTCCGCAGGCTTCAGTTTCTCTATGTTTGTAAGATAAGGTCACCTCTAAGGTCCCTCTAATGCTGACATTCAAAGATTCTAAATAAAGAGTAAATTCAACTGTATCAGAACTAAAAACTTATTTTTTAGTGTTTCCAGCCTCTCTACTTACCCTTGTCTTTCAGAGCTCTGGGTACTTCTCCAATCCCATGCCTCATTTTTCTCTGCCTCACTTTTACCCTCCAGCCCACAGACTGAGGCATAGTAGCTTCCTTGTAAACACCCTGTGTTTTGCATCCAAGTCCTTCCTTGTCTCGGGCTGCACCATCCCCTTTCTGACCATCCACCCTCTCACTGCCACAGACATAAGCATACCCACTTTTGGCCAGACTAATTATATTTGTTATTTTAAGACTCTGTTTAGGTATGATTTTCTCCAGGAAGACCTTTCTGATACTCCTCCCTGGGGCTGAGTGGGACACCCACCCACTGCGTTCTTCTCCACTGCTTGGTCGGAGCCCGTGATATACTTACTACAGAACTAATCTAATTCAAACCTAGCATCCCAGCAAGTGAACATTAGCTCTGTTTTTACAGATGTGGAAACTAAGACTCAGCAAGATTGAGAAATGCACCCAATGCTGCACACCATCAAGTCTCAGCCAGGAGTCAAACCCAGGGTAAGTGCTCAGGCCACCTTTGTAGCATCTGCCTCATAAGTCTGTGGCACAGCTGGGATTATGCCCCAACACCCCACACTGAGGTGGCAAGGATGGCAAACTTGCAAAGGCCAGTGCACAAGTCATGGCAGCTAGAACAAGGCCACACTGGGAGACTAATGCAGGGAGCACCTTGAGCCACTGTCCACCCTTGATGGGCAGGGGAGCACCCTGGGTGGCCTACATGCAAGACCTACTTTCTGGGCCCTGAGCTCTTGTGAGACTGTCCTCCAAGTCACAGGCAGAATTGGGCCCATAGACACCTGGAGTGTTTGTTCCTTCCTCTGGGTCTTTAGATGCCAACTCACCTCCCCTCGGGGCATGGATGTCACACATGGTCTTTGGGAATTAGCTAATGACTGGGCTGGATGCATGTTGGTCTGTAGGCTTGTACATCTATACTGGGGCCTCTCCCACTTGGAGGTACTAGATATGAATTAATAAAGCCAGACCAGAATTGTATTGCTTTCAGCCAAATACTACTACAAAACACTTGAGCAATATAACATGCTTTTTCCAATAGATTATGAAGATTGAAACACAGCAAAATAAGAGCAAGTTTCTAAGTACAGGATTATGCAAAAGCTTTAAAGCGATTTTCTTAAACAGAAGCATTAGAACCATACGTCATTGTCATTTTAACCAATGTTTAGCTTAGAATTCTGAAGGATTGAAAGCAAATGGATTTTCTAGTAAGAAACGTATCCAAGGTTGTTCTAGAAAGGATTGTAATTGAAATTACTCTCAAATACACTGAAGAAAGGCGATGCAACAAAAAATAAAGGTATATGTATATTATTTAAAATTATAACCATGGATTCTCGAGTCAGATTGCCTGGGTATAAATCCTGACCTGAGTTGATGTGTCTATGCCTCAGTTTTTATCACCTATAAAATGGAGATAGGGATATCTATCTATAGACCTGTGTAAAGATTAAATGAGTTAATGACACTAGAAGAAAGCTTGGCATATGGTAAATACTCAACAAATGCTAGCTGTTATTAGCTAGTATTATTGGCAATTAAATATAAATCATAGACTAAATTCACTATTTATATATATTTAATTTTTAACTCTCCAAAATCCCTTATTTAATAAAATTGAAATGTTTGATGACAACCTAATACACAAACTCAAGTCTACAATCAGAATTTCTTCTTCCTCAAAGGAACCTCAGTTTTACTCTTAAGGCCTTTCAATAATTGGCAGATTATCAAAGATAATATCCTTTACTTAAAGTCAACTGATTGTAGATGTTAACCACATCTACAAAATACCTTCACAGAAACACCTTAATTTAATCAAATAACTGGGTACTGTGGCCTAGCCAAGAAAACACACAGAACTAACCATCACAGTTAGGTTGGAGGAAAGGCAGTGTGTCCTAAGCAAAGGGACAGCAGGGACAGAGGCACAGAGGGGGTCAACACAATTGTGTGTGCTGGTGGGGGTGTCTGTGTGAATATGCGTCTGTGAGTGAGAGGGTCTGTATGTGTGGGAGTGTGTCTACGTGTAAACAGATGTGTATGAGTATGTATGTTTAACTTCTCTCAGGGTATGTGTGTGTTGGTGGAAGAGCAGAGGGATACACAGAAGCAGGAGTGTGTGCCAAGAGGCGGCAGAAGAGGAGTAGAGAGAAGTGGTAGACCTAACAGTTTACAGGGGTCTTTGCCTGCCATGCTGATGAGCTTTACTTTCCACTGTGGCCCAAATCAGGTGGATAATCAGAATCATCTAGAAAAATCCCAGGCACCATTTTTGAAAACAGACTCTTTGCCCCCACACACACACCTAATTAATCAGATTAAACCAGGAGCTTGTATTTTAAAAAGCCCCGTTTTGTCCCCCAGTCGATGACCACATTTGAGAATCCCTTCTTTGGGCAATGGAAGTCACTGAAGTGTTAAAAGACAAAGTCAGATTTTGCAATCATTTAACAATCTTCTTGATTTAAGTGATTGTGATTTTCACATGAATAGGATAACTTTTACAGGGTGACTCGAAACATCAGTGCAGGTAGTATGTGCCTGGGAAAACCTTGGCAGAGATCCTCCCCAGCATGCTTATCTTTTCAGACACAACCTAATTGGGATCAGAAGGGCAGAGAGCTGGGCGGCAGAAGGATGGAGCTCTCTGTCACTGTCAGCTCCATTTCCATGGAGATCCATTCATTCATCAAGCATTCATTTAAGGCTTACAGAGTACCCAGCCCATGCCAGGCTCAGTGGGGGACAGGAAGATAGCAGAAGCCAGCTTACAATTTTGCAGATACATGTATCTGAAACACAGTTTTGAAAAAGAACAGAACACAGGGCTCTTTTAAGACAATATTTAAGACAAGCTTGAGGCAAGATGGTACAGACGCAAAGCATACATGTCAAAGACCTAAGCTTGTTTGACAAGGCAACTCACACAAAGTGCCTAATTCACACCTGGCACATGGGAAGCATTAAATAAATGTTGGTGCCTTGCCTTCCTGAGTTATTATTAATGCCAGCACCCATTCTTCAGTAGTCATTGTCTTTGGGGTCCTGGAATTAATTTTAAAGAGGAAAATCATGTCTGGTTTCTAGAATCATAGGAGGTTTTATTAATATCATGGTGTTCATTGGTTGACATAGAAGACAGGGCACTGGATATGTGTAGTTGAGCTCCAGAACAGGTATCGCAAATGAGGCTTTTGAAGGAAATAGAAACACCCTTTCCTTGGGAAGACATCTATCGGTCCTCTCAATTTACACCCCTTCGGGCATAACCAGGGAGGCCATCAGGGCTCATCACCACCTTCCACCCCAGAGAAAAGTGTTTTTCTGGGAGCAGCCCCCCTTGTTTGTGAGCATTTGGAACCTTGTGATTTTTTGATACTAGAGCTCATCAATCATCCCTCACATCCTATCTCAACAGGTCAAATGCTCAGATTCACATATATCTTGCATGTCAGCTAAGAGAACATGAACCTTTCTCCAAAAATAGGCTACCAGTTATCTAAGAAAGGATTTTAAGTAAAGCGCAGGAGCTAGGGATGGAAAATGGCTTAAACCTACAGCAGCTCTCACCTCAGACACACCCGGGCCCAGGGTTTCTCTCTCTAAAGGAAACCATTCTCAACACTGAGGTCCTACGCTGGGAAGTGACCCTATAGTGTATCTCTGAATTTCCCTGTCTTGTAAAGAATATGTTGATCTACCCCCTCATCTCCACCCTTAGTTCTCACCACCACACACTAGAAGGGACTTCTCTCCTCCATACTGGGTAGACCAAGCATTACCATCTCAGCCAACTGATTTGCAGGCCATGACCTGTACTGACCCTCCTCTAGCCATGTTCACATTCACCTATTCCTTCACATAGTTGTGATTCTTTGAGAGTCCAACACAGTGAGTCGGAATTAACAGAAAAGATCTAAGAGTCCATGGACTGAATTAAATGACTAGAACCCAGGAAAAGATGTCAGCTAAAATCTGATATTCAAGAATAGAAGAAAATAAAATCTTAATAAATAAATTCTAGACTAGTACTCCTAGACAGATACACCTTGAGATACAGGAGAATTTCCCCAGTAAAATGCACAGACATTTTGCTAAGATACACCCAAGCTTTGCCCTAAAAGCTGAACAAAATGACTCAGATCTTGGGACTCTTGCACAAACCTCAGGTACTAACACATATGAACCACATTCTCTTCTCAGCAAAGCAGTTCCCTCAGTGGCATGAGCCAAGGCCTGGTCCCTGAGAAAGGCTAGAAAACTTAATTTTGAAGGGGACACAACTGGTGGCTGTGGCTACTGCAGACTAGAGCTAGGTCCTATATTAGAAGGAAATTGTCCCTCACTCAGAATTCCAGACTTTATCTGAAAACCACATTAGACTGATACTTAAAAAGACATCAGCTTCTGTTGTAGCACAGCAACCCTCCTTTTTTAAGGCACTGGAGACCCATCAGGCCATAGGACTTAGAGGCCCAAGACCATAGAGAAAAGGAAAAATTCCTTGAGGTGATTCTTAATACTCGATCACACTTCCTCTCTCAAGGCACTTGTCACTTCTTAAGGAAAGTCAAGCAGAAGGCAGTGGCTAAGTAACTGAGAACATGAGCAGATGTTTAGGCAATGCCATGGATATGGGGACATAAAAATGGGAGTTCAGGACTACCAAGATAACCAGGACCAATGATGCCAGGACAGAGAGAAAAGAAATGCATAGAGTGAACCAAACATCAGGCCCAATCTTTCACTCAAGGCTTTGCTGATTCCTAAGGAAAGCAAACTGGGCAGAAAGGAGCATCAAAGAACCTAAGAAGATAAGCAGAGGTGCAGGCATGCTCATCAAGCAGGGAAGGGAGAGGAAACATAAAGATCTCTCCATGTAGGAAATTCCTTTCAGTTGATATTAATGAGGGGCTAAATCCTAGGGGGCCAGGAAAGTCAAGGATTAAGCCCTTTATAGGTTTGGTTTCAGCCTTCCGACTTGGCAAAAGAAGAATTGGTCATCTAAAAGACGGGTTGAAAATATTCAGATAGAAGCACAGTGAAAAACAGAAAATACAGAGAAAAGTGAAATAGATGTTTATTATTCACCACACCAACAGAATAAAAGAGAATACCCATATGATCACCTCAATAGATAAAGAAAAAGCATTTGAAAAAAATCAACTCTAATTCACAAATAAATAAGAAACAGACATCTCACCACCACCATTACCTCCCACCCCCTGCCACAAAAAACCTTTCCCCTAAGATCAGGACTGAAGCGAGAATGTCTGCCCCAACTCTGTTAACAGGGCACTGAATGTGTTGGTGAGTGTGGTAAGGTGAGAAAAGGAAATGAATGACATACAGATTGAAAGGAAGGGAAGTTTTACTCATAGATATGATTATTTACAAAGGAATTTCTTCACCCATGTCCACAGTGTGGAGCCTGTATGGCACCCTGTAGTGCCAATGGATTTCAGCCCTGGGCAGGTTCACTGTGGGCTCAGAGACCGAGGAATGACAATGGAACATTCTTGGGGTGAAATAGTTTATTACCTGGCTTGTTCTCCCAGCGGTAGGTCAAGCACTAGAATTACATCTGCATCCAACAGTCTGCAGGTCTGTAATCCTCCTTTGTCTCTGCTTACACTGGGAGCACTGGACAGAGCTCTTTATATAGTGATGCAGTCAATAATAGCTTATTGCCTACAGGTATGGAAGCAGTAGTCTAGCAGCAGGCCAGTTACATCATCAAACAGTTTAGGGTCAGGTGAGGATCCTGGCCATAGGAACTTCCATTTTCCCTACACACCCCTTTCCTACAAATTTCCAACAATTCTCCTTCCTGAAGGACAACTTCAAATATATCTGCCTCATTGACATCTATCCTGATGCTTCCGTCCTCAAATACTCTCCCTTTTCTTTAAGTTTTACTTTAGTTCAACTCAATCAACAGTTTAACTCTTAAATATACTGGGCACTGAATATTCTCATCTATTTTTTTTTTTAATTTATTTTTTTTTATTGAAGGGTAGCTGACAACAGCATTACATTACATTAGTTTCAGGTGTACAACACAGTGATTCAACATTTATATGCATGATAATTCTAGGTACCAGGTATCACCATACCAAGTTGTTACAATATTTTGACTATATTCCTTATGCTATACATTACATCCCGGTTACTTATTTATTTTACAATTGGAAGTGTGTTTATATATATATATATATATATATATATATATATATATATATATATATTTTTTGTGAGGGCATCTCTCATATTTATTGATCAAATAGTTGTTAACCCCAATAAATTTCTGTATAGGGGGTCAATACTCAATGCACAATCACTAATCCACCCCAAGCCTAATTTTCGTCAGTCTCCAATCTTCTGATGCATAACGAACAAATTCTTACATGGAGTACAAATTCTTACATAGTGAATAAGTTACATGGTGAACAGTGCAAGGGCAGTCATCACAGAAGCTTTTGGTTTTGTTCATGCATTATGAACTATAAACAGTTCAAATATGAATACTCATTTGATTTTTAAACTTGATTTATATGTGGATACCACATTTCTCTATTATTATTATTTTTAATAAAATGCTGAAGTGGTAGGTAGATACAAGATAAAGGTAGAAAACAGAGTTTAGTGTTGTAAGAGAGCAAATGTAGATGATCAGGTGTGTGCCTGTAGACTATGTGTTAATCCGAGCTAGATGAGGGCAATAAACATCCATGTATGCCAAAGATTTCTCTCAGAACATGAGGGGGGAGGTTCTAAACCTCACCTCTGCTGCTCCCCATTTTCTCACCAGATGGCCCCCTGCGACTGTGCCTGTCTTAGGTTGTTCCTCCCTTGAGGAATCTTACCCGTCTCTGGCTAACCAGTCATCTTCCGGGGCCATACAGGGAAATGTGAAGTTGGTAAGTGAGAGAGAAGCCTTATTGTTTGAAAAGGTTAGCTTTTTACTTCTTTGCATATTTATGCCCTGTGGCTTCTATGCCCAGCATTTGTCTTGAGGTGTCTTTACCACTTGGAAGAATTATGATACTCGGTAAATTCGACATGTGGCACGAGTTCTATTTAAAGGTTGTGATTAGGTAGGAAGAAGAAAAGCTACAGAAGTAGCAGGCAGAAGAAAACCTGGGAAGATTGATTATTTCTTTGACATATCTTCTTGTAGAGTAACTTCAGCATGGATAGGTTTTAAACGACTAATTAAATTGTGCACACACATTAACATAATAGGAATATAGTTACCTAACCTAAGCATACCTGTAATTACCAGCCATCTCCAGTGAAACCAAGAAAACCAGTTAGGCACCTTAGGCATTTGTGAAAACTTATCTATGATATGGTGGATATTGTCCGACTGAACTTAAACAGTCTGAGAGAAATCAGATAAACTAGAACACCCCATTCCTGGGGACTGTTCATATCCCATATGTTCTTTTAACGATAAATAGTCTGTGGTTGTAAGCCTTTGGAGCGCTACAATTTGCACTTCTCCTAATTCTTGGTTGAGTTCCAACAGTATAGATCCAGTCCAATTTTTGTTTTACTGTATGCACAGGCCAGCTTAGATATCTCCTTCCTCATTCCCATGGCAAGTCCAGGAACTGGTGGGATGAGTGCATCTACACCTGTGACACTGCGTGGATCTTTGTTGAAGTTTTTTTTTTTTTTCTGATCATCTTCTGTCATGAATCTTCCCGAGAGTGCTGATGTTGGAAGTTCTTTTTCATATCATATCTTAGTTCATTTTCGGGGTAGCCAAATTAGGCTTTGATCCTCTGTATAAACACAAACAGACCCTTTGCCTACACTTTTATATGTCCTTTATATCATTGTGTAGAACTCATTAGAGGTCACCACATAGGAACTGCATTTTTTTTTTAATCATTAATCTACACTTACATGACGAATACTTTGTTTACTAGGCTCTCCCCTATACCAGGTCCCCCCTATATACTCCTTTACAGTCACTGTCCATCAGCGTAGCAACCTGTTGTAGAATCACTACTTGTCTTCTCTGTGTTGTACAGCCCTCCCCTTTCTCCCACCCCGCTATGGATGCTAATCTTAATACCCCTCTTTTTCTGCCCCCCCTTATCCCTCCCTACCCACCCATCCTCCCCAGTCCATTTCCCTTTGGTACCTGTTAGTCCATTCTTGAGTTCTGTGATTCTGCTGCTGTTTTGTTCCTTCAGTTTTTCCTTTGTTCTTATATTCCACAGAAGAGTGAAATCATTTGGTATTTCTCTTTCTCTGCTTGGCTTGTTTCACTGAGCAAAATACCCTCCAGCTCCATCCGTGTTGCTGCAAATGGTTGGATTTGCCCTTTTCTTATGGCTGAGTAGTATTCCATTGTGTATATGTACCACATCTTCTTTATCCAGTCATCTATCGATGGACATTTAGGTTGCTTCCAATTCTTGGCTATTGTAAATAGTGCTGCGATAAACATAGGGGTACATTGGTCTTTCTCATACTTGATTGCTGCATTCTTAGGGTAAATTCCTAGGAGTGTAATTCCTGGGTCAAATGGTATGTCCGTTTTGAGCATTTTGATGTACCTCCATACTGCTTTCCACAATGGTTGAACAAATTTACATTCCCACCAGCAGTGTAGGAGGGTTCCCCTTTCTCCACAGCCTCGCCAACATTTGTTGTTGTTTCTCTTTTGGATGGCAGCCAACCTTACTGGTGTGAGGTGATACCTCATTGTAGTTTTAATTTGCATTTCCCTGATAATTAGCGATGTGGAGCATCTTTTCATGTGTCTGTTGGCCATCTGTATTTCTTTTTTGGAGAACCGTCTGTTCAGTTCCTTTGCCCATTTTTTAATTGGGTTATTTGTTTTTTGTTTGTTGAGGCGTGTGAGCTCTTTATATATACTGGACGTCAAGCCTTTATCGGATGTGTCATTTTCAAAGATATTCTCCCATACTGTAGGGTTCCTTTTTGTTCTATTGATGGTGTCTTTTGCTGTACAGAAGCTTTTCAGCTTAATATAGTCCCACTTGTTCATTTTTGCTGTTGTTTTCCTTGCCTGGGGAGATATGTTCAAGAAGAGATCACTCATGTTTATGTCTAAGAGGTTTGTGCCTATGTTTTCTTCCAAGAGTTTAATGGTTTCATGACTTACATTCAGATCTTTGATCCATTTTGAGTTTACTTTTGTATATGGGGTTAGACGATGGTCCAGTTTCATTCTCCTACATGTAGCTGTCCAGTTTTGCCAGCACCATCTGTTGAAGAGACTGTCATTTCGCCATTGTATGTCCATGGCTCCTTTATCAAATATTAATTGACCATATATGTCTGAGTTAATGTCTGGATTGTCTAGTCTGTTCCATTGGTCTGTGGCTCTGTTCTTGTGCCAGTACCAAATTGTCTTGATTACTATGGCTTTATAATAGAGCTTGAAGTTGGGGAGTGAGATCCCCCCTACTTTATTCTTCTTTCTCAGGATTGCTTTGGCTATTCGGGGTCTTTTGTGTTTCCATATGAATTTTTGAATTATTTGTTCCAGTTCATTGAAGAATGTTGCTGGTAGTTTCATAGGGATTGCATCAAATCTGTATATTGCTTTGGGCAGGATGGCCATTTTGACGATATTAATTCTTCCTAGCCATGAGCATGGGATGTGTTTCCATCTGTTAGTGTCCCCTTTAATTTCTTTTAAGAGTGACTTGTAGTTTTCAGAATATAAGTCTTTCACTTCTTTGGTTAGGTTTATTCCTAGGTATTTTATTTTTTTTGATGCAATTGTGAATGGAGTTGTTTTCCTGATTTCTCTTTCTGTTGGTTCATTGTTGGTATATAGGAAAGCCACAGATTTCTGTGTGTTGATTTTGTATCCTGCAACTTTGCTGTATTCCGATATCAGTTCTAGTAATTCTGGGGTGGAGTCTTTAGGGTTTTTTATGTACAGTATCATGTCATCTGCAAATAGTGACAGTTTGACTTCTTCTTTGCCAATCTGGATTCCTTGTATTTTTTTGTTTTGTCTGATTGCCGTGGCTAGGACCTCCAGTACAATGTTAAATAACAGTGGGGAGAGTGGGCATCCCTGTCTAGTTCCCGATCTCAGCAGAAATGCTTTCAGCTTCTCGCTATTCAATATAATGTTGGCTGTGGGTTTTTCATAGATGGCCTTTATTATGTTGAGGTACTTGCCCTCTATTCCCATTTTGCTGAGAGTTTTTATCATGAATGGATGTTGAACTTTGTCAAATGCTTCTTCAGCATCTATGGAGATGATCATGTGGTTTTTGTCTTTCTTTTTGTTGATGTGGTGGATGATGTTGATGGACTTTCAAATGTTGTACCATCCTTGCATCCCTGGGATGAATCCCACTTGGTCATGGTGTACGATGGTTTTGATGTATTTTTGAATTCGGTTTGCTAAAATTTTGTTGAGTATTTTTGCGTCTACGTTCATCAGGGATATTGGTCTGTAGTTTTCTTTTTTGGTGGTGTCTTTGCCTGGTTTTGGTATTAGGGTGATGTTAGCTTCATAGAATGAGTTTGGGAGTATCCCCTCCTCCTCTATTTTTTGGAAAACTCTAAGGAGAATGGGTATTATGTCTTCCCTGTATGTCTGATAAAATTCCGAGGTAAATCCATCTGGCCCGGGGGTTTTGTTCTTTGGTAGTTTTTTGATTACCGCTTCAATTTCGTTGCTGGTAATTGGTCTGTTTAGATTTTCTGTTTCTTTTTGGGTCAGTCTTGGAAGGTTGTATTTTTCTAGGAAGTTGTCCATTTCTCCTAGGTTTCCCAGCTTGTTAGCATATAGGTTTTCATAGTAGTCTCTAATAATTCTTTGTATTTCTGCGGGATCCGTCGTGATTTTTCCTTTCTCATTTCTGATACTGTTGATTTGTGTTGACTCTCTTTTCCTCTTAATAAGTCTGGCTAGAGGCTTATCTATTTTGTTTATTTTCTCGAAGAACCAGCTCCTGGTTTCATTGATTTTTGCTATTGTTTTATTCTTCTCAATTTTATTTATTTCTTCTCTGATCTTTATTATGTCCCTCCTTCTGCTGACCTTAGGCCTCATTTGTTCTTCTTTTTCCAATTTCGATAGTTGTGACATTAGACCGTTCATTTGGGATTGCTCTTCCTTTTTTAAATATGCTTGGATTGCTATATACTTTCCTCTTAAGACTGCTTTTGCTGTGTCCCACAGAAGTTGGGGCTTAGTGTTGTTGTTGTCATTTGTTTCCATGTATTGCTGGATCTCCATTTTGATTTGGTCATTGATCCATTGATTATTTAGGAGCATGTTGTTTAGCCTCCATGTGTTTGTGAGCCTTTTTGCTTTCTTTGAACAGTTTATTTCTAGTTTAATGCCTTTGTGGTCTGAAAAGTTGGTTGGTAGGATTTCAATCTTTTGGAATTTACTGAGGCTCTTTTTGTGTCCTAGTATGTGGTCTATTCTGGAGAATGTTCCATGTGCACTTGAGAAGAACGTGTATCCTGTTGCTTTTGGATGTAGAGTTCTGTAGATGTCTATTAGGTCCATCTGTTCTAATGTGTTGTTCAGTGCCTCTGTGTCCTTACTTATTTTCTGTCTGGTGGATCTGTCCTTTGGAGTGAGTGGTGTGTTGAAGTCTCCTAGAATGAATGCATTGCATTCTATTTCCTCCTTTAGTTCTGTTAATATTTGTTTCAGGTATGTTGGTGCTCCTGTATTGGGTGCATATATATTTATAATGGTTATATCCTCTTGATGGACTGAGCCCTTTATCATTATGTAATGTCCTTCTTTGTCTTTTGTTACTTTCTTTATTTTGAAGTCTGTTTTGTCTGATACCAGAATTGCAACACCTGCTTTCTTCTCTCTGTTGTTTGCTTGAAATATCTTTTTCCATCCCTTGACTTTAAGTCTGTGCGCGTCTTTGGGTTTGAGGTGAGTCTCTTGTAAGCAGCATATGGATGGATCTTGCTTTTTTATCCATTCTATTACTCTGTGTCTTTTGATTGGTGCATTCAGTCCATTTACATTTAGGGTGATTATTGAAAGGTATGAATTTATTGCCATTGCAGGCTTTAAGTTTGTGGTTACCAAAGGTTTAGGGTTAGCTTCTTTACTGTCTTACTGTCTAACTTAACTTGCTTGTTGAGCTATTATAAACACAATCTGATGATTCTTTATTTCTCTCCCTTCTTATTCCTCCTCCTCCCTTCTTCATATGTTGGGTGTTTTGTTGTGTGCTCTTTTTAGGAGTGCTCCCATCTAGAGCAGTCCCTGTAGGATGCCCTGTAGAGGTGGTTTGTGGGAGGCAAATTCCCTCAACTTTTGCTTGTCTGGGAATTGTTTAATCCCTCCTTCATATTTAAATGATATTCGTGCTGGATACAGTAGTCTTGGTTCGAGGCCCTTCTGTTTCATTGCATTAAGTATATCATGCCATTCTCTTCTGGCCTGTAGGGTTTCTGTTGAGAAGTCTGATGATAGCCTGATGGGTTTTCCTTTGTAGGTAACCTTTTTTTTCTCTCTGGCTGCTTGTAATACTTTGTCCTTGTCTTTGATCTTTGCCATTTTAATTATTATGTGTCTTGGTGTTGCCCTCCTTGGATCCCTTGTCATGGGAGTTCTGTGTACCTCTGTGGTCTGAGAGGCCATTTCTTCCCCTAGTTTGGGGAAATTTTCAGCAATTATTTCTTCAAAGACATTTTCTATCCCCTTCTCTCTCTCTACTTCTTCTGGAATGCCTATGATTCTTACATTATTCCTTTTCGATTGATCACTCAGCTCTCTTAAAATTCTTTCATTCCTGGAGATCCTTTTATCTCTCTCTGCATCAGCTTCTCTGCGTTCCTGTTCTCTGTTTTCTAGTCCATTAATGGTCTCTTGCATCTCGTCCATTCTGTTTTGAAGTCCTTCCAGAGCTTGTTTTATTTCTGAATTCTCCTTCCTTAGTTCTTGCATATTTCTCTGCAAGTCCATCAGCATGGTTATGACTTTTGTTTTGAATTCTTTTTCAGGTAGACTGGCTAAATCTATCTCCCCAGATTCCTTCTCAGGGGAAGATGTAGCAGATGCCGAAGCTGTCTGGGTTAGTCTTGTCTGGATCATATTTTTTTGCCTTTTCATGTTGACAGGTGCTATTGACTGTCAGCTGGGAGGGCCAAAATTTTCACTTGCTACTGGCCTTTCTTTACTGGGACAACTGCGACCCCTAGTGGCTTGTGTTGGGTAATTGCGTGTAGAGTGGGTCTTTGTGTCTTGCCTGGCCGGAAGGGAGAAATTTCCCTTTCTGTGGGCGGAATTTGTCTCAGGCTGCTTCTCTGCTTTCGCAGCGCCCAGAGGGGTAATGGACGGGGGGCTGCTTGACTGTTTGCCTCCGTGAGGGGTCTCAGAGCTGTTGCCCAGGGAGTTAGTGCACCCGGTTTTACCTGTAATTTCCAGCTGCTGTACTGTGACCTGGGTTGTTTCCGTCAAGCTGTTAAGTCCCTGTCCCTTTAAGACTTTCAAAAAGCCCCCGCTTTTCTTTGTCACAGGGGCATCAGCTTCAGCACCCGCTCAGTGGTCTTACTCCCTGTTCCCCCAGTATACAGGGCCCCCTGGGCATGTACTGTGTCTGCGCTCTGGCCCGGATGGCTGGGGCTGGGTGTTCAGCAGTCCTGGGCTCCGTCTCCCTCCCGCTCTGCCTATTCTTCTCCCGCCGGAAGCTGGGGGGAGGTGCGCTCGGGTCCCGCCGGGCCAGGGGTTGTATCTTACCCCTTTCACCAGTCGCTGGGTTCTCGCTGGTGTAGCTGCAGTCTGGCCACTGTCCTGCGTCTTCTGGTCTCTCTTTTAGGGCTAGTTGTGTTTGTTTTATTTTCAAAAGTATATATGTTTTTGGGAGGAGATTCCCACTGTCCTACTCACGCCGCCATGTTGGCTCCCCTCATCTATTTTTATCTACCCATTTTTGTGGCATTTACCACTCAAGAGTATAAACAAAATATAAATAAATGTCCTTTAAAAAGTAAATATCAAAGTTAAGCTAAGGTCTCCTTTCACAAACATCCCAACCCTAGATCCTTTCACAAACACACCCAGAGGTAACCATTGTTGCCACTTCCACTTGTAGCCTTCTGAACTCCTGGTCTTTCATTGTTTTGTAGTTTACATGCATATATACGTCCCCTAGAAAATGTGTAAGATTATTTTCTTTTTTTTTATCTTTTGCTTTACATTTTTCATAAAAGATACCATACATAACTGTTTGCCACTTATTTTATTCAAAAGGGTATCTGTCTTGCCAATAGGTTTTAGCCCCGGGCAAGTTCACTATGGATTCAATGTGACCAAAGAAATGACAGTAGAACATTCTTGGGGTGAAAGGGTTATACCCAACTTTATTTACATGGTGGCAGGTCAATCACTAAAATCTTGTTCACTCAGAGCACATCTGCATGCAGCAAGCTAGTCTCTGTCTCTGGGCCCCTCTGCCCACACAGCCATCCTCTGGGCCTCTCTGCCTGCACAGTCATCCCACACAGCTGTCCTCTGGGCCTCTGTCCTCTGCACTGCCACCACTCCAGCCTCTGCTCTCAGGCAGCTGTGACACCGTGTCATGTAGAGCACTGGGCAGAGCTCTTTACATAGAGTCAATAGCAACATATTGCCTACATGTGTGTAGTGAGCTAGCCGACCAGGGCCAGGTGAGAATCCTGGCCATAGGAACCTTCACTTTATCCACAGTATCCTAAAGGTCTTTTTATAGATCTATCTCACTGCTTAACCTCTGTATAATTTTGGTTTGATGGCTTTAACCTCAGTTTATTTAGATACTTCCCTATTTGACATTTGGATTGTTTGTGGTATTATGAAATTATAAACAATACTGCAGTTATCATAATTGCATATACCCTTTCTTGCATGTGAATGAATGTCCATTTGGGATACCCAAAAAAATGAAAACGCTGGATCAGAATGTGTCCCTTTTTTTTTTTTTTTTACTAGATATTGCCAGACTGCCTTCCAAAATTCCCTTGAAGGCAGGATCTTGGTCAAGTTCATCTTAGTATCCTTCCTCTAACCCTGAGCTCAGTAGTAATACACACCCTCAGTAAGTATTTTTTAGTTGGCAAATGAGAGAATGCATGGCCACAGTGAAAATATTCTGAATCATTTCTCTGACCCACCACGTAAAGACTCACAGTATTTAACTTTTTATGAATGCCTTTGGCTAGGCTTCAACTCCTAAACCATAAATGCTATGTCTTCTATTTTTCTACAAACATGTAGCAGCTAGCACTCATATAGGTGCTATAAACATGAGTGTTTGTTGAATCAATGGGCAGATATGTTTTATGTTAGCAGTAAACTAAGTTGGGGAAATAATCATTGTGATTATAGCAACACATAGGAAATATCAAGTAAGGATGACCTGCACAAGGCAGTTACCATGGGAAGGGCTCTAGGCAGTGGACGTGTTTCTCTAGCCTAAATGGCACAATAATGTTGGTCATTAACTGGGAGCACAAAGCAATTGGCTAAGTGCCATTCCTCTTCAGTAGCAATATGTTACCAGCGAGAGATGGTAGAATTGCACCAGGGAGGGGAAGGGCTCCATTCCACGTAAATGGAGCTCTCAATGTTCTGATGATACACAGATGTGCCACATAAAGCATTGCAAGGCAAGAACAGCAGTGAGGAAGAGACCTGAGCCTGCCTCTGCCTTAATGACCTTAAGAAGCAGTGTATCAGAGCATGTTGATGGGCCTGACTTGCTTTATGCCCAGACAGGTAGGGCTTGGGCCCATAACATAGCTCCAAAGTGGCCTCCAAAAAGCCCACTATCTGAACCCACCTCATTCTAATAGCACTGATTCTCAGAAGCCTCAGTCTCCAAGGTGAAATGAATCCCAATCATTAAAGCAAAAGAAATGCTACCCTTTCATTTCCACAAGTGCCTATGTCTTCCAAGTTTTTCTAATCATTTTCTCATTAGTCTCATTCTCAATCTCACTGTCATTATTATTCTGTTTATGTAACATCACTCACTGAGCACCTTCTAGACTCCTTCCCGCCAGCATGCACAATACATTCCAATTATGTAATTATGCCATTGTAATCAAATCATTAAGATTCACATTAAACATGTATTAAAGTTCACAAGGAAAAAACGAGCACCAGACACAGGCACCAAGAGGGAGGGAAGCAGACAAACAGACTTGTAATTGCAGCTTGTTTGTAATGAGCTTGTGATGCAGATTTAGGGTCTTGGGAGGATTTTATAACTGAGAAGAGGTAGTTGATATCTAAAAATGTAAAGCACCCCTCTTCTCCCTACCCTTATGACTCCACTGAATTAATCCCTTGGTTATATAATGGATTTTAAGAAACAATTCAAGACCAGTTCACCACACTTGGTGCACGCACACACACACACAGTGAATAAAACAACAAGGACTGTCCAAGAGATTTGCAAGCACTCACTGGCCTGGGAGAAGTAATACTATATCTGTGAAGAAACTCAATTTACTGTTTGAGTGGGGTATTCTATCTACATAATCAATTTAGAAATACAAGACCAGACTTACTGATGTTGGTTATTTCTTATTGGCAATGGTTCCTATAGCCCTACCAGCTGACAACATGAAGATAAGAACGGTGCTGAGCTGGGTTGTGTAAGTGGTGAGGCCAATGATTTGCACCTCTTATTAGAGAGCCTTGCTGGGGGTATGAGGGTGGCTTTAAAATAACACTTAATACTATTGCCCACATCCCGCATAGACTTAACTGAATCAGAAACTTAGTGTGGGGCTATCAGTCTGTTTTAACAAGCCCTGCAGGAAATTTGCAAAGCATACTAAAGTTTGAGGACTGCTGGGCTAGCCATGTTAGTGCTTGAATGACGGAGAGAAGAAAGGTGCATTTAAGGAGTACCAGCCATGCTGTGGTCACCGGGCTAGACACTGTACACATATTACTGCATTTAATATTTTCCACTAATTCATTTATTCACTCAATAAACATATTCTGCCTAAGTCAAGATCTTCGTAGGTGCTGGAAAAATAAAGATGCACAGAGCACAATGCCTACCTTCAAGGAGACTTACAGTAAATGGATACTTATAATAAAGTAGTAACAATAATTGCTGCCACATACTGAGTGCCAAGAACAAGGGCTCTATCAAGTTCTTTACCCGTATCAGCTCTAATCCTCACAGCAACCTTAGGAGGACAGGTGGTATTATTGCCAGCTCCCATTTGAAGGAACTGAGTATTTAAAGAGGTTAAATAATTCACCCAAGGTCAAACAGCTCACAGGTGGCAAAGCTGAAGTAGGACAATACACGTCACTCACTACTCCAGCAGTCCCTGGCCTATGGGTCCAAATCCAGCAAGCACCATCTCACGAGGAGTCCAGGAAATGTCCACACATCCACAGACATTTTCTGCCTCCTGATTATAGGTTCAACTCCTATACATACTTCATTTTTCAAGTGTTACTGATGTGATTGTGCTGAATAAAACACTGACTACATAGTAATTGTTGTCATATGTATTTTCTCAAGGTACTCTAAGTACATTTACTATCTTGTGGGAGAGCCACAAAATGTGGGGCTTATGTAGAAATGCTGGGAACCCTATGTTCCCATATGGCACTGCACCACACGACACTGAGAGGGTATGAAGTGTGGTCCAAATGTGAGTGATGTATGATTTAGCCACCATCAAAGTAAACAAAAGTGCATATGTACTCCCAAAATCTATGGATACTCTCAAAATCCAGTTTGAGAGCCACTGCATCAAAAGTTAAAATTTCTCACTGAGGGAAATCACTTGATAACAACTGAATTTTAAGCATAAATACCTATGGCTTTTCACTAAAAGTGGACTTTAAAAGAATTACCCACAGCCCTTACAAAGAGATCTTGCAAAGGTTTCTGACAAAGTGATCATGTAAATGATTCAGAACACTCCTGATGGGAGAGCCTGGTCTTTGCCCGCCGAGGACATGTCTGAGGAACCACTGCACTCCTTGTGGCTCGAATAGTGGTGACACCCACCCTAAATTTCAGGTGTGGGCCTGTGATCCCAACCTGCTCAGTTAGAAAAAGCCAGACCCTGGCCACAGTGATTCACTCAGGAGTGAGCACATAGCCAAGCTGAGCCTTCCCTGGACTTCTAATGGAATTGTTAGAAAGAGGCATTCTCTGTTTGCTGTAATACCAGCTTTGAGAACACCGGAAGTCAAGAACTACAGGTGACCATTTTCTACCACATGGAGAGTCTGCTTAAGAAGGAAGCCAACACTGAGCACAAGGGATAGTAAAAAATAAACAGGCTCCTGATGACGGACGCTATTTGAATTTCTGGATCCAGGCTCACCCAAGGCCACCTATGCCCCTTAAACTTACTGAATATGGGTTAATACCTTCCCTGGGCTTTTCTGTTTTTTTAAGTTATTTTAAATTATTTTTCTTTCTCTTATAACCAAAAGGGTCCTAACCAATATGTAAGTCGGTAGTGAGAGTGGGATGTTTTGAGTGACAGACCTTCATGGGAGTAGCCAAATTTAGGAGGACTTAGGTATAATGAGGATTCCCCCTCGTCAAGTCAGTAATCCTTTTCATGGGATTACAGAGGAGTCAAGTCAGTTAAACTGTCAAATGTTGTGCTTTGGGGTTCAGCTTAGAAGAAAAAGCATTATGATGCTAAAATGAGCTGCTATTTCAGTACAGGCTGGCCTATGTAAAAGTGGAAAGGAGGGGTGACAGAGCCTTGCTAAGAGACAGTGGCCAGCCATCTAAGATGGCTAAGAGTCAGAAACTATCTTCCCGAAGCTAAAGTAAGTGTAATTAAAGGTAGGTGAGTAGGAGGGAAACAAGAAAGCAATTGAGAATGAGACCTAGAAGGAACCAGGAAAGTGGAGTTAGCCTAATGGCCTAGGCCCCTTCCAACACCTCCTATGGGTCACTTGCTGCTGGAAAAATACAATTACCCCTATTGTAAAGAGCTCCAGAGTGAAGGGCACATTAGCCTTGCTTCAGCGCATTGTCAGAGAGGACAAGATGGGAGCGGTTAAGCCTAGGGCTAGGAGCAAGCACGGAGCTTTTGAGCCTGTTGCTAAGAGACAGACACTGTAAAAACAGGGTCAAAATTCATGGACCGTGACTCCATAAGATCTCTGACTTTGGTTAATATCCCTTGAAGGTTCTGGAAAGCTAACTGACTGGCTAATTGGTCCAACATCAAGTCTTGAAAATAAAGCTCTGTGATTGCTCAATTCCTAAGGTCAGCCCCAATGACCTAGACTCTCTACAACAGGAAGTGAACTATAACAATAAATATATAGTTCCTAGAAAAGAAAAATATCCCATCCCCCCATCTCACATGTGGTTGTGGAGAAGAGTAGATAAGGGAAATGCTTTTTGCCTCTGCCATTTCCTTCCTGCTATGTTGAGTGTGATTAAATGTATGATTTGACCTTGGTTTGCATTTGAAGAGGCAACACGTCCTACAGAGAATGGAGGGGGAGATGGGATAGGATTGATATATAAATGGGGATTCAATGACTCTATAATGCATTATTTCTTCTTCAAAAATAATCTGTAGAAAAATAAACAAAATGTGGGATTTTTTTTTAATAGTAAAAATTAAAATACATTAGTTTACAGGGAATCCATTTGGTATGTTTTTAGTATTGTACTGGTTCAAGAGTAAGGCCTAGACTGGACTCAAGCCTTTTGCCTTCCCTTCCACACAAAAGGAAGCCACTTTTCCAAGATTGATAATTTTGTCTACGTTTTTATACTTTTACTACCTTGTACATGTTCGTAAATAATATATAATATTTGTTTATATGTTTTAAGTTTACATAAATAGTATACTATAGCTGTCCTTGAGAAACTTGGCTTTCTCACTCAAGATCATGTTCTTAAGATTTATATATTTGGATATATTCATTCATTTTAATGGCTTGATAGTATTCTAATATATGGATAAACCACCTTTTACTGATTTATTCCTATTCTATTTGGGTCTTTTTAATTAGCATTATAATTTGTTTTTACAAACAATGGGAGAGTGAACAAACTTGGGTATACCTTGTTATACACATGTAAGAGGATTTTCTAGATTATATACATGAGCTTGCCAAATGTACTGTTTGCTCATCTTCAGATGTACTAGATCTTGCTAAATTGTTCTCTGGTGTAGTTTTTGCCATTTGACATTACTGCCCGTAGTAGATACGAATCCCTGTTTTGAAGTGTCTCCTGTCCCTGATGTGTGGTTTGATTCATGAGGTTTGTCTGGTTTTGATTGTGAGTCCCTCTCATCAGGGCTGTTAAATCTATGGAATTCTGTGTGCCCTGGGCTGTGAACAGACTCCTACTGAGAAATTTTATACTTGCTATTCCTGGAGCCTATAGGGCTTCAATGGTCCTTGACAAAGTTTATGATAAATTCTCAGCTTGGGCATCTCACAGCAGACAGGTAGTATAAATTTGGACCACATGCCTCTACATAGTTCATACATGGGGATTAAGCTTCTCAAATGATTTTTTTTTTCCTTGCTGCCTAAGTCTCTGGGCAGATTGCAGGCTTCCATGTTGCTTCCCTTGGCCGATGGGTTCAATTTTCCAGTCCACATTTTATGAGCAGGCAGCTCCAACCCTCCTGGCTTTAAAGAGGTTTTCTCCTCCCTCCATTACCTGTGGTCTGGAGGCCACCTAATTGATCCTCATGTGGACACTATAGGCCCACGTCTTACATGGAACCCAAACCCCTGTGAGCCCGCTTGGCATGGCTCCCCCTTACCCACCCATTCACAGTGGCTTTCATTTCCCTGTCTTTCTTTCTACATCCGAGATTGTCTTTCCTTTCTTTCAAGTTCAGCAATGCAATTTCACCAAGATATTGTGGGTTTTTTTTTTAATCTAGCGATTCTATGTATTTGGAGTTAAAGGGGGATGATTGACTCTATTAACTTAGTCTGTCATGGTCCTGAAGTCCTCTGAATTAAGGTCACCTCCTATTTTAAAACTCTACAATTTTAATTAAGCACTCAATAAGACACAAGAAAAAGAAGAGATACATTATGTTGCAAGATCTAAAGAATCATACATTCCTGGGTATAAACAGTGCCTGGATCTCCTTAATATTCCACTCCTGTCATCTGTTAGTTAGTCTAACTCTGATAGTCAGCCATTCCCTATAAACCCACTCTTAGGTCAGAAATGTTCCCAGGGTAGGCACATGATTGTTCAGTCTTTGGAATTACAGAGATGCTGCAGAGTGAAAGCTTGTGCTCAGTGCACCTACCCGCCTTCAACACATATGCACAATCTGTCAGGAATGGTTACTGAGGAGGGAAATACTTTATTCAAATTCCTCCACACAAGATCTTCTCCCGCAACCAGAATTAATCTTACTTCAGTGAAGCCTCCATAATTATGTTCCTTCTCTGTGCTTCCCCCTGCCTCCCTGATCAGACCAAAATAAAGCTTGGAAACATGAAGCTAACTGACTGGTTAATTGGTCCAACTTCAAGTCTTGAAAATAAAGCTCTGTGACTGCTCAATTCCTAAGGTCAGCCCCAATGACCTAGACCACTTTCTGTGAGGGTCCTAGACTTCTGACTTATCCTGATTCCTTCTTGTCCCTCCTCTGTCTTTGTAACAGTTACTCACAAGCCTGTTATTTCCCTAACAAGCTGTAAGCCCTTTTGTAGTAATGTTTAACCCTGTATATCCCATCATACCTGTCACAGTGGCTAATACACATATATACAGATCTTCTCTGACTTATGATGGGATTACGGCCTGATAAACCCACTGTAAATTGAAAATATCGCAAGCTGAAAATTCATTTTATGCACCTAACCTACCAAATATTGTAGCTTAGCCTAGCCTACCTGAAACATGTCCAGATACTTTCATTAACCTGTAGTTGGGTAAAGTCATCCAACACAAAGACTGTTTTATAAGAAAATGTTGAGTATCTTATGTAATTTCTTGAATATGTACTGAAAGTGAAAGAATGGCTGCATGAGTACAAAATGGTATAAGTGTATCGGTTGTTTGCTCTCATACCCATCACGTAGTTGACTGGGAGCTGCAGCCCAGAATCACAACAGAGTCTGGATACATATCACTCACCCAGGAAGAGACTGAAACTCAACATATGGTTTCTACTGCATGCATATTGCTTTTGCACCATTATGAAATAAAAAAATTTAAGTCGATTCATTGTTAAGTCAGGGGCTATCTGTACTCAATGAAGTGTTATTGGATATATTATAGTCACTCCGACACCATCAGCTGTGGGGACCCACTTCCTAAATCCCCTTCCTAGGGCCCTGGATGGCCCACAACCCTTCCTTTCATCATCTTCTCATCACTCTCCTGTCTTCAACATCTGCCAAACTTCATGTGGGGTGAAGAATTCAAGACCTTCTCTTTTAAAGAGATTTGCTACAGCATGGATGCCCTTCTCAAGATAAATGAAACTTCTTTGTCTTCAAACTGGGGGCAAATAAGGGGAGGCCCTTCCCACTATAAGAGATGTGAGAAGCCACCTTTGTGGGAGGAGAAAAAATAAGGGAAGAACTGCAGAGGTTATGCAATGGGCCCTCCAACATGAAGTGCAGATGCAGTGGGCACAAGTGCTTTTAGAACACCCTGGACTATGAATCAGGTACCTTCCTTACAATGTCTGTAGGCTTTGTCTGGTCACCATCTGACTTCTGAAATGGAACCTAATAAAATAATGCAAAAGTAGGGGTGGGTGGGAACATTTGCTCATACAGTATCATCTCAAAGATATAGTAAAAAATTTTAATTGCCAACAATCAAGGAATGGTTATGTAAATTAGTGGGGTTTCTTTCCACAGGAGGAAACATTATGCCATCTTTAAAAACTACGGTCATAAAGGCCACATAGCACCATAATAACTGCTCATGGCTGAATGTTAAGTGAAAAAAAGAAAATCTTGAATATACAGTAAGATTACAACTAGACTTTTAAAATGGGTGCTTAGCAGAAAGAATAGCAGGACATACACCAACCTGTTAACACTAATTGTATGTTGTTAGTTTTATAGGGTTTTTTCTTTTCCTCTTCTCCAGCTTTTCTATAATGTGGTTCTGTTATCCCTTATAATGCAATACATGATACATAAATGTTCATATTTTTTAATTGGAAAAAGATTCAATACTGGTGAAGAGCGAAATGTGTTCCTCTGTCCTCACTTTCTTTCCTCTTTCTTTCCTTTTTTCTTTCTGTAATGGGGCAAAGAGGACAATTTGAGATTAAGAAATCAGAAAGAATATTCTATTCTACTAAAAATGTAAATTCTTAGAATAATTATTTTCCCTTTTCTATTAATAAAAGTAGAGAAGGAACCTAGAGAAAACAGGTACTAAGAGAACCAGAAGCAAGATAGTTCAGGAAGGTGGCCTGTGGGCACACATATAATCAGTGAGTTTTAGGGAAATGTTCCCTGTGGAAACCAAGTTTCATGGGTGTGCAAGATGATGGCAATAGTTAATTTGGGGAAACAAGGGGCAAAGATGGACTAATCAGCTGAACTACAGGCCAAATATTATTTACAAAACACTATGGACGCCTTCCTGCTTTATTTAACCAGCGTACAGGAAAAAAACCCACTAAAGTTGCTAGATTGCTGTTAGCAATGAACTAGGATTAAAGGATGAAGTGGGGATTGATTGTTTTCTCCTCTGAGCCTCAGACTTGTACACATAAACTGCTCTCGGACACTGAGTTCAGTCTTTGGTCATCAATTAGATCATCTGCACACATGGAAATTGATGTCTGATTAACCACTCCCTCATGGTACTCCCATAGATGCTTGGCAGGCCCACAACTAAATCATGGTTGGTTTGGAGACTGACTCTTTCCTGTCCATCTGCCTATCAACTATCTGTGCGTCTTCTATAGCTCATATCCATGCAGCTTTCCAGAAAGCTGTGCAAGAGAAGAGGCCACATGTCTAAGGCAGCCCTTGTACGGCATCTAGGGACGTGTCTGGGACAGTTGGCCAGCGGTCTCAACTTGTCATTAGATGGTAGAACCCTCAGAGACTGGCCAGAGCAGGCAGACTGTCAGCAGGAAGTCTGGCAGTCCTCATGCAGGGCAATGAGCAGGACGTGTGCTGAAGGTCAGCCTGGAAGGGGTAACTCTGGCAGAGCTCTCAGAGGCTGGGATTGCAGGTACCTAGCAAAGCCTGGAGATGTTTCTCCCACAGCTGTCAGGGGCCTCTGCTATCTCTGAATTAATGCTTTCCAGACCTACACTCTCAGTCCCATTCATTTGACTTTTTTTGTTCTTGCATTTAAAACAACATGTATAAACATATAAAGTGTTTTTATGATGAAGCCACTTTTCTCGGGTAAGTATGATAATCTTGACAGAAAGCTTAACTCTCTGACACCTGACACTTGCCATCTTGTGCCATCCTTGCCTCCTCCTCATGATGCTGGTTGATTGGTATTTCTGGCCACAGTGTGGACACTGTCGGGTTGAACACAGTGCTGTGCATGGTGTCTACTGGGAGGTCCCCCACGAAGGTGGGTTCTCTCTGCTGGTGTCCATGCTGTACTCCAGCACAGAAGGGGCAAGAGGGACAAGAACCCTCATCATGGAGTCATGAATGGCTAAAACTATGGGTGCCTTAATATGTGCCATGGCTCAGGAGCTCACAGAGGGTCCAGTGATCATTCAGCCATAGGTCCCACCCAGAAAGGTGAAGGTCAGTGTGTCCCTGGCTCCATCGTACTCACCTAGGCCTGGATGGGTCATCTAAGCACCAGGGCGAGATGGTGCCTTGGACAGGACACTCTTCACTTCTTCCACTGTCTCTTTTCTGAATCCTTTACAGACCCATAGATTGTGCCCCTTGCCCTTTCCAGTCAGGGATAGCCCATCGAAAGCAGCCCCAAGAACTGGTCTGGGCTAACAGTGGATACTTCAGTGAGAATTATTATAATGTGTTTTTCAAACAGGATGTTTCTTAAATGTCCTTGGGTATCACTCAAAATTATTTTAGATGGCCACTAATAGGTGTATGTTTATCTTAGTATCAATTAGATATAATAAAATAAAAGCAGCATAACAAGCTTGGGATTTTATTACTCTTATTGGTTAAGATAAGGCTAGGATAAGTAGTTAAAATAATTTGCAAAAAGCATTAAGTAATAATACTACTGGTGCTACTCAAGTATAACAAAAATCATAAAAATGTGGGCCTTGATAATTGAAACTTGGAAAATACTCTATGGATTATCTCCTTTAGGTAACTGCACAGTAAGCCTAAATCTGGCTGGGAATGAAAAGATTTGTCCCTTATTAATTCACATCAAGCAGGCTTGGAAGGTGAACTGAGGGGAGGGTGGCCTTCTGGCCCTGCTGAATAGTACCCACAGCCTGGAGCCCACACTGCTGAGATGAAAAGCTAACCTTGCTTCAGCAGCACAATGATTGGGAGTTCTGCCAGGAATGAAACAGACTATCCTGCAGCTGTTATCTCATTTGTATGAATAATATGAAAAACGCTGTATAATTTAACATGCCATCTAATGCTTTTATTCTTATCTCACCAGTAGGGCAGGTGGTAGCATACATGTTTGAAAGCCAGTGCAGATTAGTTCAGGGGGAGGACCCCAAGAAAAGATGTTAGCTGCTATCTGAGCTGAGTAAAGTGATCTGAGCACAGATAGTATTTTATAAAGGCAATCTCACTTGTATCTTGGCCAATGAAACCTTAATCACAGCACACAATGGGAGTGGAGACCTCCTCTCCAGGTTATCTGGGTGCGGGACGACAGCATCGCCATCGCTGGGAGAATGGTTATCTGTTATTTCCCTTGTGAGAGACCAGCATGAACATTAACAGGGCGTTTGTAACCAAATGTGTGCAGCTCAGAGTGATAAAGGAGGGAGGAGGCAGCTCATCTCCAAGGATATGGAGATAATGCCACTCGCAGAGGGAGGAGATGGATGGAATTGTTGAAAGTGGTTTCACATATTGGGAACTGATTCAGATTCTCTCACAGCAGCTCAGATTTTGGCTCAGGAGAAGAGAGAAATAAATAAGAGGACCTGGGTGAAGAAAGGAAGCCTGAATGAGAGAGTGATCATCTCAACTCCTTCAACCTTAAGAGAAGTGTGGTTAAATAAATCTTTCATGACTCTCTTATTTGAAGATGAACTATAGCAACCTTCAAACCACTGAGGGACACAAATAATAATTTTCTTTCCCCATTCTCAGTCTTACTTATCTTTTCTTCTTTTCTTTCCTAACAGTCAAGATCTCAAATAAGCCTTCAGCAAACAAAACTGTTAAGATGTTAACAACAACAACAAAAAGTCAGTGCACAAATTCTTCGACGTAAAAGATTAGAAAGAGCCTCGCAGCTCTAATACTGAACATTAACCCAAAAACAGTCCATATCTGTGATTTATAAAAATGACAATGTCAGGTTAAAAAGCCAAACTCTACAGCAGCTTTTCTGTTAGCTCTAACTGCCTTTGACTTATGATCGCTTTCACTTGTGGTCAGAGAAATCAGTTTTATCCCCCTTGAGACTTAAGCCTAAAATGTTAATGCTCTCACCAGCTTCCTCTCTCTGTGTGCGTCTGTCTCTTTCCCTCCCTTTCTCTCTCCCTTTTCATTTTTTTAAGTTCACTTCTATCTCAGTGAAATCATTAATAGAGAAGGTATTACTTGTGACAATTCAAATAAAACAGAAATGTATAAAAATGTCAATTATTAGTCTCCTTTTACATCAAATTCACCCCCTTGAAGTAACCAGGAGTTTGAGGTATTTATTTCCATCAGTTTTCCTAGACCTTAACACCTCATTTGCTGCTTGACTTAATTTTTCCTATAAGGTGGACCCTTTCATGAATACATGAAATACATATAAATAATGAAAAAATGAAAAATAAATATAAATATAAGCCATGTTTTTCAGACTTTATAACATTCTATATTATAGATGGATTTTAAGTTATTCAGTTATGCCTGAACTGATCAACATTCACGTTCCCCACCTCTTGGTCCCTATTTTTTACAATCACTGCTACAATAGCTACTTTTATATACTGCTTATTTATTTCTCTGAAACAATGGGATTTTTGGATCAAGATATTTTTATTTTTTTAAATGTTTAAACTACTTCTCCAAAATGTTATAGCTATTCACATTCATACAACAATAGTTGAAAGAGCCCATTTCCCATGCCACCCCAAGCTTTGCAACCCTCAGTTAATTTATGATTTGGGGAACAAGTGAAAAGATGGTATCCCGTTCTTTTAATTGGCGTTCTTCTGGTTTCCAGTGAGGCTGTTTATCTTTTTATATGTTCACATACCATTTTCTCTCCTCACGTGTGACTTGCCTTTGTGCTCCCTTCTAAAGGCTGTATACCTTTTTCTTAACATCCCATAGAGCTTTTGAGACACTAACCTTTTGTCTATCATATGGGTTGTGGGTATTTTCACCAAGTGTTTTGTTTGTCTTTAGATTTTGTTTATGGCATCATTTGATATACAAAAGTTTTAAATATTTACCTCATCAAATACATCAATGTTTTCTTTGGATGATGGGTTTTCCTGGCTTACTTTAGAAAGTCTTCCCCATCGAAAGGAGATATCTTCTTCTAACACTTTGGATTTCTTTTCATTCTTAACTTTTCTTTGGTAAATGTAAGAAATGGAGACATGGTCTTCTGGATACCACTCTACAACAGTCCGATCCTTTTCAACCCAAATAGATGATCCTTCCATCCCTCAAAAGAAACATCAGTTAGGAATTACCAATAAAACAAATTAAATAAATACACAATCTTTAATAAAGATGCAAGAAGCAGCATCAAAAATAGACAAAGCCAATAGTCAAGAGTCCAGGAGGTTAATACTTAACTTTCGCAATAGTGTCATGCTTGATTCATGGCTGCTTCCCCATGGGACCTCTCCCAGGCACTTGTACAAATTGAACACTTCAACAAGTATGCTTTTACTGGGTAGATGGCTGGCTCACTAGATGGATGGGTGGGTTTCAATTAAGCCTTTAATAAATGCATATCCAACTCAAAAACTAACCAAAGGGCACTAATGTGAAGGAACTAATGATCAAAAGTAAACTCCTACAGATATGATCTATATGCAATTTGTAGTTTATATCTCACTCATCTGTATAATGAAATATATCTCTCAATTTATTCACAGGGTGGTTCAATGGATTTCAAAGAAACCTTTTCAGCTCCAAGTGCCAATCAAAGAACTTTTAAACAGTAATTATTTGAGGCAGAAACCATTGAGAAGTCAACTTACCCCCACCTGGTCACTGGATGGCAAAAATTAGCTGCTCCTAATATAGTTTTTGTGACAATAATTAACAGCCATGATCTCACAGATGACAAGAAGCTTGCCATGTATTATCACATCTGATTCTCATACCCATTCTACAGATGAAGAAACTGAGTTCCAAAGAAGTTAAGTGAGTGGCCTGAAAAACCAAACCAAGATTCAAACCAAAGGTTCTCTCCAGCTAAATCCCATTCTGTTGTCACTATAGCAAATATATTCACCACCACCGCCACCACTCTCACTTCCCAGCAAAGATAGAAAGCAAGATTATGTGATTATTGTGCCCCCAAGGGGCAGTTACCTTTTATCTTCCAGGGATCTACACCTGAGATCGCCTTTCCCTGTTTCATAAACCCACAGACTGTCTTTAGCCTGCACCACAACCTCCACTGTCCAAGAGACAAGCGTGGCTGGATTTGAAGCAGCAGAGATTTATGCTTAGGCAATGGGTCTAAGATGCAGTCACCCCTCCACATTACGGGAGGTGGGAAGGAGGCTGAACTCAGTCGAGTGAGGGATGCTTCTGAACCAAACTGTAGCAAGTGAGAATGTCCATCCACAAACTACATGTGTGAGAAATTAAGATTCTATTTCCATTAATGAGTTGTAAACAGGGTGCGGCTGGAGAGCAGCTGCATATTTTTGCTGGCATCTGCTGAGACATCCTCATTCCTTCTGGCATGGACGGTCAGTGCATGGCTGGGCCATTCTTCACTCTCAACACGAGGTTCCTTCGGCTCTGGCCTCTCTCTTCTACCTCTCAGCCCCAGCTACAGCCACTTCCCCATGATGCCCAGGACACCCGGTGTGGCCTCGCCCTGCCCCACCTCTACATTCTGCAGCTCTGAGGACCCTTATGAAAGGCTGCTTTCGGACAGCTGCCCTAGGCCTCTCCCAACCCACCCACAGCTACTCCTCATCTGGGATCTTGCTTTCCCCTGGCCTATCCAAGAAAGGAAATCCCTAAACACATGATTCTCAACCAGGACTGGTCCCAATCATTGTGGAGCTTTTTGGAAATTCATGGGCTTGTTAATTGGTTGGCACAACAATGGGGGCTATATTACCTGTGAATTCCATTTTGGATATTGAAGAGGACTTCACCAAATAGTTACTACATAAAGAAGTCATCAGTTTTAATAGAACTGAGGATCACAGCCTTCAACTACCCATCTTTCCTTCCTCTTCTCAGGCTGGGTTGAAGAAGGGGGGCCCTGGAGCCTGTGTTCTTGGGGTCCTCACCCTCCGTCGCTCCTCATTCCCTTGGGGCTCTCCCTTCCCCCACTCTGGGAAAACCCTATCTAATCCTCAGGCTCAGAAAACCTGTCTCCAACTCCCCCTGGCCTCAGTATTTCCCGAGACCCGACACCCCCACAGTATGACAGCCAATGCCTGGCCACAGCTTCTGGTCGCTGTGCCTGCCTGGGGCAAGGCTGCTCCAGGCCCCCAGCCACCCACCAGGGGAAGGGTTACCTACAAGGGGTGTATCAGGGAGAACACACCGGCCAGCACTTCCCAAATGTTATTCCACCATACAATCAAGGAAGACCTGCTTACCGAGTAGTCATCTGAAGCAGGCTCCAGCATGGCTTTGCGGCCCCATCACCACCACAGCCCAAGGCAGGCAGGCAGCTAAGTGCATACAAAGCAGCACCTCGCTATTGCTAAAAGCTGTGGCAGCATCAAAACACAGCAGACCCCTCAGCAAGAGGACTGTAGTCAAGCACCCGGCCTGCACTCCCGTCCCCTCCAGCCAGAGTTCTCACTCACCTTTGGTGCCTTGCCACCAACTCCCCTCATCCTATTTATGCAGAACTGGACATTCCTGCTTCTTCAGCCCCGTGGCACATTTCATAGATTTCAGTTCTGATGTGCTACATGGCATAAGAGTTGTGGGTCGCCTCCACCCTCCTCCCATGGATTCTTCCTTTAGGAAGAGACCTTGTCATTCTCACTCCTATATGACCAGAGTTGGGCACTGTGCCCCCAGTGCACCCAAGGGCCAAAAACAACAACAGGGGCTCAACCTAGTGCGATGAGTAAGGCAGCTCTGCAACCATTTCGGGAACATGGTTTGTGTTATTTCTGACCATGAAAATCCAGTTCAACCCCATCCAAAGTGCTTGGTGGAAATTTTGAAGGATCCCTCTCCCAGCTTCTTGGGGTTGTGCAGGAAGCCCTGTGGAATATTATGCAGCCCAGAGAAATTGGGGAAGATCTCTGGTTGTCAGTTCCCAGTGGACAGGAACAGCTACAAGATTTGCAGAGGCCAGTCAGTGCAAAATGAAAACCCAAGTCCCTTTATTCAAAAATTACTACAAGGAGGAAGAGCCAAGAAGGTGGCATGAGTAAAGCAGTGGAAATCTCCTCCCAAAACCATATATATTTTTGAAAATACAACAAATACAACTATTCCTAAAAGAGAGACCAGAAGACACAGGACAAGAGACAGGATACATGTACACCTGCAAGAACCCAGCGCCTCATGAAGGGGGTAAGATACAATCCGCAGCACAGGTCGCGACCCTCACCCCAGCACCTGGTGGGAGGAGAGGAGTTGGAGCAGGGAGGGAGAGGGAGCCCAGGACTGCTGAACACCCAGCCCTAGTCATCCGCACTGGAAGCACAGACAGGATACTAGGGAAATGGAACAGTAAAACCTGCAAGCAGGTCCCCGATGCCGGCGCCCCTGGGACAAAAGAAAAGCGAATACCCTTTGAAAGTCTTAAAGGGACAGGGACCCCACAGCTGCATGGAAGCGCCCGGACACACACAGCCCAGCAGCTGGGAATTCCAGGGAACTCCAGGCGCCCTAACCCCCCAGGTGCCAGTGCAGCTCGGAGGCCCCTCATGGCAATAAACAGCCTCCTGCCCATTCCCCCTCTGGCACAGCTCCACAATAGCAGAGCAGCAGCCTGAGGCCAGCCATGCCCACAGCAGGAGGGCAGAGCTTCTTTCACAGCGGCCAGGCAAGAATAAGAGATCCCGTCTGCATGCAGCTACCCAGCACGAGCCGCTAGGGGTCACAGCTCTCCCGGCAGATGAAGGCCACAAACTAGCAAGAAGGGACGTTCTCCCATCCGACACACGCACCAGCTCCCCACAACTACCTCTACCACCATGAAAAGGCGGAAGAATTTGATCCAGACCAAAATCATAAAGACAAACTCTGAAAAGGAGCTTGGAGAGATAGACTTAACCAATCTTCCTGAAAAAGAATTCAACATAAAGGTCATAACCATGCTGATGGACCTGCAGAGAAATACGGAAGAACTAATGGACAAAGAAGGGAGGGGACTACAGAAATAAAACAATCTCTGGAAGGATTTAAAAGCAGAATGGATGAGATGCAAGAGGCCATTGATGGAATAGAAACCAGAGAACAGGAACACAGAGAAGCTGATGCAGAGAGAGATAAAAGGATCTCCAGGAATGAAACAATATTAAGAGAACTGTGTGACCAATCCAAAAGGAACAATATCCGCATTATAGGGGTACCAGAAGAAGAAGAGAGAGAAAAAGGGGTAGAAAGTATATTTGAAGAAATAATTGCTGAAAACTTCCCCAAACTGGGGGAGGAAATAATCGCTCAGACCGCAAAAGTACACAGAACTCCCAACAGAAGGGACCCAAGGAGGACAACACCAAGACACATAATAATTAAAATGGCAAAGATCAAGGACAAGGACAGAGTTTTAAAAGCCGCTAGAGAGAGGAGAAAGGTCACCTATAAAGGAAAACCCATCAGGCTATCATCAGACTTCTCAACAGAAACCTTACAGGCCAGAAGAGAATGGCATGATATATTTAATGCAATGAAACAGAAGAGCCTTGAACCAAGAATACTATATCCAGCACGATTATCATTTAAATATGAAGGAGAGATTAAACAATTCCCAGACAAGCAAAAGTTGAGGGAATTTGCCTCCCACAAACCACATCTACAGGGTATTTTAGAGGGACTGCTCTAGATGGGAGCACTCCTAAGGCTAAACAGATGTCACCAGAAAAAATAAAATCACAGCAAAGAAAGCAGACCAACCAAATACTAACTAAAGGCAAAAATAAAATCAACTACCCTCAAAAGCAGTTAAAGGAAACACAAAAGAGCACAGAATAAAACACCCAACAAAGAAAGAATGGACGAGGAGGAATAAGAAGGTAGAGAAATAAAGAATCACCAGACAGTGTTTATAATAGCTTAATAAGTGAGTTAAGTTAGACAGTAAGATAGTAAAGAAGCTAACCTTGAGCCTTTCATAACCACGAATCTAAAGCCTGCAATGGCTATAAGTACATATCTTTCAATAATCACCCTAAATGTAAGTGGATTGGATGTACCAATCAAAAGCACAGAGAATAGAATGGATAAAAAAGCAAGACCCATCTATATGCTGCCTACAAGAGACCCATCTCAAACCCAAAGACATGCACAGACTAAAAGTCAAGGGATGGAAAAAGATATTTCATGCAAACAACAGGGAGAAATAAGCAGGTGTTGAGTAGTAGTATCAGACAAAATAGACTTCAAACAAAGGAAAACACATCAGGCTATCATCAGATTTCTCAACAGAAACCTTACAGGCCAGAAGAGAATGGCATGATATATTTAATGCAATGAAACAGAAGGGCCTTGAACCAAGAATACTGTAACAATATTGAAGCAATATATGGAAACAAATGACAACAACAACACAAAGCCCCAACTTCTGTGGAATGCAGCGAAAGCAGTCTTAAGAGAAAAGTATTTAGCAATACAGGCATATTTAAAGAAGGAAGAACAATCCCAGATGAATAGTCTAATGTCACAATTATCAAAATTGGAAAAAGAAGAACAAAAGAGATAAAGGACATTACATAATGATAAAGGGGTCAGTCCAACAAGAGGATATAACCATTATAAACACATATGAACCCAATACAGGAGCACTAGCATATGTGAAAAAATACTAATATAACTAAAGGAGGAAATAGAATGCAATGCATTCATTTTAGGAGACTTCAACACACCACTCACTCCAAAGGATAGATCCACCCCAAAGAAAATGAGAAAGGACACAGAGGCACTGAACAACACACTAGAACAGACAGACCTAATAGACATCTATAGAACTCTATGTAAAAGCAACAGGATACAAATACTTCTCAAGTGCACATGGAACATTCTCCAGAATAGACCACATACCAGGGCACAAAAAGAGACTCAGTAAATTCCAAACTATTGAAATTCTACAAACCAACTTTTCAGACCACAATGGTATAAAACTAGAAATAAATTGTACAAAGAAAGCAAAAAGGCTCACAAACACATGGAAGCTTAACAACAGCTCCTAAATAATCAGTGGATCAACAACCAAATTAAAATAGAGATCAAGCAATATATGGAAACAAATGACAACAACAACACAAAGCCCCAACTTCTGTGGGATGCAGAGAAAGCAGTCTTAAGAGGAAAGTATATAGCAATACAGGCATATTTAAAAAAGGAAGAACAATCCCAAATGAATAGTCTAATGTCATAATTATCAAAATTGGAAAAAGAAGAACAAATGAGGCCTAAAGTCAGCAGAAGGAGGGACATAATAAAGATCAGAGAAGAAATAAATAAAATGGAGAAGAATAAAAAAATAGAAAAAAAATCAATGAAACCAAGAGCTGGTTCTTTGAGAAAATAAACAAAATAGATAAGCCTCTAGCCAGACTTATTAAGAGAAAAAGAAAATCAACACACATCAACAGAATCAGAAATGAAAAAGGAAAAATCACAACGAACCCCACAGAAATACAAAGAATTATTAGAGAATACTACGAAAACCTACATGCTAACAAGCTGGAAAACCTAAAAGAAATAGAAAACTTCCTAGAAAAATACAAACTTCCAAGACTGACCAAGGAAGAAACACAAAATCTAAACAAACGAATTACCAGCAAAGAAACAGAAGCGGTAATCAAAAAACTACCCAGGAACAAAACCCCTGGGCCAGATGGATTTATCTCAGAAATTTATCAGACACACAGAGAAGATATAATACCAATTCTCCTTAAAGTTTTCCAAAAAATAGAACAGGAGGGAACCCAAACTCATTCTATGAAGTCAACATCACCCTAATACCAAAACCAGGCAAAGACCCCACCAAAAAAGAAAATTACAGACCAATAGCCCTGATGAATGTAGATGCAAAAATACTCAACAAAATATTAGCAAACTGATATCAAAAATACATGAAAAGGATCATACACTACAACCAAGGGGGATTCATCTCAGGAATGCAAGGATGATACAGCATTTGAAAATTCACCAACATCATCCACCACATAAACAAAAAGAAAGACAAAAACCACATGATCATCTCCATAGATGCTGAAAAAGCATTCAACAAAATTCAACATCCATTCATGATAAAAACTCTCAAGAAAATGGGTATACAGGACAAGTACCTCAACATAATAAAGGCCATATATGATAAGCCCACAGCCAACATCATACTAAACAGAGAGAAGCTGAAAGCTTTTCCTCGGAGATCGGGAACAAGACAGGGATGCCCACTCTCCCCACTGTTATTCAACATAGTACTGGAGGTCCTAGCCACAGCAATCAGACACAACAAAGAAATACAAGAAATACAAGTTGGTAAAGAAGAAGTTAAACTGTCACTATTTGCAGATGACATGATATTGTACATAAAAAACCCTAAAGACTCCACTCCAAAACTACTAGAACTGATATCAGAATACAGAAAAGTTGCAGGATACAAAATTAATACACAGAAATCTGTTTCTTTCCTATACACTAGCAATGAACTTATATAAAGAGAAATCAGGAAAACAGTTTCATTCTCAATTGCATCAAAAAGAATAAAATACCTAGGAAAAAACCTAATCAAGGAAGTGAAAGACCTATACCCTGAAAACTATAAGACATTCTTAAGAGAAATTAAAGGGGACACTAACAAATGGAAACTCATCCCATGCTCTTGGCTAGAAAGAATCAATATCGTTAAAATGGCTATCCTGCCCAAAGGAATATATAGATTTGAGGCAATCCCTATCAAATTACCAACAACATTCTTCAATTAACTGGGACAAATAGTTCAAAAATTCATATGGAACCACGAAAGACCCCGAATAGCCAAAGCAATCCTGAGAAGGAAGAATAAAGTGGGAAGGATCTTGCTCCCCAACTTCAAGCTCTACTACAAAGCCACAGTAATCAAGACAATTTGGTACTGGCACAAGAACAGAGCCATAGACCAGTGGAACAGAATAGTCTCCAGGCATTAAACAAAACACAGATGGTCAATTAATATATGATAAAAGAGCCATGGACATACAATGGGGAAATGACAGTCTCTTCAACAGATGGTGCTAGCAAAACTGGACAACTACATGTAAGAGAATGAAACTGGATCACTATCTAACCCCATACACAAAAGTAAATTCGAAATGGATCAGAGACCTAAATGTAGGCCATGAAGCCATAAAACTCTTAGAAAAAAACATAGGCAAAAATCTCCTGGACATAAACGTGACTAACTTCTTCATGAACATATCTCCCTGGGCAAGGGAATAAAAGCAAAAATAAACAAGTAGGACTATATCAAGCTGAAAAGCTTCTGTACAGCAAAGGACACCATCAATAGGTACCCAACAGTATGGGAGAATATATTCATAAATGACAGATCTGATAAAGGGTTGACATCCAAAATATATAAAGAGCTCATGTACCTCAACAAACAAAAAGCAAATAATCCAATTAAAAACTGGACAGAGGAGCTGAACAGACAGTTCTCCAAAGAAGAAATTCAGATGGCCAACAGACACATGAAAAGATGCTCCACATTGCCAGTCATCAGAGAAATGCAAATCAAAACCACAATGAAATATCACCTCACACCAGTAAGGATCACCACCATCCAAAAGACAAACAACAACAAATTTTGGCGAGGATGTGGAGAAAGGGGAACCCTCCTACACTGCTGGTGAGAATGTAAATTTGTTCACCCATTGTGGATAGCAGTATGGCGGTTCCTCTAAAAGCTCAAAATAGAAATACCATTTAACCCAGGAATCCCACTCCTAGGAATTTACCCTAAGAATGCAGCAGACCAGTTTGAAAAAGACATATGCACCCCTATGTTTATCGCAGCTCTATTTACAATAGCCAAGAAATGGAAGCAACCTAAGTGTCCATCAGTAGATGAATGGATAAAGAAGATGTGGTACATATACACAATGGAATATTATTCAGCCATAAGAAGAAAACAAATCCTACCATTTGCAACAACATGGATGGAGCTAGAGGGTATTATGCTTAGTGAAATAAGCCAGGCAGAGAAAGATGAGTATCAAATAACTTCACTCATTTGTGGAGTATAAGCACAAAGAAAAAACTGAAGGAGCAAAACAGCAGCAGACCCACAGAACCCAAGAATGGACTAACAGTTACCAAAGGGAAAGGGACTGGGGAAGATGGGTGGGTAGGGCAGGATAGGGAGTCTGGGGGGAAGAAAGGGGGCATTATAATTAGCATGTGTAATGAGTGGGGGCACAGGGAGGGCTGTACAACACAGAGAAGACAAGCAGTGATTCTATAGCATCTTTTACGCTGATGGACAGAGACTGTAATGGGGTATGTGTGGGAAACTTGGTGATTGGAGGAGTCTAGTAAACAATGTTCCTCATGTAATTGTAGATTAATGATACCAAAATAAAAATATAAATAAATAAACAAACAAAGCACTCTGAAGGTTAAAGTTATGTGGGCTCAAGAATCAGTGAGTTTGGAACCTGCCCTGGCCAGAGGATTCATATGATGAGATGTGGAAGGGAATTTTCCCTCTTAGTCCTGCATACCTCCTGCATCATGAAAATAAAACATTAACATTTCAGATGACCCTAGCCTACTAACCTCTTGCTTTCACGCATCTGCCTCCTGAGGCTTGCAAGTGCTCATCCCAAATCATTTCCAGTGACTACACTGAAAGAGCTTAGAGGTAGAGATTTGTTCTCTGGTATCTTTTCAATGATATCCACAACACTGGGATAGCATGAAAATAATCGATGACAATGATTGATGGTGGTGACGTACTTTTAAGAGCATGAGGCTCCCAGTCTGCTGGACCCTTCAGACCTTTTTCCCTTTTCCTTCTCTCCTGTTGTTTCTGATGATACTTTATGTATATTCCATGTCACTCTGTAGCTACGGGAAATGGATGACTATGGGAGCAAAAGATAACAGGCAGAAGCAGTGAGAATTTTCTCTTGCCTGCAGCAGGCAGTTGAATACATTTTTCAAGTTGGAAACATTATAGAAACAGAATGATTTTGTAAATGCCCTTTCTTTTATTTTCACTCGTTTACTTTTTGTGGGTTTTTTTTAATTGCTCATTTTGCTTAAGGAGCCTCAAGGAATGAGCACAGCAAAGTATCATTAATTAAAATATTTAAAATTACAGCAGTGGTAACAAAGCTCCTGAATAAGCTCAGGCAGCACAGACAGCAAACACAATTATTATCCGTAATAACAGCCAAATCATCACTATGCTCTCTGCTCAGAGACAATGCATCCTTCCCAGAGTGCTAAGTGGCTGTGACAATGAGTGAATCATGCCTACCTAAAATGACACCCAATGGACTCTCTGGGGCTGCTCTCAGCCTGTGCAGAAACCGTGCCATTCCTCTTCCCCCAGCCTCACCCCGTGGGAGGGGGTTCTAGGCAAAAAGCTGTTGCATGGCAGCCACTCATGCCCCTTCCCCAGCTTTTCTCCAGCAATCCAGGGGGATGTTGAGCAGTGACTCTGCCGGGCCTGGGTGTGCCAGCTGGTACACAATCAACATGTTAGTGCTTTTTCTGCACCTGGAAGACTCCTCTGTAGGAAAATTTTTGCATAAAATAAGCCCACAAGAGTAGAAATAGTAATAATTTATGTTGAAGCTTTTAGACAAAGGAACACATAGACCATTACCAATGCTAGACCAAATGATTAAGAGAATTCCTATTCATTCATTCATTCTTTATTCATTCGTTCATTCAAGATTTACTGAGCACCCACCATGTACCAGATTCTGTGCCAAGCCTGTTTCTAGGCATCACAGGGATTCTGAGATGGAAGACCTGGTCCATATCCTCAGTGAGCTCAGAGTGAGAGATGCAGACAGGAACAATACAGTAAAAGGTGAGAGGGGTTGGGAGCAGACAGGCACTCAACCCACTGGGGGAAAGAAAATGAGTGGCCATGGAGAGATTCCCAGTAACATGATGCCTTCCTTGAATTCTAAAGGTATTCACAGAAAATGCTATTGGTGCCCCTCCCATATCTCCTTGGCACTTAACATGTCCCTGCAGGCCCAACTTCCAGCTGCCAGAACCTTCAACTCTGAGGCTGAGGCCTTCCTCCAGCTGCTGTGTGAGCTCTGCCTTCTCACGTAGCAGACCAGAATGCCCGGGAATTAACCCCTCCTGGGAGCAACTCTCAACCAATGACAGATGGAAGTTGGTGGTTCCAGGAATCTCATCTCTCACATAGGAAAACTCAGAGGCCAGCTCTTTATGGCTCTTCACTATTTCCCAGAGCCAGAGGGATTCAGCCAGCTGCCTATAGGAATAGCTTGCTTGCTCGACTGACTTTACTTCCCTATGTCTAACCACTGTACTTCCTACTAGTATCTAATGGGATCACCTTCTAAATAAATTGCTTTCACTAAAAATTCTTGCCTCATGGTCTGTATCTGGGCCATGTCAAACTAAGACAGTGCTTCACACACAGGGAACAACTTGGAAAAAGTCCACACAGAGGCAGGACATAGTTATGAACTGCAAATAGCTGGGTAAGGCTGAAACACAGAGCTGAGTGAGAAGAGCTATCCCCACAGTAGTGACAGCCAAGACTAAAGATCCCTCTTCAGGTCTTTTTCTGTTTGTGTCTTTCCACAAGGAGCATTCATACACACACATTCATGTTAAATGTACAAAGTTACTTACTTTTCCCCTTATACCTCTAGGTCTCCCTTAGCTTCTATTCATTTTATGCCAACTTAATGAAGCAATCTGTCTCCAAATGCTTTATCCCAGCCCAGCTCACCTGGGGGCTCCACAGATCACTCCCTGCAGCCACTGCCTCAATTCCAAAACCACTGGACCAAGTCTGTGATTGCCAGACTCCAAGAGACCTCCAAATGGCCCCTATTCCATTCCAATATTCACAACTTGATGCAATTCCCTTCCATTTTGTTTCAAGGTTGGTCTGTATAACCAAGAGAATATGGAAGAAGTGACAGAATGTGACTTTCGAAGCTAGGTCATCAAGACGCTGTGGGTTTTGCCTTGCTTTTGCAGCTCATGTTCCAGAAAAAACTAGCTGCTGTATTGAGAGGACTCTCAAGCAGCTCTCTGGTAAAGTCCGTGTGGTGAGGAATGGAGGCCTTCTTCCCACAGACAGCAAAAACCTGAGGCCTCCAGCCTACAGCTGTGTGAGTGAGCCAACATGGAAGCAGCCTCTGCAGCCCCAGGGGAACCTTCAGGACACTGCAGCCCCAGGCGTCTTGACCACAAGCTCAAGAGAGACTCTGAGCTAGAACCACACAGATCATCATCCACTCCAAGCCTCCAGCGTCTCAGAAGCTGTGTGAGATAGCAAATGTTTATTGTTTTAAGCCACTAAGTTTGGGGGTAAGTTGTTAAACAGAAATAAATAACTAACACAATGTCACATTCCCACTTTCTACCCAGTCTAACACCACCTTTCAATCAAGGCAAATAAGAAAGGAGAAAGAAATTATAGCAGGAGATGATGATCTTCATTTTGGATACCCTGAGGAGATGCTAGGAGACGGGCCTTTGGAAATATGAGCCTGATGCCTATGCAGGGGAAACTGAGGGCTGGAGCTCCAATATATATGAGGGAGTTGTCAGGATATGGGAAGTCAGTGAACACATAGTTGGGAAGGAAAAGGCCCAAGAAGTGTATACGTGGTGTAAATTGTCCAAATTCTCCATCCGTAATACTGGTAAAGTCAGTCAACACTAAGGATTGGGTTACAAGAAACCAAACCTATGGTAGGTTTTCCTACTTTAAAGGCAAAAAAAACAAAAGTCCCAAGGGGGACTGTATTAGCTACCTGCACAAGAAATTATCCCACTACTTAGTGGTTTAAAATAATAAATACTTAATATTATATTACAGTTTCCATGAGTCTGAAATACAGGAGCTGTTTAGAAGGGTGGTTCTGGTAATGTATAGAAGAACATTTATCATAGTGTTATTTATAATAGCAAAATGTGAGGAATGTTCTAAATGTGCAATCATAGGAAACGGTCAAAAATCTATGTAGCCACTAAAAATGAGTTTTTAAAAAAAACCTTAGTAACATGGGAAACTGCTCTTAATGTTACTGAAAAAGCATGATATAATTCCAAGTTCATAAAAATGTTCAAACTATTAAAAAAAACAGAATGGCACGTGCTAAAATGTTCATTGTGGTTATATAAGTAATCTGTTATGTAACAGACCCCCCCCAAAACGATGTATTCGTTTATGATTCTACAGTCTGGACAGCTCTGGTCTCTCCTGGAGTCACTTACACAGCAGCCATTACCTGGTGTCATGACTGTGACTAGCAGTCCAAGAAGGCTCGCTGAAAGCAATCTCCTCTTTTCTCTCTCTCTCCTCTCTCTCTCTCTCTCTCTCTCTCTCTCTCTCTCTCTCTCTCTCTCTCTCTCTCTCTCTCTCTCTCTCTCTCTCTCTCTTCTCTCCCCCTCCCTCCCTCTTTCTCTCTCTCTCTCTCTCTCCCCCTCCAACGACGGGTTACAGCGTGTATCTATACAGCAGTCTGAAAGCCGTGCGGGAGGCTAACAGGCTGGAAACTCACGCTAGGTTTCATGCTGCAACCTTGAGAATTCCTTCTTCCTTCGGAAACCTTGGTTTTGTTCTTAAGCCCCGCAGCTGATTGGCTGAGGCCCACCCTTACTATGAAAGACAATCTGCTTTACTCAAAGTCTACTATACAAAACAATAATCATACCTGAAAAAAATACCTTCACAGCAACAGCGGGATTTGTGTTCAACCACACAACTGGGTGCCATAGCCTAGCCAAGTTAACACATTAAATTAACCAACACATGACTTTTTAAAAGCTGCTGTTTGCCCAGGCTTGGTTTCATACACTAATTTATTTTTCTATGCCAGGCAGTAGAATCTATCTGCCTCTGTGAGCAGGCTGACCCCTCCATGGTTACCAGCATTGGCGTGGGATGCTGCTTAAGACTGATTAAAATTCCACCCCGAGGATGGGTGCATTGGGGAAAGGTGAAAAGGAAGTCTGTCTGCGGGAGGCCCATGCTCGGAGGCCCCGAACCGCCCTTTCCCTGCCGCCACTCGGCCTTCACCAGCACCAGCCTCTGCGCAGTGACCTGCTGTTTCAGAAGCCCTGACGGGAGTGGGAATGCACACACCTTCAGAGTGGTGCGGACCCAGCCCCAGGGCACACGGACGGCCCAGCTCCCACTTTACAGTCGGCGCTGGAGCTGGGGGACGGGCGCCGAACTCTGCAGCTGCCGCCAAAGAGTCGGGGGGTCCCTGTACTTGCAGGATTGCTGAGCTGTGCTCTTTCCTGAGGCTCTGCCTGTAGATAGGAAACATTTTTGACTGGTACGTGTAATCACTACCTACAGTATGCTTTCTCTTTTCTGCCTGTGCCTGCAAACCGTGCGCGCGCACGAGCGCACACAGACACATCACCAAAATGTGTCAGTGTCTGGTATGTGCGGGCTTTTGTAAAGGGGGAGGGGGAGAGACTAAAAGTGAATAAAACTTAAAACAGAAGTACATTTTTTATAATTTTTTTTAAAACTTTGTGAAATTATTTCAGATACACATTTTAGTGTTGAGGCAGATTAGTATATAGCCACCAAAAAAGTATTGTGTACAATTTGGGGCAGTCACAAAAGTGTGTGCTTTATGTTACACTAAAGGCTTCCTCTGAAGAGCCAAAAAAAAATTGACCATCACACAGGACCAAGCCCAGAATAAATGTGGGAGGGGACTTCAAAAAGCCATCAACAGCCGGAAGCACTGCTCCCTGGGAGCCAGCTATAGAACAGGGTGCCCCAGTAGATACCTGGATAGTGGGGTTTTTTTTTTTTAATCTGTATGTTTCTTTTTTTCTGCAGAGAGCATGGATAACATTTTGAAACAGTATTAAATGTCATATAATGATTCATACTCATTATTTAAATGCAGCATACAGAAAAGTATGAAGAAGAAATCAACAAATCACTAGAAATCTCAACAGAAATAAATCAGTGTTAACATTTCGTGACCATCCTTGCAGCCAGTCTCTGATATTTATACAGATGATAGGAAAGAGAAAGAAAAAGAAAGCTGGGGAGATAGAGACAGACTGCTAAATCTGAGATTGTATGAATGCTACCTGTAAATTTACTTTTTTTCTTGAATTCAACAGAAAAAGAAACCAAAGGAAATTTGAGAGATTTATAGTACACCAAGTGGTTTCTTCAGCCCTGAGAGACACTAACTCCTTAAAAATTACTCTAAGGTTTAAAAAAACTATTTTAATATTAAGAGGTTGCAGTCATACTTTTTAACTAGAATTTTAAAGATTGTTGACTAACTCACTCCTCTAAGCAGCATGGAGATGATAACTCTCACACTTTCTCCCAGTTTTCCTCCATCACCCACTGATGTCTACTGGTTACGGTGGCTTTACTTTGCCAGAATTTATAATAGAAGCATTCCATGCTGCAACCATAATTTGCCTGGAAAAACAGTTTTTTATTCAAATGAATTAATTGTTCACCACCAGTCCCTATTTTACAGCTTCACCAAAGCTGACATCACCACCAAAGAGCTCTGGCTTTATGCAAGAAGGTTTAGGGGTGCTTAACCCCCGCTGTGATCATACTTAAGACCGCTTGTCTGTTGCCTTCATACGCAGCCACTCCTTGGCTGTGTATTTTTCTTAGGTCTCGCTTTCCACACCTCAGAACTTTATAAGCATTGCTCTATTATCTTTGAACACAGAAAGTCACCAGGGTGTACCCAGGGACAGCCTAACCTTTCCCACTGTCAGGGACTACTTTGTACCTACATACCTGAGTAATTCCTTCTTAATTCTTTAAGTGCAATAATTTAGCCTAGAAAAATATTTGATGTTGGTCACTCTCGATCTGTCTGCCTTGGCATGTGGTATAGACCCTCCACATGCAGATTTGTGGATTTCAGTCTCCTCTGAGGCCTTCCTCAGTTGGAGTCTCTACAGCAGGGACACCCATTACCTTTTCTGAATCATCTTTGTCTCACTTTCTCTTCGTTCTAATTATTTAATACCCTTTTTCTTTTCCCACGAATTCAGCATGATATCCCTAGCTTTCCCTTCATGCCATTAATTCAGTGGTGTCTCTTCCATTCCTTGCTATCTTCTGTTACTTTATTTCAATTCATTTCCTTAGGTCAGCACTTCCCTTGTATAACTCATTCTGTTGTTTTATCATCTCATCCTTCAGCTCTTGTTTTATCACATTTACATTCCTATTGATTTAGTCTCTAAAGGAAAACATTCATGAGGAAGCCACTACCATTGCCTCACTTACGTTTCTTCCAGATCGGGTTCCTTACCTAGCTTCTCCTATCTACACCTGACTCTTTGCCTAATTAATTTTCCCATGGTATGTTTGCCTAGTTGCTCTGGCGTTTCTTTTTATCCTGCTCTTGCTTAATGTGAGCAGCTCTGCATAATACCCTTTTCTCCTTACCTACAGCCAGTTCCCCTTCCCACACTATGAGTTTCATTTTGAGGCCTAAGTGTTGTTTCAGCCACTTTTCTGTAGCCTGAGAGAAGACAGAGCTCAGCCAGGAATTAGTTCAGCCTTTGTTGAGGAATCTGTGCTCCAAGATTTCTTTGGAAGCCACTGACTACCTAAGACCAGGGCCCACTCCCAAGCACCAAAGGCCTGGCCTACTTCTGCAGGCTGTGGCTCATCCTCCCACCTAGCCCAGCATCTTAAAAGACAACGAGCTCCCTACCCTGCTAGTGGGACTAAAAACTGATGCCACCATCCCAGAAAACAATTTGGCAATAGGTATTAAGATCTATATTTATAACTTTGATCCAAGAATATCTCTTTTGAGATTCTGATTGAAAAAAAAAAGTGGGGGAACAAAGATTCATTTGAAAAGAAATTATTTGGAAAGTATGTAGAATAGCAATAAACTGGAAACAATTTAAGTATTCAACATAGAGGCATGCTGCAGTAAAGTTTACAGCAAATAAAAATAGCATTTATGAAGAGCTTTCAAAGATATGCTTTGGTGCTTATGATCTAATATTGAGTAAGAAACCCAAACACAAAATTAAACATACACTGATATCTCTGCTACATTTTCAAAATGCATAGGAACCATACCTCGGAAGAACCACCAGACCAAAGCTTCAAGAGGACAAGAACCATGACTGTTTTGTTCACTCCTGTTTAACCAGAACCTAACACAGTGCTTGGCACCTAACAGATACACAATGAATATTTATGCATAAGTGGATACAATTATTTCAGCAAAAGAAATTTATCTCAGGATTCAATAACAGGGATAGTTCTGTTTCTGAATGGCTTTGTTTTACCAATCTTTCGATCATACTTTGACTAGAAGGAACTGTAATGCATTTGGTCAACTCAGATCAAGGCTCTCACAGAACACACTTACTAGCCAGTGGATGGACATTTGAACTGATTCCGGTTTGAAGCCAATGTGAATAGACTGCTACGGACATTCTCATAGAAGTCTTTGTGTGTACACACAGTTTCATTTCTCTTGGGCAGACTCCTAGAAGTAGAAATCTGGTTCACTGAGTAAGTTTTTGGTTAACTTTTTTAAAATGCCAGTGTTTTCTAAAGTGGCTATTTCCATCAGCAATGTATGAGAGTTGCAGTTTCTACACATCCTGGCCAACACTTCATATCATCTGCTTTCTTGAATTTAGCCATCGTAGAGGCTGTAAAGAAGTATCACATTGTATTTCTAATTTACATTTCCCTAATGACAAATATTTTTGATCACTTGTACTTCACAGCCACTTGCATGTATTATTTAGCGAAATATCTATTTAAGTCTTTTGTCCATTTTTTAATTGGCTTGCCCTCTCATTATTGAGTTTTAAGAGTTCTTTACATATTCTGCACAGGAGTCCTTTATCAAATATATGATATGCAAATACCTTCTGCAAGTCTGTAGCTTGCCCTTGCATTTTCTTAATGGTGTCTTTGGAAGTGCAAAAAGCTTTAATTTTAATGAAATCCAATTTATCATTTTTGTTCTTTTTGCCCTAAGCTTTTGATAGTGTATCCAAGAATTCTGTCTAACTCAATATGACAAAAATATTCTCTTACATTTTTGTCTACAAGTTTTCTAGTTATCTCTTACATTCAGGTCTTGAGCATTTCAGTTAGTTTTTGTGTATGGCATAAGATTAGTGTCTAAGTTCATTTTTGTTTTTCTAGATGGATATTCAGTTGTCCCAGCACCATTTGGTAAAAAAGATATTCCTTCCCCCATTAAATTATCTTGGCACTTTTTTTGAAAATCAATTGATTATAAATGTAAGGAGTCTCAATTCTGTTCTGTTGATCTATTATGCCTACCCTTATAGCACTACCATGCTATCTCAATTACCATAAATTTAGCAATCAGGTAGTATAAGTCTTTCCATTTGGTTCTTTACTTTCAAAATCATGTTTGCTATTCTAGGTCTTTACATTTCCATATAAATTCTGTTGGGTTATTGACTGGGATTGCATTAAATCCACAAGTCAGTTTGGAGAGAATTGAGATGCTAATAATATTGAGTCTTCCAATTCCTGAACATGGAATGTCTCTCTATTTAGTTATGCTTTAATTTATCTAAGCAATGCTTTGTAGATTTCATTCAACAAATATTTCACTGCTTTGCTAAATTATTCCCTAGTATTTTATCCTCTTTATTGCTTTTCTGAATGGTATTAAGAAATTTTTCACTTTTGGACTTCTCATTGTTAGGATATATAGAAATACAATATTAATTTTTATATATTGATATTATACCCTGCAACCTTGTGAAATTTGTTCATTAGTTCTAGCAGTTTCTTTGTGGATTCCTTATGATTTTCTACACATGGGATCATGTCATCTGTAAATAAAGACAGTTTTACTTCTACCTTTCCAATCTAGATGCCTTGATTCATCATTCACTCATTCATTCATTAATTTTTGCCTTATTGCACTGATTAGAACCTCCAGTACAACACTGAATAGACATGGCCAGAGTGGACATTCTTGCCATGTTCCCAGTCCCAGAGGGAGAACATTTAGTCTTTCAGTATTTAGTATGGAGTTAGCTCTAAGGTTTTGTAGATGCCTATTATAAGGTTGAAGAAGTTACCTTATTTTGTTGAGTATTTTGATCACAAAAGAGTGATGGATTTTTTAGTCAAATGCTTTTTCTGCATCTATTGAAGTGGTCATCTACTTTTTGTCTTGTATTCTATTAACAGGATGTATTACATTATTTATACCTTAGATAAATGCCACTTGGGCATGGTGCACAAAATTTTTTATATACTGCTGAATTCAATTTGCTAATACTTTGTAAAAGATTTTTCATTTATGTTCATGAAGGACATAAGTCCTTTCTTTTTGTGTCTTTGGCTTTAGTATTGGGTAATATTAGCCTCTTATAGTAACTTGGGAATTGTTAACACCTTCTTTATTTTTGGAAGGCTTGTCGCTTCTTTAAATATTGGATTGAACTCACCAATGAAGCTATCTGGACTTTGGCTTTTTTGGTGGGAAGATTTTTAATTACTAATTCTTTTTCTTTACTTATTACCAGTCTACTCAGGATTTCATCTCTTTTTCAGTCAGTTTTCATAACTTGTATCTTTCTAGGAGTTTCTTAATTTCATCTAAGTTGTCTAATTTGCTGGCTTAAGTCAGTTATAATATTCCCCTTATAATCTTTTTAATTTCTGTATGGTCATTAATGATTTTACCTCTTTTATTCATCATTTTGGTAATTTGTATTTTCTCTCATTTTCTTGATCAGTCAAGCAAAGGGTTTGTGGTAGGCAGGAAAATGGTCCCCCAAGTATGTCCACATCCTAATCCCTGTAACCCGTAAATATATTATTTTATGCAGAGAGGAATTAAGGTTACAGATGGAATTAAAGATGTTAGTCAGCTGACTTTAAAATAGGAAAGCCATCCAAGATTATATTAGTAAACCCAAAGTAATCACAAGGATCCTTAAAAGTGGAAGAGGGAGGCAGAAAAGCCTTAAGACAGCAAATTAGAGAGACGGCAGCATGAGAAGAACCTGGCCTGATGTTGCCAACTTTGAAGATGCAGGGAGGGAACCATGAGCCAAGAAAAGCAGACAACCTCTGAGTTGAAAAGGCAAGGAAATGGATTCTCCATAGAGTCTTGAAAAAGGAATATACTCTTGCCAACAATTTAATAATGGTTCAATAAGATCCATGTCAGAGTTCTGATCCCTAGAACTATAACAAAATTGTTTTTAAGCCACTAGACTTGTGAAAATTTGTCATAGCAACAGTAGAAAACTAATACAGACTTTCTTCCATTCTTTAATCTTTTGAAAGAACCAAATTTTATTTTCATTTATTTTCTATTTTCTATTCCACTGATTTCCACTCTGCTCCTTATTTATTCCCTCCTGTTGCTTTGGGTTCAGTTTGCTCTACCTTTCTATTTCTTAATGGGGAAGCTTAAGTTATTGATTTGAGATCTTTCTTCCTTTCTAATATAGGCATTTAGAGCTATAAATTTTTCTATGAAGTGATACTTTATTTTCATCCTATAAACCTTGAAACATTGTGTTTCTATTCTCATTCAGTTCAGAATACTTTCTAATTTCCTTTTCCAATTACTTTTTTGAGCCGCAGGTTCCTTAGAAGCATGTTGCTTAATTTTCAGACATTTACCATTTCCAGAGCTTTTCATGTCTTTCTGTGAATTCAAGTTACTGTTTGATGCCATTTCTTTTCAGTTCAAAGAATTTCTTTTAGTATTTCTTGTAAGACAGTTCTGCTAGCAACAAATTATCTCAATATTTGTTTATCTGGGAATATTTTTATTTCACCTTCATTTTTGAAGAATAGCTTTGTTGGATTTAGAAATTTTTTCTTTCAATACTTTGAAAGTATCATTCCACTGCCTTCAGACTCCATTATTCCCAGTGAAAAGTCAGCAGTCATATTGTTTCTCTGTACATGATGAATTGCTTTTCTTTTTCTGCTTTCAAGATTTTCTATTTGTCTTTGCTTTCAACAGTATCACAATGATGTTTCTGTTGTGCATTTGTGTTTATCCTGCTTAGGATTTGCTGAACTTCTTCAATCTGTAAGTTAATTTTCTTCATCAAATTTGGGAAGCTTTTGACCATTACTTCCTCTCTTCCTAAAAACCATTATATGTATGTTGATACACATGTTATTGGCCCACAGGTCTCTGAGATTCTGTTCATTTTTCTTCAACTCTTTTCCTCCCTGCTATTCAGTTTGGTGATTTGTATTCATTTACCTTCAATTTGATGATTCTTTCTTCTGCCATCTAAAATCTGCTATTTAGCTACCCTAATGAATTTTCATTTGTTATTATACTTTTCAACTCCAGAATTTCTTTTTAAAAATAATTTCTATTTTCTTGAGACTTGCTATTCACTGAATCCTTGTTATTCTACTTTTAATTCTTTAAGTGTGATTGTTTTCTAGTTGTTTTAACATATCTATAATAGCTAATTTGAAGTCTTCATTTGTTAAACCCAACATCTGGGGAGCTCAGGTCCTATTGACTGCTTTATTTTTCCATAAAATAAGTCAGACTTTCTTGTTTATTAGAATTTCTCATAATTTTTAACTGAATCCCAGAAATTTAGATCATATATTTTAGCAGCTTTGGGTTCTGATCCCCACCACCACCAACACCACCATTATTGTAATTATTGTTGATTTGTTTGCTTGTTTCTTGAGTAATTTGCCTGGTCTAAGTCTGTGAAGTCTGTCTCCTCCACAGCATCTGGCTGCTGATGTCTCTGTTCAGTTTTGTTGTGTTTTGTTTTGCTTTGCTGTGTTTTGTTTTTAAGCCTAACTTATTACAGTTCACCCTAATATCTGTACACCTTAATAATCAAGCAAATATTAGTTAGATGTTGTGCTCGAACACCATGAGCCAGGCAGGCTTCCACTCTCTGCTAATGGATCAGTGTGTAAGCTAGGGAGCCCCTTCAAAACTCAGGACGTATTTAAGTCTCTCCTGGACTTTACTTTCTGCCAGGCCCTTTGGATATCTCATATATCCCTCCATACATGAGCACAGGCTCTATTGAACAGGGATGTGCAGGTGGCTTAGCTCACTCCAGTTTCTGTTGCTCATACACACAGATTCAGTCAACCTGGGGTATGTAGAAAATATATCAAGCTTATTATGGTTTTCTCACTCCAAGAAGTTCCTGTTAAATGTCTAACCAGTCTGTTAGTTCATTGCATGCCCCATGTTTGGGAACAGACCCAGAATCTTAGACTATCAAAGCTACTAGCCCTCTGTGTTTGATTGTTGCCAAGATTATCACTTTAACTGACAATGCTTCAGATCAAGTAAACCTCTTGTAGAAGTAGCAGCAAAACCACTGGTTTTCAGGCCTTCCCTACCTACTTTTTAACTACTGTACTGGTATTCCAGAGCAGGAATGGGAGCAGCCCCAGGCAAAAATACCACAAACATTCACCAGTCTTAACCAAAATTCAGTAATCTTCATAAATAAATGCTTTGATCAATTTCCAGTAGGTGTAAATAGTTGTTTTTGATAGTTTTACCTAGATTTATAGTTACTTTGGAGTAGGGGGTATGACAATTGTTGACCCTTTCACACAGTCATGTTTGAAGTGAATCAGGAAAACTTATAAAAATCTGTTGTGTGTTTTATGTTCTTTTTCTTCCCCAAGTCATCTTAAACCCCTTCTCTAGCAAGGCAAGAAGGAAGGAAAGACAAGAGGAAGCAAGAAAGGAAAGGGAGAAAGAAGTCCCAAAGTAAGAATATAGATAAAAATAATTTTTAAAAGATTTCACTGATTTTTCTTGCTTTTTTATATTTTCATTCTCCACTTTGTACTTTTTAACTTTGCATTTTCTGTAATTCATTTAATTTTCAAATAACTAATAAATGTACATAGTTCAAAACTTAAATTGAAAAATTAATGTATAAAGACTTTTTCAGCCATTTAACCCATTTATCCAATTTTTACCCCATTCTTCCACAGCTAGTTTATTTTATTTTCATTATTTATTTGTATGTTGCCCAAGTTTCTTTATGTAAATGCAATCATACATGAAAATATATTCTTGTTTTTCTCCTTTTTCTAATAGATGTCAAAATATACATACTGCTCTGTTTTTGCTTTTTTTCACTTAATAATATGTCCTGGAAAGCTTTCCATATCAGTCCAGTTTTCTCATGCTTTTGTATAGTTGCATTGTTTTTCACTATAGATATAGCATGATTTATTTGACCAGTCCATTACTGATGAATCATACACAGAAAATCTCTGCCCACAATCTACGTGAAGCCAGGAAGAAGCCGTTTTTAATGTTCCTCTAAACCATTGTTCAACCAGCTGGATGAGGGAGTGTCACTCCCTCCAGTCCCTTTCCCAGTTTACCCCAGTCCCAACTGAGATCACCAATTTAAATATGATATGAATGGATGAATTAGGAGAATCCTGAGAACCTACCTTGTCCAACCATGGAGAGCTTCCTGGTAGTCTAACCAAATTTAAGATCACCCAGTTTCTGTATGTTTCTTGATTCCCAGCTGTAAAAGAATAAGGATCTTATTATACAGGAAAAAGACACGTTAAGATTTTTACCTTCATAATAATAATTTTTAAGAATACACATTCCTTCTCTGATGTTGTAAGTTGAAGGTTAAGTTAGGGATCTTATAGCAAAGATATTTGGTTGTAGCCTGACACAATATCTCTTTCTCTAAAAACTTATCCAATCCATGGATGCTATCGAGGGGAGGGGGTGGGTCAGGGTCTATGTTAGAACCACATGTCCTTGACCACCCACTCTGTCTGGTCCAAGAATGGATGACCAACCCAAAGGAGCACCAAGCTTTGACTGCCCAGGTACAAATTTTTCTCATTCAATAATTCATTACAAAAGACACAGGCACTTGAACTGAAAAATGATGTATGACATGGCTGGGGAAAGTATCTGCCCAGGGGCAACATTTCTGAGAAAAATCCTTCTCCTTGACAGTAACCTAAAGCCAACTCTCCCATCTGGATCAACTTCAAAGCCTTTCCCATTAGCTGAGGCCACAAATGACCCCGCTACTCAAGCCAAAGAGCATTTGTACAGGCAGCAATGTCACAAGTTGTCATCAAACAATATTTGTTCTGAGTATCAAGATCCCAGCATAGTAAGTCCACTTAGATTCAGCCACTATCTCCCCCACCCCACCCCTGCCCCCATGACCAAAACACCCTCTAACCAAATCCCTCCTCCTCTGCCCTTTAACTGTCTCTCTTTTTGCACTCCTTTAATTGCACTTGGTGGTTGAAGCCCACAGAATTTATTATTCAGAAAACAACCTTCTCTGCAATATCAACCTTAATTAACTGTGCTCTTTTTCTATTGCCTCCCACCCTCCACCTCATGCATTTGAATTAAGGCACTCCAGAGCCGCAGGCCAGCTCCCCTCCCCCATCGCAGACCCATCAGTGTCTACCAGCCAACCATGACCAGATAAGGGAAAATGGAATTCCTTATCTCTGGCTGCCAATGTGAAAGGGTCAAGGTTACCAAGGAGAGACCTTCCAAAATGAAGGAGAGGAAGAAAGAAGCCAAGCCTCGCTGGTTTCCATGGAAACAGGAGGTTGAATCGTGGCACATCCCCAAGAGCCTGGCCCGCTTAGCTCTACTGACATCTTTCCACTTCATTAGCCTCTTTATCAAGTGACTCTGCATAGGACTAAGTGTATTCTGGTGTCAGAGTGCACTGAAGATGATTCAAAAACATAGTGACCTTTTCCGTTGATCCCAGGTGCCTCCTGGGGCCACGGACATCCGCACCCCTCCTTTCAGTCGTTCTCATGGTTCTGCGCTCCTGGCTCTTTCTAATCACAGCTCCGGCCCCGCCAGGCCGGGAGGTGCCGGGGCCCCGGCTGTCAGGGATGCACAGCGCCCGAGCCAGGAGGAAGATTAATGACTTTGCCCACAGAAAATGGATAAAGCGGCCCCGAGAAGACAATAACCACGGGCTGACTGCGAGGATGGCTGTGACGGTAACAAACACTGACCGACATGGCACTGTGTTCCCTTTCTAGGTGACTCTGAGCTGCCAGTGGAAACACAGGTTCGTTTAATAAGCACTTCAGTGAGACAAAGGGGCCTTCGAGGGCTAGGACTGATCTCCATCGCAAGCGTGTGCACACCAGCATTTTGTGTGTTCAAAGGAATGGCCGAGGTCGGCATCTGTCCCTTTGGAAATCCGAGGAGAGCGCTGTAATTTCCCAATCTTGTCTCCATGCTTCAGCAAATTTGTCACTAGTAGGGTCTCTCAGCCATGAAAATTCTCCTGCAACCAAGAGCCCAGGGCTGAAAGGAAATCAGTTAGGGGACTTAAAACACCTTTGATAAGCTTGACCTCTCTTTCCGGGAGCCTTACACGTCCATGTCCGGGGGAGGACTCTGTCCCTCTTTTACACAGGCTGCACTGACGTACAGGAAGCTTGCTTGGCCTTGGAGGAGGCAGGCAAAGCTGGAAGCTGCGGGAATGAGACTGACAGGGTTTCTGGGAGGCTGAGGCTCCCTTGGCTGTATTTTGTTTTCTCCTTTCTTAAGTAACTTACAAATGTTGTGTTGTGGAGACCAGGGAGTCTGGGTCCCACATCCCAGTGCCAACACCAACCGCATGTGACCTCAAAGAGGTCACTGGCTCTGTCTGGGCTTCACATTCCATCAGAGGAATGAGAGGACTGGACTGAGTAACGACCACGATCCCTGCCAGCGCTGTGGTGGTGGGTCAGCCCTCATGCTGCCCTGCCTCCCACACCCACAGTCTTTCCCAAATCCCATCCACTCCACACTATCTTCCCCTCCCAACACTGGCACTGAGCCTGCTCAGGGCCCCATTATTTCCTGCTGAAATGGTACTATGGCCCCTCCTGGACCCACATGGACCTCCTGTAGCCCTCGCACCCATCCTCCAGAGCAGCCGTTCTCAAAGTGTGCTCCCAGGCCACATCTTCGGGGAACTTTCTCGGGCTCACCCCAAATCATAAATTCCAGGCTGGGGCCCAAAGATGTGATTCCCAGATCAGGATACTCTTGACCTCACCCCCTCTAGGCCTCTCCAGGTCCTTGTCTGACCACTACCTTCCTCAGAAAATATTTCCTCTCTAGCAACCCAACCTTGTTATTGCAAACACACATTGTGCTGTGTCACACCGCTGACCCCATGGATGTCATTCCTTCCAGCTCTTTTCCAACTAACTGGCAACAACTCAATTTTTAAAGGGCTCCTGTGATCAGGTTAGATCTATCTGGTTAGTCTCCCAATTTTGAGTTCACCCATACAGCATACACAGCACAGCATTATGGAAGTAAAATCCATCATATTCACTGCAAGATTATGCAGGACGGGTACACTGGGGATGGGTGGGGTAAGGGCAAGATGGGCAACCTCAGGGGATATCTTAGAACCTGACCTACAGTATCCAGGATGTGCATTCTGCCAAACAAAGATGAGGTTGGAAGTGGACTTTTTCATAGATCCTCCAGACAAGAACTCAGTCCAGCCAAACCCTTGATTTCAGTCTTGGGACACTCAGAGCAGATAAGCCATGTTGGACTTTTGACCTACAAAACTGTGAGCTAATTTTAAGCCACTAAATGTGGGGTAATTTAACATGGCAACAAAAAACTAACATACTTTGTGTCGTAACTGTCTGCTTACATACCAGCTCCCCTACTGACTGAGCTCCTTAAAGTAGAAAATGCCTTATTCATTCATTTCTGCATCACCAGCACCTGTCTCAGGCATCAGAGGTATTTAGCAAATTCTGGATGGGTGGATGGATGGATGGATGGATGCTTGGATGAATGCATGGATGGATGTGTGGATCTTAGAGCACCTGATTCCCTTATGCCGGCAGTTGCTTTAGAATTAGGAAAAAGGAATACTTGGGGTTTTTTTAAAGGATAGAATATGTAAATAAACCACAAAGTTGGAGTGGAAAAATGTTTCTTTGTCCCTTTGTTGAGTTTTGCAGCATGGAGTCCTCTTCATCTGTTAGGAATTTGTCCTCTGTCTCTTGCAGCTCAATACCTCACAGCACCAGGAGCTCCGGCCATGTGCCCCGACCTGGACATCTATTATTGTTGTATCTAACGCCCCTCTTCTTTGATGTGATGCTGCTTTGTATGTTATACTGGTGGGGTACAACACCCCAACCTCCCACCTCAGAAGCCTAAAGAGGGGAGTTTCTGCCTGTTTCTACAACCTGGAAGTTCAGACAGTTGGACATTCCCATCCAGAAGCAGCAGTGAGTGGCATGATGACCCAGGACAGTCAGGTTTATTCCTGGCTGCCACAAGGGTGTCAATTCCTGATGTTTATTGGCACGTCAAGTGCATCCTGGAGCAGCAAGCGTTGTCCCTGGCCCAGCTGCCCTGTTATAGCAGGGTTCTTGACTCCAGCTCTTTGTTCCTGCCCATATTTCAAGCTGGTTCTCTAGCCTCCCACTGAATCTCTTAGCCTCCAAAAGATTCCTTTTCTGCTTAAAATACCCACAGTTGGTGTCTGTTGTTCACAACTAAGAGCCATGACTGTTACAAACTCTGATCATGCTGAACTGTGAGCACTTTTCCTTTTCCTACAAGTCTCAGACACTCTATAAGCTCTCTCACTTACCTCTTGTACCAGTCAAGCCTCTTAGTTGCAAACAAAAGATCCCTCCCTAGCTGATGTAAGTGAAAAAGAAATTTATTAATGGGTACTGCTATTTCTCAGCATCTCTGGGAGGCCCTGAAGCCAGGGATAATAGATAAATCATGTCACCCTCCAGATTGCTTCCATGGGGCCTCTGCCAGGATCCCCACAGGTACAGAAACCACAGGTCCCACCAACAACACTGCACACTGTGCTTCCACCAGAAACTCTGCCATGGTTGCCTCTAGATGCTCTGTCCCATACCCTGGCCAGGATGGATTCCTCCAGACACCTGCTTTCTAGCATCACTGGTTCCTGACGGAAGCCTGACACAGGTGCATCTTGGTGGGAGGACTAATCCTGCACTCTGTTCAAGGGAAACTAGGAAAGCCATTTCTGGCTTTTCTCTTGGGAAGGCATAGATGCAGAAACTGAGATATTCTCCAAATATAGGAAAGGTATCCAAGAGTGTGGGGTGCCCAAGTGGCTAAACAAATATCTTATTGACTACAAGTAATTTGACTACATCCATTGGGGTATTAGAAACACCCTGCCTCCAAGAAATCCTTCCTAGAGGCTACCCAAACTCCCACCTGCTGCAAAGCTCCAATTTACCCAGAGTTCTCTGTATGCTGTCTTCAGTGAAATTCTTATAAGAGCTTGCCACTGCCTTCAAATGTTTGAACATTGACATTAAGTCCCCCTTCAATTTCATTTTATACTAGTTAAGGGGTAACAGTTATTTTCTCCTTCCCTCTTTCTTGGCTCCTTGGAGCTTTATTCTCATCTGAAGCCATCCTCTTAACTATTCAGACCCCTTTTCAATTGCTCTGAAAGTTCCATTTCTTGTACTGTTCTCCATCAGATTACATAACTGTTTTCATTCTCTCTCTTCATGCTGTCTTCCCAGTTCAGACCCTCAGCTGCCTGCTCTGACAAATAGCATCCCATACCCTCCAGGCTCATCTAACTCTGCTAGGACATACTGATATGTGGTCAAACCAGGAAGGAGTTTTTCAATGACCTGGTATTACAGTGTATTCAGAGCTAAAAGCAAAGTAGCCCTTCCACCCCCTTGTCACTGCATAGCAATAGCGCATAGCCAGCTAGGGATCACTGGAATAAAAGGGGTTAAACAAAGATGCAACCAAGGGTACACTATTGCTATGGAATAAAACTCTCCCCCAGACTCCACCAGCTGTGTGACCTCAGGAAAGTCACTTTACCTCTCTGAGCTTCAGATTCCTCAGCTGAAATATTTAAATAGTAGTGTTTGCCTCACTAAATTGTTGAGAGTATATAGGGAAAACGCAAGTTCTCATAGCCAGGATGCTCACCTGACCCTAACTACTTGCCCAGTGCACAAGTGAAATGATGTATTACTTGGCCTACTGCGCAGGCGCATGTTCACAATGTGTTGGTAATGAGCCACTACTGTATAAAAGGGTGACCACTTGGCACCTTATGCTCAGAGGTCGATTGTAGATGGTGGACTTGCTGCATGTGGATGTGGATCCATGGATTGTGAGTGGGATTCTAGCACTTAACCTGCCAGAGTGAGAATAAATCTTGTTATAAGAACCTTCTGCCCACAATGTTCCATTGTCATTGTTTGGTCTCATTGAATCCAGAGTGAACTTGCCCAGAGCTGCAACCCTCTGCTACAGAGGGTTAAAAAAAAGGCAATGCATCTAAAGTACATACAGCAAATGTACTTTAGATGCACCACCTCGTAGGGATGACTTGGAGACCAAAGCAATCATGGGTATAAAAACACTGTCAACTGGGAAAATTCCACACAATTTCAGGTATTATTAATATCATAGTTACTAATACTATTTTTACAAACTAAATAAAAAGGTGTGGGAACAACCTTAATAAAATGCACTTCCTGGGAGGACAGTAGTGGGTTTCCATAAATTGCCCTGAGAAAGAAGAGTGAGTGTGATAGTTAATTTTATGTGTCACCTTGACAAGCCTAAGAGATGCCCAGATAGCTGGTAAAACATGACTTCTGAATGTGTCTGTAAGGGTGTTTCTGGAAGAGATGAGGAGGGATTAGAAGGAGATGCAGGAGACTGAGTGTAGAATAGCTGCCTTCACCAGTGTGGGTGGCCATCATCCAGACCTTCAGGGACCTGATTAGACCAAAAAGGCGAAGAAGGAAGGGTGCACTCTCTCTTCTTGAGCTAGGAAGTCCATCTTTTCCTTCCCTCAGACATGAGAGCTCCTGGTTCTTGGGCTTTGGGGCTTGGACTGAAGTATACCACAGGTTTTCCTACTTCTCCCCCTTGCAAACAGCAGATTGTAGGACTTCTCCTCTTCCATAAACACATGAGCCAATTCATATAATAAATCTCCTATCTGTCTATCTGGCTAGTTATCTACCATTTATCTCCTACTGAGGCTGTTTCTCTGGAGAAAGCTCATACTAGCAGACATTTCCAAAATGAGTTACACTTGCAGTTTCCAGAGGCAGAGACTGAGGGGAGAAGACCATGCCCAGATGGTCAGTGGCAGAGACAGACCTTCAGCTGAGTGCTCCCAGCTCAGTCGGCATCACCTTGGCAGAACAGAGCTTCCACACCAGCCTTTGTGGGCCAGATGGTGCTCCCCACCCCTACCCACACACCCTAACCAGGCTTTCAAGAAGCACCCAACTTCCAAACCAGAAAAGCCAAACTTTCAGTACCCAGAGTTGCTGGTTCCCTGAAACATGATTTGAAGAGTCCACACCCTTCAAAGAAGAGTGGAAGGAAGTGTCCACACCAGGAGTGCCTCCCCCATCCACCTGCCTCTAGGTGTAAAGTTCTCTGCCCTTGTATTAACCTCTTTAGGAAATGTTTTAATGGAAACAGCAGTTCAAGGATAAACTATGGGACAGTTATTATCATCAACATATATATCAACTGAGAAGTAGTCCAGCAGATCCTTGATTAAGAGCAAAGATGGGAGTTTGCATGGAGGGTGTGTACAAGTAGAATTAAATACAGGGTGAAAAGAAGGGCAGAAAAATCATGCAAAGAATACTTCTGACATGATAGATAGGATTTTTCCATATGAAAGGCCAGGGTGGAGGCCACTGGGGAATGTATGAGGCTCCCTGGGAGGAAGGGTTAGAGTATCCTCCCAAAGCTGTCCCTCCTTCCAGGCTCAGCCCAGACAGCCGCTCAGTCAGGAAGTTTTCCTGGGACCCTCAAGATTGAATGAGGCACCTGCCTTCAAGGATTTCATTCTAAGTCTCCTTGTCATGGTTCTTCCATATCACCAGCTGTGAGCTCTTTAAGGGCAAAATTAGATCCCATTACATCCCCCAGTGCAGCAGAGGGCCTGGCCAAGACTACTGACTAGATTTATGGATGGCACCCCAACTTGAGTCAACCTGCCCTGATACATTTGCAAGCCAGACTTAGAAGAAGGCCATTTAAACCAAGGCTATTTCTCCTGGGATCGGGGACTCTACTAATCTGCATAATTCCTTTAAATACAGAGACAATTCATGGGGTGCATCAGCTGGAACATAAGATGAGAAGCACTCCTCCCTGGCTAGCCCAGGAGTCAGTGCTCAGGAGCAGCAACTTCTGAAATTCTAAAAAGGAGGGGTAGGTAAGTGTGGCAACCCAGTTGAAGAGAGGCTAGATCACCTACGGAACTGGCTTTGCTGGGCTGGCACTCAGTCTCTAATGGAATTACATATTTCAGGTCAATTTTTTAATGAAATTTTTTAATTGCTTATATTTACATTTAATATAAGAATGAAGAAATGTCAGGAACCCTACCAAAGAATATATATTATATATAAATAAGGCAGGTTGTGACTGGGGGAGGTCAGGGAAGAACTGCCCCTTTCAAGGATACCCACTTGCTCCCCAAGCCCGTCCCTCCCACTCACTGCTTTTGTATTGCACTTGATCAGAGAATGACTTTTCCAGCTCCATGTGGAAGCGCACAGCTGTCACCAAGACCTAACAACAAGGCCTGAACAAAGTAGAACTGAAGCAGAAAGAAAACACATTATATCTACACCTGGGCCTTTCTGTGGGCCCTGCAGTCCACACCACCAATTCAGGAAGCTGCTATGGATTTTCCATGAAAAGAGAACGAAGGAAAGAGAAAGCTTGCGGGGGAGTCAGGCCAAACAGAGACTAATATCTCATCTCTCTGTGTTATCTTTTTCCACAGTTCAAAAATCAATTAGTGATGAATTTCTCTGGAAACTTCTTAAACAATGTTATTTCATTAAAGATCTGTGCAAGCACCATCAGATTTGCTTTCCAGGTGTGAATTAGAAAATTAGCCTCTTCCTTTTAATAATTTCCTTCTTGGTAACATTACATCAGTCTACACAATGTCTAGTACCAGCTGAGCTGGAGCCAGTGGGAAGCACATAATTCCTTTTTCCCCTCCAGTAATAGAAATAAAAACAGGCAAGATGGAAAATGTGGGCACTTCCCAGAAGGGGAGCAGGAGACAAAACAGAGGAAAGCCCTGGAGATGCCACGAAGAAACACCTCAGAAGACAGATCTTCATGGCTACTGGCCTGCAGATAGCAAAGAAATGGGGTAGAGGGCAACCTGCCAGCAGATAGCAAAGAAATGGGGTAGAGGGCAATTAGGAAGATCGGGGGCCTGTGAAAGGGGCCAAGAGAGCTCGGAGACAGTGAGCTACCCCAGGAATGTGCTGCCTAGGTGAGGCCAGCTTGGGTGCTTTCTAATGGTGTGACAGCTCCAAACCAGTCCATCTCGATGGGTGACATGTGCCACAGATAATAGGCTGCAGAGGCATGTGCTGCTCTGTGAGCAAAGAGGATAGTCACTGTGCCCAGGCACAATATCTGGTGACACTGCAACACGCAACTGCCTTATTCCTGCTTCCCTCCACAGAGGGAGCTGAACCCTCCTCATTAATTCAGACTCATTTGCTAGAAGGCCAACCTAATAGACAGTAGTAAGATGCTTAAAGGATCCCATTTTATCACTTTCATTTATATAGTAAAAGGAACTAAGTCTGCCTTTGATGAATAGATAAAAATGATTAGCAATCAGCTCATTAAAGCACAACTTAAAAATAAATTAACTAACATCTTATTGATTGCATAAAATGATATTAAAACTACACTGTGCCGGGCAGAGAAATCGACTGAGTCACCATCTCTGTCCTCAAGGAGTGTGCAGTCTGGGTGTGTCCAGGTCAGAAAATAAATTATGCCAAGGAGTAAAATTTGTGTTACCAGAGATCAGCTAAGAGGGGGATGATGGGAACACAGAGAAGGACTACCTCTCCCAGTGGCAGTGAGCCAGGCAGATGGGGAAGGCTTTTTGGAAGTGCTCCTGGGACTGGGTCTTGAAGGCAGCCAGGCTGGGGGCATGGGAGAAGGGAGGGGAGGGGGACACGTGGTCATTGCAGGCATTCATATAGTAGTATATGGTTTGCAAACCTTCTAATTTACCTATGTTTTCTCATTTTGACTTCATAACAGCATTCTGAGGGAAGTGCTGTTATTCACCCTCCTGCAGATGAAGACAGAGCCCAAGTGTCTCCCCCAACCCAGCTGGTAAAGAGAGGAACTAAGGAACGGCATCAAGTCTCCTGTGCTCCAGACTCTGCACTCTGTCAGGAATCTGATGAAAACCACAGACCCTCTTCTCAAAAAAAGATGCACATATGCTCACACTCACAAAAAGATTCACTTAAGATTGGATGGCACTCAGAAACCCTCTAAAGCTGGATCAGCCCAAGTATCCCAGTGAAGAGCTCTTTCTCTGAGTAAAGCTAGTCTGTGCTTATTCCCCACATTGTTTGTAGGTAAATGCAGACCTCATGGTCACGCTAATGATTCTGTTTTCAAGCGGTAAACAGTCACTCCTCTTCCAAATCTGTTTACCTCAGTGTTGGCAAGCCTCATGTCCACAGATCAAGCAGGGTAAACCTTCAGCCCCACAACGTCTAAACAATGTCAGATTCAACAAGACTTGGACTGGGGATCATATCTTATGCTGATTTGTGTCCACCCAGAATGAATTCTGCCTGCTGGGGCCCTGGGATCCAGAGTTATAGGCTCACACTGGGGGGAGAGGGCCTGGGTGGGAGGGCAAGGGGGCAGTCAGAATTGACAGGGCTGGAACTCAAATGAGAGAGGCAGGCAGGCATCTGAGGGAAGAAGCCCCCTAGTTCCTTCTTCCATTCTAGGTCTTACAGTATTCTAAGCAGGTCTCAGGCTGACCTCCCAATCTCTGAGACCCTTCTAGAAAGAATTCTCTCAGCAGCAAAAGAGAATTTTGAAGTGACCATCTCTCCCTGCTCCCTGCTCCAAACTGCTGGCAGCAAACCCCCCTCACCCTGACAACAGGACTGGGGCAGGGGGCACGTCTTCCAGCTCACCATATATGCACAGTGTGGCTCGATGCCTGGCCCACAGCAGGTGCCTGCTAAATATATACTGAAGTGTTTCATGAATGATGTTCCGTATCTCCCTGATATGGATTCAAGATCATCTCTGGAAGTGACAGAAGAAAAGGAATTGAAAAAAATCCCCGCTTGCAGGTTTCCTATCCTCACAGCACATTTGCAGAGGCTCCTCTCCATTACCTGGGTATCCACAGACACAGTGCTCTAGTGGACTTGTTTGTGCAACAGCTCTCCTGCTACAGAACAGCCCTCTGCCTACTGCCTTGCCAGGCTCCCAGGGGACCAAAGGCCCGCCTGTGGGGCCCGGTGGACCAGCAGCCAGCAGGCCCCACCGATAGCCCTCCTCCCCTCAGGTGAGGAAACCAACTAGGAGAAGGTGGAATTTAAATGATCCCACAGGAAGGAAATCAGCATATTTTGGAGACCAAATTCTAGGACTGGAGTAGAAACTGAACATTCTGGAAGTGATAATTGGTCTCATTTATCTAAATTTAGAAGGTCTGGAAAGGGAAAGAGTAACTATTAAGACATGTTATTTAGAAATAAGCCTTTAATCAAAGAGATGAGTCAAACCCAAATTCAACCCAAAATCCTGCTCAAATCAGGGGTTTGAAATAAAGTTCCTTTGGGGATTAAAGTCAGATCTTATTTAACTTGAAAATGAATAAGAACTTCAGCAAAAAGAATAAACTACACTAACAAAAATAGGTCATCTGACAACTGTGATAACCACCAAAATTCTTTAGTTGCAAATCAGTAATATTTTGAATAAAAGCAATGCCTGTGTGCTGAAAGACTGACTGAGCACTGAAAGCTCCCAGTGCTTTGAAATCCCCTGAGAGTGGTTCAGATCAGGTGGATCAGGGGCCCACGGCCTTGCACTCTGGAATGCGCCCTACCCAGCTCCCCCCAGGTGACCTCGGTCATGCTTCTAATCCTCCCAAGTAGGCCCTCCTCTTACCCTGCTCAGTCTCAACAGTGAAGTGGAATTGATGACCGCTCATTTCTCCCCATCTTCAGTTCAGTTTCATTTTAACAAACATTTTTCCTGAATGCTTGACCATGCCTACAGGGTGATGTAGATGCAAAAATGAAGAAGATGCTGTCCCTATCATGTGGACACCTGCTGGAAATAGGAGGATAGGGAGATGTCCAGGGTGCTGAAGAAAGGCACCCAGCCTGAGGCTTTGAGGAAGCACCTAAGGCAGGTCTAAGAGCTAAACGGCAATGGGCAGGTGAAGAAGAGGGAGGGAGACATTCCACCCAGAAGGGACATCAGGAGCAGGACAGAGAGGCAGGACACAATTTAATGCAAGCCGGGAGCATAGGCAAGTTGCTCCTCTTAGAACCCAAGGGCAGAGTGGCAGGGCAGGGCAGGTGATCAGGCTTGACCGCTGGGAAGGCACCAGCCCCTGAGGCTGTGAGAGCTGGACTAGGCTCCTGAACTTTACCCTTGGGAGAAGGAGCACCATTTTAGAGTTCCCCATATGAAAGTGACTTAGTCATGTTGGCATTTGGGACAAATCATTTTCCATAAAAGGATGTTATGAAGAAAAAATGAAATGAATAAGGGGAAATAAGTGAACTAAGTGAACCTAAAAACAATAAAAGGCCATCATGAATTCTACTGCATAAGTGACTTCATTTAAGGACAATGATCCCTGTTAACAGTGGCCCGGAACACAGCCACTAGGGGCATTCGGTAGGCCTGGACTCGGAAAGAAGCTGAGACCCTCCCAGCACTTTGCCTCCAGCCCATCTTGTGGCCACTGCAGAGCCACCACAGACCCCTGTTCAATTTCCTCTGCAGGGTCTGCACACTACCTGTGGTCCCCTGCATGTACGTGCATGCTAAGCTAACCCTTTGGTAATCTGTGCCCCGTGCAGCCCATAGAGCAAACGCAGTGCTCTCCATCAAGTCTTAGCCAATCCTCGTGAAGTTCAGAAGGACACTTCTCAGGTCCTGTCCAAGACACCTAAACTGAGAGGGTTGCAGGAACTGTAAGAGTCAGATCTGGCCCAACATGGGCATATCTGCGCAAGCACACACAACAAGGGTCCCAAACAAGGCCTGGCTAACCACCTGTTACAATGAAATTCTAGGTTCTATATTAGCCATTACTCCTCCCTGTGGAGCTTCTGAAAACTGTACATATTCCCAGATAGAAGATTTAGAGCTGAAAAACAGATCAGTCACCAAAAAATAGCCTCTGAGTGCTAAAAATTTCCCTTAGTATCTTTACTTATCCATCTTTATTTTTCCTCATAACACTTATCACAATCTGATGATGCACTGTATATCTGTATGCTTGGTCACTGTCTCTCAGTCTATAGAAGAGGAAAAGATTATTTCTGTTCATTTTAATATCATCAGAGCCTAGAACAGTGTCTGGTCAAAATAAGGTCTCACTAAATACATGTGGACTAATGAATGAATGACAGTAGTACTAATGACAATGGTGCTATCTTCTATTAGCAGCCTTGATTTTTTTGTAATTCTCCACTACTTCACAGAATGAGGAAATGGTGCAGTTTAGGGGGAAGCATGAATGACTGGCAGATTTATTTATTGTATTCATTTCACTAACTTAAAAAAACATTTCTTGAGAACCCATGATATGTCAGGCATTTAAAATGTCTTCCAAATTTTGTGCAGCTTAAAAAAAATAGATAATCAGATGGTTTCAAACAGGGGAAGGAATATTTGGGAAATCTGTAACCTTCAAAATAGGAGGTCCAAATCTCATGCATCCTGGAATGTGAAGGAATTTCGCCAAAATTACTTACCCAACCAAACAGCAGATGTGAGAAAGATGAAAGCTATCAATTGCCATAAAAAGCTCTCCAAATCCTTTCTTTCGTAACATTAATCATTTCAAAATAAGCGAAAAATTAGGAGAAAGTCCCTAGTCAGTACAGAGGATACAGTGACTTTTAAAGAACTAAAATGCCAGGCAGAATTGAGAGCTTTCAACCTGAATATCAAATAGAAAGGTGGTGGGAATACTATTGATGGAATGCATGCAGCTATAAGAAAAGTATTTGATATAGTGGTATAGTGTTACACTCAAAATTAATTCAAATTGGCTTAGTAAGGAGTGCTGCCACATAAATTTAAAACTGACTCAAAGTCTGCAAACAAAGGGTGATGACAAATGGAAATGTATGGAGTTGGGGGGAGGTAGGGTGCACGGGGGTCATCTTTATTAATGATCTGAAAGAGGGAGAGTAAACAGCATGTTAATGAAACTTGCAAATGATGCTAATTTGGGAGGTGTTGCTCTGATCACTGTGGACAGAGAGGGAATGTAAATGAACCTTAAGTGGTAATAAATATGAAGAGGAAACAACAGAATGAAATCCAAGTGGGAACACACACACCACGCCAGGGCAATGACTGGCCCCCTCCCACCCCAGAGCTCTTTGCCCCTCGCGTTTCTGGGATGGGGCTGGGGAGGAAAAGATTGTCACCCTTAGGCAGAAAGGTTTAATCTAACAAAGTATTCCTCACTTGTGTGCTTTCCTTTGACCAATTCTTTAAAATTTCATAAGAGCCTTCTCCTGGATTCAGAGCAAGAGCCGTGCTTGCCCTCGGATGGTGGGGCTCCGTAAATTATAGCGCAGGAGAGGCTGTTAAAGGAAAGCAACCAAATAATGAGGGAATGGGGAGACTGATTGATGAGAAATGACCCAAAGGGGTAGACTTTTCTTAATTGATGGCTAAGTGGTAACATGATAATGACCTGCTGAGATCTCTCCATGACAAATAACCAAGAGAAGGAAATCTTTAGTACCGTTAGTACCGGAGAAGGAACTTCTTCATTCTGCCTGGCAGACGGTGCCCCTCCCTTGGGGCTACTGCTCCATTGAATTTCACCAGAGCAGTGCTGATGGGCTTCCCCGCTGAGCAGCCCTCTGGGAAACAGGCAAGATACTTTTTAATAACCATCTCCATTTATTTAGTAGACAAGCATGTACTGAGCACCTACTATGTGCCACTACTAGGGAAAGGCAATGAATGAAACAAGCAAGGTCCCCATTATCATTCCCTGTGAAGGGAAGTGAGGCAAATAGAAAATAAACAAGAGCACCAAAGAAAAAAACAAAGGTTTCAGATGACAGTAATTACATGAAGAAAATAAAATAAGATAAAATCATTATTGGATGGAGGAAACGGACATCTCCTTTAGAAAGGAGGTCAGAGAGGCCTCTCTGAGGAGGTGTCATCTAGCCATGCGTGCATCATGAGAAGAACAGGCTGCGCACAGACAAGGAGACAGGAGAAAACAGCAAGAGCAAAGGCCCTGGGGCCAAAATAAAGGTAGTGCTGTTTGAAGCATAGGAATGGCAGTGCCTGAAGTGTAATGAAGGAGATGCCCTGGTGGGACTCTAGAAGTGGGCAAATCATGAAGGACCATCAGGACATGGCAAGGAGTTTGACCTTCACTCTAAGTGCCAAAAGAAGGAATGAATGACACTCTAAAACTCAGAGGGGTTCATTTGTGTCCCAAACATAACTTAGCTAGGCAATGGCCCAGCCAGCACCCAAGCCCAGAAACTGTGACTAGTGTTCTTCTAATAGGAACTTATGAAATCCAGAAGCCTTGGCCCTGCCTCAGGATCCCCCCAACCCAACTCCTAGACCTCTAGCAGGGCTAGGCAGCAAGAGGGGAGCTTCCTGACCTAGGCCACAATATCTCAAAAAGTGACCATCTCCAAACCAGTTAGACCTGCGCCCTGCACAGCTCCCACGGAAAGGAAAGGAGAGCGGTTGAGAGTGTGTCACCCTCTATGCAGCAGTCCAGGTAAAACTTTGTTCTACAAAATAGCAGCAGACTCCAAGACTCCAAGAAGGGACTAGTGGTTACCAAAGGAGAGGGGTGTGGGAGAGCAGGTGGGAAGGGAGGGAGAAGGGGATTGAGGGGTATCATGTTTAGTACACATGGTGTGAGGGGTCATGGGGAGAACAGTGTAGCACAGAGAAGGCACATAGTGGATCTGTGGCATCTTACTACACTGATGGACAGTGACTGCATTGGAGTATGGGTGGGGACTTGATAATATGGGTAAAGGTAGTAACCACATTGTTTCTTCATGTGAAACCTTCATAAGAGTGTTTATCAATAATACCTTAATAAAAAAATTTTTTTTAATTTTCTTCTAAAAAATGTTCTAAAATAAGTCAATGCCTGCCTTGTGGGGACCACCACACACACACACACAAGTAATCCTTCCGTGCCATCTGCAGTATGGCATGTCACATGTGACAGTCACACATGGCTGCCCCACTCTGTGGCTGGATGCAGGGAACAAGGAAGAAGGGGCTCCTACTGGGCCAGGAAAGCCTGTCTCACTAAGGCTCTATCCCCAGCCTCAGGGTCCTACAGACCAGACCATGCAAACAGCACCTCCCACGGTTCATCCCTGTCTGCCCACCCTGCATCCTCGGTCCTGGAATAATGTCAGGGACCCACAGTCACACTGCAGTGAGCACAGAAGAGCCAGCGAGAGGCCTCTGCCCGTCCCAGCATGTGGCCCAGGACAGTTCCCTACTTCTCAGCTCTCAGCTGCGCTGCTTATTCTCGCCTGCCTCACAAATGCCCTGACTCTACTGTGTGCTACCCTCCTCCTTGTCTGAGTCGTTCAGAGTCCCTTCTCCAGCTTTCAGACCTTTGCCCAGTGGCTCCACCCTCTCTCCTAATTTTGGACAAAGGAGCCTCCTTCCAGGGCCCTGTGCCGAGCCTGGTGGACCCCATAGCTGTACCACCCAGAGCTGCACATCCCCAGCACTGTGTGTCTTGGGCCCAGCCCCACCCTGTTCTCTCAGCACACTCGGGCTTCACCTCATGGGGTAAGCCAGACCTGGAAAGGGCTCAGGCCTCTGGGCCATGGACACAGCTTCAGTGAGCAGCCCCCACAGGCTTTCTCACAGTTCAAGGTCTCTACCAGTCTCTGCCACTGTCCAAATCCAAACAGGAGCCAGGCTGGGACCTCCAGTGCCATTCTCAACTTCCAGATTTGCACTCCAAACTTCAGACACCAGCCTTGAGAGTCAATGCTGAATCTCATAGCTCTTTAAAAAAATCTGTCCCGGGATTTGAGTTGGATCTCTAAGAAATTGAGAAAAACACCTGCATTCTGGATGGGATGGCTCCTAAAGCCAGGACTTGCCTTCACTCAGCCACTCTGCTGGGCCTGCACATCCCGTCCACGGTCCTCCAGGAAGTCAGTGGCACACCAGGGATAGGGTTTTGCAGTTCCAGAGTGCCCAAAATATAGTCAGCCGCTATGGCGAGTTCTGAGGCTCCAGAAAATCTGCTGCTGACCCAAATGACGGGCCCATAGAGCTGGCTATGCTACAGAATCCATCACAGTCAGAATTACCAGCCTAGAGCACCCTGAAGCCATAGGGATGTCTGTCAGGTCAGAAGGCTGGCCTCCGGCAGCACGGCCCTAAGCCCAACCATGGAGGGCAGTGGAGGCAGAAGGCCTGGAGTGGCATACACCAGCCCTCCCCAGAGTGTAGGAGGCACTGGAGCTCTAAGTGCTCCCTGAGTCACAGGGAAACAGCACCTTCCATCCTGGAAATGAGAATAGGGACCCCACTGCAGAGCTCCCAGCCTCAGCCACCTTGCTTCCCCCTGGCTGGGCCACAGCAAAGATCCCTGACGTGAGGCCAACATTTCATCAGAGGCCACCCATCAGATTCTAGAGCCCCTCCCGCAATGGGTGCATGGGCAACTCACCAGCAAAAGCGGCAGGTCCAGTCCATTCCTGGCAGCCGCTCTAGACCCTGGGACTCTGCATCCACTGGGGACCTAAATAAATGCCTCAGGAGTGCATTGGTAGGTGAAACAGACACTTGTCCATCATCCCTTATCCATACATCCTTATCTGCTTGTACCTGATAAGGACACCCCTTGTTGTCAGGGATGGTCACACCACAAGGAATTCCATAAGGCCTTCACAATTGTAGAACATGGGTCAAGGACTCTAAAGAGTCCTAATCCTGGTGCTGCCACTTACTCCCTGTTTGAGCCTCTGCAAGTGACCCCCCCACCCCCACTCTGAGCCTCGGGCTTCTTGCCTATAAGGCAGCGAACAAAATACAGTTTCTATCTTTCCTGCTCCCCTGCTGGTCCCACCCCTGTCTGGTCCTTCCTCAGTCCTTCCCCTTTTGGAAATCGAACACCTGTTTCCATGCCCCATCTCAGGGCCCACCACCAGCTATGAGCTGACAAGAGGAAACTGAGACCTTCCTGGGGACATGGGGACTAACTGGGTTGGTGGAAACTCCAGCACAGCAGCTATGAACAGAATTTCTCATGCCTCCTAGGGCTGGATGATTAGAACAGCTCTCAAGGGATCTCATTCCCAGCTATTCCAGACACCTGGACTCTAAAGAGGAAAGGAACCTGAACTCTACGATGGGGTCACTAGCACCTGTCTCATAGAATCATTATGAAGATTAAATGAGATACCGTGTGCAAAGCATTTTACATTGTGAATGGGCATATCACTTTCTTTCCAGCTCCATTTCATGACACGCTCTCTCCAATTCCCTCCTCAGTTCTTCCAAGCACTCTTGGCCCTATTTTCCTGTGTGATGTACTACTATCATGACAGCATCTGTCTCCCCCTGGAAGCCCTTAGACTTGAGGTCAAGGGCAGCCCCTGGTTCCTCTCTTTGTCCCAGGTCCAGCACAAGGCCTGGAATGGGGTATTCATCAAGGGAAGGAGATGTTCTTTCTTTCATTTGTCCTGCTTCCCCACTTGTCCCACCAGAGGAAGGTACAGGTCATGGAGGAGGAAAAAGAATTGATATTTTGGTTGTACATCTGTGGTAGGTGAGACAATGTACTTACTAAATGCTTTTACCTGCCTTCTCTCACTCCATTCTGGGGTGAACGGACTTAGGACCAGTGACTTCATTACAGTCCATACCTGGAGAAGGTCAGACCTGCAGCATGACCAGAAAAGATGCATGGACAGCAAACATCCTCCTGGCAGGCACAAATCTCAGCCACAGATTCAGGGTATTGGTACTCTAGAGGTAATTGTACTCTATTTTCTGCAATTGAACTGAATTTCTAACTTTTCTACCAGGTTATTCAGATTAGGTTGGGTTTTGCTACAAGAAACAAATTAACCTGAAATCTCAGTGACTTAACCCAACATTGGCTTATTTCTCAATTATGCTCCATGCCTAGCACAAGCCAGTTGGAGAATGAGCTCTCCACGGTCACTCAGGGACCCAGGCTATGGAAGTACATCATGTGACTCTTGTCATCCTAACAGGTGGCAGAAGCTGGAGGGTCACACAGGGCTTTCCACTGGTTTAGTATGGAAGTGTTCCTGTCACTTCCACTCACAGTTCAGGGTTAGACCTAGTCATTTGTCCAGCCTTAAACACAGGAGGCTTGGAAGTAGGGTCTTCCTGTGAACTCAGGAGGAAAATGAGAAAGGATTTAGTCTCTTGAACACAAAGTAAACCTCAGTCCCTGGGACTATTTCCCATGTCCACAGGTCGCGACACATTTATTTCTAAGCTCTCACCCTGTGCCAAGATACTGAAGCGGGAGACTCCCACCCGGCCCTTGATGGTCTGTGCACACTGGCTGTCAGTGAGCTGGCCACTGTCCCCACCCATGCGGCCCTTCACGACTCACACCTCTCCATTTCTACCCCATGGCATATGAGCCTCTTCCTCCAATGCGGCCAGTGAGCCTATGCACACCACACAGCCCCTTTTGCTGAGCCCCACTGTCTTGCGGAGGCAGAGCCAGGAAGTTGAGTCCAAGGCTGTGTTATTCTGGGCTCTATCAGCCTCTTTCCCTTCCCATTCCCCAGCCTGAGGAAGCTTTAGACAGAGATTGAGGGGAGAACTTCTCCCTTTGCATTTTTCAAGAAACTTTTCCATCTATCCTCTCCCTTTAAGAACTGGGCTTCTACCACAGGGCATAAATCTGCAAAGAAGTAAAAAGCTAACCTTTTCAAACAATAAGGCTTCTCTCTCACTTACCAACTTCACATTTCCCTGTATGGCCCCGGAAGATGACTGGTTAGCCAGAGACTGGTAAGATTCCTCAAGGGAGGAACAACCTAAGACAGGCACAGTCGCAGGGGGGCCATCAGGTGAGAAATTGGGGCTCAACAGAGGTGAGGCTTAGAACCTCACCCCCCCTGTTCTGAGAGAAATCTGCATCCGTGGATGTTTTATTGCCCTTGTCTAGCTTGGATTAACACATAGTCTACAGGCACACACCTGATCATCTACATTTGCTCTCTTACAACACTAAACTATGTTTTCTACCTTTATCTTGTATCTACCTACCACTTCAGCATTTTATTAAAAATAATAATAATAAAGAGAGAAATGTGGTATCCACATATAAATCAAGTATAAAAATCAAATGAATATTCATATTTGAACTGATTGTTTATAGTTCATAATGCATGAGCAAAACCGAAAGTTTCTGTGATGACTGCCCTTGTACTGTTCACCATGTAACTTATTCACTATGTAAGAATTTGTTCTCCATGTAAGAACTTGTTCGTTATGCTTCAGAAGATTGGAGACTGACAAAAATTAGGCTTGGGGTGGATTAATGATTGTGCATTGAGCATTGACCCCCCCCTATACAGAATTTTATTGTTGTTAACAACCATTTGATCAATAAATATGAGAGATGCCCTCTCAAAAAAAAAGTACACACTTCCAAATGTAAAATAAATAAGTAACTGGGATGTAATGTATAGCATAAGGAATATAGTCAAAATATTGTAACAACTTTGTATGGTGATAGCTGATAGCTAGAATTATCATGTATATAAATGTTGAATCACTGTGTTGTACACCTGAAACTAAGTAGTAATACTGTGTGTCAACTACCCTTCAATAAAAAATAATTATCTACAAAAAATAAATAAATAAAATGAAAAAAAACTGGGCTTCTAAAACAAAGTCCTAGAAGAGATTGTTTTACTAACGTCTGCCTTTCCTGTCTTTCCTGTCTTACACCTTCCCTGAGGCAATGAACATAGAGCCATTGTGAACAGGGAGAGGGGATAGGAGAAAATGCAAGGAGAAAAGGGAGATATAAACTAAAGCCTCAAAATCTCATCCAGACACACACAAAAAGCACCTTCCTTCCCATCTTCCTCTATGCCTGCCCAGTCTGCCAGGAGTCAGAGGCACATGTCAGCATGGCAATTCCACGGAGTCTTAGACAGAAAAAAGGGGAAGGCTCAGAGCTCTCCATCAGTGACTAGAACACAACACACACAACAATGACTACATGGGCCTGGGGCGAGGAGCACAAAGTCAGCCACTCCTGGGAGCATCACCACCAATAGGAATTGCCACACAGAGACCTCAGAAGTGCGAGCTCAGTTCCTGCGCTCAGAAAAGGTAAGGTTTCAGCTGAGGCACACAGCACTGGAACCCCAAAGGAGGGGACTGATGAGAAGCAGCTGGGACACCCAAGGGACGGTACAGAGCCAGGAGACAAGGAGCCCCAGCCAGAAAGCCTTGTGCCCCCTTGGTCCCAAAGAAAAGCACTCCTTCCTGGGGAAAAGGCGGCCTCCTGCCGACCGGGTCCCCTGGCTGCCCATCAGAGGGCCTGTCCGGTACTGAATCCTTCCTGTGTGCCAGGCGAGGGGATGACTAAATGCATCCTCACTGAGATGTTGCAGCTACATCCAGTCTGTTATCCTCGAAGGAATTCGGTCTCTTTAAAATGCACCTTGAATGGTTTACATTCCCATATCTGGTTTGTTTTTGACATGGGTTCTGGGTGTGGCGGTGGCTTTTAATGTTGCTTTGTTTATTTTAAACTCACCACTGGCTTTCATGTGGATTTAAATCTAATCACTCTGCCCAGCAGTGCTCCTCTTTTGTTTAAAAGCTGATCACATCTCTTTCTGAAAAGCACAACGCAGTTGTTACCCTTGCTATGAAGCAGCCACAATTTACTGGGCTGAAAATCAATATATGATTGAATCCAACTCATGCTCCTCTCTGGAATTCTTATAGCTTCTCAACTGACAGCCCCACATCACGGCCCCACCCAGGCGTTTACCCTGAAAATCTGGAGGGAAAAGAATCCATTTTCCAGTGAATGAAAAGAACACTAAAGAAATGATTTTAACACCAAAGAGAGATTCAGCATTACTTGGGAGCTGAGTAGACAATCCTTGGGCAAGAAAATAAATGACAAGTTTCACACTAAACCAGAGGTCTCTTGTCTAATACTAGGCTAGCCGGAAATCACTGTCTACTATGAATTTGCTCTAAAGAAGTCTTATCTCTTCTATATGCTTTTAAATACATGATCTGGAAGAATTAGCATCTCTTCCACAGAGACATGCTCTAGAACCCGCCTGGTATAGAAAGTGAAGCAGTGAGAACTGCTGTTCTCTCCTTTGCCTACGAATTTCAGAAGGTGAAAAGTGGAATTAGACTGTCATCACTGGGGAGGCCCCAGCATCAGGAGACAGCCCCAAAGTCGGACATACTCACTTGTCCTCAGTCCCACTTTCATGGGGGTTTCATAACAGAAGAATAGGACTGGGGAGCTGCCAAATTCGACTTTTCTTTTTTTTTTGGTAAGTGGATTGCCAAGCCCTAGGAAGGTCCGAAGGAAACGCTTTTACTCCATCTCCCTCTGGGAGGTCAACCAAGCAGAGTAGAGAGTATCTTTAAAGGACACTGAACCACTGTGCTTCATTTCTCACTAATAAAAGAGCTGAACAAGAAGACAAAAATGCATGAGGAAAGCTCCTGAAGACTTCTGACTTTGAATGTGTGTGTTAAGGTTACAGGAAGACAGAGGAAGAATTGAACTCAGGTTGGCAAATGGTTAAGGGCCAAATAGAGAGCCAGTGTGTCTGGTACATAACATGATGAAAGTGTAGAAACTGATGTCGTCTAAATTCTGCATGATGCATGATATTTCACACCAGTTATGCCTAATAGAACTGTTATTTAATATATAGGTTTTCACTTTTTGTAACACATAAACCAAAAGGTAGCTCTAGCTAGAGTTAGCATATCTGAAATGCAATAGGCAAGGCTTGAAGAGGACCCTGAGACCTTCACTGCCTAGGGAGAGATACCCATATGAAGATGACCACTTAAAATTGCCTATAGGTCACCCAGGTTGGATAGAGGGAGCAGGGCTGGATAATGGTGGACACTGTAAGCCACACAGATGAGTTAGATGGGAAGGGGAAGAAACAGGGGAACATTGGGGGATTTCAGAATGACGAAATTTATGTAAGGGGAAAAAGATGATCTGGCAAGTATAAAGCCAACTAAAACTCCTCAAATTTCAAATACTACAGCTAACCCCATGAAGAGAGTAGTCATCCTCTCAGACACATACACTGAGGAGGGCTTGTGCTTACAATGGCAAATTATGCAAGCCACGAAAACCTCTCCCCCTTATCTACATGTGCAGCAATGGTAGAAAAAAATACATATATAGAAGTATACATAGTGTTTAGAAACATAATGCCATGGTAGAAACCTAGGAAAGTATATATCCAAAAATAACTATTAAGAGGATCCCTAAGCCAAAGAACAAAATAGCAGCTGATAGGCTATACCGGGGCCAGAGCCACCTTACCATGAAGGATTCAAGTCCGGACGTGTACCATTACAGGCATGACTCCTGTTTGGAGTCCAAAACTAGAGTCATTTAGACCACATGACAAAAGGGTGGGATCATGCCTCATAAAGCCACCCTGAACAAGGAGTGGAACAAAATTACCCACATAGGCAGGTAGTGATCCTTACATGCTTTGGACAAGATCAATTCCCCCAAAATGTCAGGGTTAAAACAACACAACCTTGCCAGTCAGAGACTGCCACAACCCTAAATATATAATGGAGAAATCACCCACAGAGACTAACTTACAACCTAAACTAACTACATATATGAGGAATACCAATACTCTGAAATGTAAGGGGTTAAAAATCAAGGAATTTAAGATCTTAGTGTAAAGAAGTGCAAAGAGCATCAAAAGTCAGGAAAAAGAACTAATAAAATCTAGCTAAACCCTAGAGCAGGAGCCACCCAGTTTTCGTAGAAACTACCCGCAGCTAACATGCCTGCCCTAAGTTAGATAACCAGAGGTGGGCAGTAGCCTCAGGACATAACCCGTGATAAGTTACGAAGACATGCTTGTGTGAGCTAGAGATTACGGGAAGCAGTTGGGTAACCGGGGCGTTCTCGTTTCAACTCCATTGATTAAAATATAGAATGTGTTTTAAAATTATTGGTTGTAGAAATGCATGGGCTTCGGTGCAACGGCTGTGAAAACCCTATATAATCCCTACCTAAAGTTGCCTAGGGGTCGGCAGCTCGGACTCGGCCTGCGTGTCAGGGGAGGTGCTGTCGGCCCCAGCTAGCTGGCTGAATAAAGACTTTGCTTGGATTTACATCTCCGTGTCCGTGTGGTTTGTTCTCTGGGGAAACCCCGGAGTCCTGGACCCTAACATTTTTGGGGCTCATCCGGGATTCGAGCGGCTTCCCTGAGAACAAAAGACGGCTGGAGGCAAGGTCTAATTGTCCGGACGGGGCAGTGTAATTCGAGGGTCACCCCCTCGTGTCTGCATAAACCCATTATAAAGCGGGAGTCGCCATCCCGTGTATGGTCTCGGGTTAGTGACCCCGAGTGAGGAAGTCCGGTTGGTAGTCCCGGCCCCCAGGTTAGCGACCCTGGGTCCAGGTAACCAATCCTGGCCCTGGGGTCCGAGTGACTCGGCCTTGGGAAGGCAAGTCCGATCGGCAGGAACCTGGCGCCCGAGGAGGAAAAGATCGAGCTCGTCACCCTGCGGCAGTCCAAGTGGACGCCTTTTGGGAGAATCACGAGAGTTTTTGAGGATCCTGAAAGTGGTGAGTGTGGTGCGCACCAGAGTGAGAGAAGGACCGGTCCGAGCGAGTGCGATCAGATGTGGTGTGTGTGTTTAGTGTTATCGTTGATTGTTTTATTGTGTTTTGGTTTCGGTTTATATTTCTTTCTGCACTTTTCATTTTAAGTTTCCCCTATTCTGAGGTTCTCCTGTTCTTTTTGTTCCTCCTTTCTGCCACTAAATCATTCCCCGCGGGCACGGGTCAGGCAACTAAGAGCCATTAGGGCGCCCGCCGCTAGAAGACTCCCGTGACAGGATAAGGGGGTCACAGCAGCGAATCCCAGATAAATTCGCGTCCCCTGCAGAAGAAAAAAACTGTGCAACGACAGGCACCCGTTCACAAGCACATACACCAGTCATTTTGTTTTAAGTGGCATCTCTATCCTTTGCCTTTGTCTTCCTCATATTTTTCACTATGGGCCAGACTCAGGCTACTCCTAAAGGTCTGATCCTTTCCCATTTCCCGAAGGTCAAGGAACGGGCCTTAAATATGGGCCTTGGCATCAAGAAAGGCAAGCTCGACACCTTTTGCTCAGCCAAGTGGCCTTCCTTTGGAGTAGGCTGGCCGACCCAGGGGTCTCTTTCCCTGGACCTTATTGGCAAAGTCAAGGCCATTATCTCCTGACCAGACCCTGAGGGCCACCCTGACCAATTTCCCTATATCCTTGTCTGGGAAAACCTGGCTGAGAATCCTCCTTCCTGGCTGAGGCCCCTCGTGGTGGGGAAACCTCACACCGACCCACTAAAGACCTCCGTCCTAGTTGCCCAGGAAGAATTAAAACCCTCTGATTGCAGGGCCAGAAACCCTGTGCACCCGAGTGCGCCACCTGGTCTCCCTGACAGTTCTCCCCTCTACCGCCCTCTGTCGATTGAGCGACCACCCCCATATGCGGCTCCGAGGGAGGGAGGGGGTGAAGCAGCCGAGGGGGTAGAAAACGAGGTTGGGGAGCCCAGCAGGGACCAGGCGGCCGCAGCTTCTCCGGATTCTTCAGCAAGAGAGGACAGGAGGCCAGGGAGAGCGGGAGGAATGGCCGCAGCTTTTCCAGGCTCCCCAGCAAGAGAGGGCAGGAGGCCAGGGATAGTGGGAGGAATGCAGTTAAGGCCTCGGGGGGCCAGGGAACAAGAAGGGGAGGCTCCTTCCTCCACCTCAGAAGGAGCAGTGCCGGTCCTGCCTGTGCGTGCCATCGGTGCAGGCAGTCCAGACGGAGCTCAACAATATCAGTACTGGCCCTTTTCATCTAGTGACCTCTATAATTGGAGGACTCAGAACCCTCCCTTCTTGGAGGACCCCAAGTGTCTTATAGGTCTGATGTAGTCCATTATGTTTACCCATTGTCCCACATGGGACGACTGCCAGCAATTGCTCCGCACCCTCTTCACAACGGAAGAGCGAGAGCGTATCCTCAATGAGGCCAGGAAAAATGTCCTCAGAGAAAATGGAAGACCCACTACCCTCCAGCCCATCATCGACGAGGCGTTCCCACTTGAGCGCCCGAATTGGGACTTTGGAACTGCAGAAGGTAGGGAGCGTCTCCGGGTCTACTGCCAGACTCTGATGACTGGTCTCCAGGTGGCCGCCAGGCGGCCCACTAACCTGGCTAAAGTAAAAACTATTGTCCAGAGGGAAATGGAAAGCCCGGCCACGTATATGGAAAGGCTGTTTGATGCTTACAGGCAATATACCCCCATAAACCCAGAGGCAGAGGAACACAGATCAGCTGTAGTCCTCTCATTCATCAACCAGGCAGCCCCCGATATCCGGAGGAAACTCCACAAGCGGGATGACCTGGGGGAAATCTCTATCAGAGAAATGCTGCAGCAAGCGGAGAAGGTCTTTAATGCTAGGGAAACTCCGGAAGACAGAGAGGAAAGGCTGAGGAAAGAGAAATGGGTAATGCAGGAGAAAAATAGGAAAGAAGACAGAGAATTTCAGAGGAGGGAGAACAAGAAGCAGAGGGAGGAGATGGCCAGGATATTCCTGGCTGGGGTGAAGGAGAACCCTAGATCACCTCGAAGAACGGGACCCCGCCAATCCCGACTAGGACGAGATCAATGCGCCCTGTGTAAGGGATATGGGCATTGGAAGAGGGAGTGCCCCAAAAGGAGGGAACAAGGAGGAGGGAACCCCGTTAAGACCCTACACCTAGGAAAGGAGAATTGACGGGGACGGGGCTCAGCACCCCTCCCCGAGTCCTGAGTAACCTTGTGCGTGGAGGGGACTCCCATTGGGTTCATGGTAGATACTGGGGCACAATATTCAGTTCTCAACCAAGCCCATGGTCCCCTGTACCCAGGACGCACAAGTATAGTCCAGGGAGCAACAGGGTCCAAGAGATGTGCCTGGACTACTAACAGAAAAGTGGACTTAGGAAGGCATCAGGTCGCTCACTCATTTCTGGTTGTACCCAAGAGCCCCACACCATAGCTGGGCAGAGACTTACTAACCAAGGTCGGGGCGCGCATCCATTTTGAACCCGAGGGGATAAAGATCATGGACAAAGAAGGGCAGCCCCTACAACCAGTACATGTGTTAACTCTATCCCTGGCTGATGAACATTGTCTGTTTCAGGCGGACCAAGGAGAGGGGGGCCAGGGAGAAATGGACTCTTGGTTGCAGAGGTTCCCTTCCACATGGGCCGAAACCGGAGGAATTGGTCTCGCCAAACATCTGCCCCCGGTTTTTGTTCAACTCAAAGCCGCGGCCCTACCCATCCGGGTCCGGCACTATCCAATACCGGAAGAGGCTAGGAAGGGGATAGCACCCCATATCCACAGACTGTTGGAGACAGGAATCCTTAAACCCTGCCGATCTGCATGGAATACGCCCCTGCTTCCAGTAAGGAAGCCTGGCAGTGGGGATTACAGACCGGTGCAGGACTTGTGAAAGGTCAGTGAGAGAATAGAAGACATCCACCCTACAGTGCCCAACCCTTACACCCTACTCAGCCACCTGCCACCCTCACATGTGTGGTATACTACTCTGGACCTGAAAGATGCCTTCTTCGGTATCCCACTCTCTGAAGTTAGTCAGCCTTTGTTTGCCTTTGAGTGGCAGGAGCCAGGGGGAGGAAGAAATGGGCAGCTTACCTGGACTAGACTGCCACAGGGCTTCAAGAACTCTCCCACCTTATTCAATGAAGCCCTAAGCCAGGACCTAGAGCCCTTTCTCAGGAGCCACCCCCACGTGACACTGCTGCAGTATGTGGATGACCTATTGCTGGCCACAGAGACCCGTGAGGAGTGCGAAGAAGCCATGGGGAACCTGCTGGCTGAACTAGGAGAACTGGGATATCAAGCCAGCGCCAAGAAAGCCCTCATCTGTCAGAGGTCAGTGGTCTACCTGGGGTACAAAATATCTAATGGAGCCAGGTGGCTAACGCAGGCCATGAAACAAACTATCCTGACTATTCCCGTCCCTTCCTCACCCCGGGGAGTGAGGGAATTTCTTGGCTCAGCCGGGTTCTGCAGGCTCTGGATTCCAGGATACGCAGAAATAGCCTGACCGCTATATGAGGCAACCAAAGAAGGGCCGGGTTGGCAATGGAATCAGGAACAACAAGAGGCTTTTGACAGACTAAAAGAAGCCCTCCTCCGGGCCCCCGCCCTATCTCTGCCAGACCCAGAAAAACCCTTCATCCTGTTTGTAGATGAAAAGAAGGGAGTGGCTAAAGGAGTCCTGGCTCAACAGCTGGGCCCGTGGAAAAGACCTGTGGCCTATTTGTCCAAGCGGCTAGACCCAGTGGCCTCTGGGTGGCCACCTTGTCTGCGTATCCTAGCAGCCATCGCTCTGCTAGTAAAAGAGGCAGACAAGCTGACTTTTGGCCAGAACCTGAGGGTAACAGCCCCACATACTGTAGAGGGGATCCTCAGGCATCCTCCAGGAAAATGGATGACGAATGCAAAACTCACCCACTACCAAGGGCTCCTACTAGATTCTCCACGAATTGCCTTCTCTGACCCGGTGACCCTAAATCCTGCCACCCTTCTGCCGGACCCAGATCTGTCGACCCCCATCCATGACTGTAGAGACATCCTTTCCAAAATTATCCAGGTGCGAGCAGACCTGAAAGACACACCATTACTGAACTGTGAGCTAAATTGGTACACAGATGGGAGCAGCTTTGTGCAGGAGGGGGTCAGAAGAGCAGGGGCAGCGGTAGTGACCCATGAAGGGAAAGTTGTCTGGAGCGCAGCTCTGCCCCCTGGCACCTCAGCACAGAAGGTGGAACTTATTGCTCTTGCTGAGGCCCTGGAAAGAGCAGAAGGCAAGCGGGCCAACATCTACACAGATAGCAGGTATGCCTTTGGCACTGTCCATATCCACGGTGCCATCTACCGAGAAAGAGGATTCCGTTCTGCAGAAGGAAAGGAACTGAGGAATCTACAAGAAGTCCAAAGACTACTAGCCGCTATCGAAAAACCAAAGACGGTAGCAGTTATACATGTACCGGGCCACCAACCAAAGAAGACACCTGAGGCCATCGGCAACAACCATGCTGATGCGGAAGCCAGGAGGGCGGCCCTCTCGGACTCCCTTGTACTTGCAGCCCTCGAGATACCCATACCTGAACTGCCCGCCCTGCCACCCAAACCTGAGTATTCCCCTCAGGATCTTGAGTGGATTAGGAAACAAGTCTCGGGGAAAGTGTTTGGGGAGGAAAATTGGAGTAGGGACCAAGAGGGTAGATTGATTCTGCCAGAAGCATTAGGACAGTACGTGCTTGCTAACCTGCATAAGTCCACCCATCTAGGCTGGAAAAAGCTGCTCAGCCTTTTCCAGTCTGTGCAGTTGGTGTTTCCCCACCAGAATGAGGCAGCTCGTCAGATCATGAAAGAATGTAGTAGCTCTCAATGCTAAGACCAGCCCCAAGAGAGCTGCACCCGCAGGTACTCGGGAAAGGGGGAGCGCTCCAGGGAGGAATTGGGAAATAGACTTCACCAAAGTAAAACCAGGGAAGTATGGATATAAGTATTTGCTGATTATGGTGGATACCTTCTCAGGATGGGTGGAGGCTTTTCCAACCAAGCATGAGACCAGCCAGGTGGTAGCAAAGAAAATAATTGAAGAGATTGTCCCCAGATATGGGGTCCCAGAGGCCATAGGTTCCGATAACGGCCCGGCTTTCGTTAGCAAAGTCCTGCAGGGACTAGCCCTGGCTTTGGGGGTAGATTGGAAGTTACATTGTGCTTATAACCCACAAAGCTCTGGGCAGGTAGAGAGAATGAATCGGACCTTGAAGGACACCCTTTCTAAATTGGTATTGGAGACTGGCGGGGACTGGGTGACCCTCCTTCCCTTAGCCATCTTCCGCGCTTGGAACTCCCCCTATGTACATGGTTTAACTCCATTTGAGATAATGTATGGGGCCCCTCCACCCATAACTCAGAGAGTGCAGCTTCCCGGTGCAGAGGACCCGACCCCTGACTATCTGAATGTGTTGCAAGCTCTTGCTAAAGTGCAGCAGGAAATCTGGCCCCTGATCAGAGCATATTACAAGGGCGGGAAAATTCCGAGCCCAGAACATGGCATAGTCCCAGGGGATATGGTATGGGTCAAGAGACACCAAGCGAGGACTCTCGAGCCCAGGTGGAAGGGACCTTATGTTGTATTGTTTACCACCCCCACTGCTCTCAAGGTTGATGGTATCGCTCCATGGGTGCATCACACCCACGTTCAGAAGGCTCTACCTGAAAGTACCTCAGAGTGGAAGGTGCAGCAGCATCCTATGAATCCCCTAAAACTACACCTAAGCCGAAGATGAAGGAGATCCTGCTGATAAGCGCCTTAATGTGGACCTTCAAGGGAACCACATCTGTGGAGCTGGGGGCAGGCATCATCCCCCGGCTCGAAGGCACCAACCTCCCTCAGCCATGGGACCTGACCTGGATGCTGGTTAACAGCGCAACTGGGGAGGTCATCAGTACCACAGAACACACTGTGCCACTCGGAACCTGGTGGCCTGACCTGTTTTTCTGCCTTCGATGGATCAACCACGGTTACGGAACCCTTTGGGGGCTGGTGCCCAACGTCTCTCCAAACTTGGCTCGCTCCCATGGATTTTATGCTTGCCCAGAAGCAGGTAAAGGAGAGTCATGTGGGTGGGGGCCCTTCTGGTGTGCCAACTTGGGGGACTGTGTAACCTCGAACGATGGGGATCGGAGATAGCCAGTTACAAAAAAGGATGCTGTCAAATTTTCTTATGTCAACCAGGGCATCCCTCGTCACGTGCCTATGGACAAGGCTTGTGACCGAAGGGACCAGGATTGGGTACGAATTCAATTCACCGAGACGGGCAGAAAGACTGAGGTATCGCGCTGGATAAATGGACTAACATGCGGGTTAGTGTACTATAAATATGGGGGGCATGAAGGCTCAACCCTCACCATCAAATTAGCCATGTCAACTCCCAGCAGCGTCTTCATAGGGCCCAACCTGGTTGTACGTCTCCGGCAACCAGTTATACATCCCCAGAAACCTTCAAATCAAAACAAGGACCTGGGCCAAAGGGACGAGAAAATGTCGACCAGACGTACGCTTGCACCTCACGCCCGGTTCAGCTCCCCGAGGGGCGCCCTGGCGAGCACCAACGGCCACATCCACCGGCCAACCGCCAGAACGCATGCCCTGGACCCACCTATAGTAGTAGCCGGGGCTGTAGCCATAATAGCCATGGGGCGAGTAGTTGGAGCCGCCATAGCCTGGCCCGTAGCCCTGCTGGTAGCCATAGCCCCGGTTCCAGTAGGTGCTGTAGCCCTGATTCCAGAGCCCACAAGAGGACCGGGTATGGGTCCCTTCGGGTCAGATAACCCCATGTGGGAAATGGTGCAGGCAGTAGCAGAGACTCTTAACCACACCACTCCCTCCCTCACCGATCCCTGTTGGCTATGCTACCCAGGTTCATCCCCCTTCTATGAGGCAATCGGGATAAATGGCTCCTATACTATCAGCAACTCCCATCCTACTTACTGGGACGGGAAACCGTGGGGACTTACAATCGCTCAGGTTTCAGTCGCTGGTACGTGTGTAGGCATAGTCTCGATGGCCCAGGGCCAGTTATGCTCTTCCTACGCTAACACCACGTGGGAGCAGGAAAAGTGGATTATACCCTCCTCGGGCTGGTGGCTCTGCTCAAAGACAGGCCTCACTCCGGCCCTATCCACCTCTGTGTTCAATGCTAACAGTGAATTTTGTGTGCTGGTGGCCATTCTACCTCGCCTAATGTATCATTCTCATGAATCTCTCCTTTCTTATTGGGAAGAAAGGCCGAGCCCCCACCGGAGCAAGAGGGAGGTTGTTACCGCCCTGACCATTGGGACCCTCTTCTCCCTAGGGATAGCAGGGGCAGGCACTGGGGTCGCAGCCCTTGTAACTCGGGAAAAAGGGCTCACAGCCCTGAGGCTGGCAGTCGACAGGGACCTAGAACAACTCCGACAGTCAATATCAGACCTGGAGCAATCCCTCACCTCCTTGTCAGAGGTGGTCCTACAAAACCGAAGGGGCCTGGACCTCTTGTTCTTAAAGGAAGGTGGACTGTGTGCAGCCCTAAAGGAAGAGTGCTGTTTCTATGTAGATAAGACAGGTGCAGTCAGAGATTCCTTAGCCAAACTAAAAACAGATCTAGAGAAGAGGCGTAAAGAATATGAAAGTAACGAAAGCTGGTTTGAGTCTTGGTTCAAATACAAGCCTTGGTTCGCTACCCTCCTCTCGGCCATTGCGGGGCCATTAGTCATCCTGTTGTTGTTGCTTACAATCGGTCCGTGCATAATAAACAAGCTGCTTAAGTTTGTACGGGAGAGGATTAACACCATCCAACTTCTGGTCCTCCGTCAAAAGTATCAGGCCCTAGGTGCTGCTGTGGAAGATTCCTCAGTCTGATCAAGAAAAGGGGGGAAATGTAAAGAAGTGCAAAGAGCATCAAAAGTCAGGAAAAAGAACTAATAAAATCTAGCTAAACCCTAGAGCAGGAGCCACCCAGTTTTCGTAGAAACTACCCGAAGCTAACACGCCTGCCCTAAGTTAGATAACCAGAGGTGGGCAGTAGCCTCGGGACATAACCTGTGATAAGTCACGTAGACACGCTTGTGTGAGCTAGAGATTACGGGAAGCGGTTGGGTAACCGGGGCGTTCTCGTTTCAACTCCATTGGTTAAAATATAGAATATATAGAATGTGTTTTAAAATTATTGGTTGTAGAAATGCGCGGGCTTCCGTGCAACGGCTGTGAACCCTATATAATCCATACCTAAAGTTGCCTAGGGGTCGGCAGCTCGGACTCGGCCTGCGTGTCAGGGGAGGTGCTGTCGGCCCCAGCTAGCTGGCTGAATAAAGACTTTGCTTGGATTTACATCTCCGTGTCCGTGTGGTTTGTTCTCTGGGGAAACCCCGGAGTCCTGGACCCTAACACTTAGTCCTAAGAAATAAATATAATACAGCATCTCCTATATTTAAAGTCCTTCAAGAGATTTTTTAACAGTGTTTACTAAAAAGAACCAGGATGTTTTGAAATAAGAGCAAGTGCAAATGAAACAATAACTAATGGTTATAAAAGTAAAGCTACCTAAATGAAAACATAATAAAGAAGTGACGCTTCCAGCCAAAATGAGGTAGTAGGCACCAGATTTACCCTCCAGCCCGAAACAACTAAAACTAAACACATGTGAAACAACAGTTCCCAAGGCACTGGATATCAGACAATAAAAGTCCACCATTTGTGTGAGAGAGTAAACAGGAGGAGCCCCAGGAGAACCCGAACTCACACTCTGCAGAGTTTCCAAGCCACAGCACCAAGTGAGGACACGGGCAGAGCCCACCAGACTCCAGGAGCTGGCAACACAGAGTTGAAGGTCCAGGACACCAAGGCCGTGAGAGTTTATAGCACCAGAGAGGAGAAAACAAAAAGCAAAAAAATGATAGAACTGCAAAGAGGAATACACAACTCCGTGCTGAGAGCCAGAAATTTTCATAGCTCTCTCTTCTTAATTAATAGAAATAGACAAGAAATCAGTACGGATAGAGACCTGAACAATATGATCAACAAATTTGACCTACATGACGTTTATAGAATTCTCCACCCAACAGCACAGTACATACTTTTTGAGTGCGTATGAAAAAATTATCAAGACAGATCATATTATTGGCCACTGATAAGCCTCCAAACATTCTAAAAGACTAAAATCATACAAAGTATGTTGTGAGAACACAATGGAATTGAAATAGAAATATTTGTGTTGTTAGATTAGGTACATATTTCTTAGGTGTCTGCCCAAAAAAGTAGTGTAACCTGAGGTCGAGGACCGGAGTGGGAATGCTGAAAAGGAAATGCTCACCAAGATCCTAGCGGTGACTAGAAAACCAGAAGTACAGCATTACCCAGAGGGACAGGGAAACTGTGAAAGGAGTTTGAGATAAAAAGACAACCTTCAACATGGGTCAGGTTGAGTCTGAGTAAACCCAAAACCTCTAACAGGAAGTCCAACACACAGCTAAAGGTATGCAACCAGAGACTTAGAAGTGGGGTCCAGAATATTAGATATGAGTTATTACTGTGGCTTAAGATGCAGGAGTGAGGGATGATTCAGAGCAGAGCAAACACAAAAGGGAAACAAGGGCACCAGTGATAAAGGTGTCCAACCACCTGTGGTCAAAGACGCTGCATGGAAGTAGGACACATACACAGATGGTATTATTGTGAAATGCAAGAGTTTCAAGAAGAAAATTTTGATCAATGTGCGGGTCAGTAACAAATAACACAGATCAAGGAAATGAGTGTAGAGAAAGCTGTTAACTTTGGGATCACAGAGTTCGTTAGTGTCCTTGCAAGACATCAGTCTCAGTGGAGTGGTGAGAACTCTAGAATGCTGAGGGCCAGTGTAAAACAGCATGTGGCCACAGGTGTGGGTCATCTGTCCTGGAACTCTGGCTCTGCCTGGAATGACCCTGCATGCCAGGCACCAAGCCCTTCAATATTCCAGAAACCCACCAGGCCCTTTCACTTTTCATTCTCTTCCCACTGCCCAAAATGAGAGAAAACCATGTTCTTTACCTTGTTAGTAAACCTTTCCCCTTCTGAGAACAGAACCTTCACACAGAGTAGGTGTTTAAGGGTGGACATATGACTACAAATAGAGTCAGTTGACAAATGATTTAAATGTTGAAAGAGGGTACAGAGTCTCTCTCTTTACAAGATTGGAAGTAGAGCTAAGACAGAGAGATGGAGATGAAGAGAGAAAGAGATTGTAGAGATAGAGTCAGAGGTGCTTTTAAGTGAAAGACAGAGATTCTCAATAACATTATTTAAACCCCTTGTTCCAGCCATGCCTGAAAGCACCCCCTCTTCCTTAGGACATGAGCTAATGCAATCCTTTCTTTCCCCCTTGAGTTAGTTTGAATTGCTTCTATCACTTGCAACTGAGAAAGTCCCAGCAAATATATGCCCTCCACCCTTTCCTCTCCCAACATCCTTCACCTAGAAATCTGCTGCCGATCCATCACTGAACAATTGAGAAAATATGCACAGAATCAGTTAACTCCATCACATCTCCAGATCCTGATGGCAGAACTAGATATAGGGTGGCAGCTATAAGAAGCTGCCTGACAGTACCCTGTCGGCCTCCTCCCCGTCTCCGACCTACAGATAGAGGAAGCGATGTGATGAAATATCGAAGACCTGAGTAGGCCAGCCAAGGGACTCAAGGCATACCAGCTCAAGAGTGGTGCTGAGAGGGCACCTCTCATATTTATTAGTCACACGAATACATCCAAGGACAGTTGATGATCTCATGCATACAACCATTGGCTCGTTGTGTTCTCAGTGCACAACTCCCTCAGCAGCTCTTCCCAGCACAGCACAATAGGGGAGATAACAATGTTGCGGGAACTGGCCTTGGTTAAGGTACAGCACTCCCTTAAGGAACACATCACATTTCTCAAGGCACACATCACTGATTAGTAGAGAAAAACAGTTGAGTTATGATATTTTGAGCCCACAGTACCCACTCAGCACAAGTCTCTGAAAGCTCCATGTCCTGAATGCCCCACCAGCCCCACTTGCCCTTGTTCTGTTTTCTCAGTCCATCTGTCCTTCCGCCAGCATCACCTGTGCTCGTACAGGTCCGTGCTCACTGCTCTCCCAACACGCACACTGTGCATGATAATCATCAGTTACATTTTTGTCCCAGTGCCCAGCTGTGAGCTCCTCCAGGCCAAGAGCTGTGCATCCTGGTCCTCAGAGCTGGGCTTGTAGAAGGCGTCGGTAAATACCTGTGGGACGAGGAAGCTAGCTCCGGTGGCCCCGCAGCCAAGTGAAGGCAGAGGAGGCCTGCGCAGATTTGAAGGCAGAGGAGTTGCTGATGGAGAGGAAGATACAGGGAAATATTTTTAAACTCCGGAAAAGGATTGAAGTAAAGTGCTTGGGAGGTTCAGAGAGAAAAGAAGAAGAGGCAAGATGGGCGATTTGGAAGGGAAATATGAGAATCGGGGCATGGAAACAGAAATGTGCCATGGGGAGGAGGGGGGAATGCCAAAAAGTGTGCCCCCTTCTTAGGGGGAAATCAGAACGGAGGGCTGGGCCATCAGGTCCAGAGGAGCTGCAGGGATTAAAGACAGGACAGAGCAAAGCTTCCGCCCACCTTAGGCTAGGCACTTCAAAGTCAGCCGTTCCCGCATGCACAGTTCTGCGCCATGTGCAACTGTGTAATTTCCAGCAGGGACCCACGAACTGGACTCAAAGCTGCAATTGCTCCCTGAGAATAAAGGGCTGGGCAGTTAGTTACCCGTCTCTTCCTCCAAACACATCTCATTCTCCTGATTCACTTTTCCAGGGCCGTGCCTGACAATGCCTCCGGAGCAAGTATGCGGGGCAGCCATGCCCAGCCAGCTGGAGCAGCAGGGGCGAATTAAAATCAGCCCGCTGCGCAGCAGGGAGGTACACCACGTTGCCCTGACGACTAATGGGCCAAGCTCAGGAGAGAGATGGAGATGGCTGAGGTCAATGAGTAATAAAATCCTAGTTAAAGGCTCGTTTTTCTCTCCTTCATTTCTGCTGATATAAACATATGAAAAAATAAAAAAGATAATTGGGAGGCAGATTCCCTTAGAGAAGGGCCAGGCACTGCAGACTGTAAGCATAAGGTCCCAGAGCTGAACTGAGGATCAAACCAGGACCTATCTAGAGCCTCAAAGATCCTGTCCAGAGATGATGCCCTCAAAACACAAACCAAAGGCATTGGGAAAGAAACACCGAGCTTTTACTGAGCACCTTCTGTATACAGATATGGCCCTGGGAAGAGGGTATACAGGAAGGTTCTTGAGAGAGGACAGCCCTGGAGGTTCAGCCTCAAATCTCATCGCTGACATTTAGCTCCCAAGGAACCTGGGGCCAGACACCAGCTCCCAGCGCTATCAAAATCTGAGTCTTTATAACAGAGATAACAGTCCTCATCTCTCAGGGTTGTTGGATAATGAAGAACATAATGATGTAAAGGAGGTAGTATAGTCCCGGCTTATAATAAGCACTGAATGAATGGCAGCCCATAATAATAGCTGACATCACTGAGCCCCTACTCTGTGCAAGCACCATACTTAATGCTTTACATACGTTTTCTCATCAAAATCCTATGGGACAGCTACTGCTACCTACCCATTTTACAGATGAGGCAACAAGGCCCAGAGACGTGAAGTAGCCTGCCCAAGACCCCACAGGTAGTAAATGGTAGAGCTAGGCCTTGCACCCTGGCCATCTGGCTCCAGAACCTGGAGTGTAACTATATCAACAACACAGATGAGTCATCAAAAATGGAGGATCAAAAAGAATATGGACAGACTATTTGCATGTCTTTGCATATATCCACACAAATAATAGTTCTGGAAAGATCAAAGTCATAACACTGTTTGCTGCTGGGGAAGAGAAAGGCAAAGGAGGGAGTATTTTTACTGTAGATTTTCGAGCATGGGAAGGGATTGCCTGTTTTTTAAATGAGTAAATTAAATTGAAATTTAAAACTAGAGGAGCAGGGCAGGAGAAACCAGCTCCAGTGTATTTGTTTCCGCAAGCATCCATCCCTGACGTGATGGTGGAGGAATCAGGCTGTGGACAGGTGACCACAGAACACGGTGACTCCCGTGACAAACATGTGAACAGAATGTGCTGCACAGGCCCTGAGCAGAACCTGAGGAGTTCTGCATGGAGAGGTCTGGGGGGCCTCACAGAGAAAGGACTTGTAGCACGAGATGTTCCAGTACCCATAGCCTTGAGCCAAATCATACATACAGTAACAACCCACGCGGAGGAGCCTTATGCCAGGCACTGGGCCGGGGCCTTCTCAGAGGTAATCCAACAGGACTCATGCAGCAGCCTTTTGAGGTGGGTACCATCATCACCATCTCCCTTTTCCAGGCACAGAACTGAGATTTAAAGAGGTTGAGTAACTGCCCAACAGCACATGGCTGGGTGACAGAGCTGGGATCTGGAGACAGCCTTCACTGGAAACTACTGCCCTCTGTCACCCTAATCCTCTGGTGGCTGCTCCTGGAGATGGAGGGAAGTTGGGGTGAGCTGTGTGACCCATGAAGGCAGACGTGGTCCCTGCTGATGGTCTATGCAGAAGATGGGCTGTGGCCAGGCACACCATCAGGGAGAGGACCTTAGAGGAGGGTCAGTCCAGTCCTGGAGACCCTACTGTGTGATGTCAGGGCCAATTTCCGGACTTTAATTTCTGCCCCTATAGAAAAGATGCTTTCTGAACATCCTCACTGTTAATCCTATGATAAAAACATTTTGCTTGCCTTAAAGATTTTATAACTACAAGCCTAATGGGCTCTGGCCTTAGAAAGTTTATCTGATACTGGGCTTGCATCCTCAAAACTGCCCCCCATGCCTTCCTGAGCAGCACCTACTGGGTGCAAAGACCTGAGCTAGCTGCAAAACAAACAGAAGCCCAGACCCCACTCTGGAGGGGCAGGAGGAACTGCAAAGGACTTGGATTCTAAATGAGAAAAGAACATCCACAGAAAATGTGTCCAAACCACATGGCAGCATGTGAACACAGTCCAAGTGGCAGGCACACGGCTGTGGCCAAAGCCCCGTTTGTCCTCCCAGAACACACGGTAGGCACTACGCAGAGGAACCTCATTTTGGTGAGACCTGGCTCTGATGAGAATAGGTGGGAGGACATCACAGGTGGAAATGAGAATGAGAGGGAGGCGGGAAAATTATGGGCCCCATTCTGGGCTGTCCCAGAGTCTGTGCTGGCAAGGGATGTGGAAGAATCTTGATAATGCAGGCCTGGAAGGAGGCAGATGGGGCAACTAAATGCAAGAGCTTCAGGCACAAAAGAAAAGGGAATTGGCAGCCATGGCAGGTTCTTGAGAGAAGGAAAGTCTTCATAAGAATCTCCTGGAAGAAGACTGAAGAGCTCTTTGTGTCCCAAATGGATGGCAAAGTATCTGAGGTGAAACCCAAGTTGCCTAATCTAACCACAAGGAGAATTATTTGAAATCAGAGAAGTATACAGTGAATACAACCTACACTTCCGTCTCTGTTCAGGACTCCAACACATTAGCATTTCCAAAAGTAGCATGTGCATAACACTCATTCCAGAAAATGAAAACGTGTATTATAAAAAAAAATCCAAGTAAAAAAATTAGTAATAGCTAACTACAAGTCAGACACTAATTGAAGGGATCCACGAACAACCTTTCATTTAATCCTCTCAACAACCCCAACTCCTAGAGACAAGCACACAGTAACATGCCCATTTTGCAGATGAGAAAACTGAAGCACAGGCAGCATTAGTAACGTGCCCAAAGTCACTACAGAGGAACACAAGTTCCTTCCAGGCAGTCTGACTCCCAGCCCTGTGCACCTAACAGTCAGGCTCTATTCTCTGTCACTGTTCAGAAACTCCAAGGTAAACAAAATTCAGCACTCAACAGTTTCTCTTCCCATGAGATTCTCAGAGCCTTTCACCCATTCTTCCTCCTTCCTGCCCACTTCAGCTGTGACTCAAAACAAGGGAGCCTGGGGAGGCTGAGGGCGTGAGGAACCCAAGGCCCCCAGGAGGACAGGCGAGTGGACAGTGCCCTTACACGGGTGAGAAGAGGCAACTATTAGAACCGACAATGGCTATTTTCTGATGCACCCAGCATCCTACTTGTACATATGCACGCACATCACTTGTCACACACACCCCCACACACGGACCACAGGCACCCACATCCCACATGCACACACACACCCCACACACACAGCTCTGCTCTGGGAGACCACGTTACAGAGGACAAGGTCATCCCGCTCTGTCCAGCAGCCCATCTCATTGCTGCCATCCTCAGCCCAGCACTGCAGGATGGCCACGTGGGGGCCATCCCCTCCAAGCCTGCAGTGCCCACAAGAATCCTCTCCACTTGCTCCCTGACTGCCATGCCCCGCCCCTCAGCCCCCAGAGCAGCTCTTCTACCTAAAAAACCATCCCTGACTCATCCTACACCATCCCTGCCAAGTTCCCATCACCACTCGGCTCTTCTGCACTTCCAGAGAAAGAATAATTTGCACATGCACCCTGTATGGTTTATTCATATTTTAACATTATTTTAGAGGCAGCATATTGAGGGCAGTGAGACAGCTGGAGGCAAACCAAGCTGGGTTCAAATCCAACTACCCCTTCGCATGGTTGTAGGTGCTGGGCAAGTCGCAACCCCTGCCCTCTCAGGGCCCTCATCTGTGGGCAGGGGGACCTGACACCACCCACCCCCTTCCCTGTTAGCTTCTTCCCAGGAACGAGAAGGAGAAGGTATGGAGGGTTTTGTTTAAAAGTCAGTCATGAAGATCGGCATGTATTTGGCAGTGTGGCATTCTGTAACCTATGCATGGCCCCTCCCGACCCTGAGCTGGAGAGACTCCCTTCCACCCTCTGCCCTTCACCTTGCTGGCTGTCCATCAGGTAGGAACTGCCAACCTGGAGAGAGCACGTGTCTGTGTGACTTTGGTCTTCAGAGAAGTGGTCATGTGGCTGGGCCAAGAGGTAAAGACCCAAAGGCGTCTGGCAGGCATCAGGGAGGTGCTGGCTGGAGCTCTCCCAGGGACAATGACCAGAAGAGAGTCCTTTGTCTCCACCCAGAGGAAAGAGCAGACGACCTACAGGAAGGCTACAGCTGACAGACACTGCGGCTGGAGGAAGGGGACCCCAGTCCGCAAATGTCCTCAGATGCATGTATATCCATTCACTCACTGGTTCTGGTATCTTTTCATTCAACTAAGCAAGTATCGGGTGCCTGCTCTGTGCCAGGCATTGTACCAGGAGCTGGGAGTGCAAAAACCAAAGACGACCCATTTCTCAGTTCAAAGGAAGCCCACATATGATGAGAGAGGAAGATAATTAAATCAACCGGTGTGCCGAGGTAGCCCAAGTATTCTGACAGAGAGCAGGAATGTGGGATGGGTCTGCCCGCCCCAGGAAGCAGGGCGGGTGTGGGGGAGGCAGGTAATGTCTGAACTGAGTCAGAAGTTGGAAGTGGCAAAGGATGGAGTGGAAAGACATAAAAAATAAATAAAAAGAGACTGTTTCCCAGAGGGAATTATAATCTAATCTTTCTGAGTAGGAGCTGTGAGATCAGGAAGAGGAAAGCTGAAGACACAGGGCGGAGCAAGGACTTAGGAAAGAGCAAAGGAGCTGAGGCTCGATCAGCAAGCAGGTTGTGATGCCTGGAGCAGGGGGTCCGGGGCAGAGAGGAGGGAAGGGGGCCCATGTGCTGAGCTGAGGAGCTGGGGCTTTATCCTAAAAGCAGGGGACAGCCCCTGAAGGGTGGGCAGACAAGATCCCACATAGTGGTTGTTGGGAATCAGGAACATCCTTAGACTGCACCAAACAGGGAGGGAGAAACAGGACCTGGTAGGTCCTCAAGGAATCAAGTCTTATGAGAAAGGCCGGGGAGAACACACTTCCCTGGTTTGCCCCCCACACCCCAAGCCTCTCCTCTTTCCTTTCCTCTCCTACCGACGACCTTGGAATGTTGGTTGTCCTTGTGATTCTCTCCTGGACCCCGTTCTGGCCCTTCCTCAGTCTACGGTGGCTCTCCACGTATGGGCCAGGGCCCAGCAGCAGGAGCACCAGCTGGGAACCTGTTTAGAAATGCAAATCACAGGCCTGCAGAATCAGAATCTGGAGGTGGGGCCCAGCAATCTGTGTTTTAACAAGCCCTACAGGTGATTCTAATGCACACTTAAGACTGAGGACAACTGATTTACACCAACACTGGCTGCACAGTAGAATCACCTGGGAAGCTGTTTTTTAAAAAAGCCTGAGTCACACCACAGACGTCTGAGTCAGAGCCCAGGGGCTGAAGATTCTAATGAGCATGCAGGGTTGAGAAAAATAACCACTGGCCTGGAGTAGGGCTTCTAAGACTTTAATGTGCGAATAAATCCCCTGGGGCCTTGTTAAAATGCAGGCTGATCCAGCCGGCCTGGGATGGAGCCCAAGATTCTTACTTTTCCAACAAGAAGATGCCAATGCTGCTGGTCTACAGACCACACTTTGAGGTCTGTAAAGATCTTACCAGTGTCCTTGAACTGTCAGCTTCAACTACCACTGTATGCTAGTGTCTTGCCTGAGACTTTCAGCTCCATGCAAGTTAACTATGGATTCAGTGAAACCGAGGAATGACAATGGAATGTTCTTGGGGTAAAGGGGTTTATTACCCAGCTTTGTTCTCCCAGCGGTAGGTCGAGCACTAGAATCACATCTGCATTCAGCAGTCTGTGGGTCCATAATCTTTCTTCTTTCTGCCTCTGCCCAGAGCACTGGGCAGAGCTCTTTATACAGTGACTCAATCAGTAATAGCTTATTGCCTACGGGTGTGGAAACAGTAGCCTAGCAGCAAGCCAGTTACATAATCAAGTAGTTTAGTGTCTGGTGAGGATCTTGGCCATAGGAACTTCCATTTTCCCCACAGCTAGTAACACCACATTCAGTCCCCCTCTGTGGGTAAAGTAAAGGTCCCTATGGCCAGGATTCTCACCTGGCTCTGCTCAGCTAGCTCACTACACACGTGTGGGCAGTATGTTGTTATTGACTCTATATAAAGAGCCCCACCCAGTGCTCTGAGTGACAGGATGGCATGGCTGCACGGCTTCAGGACAGCAGAGGCTGGGGTGGTGGCAGAGTCAAGGACAGAGACTGAGATGGCTGCAGGGGCAGAGAGGCCCAGAGGCAGAGATCAGCTTGTTGCATGCAGACTCGCTCTGAGTGGACGGGATTCTAGTGACTGACCTGCCTCCATGGGAATAAAGTTGAGTATAAACTCTTTCACCCCAAGAATATTACATTGTCATTTTTCAGGCTCATTGAATCCATAGTGAACTTGTCAGGGGCTGAAACCCATTAACAAGACAGTTGGTGATGTCAGCAGGATTCATTGTTGACCAAGGAAAAAAACAGGCTGCCCTATGGGAGGGATGCTTCAGCGGGCTGCCCCTATGGATGGGGAGACCTTGGAGTGTCCCCTAGTGGACATTTGGTCTCATGTGGTGTGGATAAAATGAGAGTTCCTGTGGCCAGGATTCTCACCTGGCCCTGGTTGACTAGCTCACTGCACACCTGTGGGCAATACATGGCTGTTGACTCTATATGAAGAGCTCTGCCCAGTGCTCTGGGTGACACGGTGGCAGGGCTGCAAGGCTGCAGGAGAGCAGAGCAAAGGCTGGAGTGGTGGCAGCACTGAGGACAGAGGCCCAGAGGATGGCTATGCGGGACGACTGTGCACAGAGGCCCAAAGGATGGCTGTGGGGGTGGATTTTAGTGACTGACCTGCCACCTGGAAATAAAGTTGGGTATAACCCTTTCACCCCGAGAACATTTTGCTGTCAATTTCTTTGGTCACACTGAATCCATAGCAAACTTGCCTGGGGCTGAAACCCATTGGCAAGACATGTGGCTTGCCTCCTAGAGGACTGGGCCCCACCCCAGGACTGGGAAGGAATGGAGGCAACACCTGAGGCAGTAAAGTTGGCCCTCAGCAAATTAGGGAATTCCTAGAAGAATCAGAGTGCCCGTCAGGCAGCGGGAACAGTGGGGAGATTTTTTCTCACTAATGAGAGGGGCCTTATGGAGAAAGATGTCCTCCTGCAGGAAGCACGAGAAGAGGCAGCAAGAGAATGTGAGCTGCGAGGTGCCACTGAGGAGGTAAAAAATTTGTTGGTGACTGAAATGGCATCACTATGAGGTGCTGTGGAAATGGTAAAGGATGTCATGGTAGCCTGAGAAGCAGCAGCATGAGTGTACAGGTTGCCAGGTGCCATGGGGCAAGTGAAGGATGTAGTGGAGCCATTGGCCCCATAAATGGAGGAGCTGCGGTTTGATGAGCAGGTGGAGGTGGAGGCCCTGCTGGTGCCAGAGGCATCAGCCCTTCCTCATTGAAACCCTGCCCAGTTGAAAGTTGGTGGAGAGCCCGAAAGCAACCACAGGTTCCTCCAGGAGAGGTGCAGCCCCCTCCAAGGTCGTGGAGCACTCCATGCTCTGCTCCTGTGCTCAGTCAGGCTCAATCAGTGAAAGCACAAAAGGAAATATGGTCTGCTACTCGAAGGAAGAATTTAAAGGGGCCTGTGAAGGTCACAGGGACCAAATGTGGGCTGATTTGATAAAGGCAGGAACAGAGAAAGAAATTGGGTGGAAAGTCAAATAGAATCTTACTGGAGCTGTGGCAAAAACTGAGACCAGAGCAGTGATTCTGGCCACTGAAGACAAAACAGAAGCCAGAGACAAAGCAACAAGACTGGCCTGTGTGTCTGCAAGACTTTCTGCTGGAGAGACTGGAGAATGGGGATATTATGAGGCCCACCCATGGTCCTTTTGGCTAACTCATTTGAGTAGAACTGGTTTGAATACACTCAGGATGACCACTTGGTGGCAATGGGTCTCCTCAGGGTTGAGGGTTATTATAATTTGTTGTAATTTTTGTTATTTGTGTATTGTCATAGTCTCTGTTGTTATTATGGAATTTGGTTACAATGTTCCAGCTTCCTCTCACAATGACTATTGCAGAAGATTAAGGGCACATAGATTGAGAGGCGAGAATTCTGGAGGGGTGGAGTGTGGATAAAGTGAAGGTTCCTATGGCAAGATTCTCACCTGGCCCTAGTCATCTAGCTCACTACACACGTGTGGACAATACATTGTTACTGACTCTAATAAAGAACTCCACCCAGTGCTCTGGGAGACACAGTGGCACAGCTGCAAGGCTTCAGGAGAGCAGAGACTAGAGTGATGGCAGCACCGAGGACAGAGACTGAGATGGCTGTGGGGACAGAGAGACCTAGAGGCAGAGACCAGCTTGCTGCATGCAGACTCGCTCTGAGTGGAGGGATCCCCTGCCACCATGGGGATAAAGTTGGGTATAAACCCTTTCACCCCAAGAATGTTCCATTGTCATGTTTTGGTCTCATTGAATCTATAGTGAACTTGTGCAGGACTGAAACCCATTGGCAACACACCCTCAATCTCAAGCTCCAAACCTGTAAGAAGGATTTCCAACTGAGGAATCTACCCAAGCCTCAAACTCAAACTTCCCAAATTGACCTTGTCTGTCCACCTTCCCCCAAAGTTCTACCTACCCTCTATGTTCACTATCTCAAGGAGTCAATTTGGTCACCCAAGCCAGGCAAGACAGTGTCCTGAAGCCAAAGTTGGACAGAGTTTTAAGAAGACACTACCCAAAAAGGATACCAAATTTCCAGGCACTTGCCCCATACCCTTACCTGGGAACTCCAGTCCCCTGCAAAGGACTCTCTCTCTGGTATTTGTGGGGTTTACAAGAGAGGCCTTGGGTGTGCTCTGCCAAGCCCTGGGGGCCCTGTCACTCCTCAGGATGACAAAACAGAAGGTCATTGGATGGGAGAGTGGAAATGTCTCAGAACGCTTTGGGGAAGTCAACAGCTTTCTTTAATTTAGTCATACTTGCTCACGTAGTACAATCAGTGCCGAACTCAGCCTCCCAGGCTCTCCGGGATTTCCGAGGGTGGCCTGCCAGGGACCCCACCAGCCCAGCAGTGTCAGTTAAATGGCCACCTGGCCTCATTCCACCCCGGGCATCTAACCTCCCTTCTTCTCACTATTCTGGAAGCCAGAAGTCCAAAATCAAGGTGTGCTGGGCCAGACTCCTTCCAAATTCTGTAGGAAAGAATCCTTCCTTGTTTCTTCCAGCCTCTGGGGGCTACTGATCCTTGGATATGGCAGCATAACTCCTATTTCTGCCTCTGACTTTACATGGCTTTCCTCCTTTGTCTCTCCATCTCTCAAATCTTCCTTTCCTCTCTCTTATGTGGCACCAATCATTGCATTTAGAGACAATGATCCCTAAATCCAGGATGATCTTATTCCCAAGATTCTTAACTCACTTACATTTGCAAAGGCCTTATTTCCAAATGAAGTCACATTCATAAGTACCAGAGGTTATGACTTGGATGTATCTTTTTGGAGGGACCTGTGGGGAAAACTTAAGTTCCTATGACCGAGATCCTACTTGATGATGTAGCTGGCCTGCTGCTAGCCTACTGCTTCCACACATGTAGGCAATGAGCTATTATTGACAGAGTCACTATATAAAGAGCTCTGCCCAGTGCTCTGGGCAGAGGCAGAGAAGGAGGATTACAGACCTGCAGACTGTTGGATGCAGATGTGATGCTAGTGCTCGACCTGGACCTGCAGCTGGGAGAACAAAGCCGGGTAAGAAACCCTTTTACCCCAAGAACATTCCACTGTCATTCCTTGGTCTCACTGAATCCATAGTGAACTTGCCCAGGGCTGAAACCCACTGGTAAGATTGACCCAATACAACTTCAGTTGTCCATCCCTGTTAAAACATGGTGACCACCAGAAATTTCAATGCTCTGCTTTCCAGATATGTGTGAAGGGGTTCACAGCGAGGAACCCCATCTCCTGTGATCTGAATACCATTTTATTAATGCCGCCTAAAATTCTGTCCCCTCACTTTCGCCTTTCACCTGTGATTGATTTTATTACCAATAAACTGCATTCAGATGCCATCTTCCCAAGCTGGCACTTGTGCAACTGATGCTTTTGAACCTAAATAAAAAGCTTACATGTATCTCTATTAACTTTCATCCTATTGGTTCCCACCTGCATTCTAGCCTGTCAAAATCACTTTGATTCTCTATTGTGACTTCAGTTGAAGAATTTTCCTTTCCAACTTTCTATTATTGCAAATTCAATAAGGTTGTCTGAGGCATGCAGCAAGAAGGAATCCTGGACTTAGGAGTCAGAGAGCTGGACACTAGTCTTAACCATCTTTAAGTAGGAAAGTTCTGTCACTTCACTGAACCTCAGTAAGTGACCTCTAGAGTCCCTGCTAGCTCAGAATTCTGAAACTATTGAAAGACTTAAGAGTCCTCTGGTCCCACCATTGCTGGGGTCCTAAGAGATTGCCTGAGACCCTGACTGCCTCCCTGATGGAAGGTGCTAAGCCGTGAGCAGGTGCTCTCAGGCCAGCACACAGGAGGGAGAAGGTGGGCTGGGCAGTTAAATGCCCCACTTCCTGCTGAGTTGAAATCGCCCCCATGAATGTGGGGGTGATATTCAAACACTCCTGCTCCCTTTGTGCTGGACACTGTGAGTTTTCTGTCCCATAGACTCACTTTGCCTTCCACAAAGACATTCTTTCTAACCTTTCCTTGTCCACCTGCTTATTGTGCAATGTGTTCAGTGCCCTTTGTGTTCCAGGCATGGAGTTGGGCATCTTAGCATAAGGCTTCAGGGTCCACATTCTAACCACTCTATTAGCCTTGGAAAATTTCCTGGTGTCCTTCCTCCTTCCTCCCAATCTTAAATTTCCCAGCTAGCAAGCATATCAGGAGATACCCTATCGGGAGAGCCTGATTCATTTTTGAGGAGAGAGTGAGCATAGGTCAACAATAATACTCATTCATGTATTCACTCAGCGAAGATTTACGGAGTACTTGCTGTGTGCCCGGCACTGTGCAGACCCATGGTATACCGTTGAAAAAAACAAACATCCCCCTGCATAGCCTAGTGTCTGAGAGAGACACTAAACAAATAGACCTTCGAATAAGTTTATCATCACAGAGGTGAACAGTGCTTGGAAGGAATATAACAGCTTGTGAAAGACAGAGAATACAGAGCTAGTCAGAGAAAGTCTCTTAAAGTTGAGATCTGAGGGGTAAGCAGGGCTGGCTGGGACAAGGCGGGGTCGCCCTCCTCCCCTTCCTGCTCCCACCTCTCTTCTTCCCACCCCTAAGAAGCCCTCTTCTTCCTCCATGCTCAGAACTCGGAGCAGAGAGCTTCCTCCAGCGGCTGGCCTGAAGCACTCCCTCCTCCCTTCAGAAATCTAATGTCAGCCCTAGGGAAAAGATTACCCCCAAACCGGGTTTTATGGTAGTATTTGTCTTCTAAAGAGCCAGTTCATGGAATCTGCGGAAGCGCACTATCAGGCCCAGGAGAGAGGGCTAGACAGCAGCGGCTCTGCCCCCGGCAGCCAGAGCCTGCCCCCCCATTGCAGGAGCTGAGCTTCCAGCCAGGGACTTGGGAACAGCCACATTAAGAATGATTGTGGCAATAACATTCTATTAGCCATCTGGAGCAAGGCTTGCTCTCCAGGGCTGGGCGCTCGGTCACTGATGGCTGCCGACAGATGTGGGCAGAGAAGGGCTCTGAGGGACAGGAGCAGGTGATTGTCTGGGATGGAGGTCAGTTAGAGGGGATGCCAGCAGTGGCCAGTCTGAGCAACAGGACACAAGAATACCCTGGCCAAACATCTGGATAAATTCTGTTTCCATTTTAGATACGAGGCTCAGGAAACAATGGAAACATTATCATGTAGAAATCAGCTTGCCTTTCTTTGGATAAGTGAAGAAGATTCGTATGAAGTATCAGGGCTAATTAAACACCCTGTTCCTCCCCAGGCTGTTCTCTGACTCACCCACAGGGTTACAGTTTCAATCCCAGGTTCAAACTTCAGCATGGCCATTTACCTGGCTGTGTGACCTGGGGACGTACAGAAAATCTGAGCCTCAGTTTCTCACCTGTAAAATGACTATAGTAACCCCCCTCTTCAGCAGTTTCTGGACAGACGAGGTGGAGTCCTACTTAGCCCTGCGCCAGCCCCATCAAGGCTCCTGTAGTGTGTATTATTAGTACCCCTTACTAGCAGCTCTTTTCAGGGAAGCAGTTTGGGCCAAAAATGGATGGGAATTCAGCTGAGGCTGGTGTAGAAGAAGCACCGAGAGCCCTGGTGTCCCCGTCCCATTTCGGGCACCTTTGTCCCACAACCATGGGGACAGTTATTCTTTGACCATGAGCCTCCCTCCCTCACCTCATGAGAGGGAATTAACAGGAGCACAAACACAGGTGTCACTATGATTCATGGAGTAATTAATAAACAATTAAGGTGTCCTGGAGCACAATCACACATTCAGCTGCCTTGCGTGGCGATGGCTTGGCTTGCCCACAGCCCCTGTTGCAGACAGTGCCCAGCCCAAGGTGGTAAGTGACCTGGAAGGCTGTGTGGGTTTTATGTAAAACCAGAGTGTGGGGCAGATACTGCCTGAGAGTCATCACATCAAATGAGCTGCCCTCAAAGGCAGCCAGCCCTGCACCTGCCTTTTGTGCATCAGGTGTCTGATGGGCTCTGCACCAACCAGGGTGGGGAAGCCTCTGGGGGAGGGGAGACCTGCTCACAGGCTACTGGAGCACTAGGGGATCCAGAGGCACACAGCACCATGCTGTCACTGCTCATCACTACTACAAGCATACCCTCAAGGCTCTTATGGAGCTCTGTTTCTAAGCCAGCTGCCTGTCTGGGCCCAGAAAATCACCTCCTCTCCTGGGGCAACAGCTACCCGAGCCCTGCGGCCAACAGCGCCCTCTTTGCCCCCATTCCAGTCCACCTACTAGTTCCCTCCACTTGAAGCACTGCCAGGTGATCCCCCAAGGCAGGCCCCCACCATCCTCTTCCTAGTCTCTTCCCATCCCGGGGCCCTGTCTAGGTATCTCCTAGATATCACTCAAACCCACCCTCTCCAACCCCACCCCACCAGTCCTCATCTTAAAACCCTTTAATGACTTCCCATCAACATTAAGGTGAAGACCAAAAGCTTATACCAGCCTGTACGTCACCCACACCCACCTCAAACCCATGGCAATTCACACTTCCTCACCCACGACACAGCCCTGCCCTCCTCTTGGGTCTTATGGTGAACCTACCACCCTTCTGGTCACTCTGTGTGCCAAACCAGACATAGTATTCTCCCCAGCTCAGCCAACTCACCTCCTCCTGTCTCCTCCAATGTTGGGGGGTGCCTCCTCACAACCTGCCCCACCCCCACCCTCACCACCCAGCCCACCAGGCTCCCTCCTTCCACTTCCCCAGACTGATGTGCTCACCACTCACTCCTTTCACAATCTCAAATCCAAAAACATCAGTGAGAACCCAGTTTCTTAGTCTCTCTAACCAAGAAGCTTTCCCTGGTTAAGGTGGGATAGGGAAAATGGAAGTTACCATGGCTGGGATCCTCACCTGATCCTAATTGACTTGTCCACTGTGTACACGTGATGATGTGATACTTAGCCTACTGCACGGGCACATACTCGTATACCCATTGGCAATAAGCCACTATGGCTGATGTTGCTACATAAAGAGCTCCACCCAGAGGAAGCAGGAGAGCAGGAAAGCCAGACATCAAGGGAACAGAGGCTGGGACAGAGTGGAGACAAAGCCCAGAGCGGAGGCAGCACGTGGGGCAGAGGCTAAGCAGGAGGCAGAAATGGAGACTTGCTACTTGCAGATTGCCTGGTGCAGACATGATTGCAACACTTGGCTTACCTTCATGAGAATGAAGCATGGTATGAGCCCCTTTTTATTCACAATATTCTGTTGTTGTTATTCCTTCTCACTGAAGCCAGAATGAACTTGCCCAGAGCTGAAACCCCTTTGGCCCTGCACTACAGGTGGCCCACACTGACCTCTCACTCTGACCACCTCCAATTCCTCAAAGCCTGCATGCAGTATGAGCACTATGCTTTTTGTGTTTTGCTTGCTGCATTGGATTGAGAGGTAGTATGGTCTAGAGGGCAAGAGCACAGCTCCTGGGTTCAGGCACACCTGGGCTAAGGTCCTGGCTTTCCTGCTTGCTGGCTGGATGACCATAAGCAAGCCACTTAAGCTATACCTGTTTCCATAACTGTAAAACAAGGATCATTTTTTTTGAAGACTAAGTGAGCTGAAGTGCTTAACATAGTGCCTGGTGTGGTAAATGCTCAATGAAAATTATTATCACATGTATACACACAAACACACACACGAACAATCCTTTTAATGAAATTTTAAATGCCGCAAAAGCAAGGACCCATTCAAGTATGTTCCAAACCCAGAGAGAGACAACCTGTCATTCATAAACAGCTCCTCCAGCTCCCACACTGGCACTCAAAAAACAACTCATCTTCTACTTCAAGGTTGCCATTTTTTCCTCCTATTGAAACTCCATTTTTAAGCATTCATCTCTAACTGATACTCCAAACTTCCTAAAAAATACAGTTTTCTATGACTCCAAGATGAGAGTTAAAGTGGGAACAAAGTTGCCAGGTAAAATACTGGATGTTCATGCAATATTTGAGACATAATTACACTGAAAAACAAAAACACATTGTTTATGTGAAATTCAAACTTAACAGGGCAGCCTGTTTTGTTTTGTTCTTTTGACCAAGTCTTGCAACCATAGGTGAGACCTCCAGCCATGCAGCACTCTTTCATTTCTCCCACTGGAGAATATCCACTACAACCAAATGGTGTTCCTTGGGGTCCTCTCATACAGACGTGGGATTATGTTTATTATGGCCAATTCAATTCTTCAGTAAATACATTTAAGTGCAAATAAACATTAAAACCCCCATAATGGTTTTAACAGCCTTCCTGACTTTCCCTCCACTCCCTGCCCTTATGAGTCCCTGCCTTTATCATACGAGGAACACATGCACACTCACAAAGGAAAAATGTATATGATTGATAAGAGGAGATGACTACAACAATCTTTAAAGTCCCTTCCAATTTTTGACATGTAGAATATGGGTGGAATGCTCACTAGTGGTACTTTGTATGTCCAAAATGCCCTGGGAGATAGTCATTGCCTTGACTAGTAAAAGAATTCTTATATCATAATCCTTTTCTTTCAATGTTGGTATTGTTTCACAGTCTTCTGGCATCTGGTATTGCAAATGAGTCTAAAGTTCTTTCCTTTGGAAATGAACCAGTTTTAACATCAACTGCTTATAATATTTTCTCTTTTTCTTTGGACCTCAGTGATACCAGCTGACAGTGTCTAGAGTATGTCTGTTTGTAACTATCCTGAACCTTCAGCTAGCCCTTCCATACTCTAGACCATGTCTTTCTTCAGTCAGGAAACATTTCCTCTGTGATATCTTTAATTATTACTTCACCAACCCTTCTAGAACCCATGGCTTGTTTGGGATTTTTCATATTACATATCTTAGCTTTTTGCCCATGACCTCCACATGTGTGTGTTTTTGCTTTTTTGGGGAGCTATTTCTCCCACATGATCATCCAGAACATTAATTTGGCTCCCAGCAGTGACCATTCTCTTTTATAGTTTGCCTATCAATTTTTTTAATTAATAAATTGGGGGAAGGAGCCAAGATGGCAGCTTGAGTAGTTCAGCAGAAATCTCCTCTCAAAAACATATATTTTTGAAAATACAACTATTCCTAAAAGAGACACCAGTGGATACAGTAAAACAGCCAGGCTACATCTACGTCTGCAAGAACTCAGCATCACATGAAGGGGGTAAGATACAAGCCACAGCCTGGCAGGACCCGATCAACCCCCTACCCCAGCCCGCTGGCAGGAAGAAAGGAGTCAGAGTGGGGAGGGAGTGAAAGCTCAGGACTGCTAAACAACTAGCTCAGGGAATCCACACCAGGAGCGCAGACACACGGTGCACAGTGTGCTGGATACTAGAGAAACGGAAAAGCAAAACCTGTGAGCGGGTCCCTGAAACTGGCACCCCTAGGACAAAAGAAAAGTGAGTGCTTTTTGCAAGTCTTAGAGGGACAGGGACCTCACAGCTGGATGAAGTCGTCCCGGCACACTCAGCCCAGCAACTGGGAATCCCGGGGAACTCTAGGTGACCTAACACCCAGGGTGGCAGTGCAGCTCTGAAGCCCCTCAAGGTGACAAGCAGCATGCCAGTAATTCCCTCAACTAGCATGGACCCCAACACACCAGCCCGGTAGCGGGACAGCAGCCGCGCGCGCCAGTGGCACCAGTGCCAGAGGGGCACGGGAGCAGCCCGCACGAGCTGGCGGAGGCACCAGAGGAGCCCAGGAGTGGCCCACGCAAGCCCGCGGCAGCGGCCGAGTGGCCCAGGACTGGCCCACATGAGCTGGCAGCGGCAGTGGTGGCGTGGTCCGTGCAGGCCCGCAGCAGTCGAGCAGCCTGCATGAGCCCACAGCTGCGGTGACTGAGTGGCCCAGGAGCAGCCCATGTGCACCCATGGCAGCAGTGCCAGAGGGGCCTGGGAGTGGCCCGCGGGAGCTGGCAGCAGCAGAGGAGAAGCCCAGGAGCAGCCGCGTCCAGAATGTCAGCCTGGCACACGGCCACCTGAGCCACACTCAAAGGCCACTGCCAGCACACAGCTACCCGGCAGGGGCGCTGCTTTCACAGGAGAGCACACCCGACGCACCTGCCACTCCCTGCAGGGCTCTGCGCTATTCTGACAGAGACCCCACCCACAGCAGCTTAGGGGATTAACCCGGAGGCTGCTCCAGGAGTGTGGGTAACTGACACAGGCAGCGGAGAAGGGCAAGATGACAAACAAGCAGGAAAGGACTTTGTTCTCCCAGCTAACAAACACGCTACCTGCCTGTAGCTACCTCTAACGCCATGAAAAGACAGAAGAATTTGGTCCAGTCCAAAATTATCTAGACAACCCCCAAGAGAGGGTCTGGGGAAATAGACTTAACCAATCTCCCTGAAAAAGAATTTAAAATAAAGGTCATAACCATACTGATGGATCTGCAGAGAAATATGCAAGAGCTAAAGAAGAAAGTACAGAGGGAGAATACAGAAATAAAACAATCTCTGGAAGGACTTAAGAGCAGACTGGAGGAGGTGCAAGAGGCTGCTAATGGAATAGAAATCGGAGAACAGGAACGCAGAGAAGCTGATGCAGAAAGAGATAAAAGGATCTCCAGGAATAAAAGAATATTAAGAGAACTGCGTGACCAATCCAAAAGGAACAATATTCTCATTATAGGGGTACCAGAAGAAGAAGAGAGAGAAAAAGGGATAGAAAGTGTCTTTGAAGAAATATTTGCTGAAAACTTCCCCAAACTGGGGAGGAAATAATCTATCAGACCATGGAGGCCCACAGAAATCCCAGCACAAGGGACCCAAGCAGGACAACACCAAGACACATAATAATTAAAATGGCAAAGATCAAAGACAAGGACAGAGTATTAAAGGCAGCCAGAGAGAGAAAAATGGTCACCAACAAAGGAAAACCCATCAGGCTATCATCAGACTTCTCAACAGAAACCTTACAGGCCAGAAGAGAATGGCATGATATATTTAATGCAATCAAACAGAAGGGCCTAGAACCAAGAATACTGTATCCAGCATTATTATCATTTAAATATGAAGGAAGGATTAAACAATTCCCAGACAAGCAAAAGTTGAGGGAATTTGCCTCCCACAAACCACCTCTACAGGGTATTTTAGAGGAACTGCTCTAGATGGGAGCACTCCTAAGGCTAAATAGATGTCACCAGAGAAAATAAAATCACAGCAAAGAAAGCAGGCCAACAAAATACAAACTAAAGACAAAAAAATAAAATCAACTACTCACAAAAGGAGTCAAAGGAAATGCAAAAGAACACAGAATAAAACACCTAACATATAAAGATTGGAGGAGGATAAATAAGAAGAGAGAGAAAGAATCATCAGACTGTGCTTACAATAGCTTACTAAGTGAGTTAAGTTAGACAGGAAGATATTAAAGAAGCTAACCTTGAACCTTTGGTAAGCACGAATCTAAAGCCTGCAAAGGCAATAAGTACATATCTTTCAATAATCACCCTAAATGTAAACGGACTGAATACACCAATCAAAAGACACAGAGTGATAGAATGGATAAAAAAGCAATACCCATCTATATGCTGCTTACAAGAGACTCACCTCAAACCCAAAGACATACACAGACTAAAAGTGAAGGGATGGAAAAGATATTTCATGCAAACAATAGGGAGAAAAAAAGCAGGTGTAGCAGTACTGGTATCAGACAAAATAAACTTCAAAACAAAGAAAGTAACAAGAGATAAAGAAGGACATTACATAATGATAAAGGGGTCAGCCAAACAAGTGGATATAACCATTATAAATATATATGTACCAACATATGTGAAACAAATACTAACAGAATTAAAGGAGGAAATAGAATGCAATGCATTTGTTCTAGGAGACGTCAACACACCACTCACTCCAATGGACAGATCAACCAGACAGAAAATAAGTAAGAAGACAGAGGCACTGAACAGCACACTAGAATAGATGGACCTAATAGACATCTACAGAACCCTACACCCAAAAGCAGCAGGATACACATTCTTCTCAAGTGCACAGGGAACATTCTCCAGAATAGATCACATACTAGGCCACAAAAAGAGCCTCAGTAAATTCAAAAAGACTGAAATTATACCAACCAACTTCTCAGACCCCAAAGGCATAAAACTAGAAATTAATTATACAAAGAAAACAAAAAGGCTCACAAGCACATGGAGGCTTAACAACATGCTTCTAAATAAACAATGAATCAATGACCAAATTAAAACAGAATTCAAGCAATATATGGAGACAAATGACACCAACACCACAGAGCCCCAATTTCTATGGGACGCAACAAAGGCAGTTCCAAGAGGAAAGTACATAGCAATCCAGGCCTATCTAAAGAAGGAAGAGCATTCCCAAATGAATAGTTTGAAGTCACAATTATTGAAACTGGGAAAAGAAGAACAAATGAAGCCCAAAGTCAGCAGAAGGAGGGACATAATAAAGATCAGAGAAGAAATAAATGAAATTGAGAAGAATAAAATAATAGAAAAAAATCAATGAAACCAAGAGCTGGATTTTTGAGAAAATAAACAAAATAGACAAGCCCCTAGCCAGACTTAAGAGAAAAAGAGAATCTACACACATCAACAGAATCAGAAATGAGAAAGGAAAAATCACAACAGACCCCACAGAAATAAAAAGAATTATCAGAGAATACTACGAAAATCTATATGCTAACAAGCTGGATAACCTAGAAGAAATGGACAACTTCCTAGAAAAATACAATCTTCCAAGACTGACCAAGGAAGAAACACAAAATCTAAACAAACCAATTACCAGCAAAGAAATTGAAGTGGTAATCAAAAAACTACCCAAGAACAAAACCCCTGGGCCAGATGGATTCACCACTGAATTTTATCAGACATATAGAGAAGACATAATACCCATTTTCCTTAAAGTTTTCCAAAAAATAGAAGATGAGAGAATACTCCCAAACTCATTCTGTGAAGCCAGCATCACTCTAATACCAAAACCAGGCAAAGACCCCACCAAAAAAGAAAATTACAGACCAATACCTCTGATGAACATAGATGCAAAAATACTCAACAAAATATTAGCAAACTGAATTCAAAAATACATCAAGAGGATCATACACCACGATCAAGTGGGATTCATCTCAGGGATGCAAGGATAGTACAACATATGAAAATCCATCAACATCATCCACCATATCAACAAAAAGAAGGACAGATACCACATGATCATTTCCATAGATGCTGAAAAAGCATTCGACAAAACTCAACATCCTTCATGATAAAAACTCTCAACAAAATGGGTATAGAGGGCAAGTACCTCAACATAATAAAGGCCATATACAACACCCACAGCCAACATCATACTTAACAGCAAGAAGCTGAAAGCTTTTCCTCTAAGATCATTAACAAGACAGGGATGCCTACTATCCCCACTGTTATTCAATATAGTACTGGAGGTCCTAGCCATGGCAATCAGACAAAACAAAGAAATACAAGGAATCCAGATTGGTAAAGAGGAAGTCAAACTGTCACTATTTGCAGATGACGTGATATTATGCATAAAAAAACCCTAAAGACTCCATTCCAAAACTACTAGAACTAATATCTGAATTCAGCAGAGTTGCAGGATACAAATTAATACACAGAAATCTGTTGCTTTCCTATACACTAATGATGAATTAACAGAAAGAGAAATCAGGAAAACAATTCCATTTACAATTGCATCAAAAAGAATAAAATACCTAGGAATAAACCTAATGAAGGAAGTGAAAGACCTATACCCTGAAAACTACAAGACACTCTTAAGAGAAATTAAAGAGGACACTAACAAATGGAAATTCATCCCATGCTCTTGGCTAGGAAGAATTAATATTGTCATAATGGCCATCCTGCCTAAAGCAATCTACAGATTCAATGCAATGCCTATCAAAATACCAACAACATTCTTCAACAAACTGGAACAAATAGTTTTAAAATTCATATGGAACCACAAAAGACCCCTAATAGCTAAAGCAATTCTGAGAAAGAAGAATTAAGCAGGGTGCATCTTGCTTCCCAACTTCAAGCTCTACTATAAAGCAACAGTAATCAAGACAATTTGATACTGGCACAAGAAATGAGCCATAGACCAGTGGAACAGAATAGAGACTCCAGACATTAACCCAAACATATATGGTCAATTAATATATGATAAAGGAGCCATGGACATATAATGGGGAAATGACAGCTTCTTCAGCAGCTGGTGTTGGCAAACCTGGACAGCTACATGTAAGAGAATGAAACTGGGTCACTGTCTGACCCCATACACAAAAGTAAAATCAAAATGGATCAAAGACCTGAATGTAAGTCATGAAACCATAAAACTCTTAGAAAAAAACATAGGCAAAAATCTCTTGGACATAAACATTAGCGACTTCTTCATGAACATATCTCCCCTGGCAAGGAAAACAAAAGCAAAAATGAACAAGTCAGACTCTATCAAGCTGAAAAGCTTCTGTACAGCAAAGGACACCATCAATAGAACAAAAAGGTACCCTACAGTATGGGAGAATATATTCATAAATGACAGATCTGATAAAGGGTTGACATTCAAAATATATAAAGAGCTCACACACCTCAACAAACAAAAAGCAAATAATCCAATTAAAAAATGGCAGAGGACCTGAACAGACACTTCTCCAAAGAAGAAATTCAGATGGCCAATAGGCACATGAAAAGATGCTCCACATCGCTAATCATCAGAGAAATGCAAATTAAAACCACAATAAGATATCACCTCACACCAGTAAGGATTGCCACCATCCAAAAGACAAACAACAACAGATGTTGCCAAGGTTGTGGAGAAATGGGAACCCTCCTACACTGCTGGTGGGAATGTAAACTAGTTCAGCCACTGTGGAAAGCAGTATGGAGGTTCCTCAAAAAACTAAAAATAGAAATACCATCTGACCCTGGAATTCCGCTTCTAGGAATTTACCCTAAGGTTGCAGCAGCCCAGTTTGAAAAAGACAGATGCACCCCTATGTTTATCACAGCACTATTTACAATAGCCAAGAAATGGAAGCAACTTAAGTGTCCATCAGTAGATGAATGGATCAAGAAGATGTGGTACATATACACAATGGAATATTATTCAGCCATAAGAAGAAAACAAATCCTACCATTTGCAACAACATGGATGGAGCTAAAGGGTATTATGCTCAGTGAAATAAGCCAGGCAGAGAAAGACAAACACCAAATGATTTCACTCATATGTGGAATATAAGAACAAAGAAAAACTGAAGGAGTAAAACAATAGCAGAAACACAGAACCCAAGAATGGACTAACAATTACCAAAGGGAAAGGGACTGGGGAGGATGGGTGGGAAGGGAGGGATAAGATCAGGAGAAGAAAGGGTGCATTACGATTAGCATGTATAGTGTGGGGGTGGGGCATGGGGTGGGCTGTGCAACACAGAGAAGACAAGTAGTGATTCTACAGCATCTTCCTACACTGATGGACAGTGACTGTAATGGGGTTTGTGGGGGAGACTTGGTGATGGGGGGAGTCTAGTAAACATAATGTTCCTCATGCAATTGTAGATTAATGATACCAAAATAAAACAATTAAAAAAAAGAAATTGCTTTTTGTTGTTTTAGGAAATCAGTGTTTTCTTTAGTTTTCCTTAAGAGTTCTTACTTCTATTCTACTAAAGCTCTCTTCTGCCTCATCATTTTGTTCTACCTCAGTAAAAGCCACCTGTTCTAGTTGTTTACTGAATTCCCTTAAGTAGGTGATGACACTTCTTTTTCTATTCATGATTATATGTTCCCTGGGCACTTAGACAGTTCAGACTGTTGAGGGTCTGTCAAAACAGAAGACATCAGAAAGATGGTGGATTTTTGTCTCCTAGTGGTCTGGCAATGAATGATCTACCAAATGATTACCAGCCCCCTTCTCTGCAGTGGGGTAAGGAAACGCACCATCCCTCCTACAGGACTGCCCCTCTCCTGCACTGCACACCTGGCTCAGACAGCAGGCTCAGACAACACTTTCAGGGACCACGTATCTGGTAACTGGTCAGCAGTTCCCTGAGGCTTAGGCTAGGCCTCCAGGGGTTGTGGAATCCCCTAGCCCCACCACAGTCCCTGAGAATGCAGTCTTCTCTACACTGGTTACTCTGCCCTCTCTTGAACCAACCTCCCAGCATCACACCTGCTTTGGACTCCCCAGCAGGCCCATCTACCACTCCATCAATCCATGGAGGGCATAGCTATGGAAAGGGCATGCAAGCCACAGAGCTGAGCCTATCCTCAGGAAATCAGCTTCCCCACTGTATCTCCACTATGAATCTCCACTGTAACTATTACTGTTCTAAGACCTCATCACTGTCCTAGGAGAAAGCCATAATTCCTCTGGGATAGTCACATGAATAGCTCCTCTCAAGGCAGTTATGGGAGAACAAGAAATGATCTGAGTTTAGAATCAAAAGACTTGGATCTGAGATGCAACTCTAAGCATTTTTTTAATGTTAAAATGTGTATGTCACCATGAATTATCTCTGTACATATTACTAAAAAAGACTCATTCCAGGTCTGGGTCCTGAACAAGGCCCTCCCAGTGCTCTCCCGGACAGCAGATAATTTTCTGCAGAGCACTCCACTCAAACTCTTTAGGGAAAGGAAACCATGATAAATCAAAGACTAAATAACAATAGCAGAGGCTACACCATATTTTCATAGCATGTTTATGAGGACATCATGTGGAACAGAGCTAAAGGGCTTACTGAAGTCAGGATATTTTACGTCTATTGCTTTTGCCTTATCTTCCAGGCCTGCCATTCTGACATTGGAGAAAATTAAATTGGTCTGATGTGATTGGCTCCCTGCACAGTCACGTTGGTTTTCATCCACTAAACTCTGGTTTTCTGGTATCTGTAAATTAATTATTGAATAATTTGTTGCAATATCTCTGGCAGGATAATAGTGCCTGTCATGGCACATGACATTTATAATATATTTTGGAGTTTCTTGGCAATGTGCGCTAAGTAAATATAAATCATTATTGTTGGCCTCTATTAAAGGTGTCAGATGATCAGGCATGAGGATGAGAGGAAAGGTTATGCTGTCCCTCTGAGCAGGATATCCCCAGGTGAGAACTCCCTCTGGGAAAGGGAGTTATAAAAATGAACTTATCCTGGTCTCATTTGAAGACTACGGCCATGTTTTCCTTCTTCCTCCACTTTTCTTGCTCACTGCTTTGGTTTGCCAGGCAATGCACTTATCTAGGAAATATTCATTCAGAGTGAAGGGACTCTGGAGCATGCCTGATCACTGGACCCAAGCACGATGTGGAGAGTCTCCACCTTTGCCCCAACACCTATCAGTTCAGGGATACTAAGCCGAAGCAAGGGCCCCAAGTCCCAATCTCTAATTACAGACAGCAGTGTGTGACAACTTTTGGGGGTCTGTTGGGAGAAAGAGAGATAGAAATCAAGGCAATGGGGTCTTGGTCTCAATGTCCTCTTTGGTGGCTGGGGCAGGTCATGCAGTCCCTCAAGACCTCCAGGGAAGGGACACTGACTAGATGTCCTCAGAGAGTCCTTCCAGAGAGGAGCTCAGCTCGATGTTGGGTTCCTAGGACACCGACATGGCAGATGCACTCTTAGAGAGCCAGATTCTCTGATTGTTGACCTAAAAGCCTAATGGCCACAATTCCTTCTGGGAAGCTCCATGGATTCAGCCAAGAATGATAGCAGGGATGAATCTCAGCAAAATTTTGAATGAGGCAGTAGAGGTCTTTGCTGCTTCCGCTCCCCACCATCCCATTCTGCGGTGGTTCTCTCTGCCCTCATCCCCTTGCTTTAGGCTCCTGTGCCTTCATATTATCCCTGATGGCCCATGAACCTCCCAAATAAGTATGTCTTGTCTAGACAATGTTCATTGCTCACATCTTTCACAATCCACCTCTAGCCATCAAACCTACTTATCCTCTATCCTCATCAGAAGATTTGCTTGGTCATTCAAATTCATGAGGAAAACAGAATTGGAAATATGTATGGTCAATAATACCTTATTGATTTACATTGTAACTGAGAACATTGGGACCTTTTAGGTCATTTTAGCTATGTGGTAGGAAAGGTGGTCTGGGTACATTTGTACACCACTTGGTACTCCGAGCACTCAAAGCTCACCAGACTAATTGTAAGACACCCTATTTTAACTTACAGTTCATCCTCTCGCCAAAGGAAGAGGGTAAGATGGCAATAAAAAGAGGTTCAAAACTGAAAATTCGCCACATTAGAAAAGTGAGAAAAAGCTTGAGTCTGCTTTGGGTTCTGCATCCCACATACTAGAGATGACATGACTGGACTAAGACGACCTTTGCCTCCAGTTTCAGGCATCTGGAGCTCTGAAAGCTGCAAGGAGGCATGATGGGACATGCCCAAACTGGGCAGGAGGAGCCCTGAGTCCTAATTCTATTGTTGCCACTTATGCACTGGGTGACTTTAGATAAGGTTCTTCTCTCAGAGCCTGCCTTTTCTGCTGTAAATCATCAGAGCTGGCCAGGAGGGTCTCTGAGCTCTCTTAGCTCTTACAAGATGTGGTTCTCACCTTCACTTGACTCCTCCCGAGTGCATAGATTAGTATCATTATCATCAAAGGGTTGCACCACTGGGGGATACTTGCTTAGCATCTGCTATTCCTGCTGTCTAAGGATGAGGTCTTTTACCTCAAGTAGCCCCATGTACTTTCTATCAAAAGGACGCATACTGTTCTTTAAGTGTTGGCTCCTGCCCAGATTCACTTCCAGGCTGCAGGCTAGCCTTCCTCCCCTAGCAGTACTTTGATATGTGAAATAAAGGTTTGTTTTGTTGTTTTTTCACCACCAGACTGCATTTGGAGGAGTGGAGTCTAGCTGTTGCTAGTGAGATGTGCTATGTATCCTTAATGGCCTTGGTATTCCCACTAGAGCAGGTGTCACCTTCACAACCCCAATTCAGCTGAAACCTGCAGGCTAATCAGATAGGACAACATCCCTGTGTACACAGCAGGCTGTTCAGTCCCAGCTCCAGAGGCTCCCTGTCCCAGACCCTGTGGCCCATAAAGCTACCAACACGTTGAAACCAACCATCTACCAGCCCCACAAACCCCCGCCCTCCACAGCAGCCCCAGGTCTGCCACAGCAAAGGAAGTGGCCACAAGGTCTTCACAGAAAAGAAACTCACTGAACAATTTCTAGAAGAGCCAGAAGTCCCTGGTTCCAATGCAGCTCTGAGATTTACAAGCTAGTCATTTAACCTCTCTGGGATTCAGTTTCCTTTTCTGTGAAACAGGCGTATCAACACCTGCCTTGCCTTTTATAAGAATCAATTGACATGACAGATACAAAATAAAACACTTTGTAAACCAGGGCTTTTGGGGGAGGGTGGCATCTTAATTTTTAGAGAATTGAGTCAAATAGACATGCCAAACTCCCTTCTTCACCCTCTAAGGTAGCACCTGGCCTTATGTGTACAGATCCATACTGCTCCGTAGTGTGCTGTGCAGATAAGAAAGGTAATGGATAGGATGTAAAGTCCTTTCCTAACCAATATCTGGGTGACTCTGGTGGGAAATATGCCAGTTAGAGACATAGACTCAAAGATCACAAAGAGTCATCCATCTTGGGGAAAGGGTCCAGGCCCCACGAGCCCTGAGAGGAAGTTGGGTCATCTGTCTGGTTGTTAACAAAGCTAGATTAGAACACACAAAAACAACTGAATCAAGGGTGATCCCTGTTGTGAGATGACAGCGTGGATGCCCCAAGCTAGATTTAGTTACCAGTTAAAACATGTAACTCCCAGGGCTGTCTGAGATTTCTCCTTTTCTTACTACCTCGCCCAAGTTTGATCAAATCAGGCCTTGCCCAAGGCTGATCATATCAGGCTTGCCATTCAGGGCCTAAAACAAGAGTCTGTTCACTGAAATTCAGTGGTCAGAGCAGGAAGCCAGGTGTACGTCCTTTCATCCTTCTGCCCTCATCCTGGGAATTGAACTCCACCATGAAGACGTGTGTATGATAAGTTAACCACTTCTCAGCTGGTCACAGATTCCAGGCTGCTGCTGGGCTCCCAGGTTACTCCCCAGGGGAAGCACCAAAAACTGAGTCTTCCAAACTGACTGGCCTCTCTGAACCCCATTTCTGATGTCAAAGATGCCTGGGAGTCAGCAGCCAGCCGATCCCAGCTTAGTGATGGAGTTCAATCCCAGCCTCTAGATTCTTGATGGGTGTTCACGTTGACTAATAAATCCCCAGCCTACTCTTGTTTGCCCATATTCACATATACATTAAGCCAACACAAGGCCCTTAACAGCTTTCATGTATATCCAGCATGGTCTTTAGACACCTTCTCAGACACAGGTCCCTTGAAAACCTGAGTACCATTGATGGTGAATATGTCACTAATACCATGCAGGACATGCTTATATGTAAAATATCTTCAGTGGAAGTTTTCAGAAATGGCTTTAAACCTTTGACATTTCTTGCATTAAATGGTGGGGCCTATCTCCCTTCTACGTGACTCTGCACTAACTTATGACTGTTTAACGAGTTAAGCATGGTAGAAGTGTTCGTATGCTGCATGACTTCCAAGCTAGGTCAGAAAAGGCCAGGCAGCTTCCGCTTGGATCTCCTGGAACACCCACTCTGAGGGAAGCCAGATGACGTGTGAGAAGCTCAAACTGCCCTACGATCATCGTGCTGGTGTGATCACATGTAGGCACTCAGTTGGCAGCCCAGCCCCAGCTGAGCTCGTAGGCAACTGCATTTGACTTTCCTAAGCACCCAAAGCAGCACGTGGATGAGTCATCTTGTACATCCAGTCTTATCAAGCCTTCAGAGGATTCCAGCGCCAGCCAACTTCTGACAGTAACCACATCAGAGACCCCATGGAAGAACTGCCTAGCCAAGCCCTTCCACAATTCCTATCCCACAAAACTATAAATGAAATGAAGTGGTTGTTTTAAATGGCTAAGTTTGGGGATAAGTTGTCATACACAAATAGTAAGTGAAACACCTCCTGATTACAATTTTTTTTTAATACAGTGGTAAATAGGAGGGGTAGCATTTGCTCAGACCACTTGATCCCATCACAGTCAGCCACTATCATACTCTATGGACGGGAATAAAAGTTAGTAAAACCTTCCTGGAGGCAATTTTGGAAACACGCAGTGAAAGCTTTAAAACACACATGACTTTGGCCTTCCAGGAGTTTGCTCTAGTGAACTGATAACAGATATATACAGAGAATTCTTTGAATCAGTTATGAGGACATTCATTAGTGTCATCTGTAATAGTAAAACATTGGGAATAACCTAAATGTCCCACTGAGAGAGGAGTTAAAGACATATAATATAGTCACATAAAAAAAAACTTTGTATCTGTTTAAACCATGTTTTTGAAGTACATTTGATGAGAAAATATTCACGATCTATTGCTAAATAAAAATTTAGACTACAAAAGGTATTTTCCTAACATTAAATCTACACATATCTAAAAGGAAAAATCTCAAATTATAAATGTGATGTCTAAATATGGATCTCAGGATATTTTTTCATATTTTCTACATTTCCATCAACATGCACTACTTTTATAATCAGGGGGAAAAAAAATTTAAAGAGAAAAAATGTGATATCCCCTGTCAAGAATGCAAAAAGAGCTTATTGACTCAAGCACCAGTTAATTCTAGAGGCTAATACGACCCCCAATTATAGCTACAGATACAACTGAGATCCTGAGATTGAAGATCAGAAACCAAATTTTGAGGGAAGCTGAGAAAAGAAAAAGTAAAAGGGAAGCAAGATGGAGAATCATCCAGTCTTTGGCCCAACCACAAGCCCCCAGGACCCTGGCCTTATCACTTGGGCAGAAGGTGACATCCCATATACAGGTCACTGAAGAACTGTCAGAAGGTAGCCATGAAGCTTGTGCCCATATGGGGTGGGCTGGTGGTGCTGGAAGGAGCTTGATAGGGGCACTGGTTACAGCAACCAATGGGGTGTCCTTAAGGACTTACCAACAAAACGCAGCCTATGGCACTGCACTGGCCAATAATGAAACTCCTATTTACATGAGCTATTTAACTTTAAATAAATTTAAAGTATAATTTTAAACTCAGTCTATCACAGTAGCCACATTTCAAGTGGTTAATGGTTATCGTACTAGACAGAACAGAATAGTACTTCTCCATCAACATTGAAAGCTTTCTAATGGATGGAAGCTGCTCTAGAGGGAACTGATCAACTTGGATTCATAGATTTACACAGGGACTGTAATGCTTGGTGAAGTGATAGAACTGGAAGTCAATAGACCAGTTGAAAACCAGTTCTCACACTTATCAAATGTGGGATCTTAGACTAATTATTAATGTCCCTGAGTCTCAGTTTCCTTATCCATCAAATGGTAATAATAGTATTTGTCTCACAGGGTCATGATAAAGATTAAATGATGGAAAGAGTATAAACCACTAGGTCAGAGCTTATACTCAGTAGGTGCTTGAAAGGCAGCAGTACTATGCTAATGAGGATGCCTGGGGTCCTTTCAAGAGCACCTCAGAATATGCAAACCAACCAGATCTACTCAGAAACCAGGAATCCTTGTGCCCGAAATCAGCCTAAATCAGTAAGAGGCTCTTTAGCTTTTTTGGTATTTTTAAGGTCACCTAGTTATAGGCCTAATATAAGCCCGAGCTGGTGAGCACCTAAAGAAGCATGTCCAGGAGTGCTGTAGCCAGCATTCCTCCCTGGAGCAGAACTTCCTGTCCCTATCCTGAAGACGGGGAAAACTGGGTTCAGCGCGGTCAGTGGTGTAGCTGGGACACAAACCCAGGTCTCAAGGGCCCCGCACATCCCCTGTCACCTGCTACGATGTCTCACCTCAGTGGCATTCAGGAGGCCCCTTGAGTCCCAGTCTAAGCCACTTCTGGATGAGAACAAGCCTGTCAGGGGAGATGAGAAGAGGCCGGACGCCTGGTCTCTGGGCAGCGGGCAGCAGGACTCCTGCTGTTCCCACTGGAGTGTGAAGCGCTTGATGCAAACCATCAAGGCTTGGACAGAGGGCACCAAAAGCACTCCTAAGCGTTACTTGTTGGGGAAAGAGACAAGAAATAGAACACACAGTGTGTGGAAATGCAATCAGGTGTCCACTGCAATCGGGATTAAGCACCAACCTCAGGAAGGAGGAAGAATAGATCTTCTAGGGCGGGCAGAGAGTATAAACACAAGTAACGCTGTTCCCATTCAGCTTCTACATAAAGCACAGTTACAGAGTGAGGGAGCCAATTTCAGCATGACAGGAGCAGGCATAAAAAGGATATGTGGAACTGCTCGCCTCTTCCCCAGCACAGCATAACCACGTTATAACTAGACAAAATGCTTGAACGGGTGCCGCAGCCAATTAACAGTGGCCCCTTTAAAAGGAGAGCTCAGCTTATTTTTAAGGACATGCTGAACATAACTAGCAGGATTTAAAATCAGACTCTCCTTACTCGTTTATTTTTCCCCGTAACTTGAGCCATGTTTTCCCCAGGTTCCAACCTAATGAAATGCTTATTTAGAAGCTGTGGCCATCTGTGGTTGGCATGCCGCCTTCATTTCTGCTCCCTGCCCACAGGTTGATGAGGTCCTGGGGTACGGGGAATTTCCCAGGATGCTCAGGCCTAGGAAGCCCAGTTGTGTGGGAAAGGATTCGCTGGGAAGAAAGGTCAGGCCCGGTGCTCCTCTGCTCCAAAGGGGCAGGTTCCCAGCTGCCCTGTCGGGAAATCCTGACAGCTGGCATGCTGGCAGCCTTGCCCACCGCTGGGGCGTACTAAGCTGCATAGGGAACTGGAAGCCTTACTCCTGCATTAGCCGTGGCAGGGCTCTGCACGCTGGTGACTCCAGAAGCCCCGGGGTACTGCTCTGTCTTCTCCCCACCTTATTTTGTCCTTCCCTAAAGGGGAGAATGCAAACCTGTGGTGCTTCCTCCTTGCTGTTTTACTGTTGCATAGAAATAGTTTCCCTCCATTTATCCATGTGATTTTTAAAACTCTGGTACATTACCCTCCCCTCAATTAATAAAGCTGGCACCAGGGCCACCTGCCACCGCTATTCTTGCACACACTCCTGATAACCATTCCCCCTCCCCCAGCATCTTGAAACCAGTGTCTGTCCACAGTGATGGCAGGTATAAACAGCTGGCAGAGCCCTCACAGTGCACCCTCGGATAAGCCCTCTAGACGGAGACTCCTCATTAATGCCATCCTTGCAGCAGCTTAACCTATTGGAGCCCCTGCCCCAGCCCCCTGTGGCCCATAATATTTGTTTCTGCTCACTTTTCTCTCCTTCCAATTCTAGACCATCTGAATGACAGCAATAAGACATCAACTTCTTAAATGTGCTTCCATGTCCCATTTCTGGCCCCCTTCCCTGCCTGGCTTCTCTGAATACATCCTCAACCCATTCAATGAGTATTTTATGTGAGCCTACTCTGTGCCTGGCATTGTCTAAGCCATTCATCCTCCACGAGGCCCAGAGCCCTGCCTATACTCTTCCTCAGGTATCCCCACACCTGGCAAAGATGCTTGACAAGTATTTGGAGACAGATGAATGCCATATAGGAGGAGACAGCCATGTAACAATCAATAAAGCATAACTTAATCAGCGTTATTAAAAAAAATACTTGAGTACAATGTCGTCTGGGAACTCAGAAAAGAGAGTGATTAATTCTGCCTGGGTAGGATGCATTCTAGGCAGAGGGCACCAGATGTACAAACACATGACAGTGCGTAAGCATAGGGAGGCCAGTAAAGGGGCCAGCTCTGCTGTCCATGTTCTTACTCAGCAATGAGCCTCTGAGGCCACAGAAGGGCTGGCTGCGATGCCTCTACATGCGGTCAATGTAGACCTTGGTCACCATAGGCCTGCCTTCATCATGAGCTCAGGAATGCTAGTCCCCGATCTCTGCTCTGTGCAGTCTTCTGGGATAGGCTCTGGGGACACAAGGATGAACCAGACCAGTCACCACCCTGGAGTTTCTCAGGACTGATGAGGGAAAAAGACTGGGTGGGCAATTACAGTAAGTGTGTTGTGGATGCCTGATGGTTCTGTAACCCCAGGCATCTGAACCACTGGCTCCAGCTTCTATGGGCTCTAGATGGTGGGAATGGCCAGAAATAGGAGATGGAGATGTGTTTAAGGAGTTGATGTCTTGAGAGAATATATTCAGTCACTTGTTTCTTTGTTAGAAGTACTAAGAAGACCAGAGAAGGAATGGAAGACTACCTAGCTCAGGTCCCACCGCCACCAGGGAACAGCCTCTGATGTTCTGCAGGGCCTGGACCCCCCCATACTCCAACCCCAAACCTGCCACAGAGAGAGACCCCATCTTCTGTAGGAAGGTGGGCACTTCTGTGGGCCCTGGGTGTCCTCATCTCAGTCCCCTTCCCCCACGTGCACAATGGTTCCCTCCCCATCCTTTCTTTCCAGTCTCCTCCCTCCTCAAAAGAGGCAAAGGAGAATGAGAAAAGGAATAGAAAGCAAGTCTGGAGAAAAGACAAAGAGCAAAGAAAGAAAAGGGAGGAGAGAGGTGGTAGCATCCATGAAGGCCCCTTGGTACTAAATCAGTGGCGACAGCTTAGCTTTTCCAAGAGTACAGCTGGAGCCTAGAGACCTCTGCTCAAGGGCCAGGCTGGAAGAGGGCCTTCCCACGCGCCTGCTGACAGGTCCTGGGGGGGCTAAGGCCACTGCCCTGTTCTAGCCGGCAGCCCCACAGGCCTCCTTCCTAACACAGGTGCTTCTGAGCCCAGAGTGCCAGCCAGCTAGGAAGGGGGCTCTGCAACCAAGAGCTGCTGTGGATTTCTCCAGGAGCAGGTGTCCATTCCACACCAGAACTCTAGTGAGGCTACTGGTCACATCTGACTCTGAGGAAGGGCATGGGAGGGTCCAGAGACCCAACGGTTTATGGGCTGTCTTCTGCTTCAGACGATTCTGCACTTCAAATTGCTTCAGTTCAAATCCGTGGTTTTTCTGGGCTGTTGGAAGGAGAGTGTATCGATTCTGTGTTTTGATAAGGTCAGCAGTGATCAGCTCTGACAGTCAGGAGGATGGTCTGTCCCCCTTCCCCCTCCACTGGATGTGATTCCACATGCAGAGCAGGAGAGAAGCAGAGGCAGGGGAAGAGGCGGCGGTGTCCTTTGTCCCGATGCTTCTGAAAACCTCTTTAAGCCCCATCAGCAGAAGCGGGCTCCTCTCAGGCTGCAGTCTCAGAGAAGTGCTAAGGGCCCCCTTGATCTTTTCCGTGAGCAGTTTCATTTTCCTTTCCCTCAGTGCATTCATGCCCACAGCCTCTTCTCCCCAATGGTGACTCACTTTCCTCCAAAGAACCAATTAAGCTCCACGTAACACAGGCAGACTCCCCATGACGCTGATTAATGTTCAGAACCTGTAGGACTGTTCAGACTATCATGACTAGGAGGGCATAGAGAAGGCGCTTCTGAGGTCTCCCACAGCTGACTTGAGCTTGATGAGAAAAGTGCTTGAATTGTTCTCACATTGCTGAGGCCATGGGAAAGGAGGCTGCCTGGACTTCCTCTGCAGGAAGAATCTGCAGCTCCCGAGGAATGGCACGCACGTTCCCAACCCAGCCTCACCAGCCAAGGGCCAACTCCCACTGCAGTCCTCCCAAATAGCATGCAAAGCAGTGTCTATGTGTGTCTGGATATACTTTTAGAGAGAAGATTCAGAACTTTCATCAAACTCTGTGAATGACCCATGATCTAAGAAAGCTGAAGAATGATTGTTCTATAAAATCTTTCCAAAGATCCTTTAGATTGTGTCAGTCTTCCAGAATACCTCCCAGCTGGCAGTGCCATAGGAAGTGCCCTGAGATGAAAGCTCCAAGACAAGCAGTGATGTCTTAAGTGGACCTGAATATGTTAGTCCAGCGCTACTGTGCTGACAGCCTAAGGGTCCAGCTAAGAACAAGTTTCATGACCAATGACTTGATGGGCCTGCTAACCAGTGAAAGGAGTACAAATATGGTACCCATGTCACAAGAAGCAATGGTCCCCTGCACTGATGTCAACTGGATTCAGCTGCAGAACTCTGTTCAGATCTAAGTTCAAGCCAACAGGAAGGGAAAAATCATGGCGACTGTAGTTGGGATGTTTTATGCCATCTTGGAAATAGTACATATCACTTCAACTCACAATCCATTTGTAGGATCTCAGTCACATGATCGTACCTAACTGCAAGGGAGGCTGGGAAATGTAGTCTCGTTGTATGCCCAAGAAGAAGAGGAAGTAGTTTGGCTGAACCTCTGTCATCCGCTGCTAGAAGTAGAGAGAAACTGGGCAGCTCAACAGAGGTATAGACTGTAACATTATTTCTGGTCCTTTAGCATTTTTGCAATTCTCTCCCTAGGCCCTCAAAAAAGCATTCCTTTTCTAAAACAGTAATCCTCTTGAGAATAAGGTACCAAACAGGAAGCCCATATGATCCCCAGACCTCTCTATTTTGGTGCTTTTCTAGAATCTTCCCAAAGAGATTGGTCTTATTCCATGAGTTCTTGCTCATTATCCCTGGTGGCTCCTGTTCACCATCACTCTGGTCATCCACTAGCATCCAGCAATGCCATTCTGCCATGTCAACAACACACTCTTCACCCCACTGGCACCAACCCTCTCAAGACCGCCTACACCTCTTGGAGCACCTCTTCTCCTCCCACTGCCTCCAAGAGTCTGGTCCCCCTTGCCTCCAAGTTCCACCCAATAGAGCCACCTGCACCAGGGCTGTCTAGTTGCACAGCTCCAGAAGTATATCCACAATGTAATCTCTATAAGTAAAATGTCAACTCCAACAGCCATGGGCAGCCCTGAGTCAAATACCAGAAGAGGGTCTCTGACCCACATGCCAATATCACCAAACCTTAGCTCTTCCTATGTTAGAACCTTTGACACATAGAATATTCTCACTGTTCTCACTAAAGATTAATATAGAGGAAGTAAGGCATTCAGAAGTCAAAGGCCAACCTTAATAGTGCAGAATGGAATAGATTAGATAGGCTTTCAGTTGAGCTGTCTGTTCTCACCTGCAAAGTGAAACACTGACCTTAGTTTCAAGGCCAGCTGGGGTAGTGATTTGTGTGTGTGTGTGTGTGTGTGTGTCTGTCTGTCTGCCTGTCTGTCTGTCTTATTCGCCTTTGACATAGAAATAGAAGTCCCTGATAAGAACAGAAATGTTATAACTGTTACAATAAAGTGAGTTGCCAAAAACACTGGTTTTTAATTAAACAAGTGTCTTTATCTGTGACCACATATTCATTCTGCCATCCTGGTCCATAACTACTTGACAAAATGCTATAACTTTAGGCCCTAGATAGTGCCTGACACATAACAGGCATTCAGTGAGCACTTATTGAATGATGGGTGAATGAATAAAGCCAAGCTTTTACAGTGTGTTCAAAACCGATCTTGATGGAGGGAGAGGACATATTCTCAATATGCTTTTTACCAAATGAAGGAAAATAAAACAAAAAAGAACCATGTAACTGAGGCTCAGCTAGAATTCCGGCAGTCCACACTGATGGCCTGCTCTAAGCCACAGGTATGCTCAGATCCCCAGCTAGCCAACATCTCCCCTGAGCCATTCTAATGCCCTACCACCCCCTAACAACACCCACACCCTCCCCATACCTGCTTTTCCTCCCCTGGTCCTGCCCAGGAACCAGTACTGTGTGATCGCTCACTACCCAAATCAGTTCCCAGGAGCCAGTGTAGAGCCCTCAGGAGTCTGAGCCCAGGGCGACCTGGAAGCAGGTGTGGGCATAGCTGTCTTGTAACCCTCCCTCCCCCAGGTGAGTGAACACATCTTTGATGACCTTAGCCATCAGGAATGTGCCAGATCCTCATTTAGAAAATGTGTCCTGGGCCCAAAAATTAGGCAAAGTGCCAGAAATGGACAACAGGCACCAGGAGCCACACTTCTGGGCCCCAGCTTCATCAATTTAAAATGTCAACTCCAAGATGTCTGCCCATTTCTTTCCAGACAGAATGTGTTACCCACTGTACAAGATGTAGCAGATTAGGAAAGTCAGAATGGATTGGCATGTCCATTCCAAGTGGACTCTCTGGGGTGGATGATCTAGAGACTGAAAACATTTCTCTTTCATTTATTGTTCAGTTTTTATTTAAAGGGAAAGTCCCCAGATGAAACTGAGAGTATTCGGGTTGTTTTAAGGGCATCTTTCCTTTCTGTGACACGGTGAGCCTGCTCTCCATTTTTCCAAGCTCCAGAGAGAAACTCTGCTTGCCAACACTTGAGTGATTTCACCTCCAGCGTTTCCATGGTGATGCACATCTCTGCACAGCCTGAAGAAAAGGTTCAGTTCCAAGTGTGGATGAATATGGACGAAGCTCAGTAGCCTCCTTGGGTCTGGAGGGCTCTGCTGGAGGAGCTGAGCTTCACAGCATGCTAGATCCACATGGCCTCGGCCTCAGGTAGCCTGTGATGGACTTCTCCTACCTGGGAGAGTATGGATATGTTTCTGGAAACCTCAGCTGGTAAGGTCTCCAGGGACTGGGGAAGGGAGAAATCAGCTGTCCAGGAAATGTGCACAGAGCATCTCTGGAAGTCAGCTCTAAGAATCATGCTGTCTAAGACTATACAGGGTGTCTATGGCCCTGGAGTCTATGAGACCTTGGTCTTTCTCCTGGCCCAGCCTAGGCCAGGACCCCTTCAGGCTACCAGTACATTGTCCAAGCTTAGTTATAAAACAAAACCAAAAATAATTCCTTAAGAAGCTAAGGCTGAACCCTGCTACCTGGTGAGCTCTACAGGCTAAGGTAGGGTTAGGGTGTGGCTGCATTTCTTGTCCCACCTCAAACAATAATACTAATAAAGCTACCATTTCCTGAGCACTTGTTAAGTGCCAGACTTGACACTAAATAAAATGTATTCATTCTTTCACTTGATCTTCACAATAAAAACAACTCTATGTGGTAGGAAGTATTACCTCCATTTCACGTAGAAGAAACTGGGGCTCAGTGAGGTTAGTTGACTTGCCTAAGGCCACCTGGCTAAGTGATAAAGCCAGGATTTAAATTCAATCGGTCTCAACTTAGAGCCTGATGTCAGGTGATGTCCCCAGGCCTCTGTGTTTAGCTCTCGGCTGAACCCAACCCAAAAATGAACATGACCCGTCAATGTTCAGAACTCACAACTACTCCGCCTTCCGTGGTGTTAACTAATAACTACAGCTTCTACTTCTTCAGCGCCTTCTAAGTGCTCCACAGTTTGTATACCTGACTTAATTGGATCTGCACAGGAATCGTGCACTAAACACATCAACATCCCCCATTTCACAGGAGGAAACTGAGGCCCTGAAAGATTAAGTTTGTCCAAAGTCAGATGAGTGTCAGAGGCTAGTTTTGAACCCAGTTCTGATCCAAAGCATGTTTGGCTGTACTTCACTTTTCACATTATCTCCTTGAATACATACCTGCCAGGTCCTAAGCTGAGATCCCAGCTGTCTGACTCTGGGGGAAATCCAGAAGCCAACGCAGGATGGGACACTGGAGTCATGGCCAGTCCCCCCTTACTGCCTGTTCACACTTGGCCAACTCCCACAGGCGGACTGTATCTCTGTCTTAGCCCCATCCTTCCTTCTCCTCTTTCAGCAGCATCACTGGGATACCTACTGCACTGTATGTGGCCCCTGTGCCAGGCCCCAGGGATGCAGATAACAAAAGGCCCTGCCCTTTGTCCTCCCTCAGCACCAGTCCCTGCGTGTGGCCCTGACATGCAGGCTTTCATTGCGACCGCTATGGATCAGACCCTGTGATCATGCTCACTTCACCAGCAAGGGAACTGAGGCTTGGCATGGCTCCTCAGTCAGTCTACAAGGTCACATAGTGAGTAAGTGGGGAAGCCAGGGCAGCAGCCAGGCCAGCCTGACTCCAGAGACTTAGGCCATGTAACCTGCTGCATCTGGCTGTGCAGCAAGGGCTACGCACCAGGTGAGCACTGAGAAGGGAGCAAGTCTGCCTGGGGCTTCAGGACCAAGGCCAGTGAAGGAGGAGGCTTTGTTGTAGAAAAGACCAGGCGCAGCTAACAGCGGGGGTTCCTGTCAGCAGCCCATCAGCTCCTCCAGGCTGACAGATAAATCCCAGGGCTGCCACAAACACCCTGAAGTGAGACCAAAAACTCTGCCCCTATTGGGAACTCTTCTTTTTCTGGGGAGAATAGCCATCTTTTTGGGTATTCTCAGAAGGGTCTCTGATGCCCCAAAACAGATGAAGGACCACTGCCTTAAAGTGATGCCTTTGCACTCAGGGGTGACTGTCAGGAGAAAGCTGTAGCTTTGGCAGGTGCGCTGTGGGGATCTGGCCTCGCAAGGGATCAGCATCCACAGCGCTGCTCCACCAAGCTCAAAACTTCCCCAGTCTGTCTCCTGGACCTCCTCTTCCACTCCTCTCTGGACGCTGGAAGTGGCAGGAGCTGCCATGACGGGAGTGGGGAAGGGGCGAAGCATCGTTCTTTTCAGACCAGGAAGTAAGCTTTCTCTGCTCTGTTTTTTAGCAGCATCTGCAGCCTGGACACTTCTGCCTTTGGGCTCCCAATTGCCCAAAAAGACCAGTGCTCCCCTCAGCTCCTCCTCTGTTTTGATGCATTTCAAGCTATATGCCTAATGCTCCGTGCTTTCAAATCAGAACCACTGAAGGAGTGACTCATTCAGAAAGGCTTGTCCCTGGAGCACTTGGCAGATCATGTGACTAATCTGGATGCTGCCCACTGTGAAGATGAACAAATCAAGGCTTTACAGGATTAAATAGTCTGGGAGGACAGAGCAGCAGCAGCCGCCTCTGTTGCAGAACTCATCCCCAGTAACAGCATGGCAGAGTTACGCCAAGTTCCCAGGAGCCCAGGGTCAGAATGCTTAGCTGGGAGAATCAAAGCATTTCCAAGATGATTCTGTTTGAACTGTACTCTGCTCACTGCCTATGCACACATTTATAAGGCCAGTCAGACCCAATGCCGTCATCCAATTAGTACATGCCAGCATCTAGCTCCCCAGGGCTAAAATGAAACAAGTAGGATGAGATCAAAATCTAAGTCCACTATTTTTAGGGCGGATGTCCACAGGCACATGAGGAAGCAGAATACACCTGCCACAGGCAGCTGACAGTGTCACTGTGGCCCAGCAACCCCTCTGTCAGGGCATCATTACTGCACCCCTTCTCTGGGCCTGGCAGTGATCCAGACCCTGGGGAGTCAGAGATTAAAGGCAATCTCTCTTCTGAAGAAGCTCACAGTCTAGTGGGAAATGCAGCCTGGTAAAAAGGCAATTATAACCCAATGAGATAAGGGCTATGATAGAGTAAAGCATAGGGGACTGCGAGAGCACAGAGGAGGGAAGCCTAATTCAGCTACAGAAGTGTCAGGGAAAGCTTCCTGGAGGAAGTGACACAAGCACTGATTCTTGAAGATGAATCAAGAGTTAGCAGAGGGAGCCCCATATTGAGCAGGCCAATTGTTCAGTGTGATCAGAGCCTAGAGGGACACGGATATGCAGGCAAGACAAATGAGGGAACTAGAAATACAGATGGCTTCCTAAGCCACTGATACTCACATGGTAGTGTGCATCACCTGGAGAACTTGTTAAATAAGAGGGCACCCCCAGAGTTTCTGATTCAGTATTTCTTAGAATTTTTATTTCTAATGAGTTCCGGTGATACCATCACTGATGTTTCAAGGACTGCTCTTTGAGACCTTCTTCCCAAAACCATTTTGAGATGTTTGTATTTATCTTGAGGGGTGGGAGGAAAGCTGTTAAACGGGGCTGAAGGGCACCAGATTTGTATTTTAAGACAACTCTGACAACAGTTTCAAGGGTGGATGAATGTGGTAGGATTAGGGATGGAAAGACGAGTCAGGGGGCAGTTGCAGCGATCCAGGGCAGAACAGAGGCAGCTCCAGCAAGAATGGAGGTCGCAGTTATGTGAGGGGTCCCAGGGGATCTGGAGACTGGCTGTGGGCGGCAGGGCAACAGAGGAATCGAGAATAGGACCAAGGTTTCTGCCAGATTTAATTCCAGTTAGGTACCACTCCCTAAGGCAGAAAACACGGGAAGACCAGTTTTTTGGAAAGGGAATAAAGGTTAGGAGATGATGAGTTATTCATAGATGTTAAGTTTGAGATACCTGCAAGACACCCAAGTGGAGATATTGGCAAGGCAGAGATACACAGACTGGACAACTAAGGTGAGATATGATCTGAAAGAGAGAGAGGGGTTTTCTCTTGTGTGGGGAGAGCATGAAAGACTGGAGGAGAATAAGACAATGACCCAAGAACAATGGGTAAACTGAGAAGAGAAGGGGGCCTAGACCAATGCCTTTGAAACACCACCATTTAAGAGGCTGGCAAAAGCTAACAGCAATAAAGGAGTATGAGGAATATGTCAAGTCCTCCAGGAAATAAACACTGGGTCTGAGGAAAGAGCAAAAGGTTTACTGGGCAGAACACCTGAGAAAGGAAAAGGAAATTCGAAGCGGGATTGTGTGGGGCAGGAGGGGGAACAGCCTCCAGGGTCAGACTGATGCAGACCTGTGCCTCCACCGCCCCATGGGGAGCTCTGGAGTAGAGTTCTGCTGGAGAGGCCTGCACTGGACGGAAGGGGCTGGGCTCTTGCTCAGTCACTGGCCGGGGGCCACCCAAGAAGAGTGAGACCTTGGCCCAAAGATGCCAGGAATCCTGAGGGAGCCTCTCGATGCAGTAAGTCCTTCCTGAAATGGGATCTGAGCATTGCATCTTCATGACCGCCACAAGGAAGAAGTGGGACAACACTCTCAAGAATTGTCACAGAAGCCAAAGGAGGAGATACTAGGAGCACTGTGGGCAATTCCCAAAGCCTCCTGGCAAGAAGGTACACCACATGATTGTCAATTAGATTTACCCCTCCAAGTAGTGAGACGGGCTTTGTCACCAAGAAGCAGCTAAAAGGGAGGCAGAAAACCCAGATCTGGAGGTGCCTGCCCAGGAGTGGGAGGGGAAGGCAGAGCTAGAGGGGGTAGAGATAACGGGTGGGCACAATGCCTTCAAGGGAGCTCAGCTGAGGAGAGAAGGAGAGAGAGAGGGTCGTCCCTGCAGGAACACACGGGAGTGAGGAAGGGAACCGCAGGATGAGGGAAGGGGAAGGTTTGGGACACTGAGGCGGCTGCTGAGCCCACCCCAGCGGCTCTCCCTCCCACCCGCATCCACCTGGACGCCTTGGGGGAGGGGGCGGTTGGCCGGCTGGTGAGCGGGGCCAGGACTCAGGTGCAGCACAGCAGCAGTCCCGCCCAGCCCGGTGGTGCAAGCCACTGCCTCTGCCGTGGATCCAAGCGCAGCCCCTCTGCTCAGGCCCCCACCTTCGCTCCCGGAGGTCTCAGTGAGCGGCACCATCGTAAGTCATTGTCCTAATAGCTTTCTTAGAAAAAAAGGGGCATAAAAACCCAGCTTAATGAAGCCAGGACTCAGAAGGCAGCCGGCAGCACACTCATCTCACTTCCTGTGGCCTCTTGGGAGTCCACCAGAGAATGCTTCGGTCTTCAAGACTGGGGCGACTAACCTCGGACAGAAGTAACATGAGCCATAAGCATGTTGTGAGCTTGTTTTCTTCCTTAAAGGTTTTATAATAGGAACGAGCGTCTCACGGTAACATGTTATCGTGGGGCACATAAAGTCTGGTTAGAGCGAGTGCCTGAAGCCTTCCTCCCCTCAAATCTCTGTCCTGATCAATAAAAGATCAGAACGAGGCAGCTCAGAGCTTAATTATTTACTATTTCTGTGCTTTTGTATAAGAGAGATTTTCTAAAGAAATCAAACTGCCTGCTCAATGCCATATGGAGTCAATATCCTGTGCTCTAAGAGGTGTTAATGAATTAATTAATCAACTAATGGCAGCGAAGGTGTTCGGAGACAGGATGCGCAGCTCCCAAAGGGAACACTTTTCACTCCTATTGGTGATAATTTTAAGTCATTCATTATTTCCTAAAAATCCTGGATAATTTCTTAGCCAAGAACTCATTAGATTGTGCATATCTTCACTGTCAATTATGTTGATAATGTCTTTCTATTTTGTTTTTCATGTCATTTACACATTATAGAACCAACTCCCAATTATCTGTGAAAATGGAAAAATGAGAATCCACCGAGAGTGGAGCACCTCCTTGCGCCCAGTTGGGGACAACGAGTGCCCCTTAGTCGACGCATTCTGCTGTGTCTTCCCCCAATTCTCTTTCCCCTTGGGTAGGATCACCAAAGAACAGGAGACAGAAGGAAAAGGAGCAGAGAGTTGGGCCCCAAATATTCCACAAACTAAGTCAGGAATCCTCAGTATAGTATTAATAATAACTATAGACAAGAAGGGTAGTTCTTCCTGATAGCATTGAGGGAGGCAGGAAGAGAGAGTCACAGGGTAGCAGGAGAAATTAGGACTTGCTTTGAAGGACAAGGGTGGGCTCGAACTTGCTATCAAAAAACTTGCTGACAACAAAACTGGAAGATTATCTTAAATCAGAAATAAATCAGGTGGTAGCACATCAGGGGAGAGGCAGGCCAACTGGAGGCATTGAGACAGCTTGCCTGGTTTTCCAAGATACCCAACACTTTCAGACGCATTAGGGAAAAGAAGATATTAAACTGGTGAAAGAGGAATGGCAGGTCTAGAGACAAGATGAAGCATAAAGTCACGGTGGTCCTCAGTGAGTGTCATTCCAATGCGGGGCAGTGGGGGGTCAGCAATCTCACTGTGTTTATTTTAAAGCCACATTTTATTCAATCCTTTACAAAGTTAAGTCCTGGTCCAAGCTGAGATTTGAGTAATTTCCTTTTATCAAACCTGTGCCAGTGGTTGGGCTATAAACAGGTGGTAAAAGCAGCAGAAATGTAATGAGGACTGTGTGCATTATCTCCAGCTCAGCTACCCGATGGGGGCAAGGCCAGAAGGCCACAGGCTGTCTGGCAAATGACAGCATAGGGCTTTCATGCTGAGCCAGCTTATCACACTGATTCTCTCTCTTCCTCAGTCTGTCTCTTTTATTCTCTCTCTCTCTCTCTCTCTCTCTCTCTCTCTCTCTCTCTCTCTCTGTCTCTCTATCTGTCTCTGTCTCTCTCTCTCTCTCTCGCTCAATCTCTTTCTCTCCTCTATTGAGGAGAAAAACAGGGAAATTGGAAGGGCAAATGGGGACCATTAGCTGCCAGACCTGAGAGGTGTGCTTTTGGCATTGCAATTGGAATTTGGAACGCATTTTTTCTGTAGAAATGTTGATGCAGATGGTGATTGAGACCCATCAGGAAGGCAGGGTGAGCCTGAAAACAACCAGCTCTGGGGCCAGAGAGACCGCAGGGTCCTAGTTCTACCATGTACATGCTGTGTGTCCTTGAGCGAGTTACTTAAGCTATCTGAGCTTTGGTTCCTCTTGACATAGAGTTGCTACTAGGATTAAATCATTGCTAACATATCAAGACAGAGTAAAGGGGGTGGCACACAGGAGAGGCTCAGCAAGTGCTAACTGTATTATTACAGTCAGTAAATGACAAGGTTCAGTACACGGTGGCATATGTGGGCTTTGAAGTCCAGACCTGGAACTCAACTGCTATTGTTTCTAAGCAAAAAAGCATTCTAAATTCAAGCAACCCACTGTAAAACAGTCCTACTTCCAAATTAATTTACAAATTGGGCACTGTCTGTTCTTGTTTTTTAGCATCCTGCACAGATCTAGAATCACTTGATACATTTAATAACATAAAATGTATTATGTATAACTTGGTTGCTCATAAAATTATCGTGTTTGATATATTTAGAGATGTGAGGACTTGGACAGAAAAGAAATTCAGAAATATGTGGGGGATTCATTTTCCAATTTTTCCATTTTGAGGAAGAAAAAGCAAAAAGCTCTAGGAAATAAAAATTGCTGAGGTCTTTCTCATCCTCACGATCTAACTCCTGTCTCCTAGGCAAGCACAGTCCTGCAGGGTGAGACACTGTGCCCCACACAGAGGGCCAGACAGGTAGACAAGTGAAAATGGGCCGCCATGAAGTGCTCTGCCAAAAAGCCCAGGTCTTATTGCCATTTCTCTGACATTTCATGTATGTCTTGCTTTACTTTAAAGGAAGAGTGGATCTGGCATTTATCAGGTTGTTGCTTCAAAGGTGCTCCTTTCCGAGCCATTGAGGAAGCTTCAAAGAAAGTTTAGAGAACCCCTGTACCATACATGTCCTCAGCAGGGCCAGCTGTTGTGGGATCTGTGTAGATGCCTGAGCTTGCAAGTGTCAGCTGTTTATTAAGAAATAAGTCTTCATAGAGGAGGGTAAAGTGAGGAAATGGGGCAAAGGAAGACAAAAATGGTGACTATCACAATTGGAATCCTTTTCACTGAATGTAATACAAAACAGAACTCAAAAAGACTTTTGAATAAATAAAAGCAAATTAAATGAGGACACTTATCTCACATAACATGAAGTTTGGAACAGGTATATTCAGCTTAATTCAGTGCCTCAGTCATGCCACTGGGGACCCAGGTTCTTTCTATCTGTCTTTTGGCTCTGCCATCCTCGGCAAGTTGTCCTTTGTCCTCAGGCTTGAACTCTCACAGTGGCAAGGTGGCTGCAAGCATCATGTCATCGCACACAATGTCCAAAGGCCTAGAGAGAACATCTTTTTCATGTGTCTCTTAAAAAGCAAGGAAAACTAATGTAGTGGGGGAGCACAGGGAAGGCAGTATAGCACAGAGAAGAAAAGTAGTGATTCTATAGCATCTTACTACGCTGATGGACAGTGACTGTAATGGGGTATGTGGTGGGGACTTGATAATGGGGGGAATCTGGTAATCACAATGTTGCTCACGTAATTGCATATTAATGATACCAAAATAAAAATAATAAAAATAAAATTTTTTAAAAAGCAGGAAGAATTTCATCTTAAAGATTGTATTTTAATACCCAGGAAGTTAAGTAAGATTCTTAACTTACTCTTTAGCAAACAGACAGTAACTCAGCCCACCTTGGGGGCTGGGCAGGCAGTCTTGTTTGATATGCTCGCAGACCACGATGCCAGTTATTTCAGGAAGAAATCAGAGCAGTAAATTCCAATTTTAAATATTCAGGGACCACTTAATGAGTCTGTACCCCCAGCCCTTTGTTACACTCCTGAAAAAAGCCTTAAAAGGGGGAACCCCCAATCTTTCAGGGCATTCCTCTCTCTGAGGTCACCCACACTTTCTAAGCGTGTGATCTTTTAATCTTAAAACTCTCTTTCCAACCTTTCAGGGTGCCTTTCCTTGCTGAGGTGCCTGCTGCACTTTTTCTCCCTTTAAGTAACTTTAAATAAAACTTTACTCTGCTTCCAAAAAAAGTAAGGAAAACATCCCCAGAAACATCCCACACATACACACACTTCATGTCTATCTCATTGGCCAGAATTCCATCATGTGTTTATTCTTAAAACAATCACTGGCAAGCAGAATGTGACTAACATGGTTGATTAGTACTAACAGAGATTTACCTCTTGGGGCCCAGGGCAAACCCAGCACCTGACGGCTGGACACCAGAGTAAAACCAGTTCTGATAGTAGGCAACAGATGCATGCAGTGTCACTCCCAAGCAATCCAAGCATGTCAGGAAAGCCAGGGAAAGATGGCCCTCCCCACTGGAGTTCGGCTCCCCCTTCACTGTCACTGCGGTCAGCAGGACTTACTGTCATGTTCATCCAGGGCAGGAGAAAAGAGTGGGCACTGAGTTCTCACGATCCCATCCCTCATCACTGTCCCAGGTCCTGTATGATCTGAGGGTCTCATTCAGCTAGGAAGACCCAGTCTCTGGGTTGTGCCAGAATCCATCACTTCAAGCCAAAAGGTTTGAGAGCTTTTAGGGACCAGTGGACAATACTTTTTCTCTATAATTGAAAATAACATTTCATTAGTGTCAGAGTCATTTCTTACTAAGTATGAACTCATTCTTTCCTACATCTTTCATAACCATTAAATCCTTTGAGATGAAGCACTGGACAGTAACTACTTTCCCTGGATGGTTTCTGATGTCAGGAGCAGTCCTGGACTCCCAGGCACTCTGTTCATTATTCTGATAAGCACTGTGTTTAAGATTAATTCATTAGGATGATATTTCATATTACATTAGGGAATGCACTATGTAATCCAAATGTGAAGGCAATGAAGATTTCCACTCCTCTCTCTTAGCTACTGCCACAAAATGAAAGGGTGCCATCAACCTGTAAAAGGCAATGACCCCATTCCCTTTAATAACCTCTGCCCTTTTGCCCATGATGTGTTCTTTTTGAACCAAAAGAGAAGGATTTATGGTAGCATTTAGGTTCTAGTCCACTGTCACCTTTAACAATCTTAATTAATCTCTGAGATAATCATTCCCATTTCTTAATAATGGGACAAGTTAATTGACATGAAGATCTCTTAAAAATTCTCTTTCCCTTCAGATGTTCTACAAGTTTCTAAAAGGAGCTTCTTTGCATGAAAATTAAGATCTGAGGTTTCACAACAGTTCAGAATTTGCAAAAGACCCTGAAAGGTGATATATATTTATTTTCTTTACAGTTTTAGGTTAGTGCAATTTTATTTTAGGAAACTAAGGGCTGTTCATGGTGGGGAGGGGCCCCAAGGAGCCATCAGCAAGCCTGCCCATTGAATAGATGGAGTAGAGTTGCTGCTGATATAGTGCAGTGAGCACCAGAAAACCCTTCCAAATATTTCTCCCTGCTCCAATATGCTGCATGTGTCCTCCATGTGCAAGAGTCATCCCTCCCAAAAATGCAGCTAAAGTTCTAAGAATGTTCTCTAAGACATATCACACTCCAACAATGTAAACCAACACTAGGTTATAATTGAACATTAATGGGCTCTTCCACATAAACAGGTTTTCATTAGGGAACGGGGGCAACTGGGAAGGAGAAAATGACACAAAAACAGGAGTTTAGAAGGCGATAAGCTTTCCTGAATCCCCTTGCAGCAGACTAGCCCCTAGCAAGACTGAAAACAGGTTGAACAAAACTATGCTATCAAATAAGGCAAGAAGAAGTCAGAGCTAAATCCTGTTTCATATTAAGTAAAAAACTTTCTGTGACACACCTAGGGACAAAGTGATTGTTCATAGACTCCACTGGCCTGGCCATGCCCTATGCCCCTCTGTCCTTCCCACTGTTGTTGTCCTGCTAATCCAGGCCTTTTCTGATCTATCACATGCCCAGGGCCCTCTTCACACTCTCTGGGCCGAGGATGGAAGATTGCTTTCATCTCATGAAACAACTCCAGCTGCCTGGGAGTGGCTGCTTGGAGTGTGTCAAGACTTAACAGTGTCTGAGATCTTATCTTTCTTGCTAGTTAATAAGTTAGCCTGCCACAGTTTTATGGAAGCTAGTAGAAAACATAAGACTCCTGAGTCAGACATGAACTATCATTTATTTCTCACAGCAATAGTAGCCAAAGTATCAGCATTTTGTACCATTTCCCTAAGCCTCGATTTCCACAGGGTGACATGAAGAGGGCCAGGTGACCATTGAAGATATAACATGTTGTATAGGAAGGGAACTCTGAGGTTGAGGAACCCGAATCTTTTATAATGATGTAAGCATCATCACTTGTTCCTCTAGAGGGAGACACTATCTTCTCTATCTTCCAAGAATGTAACCAAACCTGTCCTTTTCTTGAAAGGAGATAATCTATCATACACGGCTGGTCACTATACATTCATTCTTGAAAAGACTGCCCAAAAAAAAGGGCAGTGAGTGCCTTAGTCGTGAGACATGTGACATGCAAGAGGGAAGGTTGTCTCTATCCATCCTTCATTCACACAGCATATTGTCTTCTGGAGAATCTTCCCCGCTCTGTTGGCCACTCCAGTGAATCAGGTGAGATGAGGCTGAGAGCAAACCCATTCCGCTTGTCTCATATAGCATCTAATTAAGGCCAATATCAATAAGATTCCAAGTAACAGACCCAGCCAGCTGAACAAATATAAACCATCACTGTCTACCTTAGAGATCCAGGCAGATTTCTCCTCAAGTTTTTGTGTTAAACTTTCAACTCAGCCCAAGATATTGATCCAGACATAACAGGGTAGTGATTGCACAGACTCTACAGTAGCCCACAAGACGGAAGACCATGGCAATTCTACCACCTGTAACAACCCTGGTAAGTTGAGGCTAACCGGAAAGCTTTCCAGGGCCAAGGTAGTATCACTAATCACTTTAGCTAACATCAGGCACAGGTTTCACACCACATTTTCTATTGGATAACTTCTGCCATAAGGATAACTGCCTGCAAGGTGTGTATAAATAACCAGCCAGTGTTCCTCTAGGACACTTCCCTGAGTGACCTAGGGTAGCTTTCCTCTGGAGAAATCACCACAGTTGTCTGGGGGCTTCATCATCTATTAGTGATATTTCCTTACACATTTGAAGGTGTCTCCTTAAGACCACACTTAAGGCGAAAGTCTCTGGATTCAATAAGGTGCTGGGCCTTCTTCCAGATGATGAAGAGCAGAAGACACAAGAATTTTTCCTTGACTGTTCCCCTTGACTGAGCATTGTCAATCTCAGAGAGATTGCTGAGAGAGACTGAGCATTGTCAATCTACCAAAACAGTCCCAAAAGTCTCTATTTTCTGAAAAGATCCCTGAATGTTTCAAGGTTCATCAGCCACTCCTGCTGGCAGAGATGTGATAACAGTGTAGACAGGGCCTTTTGAGTCTGAGGTTTCTGACTTGCCAACTGGGTTAATCTACTAGGGTTGACATAACAAAGTACCACAGGCTGGGGGACTTAAACAACAGAAATCTATTTCTCAGAATTCAGGAGGCTGGAAGTCCAAAAACAAGGTGTTGGCAGATTTGCTTTCTCCTGAGGCTTCTCTTCTTGGCTTGCAGATAGCTGCCCTTCTACTATGTCCTCAGGTGGCCTCTTTTTTCTGTGCACACTGACCCCTAGGGTCTCTTCCTCTTCATAAAAGGACATCAGTCCTATTGGATCAGTGCCCCACCTTCATCCCTCATTTAACCTTAATTATCTCTTGAAAGGCCCTGACTCTAAATACAGCCACATCATGGGTTAGAGCTTCAATATACGTATTTGGGGAAATACAATTCAATCCATAGCACCAACCAATGAGACATCATCCAAACAGTGAAAGCTGTGGACATGAAAGGCTAGAGGCACAGTCACTAAATTCTGATAGCAAATGGCAGAGGAGCTCAGGTGCACCTGGGGGAATACTACCAACATATATCAGAAACACTACCATCTTGGTGTGAGCTGATCTTAATTCTCAGATGTCAATGGCTGAGAAAAAGAAAAGTGTTGACAATGTCCAGGACAACATACCAAGGGTCCAATCCGTGTAACAGACACAATAGCTGAATCTGGATGCCTTTTCCTCCCACAGGTCTGAGCTGGACAGTGACGGGCACTCCTATTCAGCAGAATCACAAAAATTTGAGTCCCTCCCCTTCCTGAAATTCCCTCCCATGCTCAGACGGGTGTGTATGACCTTTGATCCCCCATGAAGGAGAGATTTCAACCCTATCTTTAACCACCTTTCTGCTTAAAGTAGCTACGGTCAGGGTAGGTAAGGAATACAGAGGGCTGGAACAGCTCCATGTTGTTAAACAGGGCTTCTCATTTATTTTCGATTTTGAGCATCATGAGGCAATTCATGGCTCAACCAAATGAACTTCCAGTATTTTCAGCCCACCTAACACTCTGTGTCAGACAGCAAGGTCTTCACAGTTAATGCTGCCTATTCAGTAGTGGGAACCCCTTCCCTGAGCAGCTTTTGTTCACATTGCCTTTTGGCTGGAGCCACAGGGTCTGCATGACTCCAGCGCAGCTTGCACAGCAGCAACCATCTTTGAAGACACCACTGTCATCTGAGGCACCTGCTAGACTAGGGGGTCAGCAAACTACAGTGGATCAAATCCAGCTTGCTGCCTGCTTTTGCAAATAAGGTTTCAGTGGAACAAAGTCACATCCATTCATTTACATGTTTCCTGTAGCTGCTTTTGTATGGTAGCATGGCCCACAAACCTGAAATATTTACTATCTGGCCCTTTACAGAGTTTGCTGACCCCTGTGCTACACCATTGCCAGCAGGACATCCCTTAAGATCTTGACCCGTTTCAACAAAGAGAGACTTTCCCAAGGTGGTGGGAATGATCACAGGAATTTATCTAGATTTCTCTGGTTCAGCTTCCCATTCTCCAGTGGATCGTCTTCATTAGCCCTGTAAACCCAGTGCAGCGCAGCAAGAGCACAAATACTAGTCAGTGTCTCACTATGGTTTCCCACAGTAGTTTGTCTTTCTCGGGGAAATCTTCCTAAGACGGCCACGGCTCCCTTCAAGCAGCCAGAACCTACTGAAAAAAAAAAACTCAGACCCTTTATTCTTGTCTCCAGTAGATAGATCTGTTTGACATAATAGATTTTAGGAGAGAATGATCCCTAGAGTCTCAGCTATTGCCATTCTCTCTAATTCACACCACCCTTCATACCACCCTCATCTCCCAAAGTGGCCCCGGTTTTAATGATTTTTGCCCTTGGCAGTAACAAATTCCCTTCCTCTCAGTGTGGGTGTGCATCCCTGTAAGGGTAGAAATGCAATGGAAAGGAATGGAAGCGTCTTCCCGTGAAGAACAAACCTTAGTACCAGCTGTCACAGTGGGGGGACCTGAGGCTGACCGCTGGGTTGGTGACCGAGTCCTAGGGGAGAATTAGCAACAGCCAGGCACCATTCAGGCTGCCATCTTGAAGTTACTTCCTGGTAGTCAGTCTGCAACCACCTCCCCAGTTTCTCTCACTAATGAGAAATCAAGTGGAGGGCTGTTTATTGTCCAATTGACCATACAATTTAGTGAACATGTTTGCTACCAATCCCAAGGACTTTCCTCAGATCCCATTCTTACATACATGAAGCCCTCATCTTTCCTCTCCAGAAAGTCATGTTTCTGCCAGTATGCCATCCTCATCACCAGAACTGTCGAGAAATGAGAAGGTCTAAGATTTTGCCCTACTTGTAAGCTAACCAGCTTGCATGACACAGATGCATAGATGCTGGTAGGGGACACAAGGCTCCTGGGTCAGAGATGAAAGACCATTTGTTACTCAAATCTATAGCAATATCAAGTGTATCAGCATTTTTGCACCAGTTCCCTGAAACCCAGTTCCCACCAGGTGATGTGAAGAGGGCCAGAGAACCCCAGTACATGCAATGCGATGTGTTTCAGAAGAACTCTGAGCATAAGGGATCTGGACCTTTTATCCTCACCAGCCTACCTTCCTTTTGCTCATGAGGGAGATTACTATCTCTGTCTTCCAAGGCTGTAAGCAAATCTGTCCTTTGCTTGGAACAAGACACTGTCTCTCTTTCTATGCAAATAACCTTGAAAAGAGAGTTCAGAACAATGGGCAGTGAATGCCTCACTCAGAATATGTGCAGAAACATAAAAACCCATAGAGAACTGTCTCTGAGTGCAGACTGAGAAGGATTTACCATACCCAGCCTCAGTGGGATGATCAATTAGAGCTTTCTGCCACTAACACTGGACAAAGTGCTTGCAGCATTTATGGCACATATTGGGCACTACATGATTAGTTACCAAAAAGGATGTAAAACTATAAGAACTAAAAAGAGAGTTCAATGGTAATTATAAAATAGATATATAAAATAGCTTTCCAATATACAAACGTAGTTAACTAATTAGAAAAGATAATGAGAAAAGATGACCTTCACAATAGCATTGAAAAATATGAAATAACCAGAGACAAAGTTAACAAGGAATAAATAAGACTAAATAAAAAGGACTATGAATTTTCACTAAAGGACCTAAAAATTAGAATTGAATCAGCTGAGAAACATTCTATGTTCCTGGGTAAGACAATGCACTATAATAAAGATGTCAATCTCCCCTGAATTCAATCTATACAGTTAATGTAATTCTAGTCCCAAAGATTTGGGTGTTAGACTTGGCAGAAGGGAGGGATGATTACCAGAGAAAACACTTGCTTTTACTGATTGAACCCTACATTGATGGGTACTTCTAGTCATCATTAGTTGGCCATCCTATCTAGTTTGCCAAGTTTGCAGAGCAATCTCTTGATCTGCAACTCTCTGTGACTTAGGGAGGGCATTAATACAATAGATGCCCTCAAGTTCTGCTTCCTTTCTGGAGCAAATTCTATAGCTCCAGTCCCTGAATCCTTTGCTAAAAGGCCGACACCAAAATGCAAAGACAAAGCGTTCATTTTTAAGGCTTGTTCTAATTGACTCTCCCAAAGTCCCACAACTGAAATCTCTGCAGCAGACCATATGTATAATGAATAAGGGAGCAATAGAAATGGAATTAATTATGGTTCCAGCACCAATGAATCTCTCAAAGTTCAGTGAGGATCTTTTAGTAGCTTTTCAATGTCCAGTGTTTTGATCTTGTAATACCAACTAAAATGCACCAGTAAAACTGCTCTGATGCCCAGCACACACCCATTCCTTAGCAGCTCCAGAGTTTTGTTGACATGAAAATGATTAGGAAAAGCTTGGAGTCTCCTGGCTCTCCTACCCATGGGATTTGTCTGTTCTCCAGCTGCCTCTAATGCTAACACAACAGCCATCCTCACAAGTAATTTCATGCCCTACAGCTAATCCTGATCTAGCATCTGGAATGAGGAAGAAAAACCCTGGGAGGTGGCCATATCATAGGAAATTGATGCCTTCCCCACCCTCTCCATGCACCACAAAGCAGAGAGAACATCCTCATCTTTTACGACGATCAGGAAAGCATTTTCTTGCTCCTTGGTTTCCATGGGCATTACCTCAACCCACATGAAAGTACAAATTAATCAAGTTGTGGGAGGTTGCAAAAAAAAAAGAATTCCACTTACGTGGTCTGCTTCCAGTGCTGATCGCATTTATGCAGGACAGCTACATAATTTGTGGGGCCCAGTACCAAATGAAAACACAGTCCCCCTTGTTCAAAAATTAAGAATTTCAAGACAGCAAGAGCATGAAAGCAAGTGTGAGACCCTTCTGAGTGCAGAACCCTGTGCAACTGCATGGGATGCATGCCCACGTAAGCGGCCCTGTGTTTACATGTTAGCATTGCCCAAGATTTGCCACTTCAAGTTGATTCCTGTTTCCTGTAGGTTTTATGAGATTAAGCCTCAGCTTGCATCTGCAGCAAGGCTGTAAACAAGAGGGACACTCCCCCAGTTTCTCCAATATGAGCTTAGACCTGGGATGGGTGATGTTGGGTAGAGGTCAAGAATCTGTGTCCAATCTGATTATTGCTGAAACAGCAGATAAGCAATAGCAGGCAGCTGCTGTTGTACAGCCCTATTGACCCAGCTCTGTTTTAGATTTGTGACTTTGGGGACTTCTCACACTGCCCTAGAGTTCGGACGTAGGAAAAACAATCAGACCATCCCGTGGGGGTTTCACTGGCTGACCGCGGGTGAGGAGCACCATAGAGAGGACTCCTGCTTCAAAGAAGAGTATCTGAGACTGACAGCTAAAAGAGCCCATACGGCTTACAGATGCATTTTGTTTGGCTTATATTTTTTAAATTGTAAAATTTCACCTTAAAATCTGGATTTCTATCTTACATAAATAATTAGAAGAGCGAGAATCCCGAGGCCCACAGCCCTGCATGGCAACAAGCAGTGAGAGCTGAGGAGCCACGGCCCTTAGACGGGGCATGTGTTCTCCAGGTCCCCGAAGCCCCAGCCTTCCCTGTTGTTGTGCACCATCCTGATTAACATATGCCTGCTGCTTGTCTGTCCCTGACCCTGAATATGTGCCCCTTGGTTCTTCAGGGGTTCTTCCAACTTCGCAGAGACACTGAGGACTCAGCCTCTGTCATGGACCAACACTGGGCTGTACAATTTTAATTCGATTTGCTATTACTTCTATAGCCAGCTCCCACACTCTCTGAATGCAGCATGAATGTAGGAGTGCAGCACTGTGCCAGATGACGATGATGATGGTGGCAGTGGTTGCTATTGTTAAGCACCTACCTGGCATAGTGTAAAGGCTGTACTGTATATAATATCATTCAATCCTGATACATGGTGTGGAGCCCTGACACAGATATCACCCGACTTGGGTGTCACCTACTTGCACCCAGCTTCAGCCACCGAGTGAGACACTGCCTCCTCCCTCTACAGTAGGGCTTACCAAACCCTGCTGTGCCAACAGGAAGCTACGAATGCATCACCTCAGCAGCAGCCAATCCGACTTCTGCTTGTTCCCCTTCCATCTGGGTTTCCAAGTCCCAGCAAGCCAGAATCCTAGGTCCACTCACTGGGCCATCTAATGACCTCTTTATAATGGAATCTCAGAGTGCTGCATCCACTGTTTAGGGATCTACTCCCCAACCCAACTCTCTCAGGGAGTCACCCACAGTAGGAAAGGGCCACTTCCAAGGCCGGGGGAAGAGCCTGAGAAGGATCTCAGCAAGGACCACCCAGGAGCCCATCTGACCCGGGCTCCAGAGGAAGACTCCCCCTTCTTCTCCTCTCCATCCGCACCAGGCCCTGACCACTTGTTGCCCAAGAGATATACTACCAGACCGCCTCCTGACGCAGTGCTCTGTCCCTGCAGGCTACCCAAGCTTCCTTCAAGCCTCGGGCTACCTTCTAGGCCCAAAGGGGCCCCCAGGCACGCAGCCTACTAGTGGGGAGGCTTGTTCCAGCTCTCTCCATGGGGACTGACCTGAGTAATCTGAGACCCTCACACTGAGACTGGGTTTAGGAAGGCTTCTGCTAGATTCTTCCTCAAGCACATACCCATGTTCTCTGAAGTTTTAGGACTAGATGGCCATGGTGGGCTCCCAGACAAGTTTGTGGTGCCCATAAGCTACCAAGGCCACCTAATGAGAAAGACTCCTTCTCAGGGGAGGTTCTCCCAAGTATGGCTGCACCAAAGGGAGGACCCAAAGTCCATAATCTTATCCACATCTGAGCAGGCTCAGGGGTCCAGCAGAGGTGATCAGACGATAAGAGACTGAATCATGGGAACTGCGCTCACCAGAGTGATTGGCTGACAAATATGCCACACGAGCTCCCAGCAGGAGGGCCCTCACTGAGGGAAGCCATGCTGGTCAGCAGCCCTCAGGAGGCCAAACTGCAAGGTCTCTGCTGGCTGAGCAGAGAATATGGGCCAGGGCAGCTGGGGCTGTTCTTCCACAGAATTACTTTCCAGCTCTGGTTGCTTGATGAATTGCCCTTCTCCACTGGAGGGATATTTCAGTCTGAAGAGCCAGTACAGGTCATCCGAAGTCAGATCACACTCTCTTCAGGCAGCATTAGAGCGAGTCTTTCAAAGAGTCTCCTGTGTTCCTTTCTCAATATTCTTTATCAGTTAACTTATCTTTCAAAAACCACTGCCATTATGTGATTTCCCAGATTACCACTTGTTCTACATTAGTTACGTTTGTGATTGCTGCTTCCCAGAACATGAGCAAGGAAAGCCATCCCCCAGTCACAGTGACTTATGACTTACTGCTCCAAGCCATCGTGTTTTCATTCTGGTAGCTTCAGTTTCCCAGAATGGCATTTCTTGACCTTGTTCTCCGAGGGAGGCATCTAGAAGGTAATGGAAAGAAACAAGGAACTAGAAGACCTGGTGAGACAATTTCCCTAAAAATGTTCTGTATTCACAGTTGTAAATGGAGAAAGAAATGTTTTGCATGCCTATCTTATTATCAATGAAAAAGCTCTCTTTAAAACAAAGATGCTAAGTGTAAGTGTTGGGATTATGGCTTGTCCGGGAAGGTTTAATAGATTCCCGTTCAAGCACACAGATGCTGGGTCCCTTGCTCACACAACTATCTTTCACTGCTTTTCTTAAGCCTAGTCATCAACAAAGCATGACCTCCACCACCATCCCACACTATACCCTGCAGCCAAAGGGACCAGAGGCAGGCAGGGATGGGGAGGAGGAATAGGGCACATAGAGATTAAAACAGCAAGACTAAGACTAGCAAATTCCCCAGTCATGCGCCCTTTGGATAAACTGGGCCCAGCCAGCACCCCAAGACACAAACAGTAAGGAATAGAAAACTATGGATGTTGGCATCTCTCAAATCTGGGCCCCACTGCTTATTACCCATGAGACCTGAGAAAAGTCATTTCTCTCAGCCTCATAGTAAAGTAGAAATAAAACACCTACTGGGTTCTCTCTCCTGAAGATAAGATAAATTATGTGAAGCCCCTGATCTACAGTAGATGCTCAATAGACATTAGCTTCCCTGAAGGCAACACTCACTGGGCAGTCCTCCCTATTTTAGTCAGAACTAAAGTCACTATCCCAGGATCACAATGCCAAGCACTCAAATTCCTACAGTCTTCTCTAGCAGGCTCCAATGTCTATTGTCTATAGTAACTGGGAACACTCCAACATAGCATGCACAGTGCTGGGGGAGACTGGGTGTGTTCATTTTTCTGGAGAGAAGGTCCAAGGCTTTAAAAGTGTCTTTGGACCATCAAAATGCCCAGAGTCTCCGATAGAGAGAATGCACCCTCCAGACAGCAAAGATACCTCCAGCCAGGAAAAAGGCAGGCTTTTTGCTCCAGGCTTGAGGCTGTGCCACAGACCAGCCCACCCAGTGGGTTCTGTTTAATATCTGGTCTTGATGATTTGCATATTTCCTTAGACAAATACAACCATGATGAGAGTTTGGGGTGGTTTTGGTTGGTTTGCTTTGATTTGGTTGTTGCTGTTGTTTTAACAGCTTCATGCAGGGATGGATGAGCTATGTTGGCATGTAGTCATTCATGCAACAGAGAACAGAGAACACGTGTGCACCCATGTACACACACAAACTTCCCCCAGGAACACTACACTCTCTCAATTAGAGCAATGTGCTTTGAACGTATTGGAAACTGAGGTTTAGGCTTAAAGAACTTGTCTCTGAGAACTTCTAATACTAATTACCATTTATCTAGTGGCTGCCTCCTGTAAGCTAGGTACTTCCCTACAATATCTCTCATCCTCACAATGATCCTAAAAGATAGGTATGATTCTCTTGCCATTAGGGAAGCTGAGGCGCAGAGGGTTAAAAACTTACCAAACAGGACTTGAATTCTACCTGCTTGTGACTGACCTTGTGGAAGATTTTATTAAAAACCAGTAAACACAAACATTTAAGGATAAAACAGAAACCAAAAACCACATGAAAGGAAAAAAATAGGAGCCTTAAAGCCAAGAAGGACAAAGCCTTTCTTCCAAATACTATTGCTACATAAAGACCAAATCAAATTCAGTGGACAAAAATAGCAATCATTTTAATATGCTCACAGTCTTGTGGGTCAGAAATTTGGAAAGGGAGCAACAGAGATGGCTTGTCTCTGCTCCACCATGTCTGGGGCCTTAGCTAGAAAGACTGGAAGTCTGGGGATGACTCAGTAGCTGAGGTCTGGAACCATCCTTAGGCATTTTCATTTATGCCTGGTGCTGATGCTGGCTGCTACCCTGGATCTCAGGTAGAGCTTTCAACCGAAGTATCTCTCCATGCCTCTCCATGTGGCCTGGGCTTCCTCACTGCCTGGCAGTCTCAAGGTGGTCGACAGTTTTACATGGCAGTTAAGGGCCTCTAAAGCAGACGTCCCAGTGGACAAGACAGGAAGTGCAATGTCTCTTTTCTTTTAGCTTCAGGGATCACACAATCATTTCTAGTACATTCTATTAGTTAGAAGCAAGTCATAGCCACCTCAAATAAAACCCCACAGCCTTCTATCCATTTTCCGTGTTATAAGATAGACATAAGAACTAGAAAAGAAAAGTTATCTGAGTGGGACTTCAACTGCTTCCAATTTACAGGGGCCTGGTGGTGGTTGAAGTGGAGACTGGGGTAGTACACAGCAGGAGACTAACAAACATACATAATTTAAACTTTTTTTAAGTGTTGATTTGGAAAATTGCAGTACAATAAATTCTTCACAAGTGGGGCTCACTTATTTCAAATCAGGGCTATCTAGCCAAGGCTGAGTTACAATTGCCTCACATGCTATCTATATAAAGAAAGCTTCCTCAGCAATTTAATCATGTAAACAAGATGCAGGGTCAGGGAGGGTTTGTCTATAACCTGCATAGGAAAAACTGTTCTTAAGAACTTTACCACTTTAATCACTTTAATTGTTTGCATGTCAATTAATTGGCACTGCTAATTATAAATGAGTTATCTGTTCATTAAAGCAGGCTTAGATGAATGTCAGCTTAAAAGCACTTAGCAGTAAGTGCGGATTACTGTTACCTGCAGGTAAAAACTGCATTTCTTTAAAAGTGTCTATATTATAAGCAAAAAGAGTCTATAATTTATTTTTCACCAATTCTGATCCACTCTACTAGGAGGATATAATTAGATTTTAGTAAATAAAACTCCAAATATACATGGTAAGAAAGGCAAACCTTCCAATGAGAAGAATGAGAGACATTCCTGAGACTAAGCCAAAAGCAAAACCATGGGGAAAATGGATTGACCTGCTGTGGGGAAGTTGGGGTTCCTGTGGCCAGAATCCTCACTGAACTTAAACCACCTGATGATGTAACTGGCCTGTTGCTGGGCTGCCGCTTCCACACCTTTAGGCAATGAGCTATTATTGCACTATGTAGAGAGCTCGGCCCAGTACTCTGGGCAGAGGCAGAGACACTAGTGTTCAACCTACAACTAGGAGAACAAGCAGGGTAATAAACCCTTTCACCCCAAAGAACGTTTTGCCGTCAACTTCTTTAGTCACATTGAATCCATAGAGAACTTGCCTGGGGCTGAAACCTACTGGCAAGACAATTGGCAAAAGTCAGCAGGGTTCATTGTTGACCAAGGAAAAAGACAGGCTGCCCTTATGGGAGGGGTGCTTCAGCGGGCTGCTGAATGGGGAGACAGTGGATTGTCCCCCAGTGGGTATGTGATCTGAGGGGGCTTGCCTCCTAGAGGTCTGGGCCCCAACCCAGGACTGGAGGCAAGTGGAGGTGACACCTGAGGCTGTAGGGGTGGCCCTTGGTATAGTAAGTAGGTCTTTTGAGAAACAGAGTGCCCGTGAGGCAGTGGGAACTGTGGGTTGGCTGCTTCTCACAGTATTAAAAAAGTCTGCAGAAGAGAAGGACATGCTCTTGAAAGAGACCCAAGAAATGGCAGCAAGAGAACATGAGCTGCAAACTTCTGTGGATTCCCTGAAGAAGGAAATGGCATTGATGTGAGAGGAAGCAGCACGAGAACACAGCAGCAAGGTGCCATTAAAGAGTTAAAAGATTCCTTACAGAATGAGACAGCAGCGCTGCCAGGTGCTCTGAAGGAGGAAAAGGCCATCAAGGAAAAAGACGAACTCTTGAGGGAAGCACAAGCAAAGATGGCACAAGAAGGCCAGCTGCGAAGCATTGAGGTGAAGGTAAGAGAGCTGCTGAAGACTGAGGTAGCATTGCTGCCAGGCATGGTAGAAAAGGCAAAGGTTGTAGCAGAGGAGGCACTTGGGGGAGGGGAAAGAAAGGTGCCATCAACCCCACAAACGGAGGAGCTGGAGAAGGATGAAGGGGTGGTGCCGGAGGCACTGGCACCTTCTGCATTGAAAGCACACCCAGTGGTTCTAAAGAAAATAAAAACCCAGCAGCTGAAAGTTCCCCAAGGAGAGAAGCAGCCCCCTCCCCAGGTCGTGGAGCTGCTCCACCCCTATTCTCGGGATGAGTTGATGGATTTGGGCTCCCGGTTTAGGCAGAAACCCTCGGAGTCAATATCAGCCTGGCTGGCTCCTGTGTCTGTAGGACTTGGGGTAGATGGAATTGTTCTGTCGGGATCAGAGATGGGAAAGCTGTCTTCCCTGACAGTGCAGCCTGCTTTGCGACTTTGGATAAAATGAGAGTTCCTGTGTCCAGGATTCTCACCTGGCCCTGGTTGACTAGCTCACTGCACACCTGTGGGCAATACATGGCTGTTGACTCTATATAAAGAGTTTCACCCAGTGCTCTGGGTGCAACATGGTGGCAGGGCTGCAAGGCTGCAGGAGAGCAGAGCAGAGGCTGGATTGGTGGCTGCACCAAGGACAGAGGCCTGGAGGACAACTGTGTGGGACAACTGTGCAGAGAGGCCCAGAGGATGGCTGTGTGGGACGGCTGTTCAGGCAAAGAGGCCCAGAGGATGGCTGTGCAGACAGAGGGGCCCAGAGGCAGAGACCAGCTTGCTGCATACAGGCTTGCTCTGAGAGGATGGGATTCTAGTGAGTGACCTGCGACCTGAAAATAAAGTTGGGTATAACCCTTTCACCCCAAGAATGTTTTACTGCCATTTTCTTTGGTCACACTGAATCCATAGCGAACTTGCCTGGGGCTGAAACCCATTGGCAGCACAGAGGTAATGACTACAAAATGCATGTCAGACCCCAGGGAGTCACTCCCTCCTCAACTGGCTTATTGCTGCACTTTGTGCTGTGTGGCCCAATCCAGGTGATCTACCATCCTCTCCTGTTAGATGGCAGATGTATGCTGAGCTCCAACAGGTGTTACGAGAGGTAGGCATAAGAAATGCCATCTATAGTCCAGAGAATTATGGCCCAGATGAAGAGATTTTCCCTACTTGGATGAGAAATATTGTGCTTCAAATGGCTCCTACATCCCTCTTTGGGTCTCTAGTGGCCAGCCTTTCCCCTCACTTAGGGCAGCCCACAAGCAAGGTAACATGTACAGTAGCCGACTTAGGAGAGGCTGAAGCAATGAGAACACAGAAAGAAATAAGACCTGCTACTCACAAGAAGAATTTAAAGGACCCCGTGAAGGTTATGAGGACCCAGATGTGGGATGATTTAATATGGGCAGGAGCAGATGGAAGGAAATTAGATGGGAAATCAAATAGGATCTTACTAGAGCTACGTCAACAACAGAAACCAGAGCAACAGTTCCAGCCATTAAGACCAAAGAGACAGAGGCCAGAGACAGAGCCAAGAGTCCGGCTTTTGTGTTTGCAAGACTTTTTGCTTGAGAATGAACCAACCTCACTTGAGCCCACACAGGAAGGTGATTGGGGAACATGGTTTGCCTATGGGGAAGGTCAAGGTATCTGCCCTGAGGGACCAGGGGGGAACCAGAGGCCACATGTAGAAATAGCTATCCATTGTTCCCCAGTGAACATAGAACGTGTCCTGGTTCTGGTGGACACAGGGGCTGAATGTTCACTGATCCATGGTAACCCTGAGCATTCCCCAGGACCCCCACTGTCATAGATGGATACAGGGATAAGGCTATCAGAGTGAAAAAAGCCCAAATCCCTTTGAGAATAGGGTATCTACCCCCAAAAGAGTATACTGTGTCTATATCTCCTATCCCTGAGTATATTTTTGGGTTTGATATTCTGCAGGTTCTGTGGTTGCAGACCACTGCAGATGAGTCCATGTGGTGAAGGCAGTTCTGAGGGGACATGCCAGGTACCCGCCCATAGCTTTGCCTGTGCCTCAGCAGGTGACTAATACCAAACAATACCAACTGCCTGGAGGGCATAAAGAGATTGGAGAAATTCTCCAGGAGCTGGAAAAGGTGGATATTATAAAGCCCACCCAGTTCTCCAGTGTGGCCAGTAAAAAATCCAGATGGCTCCTGGCATATGACTGTGGATTACAGAGAACTGAATAAAGTCATACCCTTATGCATGCTGCTGTCCATTCTATTGCAGCCTTGATGGATACCCTCAGACATGAACTAGGAACATACCATTATGTGGTAGATCTTGCTAATGCCTTCTTTTCCATTGACATTGAGCAGGAAAGTTGGGAACAGTTTGCCTTCACGAGGGAAGGATGGCAATGGACTTTGACCATCCTCCCACAGGGATACCTCCACAGCCCCACCATCTGTCATGGACTTGTAGCCCAGGACTTGGCTACATGGGAGAAACCACCAATGGTGTGGCTCTACCATTACATTGATTATGTCATGCTCATGTCTGATTCTCTTTCAGATCTAGAAGGTGCAGCACATAGACTGCTGCAACATTTACAGGAGAAAAGATGGGCTGTGAACAGTACCAAGGTTCAGGAACCTGATTTGTCTTGTCAAATTCTTGGGGGTCATCTGGTTGTGTAAGACCAAAGTTATACCAGAAGCAGTTATAGATAAAGTCCAGGCCTTTCCTACACCTACAACTGTAGCATTGCTACAGGAGTTTCTGGGTCTTCTAGGCTACTGGAGAGTGTTTATCCCACACTTGGCACAAATTCTGAAGCCCTTATACCGGTTAGTACAAAAGGACGTCAGGTGGGACTGGGATGAGACATGTGCATCTGCCTTTACTACAGCAAAATGGGCAGATAGACCAATAAAGGCCTGTGAGCTGGATGTTCACATGACTGAAGACGGTTATGGCTGGGGTTTCTGGCAGCGGCTTGAACGAACTCGCCAACCTGTTGGATTCTGGTCACAACTCTGGAAAGGGGCAGAGGTATGATACACTTTGACAGAAAAACAACAATCACGCCTTGCTGGCTACAGAACCCATCACTGGAATGGCCCCAATAAAGGTAATAAGCACCTATCCTATCTTGGGGTGGGTACAAGACTGGACCCAAATGCCAAGGAGTGGTGTGTCACAAACTCCCACACTAGCCATGTGGGGTGCTTACCTACAGCAGTGTAGTGCCCTCTCTCTCGTAGCCCTTTGAGTGAAGAACTCCAATGCTTATTGGGGCCAGTAACATATACTAGTGAAAAGCAGGAAGAATTTGCTTTTGAACCATTAGTAGCAGAGAGTCCCTATCAGGAGGGAAGAGCCCCTATACCCAAAGATGCATGGTACACAGATGGCTCCAGCCATGGGCAGCCCCCAAAATGGAGAGCCATAGCTTTCCATCCTAAGACTGAGACAATATGGATGGAAGATGGTAAGGGAAGAGCAGCCAGTGGGCAGAGTTGCAGGCTGTGTGGCTTGTGATCAGCCAGGAGCCCTCCCCTACAGTTGTCTGCACTGACAGCTGGGCTTTCTATGGGGGCTTGACCCTGTGGTTACCAACCTGGTACCATGCCAACTGGCTGGTTGGTCACTTACCCCTTTGGGAGCAAGAATTGGGGCAAGACTTATGGGCCCGTAGTCAGACTAAAATAATTACAGTATAGCATGTGACAGATCATTTGCCATTGGCATCCCCAGGAAATGATGAGGCAGATAAATTGGCCTTGATACGTTGGTTAGAAGGAAAGCCTGCCTCTGATGTAGCCCAATGGTTACATCAGTGTTTGTTGCATGTGGGGCAAAAGACAATGTGGGCTGTAGCCCGTCAGTGCAGCTTGCCTTTGACCTTCGAAGAAGTTAGCAGAGTCCAGCAGGAGTGTGTTGTGTGCTTCAAAAGGGACTTATACTGATTTCCACAGCAACATGGGACAATAGCTAAGGGGCCTATACCCCTCATCAGGTGGCAGATAGGCTATATTAGGCCTCCCAGAAGGATATCAGTATGCGATGACTTGTGTGGACACACCTACTGGACTTCTGGTTGCTTTTCCTACCTGTTGTGCAGACCAGCAGCCGACTGAAAGAGTCCTGGAGCGTCTCTTTGCTGCCTATGGCTGACCACGGGTAATTGAGAGTGATCAGGGCACCCATTTTACTGAATATACACTGCAAGAATGGGTGTGACAGCTGGGAATCAAATGGAAGTTTCATGTGCCATACAATCCTACTGCAGCAGGCATGATAGAGAGGCACAATGGCTTGTTAAAATCCAGACTAAAATCAGATACCAATAGTCTGCAGGGATGGTCAGTCCACTTGAACAAGGGACCCCAAAAGGGATCTCTGCACCCTGTAGACATGTTAACACATATGGCTGCCTCCCTTATACAACTGCAAGTACAAACCAAGGAAGAATCACTGAAACCAAGGTTTGGCCACCAGAATAACATCTTGCTGCCAGCACCAACTGCACTGAACCCTGGAGACTCCATTGAGTGGACGTGGCCTTGGACCTTTTGACATATGGATCAACATGGATAGCTGGCTCTCCTGGTACCTTGAGGACAAGGCTTGGAAGCTGGCCTCCTGTGTATTCCTGGAATAACAGCAGAGTGGCTGCTAAAGGTCACAGTAGTATATCCTGAATGGCCAGAAGGTAGGAGCATCTTCCTGGGGAGTTCTATTTTATCATTATGGCCAGTGCATGCACTTCCAGAAGCTCTATCTATTAACCCTTCAGTAACCCCCACAGGGAAAGGAGTAAAAGTATGGTATACCAGACCTGGAAGGGACCCTCTTCCTGCTGCAGTCCTATCACAGGACCACTCTCTTGCATGCATCCTACCTGATGGACAAGATTTGCCTATGTTGGTGTTATTAAAACAGGTGTCTTATCTCCCCTAAAGTCTTTGTAGATTGGGAACTTCTTCTGGCTTAAGGATTATTATAATTTTTGTTATTAGGAACCTCCTCTGGCTTCAGGATTGTTGTTGTTATCCTCTGTTGCTATTGTGGAATCTGGTTACAGTGCTCCAGCTTTCTCGCACAGGGACCAGTGCGGAAGATTGAAAGCATGTAGATTGTAAGGCGAGAATCCTGGAGGGGTGGAGTGTGGAGAAGCTAGGGTTCCTATGGCCAGGATCCTCTCTGAACTTAAACCACCTGATGATGTAACTGGCCTGTTGCTAAGCTACCGTTTCCATGCCTTTAGGCAATAAGCTATTATTGCACTGTATAAAGAGCATGGCCCAGTGCTCTAGGCGGAGGCAGAGATGGCTAGTGCTTGACCTACCACCAGGAGAACAAGCCAGATAATAAACCCTTTCACCCCAAAGAACGTTTTGCTGTCAACTTCTTTGGTCACATTGAATCCATAGTGAACTTGCCCGGGGCTGAAACCCATTGGCAAGACACCTGTGTTTATAACCTGGGGGTAAAAGTTTGAGAATGAAGAGGGAATAAAAATACTAGAAAAGACGAAGAAGCCAAGTAGTGATGGGAAGTCCTAACAGTGGGCTTTGGGGTCCGTGTAGTGATTGGGCTTTGAAAGTGGCAGCCTTGTTCTGAATCTCTATTGCAGAGTAACAAATTACCCCTAAAACTGAGTGAAGTGAAATCACCTTCTTGTTCTGCTCTTATTTGGTAATGGGGATGATAAACACAGGTTGCTCAGCTGGGTAGTTCCATCCATATTGTCAGCTGCAGCAGCTGGGACAGCATAATTCCCTTAAAAGACAATCTCCACTCCCGTGGGTGGTACCTCTGTGCTCCTCAGCCTCTCTCTCTACATGGAGTTTCATCTTCTGGGTTCTCTCCATACAGCTTGAGCTTCTCATAGCATATGACCTCAGGATAGTTGGACTTTTTGCCTGATGGCTCAGGGCTCCACCAGACCAAGGCAGAAGCTCCCAGTTTCCTTAAACTTGAGACCTAGAACAGGCACAGTTTCTCCTATTCTATTTGTCAAGGCTGTCACAAACAAGCCCAGATTCAAGGGGAAGAAGTGGACCTCCTCTTTGATGAGAGAACTATCAAAGAATGTCCAGTCATTTTTAATCCACTATAAGTACATCATGAGGGTGGATGAAATGAAACAATATTAAAGGTAGAGAAGGAAAACAATGAAGGAGCTGTCTGCCGGTAGAGTTTTCTTTTTAATAGCAGTTCATTCAAAACTCCTTTTTTACTTAAAAAATAAACTTAGGGTAGTGTAAGTGATAACATAATAAGCACTTGTACCTACCAATAAAAAGGCAGGCAGTGACATAAATGAAGCCTTTGGAAGGACGTTCTATATCTTTTCCATCTTGAAGGTTTGCTTTGAATATGGCCTCAATGCAAAAAATCCCCTTCATATGAACCAGACTTAGTCTCTCTTTCCTTCTCTGGTGTAACTTCCTCCCTGAACACCCACATTCAGGCCTCTGGTCTTTCTTCTGCTCTACCCTCTTCTTATATAGATGGTCTGCTTTCTTTCCTCCCTCAGCAGTCATTACTCTCCCGGAATTCAGCCAGGTTGCCAAATATTACCACCTAATTTCTATGTCCAAATGTGAAGCCAGTTTATCACCAACTCACAAAATCCGTCCAGCCCTTCGACTTCAAACCTTCTCATCCTCATTTCCTTGTCACCCTGACTGAACACCTTGCTTTAGTGTTGGAAGTGAGTTGTCCACCCTTTGCCCCTCCAACTACATAGCCTTAGCAAATCAGTCACCAGGTCACATCGGTTCTTAATTTGTAGCACCTCCTGCAACTGTTCCACCCCCTCCTATTTCCACTGCCTGGTGTTACAGAGTCCTTATCACCCTGTAGCTGATACATGTCATTAAATTTGGTATAGGCCTCCCGACATTCTACACCCCCTTTTCACACTCCTGCCAAATTAATGCCTCTTCCAGCTTACATGTTACATGTTACATTCCTACTCTTTCAGTATTACTCTTAGATTTTTAACATGATTAAATTTGATCACTGTATCTACCCTCCTTCTGAGAAATAAAAGAACCTTAAATGCCTTGAACTTCTAATCACCTCCCTCTCTTCTTACATGTTCTGTCCAATAATCTAGTTCTATTATGCTTTCATATTCTTTTAGTTGGTATTATTATTTCTCTATCCAGTCAGTGAATGTTTAGACATATCCACATAGTTAGCAATTTTTTGTTCATCGTTAGGTCTTGGGTACAATTTCATTCTTCATGAAGTACCTCCTTTTTATACCAGCAGTTCTCAAATTTGACATCATACTAGAATCACCAAGGGCTATTTTTAAAATCTAAACTCCCAGTCTGTACCTCAGAACAATTAAATATAAATCTCTGGGGGTATAACATAGGCATCAGTATTTTGTAAGTCCTGGTGATTCCAATGTGCAGCCAGATTGAGCACCTCCAACCTAGAAAGTCCTTCAGAAAAGTTCTCTTAGCAGTAAAATCATCTCTTTTTGTTCAAAAATGTTTTTGAAGACAGTTGCCTTCATTATGGAATTAATAAAGCTGAATAGAAATTCTACATTGACAATTATTTTCTTTGAGTATGTAGAAGTTATTTCACTGTCTTCTGGTTTCTATGGTCCCTGTAGTGAAGTCTGCTGCCAGTCTAATTTCCTTCCTTAGTAGGTAATCTTCATTTCCTTCATGGTTACTTTCACAGTTTTCTCTTTACCTTTGATGCTTTCAAGTTTCACTGGTATGTATCTGAATAGGGAATTAGTTTTACTAAAAAATAAAAATGTTTGGAATTTATTGAATTTCCTGAATCTGAGAAATCCTGTCTTTTAACATTTTGGAAAATTCTCAAGGCATTTTGGAAAATATTACCTTTCCCTTATTCTTTTTAACATATCCTCAAAAAGTCCTATTTTATGTATCTCAGTCTTTCTCATTCTACTCCCCAGGTCTCTTAATATTGCTTTCATATTCCTTCTTTTTAGCTCTCTCCAAAGATCTTCCAATTCACTTATTCAGTCTTCATCTCTGACTATCTGTTACTTACACAGATTTTCTTTTTGTTGTTTCTTTGTTTTAAAACCCTCATGTCTTTTGAGTTTTAATTTTCGATTATTTTATGTTCTAATGTCAAGAAGTTCTATTCTATTCTTTACAAAATTGGCTGATATGTATAGAGGCTCTATTTCTTTATCATGTTTTTGATTCCTTCTTTTGTGTCTTTAATCAATTTAAACAACTTCATTTAGAGAATGTATCTGATAATTTTGTTTTCTGAAATGTTAGGGACTTACTTCTTTTGTCCCTTGTGGTAGATGGGTTCCTTGTGTATGTTGTAATTTTGAATCATCATCTTGAACTTGGCAGGGCTTTAGCTGCAGGAATCTTGTACAATCCAGATTAAAGGGATGTCCTTCCAGAGTGGTGCTGTGGCTTTACTAGTCTGGGACAAATTTGATGTTAACTTCTTTGCTTACATGTCCTGGATCATGCAGGTAAGAATAATAGGATGGTCCTTTTGAATTCTCATGAGATACTTTTTCCCCTCTAGGCAAAGCCAGCCAAGTTTCCTTATAGTGTTTTTTGCTTTGTTTTGCTTTGTTTTTTGGCAGTGGGTGGATATTTTCAGCACCATTTCACTGAGAGTGCAGCACTGTGGGGGCTTTATAGGGGGAGGGGGACACAGTTCTCACATCCTGCTGCAGGAATGCCCAAGGCCTCAACCCCTTGTGGTCTCTGAACTGAAGCCACCTGCGTACTGAGCCTGGCAGTGCATCATTCCAGAGCCGCTGCAGTGAGTACCGACTTGCCACTCTAATTTTCAGTTTCCTTTTCATGTTTTCGTCCTGAGTGTTTCCTTTCCTAACCTCCCAAAAAATCTTCAATGCATTTAAAAGAATGGTCATTCCATTTTATTCAATATTCTGGTTTTGTTGTTGTCCAAAGCAGCTTTCAGGGTAATTAGTTCACCACTTGCCCTAAATGGAAATCCCCATGCATATTCACCTCTAACTTTTGGGAAGAATGGATTATAATTTGTATATTTTCTCATATTAGTGGACAATCAACATCACTTATTAACTGACATTAGTTAAATGAGTAAGGACTGTTTTTTTATTTACAAAGAATTTCCTTTTGTAAAGAAACTTCCAAAAAAAGAAAAAAGTTTTAGGTTTAACACCAGAAAATTCTTTCAAACTATGTTAAATACTGACACAGATTTGTTTGAATGGGAAATTGTGAATCAAGTAAGAATCAAGTAAGGCATTCTATTAGGCCAATGTGATGAAGTCACTCTCAGAGCTAAAGCAACCTAGGAAATGACCTTTGGGTATATATTTTATTCCAGGGATTAAAGCTCATAAAATCAGGGTGGAGTTTTTTGTATATTTTGTTAATAACCCACAATTAACAGCTCTGAGCAAATTTAATGTTATATTCCTGATGGTGAGATATAAACCTGTGTGAACTTAATTTGCCTTCCATCTCATAATTCATTTAATGAAATATCGGTAGTGTGGATAAAATTTAACAAGGGAAAAGTAGCAATGTGGGCTAAAATGTTTTCAAAATAAAATTCTGTGGATTTCAGCTATTCAAATGATTTCCAGCACAAATCAGCTTGGCCCATTGAAAGAAAAGACCAGTTTCTAGTTAGCCAAAACCTTCTTTGAGTAGCTCCCACATTCCCCTTTCATCCTCCCATACCTCACTATGGCCATATCCTCCCATTTGTACTATCATATCTTCAACTCCAAAGTCTATAAGGTTTCCCCTCCTTTTTCCTTCTGATATGTAAAAAAACCCAACCCCGCACTGAATTAACAACAAAGATAAATTGCAACAGGGGCTGTGGAATTTTACCCTACAGAACTCACACAAAAGTACAGCACAATTAATTACCTATTGCTGTCTGTGCCCTGTCCCTCCAACCAAACCCAAGCTCTGTGAGAGAGAGAAGGAGCCGAGTTCTCGAGCCTCTCACAGGTGCCTGAGGTGGGCCCAGCACTGAGGACATGCTCCAGTCTGGGTTAATACTTGCTGAGAATGATTGTCTTGGTCATTATCATTATTATCAAAACTCCTGTCAACTACTGAGCATATGTCTTTCAGATTCAGTTTTGAGTCTACAAAATAATCCTGAGTATTACTATTATTATTGTCGTCACAATAATCATCCTTCTTATATGTAAGAAAGCCAAGTTTCAGAGAGAATAGGTAATTTGATTAAGGTCACAAACAGCATAAAAAAGGGCCTATATAGCATCTTTGTAAAATAGTCTGGGCAGATAAATTTTGTAACGCATTTCCTTGGAGTAGACAAAGTAGAGAAATGCTCCCTTCCCCTATATAAGGGCAGCAGCCACACAGACATACAACTTGGTCAGGTGGCACTGGTAGGATGTCAGCCTCCTCTTGTCCCCTCAGTGGGGAGCCTTTGTGCAGTATACAACCTGCACAATCATATGTTCAAGCCTACACATCTCTGATTCCAAACCCCATGGTATGGTCTTCCCAGCCCTGTAATTGGTCAGTGATGAAGATTCATGATCCTTCAGTGTTTGTCCCTGAAATAACTGGGATTGTGCTTGTTTCCCCTCAGTCATTTCCAAACAATTTGAATTTTTCTTCGTGGAGAGTTTGGATTGCCTGAGCTTCAGGTTATGGTGTTTCTCCATTCATCAGTGTCCACTGCTAAAGAGGACTCCCATGCTCTCTTTCCTTGACCCCTGAGCCATTTTGGTGATTGGGAGTGGGTAAGGAGAGTACAGATGACACACCAGTCTTCACCACCATAAGGGTAAGTTTTCACCCCTTTATTACAACTAAGCAAACCACGCCTCTCCCTCTTCTAGTACAAACAGTGGCAACATGGCTGCACAATGCCAGCCCTAAGCAAGCACTTGCTAATGGAAACCCTGACAAGTCACAAAGCATAAGCAGCAATAGCAGGCAGCAGAGTAATAATTTATTTTTAATGCCATGCTGTCTTTAACAGTGCAATTTCCTCAGGGTGTTTGCTTTGAGATTGCAAGATAATTACATCTCAGAAACCAGGCTAATTACAGTTAACAGCCTGAAACCAAGGGAACCCTTCCCTCCACCCCTCACCTTCTTCTCCACTAGAATGCTACACAAATTCCAGTTAAAACACGCAGCATCATTTAGGAAACCAATTTGACTACAGCTTAGAGTTTCATTCTCCCCTCCTTGCAGCACATATATAACTCTCACTGATGTGTATCAGAGGGACCTGAATAACACAGCCTCATGATGAGAATAAATAATGGTATTACAGAAAGGAAACAATGACAGTAATTTTCCAATAGAGAAGAAAATCTAAATGTTTCTGGTGGAAACCAGCATGAGAGCTGGATTTGTACTGAAAAGATAAGATTACCTATGGCTTCTAAATACTCTTTAGGGTCTCAGAGTAAACAACTGATTGGGCCATCTGCAGAATTTAGGAGCTGAAGGGATGTGAGAAATCATCTGGTAAATATTCATTATTCCTGAACATCAAAAATGCAAAGCAACATATACTGGTCATAAAAATCTTCACACATAACGAGTCCATGACCTGGTCGTTCACTTACCTTTTTTATCAACTAATAGGCACCCTGCTCTGCAGGGAACATGCAGGTGGGTTTCCTGGTTCTTTATAGTCCTTACATCAGAAAGTTCTCCCAATCCTAAATTTATCTCAATGCAATTTTAGACCTTTTCCTCTAGTGTGTTTTAGCTGATATAAAGGCTCTTCCAAATAAATAGAGCTGCCCCACCCTCTCCAAGCACTTTCCAACTTTTTCAATCTTCACATATTATTTCCTCATCTGTCTCCAGTTTCTATTAGCTTTTAAAATATGGAATCCAAACATCACAACTAGCTCTGGCTCATCTCATAGGAACTAGGGCCTGGATTTTCTTTTTTCTATTTGTGGGAGAAAACAGGACTGGATTTGGGAAGAGAAGAGGAATTCCAATACTCTGAACTTTCACATGAAATTCATTCCTGTTTCTATAGTGTCTCCAGAACTTACCTACATGACATCATAGTCTTAAACATAATATAACCAAGACCAAGCTTTTCCTTCAGGCTTCTGCAGAATACCTATGGTATTCCTCTCCTTCCACATCTTATTCAGAAAAGCAACATATTGGCCTTTCCATCAGCCTCCGTGCTAGAGGCTCCTAGTTGCTAATAATGCAAAATTTGCATACAAATGGTATTTCTCATAGTAACAACTCCCTAGCAACACTGCCTGACTTCATTCATTCTTTTAACAAACACATATTAAGTGCTCGCCATGGGGGAGGGGACTCCATTATCTTTGTTCCTGTTCAGCTGCTCCCCTTATTCCTCTCTCCTTACAGAGGAGTAATTGCTAATCTTGACTGATCTGGGACATTCAGTGGGGCCACATTTTACTAGCAGGTAATACTACTTTGCTCTAAAAGTCAGCACCCAGGTGTGGTGCTTACACTTCTGCCTCAGACCCAAGAAGGTCCTGGTACTCGAGGTGGGTCAGCCTCAAGTTTGTAGTGTCATTATCTGAAAGGACTTCTGTCCTTTACAAGAGAATATTTAAAATGAAGTCTAAATGAGGTTTAAAAGGATTTCACTGCAGAGAATTAGTCTTCCTCTTCTCCTCTGAGGGCTGGCTGGGAAACGTTCCCAGAGTACCTCTTGGGACAAGCCACCTTTCTCTGCTCTTTGTTTCTATCTCTTCATGGACATGCCTGAACATTGTGGTCGTACAATTCAGGTCGGGGGTGCTGGGGAGGTGAGAGGCCCTGCTTTCCCTCAGACCTAAACCATGTCGCATTCCCGGTGGTACCACAGTTATCTTTATCACAGGGAGGGGGTTGCTTGCATAAGCTATACTTTTAATTAGCTTCCCCAGGAAAACCTTGGAAGATAGGGAAGGAAGATTGGCAGGGTGTGATTTGAGTATCCAGGCTATGAAATCATCACATTAGCCAAACACCTCACCTCCACTCTCTAAAATGTACTGTGTCCCATGCGTGGAGCTAAGTGCCAAGGACACCGTTGGGAGAAGCACAGTCCTCTCCTCCAGAGGTTTACACTCTAGTTGAACATCTTATCTGCCTTGGAAATGAAGTTTCTAGGGTCATTATCTGAAAGGACTCTTATTCTTTACAAGAGAATATTTAAAATGAAATCTAGGTAAAGTTTAAAAGGGATTTCACCGTAGAAATTTGGAGATTTGCAATAGTGAGGTCAGAGCACCTGTGTTATGCACTGTAAGGAACCTTCTGTGTTTTGGCCCTGCCTCAGAAACTCCTAACCAGTAAAAGGGAAGAAGTTGAATGGACAACTAAAGGATGTAATTCTACCTCAAGCCCAAAAAAATCCAGCCACAATTCTGGAGAGATGAAAACTACCTGCTGGGCATTGACTGGCCTTTTTAATGGAAGAAGGGAGGAGCTCAGAACCAAGGAGTGTGTAGCTATGAGAATGTTCAGACTCAGCCGGGTGTTCTGACCCCACCACACATACAGCAGGCTTCCCACTACCCGCACCCCTCTGCCGCACAATGAGAGAGTCTGAAGCATAAGTGTGTGAGTGGGCTCATTCAAGGTCATTGTGGTCACAAGGAGAAAAGTTCCTACTGAAAGGAAGCTGTGGAGACAAAATGACATGATGGATGTTTAAAGACGCTTCCTTCAGAAGAGTTTTCTGTTCTAGCTACTCATTCTTTTGAACAACTCTTTAGGGCAGATAAAGAACAGGTACTGCTGTGTAACAAGAAAACTATTTCTAAACTGTTCTCATAAAGTTGGGTCAACAGTGAGCCAGTTAGCCAGCACTTCCATGAGCTCAGAAATCGCATTACTGGGGTCTGTGCTGGTCACCTGAAGTGGGTAGGCCACAGTGGTGGGTCACACCAAGCAGTCCATCTGCAACATTACAAGATTCAGGAGGAATGAGAAAGAGTCTATTTAATAGACTCTTTCTGCAGTCTATTTGGGGATAGAATGCAAGCTGGATTAAATTTTAGTTGATAATAATGGTGAGAAGGAAAAATGATTTGTATAAAATTTAAAATACTCTGAAAAAATCATATTAGAAATTTGGAGTCTTGCTAATTCTCTGAATGCTTTTGCTATTTTGAACAATTTCAAATAGAAAGAGTGTGTTTTAAATAGGTCTCCTTTGGCCCACATGACTCAGATCATATAACTTAATTGCAAATCATCCAATAGCTCACTTTAATTGCAGGGAGAAAATGCAAGAGGAAAGTATGAAAGGACTACATCCTTAAAGCAATAAAGAGATGGCAAATGGCATGATTTTTAGGCAAAGTAAAATGTACCCTAATAACTTGTTTTTCCAAAATTTCCTTGAGTTCACTTATAACCCCCTAAAGAGATGCCCCAGCAAGTACATTCTGTTATAGCAGTGTAATAAAGCTCTGCCTATATGAGGCTTCTCTCTGATCACTGCCACTGATGAGTTTCTATGCATTCATTCATTCATTCAAGAAAATCATTATTCTCTAATTGGACCTCAGATGCACAGAATTGGATTCGTTGTAATCCTTGATTAATGATCCTCTCATCATTGCCATGATCCATGCCTGAGCTATTTTTATTCAGTTATTTTTAATACTGTATTTAGCATTCCTGTATGAGCCATCCAAAAAATAAAACTAGAACCTCGACAGGGATCTACATCTCACCATGTGCTTCTCCCCACCCTCATTCCATTTTCCTGCTTCATTTCCCCACCTGAGATAAGCATCCTTTTGATCCCAGGTTTATCCCTTTCCTTTTTTATATAGTTTTATTGCATTTATATGTATTATATATATGCATATATATATTTCATATTGCATACATATACATTGTGTGTATATATATACATGTATGTGTATATACATATATGTTAGTGTTTTTAGCTCTGTTTTTAAAAGGCAGTATCATACTGTGAGTAACCTTTGGAGAATTACTTTTTCCCTTAACATGGTATTATTTAGATTCATCCATTATTTAGATTCAACCACCAAGTTACTGTGGCTCATTTATTTTTGGATAATAACAGATCATCTATTGTGTGAATATATTACCATCTATTCTCCCACTCTCCTGATGTTGGGGATTTAGGTTGTTTCCAGGATTTTGCTATTGTCAATGAACAATGCTACTATGATCATTCTTGTATATGTACCCTGTTGTACATGTACAAGGGTTTCTCTTGGGCATGTACCTAGAAATTAAATTGCTGGGCTACAGGAAATGTGAACATTCAACATTAGAAGACAATGTTAAATTCTTTTATAAATTGATTGCATGTTCAACTTTAAGAGATAATCTCAAACTCTTTTCCAATGTTATGTACCTCTACTTGGCATTATCAGACATTTTAATTTTTACCCAATTAAACAAGTGTAAAATGATGTCTGATCCTGATTCTGATTTAATTTCCCTGATTGCTAATGATATTGAACATACCTTTACAAGTTTATTGGTCATATGGTGATTTTACTATTCATATGTTTTTCTCATTTTTCTACTGTGGATGTGTTTTTCTTATTGATCTGTAGGAGTTCTTTGCATATTTTGATGTTAATCCTTTGCAGTTCTGTGTATCTGAATATTTCACCTGAGCTCATAGTTTGTCTTGTAATTTTCTCTAAGGTACCTTTAAATTTTTAATCTGTTTGGAGTTGATATAGTGTGAGACAGGGATCCATTTTCATCTTTTTTCCATATGAATAATGGATAACTATTTTTTTCCAGCTCCATTTATTTACCACTCTTTCTTGCTTCTCTGTCACCTCCGTCACATCCCAAAGATTCATCTACTGTTCTCTAATCTATTCCTCTGGCTATTTGTCCCTATTCCAATCCTCATTGTCCTTCCTCCCTGTTCTTCCTTTTCAGAAATATCCTGACTACTCTTAGCCTCCCACTCCTTCATATGAATTTTGGAATCATTTTATCAAGCATTATTAAAACTGGGACTTTTTAAATTAGGAATATATTGAACCTACAGATAATAATTTAAATCTGTTTGGTATTAAGTCTGATGAGCACAATATCTTCATCTCTTATTGAATGAGCACAGTATCTTCATCTCATATTTAGGCCTTTTTTTAACAGTTCTTTGTCATTTTCCCAGTAGAGGTCTTTCACAGCTTGTATTAGATTACTCCTAGATACTCTATATTTTATAACTTTGTAGATGTTGCTTTCTCTTTAGTTTTGTTTTATAATTTTACTGATAATAGAGAAATGCATCTGATTTTTATATTAATTTTATATTCAGTCACCTTACTAAACTCTCTTATTATTTTTAATAATTTGTAGAGTAATTAAGGTTTTCTATGTAAATTATCATCTGATCTACAAAAATAATTGTTTTATTTCCTCCTTTCTAATCTCTATGCTTCTAACATGCTTTTCTTACTTTGTTGAACTGTCTAGAACCACCAGTAGAGTTTCAAAGAGAAATGATAATAGAGAACGTCCTTTTCCTTCCTTATTTTCTAACTTTATGAGTGGCACCACCATCCATGTGGGCCAAACCAAAAAATTTGGAGTCACTTTGATTCTTCTGCCACACACCCTCTCAGTCATCAGATCCTATTGATCTTAGGTCATTAACCCAGGCGTCCTTTCCACTCTCTCCACTAATCTCCACCACCTCTCACCTGTCTTACTGCCATAAGTTCCCAGACCATCACCAGCATCAGTCTTGCCTTCTACCAAACCTTCTTCCATGCCTGTCTCTCTAAACTTGAAATCTTCTCGAACAGTGCCCATGTTAAAATCCCTTAGTGATTTATAAGAAAAGCCTAAACCCTCGGCATGGGCAAATGTCTGAGACTTAGGCCCTTTTCGACCTGGCCTCATGACACCTCAGCCTCATCTGCTGCTCTCTGTGCCCTAACACACTGTCCCCTGGCCATCCCGGGCCCTTGCAGATCCACAAATACTGGTGCTCTCTCTTCAAGGATTTTGCACCTGCTCTCCCCTCTCTCAGTAGCATTCTTTCCCTTCTCCACTTCCTTCCATCTTTTTCTGGTTAACCTCCATTCATCCTGTAGAACTCAGCTTAGGCATCACCTCCTCCAGAAAGCCTTTGATATCCTATAATTGACCTTACCTGTTTTCCCCACTCCTTGAGAGCAGAAAAAACTCGTATTCATGTTTCTGTCCCCAGAAGCCAGTGTAGCGCCCGACATAAAGTAAGGGCTCAATGAATGCTTTGGAAATGTATAGTGAATCGTACTGCTCCCTTCTCCCAAATCTCTGGTCTCCATTTGTTAAGAATTCTGCCTTTCAAAATTCCTTCCAATGCCTTCTTAATCTCCTCCCACCCGCCCGCTATTATGCGCCCCACTACTTTGTTTACATCTTTCCTTGGCACATGTCCACAGGACCTGGGCTTTTGTCAGATCCTCTCTACTAGCTGCCTGAAGGCTGCGGTTGTTCCCCATTCATCTTGGTGTTCCTACCACCTGTAGCACAGAGTCTAACACATAAACTGATGCCAAATATATATCTAAAGTAATAAAACTAAATTCCCTCCTGGAGCACAAACCAAGCAGAGAACATGCTTTGGATTCTTCTTTGAGCTGCATTAGCGTTCAAAGCAGAAAGACTTCTGCCAGCGTCTCCACCTGCACAGCCTCCCGCCTCCACCTCCCCAATTGCTTCTTCAGTTGTATAATGGAAGTCTCTGAAACAATGTTATTCATTTTACATATTATTATTAATTTCACAGCACAGCTTCTTTATCTTTCTGTTCTGCACTGCAAAGTACAGCTGCATGCATCCTCGGCTTTGTTGTGGCCTTTAAGAAAGAAGCCTTTATGTGGCATCTAGTCCAGGTTTTCCTTCCTAGAATTATCACCCTGTTCCCCCGTAGCTGTTCATGAGTGTCACACTCTGTCACTTAAGTACTCATGTTATGGAAACAGAGGAGGAAAATCAGTCTCTCATCTGATATTGGGAGCTGAGGAAAATTAAGATTAATAAATGGTGACAAACTCTATAGAGGAAATAAGTTAAATTGCTTTGGACTATTTTCAGAAGTTGTTTGAGCAATGAGTATTAATATTGAACACCCTATAAGTATGATCACTCTAAAAGTCTGATTCCTGACTGCAGGTCTCAGATGATAACTCAGACCTTAGCATTCCCCTCAGAGTACTTGCATTCAGCAATGTAGGGGAAATCCTTTAAGGAATGTAGGCAGTTCATATGTTGGAGAAATCCCTTAAGAGATGAAACTAAGAAATGTCTGCAAATTATCAGGCTTTCTTTGTCAAATCTCAAGTAGCCATTGTCCTGGGGAAAGACATATTTTAGGTCTAAAAATGTAAGTGATAATCATATCTAGCAGGTAAAAATATCTCAATAATTAACTCGAATTTTTCATTTCTTCAGTGAGATAAATCACATCTTAGACACACTGACTGAGACACTGGTTTGACTCAGCTAACTGTAGAGGGGAACGGGGTCCCTCCAGCTCCTATCCTAACTTGGGCTCCCACAGCCTCTACTCTGCTAAGCCTGGTAGGGCTTTTGGTGAAAATATAATGCAGTGATTCCCCAAGCGTGGTCCCTGGACCAGCAGAATCAGCATCATCAAGGAACTTGTTAGAGATACAGATTTTCATGTTCTAGCCCAGACCTACTAAATCAAAAACTCTGGGCATGGGGCTTGATAGCTTCTATGTATCAAGCCCTCCAGGAGATTCTGATGTGTCTTTAAGCTTGAGAACTGCTGATTCTGAACCCTGGCTGTACATTCATATCACTGGAGGAATTTTTTCTTAAAAACCTGATGCCAGGGTTCTATCCTCCAGAGATCCTGATCTAATGGGTTTGGGGCAAAGCCAGCACACTGGTATGTTTTAAATGTTCCCCAGATGATTCTAAAGTGCAGCCCAGGTTGAGAATCTGATTTCGGGCTGTGATTTCTTACACTGGTGATGGCAGCAACCTCTGAAATGGGCTGTTCTCCATCCCTGCCCCTGCACCCCCAACACTTACCCAGGAATTTATCTCTAATCCAGCGGTTCTCAAACTTTACTATTAAAGTTTTAGTTTTACTGTTAAAGTTCTCAAACTTTAACAAACCCAGAGGGATTGTTAAAAACAGTTTGTTGGGCACCAACTCCAAAGTTTCTGATTCAGTAGGTCTGGGGCGGGGCTCAATATTTGCCTTTCTAGCAAGTTCTCAGGTAATGCTAAACTGCTGGTTGGAATTCTAACCCATGCATTCACCAGCCACTCTGGTCTTGGGGAGAAGGGAAAAGTTATTACAGTAATGAACTTATCTTGCAGGATCTCCAGCCTCCTGCAGATCCCCCAGCCTGTTGTGTGGAGTCCCCTGCTCCTGACCAGAAGGCAGTGTAGGGCTCACTGGCATGAGAGCAGCCTCCAAGTTCACACTGCAGTGTTTAATACCATAAACTCTTATTCCTAAAAAGGGGTATAATATAGGATCTACCCAAAGGGATTGCTGTGAGGACTACTTACATTAATACATGCAGCATGCATAAAAAGGGCCAAACACATATTAAGTGCTCAAAAATATTTATAATTAGTTACAAACTTATAAAGTTATAATTAGTTACAGCTTCTAAGTAACCATTAATACAGATAAAAACAGCTTTTTCTAATTATTGAATAACCCCTCCCTCCCTAGAGTTTAGACACTAACACCCAGGGGTCTGTGCAGACAGATGAATCAAAGACATATACTTTGTCATCCATGCTTAGAATCATTGTTCCCCTCCTCCTCTCAAAAATGGAGGGACTGTTAATGCACCACTCAGAGTCTGAGAAAGGGTTCTCTCCAGAAAGGTCCCACCTACTATCCATGCCTAATGCTAAGCATAGCAGCATCTCTTGGAAGCAAGTAAACACAGCCCCTAAACAAGTTGAAAAACCTTTGCTACAGTTCTAAAATCACATATGATCACACTGCCTATGCTTAAAATTATTCCATGATTTCCCACTGCCTTAAGAATAAAAGGCGAAGATGGCAGCATGAGTAGAGCAGCGGAAATCTCCTCCCAAAACCACATATATCTATGAAAATATAACAAAGATAACTCTTCCTAGAATAAAGACTAGAGGACACAGGACAACATCCAGACCACATCCGCACCTGAGAGAACCCAGCGCCTCCTAAAGGGGGTAAGATACAAGCTCCGGCCCCGCGGGACCCGAGTGCCCCTCCCCCCAGCTCACGGTGGGAGAAGAATAGGCAGAGCGGGAGGGAGACGGAGCCCAGGACTGCCGAACACCCAGCCCCAGCCATCCGGGACAGAGCGCAGACACAGTGCATGCGCGGGGCCCTGGATACTAGGGAAACAGGGCAGCAAGAACGGTGAGCGGGTACCAGAGGCCTGGCACCAGAGGACATAAGAAAAGCGAGCGGCCATTTTTTTTTTCCTGTTTTGTTTTGGCGAGCGCTTTTTGGAAGTCTTAAAGGGATAGGGACCCCAATACTAGGGAAACAGGGCAGCAAGACCAGTGAGCAGATGCCTGAGGCTGGCACTGGAGAATAAAGAAAAACGAGCGGCCATATTTATTTTTTTTTATTTTTTTTTAATTTAAAAAAAATTTTTTTTTTTTTTGGGTCGTTGTTTTGCTTTGGCGGGTGCTTTTTGGAAGTCTTAAAGGGGCAGGGCGGGACACTTAATCCAGAGGTAGGAAATCCGGGGATCTCCGGGCACCCTAATCCCCTGGGCTGCAGGGAGCACGGAGGCCCCTGATGGAGATAAATAGCCTCCCGGCCGCTCCCCCTCCAACGCACCTCCACCACTTTGGAGGAGCTGCCCCAACCAGGCCACGCCCACAGCAACAGCAGAGATAAACTCCATAGCAGCCAGGCAGGAAGCAGGAGCCCTGTCTGTGCGCAGCTACTACTCAGCACAAGCCACTAGAGGTCGCTGTTCTCCCAGGAGAGGAGGGCCACAAACCAACAAGAAGGGAAGTTCTTCCAGCCGTCACTCGTCCCAGCTCTGCAAACTATTCCTATCACCATGAAAAGGCAAAACTACAGGCCGACAAAGAGAACAGAGACAACACCAGAGAAGGAGACAGACCTAACCACTCTTCCTGACAAAGAATTCAAAATAAAAATCATAAACATGCTGACAGAGATGCAGAGAAATATGCAAGAGATATGGGATGAAATCTGGAGGGAGATCACAGATGCCAGAAAGGAGATTACAGAAATGAAACAAACTCTGGACGGGTTTATAAGCAGAATGGATAGGATGCAAGAGGCATTGATGGAATTGAAACCAGAGAACAGGAATGCATAGAAGCTGACATAGAGAGAGATAAAAGGATCTACAGGAATGAAACAATATTAAGAGAACTGTGTGACCAGTCCAAAAAGAACAATATCTGTATTATAGGGATGCCAGAAGAAGAAAAGAGAGGAAAAGGGATGGAAAGTATCTTGGAAGAAATAATTGCTGAAAACTTCCCCAAACTGGGGGAGGAAATAATAGAACAGACCACGGAAATACACAGAACCCCCAACAGAAAGGATCCAAGGAGGACAACACCAAGACACATAATAATTAAAATGGCAAATATCAAGGACAAGGAAAGAGTGTTAAAGGCAGCTAGAGAGAAAACGGTCACCTATAAAGGAAAACCCATCAAGCTAACATCAGACTTCTCAACAGAAACCCTACAGGCCAGAAGAGAATGGCATGATATATTTAATGCAATGAAACAGAAGGGCCTTGAAACAAGGATACTGTATCCAACACGACTATCATTCAAATATGATGGTGGGATTAAACAATTCCCAGACAAACAAAAGCTGAGGGAATTTGCTTCCCACAAACCACCTCTACAGGACATCTTACAGGGACTGCTCTAGATGGGAGCACTCCTAGAAAGAGCACAGAACAAAACACCCAACATATGAAGAAAGGAGGAGGAGGAATAAGAAGGGAGAGAAGAAAAGAATCTCCAGACAGTGTATACAGCAGCTCAATAAGCAAGCTAAGTTAGGCAGTAAGATACTAAAGAGGCTAACCTTGAACCTTTGGTAACCACGAATTTAAAGCCTGCAATGGCAATAAGTACATATCTTTCAATAGTCACCCTAAATGTTAATGGACTGAATGCACCAATCAAAAGACACAGAGTAATAGAATGGATAAAAAAGCAAGACCCATCTATATGCTGCTTACAAGAAACTCACCTTAAACCCAAAGACATGTACAGACTAAAAGTCAAGGGATGGAAAAACATATTTCAGGCAAACAACAGAGAAGAAAGCAGGGGTTGCAGTACTAATATCAGACAAAATAGACTTCAAAACAAAGAAAGTAACAAGAGATAAAGAAGGACACTACATAATGATAAAGGGCTCAGTCCAACAAGAGGATATAACCATTCTAAATATATATGCACCCAACACAGGAGCAACAGCATATGTGAAACAAATACTAACAGATCTAAAGGGGGAAATAGACTGCAGTGCATTCATTCTAGGAGACTTTAACACACCACTCACCCCAAAGGATAGATCCACTGGATAGAAAATAAGTAAGGACACAGAAGCACTGAACAACACAGTAGAGCAGATGGACCTAATGGACATCTACAGAACTCTACATCCAAAAGCAACAGGATATACATTCTTCTCAAGTGCACATGGAACATTCTCCAGAATAGACCACATACTAGGCCACAAAAAGAGCCTCAGTAAATTCCAAAAGATTGAAATCCTACCAACCAACTTTTCAGACAACAAAGGCATAAAACTAGAAATAAACTGTACAAAGAAAGCAAAAAGGCTCACAAACACATGGAAGCTTAACAACACATTCCTAAATAATCAATGGATCAATGAACAAATCAAAATGGAGATCCAGCAATATATGGAAACAAATGACAGCAACAACACTAAGCCCCAACTTCTGTGGGACACAGCAAAAGCAGTCTTAAGAGGAAAGTATATAGCAATCCAAGCATATTTAAAAAAGGAAGAGCAATCCCAAATGAATGGTCTAATGTCACAATTATCGAAATTGGAAAAAGAAGAACAAATGAGGCCTAAGGTCAGCAGAAGGAGGGACATAATAAAGATCAGAGAAGAAATAAATAAAATTGAGAAGAATAAAACAATAGCAAAAATCAATGAAACCAAGAGCTGGTTCTTCGAGAAAATAAACAAAATAGATAAGCCTCTAGCCAGACTTATTAAGAGGAAAAGAGAGTAAACACAAATCAACAGTATCAGAAACGAGAGAGGAAAAATCACGATGGACCCCACAGAAATACAAAGAATTATTAGAGAATACTATGAAAACCTATATGCTAACAAGCTGGGAAACCTAGGAGAAATGGACAACTTCCTAGAAAAATACAACCTTCCAAGACTGACCCAGAAAGAAACAGAAAATCTAAACAGACCAATTACCAGCAACGAAATTGAAATGGTAATCAAAAAACTACCAAAGAACAAAACCCCCGGGCCAGATGGATTCACCTCAGAATTTTATCAGACATACAGGGAAGACATAATACCCATTCTCCTTAGAGTTTTCCAAAAAATAGAGGAGGAGGGGATACTCCCAAACTCATTCTATGAAGCTAACATCACCCTAATACCAAAACCAGGCAAAGACCCCACCAAAAAAGAAAACTACAGACCAATATCCCTGATGAACGTAGATGCAAAAAGACTCAACAAAATATTAGCAAACCAAATTCAAAAATACATCAAAAGGATCATACACCATGACCAAGTGGGATTCACCCGAGGGATGCAAGGATGGTTCAACATTCGAAAGTCCATCAACATCATCCACCACATCAACAAAAAGAAAGACAAAAACCACATGATCATCTCCATAGATGCTGAAAAAGCATTTGACAAAGTTCAACATCCATTCATGATAAAAACTCTCAGCAAAATGGGTATAGAGGGCAAGTACCTCAACATAATAAAGGCCATCTATGATAAACCCACAGCCAACATTATATTGAACAGCGAGAAGCTGAAAGTATTTCCTCTGAGATCGGGAACTAGACAGAGATGCCCACTCTCCCCACTGTTATTTAACATAGTACTGGAGGTCCTAGCCACGGCAATCAGACAATACAAAGAAATACAAGGAATCCAGATTGGTAAAGAAGAAGTTAAACTGTCACTATTTGCAGATGACATGATACTGTACATAAAAAACCCTAAAGACTCCACCCCAAAACTACTAGAACTGATATCGGAATACAGCAAAATTGCAGGATACAAAATCAACACACAGAAATCTGTGGCTTTCCTATACACTAACAATGAACCAACAGAAAGAGAAATCAGGAAAACAACTCCATTCAAAATTGCATCAAAAAATATAAAATACCTAGGAACAAACCTAACCAAAGAAGTGAAAGACTTATACTCTGAAAACTACAAGTCACTCTTAAGAGAAATTAAAGGGGACACTAACAGATGGAAACTCATCCCATGCTCGTGGCTAGGAAGAACTAATATCGTCAAAATGGCCATCCTGCCCAAAGCAATATACAGATTTGATGCAATCCCTATGAAACTACCAGCAACATTCTTCAATGAACTGGAACAAATAATTCAAAAATTCATATGGAAACACCAAAGACCCCGAATAGCCAAAGCAATCCTGAGAAAGAAGAATAAAGTAGGGGGGATCTCACTCACCAACTTCAAGCTCTACTATAAAGCCATAGTAATCAAGACAATTTGGTACTGGCACAAGAGCAGAGCCACAGACCAATGGAACAGACTAGAGAATGCAGACATTAACCCAGACATATATGGTCAATTAATATTTGATAAAGGAGCCATGGACATACAATAGCGAAATGACAGTCTCTTCAACAGATGGTGCTGGCAAAACTGGACAGCTACATGTAGGAGAATGAAACTGGACCATTGTCTAACCCCATATACAAAAGTAAACTCAAAATGGATCAAAGACCTGAATGTAAGTCAGGAAACCATTAAACTCTTGGAAGAAAACATAGGCAAAAACCTCTTAGACATAAACATGAGTGACCTCTTCTTGAATATATCTCTCCGGGCAAGGAAAACAACAGCAAAAATGAACAAGTGGGACTATTTCAAGCTGAAAAGCTTCTGTACAGCAAAAGACACCATCAATAGAACAAAAAGGAATCCTACAGTATGGGAGAATATATTTGAAAATGACAGATCCGATAAAGGCTTGACGTCCAGAATATATAAAGAGCTCACACACCTCAACAAACAAAAAACAAACAACCCAATTTAAAAATGGGCAGACGAACTGAACAGACAGTTCTCCAATAAAGAAATATGGATGGCCAACAGACACATGAAAAGATGCTCCACATCGCTAATTATCAGAGAAATGCAAATTAAAACTACAATGAGGTATCACCTCACACCAGTAAGGATGGCTGCCATCAAAAGACAAACAACAACAAATGTTGGTGAGGCTGTGGAGAAAGGGGAACCCTCCTACACTGCTGGTGGGAATGTAAATTAGTTCAACCATTGTGGAAAGCAGTATGGAGGTACATCAAAATGCTCAAAACACACTTACCATTTGACCCAGGAATTGCACTCCTAGGAATTTACCCTAAGAATGCAGCAATCAAGTTTGAGAAAGACCAATGCACCCCTATGTTTATCGCAGCACTATTTACAATAGCCAAGAATTGGAAGCAACCTAAATGTCCATCGATAGATGAATGGATAAAGAAGATGTGGTACATATACACAATGGAATACTACTCAGCCATAAGAAAAGGGCAAATCCTACTATTTGCAGCAACATGGATGAAGCTGGAGGGTATTATGCTCAGTGAAACAAGCCAAGCAGAGAAAGAGAAATACCAAATGATTTCACTCATCTGTGGAATATAAGAACAAAGGAAAAACTGAAGGAACAAAACAGCAGCAGAATCACAGAACTCAAGAATGGACTAACAGGTACCAAAGGGAAAGGGACTGGGGAGGATGGGTGGGTAGGGAGGGATAAGGGGCGGGGGGAGAAGAAGGGGGGTATTAAGATTAGCATGCATGGGGGGGTGGGAGAAAGGGGAGGTCTGTACAACACAGAGAAGGCAAGTAGTGATTCTATAACATTTTGCTAGGCTGATGGACAGTGACTGTAAAGGGGTTTATAGGGGGGACCTGGTATAGGGGAGAGCCTAGTAAACATAATATTCGTCATGTAAGTGTAGATTAATGATACCAAAAAAAAAAAAAGTCAGTTCCTGTGTGGTGACCTCCAATGAGTTCTACACAAGGGTATAAAGGGCATATAAAAGTGTAGGCAAAGGGTCTGTTTGTGTTTATACAGAGGATCAAAGTCTAATTTGGCTACCCCAAAAATGAACTAAGATACGATATGAAAAAGAACTTCCAACATCTGCACTCTCTGGAAGACTCATGCCAGAAGATGATCATCGAAAAACCCCAACAAAGATCCATGCACTGCTACAGGTGTAGATGCACTTATCCCACCAGTTCCTGGACTTGCCATGGGAATGAAGAAGGAGATATCTAAGCTGGCCTGTGCACACAGTAAAACAACAAATTTGACTGGATCTATACTGTTGGAACTCAACCAAGAATTAGAAGTGCAAATTGTAGCGCTCCAAAATCTTATAACTACAGACTATTTACTGTTAAAAGAACATATGGGATGTGAACAGTCCCCAGGAATGGGTTGTTTTAATTTGTCTGATTTCTCTCAGACTGTTCAAGTTCAGTTGGACAATATCCACCATATCATAGATAAGTTTTCACAAATGCCTAAGGTGCCTAACTGGTTTTCTTGATTTCACTGGAGATGGCTGGTAATTACAGGTATGCTTTGGTTATGTAACTGTACTCCTATTATGTTATTGTGTGTGCGCAATTTAATTAGTAGTTTAAAACCTATACATGCTGAAGTTACTCTACAAGAAGATATGTCAAAGAAATAATCAATCTTCCCATGTTTTCTGCCGCCTCCTACTTCTATAGCTTTTCTTCTTCCTTCCTAATTACAACCCTTAAATAGAATTCGTGCCTCATATCAAATTTACCGAGTATCATAATTCCTCCAAGTGGTAAAGACACCTCAAGACAAATGCTGGGCATAGAAGCCACAGGGCATAAATATGCAAAGAAGTAAAAAGCTAACCTTTTCAAACAATAAGGCTTCTCTCTCACTTACCAACTTTACATTTCCCTGTATGGCCCCGGAAGATGACTGGTTAGCCAGAGACGGGTAAGATTCCTCAAGGGAGGAACAACCTAAGACAGGCACAGTCACAGGGGGGCCATCAGGTGAGAAAATGGGGATCAACAGAGGTCAGGCTTAGAACCTCAGCCCCCCTGTTCTGAGAGAAATCTTCTGCATACGTGGATGTTTATTGCCCTCGTCTAGCTTGGATTAACACATAGTCTACAGGCACACACCTGATCATCTACATTTGCTCTCTTACAACACTAAACTATGTTTTCTACCTTTATCTTGTATCTACCTACCACTTCAGCATTTTATTAAAAATAATAATAAAGAGAGAAATGTGGTATCCACATATAAACCAAGTATAAAAATCAAATGAGTATTCATATTTGAACTGTTTATAGTTCATAATGCATGAGCAAAACAAAAAGTTTCTGTGATGACTGACCTTGTACTGTTCACCATGTAACTTATTCACTATGTAAGAATTTGTTCTCCATGTAAGAACTTGTTCGTTATGCTTCAGAAGATTGGAGACTGACGAAAATTAGGCTTGGGGTGGATTAACGATTGTGCATTGAGCATTGACTCCCCTATACAGAATTTTATTGTTGTTAACAACCATTTGATCAATAAATATGAGAGATGCCCTCACAAAAAAAAAAAAAGTACACACTTCCAATTGTAAAATAAATAAGTAACCGGGATGTAATGTATAGCATAAGGGATATAGTCAAAATACTGTAAAAACTTGGTATGGTGATAGCTGGTACCTAGAATTATCATGTATATAAATGTTGAATCACTGTGTTGTACACCTGAAACTAATGTAATGTAATACTGTGTGTCAACTACCCTTCAATAAAAAATAATTATCTACAATAAAAAAAGAATAAAAGGCAAATTATTTGTCATAATTTAATGAGTTCTGGCCTCTTTCCACCTTCTTATCCCACAATGAGCCACTTAGACTATTCCGAAAACACCTGCCCTATGAAGCCACAGTGCCTTTGCCCCTGCCATTTCCTCTGCCTGGGGGCCCTTCCCCCTCCTTGCTCCTTGCATATAAATTTGCTAATTTATAGTTCTTTATCAGGCTCCCTCAAAGTCACCTCTGCCTTAAAACCTTCCTGGCCCATTGCCACCACTTGTCCCCAGGAAATGCTGATCATTACCTTCTCTGTGTGAGGATGGTGGTTCTCAAACATTTTGGATTATTTACAATCTTACCATATTTACCATTAGAAATTAAATGGAGAAACTCAATGTTTCTTTGTTAATTCATTTAAAAATAATTCTGTGTAAACATGTAAACATAAGTAGCTTCTTTAAAACACTGTATTTTTTAAAAGTCTTTTATTGAAATGAGAGGCATTTTTCCATTTTCACAAACCTCTTTAATATCTGGCTTACTAGAAGACAGCTATATTCATGTATCAGCTTCGGCATTTAATCTGTGATATCACTCTTCAAGTAACCTCCAGAAAACTCAGCTATACACTCATGAGAGTTTGAGAGTGAAAAAACAAATAAAGCTTCAATATGAAAAGCTTCTGTTATGAAAATAGCTTTGACCTTGTAAGTCTCATGACAAGAGTGTCAGAGACCCTCCAGGATTTCCAGGACCACACTCAGAGAACTGCTGAATTAAGATGTAGGTCATCTGTGGTTGCAGAGGCTGAAATAACAGTGACTCAGAAAAGATAAAAATATATTTCTCTCACCTAAATTTCCAGATGTACACAGCCCCCATCAGTCATGGTACTTTTTTGGTTGCTCTGCCATCCCTAGTACACATGGTCCAAATGGCTCCCAGCACCACTTCTCCAGTTCCCCCAGCAGGAAGGACAGGGCGAGCCCTGTTCCTTGACGTGCATGAGCCCGTAGTTGTATATGTCACTTCACCTCACATCCCTTTGGCCCAGCCTTGGACAAAAGCCTGTTACTAAGCTGCAAAGGAGACTGGGAAATATCTCTGATCTAGTTGGCCATATATATGTTCTATTACTGTAGAAGAAGATGAGAACAAATATGGGGGCAATTCCCAGTCTCTGCTATGCTGACCTTTCCCCCTAGGCTCAGCTGGGCACAGGCCCAGAGAGGAGCTTGGACAAGCCAGGGCTTACTTTACCCAGAAGGTCAGGGAAACTGGTCCTGGCCAGGAGCAGGACTCACACAGCAAGATGTCTTTGTCTATGTGTCTGCCTCACAAAACAGTGCTAACAGAAAGCAAGAAGGTCTCAAAGCAAATAGGTTCTCCGATAGGAAGTGGGATCTGACGTAAAGAGCAGCAAACAAGTGCTGGAGATCAGTGGAAATGTACTACTTAAGAGGAAAACTCAAACATCAGCCATAAATGAGGTTCTAAATAGGCTAAAGGCTAAAATCGTCAGCAAGGCTCACAAAGCCCCGTGTGATCCCAAATCCTATCCCCAGCTACATTTTACGGCAGTCTCTCACTCCACATTTCAGTCATGGTCAACTTTTCAGTATGAAGGGAGTATCTTAGTCTTGTCTTAGGGTCTTTGCATGTGCTGTTTCATCTCCCGGAACATCTTTTCCCCACCACTGTCTGGCCCAATGTGCTCATTCTTCAAGTCTGTTGAATAATAAAGAACAACCAAATGAGAACAAGCAAATGGTATCTATCCAGAGCTTGCTATTGCAAGCGAGTCAGCCATCATCCCTTGAGCTTTGGTAGAGACTCAAAGTCTGGCAGGAGTGGGAAAGCTTCATAACTAAAAAAGGGAATGTTTCAGGGATGCCCTGATTGGAGGCTGTTGGCATGGGAAACCTGTAGGTAGGAAAACTAGAAGTGGGGCACCCAGTGTGTTTGGTTAAGGGTATATATTTGACTTTCTTCAGTTGATCCTAAGTTGAAAATAAGATGAAAAATAGGGAAGCCATCAATTATTAATCAAGTCCTGGCCAATTGTTACAGGGGTTGTTGTTTGGCTTCCTGGGCTGGTTACTAGAAATAGTGTTCTGCCTTCCTGTAAGTCTGATTCATAGATAACCAGCTGGCTACCTAGACTGGTTGCTATATATTATGGGTTGGTTTCCTGCACTGTTTGCTGCAGATAATGGGTCAGAGTTCTATTTTACGTATGATCTGACCATTGTCTGTTGGTATATTCTGTCTCTTCAGGTCTCAACTCACAGCATTTCCTTCTACAACTGCCAGACCCAGGTAGGGCCCACCTGTAATATGTTCCTGCAGCTCCCTGAGCTTCTCATTCCTAACTATCAGCAAACTTGTTTAACTTTCCCTACAGGCTATAAGTTCCAAAGGGGTAGGAACTGTATTTTTTTATTATTCACTCTTCTATGCTCAGCACTGGACAAAGTGCTTATACATATATAGTTGGGGCTCAGTAAAACGTTATTACATGGATGGATGGATGGATGGATGGATGGATGGATGGATGGATGGATGGGGGAATGGTTGGATGGATCAGACCTTTGCAGATCTGAAAGCAGTGGGCTGTTGCTTCTCAACTGACAAACTTCAGGACCCTCTCTGCAAAGACAGCTGAAAGCATGAGTTCCATACTGGCTCTTCTCCCTAAGCCATGATGGCATTCCAACACAGCCACCCACCAGGCAAAATAAGGTCCTGTTCCAGATAGAGCCAGCAAAGGTGGTTTCAATTTCAGCTGTTTCAAATTTAATCAAATCTCCAACCATGGGTCTGATGTGTCTGGGATCTGACATGTACCTTGGGGTCTCCAGCCTGGGCTACAATTCTTCCTAAGCATGGATCACTGACAATACACTACAAAATATTCTGTCAGGTCTTGGTGCTGCCCATTTAGCAAGAAGATAACTTGTGCTGAAGTTCTGGCATAAACCTGCCAGCTGTAACATATCTTGCTGGTCTGACCCAATGGTGACCCACAGTACCCTGTGTATGGGCTATTTTCTTTTATTTTCCATCCTCTGAAGATTGTCAGAATTCTGCCTGTCTAAGCAATAAATCCATCTTTTCAGGGATCAATTGCAGCGACTGGCTGCAATGCCTGGAAATCCAATTAACTGAAAAATAAATAAAAAATGAAAAATACACTGAAGTTGTGGCATAAATCAGCAAGAAAATGTTCTGCACATTAAAATAAACAAGAAGAAATTTCAACTTCATTTGTCTTCTTTTCCTTTTTTTAAGTCCTGTTATTGATAAATTTAGCCTTGGTTCCAATTTTGTCTTAGCCACAATGTGCTCAAGTATAGATCTGTTGGGATGGCTATCTCTGTTCTAATTATACCCCGCAGGCACTCTCCAGAGAAAAGCCAACTCAGCTAGGATTACCTTGGCGCCATATGTAAAACTTTAGGCCCTCTCTTCCTTCATCTTTTTACACCACATGTGTTCTTAAAGGGGCATAAATCTGCTCTAACATTGTGTGGGAAATATGAGTTATTTTGGCTTTCTGGGACATTTTGAAAAGGACAGAGTTTTCATCAGTTGGCTGAGTGAAAGGCCTTATGCTTCACTGCTACTGGGTCTGCTGGGCTGGAACCATGATACGCAGAGCCTATGGGCCCCGGACAGCCTTCTCGGTGTGCCTCATGGCAGCGCAGCTCACTCACAGCTGCACGCCTGGGCCTCCTGTCAATGCCCTGCAAAGGGTCCCACTGGGCCTGCAGGAACCATGCAACCTGAGGTCAGCTGAGAGAAGAGCCCGACAAAGATATGGAAGGACATGGCTACCAGAGCTCCCATCTGTAAGTGGAACACATGTTTATTTCCTGTGGGTGTCACTGTAGAGTGAAGCAGGGGGTGTGACCTTTATCCACACCCATGCTGGGGTCCAAACAGGGTGGAGGGGTCCCTGCCACTGACTCACTGTGTGGCTTCAGTCACGAGCTGCTCTGGGTGTTCCCTCATGTGTAAAAGGAGAAGACTAAAACAGAGACTCCCAAGGTGCTTGCAGGTCCCAAAGTCTGGTGAATAGAAGCACATTTTTATTTAAGGAAGATTTGATTAACTATAAGCTAGCTCTTATAGCCTTCCTCTTTTCTCAATTCTCTGATGACCTCAACAGTGAATTTGTCATCTCTGGGTCATGAGCATTTACACAGGTAACAGGTGTTGGTTGGTCAGTTTCATGATACCATGAAAAACTAGAAAACCAAAAGTTGGTTGTTTCTCAACATTTCTTATCAGGAAAGCAAAATGACACTACACTGCTCAAAAATAATAAAATATGCTATCACTTCATCCTACCTTCAAACACTCCCTGGATAAAATGAATGGTATCAACAGATGAAAGAAGAAACCTATCCCAGTCTTCAAAATATGCCTGTGTGAAGAGTTTTCAATTCAGATCACAAATGTTCTGTTATCCTTAGCTGGTAATTGATTTAGTTTCACTAAAATTCCTGCATTATTTTCTAAACTTATTTTCAAAATTCTGTTTACGAAAAACAAAACCAAAAGAAAACATATAGGGTAACAGGGAGCCATAACTATTGGAGACATGGTCCTTACTACCTAGAGGTATTTCCATGATCATAAACAAATACATTTGCTGCCACATCTGTTGAAAACACATAGGGCCTAGGGTCTCTCTTAAATCTAGCTGGAAAGATCAGACTTATGCAAGAAAATTACTGGAAAACAGTCTCAGTGTAACAGATGAATAAATTTACCTCCTTATTCTCAAGCCTGATAGCTATATTACTTATTCAATAGTTGATTCTATTAATGTTGTCTGGATACTAATTCTGTGCCAGGTGCTATGCTTGGCAAGAGGAAAATGGCAGTGAGCACAACAGTCAAATCCTGCCTTCTTGAAGTTTACAGAGAGTGATACGGATATCCAGAGGTCATGGAAACAATTGGTTAATTTCATGGGCCACAGTCAGTTATTTCGCATAGGATAATCAAATGTTTTGTTAACCTCTGGCTCCGTTTTTCTATTCTCATCTAGCGGTGTTGGCCTCAGAAAGGCAGTAGGAGCCTGAGGCTCTCATCTTTCCAATCCCTCGTTCTTGTCCAAGGCAGGTAGTTATACAAGTACCAAATAAGTTTCTATTCTCACTGTGGGGTTTTTGGTTTAAAACTGTTTATTGATCAATAAAAAAGTAGAAAATCACAAAGTCATTGCCTGGGGAAACTGTACTAGTAATTTTACAGCAGGCTAGATAGTAAGGAAAGATTACAAATGTTAGTAGGCAGGAGACCCAGCTCCTGCTGAAAACAAGTCAATGCTGACAAAAATCCAACCACTATGGCTGACCTTGGAGATCCTGCACAAGGTCGGCGGCGGAGTGACTGTGATCGTATTGGTTCTGTTCCCAGGCTGTTTACCAGCTCTGGAAAAAAGTGGACAGACATCATATGTATTCCCATATGCTTATAAGTAATAAACATTGTAAATAACAGACTCAAGTCCTCAAAGGAATGCAAAACAGAACAGACATAGGATTTAGAACAACATTTAAAATAGACCTTAAAGTTAATTTTTAAAATAGTGCTATCACTGGGACATACTGTTGCCACTGTAACTATTTATTTTAATAACTGACTCACCCAACAAGTCTTCGTAAGCTCAGGGAGTATGCTGGCAGCAGAATTCATTCATTCTTTCAGTCACCCTCCTGCCGTCTGCTCAGCAGACTGCTGTGGGTGTGAGCAAGCAGAGCTCCCAGGGCAGTACCACTCCCCTCGTCCTTATTTCTGACATGACTTTGACCTTGACTCCTCCAGGAAGAACATTCATTCCTACCCACTCAGTACCTTGCCCTCCACGCACTTGCCTTATTTCTCCTCAAAATTCTCTATGTCCATTACCTAAATCTCCCTAAAATAATTAGTGTCAAGTATGTCCTTGTCTGCTTGTGCTTGTATCATCACCTACTTCTCTTTCCTGGTCACAATTTTAATTCTATTATACCCACCTTCGTCTCCTCTGTTGCCTAATGAATGAAGCTCCACCCAGTCCAGGTGACCTGTCATTTTCATGTTCGTGACAAGGTTCTTGGTCTTCAGTCTCAAAACCTAAAAGGTACATATCACCTCTCAACTCTGATCACTTTCCCTCAGGAACAGCCAGCTGAAGAGATAGGACAAAGTCATTATCATCACCAAACATCTCAGCTTAAAGTGATCTATCATTTTCCAGAAAAGATGGGCTCTGGGTGGAATGATATGCCGGACAGGTAAACTTTGATCAGGATGGAAGGAAGAGAAGAGGCTTACAGCACAGGGCCCTGCAGCACTACAGCGAGTCCTGGCAGCTTGGTGGAGCCTCGGGGTGCACCATACCTCCAGCAGCAGATGCTGAAGTGCTGCAAGAGCAGAGAATGATGAGAGGCTCATAACAAAGGCAAGTTCTCCACTTTTCACGTTGCTCAAAGGGAATGTGGGCTGGATCATGGGAGAGCCGCACGGCCATAGACCTGGGGCCCAAATGCCCTCCTCTCCTACTTCCCCATTATGGGAGCACTCACACCATTGGGAGCAGTGAGCTAAGTGAGGGTTCTCCCTTCTGTGGTTGAGCATCATGGACCCCGTTTCAGAAGCTTCATATCGAGACTCCACAGAGGTGTGGAATTCAGCTTGAGCCTGAAGACTCAAACCCAAGGGGTCTGTTCATGTGGAGGACCAGGGACCCTCGAAGTAAGTTCTACCAAGAGTAAAAGAGAGAGAGGAGGTAGAGAAGTTTAATTAAAGAGTAATGGCTTGCAGGCAGAGGTGACAAGGTCATCCTCAATTCCAGGCCCAAGGACTTACACCAAGACCTAAAGCAGTAGAGACGAGAGTCAGCACCCCACAAGGTGGAGAAGGGGTCAAATGCCTTTGTGCCGATCACAGCCGAGATGCCCCCAGAGCCCACAGGGCCGCTTGGGAGGACTGCGGCCAAGCTGTGGGGCAGAGGAGGCTGACGTGTGGCCGCTCACCACTGGTGGGGCCGAGACCTGGATGAGAGCTGTCAGCCAAAGACGTATCCTTGCAAAGAACCCCAGTGTTTCAGCCCGCGGCACCTCTTCACACAGACGCTGGAGACAGCCCCAGCTGGGAATGCAGAGAGTGGTGGTCGAGAGGGCCTCCTGGGAAGGAAGCCTATGACACAGTTCTCTGCACATACACAGGCTCTCACCTCACATCCCCCGCCCCAGGGACGCAGCAAAAGATGCATACAAAGCTGACATGGCTCCCATCCTGGTAACTTTGGCAACAGCTGCTGTTGATGAACCCTGGTCAAAGAACAAAAAGGCAGACAGGCCAGGTGACAAATGTTAAGACCCATATGACTGAGTGGACTAGATGTGCTTAAATTGAGGAAAATGCCAAACATCAAATTCCAGCAGACTCTTTTTCATTTTCCTTGCAATTCTGGCCTGAACTGCTTACATTCAGGGCTGAAGTCAGGAATACAGTTTTCCACCCTGCTCTGCAAGGTGACAGGATCACCTTGTACCTACCACTTAACTTCACTTTCCATAACTACAATAAATGCAAGCTAATACCGGTGATTTACAGAGGGTTTTTAAGAACTGACAGCATTTTCCAGATTACTTGGGGGTTAAAGGAGGAAGCATTTTCTGAATCCAAAATATTATCCCAACAGTTGACGCTTTTGAGAGCCAGAAGGGTTCCTCTCTCTTTACAGATCCTCAGAAGTTGATGCTCAGAGCAGGAAAGTGACTTCTGTAAGGTCACACAGCCAGTCAGTGGCAGTCCCAGGATGAGGACCCAGTCCCCTGATGCATCTCTTTGGGAAATCAGCTGGGACACCAGATTGACTTGGTGGAGTTTTTGGCAAAGTGCAAACATGCAAACAGCAAACCTGACCCTTTCATTGTGCCTGAAGAAGGTGGAAAAAAGCATCTTCTCAGAGCCCTCTCGACATTGATTTTCCCTGCCATGCTGCTCCTGAACTTCTTCAGGCAGGCCAAGGCCATTTCTTTGGTCTTCTTTCCAAAGGAATAACTGGTTCTTTCTTCTAATTTCTACTAACTCTGTTGCAATAGTGAACTTTTCCCTCCCCTCATTAAAGTAGCACTGGGTTGGGTCGGAGGAAAGCTGATTTGAGGTCTCCACCTTTGTAACCAAGGCCTGGTCCATAACTGAGACCTCCTTGGCAGCATCTCTGTCACCTGTAGCAAGAAGACAGCTCTGGTTGGGTTATGAAGTCTGATTTTTTTACCTTAAGTCTTGAGCACTCTCTACAAATAAAATTTTAGTAGAATTGGTTTGGTTTCGGTACATCCAGGAACTTTTTAATTACCCTCTGAAAGATGCTTAGGCAACAGCTTGCTATTGGGTTAAACAGTGTCAGCATCTGTACTGTAAACACTAATATGTTTGTTACACTTTGCAAGCCAACATGCCTTCTATTTTTTTTTCTCTAAAGAGCATCCTTCGGGGGTAGCTCCAATCCACCAGTCAAAGAGGATATCATGTCAACTGGAACACCACCTTTCCTTCCCCTCACTCCTATCAGCATTGGATCCTAGATATTTAAGACACCTTCATAAAACCATGGGGCACCTTGTGATAATTCAAGAGCCGATTACACAGCAGGCTGGCTTCATGGGCAGGCCCTCTCTCCTCCCGTGTCTCCTGCCTGGCCGTTTCACTGCTCATTAGACCCTTCTCCGGACAGTGAGCAGGGAAAACAAAAGGAGAGGAAATGCAAGCCCATCCATTTGCTTCCGATTAGCTGCTCTAGCTGCAAGTTTAGTGGGGGAGCAAGCCAAAATGATTAAATTAATATAAAGTTTGGAGACTGTCTCTGCAGCTCGTTTATTTAAGCTCTCCCTTCTTCCTGAAATTATCTATAATACAAGAGGCACTGGCCGTGGCACTAGGCTAAGGCAGTTACTGTGACTGCATTGGCCACATGATCAGGGAGAGTAACTAAGGAAAGAAAACTGGTGTCAGACTTCCTTTCGAAAGCCAAAACTTTATGGTACCTCATATAACCTTTTTAGAGGTTTCTAAGTTAAATTATAAAACAAATTATCCTACAGCTAGTAAAAAACAAAATAACTGCATCTTTCTTTCTGTCCACTTGTAGACATTCCACTACAAAGTCATACTCACAGAAATAATAAAGCTTAATAATGCCACCAGGAAAGCTGACTTTCGATATAAAGAATTTACACAAGATACTAGGCAAACATTGCAGCAAGCTAACCCAGGCTGTTAAGTAAACACTTAATAGTGATCATTCAAGACAAACCCTTCAGAAAGAAGAAATAAAAGTTCGAGCTTTCCAAAAGGATTATTTACCTGTGGATAGAGAAAAATGTATAATAAATTTAAAGAAATAAGCAGGCTAAATCTTCCTCTAGACACAAAGATTGTTTCTCACACTTTAATATCTGTTGGTTTATTCTTAATATTATTTTAATATTTCACCAGAAAATTCTTTTCCCTCTAAGCACGTGTTTTTTCCTATTATATCCAAGTGTATACCCAAAGGTGAAAGCTTTTATAGAAGGAATACATCTTTGGTCTTTGAAAGGCATGATAAAATACATAATTTACTGAAATTCACTTGATTATCGAATTCGCAATATGTCTGAAACATGCAATGAGGTCTCCCTACAATATGATACAGGCTCTACTTCTTAAGTCATTTTATTTAAAACTGAAGGACAAATCACCATACCATGCAGAGAGGTGAGAGCCTGAGCTGGAAGAGGAGTCCACTGGCTCCAGCCCTGCCTTGTCACCCACAGCTGTGGAACCTTAGACCCGCCATTTCCCTCCCTGGAGCACTGCAAGCAACGGTCTCAATGTGTCGTCTAACTCTGAACTTTTGTGTTCTATGAAACAGAGTTGTCAGATCAGGTCAGTAGAAAGCCCAGCTGAGTTAGAGAGGTGCAAACTCGAAGTTCAACTGAGGATATAAATGATACTACATGACAGATTCAGGGCTGGAAACCTCTAATTAGCTGGAGATGATGAGGGTGGGGTGGGGAGGGCCATCTCAGTCCAGAGTCTGAAGTTCAGGGCTGCTGTTTTATTAATTTTATTATTTCACCTAGATATAACCAAGCTCTAAAAACTCTTTTGCAGGGGGGGGAAAGGATTTATAAGCTATCATGCCTATCTATTAACCTACCAATGGGGATAGATATTTATAGTGACTGAAATACTCATAGCATTTTAGAGTGACTATTCCTGTTATTAAGGTAACTAGAGCCTTGAACCAGTCATCAAAACATTACCCAATGGGTACAGAATTAGTTAGAGGGGAGCTGGTGCTGAGAAAGGAGGAAAAACATATGGAACTTCTAAAGTCACATGAAAGAAAGTATTCTCAATCAAGGGTCTCAGATCAAGGCCTGGGCTTCTAGGATCTGTGTGTCTGCTGAATCAGTGTGCAAGACTGCATAGAAATGTGCCCATGTACATTTTTCAAAGAGTGTCCATAGTATTAATCATCTTCTCAAAGGGGTCTGTGATCTCTAAAAGTTCTTGAACTATTGGGAAACAAAGAATAGACTCAAGACAAGAGTCCAAAGCAGCTCTGAAGAGTCTGAAATCAGGAGCCAGAGCTGAGAGATGGAGTAAGGATTCTCCAAGAAGGCTCATGTCAGGAAGGAAGGGCCAAGCAGAGGCATGGTCAGGCCAAGTGGGATCTCACAGCACTGATCATGGATCCCTGCAAGGGGCAGACCCACGGGTCAGCCACAGTGACTTGGGCTCCCCTCACATGTGAAGCTGCAAGGCCGGCCAGACCACCAGCACAGGGCTCCTGCACATGCTGCTCTGTGGGGCAGCCAGTCCTGCAGGGTTACCCACACATGGGAAGTGTCAGCCTGGGGCCCCTCCACCCCAGCTTCAGTCTAGCTCACACCAACTCCTCTCTCTGAGCACTGCCTCTCCATCCCATGTCTTTCCTCTTCCTCTAAGTCTGTCCCTTGATTTCTCTGTAGGCAAAGGGGACACCATGGAAAGAGAAGACAGGTTTGGCCCCAAGAGGCCAATGGGAACACACAAGTACTGCCTCTCACAAGAGCTTCTGTCAGAGTAAAATGGTTGACGCATTAGACCAAGGTGGCCATTCAGATGCAAAATATAATTAACATTAAATAAAACTAAAAATTAACTTCTTCAATAACACTAGCCATATTTAAAATGCTCAATAGCCATGTACAGTTAGTGGCTACAGTACTGGACAACACAGCTCAAGAACAGTTCCATCATCACAGCAAGTTCTTCTCTGTATAATCCAACATGTAACTCTGTGACACAAATCGTAATTACAATAGTGATTCAGAGAAAGGTAGAGCCTGAAGTGAGCAGAAATAGCTATAAAGGGTTTCAAGGAGGAAACGGGACTTAAGTTCAGCCACAGGGGATGGGATGAAAGCATGAGAAGGGGCATTTCATCCAGAAACCACAGTAAGAATGAAAGTGAGAATAAGAAGAAATGGGCACTGGCCTGGCTGGACGCTGGTATATGTTCATGAGCACAAACTGCAGGAAGGAAGCAATGAGTGAATGGCAGAAAATAAGGTAAGTAGGCAGGCCGGAGGCAGATTGCACAGGAATTTCCATATCAATATTTCAATTTCAATTCAATTTTAATGTAGGCATGGCAATAGCTACTACCACTAGCTACACCTTATTTAATGCCTACTGCGTTTCAGGCTTTGTACCAAGAGATTTATGTAAATTATTAAATATAAATGCTTAAATTTACTCCTTACAAAACCAAGGGATGAGTACTTTTAACTCTATGGTAAGAATGACAAAACTGGTGTTTGGAGAATTTAGTTAACTAATGCCAAGATCACACAGCTTGGAGATCATGGGCTGGGATTCAAACCCAATACTCCCGTTGCCACTGCTTTTGCCATACACGTTCATCCCCCTGCCTGTCCTCCAAACATCTTTCTCTGCCATTTGGAATGGGTTTTGCTTCCACCCTGTGCAATGTATATCAAGTTTCTAAGGCATCTCTCCTGGAAATCCCTTTGTTTTTCTAACACTCAGGGGAAAACACACTCAGCAGAGCCCCAGCCCTTAGTAGCTTAGACAGTGTGGCAACAGCAAGAGCTGGAATAGGTCAGCAGGAGTTAGGGAAGTGACAGAGATTGGCCCCATGGTGTGGCTAAGTGGCATCTAGAAGAATAGACTGGTGTAGTCAATGCTTCACCAACTTTCCAATCAATGTCCATGCCAAAAGTTTTCTCCCTGACTTCAGAGAGCCCCCTGTCTACCAGGTGTGTGGGACTGTATTCCCGCTTTCCTCCCTGACTTCAGAGCACCCCCGTCTACCAGGCATGTGGGGCAGTATTCCCACTTTCCTCCGTGACTTGAGAGGGCCCCCTGTCGACCAGGTATGTGGGGCAGTAATCCTGCCTTCCTCCCTGACTTCACAGCACCCCCTGTCTACCAGGTGTGTGGGGCAGTATTCCTGACTCCATGGCTTCCTGGCATCTGCATGGCCCCTCATTCTCTCATCCTTCCCAGGAACTTGCTTGCTACTTTTCTGTAAATTTGGGTTTTGGAGTTTGCACACATAGACTCTTCCTCCCAATGACTACAGTTTGAGTTGGCTGCTCTTGGGGCAGACCTGGCCATGGGCTGTGACCACAGATTGGAATAAAAGACTTCCCATGGGAGAAAGAGAAGTTAACATGCTTTTCCATGCCTCTGTACTTTCTCTATAGAAATAAAATATTTTATTAGGTTAACAAAGCAGAACAATTCATCTCAAATTATTATAGATAAAAATTGATTAAAGCATTTAGAGTGTATTTAAATAAATACACATACCTTGTTACTGCCTTTAACAGAAATCATTCACAGCTTAATCTTATCCTGGCACTTGCTCAAAGTTTAAACTAGAATTCACCCTACATTTTTCTTAAGAGTTTGAATTCTGTTTGAGATTGATACATGTTTTTTTTTTCTTTTCTTCAGGGCACTAGAGATTTTGGCACCAACAAATATTGCACATGGTTTCTCTCCAGCTTTTCACAATTTTAGCTGCGTTCACACAGCTTACCAGTGAGAAGGTGTCCTGCTGCAACCTTAGCATTCTAATTAAAGTCTGGCTATCTAATCATCCTGCTCTTCTGCATGGGAGACTGACCTTCTACTTCATACCATTTGCCAACAGCCAAGAAGAGAAAGTAATTAGAGTCAAGCCACATAGTATACATGGTGTGGCTCTCAAACACACACACATACACACAGTATGTAGTTTTTCTCCTTTTCTAGTAAGAAGGGGGTGATTTGACACAAAGGGGGAGGCTTTCCTCAACCCCTTGTCCATGATTGTCAATGGCTTCTTTTCTTTCCTGTTTGTTTAATAAAGATAAAAGATCTCCAACTTGCTCACAATCCTTATAATGGTTTTAAACCAAGATTGAGAGAAGTTTTTCTATATATCTTATTGTAGCAAGTTGTCAGGTAAAAAACGTAAAACATTCTATTTCGATGTACAGAAATAGAATTCACATTTGTACCCCACAGGAATCAGTTCTGAGTTCTATAAGGAAAGTTGCTCTTATAACAGAATCAAAATCACAGGGAATGCCAAATGCTGATGGGTGAATGTGGGGACTGCTGGAGTTGGGAAGTCATTATTTTGCAGCCACCAGGGCAAAGATTGGTTCAAGCAAAGAATCAGTAATTGTTGCTAAATATGGAGGGGAATGTTGATGAAGAACAGAGTATCTGCAGGGTCTTAAAGGGTCTGCTTAAAGGTGAGTGAACAAAATTAGCATTACCAGTGAGAGGCAGACAGACTTCAAGTGCCTCCAGATGTGGTACCTTCTGCCTGGAAGGCATAACCTTTATCTAACCATCACAAAACATCAGACAAAGCCAAAATGAAGAACATTCTAATTTTTTTAAAGAATAACTAAATTCTTCAAAAATGCTAATGCCTTTAAAGACAAAGAAAGGCTATAGAAAAGTTCCAGATTAAAGGAGACTAAAAAGACATAACAGCTAAATGCAATGCCTGTTCGTAGAATGGCCCCATTAATGAAAGAGGGAAGGCTGCTATAAAAAGCATTATTGGATCAACTGAGAAAGATCAGAATACAGAAGGTAGATAGATCAAAGTACTATGCCAATGTTAAATCTAGAGAAATTGATCACTGAATTTATAGCTAAGAGGCTATCCTCAGCCTTAGGAAATACACACTGAAGTATTTAAAGGTAAAGGGCAAAAAAGACCTATACTTTGAAAACTACAAGACACTCATGAGAGAAATTAAAGAAGATACCAATAAATGGAAACACATCCCATGCTCATGGATAGGAAGAACTAATATTGTTAAAATGGCCATCCTGCCTAAAGTAATCTACAGATTTAATGCAATTCCTATCAAAATACCAACAGCATTCTTTAATGAACTAGAGCAAATCATTCTAAAATTCACGTGGAACCACAAAAGGCCCCGAATAGCCAAAGCAATCCTGAGAAGGAAGAATAAAGCTGGGGGGATTATGCTCCCCAACTTCAATTTCTACTAAAAGCTACAGTAATCAAGACAGTTTGGTACTGGCACAAGAACAGAACAATAGACCAATGGAACAGACTAGAGAGCCCTGATATAAACCCAAGCATATATGGTCAATTAATGCATGATAAAGGAGCCATGGACATACAATGGGGAAATGACAGCCTCTTCAACAGCTGGTGTTGGCAAAATGGACAGCTACATGCAAGAAAATGAAACTGGATTATTGTTTAACCCCATACACAAAAGTAAACTCAGAATGGATCAAAGACCTGAATGTAAGTCATGAAACCATAAAACTCTTAGAAGACAACATAGGCAAAAATCTTCTGAATATAAACATGAGCAACTTCTTCCTGAATGCATCTCCTCGAGCAAGGTAAACAAAAGCAAAAATGAACTCATGGGACTACATTAAACTAAAAAGCTTCTGTATGGCAAAGGACACCATCAACAGAACCAAAAGGCATCCTACAGTATGGGAGAATATATTTGTAAGTGACGTATCCAACAAGGGGTTAACATCCAAAATATATAAAGAACTTACATGCCTCAACACCCAAAAGCAAATAACCCAGTTAAGAAATGGGTGGAGGATATGAAGAGACAGTTCTCCAAAGAAGGAATTCAGATGGCCAACAGACACATGAAAAGATGCTCCACATCACTAATCATCAGGGAAATGCAAATTAAAACCACAATGAGATATCACCTCACACCAGTAAGGTTGGCCAACATCGAAAAGACTAAGAACAACAAATGCTGGCGAGGATGTGGAGAAAGGGGAACCCTCCTACACTGCTGGTGGGAATGTAAGCTAGTTCAACCATTGTGGAAAGCAATTGGAGGTTCCACAAAAAAGTAAAAATAGAAATATCATTTGACTCGGGAATCCCACTCCTTTGAATTTACACAAAGAATACAAGTTCTCAGATTCAAAAAGACATATGCACCTTTATGTTTATCACAGCACTATTTACAATAGCCAAGATATGGAAGCAACCTAAGTGTCCATCAGTAGATGAATGGATAAAGAAGAGGTGGTACATATACGCAATGGAATACTATTCAGCCATAAGAAAGAAACAAATCCTACCATTTGCAACAACATGGATGGAGCTGGAGGATATTATGCTCAGTAAATAAGCCAAGTGGAGAAAGACAAGTGTCAAATGATTTCCCTCATTTGTGGAGTAAAACAATGAAGCAAAACTGAAGGAACAAAATAGCAGGAGACTCACAGACTCCAAGAAGGGACTAACGGTTACCAAAGGGGAGGGGTGGGGGAGGGCAGGTGGGGAGGGAGGGAGATGGGGATTGAGGGGTATTATATTTAGTACACATGGTGTGAGAGGTCATGGAGAAAACAGTGTAACACAGAGAAGGCAAATAGTGAATCTGGGGCATCTTGCTGTACTGATAAACAATAACTGCATTGGGGTATGGGTGGGTACTTGATAATATGGGTAAATATAACAACCCATTGTTTTTTCATGTAAAGCCTTCATAAGAGTGTATATCAATAATACCTTAATAAAAAATTTAAAATAAACAAATAACTAAATAAAGGTAAAGGGCAAGGATATATACAATCTTCATTCAAATTTTTCAGAAAAAAAATTATGTGTGTGTATATATGTGTTAGCGAGTGCACAAGCATGCACAAATGATGAAGCATATCCAGCAAAATGCTCATGATAGGTGAATTAGGGAAAGGGTATAAGGGCATTCTAAATTCTTATTCTTACAACTTCACTATAAGCTTAAAATTATTTCCAAATGAAAAGTTAACAACAACCACAGACACACACACAGAAGAAACCTTAGGAGGAAAACCCCAGGGGAGAAGGAGCAACAACCATGTCCACACTCACCCTTGTCCTGGGAAGGCTCCCGTTTCCATGTATACCGGCCCTCACTCCTCTGACAGGGACGGCCACTGCCTCCATCAGAACTGCCCCTGGTGGCAGTTTGCTCTTCCTACTCACCTTGGCTCAGATTTTACCAAGTATCTTTTTCTCTCAATCCAACTGAGACAAAACAGGAAAAAAAATTTTTTTTAATTTTTGTCTTTAAAAAGTCTAAGGAAAAAGAAATAAAAAGAATAGAAAACACAAATACAAATACAAGTGAGGTTACTGGCAGATTTCTCACATTTAAATTACCAAATGCTTGAAAAAATTTGGCTGGCACCATTTACTGTGCTCACCTAAATTCACCTAAACTCACCTCACCTCTTACTTACTGACTTGCCCCAAGTTAATGTGCCTTCATCTATTTTTCTTAGCCAACCGCAGGTCCAGATTCATTAGTGACCATGTGACCTTTATGGCTGGTGCCATCAGCCCAGAATTCTTCTCACCTCGTATAAATACCAACTCTTTCCCTTAACAGTTGGGGTGCTCACCAGTGTAGATCCTCCTCCCCTGCCTTTAAGGGCTCTTGGACCTCAGTAGGTACTTTTATGCCTTAATGTAAGTTGATGGGAGCTTTGCCCTAACTCATGAATTGTGCAAGAATGAGCTACTGTTAAGTTTGATGGATTGTGGCTAGATTTTGATGAGGTAAAAAAAACTAAGTGTTCTATTGACCCAATAAGTTCCTGTTTATGGTTTAGGGAGGGGGTCTGCAGTCCTCAGCTTTCTGGCAGGACAGAGATGATAGACATACTCAGGGCTTAGTAACCCTCCCTGTCTCAGGTGCCATGTCTCCCCACTTGCGCACGTATCCTGACGACATATCCAAGAGCCCAACCCCTGCCCCATTACCACTGCCACACTCCCACTACCACCTGCACCCACCCCTTCACCTCCACTGCCAAGGGCATAGCAAAAATGAAAAGCTCTTTACCCACACTTTAACAATGCACATGACTGGAGAGGGGAAGTTATTTGACCCCAAACCTCCTCAATCTAGATGTCTCTTTCTCCAATCCCAATCTAACATTGTTCTCAATCCCAGTTCCCTTCAGTCTAGCTTTCCAAGCATTTTGTCTTTGTCAGTTGAGTTTATATTAGTTCCAGTAGGCTAAATTGCTATAACAAACATATCCACAAGTGCAATAGCTCAAACACAAAAGAAGTATAAATGTGCTTACATAATAATTCAAGCAAACATTTCTGGGTCAGCAAGAAGCTTTTCATCACATACCAATTCAGGGACCTAGGCTCCTTCCAATTTGTGGTCATACCAGCCTCTAAACCCCCTTCATCCTCTGCATCCAGCTGGTGAAAAGGGAAAGACCAGAGAAGGTTCATGTGCCCATTAAAGGCCACAGCGCAGAAGTGGGGCACATCACTCCCATTCATAGTCCATTGGTGACAACTGGTGATATGGCCCTAACTATTTGCAAGAGGTACAGGAAATGTAGTCTCTGGCTAAGCAGCTGCTTCCTTTTACTAAGCTGAAGAGGAGACAAGATTTTTGGTGGGCAGCCAGCAGACAAGACCACAGACCTTAAAGAAAGGAGGAAGATTTAGTTAACAGAAATTACTTAGGAAAACAAAAGGACTCTGAAAGGTTCTTTTTTTTTAATTACTTTTTTCCGTTGAATTATTTTGGTGTTTGCTTAGTTGTTTTCAAAGAAATCTATGCCTAAGAACTATGCTCATATAATTATTTGTATTTGTTATTCTTAATTTGTTCACTAACAGTTTTGAGACTGGTACTGGATTCAGAGGGAGAAAGAATGCTACTGACTTTTAAGGCCAATGCAAACATTGTAAGCCAAAACGCTTTGCTAGGAAAAGATCAGAAAACTCTTCGGAAGTCTGGTTTCCTATGGATCTAGTCCCTGACTATCTCTCCAACATTTCCTCCCATCTTCCTCTTGCACATCACACTCTAGCCTCACTACCTTGCTAAAAGTATCCAAGTACAATTTTGCTCCCTGACATTTGCATTTTATCTCCCGTCGCCTGGAACACTTCCTCCAGACATTCACATGGTGTGCCCTTACTTAAGCCAGGTCACCAAAGAAAGGTGTCCACTTTGGAGAGGCATATTCAGACTTTCCTACAAAAGAGAAAAGAGCATTTTCTTTCCATCCTTCACATCACTTCTGCCCTCTTACTTTGTTTTTTCTTCATAATACTTACCTGCAGTATATTATGTTCATTCATTTATTTGCTTATACTCCTCTTCCTCACTAGCATGTAGGCTACATATAGGCAAGGACCTTGCTTTATTTATTGCTATATCACCAGAAACTTAGACGTGCCTGCAACAAAGTAGATGCTCTGTAAGTATTTATTGCATGAGTGAATATATTTGATCTGGTATGGGCAAAGCCACAGAAATAAATATTATTCGAACCACATCAATATTCAGAAAGTTCCCACAAAAAAAGGAGGCTCTTTTATTGCTCGAGTTTTTTTATTTATCATTTTTAAAAAGTCACAGGTGACAACTGGATATCCACATGCAAAAGAATGAAGGTGGACCCCTTCCTTACACCATACACGAAAATTAACTCCAAATTGATCATAGACATAAATGCAACAGCTAAAACTATAAAACTCTTAGAAGAAAACACAGAAGTAAATCTTTGTGATGTTTCCAATAAGGTTTAACATCCAAAATACATAAAGTGCTCATGTGACTCAATATCAAAAAAACAAATAACCCAGTTAAAAAAATGAGCAGAGAACCCAAACAGACGTTTTTCCAAAGAAGACATAGAGATAGCCAACAGGCACATGAAAAGATGTTCCTTCTTACTGATTATCATCAGGGAAATGCAAATCAAAACCACAATAAGATATCACCTCACCAGTCAGAATGGCCACTATCCAAAAGACAAGAAATAACAAACAAGTGTTGGTGAGGATGTGGAAAACTAGAAACCCTTCTATACTGTTGGTGCGAATGTAACCTCCGCTGTTGGTACAGCCACTGTGGAAAGCAATATCGAGTTTCCTCAAAAGAACTAAAAATAGGAATACCATATGACCCCGGAATTCCACTTCTGGAATTTACCCGAAGAAAACAAAATCTCTCTGATTCGAAAAGATACATACCCTCCTATTTTATTGCCACATTATTTACAATAGCCAATATACAGATGCAACCAAAGTGTCCATCAATAGATGAATGGATAAAGAAGATGTGCTACAGACACACAGTGGAGTATTATTTAGCCATAAAAAGGGAAGAAACCCTGCCAGGGATGGACTTCGAGGGTATTATATTAAGTGAAATAAGCCAGGCAGAGAAAGACAAATTCCACATGCTTTCACTTATTTGTAGAATCTAAAAACAAAGCTAAACAAAATGAACAAAACAGCGGTAGACTCATAAACACTGAGAAGGGACTGGTGGTTACCATGCAGAGGGCTGGGGTGGGCAGGTGAAATAGGTGAAGGGAATAAAGAGATAAAATCTCAATCATAAAATAAATTAGTCACAGGGAAGAAAGTATAGCATAAAAAATATAGTCAATAGTTCTATAACATCTTTCTGTGTTAACAGATAACTGTATTAGTAGGCATGAGAATTTAATTGTATGTATAACTGTTGAATCATTATGTTGTATATTTGAAACCAATATTGTACATCAACTATATTTCAATAAAAACTATATCAAAAAAATCTTTGTGGTGTTGGTAGGTAATAGTTTCTTAGATATAACACCAAAAGCATAAGTGATAAAAGAAAGTCCAATTTATCCATTTTTTAATCAAAATTTTAAAATCTTTGTTCTCCAAAAAACACCACTGAAAGACTATGCACTTAATGGGAAAAATGATTTCAAGTCATATCGCTGATAAAGGACTTATATCTAGAATATAAACATCCCTCATAACCCAACAATAAAAAGACTAATACCTCAATTTTAAAATGGTTAAAGGTTCAGCATAGAAATTTCTCCAAAGAAGATACACAAACAGCCAATAAGCACATGAAAAGATGCTCAATGTCTTTACCATCAGGGAAACACATACCAAAACAACATGCAATCCCACCTGAGGCCCACTCGATTGGCTCTACCATAAAGACAAGGATTGGCGAGGAGGATATGGAGATGTAATGTAATGTAAATGTAAAAAGTTCAGCCATTTTGTAAAAACATATTTGGCAATTCCTCAAACTGCTAAATATACAGTTATCATATAACCCAGGAAATCCACTCCCAAGAGAAATGAAATAATATATCCACACAGAAACGTGTACATGAATGTTCACAGCAACATTACTCATAATAGCCAAAAAGTGGAAACAACTGAAATGTCCAACTAATGAATAGATAAATAAAATGTGGTATACATACAACAATGAAATATTATTAGGCAATATAAAGAAATAAAGTACTGATGCTACAACATGGATGAACTTTGAAAACATTATACTAAGTGAAAGAAGCCCATCACAGAAGACCACGTATCGTATGGTTCCATTTACATGAAATGTCCAGAATAGGCTCATGTATAGAGACAGGAAGCAGTGGTTTGCCTATGGCTAGTGGAGTTAGGTTTAAGGACTGATTGTTAATGGGTGTGGGGTTCCTTTTTGGGGTGATGAAATTTGTCTAACAGAGTTACACAATTCTGTGAACATACCAAAAACCACTAAGTTATATACTTTGGATAGGAGATTGTATCATGTTTGAATTTTACTTTTTTTTTTTTTAAGTAAGGAGTCCTTCATTTAGATTTCTTTCTCAGGGACAGAATTAAATCCGTATCACATCTACATTGTTGGTACTTAAAGCACTTACAATGCTCTAGAACTGTGGTTCTCAAAGTGTGGTTCCTGAATCAGCGACATTAGCATCCCCAGTAAATAGCCAATTCTTTGACCCCACTCCAGACCGAATGATTCTGAGACTTGGGTGGATCCCAGCAACTGTGACTCAGTTAGCCCTCCAGGTAATTCTGATGCCCACTCAAGTGTTCAATCCACTTTTCTGAACAAGAAGGAGCCTAAGATCTCTTTTCCTAGCACAAGTTTGTACAAATTCTTATTCCACCCCCACTCCCACCCTCAGGATATTGAATGGGCCACTTTCTTTTTAAATAACAGGCATGGCTACTCGGCTCTTTTCCTTTCTTCTTTCTCCACACATGCATTTAGGCCATGGCCCACTCAATATATTGCTACCCACCCCCAGCCCTCTGAGTTCCTTTCTCTGTGTGCCCAGCCTGGTAGAAGTAATTTCCCAATATTTAGGTTCGCAGGGGTGTAGGTAGGAGATCCCACTTCTTAATCTTGAGACCTCAGGCACATGAACAATCAGTCTGTTACCGGAGCAGGCTGCACTGTCATCCTGGGTATTTGATTCCCAACTTGTTAGTGGTCCTTGAGCATACAGCTCCCTTGAAACTCTGGGAGAAGAAAGGGTGCTTGTCAGGCCAGGATGGGGGAATGTTGGGCCCCTGGCTAAATGACCTCATCATAGCATCAAAATTTCATTCTTAGTGCTGAGCACCCACCAGCATGACATTTACCTTATCTCCAGGGCAGGTACCACATTTACCCTACTTCACTAACACCTACCCTCTTACATCAACCTACTTGTTACCCACACCTCCACCTACAAGATCAGCATGATCAGGGAACAGCCATGTATAATGACCTTAATGTGTCCCTTGGGATTTGGGGGAAAGTTCAAGGGCATGGGCCGTTGGTCTAGAGTCTCCAAGAGTCAGTGGCAGAAGCCTGGGGTTTTAGGCAACATAGCTCCAGGTTATCCCCTATAAAAAAGTAAACCCCTTGTCTAAGTGCTAAATATAGGTCACCTGCCCTCATGGGCCATACTGGGGGTGGGGGAGGGTGAACATGTGACTTCTATCTTCCATGCTAAATGTGCACACATGTATATGTATAATATATCCAGAGACATGGAAATACGCTCTCACCAGCTCCCTTTGTGTGACAGAAATAAAGGAAAAGAGAAAAGCCTAACAACTGCAAACCCAGAGCTAAGTTGTCAGAAACCAAATTAAAGCTGTTGGGTATTTTTGTTAAAACATCTCTACCTCTGAAATCTAATATCTTGCAACTTCCCATATAGAATCCTGTGTTGTATTACTTAGAAGAAAATTATAAAATAATTTCACAATATATGTAAATCAAACCATCATGTTATACGCCGTAAACTTGTATGTCAATTATTTCTCAATGAAGCTGGAAAAGAGAAAGAAAAAAAGAAAATGATATTCTGCCCTCTCTTGACAGCATTTCCTGGCTGCAGAAACCACTGCAGCTTGAAGTAACAGAATGATTTCGGTAATGTTTCCATAGCTACCTTGCTTCGAAGTGAGATTTATTCTGTTTTAAAGTCTACTGACCTATTCACATCCTTATTTGAAGTATTTTCAATCTAATTCCATGTCTACCTATTATTATCTAATGTTCTTGTGATTCCTTTATTTAAGGAGGTCCTGAATGCATAAATATATGGTAAGCAGGCTTTCCAGTTAGACATAACAACATGATGATTTTTTTTTTTTACTGTTCCTTTCTGATCCAATGTGTATCTGTTCTGTCCTGCCCTTGCAATACAAGGAAGCCTTCCCTAAGTTTTTGAAGGTAAAGATTATTTAAGGTGCGCTGGCGCCCTCTTGTGGTCATGCTGGACTCGTGGTTCCTTTTCAGAAGCCTCTTGTATAGACAATCGATTTTGCAAGTAAATGAGAAAGGATCCCTCACAATGCCATTGCTCGTTGCCATAGGTGTCCTTATGTCCAAGTCTTTTGTCCCATGCAGGCATGAGGGTCTGTCTAGAACAGGCAGCCTCTCCTGGGTGACAGTGTAACTGCGAGTGTTACAGACTTCGGCTCTTTGCTCGTTACTAAAGAATACTGTTCAAGGGTTAGGTTAGGTCATGGGAGGTGACCTGAGACACACCTCCGAGGAAGCCAGCACACAAAACAGCCTTCCTAGGGCAGTGAAGGCAACCCACAGAAACAGGACATGGGGCTTCACCTCAACAGAACATAGCCCTCCTCAAAACAGAGCAAGGAACAGGTAGTACCACACGGCTTTGTAGCAACTGGAAACAAAGCTGCAGTGTGGGATGAGAAATGCAGACAAAACGACCAATAAAATTCTAATTGATTCAATGCAACTGATTTTTATTCAATAAACATAAGAGGGAGTGAATGATATGCAGTCCCAGCGTTGTCCAATAGAACTTCCGGCTATGGCAGTAACGTTCTCTCTCTGTGCTTCCCAGTATAGTTCCCAGCAGCTGCAAGGGCTATGGAGACCCTGGAACATGGCCAGTGAAACTGAGGAGTGGGATTTTTAACTTTATTTCATTTTAATTAAATTATATAGCCACATGGGACTAGGAGCTACCACATTGGACAGCACAGGACTAGGGAAACAGGTGAGACGAGAGCACAGACAACTACAACATAAACATTATTAGCTGTATAGGAAAATACAAATAAAGTCCCACGGGAGGGAGGGGTAAGGAGAAACGATCTGAGAAGGTTCCTAAAAGAGGAGGCATTTCAGACAAGGTTGATCTTCTGAGGCAGAGATGGTAAGGAGAGCATTCCAGGCAGCAGAAATAGCCTGTGCAAAGACTCGGAGGTGGGGAACTGTGAGCGTCCAAGGACAAGAGGTGTGGACTGTGAGGTGTCTGTGGCTGGCAAGGACACTCGGAGCATAGATCGGAACAGGGAATGTGAAGCCTTGAAGGCCTTGAAAGGTAGTTTGGCTAAAACTGATCGTAGAAACTGTAACAATCCCTCCATTACAAGAGGCCAGGAGGGGAAATGAGGGTTTGTTCTAATGCTAGGGAGTCTAGGGTCTAACACAAGGGCTTTGGGGCAGAAGCCCCTGAAGGGTGGCTCTTGTGTCGAAGCTCTGGCTTAGGCCAATTAGCCTAATGGTGTGTGGGGAGGCTTTGCAGGGAGGAGGCTTTGAGGCAGGTTATCAGTAGGCAACCACGGCAATAGCTGCAAGAAACAGAAAGGGTCTTAATGAGGCTGAGACCTTGCCTGAGCCCCCTAGTCTCCCCCATATGATATATCAGAGCCATCACGCTACTGTAACCCTAATGAAGCCAGACACCAGTCTCAACGCAACATTACATCCTGACTGTCACTCAGGCATCAAAAACTCTCAAACACCTTTGTGCTGCCTCAGTTCATACCCTGGCACCCTGAGGGCCGGGCAGTCTAAGGAATCCTCTTTCTTCCCCCACCACTTCCCTCATGCCCCACAGTCGCTGCCACACCTCCCCCCCAAAACTGCCTGGAGAACCATCCCTTGGCCCGGAGCTTCCTGTTCCTCCCTCTCCTTCCCTCTCGGCTCTCCAGCTCCCTCTTCATCCCCAATCTCCATTCTCTGCCCCTGTACAGTCCTAGGAGCTCATCCCTCACTGTGTAGAGGAGGGCAAGAAGCAGGCCGTGCAAACCCTAGCCGGTCTTCAAGCGGCAGGGAGAGTAAAAGCTGGGCATTCTTATGGGCTCCCCCCGACCTCCAAAACGGCCGTCCCATGTACAGGGAATGCCCGAGGGACTCATGGTCTCCCCCCACCCCCCACCACCACATTCCCCTGATTTGTTTCCATCTTTTTTACAGTGACTCCAAAGTAGTGTCCTCAGATCAACGGTCAGCCAGGAGCTCACCAGGAATATGAAGTCGTGGGCCTCCCTCCAATTTACTGGATTCCTGTCTCTGAAGAAAGCGCCCAGGGAATCGTTTCAGGAGACTTCCAGGGGACTCTTATCACATTAACTTTTAGGAATCATGGGTCTAAGATTTGAGAGTCATCACTCTTGTACCTGTAGGGGTGCTGCCAAGTGAACGTGGCTGGATCCATCTGCCCCTGCTAATAAGACCTGGGACTAGGTAATGGGAAGTTTCCCAGACAGTCATGTCCATATCTGCACTTAATCCTCCCTGCCTATGAGAGCCATGGCGAGGGCCATGTTTCACAACCTCTTGCACAGTATGACTCGTGAGGAAAACGAGAGGATCTGGAGGCTTACTGGAGTAAACACAGGGTGACCTCCATCAGAGGGCCCAGCTCTGGGCAGTGGGGAGGACAGTGTGCCTGCAGACAAGCAGCCACAAGATGCCCCTCTTTGCCTTGAAGGAAGCAACTGTGAGACAGTCTCCTAACATCCAAACACCGGCTTCAATCTCACCCACACTGGGGCCTTGAAACACCAGGAGTAAAGGGCTAAATTGATGCCACAGTCCTGCTGGTGACCCATTCTGCCATATAAAAATCACACTAGAGGGATGCAGTTTCTATTTCAGACCCTAAGCTGCCTCTGAGGTGGGAGAGGGGGAGTCCTTGGATGTAGATATTATAATCTGCTCCTTTCCCCCAAGTGTGAGCTCAGTGGAGGACTTCCTCCAGGGTGCAGATGAAACCATACCCATATCATTTCCTGCTTCCAAATCCAGCCCCAGGATCTCAGGTCTGTAATTAGTGACTTAATCCTGTTCCATGTTAACTGCTAGTCTGCTAGCAGGTAAGAACCACTTTCTTAACAGAGAGACTACTTATCAGCAGGAAGAACTGGAGTGAGCTTTCAAGGCAATGACAAAGTCCAATATGGTTTTCCTGATTAAACCCCACACCCCTTGGTTCTCCTGCCTCTTGGCAGACTGCCTGCTGCCATACTTATTCTAGTAAGACACAGGCAGAACACACTTCTTGAACACTGGTGCGTGATTATGAATCCAGGATGGAAATCATAGTGTGGTCCACCTTGTCACACATCCACTCCTGGGCATCAGGTGGTCCCGCTCAGAAAAGTCCATCCTTTGTGAGTCAGTGCTCTGTATTTCTCTTCCCTTCATCAAGGTGTCCAATTCAAACCACTTGTCTCCAACTCAATGTTTTTCTCCTTCTCTCTTCCCTTTCTTCTTTTCCTCCATTATTCTCCCCTTCCATATTTTTCTCACAAGGGAAAAACAGCCCACCACATTAGGTGATGTGCATTGGAAAGAGCACCAAACTTGGACTCCAACTCCCTAGACTGAAATGTCAACTCTCTAATGATATTTCTACGAGATGGAGCTAGTAATGCTTTTTCACAGAGTTCATAGTTACTAAATAACTACAATGCACTGAGCACTGTGCTAGGTGTTGGTGATACATCAGTGAACACTAATAATTATTAACCTGATTGCTAATTATTAATGTTAGTGATTAAGTTATATTAACTATTTATTACTAACACTAATAATTACACACCAACAATTGTGACAGATGACATGGAAGATGATACAGACTGCTGTCAACGCATCTAGCATGAATATCCCAGCAGGGACTTAGAATTGCCACAAGGGTATGAAAGAACACTGCAAGCTATAAAATCATACAGAAATGTAAAGTGCTCCTCTCTCTCTTTTCCTTATTTCTTTTTTTTTTGGTGCCCCAAATTCAACTCTAAATTATCAAACAAGGATTAAGAAGTGCTGGATACCCAAATGCATTTATAGAATTCAATGCAATCCCTTATCAAAATTCCAATGGCATTTTTTAAAGAAATAGAAAAAAATCCTAAAATTTGTATGGAATCCCAAAAGACCCTAAATAGCCAAAGCAATCTTGGGAAAGCTGGTTTTTAAACTATATTACAAAACTATAGTAATCAGAACAGTATGATTCTAGACTACACAGACACATAGACCAGTAATTGAGAACTCAGAAATAACACACATATCAGTTACTTAATATTTGACAAGGGAGCCAAGAATACTCAAGGGGAAAAAAATTGTCATTTTAATAAATGGTATTTGGGAAACTTGATATTCACATGCAAAAGAATGAAACTAAACTTCTATCTCACTCCACTGACAAAAAAAGTAACTCAAAGTGAATTAAAGACATAAATGTAAGACCTGAAACTGTAAAACTCCTGGAAGAAAATATAGGGACATTGGTTTTGGCAACAATTTTTTTTATATGATATGTAAAGCACAAGCAATAAAAGCAAAAATAAACAAGTAGAGTTACGTCTAAAATAAAAGGCTTATGAACAGCAAAAGAAATAATCAACAAAGTGAAAAGGCAAGCTACAGAATGATAGAAAACACTTGCAAATTATATATCTGATAAAGGGTTAATATTCAAAATAGAGAAGAAGCTCACAGAATGTGATGGCAAAACAAATAAACAATCCAATTTTTAAATAGGCAAAGGATCTGAATAGCCAGTTTTCCAAAGAAGAAATACAAATGACCAACAGTTATGTGAGAAGGTGCTCAACATCACTAATTATTAGGGAAATGCAAGTCAAAACCTCAATGAGATGCTATCTCACACCTGTTAGAATGGCTATCATCAAAAAGATAAGAAATAACAGGTGTTGGTGGGGATGTACTGAAAAGGGAACCCTTGTGCACTATTGGTGGGAACATCAACTGGTACAGCCATTATGGAAAACAGTATGGAGGTTCCCAAAAAAAAATTATAAAAAGATCTACTATATGATCCATTAATCCCACTTCTGGGTATATATCTGAAGGAGATGAATATATCTCAAAGAGATGTCTGCACTCCGGTGTTCACTGCAGCATTATTTACGACAGCCAAGACATGAACCAACCCAAGTGTCCATTAAAGGATGACTGGATAAAGAGAATGTGGTATGTATAAAGAATGGAATATTATTTTGGCATAAAGAAGACAGAAATCCTATCATTTGTGACAACATGGATGGACCTTGAAGATATCATGCTAAGTGAAATCAGCCAGAGACAAATACTACGTGATCTCACATGTAGAATCTAAAAAAGTCAAACTCTTAGAAACAGAGAATAGAACAGTGGTTTCTAGGACTGAGGGGTAGGGGAAATGAGGAGGTGTTGGTCAAAAGGTACAAATTTCCAGTTATAAGATGAATAAATTCTGTGGATCTAGTGTACAGCCTGGTGACTATAGTTAACAATACTATGTTATATACTTGAAAGTTGCTAACACAGTAGATTTTGAAAGTTCTCATCACAAAGAAAAAAATTATTGTGTGAGGTGATTAGATGTGTTAACCAACCTTATTGTGGTAATCATTTCACAACACACATGTGTATCAAATCATCATGTTGTACACCTTTTGCTTACACAAGGTTATGTGTCAATTATATCAAAATAAACCTGGAAAAATAAGATAAAATAAAATAAATAGAACTATCAGATCCTTATACAGCCAGTAAATATTTAAGGCAAATGAGATGGAATACAGGGTATGGAAATAGAAATGAACATTCAAGGAATTTTTTAGTAAAGTAAGCATTTTTTTCAGCATCTATCAAATAACCATGTCTGCCAGGTGCAGTGTCAGGCACTGAAGATACAGTGAAAAAAAAGGCACAGAGAGCTACATCTGGAAAGGAGACAGCTGAATGCACAGTATGATGTGACAAGTGATTTATTTGATGGGGAGGACAGGCTCCTAAACCAGCCTGGAATGTCAGAGGAAGTTTGCCGGGAGACAAGGTCTGAGCTGAGTCCAGAAGGAGTTACCCAACTTGACAGAATGAAGGAAATGCTTATCACCTCAAAGCAAACATAAAAATAGCCATGGAGCCGTAAAGGTCTTTAGGGGAATACAGGAAGAGCATTTCAAATATTCGAAGAACCAGAACATCCTCTCACCCTAGAAAAGCCACAGAGCGAGAACACAAGAGGGCAGTGGTGTGATGGGATTGCCCAAAGCAGGAGGCCTTGAAGCCTCACGTGGAAACTGCAAACCTAAGAGAAGATGACAAGAAATGAGCACGCGCTTGCCCATTGGTTGGGGCGAGGTGATGGGAGGCTGGGGGTCAGTAGTGAAGCGGCACAATCTTCCTGGAGGACAGGGAAGCATCATGTATTGAAGGCCTCAAAAATGCCCATAGTCTTTGACTTAGTAATTCAACCATTAGAAATTGATCCTAAATGAAAATTTTCTTACAAGGATGTTTATAATGGCATTATTTTCAAATGGTGAAGAACTGGAAACAAGGCAAATAATGGTTAAGATGAACTGCAGTGCCGTAAAATGCAGATGGCCAGTTACAATCATGCTCTTGAACAGCATTTAATGATAAGGAAAATGCTCAGATATAAGTGCAAAAAATGGGGTACAAAAATGAATTTACAGTACGATTCATATTTTATTAAAAATGCATGTGTGTGTTTGTGTGCAAAGAAAAAAGACTGGAAAGAAAAATATCAAGGTATCAGCAGTGGTGGAATTACAGGTGGTTCTTATTTTTTTCTTTTAGCTTTTCTCTATATTCTGAATTTTAATCTTATATATCCCATACTGTGACTACAGAAAAACAATAAACATTATAAAAGAAAATGTTAACTGAGGCTATCTCTAAACAATGAGATTGAAGTTGATTTTTAAAAATTCTTTGTGCTATCCAAAATATTTTCCCCAAGATTTCATATTATGATTAGGTATGACTCTCTCTTTAAAAGAAACCACTGAAGAGCTTTTTCCACCAGGAACCCAGAATGCCTAGGGAACAAGCTGCTATTTTAAGAGATTAGTGATTAAGTCACCTGCTGAGAACAGGTGTCAGCTTAGCAGAGAATGACATGGTGGCTCCCTCCGCTGCCCCCAGGACCAGAGGACCTCCTACTGCCCTCCCACCTTTTCTGCTCTAGGTGCCTACCTTTGAAAAGGGGAAGCTGGCAGGGTTTTTGACCTTGATCTGTAATCGGCAGGTTTAACTCTTCTATGCCCTTTCTCTGTAACCTGGCATTAAGGAGGTTTGCAGCTGGGAGGGCAAGGCTAGCCCATTGAGCTTAGCACACACTTCCTGGAGTGCTGGGAGAAGACAGTCCACATAAAAGGGATCTTCTAAAATAAGTACTCAAATCCCTTTGTGTAAAGGTCTCTTTTATCTTCTCACCATTCTTCATTTTTTGCACCAAGTTAATTAACAATGAGTTTTCAGCAAGCACACCCCTAACAGGTAAGTATTTGGAGCATGGATCGCTTCTGCTCTTTCCTTCCCCTCTGTGTAATAGTTGGTTCTGTGGAGCTTGAAAAGCATTCTCTCATTGAGGAGACAAAAGCAGTATTTCATCAATAATTCACCTGCACACATTGCGCTAAATTTCCCAACTGGCAGGCCTACACCTTCCGTGTTCTCCTGGCTCCAAACGTAACTTTTAAAAACACTTTTGCTTGTCTTTAGCCTTTTTTTTCCCTACAAGTTTTGGCTTGTTCTGAGATTTCGCCTTCCTGACACTGTTCTCATGGGTATGACAGGCCTGGGCCAGCCATTGGTTCCCAATCTGTATGGGATTATGTTTACCTCACTGTGTAAAAATGTTAAATACATTTTGTTTGTTTCTCCGTTTCTGCCCGATACCGTGTAGAGCTCAACGCCTAGGTATATTGTTTCTAACCCATTTGCTGGATGCTTCCACTTGAAAATGTCTCTGTGTTCAGATTCCTTCTGGCTAGAGGGCTATCACTCCATGATACCTGATTTTATTTCTCCCCACTCCTTCCAGTTTTGAGTGGAATCCCTCAATTAGGTAGGTGTTTCCTGTCAAACAGGTCTTCCCAGATTTAGTGCAAAGCATTCAGTGATCTCTGCCAAAAGAGCTGGTATCAAATCATAATCTAGAGAACTAAAGCCTGCTAGTTAACATCCAGAGTAGCCAATACTTCCATCACCATTCTTCATTATTCCTAACAAGTGGCAGCCTTTAAAATGGAGTGTGACATGTTTATGGCCTCTGCTTACCTCTACTCTTAGCCTTCCATATGTTTTCTAGGGACCTTCAAAGCCAATACAGATACATATGGCAGGGTCCTTCACACATAACTCTGTGGGTGTAAGTTCTGATCACGAGGCCTGATAAACACTGGTGGGCACTGGCCACATCCTGCCCACCTTTGTGCTCCAGCACAACTCACCCCTGCTCACTGTGTCAGCACACAGGGTTCCCCCAAAGGGGGCTGGTCCCCAACCTCCGTGACTCACCTCTGCCTCATGGGTGGGATCCGCCTTGCCCGCCCCCGCCCCTGCCAGCGCCCACCATGCTCACTGACTTTGATGAGGGTGGAGAGCTCTGGACAAGAGCACAAAGCTGCCTCCTTGGCCCCAGATAGAGCTGTTTCTACCCCACCACCTCCTCAACTAGATCACTGTTTTCCTGTCAAGCCTCTTGAAATTGGCTAAAACCCCCTCTTCCTCTCTTAGGCTTTCTTGCTGGCTTCCTGCCTGGCCTGCATCTGCTGTCTAGGCACCCTTTCTCCTCTGCACCACTGAGGGACACCCCAGTCCAGCTTTTCATGCTCCCTCCAAGCAGACAGAACCCACTGTGCTTGCAGCATGGACTGCGCAGTTAGGCAGGATGCTAAACATGGTGTACTCGGCAATAATTCTTTTGGCTTTCAGATGTCTTAGGCCAAGAGTCCCTTGTGGCTCACCCTATAAAAATGTGCTGCTCACCAACAGGTCCCCTAGAAAGCCCATTCAGTTCTCTTAAGAAAGCAACTTTTAAATCATCTTAATCAGCACAGATCAGCTCCCTTCAGTGTTAATAATAATTAACTCCAGCAAGTTCTCAACTTTAAATGTTTAAAAAGCAACAAACTCAAAATACAGAGCTTACACATGCAATGGTCGTGATTTTCCATGCACCCCTTCCCTCCCATGACCGTTTGCTGCGTGTCCTGAAACCAGCCACTAATAAGAGGGGTTTTTTTAATGCTCCCACCCTCACCTAAACTATGTCTTACTTTTCCCTCAACAACTTCAAGCTACAGAATTATTGATAAAGAAGGAACCTCAGAAACATTCTCATTAGCCCCATTTTTTCTCTGTACAGGTATATATTTTCCCTTAAAGTCTCAGATGTGATAAATGTGACTTTATTACACTATAACTGAGCTTAGTTCTTAAGTTCTCATTTATGCTTACTCTTGCCAATGCAGAATAACTCAGTCACTTCAGCGTGTTTTTCTCTCATATCTTTTTGGGTTAATACTCAATCAGTTGAGGATTCTCTTGCTGTGCTCCTCCCCACACCCACAATCCAAGTTCAGGTGGGGTATGAGGTGCAGTTTACACTCCATCCTAGCAACAGTAATGAGGAAATGGAGTGTCGTTGATTCCACAATCCTCTCTCTGAGCTAGCTGCAACTGACATAGCCAGCTTCTTGCAAGACCCTTATTGCCAGGCACTAGTGTCCCCTGCTGCTATCAGAGGTCCTTCAAAGCCTCCAGTTGCCAAATTCAGTGGGCTTCATTCTCCTTACCTAAAAACGCCAGATTTGACAAATAAAAATATAGGATGCATGGATAAATTTGAATTTCAGGTAAACAACAAACGATTTTTTGGAATAACCAACCACCAGCCCTCATGGAAGTAGACATAGAGGTACCAAGACACCCAAGCCTCCCCCTCGGAGACAGGCTGTGACACTGCTAATCCGTCCTGCTATGTGGGTGGAAGGGAAAGCCAGAGAGAAAGCCCCCCCCCCATGTGTATGACATTCAAACACACCGTGAGCTCCTCCTCTAGGAAGCAAAGAGGCCAGTCTAGACTCTATACCACGGAATCCAGCCCAGTTAAAAGTCCCTTTTCATGTTTTAATAGGTCCAGAGTTTCAGCCTGGGATGACCAAAAAGTGATGGGGATGAGCAGTGATAATGGTTTTGCACAACGATACAAATACACTTAATGTCACTGAACTGTACACTTAATACAGTTAAGATGGTAAATTTTTATGTTGTGTATTTTTTACCACAGCTTTTTTTTTTAAGACTTTCTTCTTTAGGCAGTGAAATGAAAAAGACCACCTTCCCAAATTATGTTTTAAAAAATAGGGATGCATTTACCTCTTCTGCCCTCCAGCAATGGCCTCCTCTATGCTTTGGCTTCTACCTCTGGGAGAAGTAAGATGCCTGCAGCAAGTCTGGCCTCAATACAGTGCTAACAAGTGCTACAGGAACTGAGAGTCAGGGGCCGCCAACAGCTCCCCTAGAAATTGAAGAAGTCCTTCCCCAGAAGTCCCCGCAAACCTCTCCTCAGACCTCATTGGCTCAAATTGGGTTATATGCCCATTCATTACCCAGTCCCGGAAAAAGGGGGTGAGAGTCCCATGGAGCAATCAGGCCCAGCTTTGAAACTTGAGAGCAGGCCAGCTTCCTTTGAGCAGGAGGCGGGGGCGGCGGGAGGTGGGGTGGGGGGGTAGAGGACAGGTAGGTGCCTAATAGAATGGGAGCGCTGTTAAGAGAGAACAGGGAACTGGGTGGACAACCCAGCATCAAGTACGCGGGGGCTGGGTGGAGCAGAACTGCACTGTCCGGTGCATACCTGACTGTTCCCTAGGTCCTCAGGATGGGAGAGGTTCCGAGGCAGAAGCCAAGTACTCCATAACGTGACACCTCCCAAGACCCTTCCACATACACACCCCACGTCCCATCCCACCCCCACCACACACACAAATAGAAGCCTTGAGTAAACACTATTGGAGCAACTGATGTAAGAGCTTCGTGGCTGAATCCTTAGGTGCTCCAGGCCCTGCTCATTGCACCCCACTCCTACACAGCCACCATAAAGCCTGTTTTGCTCAGGGATCCCTGGTGGTCCCTGATGATACTTCCTGCAGAAGAGATGCCTTCTTTGCCCTCAAACCTGTTAGGCCAATGCAGCTAGTAAAGGAAGCCCTTTTAACACTAATAATGTAAACATGTAATTTGATGGATTCCCCAGTCACTAAACATTTGGAATGAGGCATGAGACAAAACTATATGGATTTGGGAGAGACTTGAATGTAGAAAACAACAGTGTGATGACCCACTAAGAAGCAGTAGAATAAACTGGAAAATTAAAGTAGAATTTAACATATAAACTTCTTTCAGTCTGGGGGCCCATAGGAGAGAAATTCTTTAGGTTTTTAGGTTTTGAAAACCTTAAAAACTGTACAAGTGCATCTAACCCAACAGAGATGCTTTCTAAAATAAGAAGTGAAAACAACGTGGCTTCCCTAGGGGAAAGATGGAACCTTTCTAATAATATTGGAGTTTAGGTTCACAGGTGCAGAAATGGAAGCAGGTCTGGAAAGAGTAGTTAAAACTGACATGCTGTGCAACAAACAAAACAGATGTGAGGTAGCATTTGCCTGAGGATTTTGTGCCCTACCTCCTCCAGTAAATATGCCACACATCATTTGAACACTTTTTTGGTGTTAAAAAACCCCTGATTTTTAGACAGTATATCTATGATACAGTGATGTGCATTATTCAGTAAAGTGTGTTAATCATTTATTCAACAAACATTTACTAAGTACCTACTGTGTACCAGGAACTGCCTTGTGTGTCTCATTTATAAATATGGTATTATATATATTTAAGAACCATCTGAAGCAAGAATATGTGTTTTCCACACACTCTTTAAATATCTTCATACCAATGCATTGGGATTAGTTTTATCTGTTTCTTTAATTGTTCACTGAAAATTTGGACATCAAACTATTTCTCATTAGTTTCAAGGTTTGTAGCAATGTTAGAGCTTTTACAGACACCAAAGAAAAGCTCAGTGAGTTTGTAAAATAATAAGCAGTACACTAAACTAGAAAAAGAATATTGCCATTTTCGAGTGTTCTTTTTCATTATTAGATTACTTGTTAAATTATTAAGAGGAGGATAAATATAAATTCTCATATCAATCATTTTTACTTATTAAAAAAATTTCAGTTCTTTCTATTGATCAGTTTGATAAGCTGGTGTTTTATCATCATGTTACTTGTATTAAGAATTTCTTGGTGGACCTGAATAGACATTTCTCCAAAGATGATACATGAAAGGCCAACAGATACATGAAAAGATGCTCAACACTACTAGTCGTTAGGAAATGCAAATCAAAACCACAAGGAGATACCATCTCACACCTGTTAGAATGGCCATCATCAAAAAGACAAGAGATAACAAATGCTGACATGGATTTAGAGAAAAGGGACCCTTCTACTCTCTTAGTAGAGCTGTGAATTGGTATAGCCACTGTGGAAAACATTATAGAATATCCTCAAAAATTACAAATAGAAATACCATATGATTTGGCAATTCCACTTTGGAGATATATCCAAAGGAAACAAAACCACTACCTCAAAAAGATATCTGTACCCCCATGTTCAGAGCAACATTATTTACAACAGTCAAGATATAGAAACAACATAAGTGTTCATCAATGGATGAATGGGTAAAAATGTGGTATATATACAGTGGAATATTATTCAGTCATTTGAAAAACAAAATCCTACCATTTGCAACAACCTGGATGGGCCTTGAAGGCATTATGCTGAGTGAAAAAAGTCAAAGAAAGACAAAATACTGATGATCTCATTTATATATAGAATCCTAAAAAAAAAAAAAAGCAATCAAACACATAGAAAAAGAGATCAGACCTATGGTGGAGGGGCAGGGGAAATGAAGCAAGGTGGTCAAGAGATACAAATTTTATATGATAAATCAGTACTAGTGGTGTAAAGTTCAACATGACTATAGCTGTCACTGCTAAGAGAATAAATCCTAAGAGTTCCCATTGCAAGGAGAAAATTTTTTTCCCTTTTCTTTTATCCTTTTTTGTTTGTTTGTTTTTATTGTATCTTTTTGAGATTATGGATGTTAATTACCCTACTGTGGTAGTCATTTCACAATATATGTAAATCAAACCACCATGCTGTTTGCCTTAAACTTACAGTGATGGATGTCAATTTTCAAAGAAACTTATTCCTTTGCAAACAATGTAAGCCAATTTCCATGTGCTATCTGATCTGTACTTAGAAATTTGCCACGTTTTACTGTGCTTTGTAGCCTTGAATAAACTGAATTTTTTCATTTCAAACTTAATCAATTTGTATTATTTACCTTATAATTGTGTTGAGAAAGAAAGTGATTGAAACTAATATTTTAAAAAACTGGCTGTAAATCGAACAACACTGGTTTTAAACAAAACTATTCCATTGTGGATTTTATTATTCAACCATATGAATACTACTGATAGAAAATATCCCTGGTGGGCATAATTGTTTTTATTTAATTACATTTTACCTTTATTGATACACAATGGCCTCTCCTGTTTAAATATAATACACCTCTAAAAAATACTCTTCTCTGGAAGGCTGTGGGTGCAATTGTGCAATCTTTATGCAATGTCAAGGCAGGAAAAACAGTGTGAGGTATTTAACGCATGGAATTTGGATGGATACTTGCAACCAGAATAAAGTTGTGCTTGTTGTGTTCTTGCTGGCCAAAACAAGTTTCACTGCTACATTTACATCTTCGTATGTAGCTCTGGCACTATACCACTGGCATCTGGAAATTCAATCTAACAAGGATCAGAATACTGGAAGTAAGAGCCCTAACCTCAGTATCCTTGGAGGAGAGAAAATTCCTATCTGATAGAGGTTGAGGTTGTATTACTTAAGGATTCAGCTTTATCCTTGTTTTGGCATATGGTTAGTAGGGGACGAAAAGAGATCTGCATGACATAACAAAGATCTGCTGGATATTAAATGTCTGTGCACTTTCTTCCATACACTGCCACGGTTATGTGTGACCAAGAATTCAGTCCAGGTCACAGGCAATGTGAATTTGGAGTCTGTCCTTCTTACTTGCCCATTCCCAATGATCCTAGACCCAATTTGAACTATGAATGTAAATAACAGTCATTTCCATCTTTCCCCTTTAATTTATATCCCTCCTATGCTGCATCTCTCTCAAATTGCCCTCTTCTGCTCCACTCCTCTGATTATTCCTAACTCAGTTGGAAAGTTAACCTTTTTTGGTTAAGATTGTATTGGCAGTGGGGTGTGGTGTAAAGAGCCAGATTTTGGCTTTTTATCATCAGAAACATCTGGATTTGGATTTCATTCCATCCTACTTGATTTTGAGCAAATCACCTAACTTCTTAAGTTTCCTCATTGACAAAATAGAGATAATAACAACAATATATGGGGATAATAATATCAACAGCCTGTGGTATAAAGGAGACCCTCCTCCAATACTCCAGTAACACTGACTTCAACCCTATCCCCTGATATCATGCTCCTTTGTTGCCGATTAAATAAGGAGACTTTTCCCAGTTTATTCTTTGTCTCATAAATTTTCTTATGGTCATTTTTGATACATAGGGTTTTTTTAATGTAAGAAAATGAATCCAGAAAGAGATGAATGGTTAATGGATTTCAGAATTAGGAAGTCTTTTCAAAGCGTTGGAAGAAACAAAAAGGAAATTGCTTTTCTATAATCCCTGCCCTAATCAAGCTAATATTCTAGCTATTCTCATTTATGCATTCTTCCAGATAAACTTTAGAATAATTTTGCTGTCATCTCCCCTAATAATCTCATTCATACTTGGACCAGGATCATGTTATACATAAATAGTGCAGTGATCCAAACTGAAGCTAGACCTTTATCAGGAAAGCAAAGGTATTTCCAGAAACCATTAACATACTTTTGCTTACATAGCAGAACCCAGAACTGTCACACAGATTACTACCTTTCCCTGAAAAGGAGGCTATGGAATGATATTTAGCCTCCAGCCTGTAAACTGGAGGTGGGAGAAGGGAGATGTGAATGGATGATGAGTGAACTCATCTGCAGGGTCTGCCACGAAGTCACCATGGAGATGGGGTCAGAGGCAGGAGCTGCGGGAGCTGTGAGCACCTGTACAAGATTGGTCACAAGGAGTGTCGCTGTGGGATCCAGACATCAGGGGACTCACTGCAGAGAAAGCCATTCTGCCCCTCTTTGCTGCAGGCAGCCAAGCAGCTTTGACACTGAAGACTGGAAACAACCACTAGGGATCTGCTTTGCAAATCAAAGAAAGTCTGGGGCAGCCAGCAGAAGACCTCTCACAGTGGTCTTGTGAGAGGTCTCTCAATATCTGTGAGTATTGCATCTTTGGGCAAATGCTATTGGTTGCCCACTGTCTTGCCAATGAGTTTCAGCACCAGGCAAGTTCACTCTTTATTTGGTGAGACCGAAAAATGACAATAGAATATTCTTGGGGTGAAACCCCAGCTTTATTCTCATGGTGGCAGGTCAAGCACTAGAATCCCGTCCACCTCAGAGCAAATCTGCATGCAGCAAGCCGCTCTCTCCTTTGGGTCTCTCTACCCCTGCAGCCGTCTCAGTCTCTGTCCTCAGCACTGCCACCACTCCAGCCTCTGCTCTCCAGCAGCCACACAGCCCTGCACACGTGCAGCAGCCCAGAGCCCCAGGTGGAGCTCTTTATATAGAGTCAATAATAATGTATTGCTCACATGTGTGCAGTGAGCAAGCTGACCAGGGTGAGAATCCTGGCCATAGGAACTTTCATTTTCTCTACACCCACCCAGCAGCCATGTCCCTTTCTACATAGCTAACCACAGTGTTCTGGCAGCCAAGTTCCCAGAACCGATGGATGAATCATGTTACCAAAGCCTATAATGGCAGTTGCAGACCCCTTGGCTAGATTAGTGCAGAGGTGGGCACCATGAACTACCTTTGGATAGTGAAGTATAAGGAGATGTCTGCTGAGAGTGGTCCAAGATGAAAAAGACAGTCTTATGAGAAGAAAGCCACTTCTTTCTTTCATGGAGAAGAAATCCTGGTCCAAGTATGAATGAGATTATTAGGGGGAATGACAGCAAAATTATTCTAAAGTTTATCTGGAAGAATGCATAAATGAGAATAGCTAGAATATTAGCTTGATTAGGGCAGGGATTATAGAAAAGCAATTTCCTTTTTGTTTATTCCAACGCTTTGAAAAGCCACTTCTTTCTTTCATGGAGAAGAAAGATTTCTCCATGCCTTGAACTTAATTATGTGTGGATGTCATTCTGAGAGCTTCTAACTTGCATGCACAAGATAACAGCCTAAGGACAAAAGCAATTTTCTCAGGTAGGCAAGAGTGGAAACATAGAAAGAGCATAGGTCCTTGATGATTGTATTGAGTACTCCAGTGCATCACACCTGAAAGTACCTAGGACTGATGATGGGAGACACTTGAATACCTTTATTATTTAAACCGCTGTTGGTGGAATTGTTTCCTTACTTGCAGCTGAAAGCATGTCTCACCCATACCTTCCTGAAAATGAAGAGCAGAGCATTATGAGTTGGCTTATTCTTGAGTGAAGACCTGGGGGGCAGAAGATGTCAATAGAAGCTAATGAGCTAGCAAACTCTGGGTTTTAATATGAGTATGAACTCTTCCTGATATCTACAAGCAGTGAGCCTAGGGACAAGTAAAAAGTAATCTGAGAAGAAATGACATTTTTACACAACACATCTTCCCTTTTAGGAAGACAATCTATTTCTCAATTATTTAAATCTCTTCTATCCCTAAGTTCCACATTTTTTGTTGTGTTTCTCAGCTATTTCTTGTTCTGTTTGGGGCTGTTGTCTCTCTCAAGATGTAATAGAGGCTCTGTCTTCCACCCTCTTTTAACCCCTACATTCCCTGAATGACACGGCCTCTACTGCCCCTCCTCCAACTCCGACTTCAAGCTGCTCTTTCTCCATTCTGGACAAATACACTTTACCTCCCAGATACACAGACTTTTGCCTGGACTGTTTTTTGGAGGTCATCCAACCCTGATTGACAGGAAAAGGTAACATTTGGAATCCAGTGAGCTTAAGGTTAAAACAAGTCATGTCAGCAATTGCTGAACAACAGTACATCAGATTAGGTCAAGAATTTGTGAAATGTTTGTGCCAAGTGAAATGTCAAAGCGCAAAGTGTGTGAAAGAAAAAAATCTCTGTGTCAGTCAAAATGTCATTCTGTCTTGCAGCAAGTAATTTATTCCTTTCTGTCTTTATAGTTGTACTTGTTTCACACATATTAATGTTGCCTCTAAGAAATTGAAATTATTAGTGGCATTATCAGTGGTTAAGGGTAAAAACTAAAAAGCTAATTTAGAATCACTCAATCAATTTGGGCTCATTTTGAAAATAGAATTTTTAACCCAACCTTAACAATAAGCCCTTACCTGACTGTCCATAGCATTTACACTACAGCCACTATTTGTTTTGTTAATTTTTGTGATATGTAAAAAGAAGGCACAGAAGATAATAGAGAATAAACATTTTTTAAATGCTATATCTGAGGAATTGCAAACCAGGAAGAAATACTATAGATATGGTGACCAGGTTCAAGTAGCCCTGAACAAACGGAATGCCAGTGGCTTGTTGAGTTGATTATGAAGCAAAACGCCGTAACGTTTGTCACCATTTTCCCACTGGTTTTAATTTCCAATTTGGCAGAGCTTCCCAGAACATGGCTCCTCTCCATGCCATTTGCTTTCTCTGAGAGCAGCTTTCTGTTGCACAGTCATGGCCAAACAGTGGGGATCTGGTCCTGCTCTTGATGCTACAGCTGCCTGGTTAATAAACCAAAATGCTTCCCTGTAGGCATCAGGCCAAAACTAGGGTGAGGCAATCAAGGTGCCCAGATCACAGTACTTGAGGACAGCCTCACGCTCAGGTGCCCATCTGCACCTACATGGCCTCGAGGCCAGTGCTTCCTTAAATGCTGTGCCCTAGGCACCCCATCTGCCTCACCCAGTCCTGGCCCTGGGAGGCATTATTGCTGTCATTGGAACTGAAGAAGAAGACTTGGATGGAAAGAAGACCTCTATAAGTCTTCTGACGATGATAACTGGATTCCTACCCAATTATATTAATTCCACATATTAGAAATGTAACAATACACATTTGACAAGTAATAAGAAGCATGTATTGCCAAGCTGAGAGAAACTTCTTAAAAAATGGCTCAGACTGGGCCCCAAGGTGTGAAAGGACCTTGTGGGATCACCATATTCCAGAGTTTGGGCCTCAGGTTTTCAGATTTAGAACTCAACTCTATCAGCACAAAGAGAGACAGTCAGATTGAGGAAAATTGGAAAGAGTATTACAAATCATCCAGAATCCTAATTTCCTAAATTAGAGTTGTAGATATTTTCCAGTGACAATATCCTATGTTTGATGTTCAGGACACCTCTCCCTAGAGTCAGGGGATATGGAACAAAGTATTAGTCACCAGACAGCTGAAAATGAACATGGAGAGAGAGCAAATGGGGTGGGGCAGCGGCAAGGGTATCAGTGACAGAGATATTTCATCCAGGCCAGGGAAAAGTCCTGCCTCACCCCCAGAATACCCTGTGTATCTATTCACTCAACAAATAAAAATTGTGCACCTACCATGTGCTCAGCACACCCTGTCACTCTACATTCAAAGGTGATTCTAAGGCAAGCCCTTCCTGCCCCCTCCACAGTAACCATCTAATACAAGCACCATCTTCCTGCACCTGGATTAATGGACTAGGCCCCCTAACTGGTCCCCATTTCTCCTCTTTCCCCACTGCACTCCACTCTTCACTCAGATGTCAGGCTGACCCCTTTAAAATGTAAGTCAGCTCATAATGTACCTCTGTTCAAAATCCTCCACTAGCTTCCTACCTGTTAGAACACAATCCCAAATCCCCTTCTGGGGCTGCAAGGCCTATGTGATCTCACCCCAGTTCTTCCTGATCTCATTGCCCAGCACTGGTCACCTTAATCATCCCACTGCAGCTACAGATGCTTTCACCCTGCTCCTGGTACATCCCAAGAATGCCTTTGCTCAGGACCTTTGCACATACCTCTCCTGTTTGAGTAATTTAGTCCCAGATATCTGCACGGCTCATTATGCTCAATACTTAAATATCTATGCTTTAACTGTCATCTTATTGCAGCATCTGAAACAGCATCCTTCCATGAACTTTCTGTCCCTTTCCCCTGAAGTGTCTGTCCTTAACTCTCTTGACAAGTTTTCTGTGTTCCTGAGTAAAAGGTAAGCTCCATGAATATTACCTGTTTTGGTTCATTGCTATACCCCCAACACCTAGAACATTTCCTGGAATATGGTAAGTGCTCCAAAAGTATTTGCCGACTTAAGAATGAATACATCAAGATTGTGTAATAATTTTGGTCACTATAAGGGAGTATTGTTTGGTGACTTGGGACTTTTCTGAGGTCTGGATAAAAAAGTCTTTCAGGACTCTTAATCTCCCTTTGCTTTCAGATGAACTAGATGAGGTATGTGATAGAACAAGAGAAATCAAGGTGAAACCAAGATTTTTAGTATGAGCAAATGGAAGAATGGAGCTCCGTTTATTGAGTCAGGGACAACTATGGGAGGAGCAGATTTGGGGGCTGGACGCCGAAAATCAACAGTTCATTTTTGAACATATTAACTTTAAGATGCCCATTGGCTATCCAGTGGAGATGTTGAATAGGCAATTAGATATAAGAGCCTACAGATCAAGGGAGAGGTCCAGGTAGGGTATATAAATTTGGCAACATCTGGAAGGTGTTTAAAAGCATGGAACTGTGTCAGTCCCCTGGGGGTGGGAATCAACAGAAAAGAGAAGTTCTGAGGACTAAACCCTGGGACACTGTAGCATTTAGAATTCAGGGAGATGTAAAAAGACCAGTGCAGGACACTATAAAGGGAAGCAGGGAAAAAGATAACAGTTGAAGGAGGATTGGGGTCTAAGAAGAATTTTTTTATACATGAGAAATACTATAGTATACTTGAGGCAAAGAAAATGATCCAGTGAAAGGAGGAAAATAAATGATTCAATAGAGATGGACAATTGCCAGAGTGAAGTTCTAGAGTAGAGGAGAGGGGCTGGATCCAGTGCAGAGGCAGTGAAACTGGCATTACATAGAAGCACAAACAGCTCACCAACAGAGCAGAAATTAAGACAGAGTCTACGTGTACAGTGCCAGCAGGTGGTAGGTAGGAGTTTGTGGAAGTTCTTTTCTGGTTGCTCCTATTTTCTCAGTGAAATAATGGATTTGGGCCATCAGTGATATTCAAGAATCACAGGGTTTCAGACATTCAGAGAAATATATTGAGTAGAAGTGAGGGAGTGGGATATTTGAAATTGTGTGGTTTTTGAGGGGGTGCAGTTGTTGATGTGAATGCGTTCAGGTATGACCACCGGGGTGGTTATTGAGATGCAAATGGAGACAAGACCACACATGTGACTGGCCAGGGTAAAGATGGATGGCCTTTCCCAATATAACCTGCAGCTGACACATGTGAGTAACATTACTGTTCCTCAGCAACTCCTGTGTGCCAATCTGTGCAGTTTTCTCCTTTGATCCTCACAATAGCTCTATGACAACTCCATGAATCAGAGATCACTCTCCTCCAATTATCTCATCTGTGTCTCAGACAAAAAAAATGTGGGCTCACGAAGATTCATTAAACAGCTCAGGCTAACACAGCAATATAGATGCAGGATTCAGACCCAGGACCTCTAAGCCCAAAGCCAGGCTCTTTCCCTTGGCCTGGCCATACCTCTCCACCTACATCACCTGTGAGCTTTGATCCATGACTACCAGTTACAAGTGAGTTGGGCCAAGAAGTCTTAAGCCTGAGGTAGAAGTCTGATCCTGAGCCTAGATGTTTTCGTCTCCTGAGAAAATAAGTCTCTTTCTCCCTCCTGTAGATTAGTGTCATCTATGGGCATTGGAAACCAACATAAGGAGCAAGTCTGACAGATATAGAGTGAAGTTCTCAGGTTTAGGTTTACTTGCTCCAGGGTGACCTCATTGGCCAGCCCCAGCAGCTACTTGTTGTAGCAGAAGACCCTTGGAAAATCCTCCAGTCCAGACCAGAGGATTTCTTGGCCATTTACCACCTGGTAACCCCTCCTTCATCTGGAAAGAAAGTCAGGCCTGATACCCCATCACTGGTATTTCCAGAGTGTTCTGCAAACCCAGGGCTTTCTATCCCCAGGAGATAATTCACGGAAGTGATAAGGGAAGAAAATACAGACATGAAAGTTTCCACAAAATTTATTTCTTACTTCAACTGAGAGAAATTTGCATGCATTCTTCTTTGTAATAATTCTGCTAGGGAGTAGTGACATCCTACCTCTCAGTGCCCCAAATGAGAAAAATAACAGTTGCAATTGAATGTCATCACCGTTAATCATCTAGACCAGAGCCATCAGAAGTTTCTGCAATAAAGGAAATGTTCTGTAATTCAGTAGCTACTAGCCACATAGGGTGGCTAATAAATGCAGGTAATACAAGAGGAACTGAATTTCAAATTTTATTTAATTTCAATTTAAGCCATCTGTAGCTAATGAGTACCATACTGGACTGCACAGATCTAGATTATAAAACAAGAGGTCAAGCCACCTCTTTTCTTTGAACACAGTGACCAAGTTTTCCCACAGAGCCTTGCTATGAAGATCCTTGCTTAAGTCCTCCTAAGAAAGGAGGGTCTCTGCTGCTCACACCTTCTGAACAAAAGACAGAAACCCCGTGTAATCATATTCTATTACTGCAACAGATTATCACTAAATTCAAAGGTTGAACAGACAATTATTGACTGTCTCACAGTTTCTATAGATGTGAGGTCCAGATATAGTATAGGTCAACTGGGTTCCTGGCTTGGGTCTCATAAGGCCCAAGTCAAGGTGTTGGCAGGGCTGCACTTTTTGTGGAGGCTTTGGGGAAGAATCCACTTCCATCCTCTTTCAGGTTGTTGGCAGAATTCCATTCCTCATGGTCAAAGGACTGAGGTTTCTGCTTCCTTGCTAACAGTCAGCTGGGGACTGCCCTTAGCTCTGAAAGGGCTCTCTAGTCCTTGCACATGGCACCTCTATCTCAGAACCAACAACAGCCCATCAAATCCTTCTCATGCTTGGAATCTCTCTGCCTTCCCCTTTCACCTTCAGCATTTAAGGGCTCATATAATTACATTGGACTCACTCAGAAAATCTCCCTGTTTTAAGGCCAACTGATTGGTAACCTTGGTTATATCTGCAAAGCCTATTTTGCTAATTAATGTAACATAACCACAGGAGTAATATCAGGGAGCAGAAATATTAGGGCCAAAATTCTGCCTATCACAATCAGACAGAGGATGGAGAAACAATAGCTGACAATTATTTAGTGTTTTCTCTTGTAGAAAATAAAAAGGACTTGCTAGAAAAAGTAGTGAACAAAAAAACTCTTTTGATTCTATTTTGTCTCTTAGACTCTTGAGGCATTTTTCTCATTGCATCATTACAAGAAGCTGGCAAAGTGGTGGCCATCCCTGACCTCTGTCAAGGGTTCCCAAATATTTCAGGTTATGCTCTTTGGAGGGTCTTACTCTTCAGAATAGCTTCCAGCAGAGAACAGAGAGCTGCTACACCACCTTGGAGTTCCTGCTCCGTCGTAGCAGAACCTTCCAGCAATTTCGAACATTCTTTCTGGTTTAGCCAGTGCTGAGTTAGATATTAAGTCCTGATAAGGACAACCTGGCCTGGAGGCTGTTAATTAATGAACAAACCTTACATGCAAACTGAGCTACTCAGCTCCAGTTAACGAATTCCAGTAAGAAAATGAAGTGAATGGAAAAATACTTCCTTCTAATTAGGTGAAAAGAGACACTGAAGTGTTCAAGTCCTAAACAAAGAGCTGCTTTGTGTCATTCCTCCTCCTGGCAAGAAGAGAAAAAGCTATCTCTGAGCTATGAGTTCTGAGAGAGAATGCTGGGGAAGGATCAGTCTGTTACCTGAAAGAGAGTGAGTGGAGGGCAAGCTGACGCATTTTCCCAGAGTGAATATACTGCTGGTCTGGGATGTTCCCATGAGAGAAGTCACTCAGGAGGCCACAATGTTAAGAACATGCAAGAACCAATCCATAGATGGAAAAGGTCACCAGGACAGCCCAAGACTGTCTTCTTAGTATTCACCTGTTCTCTGCCCATTGCCTCAGGAACCACTTAAAATGTACCTGCAGGTCCAGCCCAGTTACAGACTCTGACACAAGCAACAAAAAGGAAGAGGTAAGGAAACTCCTCTATCCAGCTTGCTCCAGAATTCCTACTTGAGAAGGAACTATCTGGTTTAAGAAAATACCTTGAACAGCAAGGTGGGAGTAGAGGGTGAGCACGGAGTTGGCAGGAGTAAACAAGGAAGCAGATCAATTTCTCTGCTTCAAAAATGAAAAGGGACTTGCTTAGGAGAGAGTGAAGGGGAAGAAAAGAGATGGGGGAGGGAGGAGAAAGAAAGTTAGGCAACACAATGGGAGTCTGGGAATTGGCAGAAATGGCAAAGGGAATTTTTAAGAACAGAATTCTTTGATATTAGCTCAGTAACATCCATGAACCAGTGCTGATTGTAGCTTCCATCAACAGGGAAGTTCTACGACATGTTGCTAACTGCTGCAAGTGGTACCTTAGGAGGAAACCAGGGAGAAGGATCTGGAGCCTGTGATTAGGTCTGCTTTGGGGTTGAGAAGAACTCACTCAAAGGCGGGAATCAGAGCAGGGAGTGGGGTGAGGGACTTGGGGGACCAGGATAAGTATCAGCCCATAGGACTGTGCCTAACCTGGGGAGGGCACTGTACTCCCCGTAGGATAGAGCTTGAGCCAATCCTAACAGATACGAAGGGGCACCGTGAGTCCAACTGACATCTGAGTCACAAAAAGGTTAGATCAGCCACTCACTGATTCAGCACTGAGTTTAGCTTGCTGCCTTTCCTGTCTTGATTTAATATCATAGTCTTCCCAAAGCCTGAGTTTACAGTTTTTCCTTCTTGGACCAACTTCCCAGCTTCATACCTAAATCCCCAGGAACGGGTCTCCTGCCTAGTACAGAACTGGGTGAGACGTGGCCACCTGGCACTGGGTAGCAGTGCTGGGAAGACCCACTGCCATCACGATCATGACCTTTGGGAATGACTTCACTGCATGGTCACCAGGTCAAGTTGGTCGGGCCAATGAGTTTAGGTGCTGAATTCTTATCTGTCCAGACCTAAGGATGCTATGGCTGAGGCCCAATGCTTTCAAGGGAACACCAGAGACAAGGGCATGTCACCAACATGAGAAGAGGTCTGGCTAATTTATCAAGACCCATGCCTACATGCACTTCCCCCAGAAGGCCTGGGAACGTGTGTATTTCTCTTCTTTTCAACTCAGGTTTAACAATCCTACCCTCATTATTTGAGGCTGGCTTATGCTGCACTGAACAACTTTACAGCCATATTGCATCCCTTTGGAGCCCTGGGAAGAGGCCTCTCAGTGCTGACGAGACCATAAAGGTGAGCAGCACCTTGCCTCAGACACCACCTGGCACCTTCTCTGGATGGAGTTAGAAACCTCTTACACCAGAGGCCCAGACAGACTCTCCAGACTAGTTCATACTGCTTTACTGCCTCCACCCTTGTTGCCAGCCCCTCTGAGGGGCTCTTTTCTCCATCACCATTACCTCCACCCTCCCCTTGGCTTACCCTTTTATTTTTCTCTCACCCACAGCTCAGCCCTTTCTTCTGATCCTCTGGAACCTTCATCCATTAATAAACTCCCTTCCCGACAAGGTAAGACTTTTTATCGGGCTCTTTTCTCCTCCTGCCTTTAATGGAAGTGTGACCCCTGTGGAAGGACACTGTTCCTGCAGCACTCTGGAAGTGAGGATGTTTATTCTTCCATTCTTCACACACCCCAGAACTATTTGGAAAAAGAGACATATTTACTTTTCTGGCTCTCCATTACCACACCCCAGCTTTTATTCCTCATGCAGTTATAAAAACTCTCTACCCTTTGTCATGACCATCACTGTCATCTACCCTCTCTCAGTCACCTGCTCAACAGTCACTGGCCCTCAGTCAAGCTCTCTTCCCCAAGTCCTGCCAAGGTTACAGGTGACTGCGACCTCCTCTCCACTTCGCCAGCCACTCCTGTGGCTTCATCTTGAACATGATCACTACTCGCAACTGTTTCCACTCTGACAACTTAGACTCCAATAGCCCACCAAAAACCATTCCCAGTCCATTTTCTAGTTCTCTCTTTTAAGGGAAAAAAGCAAAACCAACTAGTCTTTGACCTCAGTTAGAGTGTTAACCCATGGGTTCCTTTGTTTTATTTTGATCTATCTCCCATCTACTTGCACAGGCTCACCTACTTATGTGCTATCCATTAAGCCAGTATTTTACCACTGTCTTTCATTGCCCCATTCAGAGATACAAACATGCATACATAGACAAGCTCAACTACAAATGAAACACTAAAAACAATGCATAGTGTTCTATGTAAAATAACTATTAATAAAATAACACCTTTACTAGTATTGACATTATCCAGATAATCTTAAGACTTTTCCACTAGGCTCTGGCTAATATTTAATGACTAACAGGTCTGAACAAAGACACATCACATGCCCATAGGTAAATTCTGCTTGGATTTAAATAGAGCCAAAGATGCTAACATCACCTCCCAGTTGGATTTTGAGCAGTGATGGAGCAGTAGAGCTTAGAAGAACCTATCCAGGAACAATTTAAAACTTTATTATCCAACCAATGTTCCTCCTCTCAGCATTATCCTGATGCCTTGTCTTTTTAAAGAATAACCGTAATGTCTTCACAAATTATCTCCATTTCAACCTAAATGTCCATCCATCTTGTATTACTCTTCTTTTATCATAACGCAGAAATATGTCTTAATGTCAAACTATAAAAAGTCACTTATATTGAATATTCTTGCAAAAATACATTAATGCTGACCTTCAAATCAAATCTCTGCAGGGAGCCAGATGGCAGGAACCATTTTCCTTTCTTCTTTCCTTTGAGCCTATAGCCTTCTAGAGTTAAGACCCTTAATCTTCTAAGATGACTGTCAAAGTTTGTATCCATCAAAGAGTTAGACAAATGCTTGCTAGGTGATTATAAAAAAGAATGGGAATGTAGAGCAAAAAAGCCAGAGATGGGGAAAAGGTAGGCCCAGCAGAGGATCAACAATAAAAGACAAAAATCTGAGTCAAATGTAACAGACTTAATCAGTTCCAGGCCAGGGGTAGAGGGGCCACAGAAAGAGCCCACTCAAAGAAACAGGTCAACAGAGTGAGGGTCACAGGGAAGCAGAGGCTCACTGAGGCCCCTGTTCCCTGAGGCATGGGAGGATAGGAGCACGAACCCAGTCCCAGGGAATGGGGCTAGAGATCAATGTATAAAGCAGGTCCCATCCACCCAGCTGACATAAAAGGACAAGGCTTTCTACCCTGACATGCCATGTGGGATGCCAGGGACCTGGGCACCCAGGCATAAGAGGGCTTGGGAGGAATTAGCCCACTTCCTGATGGAGGATGTTGTGGATAAAATGGAAGTTCCTGTGTCCAGGATTCTCACCTGGCCCTGGTTGGCTGGCTCACTACACACATGTGGGCAATACGTTGCTATTGACTCTATATAAAGAGCCCTGCCCAATGCTCTGGGCAACATGGTGGCAGGGCTGCAAGGCTGCAGGAGAGCAGAGCAGAGGCTGGAGTAGTGACAGTGCCGAGGACAGAGGCCCAGAGGATGGCTGTGCGGGCCAAGAGGCCCAGAGGCAGAGACCAGCTTGCTGTAGGCAAACTCGCTCTGAGTAGATGGGATTTTAGTGATTGACCTGCCACCATGGAAATAAAGTTGGGTACAACCCTTTCACCCCAAGAACATTCTACTGTCATTTCTTTGGTCACATGGAATCCATAGTGAACTTGCCAGGGGGTGAAACCCATTGGAAAGACAGATGTTCATAGGAAAGCTGGTCACTCTGCCTTCAGGATTAAAAGCAGCCAAAAATTATGACTAAATACCTCTGATTTGTGAGACAAAAACTATTGATCTGTGCCAGTCTGTTTTTGAAAGGGGTGGTACTCATCAACAGTTTTGATGGTACATTGGGGTAAAGACTAATAATCCTTCATTCACTCATGGAACATTTCCTGAAAAAATAATATGCGCTAAATGCAGGGCTAGGTGCTAAGGAAAAATAAATAAGACAAGGACAAAAATATTAACATATATGTACTCACAGCATCCTCCTCCCCTCCTATCAACAACCTGTTTAAGGAGAGAGAACATGTGAGTAAGGCTGGAGTTGAGGTGGTAAGGACATTGGAAGCAGGTGGATCGGGGAGTAGACGTGGGGAGACAGCAGCGAAGGCCTGAATAGCCCAGGACCTGTGTGTGCACGCACATGTGTTTGTGTGAGCACGCACGCACGCGGGTTACTATAATTTCTGCCTATGGTTTCTTGGAGAGCTTATGAACCTTTCGGTGATTGGAATTGTGTTTTAACTCCTGGATGCTACACAACAATAAAACTACTTACAAGGTTGCCCAGCTTTGAAGAGATTACAAAATAAGACATGGTCCCTGCCCCAGAGGTACTCAGAGTCACATAGGGAGAACAAACATTTAACATGAAATAACACAATAAAACCTTGCAAGTGCTATCACACATCTACATAGAGCATGGGGGTAGCAAATGAGGGAAAGGTCACCGAACTTAACTGTAGCTCAGAGATAGCCAGGTGCCTCTCAGCAGTAGAGACAGTGGAGTTTAGGACAGAAATTTTTAGCTCCCAAATCAATTACAAAGAGCAACCTGTGGACAGGATCAAGTAGAAAATTCAAATTTCTTCCTCAAGCTGATCAAACATCTATCACCTCTGAGGCTCACCTGAAGGTCAGGCAGTGGCCCACCAATTGAGGGCTTCCTCTCCTTCCCTGGCTGGGCTTCCTGCACTGGGCATGCCCTCCTTTCTACTCCAGTATCACCTAAACAGAGGAAATGGGTGCAGACTGAGGTGTTAGTGTAAGAGGACTCAGTACCAAATCATGTAAGCATGGAAAAGGACACATGCGTGAATGCTAAATGAAGCCTGAAGTTAGAGAAGTGAAACACAAATCCACCCCAGAGCTGCTGCAGTATTATAGCTGAGGTTTGCACTGAGTCTGCTACCCCCAGGCAAAGGGAGGACTTAACGTTTCCAAGCAGGACTGAAGCAATCGCTTTGCTGGTTTGTGCCAGTCAAGTGACTCACTCTCAAACCTGTTTAATATGAAACAGCAGTAAGAGACTGGATATAGCCTCAGGGAGATCAGCTGCTAACCAGCTCAGATTATAGCTTCAGTCCCTCAAACACGGCCATTTACAGTGTATCTCCACGTCTTCAGTGGCACACAGCACTGTGCAGGAAAGGGACTGTCCTTGAAGTAAAAAGATCAAAGTTCTGATTCCCATTCTGTAGCAGTTCTTGGACTTGGTCAGCTCCCCCTGAAAAATGATACCTTCCCTGCCTACCCACTGTGGTGGTTTTGTGAAGCGGATGAGAAATATTCAGGGAATTAAGTGAGATGATGAAAATGGTGGAGCGCTGTATTTCAGGTATTATCATTACACGCAAATATCATAACTCTCCTTTTACACTTCCACTGGAACTAGAGGGAATTTTTTAAATGGCAGGAATGAGGAAATAAAACACAATAGGAATTTTGCTTCATGCCTTAATATCAACAACATTGAAAGCACCAACTTAGCCGGTTACTGTACACTTTGTCATCCAGGCAGTAAACTGGAGTCTTCTCAAGAAGCTCAGAGCTCCCCTCTTCAGTGTCATCTGGGCTATCAATTAGACCATCTCTGATATTTTGCAACAAGACCTTTAAAGAAATCTCTGGGAAATTTATGAAACCATGTCTCTCGTTTGCAATTCCATGGGCAGGAAAAGAAACAAAAGGATCTTTCTTTTTTTTCCTCACCTTCTTTTTTTATTTCTATCCCCTTTTCCATCTCCCAGAGAAACTGGATGATATGGGTGAGGTGAGTGAGACACTTGCCTCGCATGAGAAATGTAATTGGGTGCCCAAAAAACTCAAAATGGCAAGATAAGTATATCTTAACGAATAGTTTTTAAAAATGAAATTAATGCCAAAAGCCATGATGAACAGAATTTCAAAATTTTACGTAAAGATCAGTGGCAGTGCCATGCCAAGACACTGAAGCCTGAGGCAAAAGGAAAAATCAGTAATACTGATCCTTTATTTTAAATTTGGTATTTTCTTCATCATGCATTTTTGCTTTCATTTTTCTTTCTCAGTGGCATCTAAAATTATAGTTTGCCTTAGTGTCCGTGGCATCTTAGATTTGGTTAAGTGCTTTCCATGTGGTATGTGGAATGAGCCTGGCTCCTGGCAATCCAACTCAGCTCAGCTTTCCCTCCCACCATTTCCTTTAAACATTTATTCAGGGGAAATCACCTTCCCTGCTCCTGAGCAAATACTCTGTGAGTCCCATGGCTTTTCTCTTCACTCTTAAATAATAGACAAGTCCCTCAGTCATGTTAACTCACAAACACAGTCTCAGTTTAGCAATTACAATGCATGATCTCCTGAAACAATCAAAACCTCACAATTTCACTTAGATGTAAATCACCCCTCCACCAGCACAGGCCTGGCAGCTTGCAGTAGGAAAAGGGAAGCAGGGCCTTCTGGTCTTTATCCTCCCTACCTGTCCTCCTTACCCGCTCAATACCTGCTGTTTTGTTCTTCCCTAAAATGTCTGGGGCTTAGTAACGAGGAGGAGAAAGGAGAGACCAGTTCTTACCTGGCTGTGGGTGGACACATGGATGTTTACATATAATTAATACTATTTTTCTGTATGATTTATACATTCTAAAATTTCTTAATTTTTTTTAATGAACTGGGAGAAACATTAAGGAGGAGGAAACGTAACTCTACATGAAAACAACCATTGCTGGATGGACTCTTGTCTTAACAATTTCTCTCTTTTTGTGTGCACACATACACACACATTTTACTACAACCATTTTTGCTCTCCTGGCCTTCATTTTTATCGCTTCTATAGACCTATAAAAATAAAAGTTTGTCTAACTGGAGCTAAATTTCCTTGCCCTGTCACATGCTAATTTATTTCTTACCCCTTCTGAACAAGCAAAGCAATATCCCACTGGTTTCTAATTTCTTCAAGAATAAATGGCCCTGGCCAGAATCCAGTCCACTCCCAGTCCCCTGGGAACTCGTCAAGAGAACTGGAACATCTCTGCCCTTGACCTCTAGGGCAGAAATCAACAAGAGCCCCACAGCAAGAAAAGCACTGTAAAAACAACAGTGTCACCAAACGCAGAAAACACATCTTATACTCACCACTGAGAGTTCCACTGTACTGCCTGTCTCCAGGCACTGGAACTGAAGACAGAAGAATGTTGCAGAGGCTAAACAGTTGTCCCCACTTTAACAGAAATAATTGCCATCATTGTTTAGCTTCACAATGCTGGCAATATATTGCTTATATCCTTGAGCAGCTCATTTTCCACAGCCAAGTCTTTAGTATTCTGCTTTTATCTGTAGTATTTAAAACTGTCATTCTATTTTGCTTTTCTAAACTCTATAGAGATTAGAACTGAAAAACAATTTGAATTCACACACTCCAAAAGCCCTGCCCAGATTCAAGATGTCTTAAGCAAAACCCATTTCCAACATGACAAGTTTCAGGATCATAAAGAGAGAACAACTAGCTATGGGTAGGTCTTGCAGATCAATCAACAAAGCACCTAGAGAGACCAATGCAGAGTCCAAGCCCCCTGAGACTGGGGCTGGTTTCACAGTTGGGGAGTTTCCTGCAATAGCTGGCTGGGCCCTGGAAGGCAGAGCCTTGAGTGTGGGAGTAACAGAGGGTGGGAGGCAGAGTGACAGGCATCTGTCAGTTCCAGGAGTAAAGTAGGCACTCCCCTCACTCTCCTCATATTCGTCCCAGCGGGATTAATACAATGAACAGAAAACGGAAGTGGATGAGACAAATAAAAAAAGTGAAGAACCTCACCAAGCAGAAATGAGATTCCACTGGACCCTGAAACTCAGATGGAGAAAAAAAATAATCATATCTTTATTTGTAATAGTACTGATGACGTTGTCACCAGTAGAATTCCAAGATATTTTCAATTAACTTTATGGTTGTAGCAAATATTTTGAAATACCATTTTTGCTTATCATTACTTTGAAATTATGATAATAATTAAATTTGTCACTAGATCTTGATATTTAATCTATTCATAAGCATATATAGATATACTACACATTTGTTTTAATATTTTGATACCTGTAGTTCAACAATTAGTTTCTTTGTGACCCTATGTATTTTATGACATAGATTTTAGAAAATTATTCTAACGAGAGATCCAAGGCTTCATCAGCCTGTCAAAGGTCCCTGGGGCAGGGGGTGGGGGAGGAGGTTAAGAACCCTTTCATTAGGCAGTTTCAGACTAGTTTGAGGATGCAGAATCCCATAAACCCAAACCCAAAATGTTTGAAAAAGATTTGGGGAAAAGGAGAAAGGGAGAGGGATAAAGATACAAAGTTAGGTATGCCTAAGGAATATGCAATTCACTAGGTTATTAAACAAGTTAAATTCCTGCTGAAGAGCATAGACTTAGGGATTCTCTTAGTAAAAAGCCCAACTAAGTAAAAAGGGATCTAGCTTGTCAAAAGGTGGTTCAGGAGAACTAATTCTAGAAGGTGAACTTTAAATCCAGCATCCAGTACCCTAACTTCCAACAAATAGTCCAAATCTATAAATAAATGGTACTCCCACATTTTCTCCACATCACTGATATTAATTCAGTTGGGTAAGCATCCTTACAACCTGGGAAGGATCCTAGAAGTAAACCTTTTATTGTCAACTTTCACTTAACCAAATTATTAAATTAACATTCTCCATTCCTTCTCTAAAACGTACCAACTGGTCCCAAGGCACCCTGAGACCTTACAGTCAGTAGGCTTCTCTCTAGTACACTGGCACTTTCTCAAAACTCAATAAGAAAACAAACAATAATTTAAAATGGGCAAAACCACCACATAATGAAGGTCTACTTAAATAGTTATCTCTCTGATAATATCACCCAATAATCAAGAGAGTGTGTTATTGGCAGAAGGGGAGCCAAATGGATCAATGTAGAGAGAACCCAGAACAGAGTAGAGAACCCAGAAATAGAGCCATACAGTATGCCCAACTGATTTTTTTTAATACTTTTTTTAAAAGTTTTCAATTTACAGAAAAATTAAGAAGATGGTACAAAGAGTTTCCATATACCCTGCTTCTTGTTTCCCTCACTATAAAACATCTTACATTAGTAAGATACAACTGTCACAGTTAAGCAACCAATATTGATAACATTATTATAAACTAATTGTTGCAGCGTTTTAAGATTTCCTTGGTTTTTAGTTGTAATATCTCCTTAGGCTCCTCTTGGATGTGACAATTTCTTAGACTTTTCTTGTGTTTCATGACCTTGAAAGCTTTAAGGAGTACTAGTCATATATATTGGTAGGATGCCCCACTACTAGAATTTGTCTGATGTTTTTCTCATGATAAGACTGGGATGATGGGTTATTGGGAGGAAGATTAAAGAAATAAAGTGCCGTTTTTATTACATCATATTAAGAGTAAATACAATTGGCATGAGTTATGACTGTTGATATTGAGCTGATTACCTGGCTGAGGTACTGTTTGTCAGGTTTCTCCACTACATAAAAATAACTATAGTTACTTTTCCTCTGTTTCCAGACTGTTCTCTTTGGAAGGAAGTCACTATGCACAGCCCACATCTAAGGAGTGGAGAGTTAAGTTCCTCTCCTTGAGAGCAGAGCATCTGCATCAATTATTTGGAATTCTTCTGAATGGGATATTGGTCTATTCTCCCCCATTTATTTATTGTTCATTCATTTATCTCAGTATGCACTCATAGGTATTTATTTTGTACTTTTGGGTACTATCCAATTCTACTTTATTTATTCAGCTGCTCGCATTATTCCAACCTTGGCCATTGGAAGCTCTTCTAGTAGGACACACCTTTGACATCCCCCCAACAATATGTTTTTGATTTTTCTTTAATCACCTCCTCACCTTCTGATACTACAAGATGCTCCCTGAATATCTTATGTATTTCCTGCCCATCCTAGACCATTTCTCTAAGACCCCTATTTCTTTTACTGGAGAATGATTATCAGAAGCCACAGTCTAGGCCCTGGGTATACCAGTTGCTACTGGGATGCCCAATTGATTTTTGACAAACATTCAAAAGCTAGTCAGTGGAGGAAGGATAGCCATTTCAACAAATGGTGCTGTAGCAATTGGACATCCATAGCCAAAAAAAACCTCAACATAAAACTAACATTTTAACTCAAATTGAGCCAGAATGTAATAGAAAATATAATATTGTAAAGCTTTAAAAAAATAGAAGAAAATCTTCAGAATCTAGGACTAAGCAAATAGTTCTTCAACCTAACACCAAGACCATAAAAGGAAAAATTAATAAATTGGGCCTCATCCAAATTAAAAACTTTGCTCTGTAAAAAGTTCTATCAAGAGAATGAAAAGACAAGCTACGGCAGACTGGGAGAGAATACTTGCAAACCACATATCTAACAAAAAACTAGTGTCTAGAATATATAAAGAAACCTCAAACTCAACAGTGAAAAAGCAAACAATCTCATTGGAAAATGGGCAAAAGACATCACATACATTTCACCAAAAAAGGAAATACAGGTAGTAAATAAGCACACAAAAAGACACACATTAGCCATCAGGGAAATGAAAATTTAAACCATAAAGATGTATCTATCACCACACAGATAAATGAAAACAATATTCACACACTCACATGTGCACAAGTGTTCCTAGTAGATTTTTTTTGTAATAGCCCCAAACTGGAAACAACCTAGATGTTCTTCAACAGGTGAACAATCAGGCAGATGATGGTACTTCCATAACATGAGATACTACTCAGCAATGAAAGGGAACACAGTAATGATACACGTGGCAATTTGGATGAATCCAGAGTACTATACAGAGATCAGTGGTTGCAGGGAGCTGAGGCTTGGAGGGCAAGGAGGGACAGACCAACTACAAAAAAGTAGCACAAGAGAATTTTGGAAGTTGATAGAAATATTCTGTATCTTGATTAGGGTAGTGGTTACATGACTGCAAGTGATTGTCAAAACTTGTAGGACTGAACACTCAGAAGGATAGATTTTACTGTATATGAATTTTAACAATTTTTTAAAACATGAGGAATAATAGAAGCTTTTTAAACCAATTTCTACTTAGCTCAATTAGTAAATTAACCAACATTCTCCATCCCTTCTATAAAATGTATTGACTAGTCCCTCTCTAGTATCCAGGCATTTTCTGCTCCCACCAGTTGAGCTCAACACATAGCCACAATTCAGTTGTGTTTGTTCCCAAACCTACAGGTGTTAGTTGTGCTTGTTCTTATATGAAATAAGTCCATGAAATATGAGTGTGGAAAGGAAGAGTTGTTTCTATGAAAATTAGGATCAATGCTTTGGAAAGACTAGTTAGTGGCAGCTTGCTAAAAAAAAAATTCTTAAACTTAAAGTGGACAAGACAGTTAATGAAAGTTCGCAAGGAAATGTAAAAATCTAAAATCAACCCAACTTCCATTGGTTTGCAAGTATCTTAAAGCTTTTGCTCCACATTAACATAATCCAAACTAGAAACCATTAGAGGATACATGAGTGCTTTATGCAACAAAGATGTCTTGGAACTCCAATAATAGACTCATACTCAAAGAAAGGGTGTGGCAAATTAATATATATTTATGGGTTTTTTAAATTAAAATATCATTGATAAACAATCTTACATTGGTTTCAAATACACAACAGTGGTTCAACAGTTACCCATATTATTAAATCCTCAGCCCCTCTAGGGCAGTCACTATTATCAACGTAGTAAGATGTTACAGAATCATTAACTGTATTCTCCATGCTGTACTTCCACCGCTGTGACCAACCTACGTAGTGATTGAGAATTATTGTGCCCCTTTATCCCTTTCCCCTCCTCCACTACCCTCCCCAACCCCTCCCCCTTGGTAACCACTAGTCCCTTCTTGATGTCTGTGAGTCTACTGCTGTTTTGTTCCTTCTGTCTTGCTTTGTTTTTGTACTCCACAAATAAGTGAAATCGTTTGGTATTTGTCTTTCTCCACCTGGCTTATTTCACTGAGCATAATACTCTCTAGATCCATCCATGTTGTTGCAAATGGGAGGATTTCTTTTCTTACTATGGCTGAATAATATTCCATTGTGTATATGTACCACGTCTGCTTTATCCATTCATCTACTGATGGACACTTAGGTTGCTTCTATATCTTGGCTATTGCAGATAGTGCAGCAATGAACATAGGGCTGCATATGTCTTTTTGAATCAGAGATCTTGTTTTCTTCCTGTAAATTCCTAAGAGTGGAATTACTGGGTCAAATGGTATATATATATATATATATATTTGTGTTTCAAACTAAACAGTTATATTTTCTAAGCACTTAATTTAAAATGTTAAACCATGTATGAAATATTATTTATGATTCCTCACTTTAGCTGAATTTTTCTACTAGCCAGACTTACACAGTCTCTCAATAAGAGTGAAGTGACTCAAACCTAAGATTAACATTTTTTGCTTGAGTTCAAGAATAAGCTATCTTTTAATCATCTTGGCAATTTGGGTGTATTTTGTTTAACAGATGGAGTATATGAAATGTTGAATTTAGACTTGTGATTTTAATTTGAAATGTTTAAAAGAATTTAACTGATAGCAGATTGGGAATTTAAATTTAAGATGTGTAAAAGTTGAATTGATTATGTATGTAAACTAGATTTGAATTTTTCAGAGAATGTGAGGTACTAAATCTATAACTTTTGAGTTATTAGGCTTGTAAACAGAGTTTAAGTGCTTAGGAATATTGGTTTATTAGATTTGTAAGCCTGCTTGATTAATGTTTTAAGTGATTTAGAGAATCAGATATATTACATTTGTAGTTGTATTTTGAAATATCTAAGAATTTAATCAAGTTAATAAATGTTTGGAAAATTTAATCAATTATACTTATACATTGATTTTAAATTATAACAGAATATTGTATTTATAAATAAAATTACAAGACATAATGTTAAGCTTAAAAGCCAAAGGAAAACTAGATTTTAAAACTGGATATCTTTAATAAAAATGGCATTAATTAAACAAAAGTAGTTCTAAGTGTTCATTTTTGTTTTCTTTCTGTTACAAAACCTTGTCTTGTACATTAAAAAACACAAATGATGAAATAATGAAAGAATCAACTTCTCCCACATAGTGATTCTCACAAAAACCATCTCCTTAATCTTCAAGTAAAGAAAATCAAGCACCTTCTACAAGAGTTACCATATTGCACTGCTAGATATATAACCAAGAGAAATGAAGGTATATGTACAATACAAAGACTTACACATGAATGTTCATAGTAGCCTTGTTTATAATAGCCAAAACTGGAAGCAACCCAAATGGCCATTAGCAGGTGAATGGATAAATGAACGGTAGTATAGCCATATAATAGAACATTATTCAGCAATAAAAAGGAATAAAGTACTGATTCGTGAATTGGTACAACATAGATGAACCTTGAAAACATACTACATGTATGAAAGAAGCCAGATACAAAAGCCACATGTCCTAGAGCTCTATTTATATGAAACATCCAGAATATTTATCAATCCAGAAAGTAGGTCAGTAGTTGTGATTAGGAGAGAGGATACAGGGAAATGGAGAGTGGCTTAACTTTAACCCCATTAAAGAATGGGGTTTCTTTTTGAGTTGATGAAAATGTTCTAAAATTGATTTGGATGATGATTGCACAGCTCTGTGAATATACCTAAAAACACTGAATTTTATATTTTAAATAGATAAATTATGTGGTATGTAAATTATGTCTAAATGATGTTACAGAAAGGAAGGAAGGGAGGGAAGGGAAAGATGAGAGGAAGAAAACAAAAAGAAAAACAAGAAAGAAAAACCCAAACTTCAAACTTTTAAGATTTCCCAAAATAATCACATTCCCCCTGCAAGGAAACAATATATCCAGAATCTCTTGCATCTATATCTAACCACTCTGTTGTGGCTGTCCTGCTTCTTCACATTGTGTTCTTCTGAATTAAAATCTTGTGTGGTACATTTGACTTAGCTTCAGTCATATACCCCACCTTAGCTGCAAAGGAGGTGGGGAAAGTGAGTTCTGGCTTCCACTTTACGAGTCAGGACTCCTAACAGTTGAGATTTCCCAAATAAAGGAAAGCTATTCAACAGCTGCTGAGAAAGTATAAGAACATGACAACTATTTGCTATGCTCAGCCACATGTGGAAAGTGAGTTAAAAGGAAGCAAGATGGGCAGCAGAAGGACCAGTTAGGTGGCTGGTGCAGCCCACAAAGAGATGGTGATGACGTGAACTCCCAATTACTGAGGGAGCAGTAATAAAGGCAGAGAGGAGCAATGTAAAAGAAAAGTCAGCAGAACTTGAAGCTTTGCTCCATAAGAAAGATGAGGGAGCAAGATTTTTCTCTTTATCAATGATTTTGAACAATTTGATCATGATATGCTTTCATGTGGTTTTCTTTATGTTTCTCGTGTTTAGGGTGTGTTGATATTCTTAGATCTGTGAATATGTAATATCCATACATTTTGGAAATTTGGGACCATTATTTATCCAAATATTTTTTGTCTCCATCTCTCTCCTTTGGAGATTCCATTTACACATATATTAGGCCACTTGAAATTGTCCCACAGCTCACTGATGCTCTTTTCATTTTTTTAAATCATTTTTTTCCCTATGTATCTTTCATTTTGCTAATTTCTACTAGTATGACTTCAAGTTCACTAACCTTTTCTTTGTCCATGTCGAATTTGCCATTGATCCTATCCAATGTATTTTTATTTAGACATTGTAGTCTTCATCTCTAGAAGTATAATTTGGATCTTTTTATATCTTTCATGTCTTTGTTTAACTTTTTGAATATTTGAAATATAGTTACAGTAACTTTTTTTTCCTTTTTTTTATTTTGGTATCATTGATAAACAATTACATGAATGACATTGTGGTTACTAGATTCCCCCCATTATGAAGTCCCCACCATATACCCCATTTCAGTCAGTTACAGTAACTTTAAATGTCCTTGTCTGGTAATTCTAACATCTGTGACATTTCTGGATATGCTTTTGAATGACTGACTTCTCTTTATTATGGGTTGTATTTTATTAAATATCATCAAATCTCTGGTTCTATTATAAGTTTATGAGAAATACAGGGGCAAAGGAACATGTTAACATCACAGGGGTGCAATGAGAAAAACGCAGAATGTGGGAAACTACACAGAACAAACAATTTCTTCAAAATATAAAGTGCAAGAAAAGAATTTCAGAGATGTTAACCAAATGCAGTAACCTTGTTTGATTCCTGACCTGAAGAAATTAACTATATAAAACACTGATGAGAATATTGGGAAAAGTTGAACACTAACTAGATGTTGAAAAATTGTTAATTTTTAAAGATGTTTTAATGATTTTGTGCTTGTTTTTAAAAACAGACTATGTTGTTTAGAGATAGATACATAGTGAAATATATATGGGTGAAACAGTATGATTCCTGTGAATTGCTTCAAAATAATCCAAGAAGGGAAAGAGGAGGTGAGAGTGCAAATAGAACAAACTGGTCAACAGCAATTGTTGAAACTGAGTAATAAGTAAATAGTAGTTCATTATATTATTCTTTCTACTTTTGCAATATTTTATATTTTGTCATAATTAAAAAATCAGGTACTCTCTTCTCTAAGAAGATTTGCCCTCCTCTGTCTCAACACCTAATAGAATTGTGCTCAGGAATGTTCTTCTCCCATCCAAATAAATTAAACACTCATTTATTTCTAAATCTTTCTTCCTAATTCAGCCATAAACCCTTGAGAGCAAAGATTGTGTCTTATTCATTTCCTATTCTTTGTATCTCCACCACCAGCCACAGAGCCAGAGTGCAAAGTAATGTGGCTAATTGGCAGTATTCTAGCCACAATTCATAACAGGGAGGCTGACTCCATCATATTGATTCAAATTTCTTGTTAAGTGTTGTATCCTTTATAAATTTGAGTCATACTGCATGTAAATATATGACAAAAGAACCAAAGGAATCCTTATGTAAAAACCCAAGCAATAAAACTGTTATAAGACAAATCAGATCTAGCAGGGACTGGCAGCGTGTCCAGTGCTGAAATTGTTTTGTAGTTCTCTATGTACTTCCTCTTCTTACAAGTATGCATTGCACTGTGACCTTTGCAAAGTCCTTCTGTCCTTCCCTGACTTCCTCACAGGACTGCTCTAAGTCTCAAATAAGATACCATATTGCATGTGAAAGGGCTTTTTTAAAACTGGAAAGCAGTATATAGTTTAACATATAATGGCTTCTTTCTATGGCATCAAGACATCTCCCAGAGCACATAATTTCAGCTTTTGGAAGAACTGATCTTGAATGAAATCCTTCAGCAGACAAAGCCTGATTTGACTTTATATGTTATCTACCTTTATATGTATTTTTTTTCTTTCCTTGCAGTATAAATACACACATGACACCTGTTATACAACTGGTGCTGTGCTAGAGTGAGAACAGCCAGGTGCCCAGGACCTATTCTCACAGGACACCTAATTCCTTAGCTCCTAGGTGCTTCTTACTCATCCTGTTCAATCTCCTGATTGATTGGCTTCTTTATTATTTATATGCTTATATATTTATTGATTTATCTTTTTAATTAAGAATTTTACAAAGTACTCTTAATTGGAGGTTCCTAATTCTGGGGAAATTTCCGTTTTACAGATGTGTTCTTAGGAAGGGCATGATTATGGGCAGGTGGCCTTTGAGTTCCTGGGGTAGTATAGGTCAGTTTCAGGAGGTCCTTCCCGGGCTGTCTTCCCTGCTATTGATGAGGTTATGTTCTAAGCCAGATCATTTTACATGGCACTAAATCTGGTGAGCTTTCTGTATTTGTGTTATATTTAACAATAACAGTTAAAAATAAATATTACTTCTTTCAAAATTCAGTTTGTTCTCTACTTCACAACGAAATGTAGGGTAGTGCTGGCCACTGGAAGGATCAGAATGACCGGGAATGTCTGGTCAGCAGCGAGGGCTGTCTGTGGCTCCAGTCCGCTTGGGGAGGGTAAAACAAATAATGATGATAACAGTAACTACAACGATAACAATCACAATAAATTAAAAGCACAGTAATAACAAATCCGAGCGAGAGACTCGCATCCGGCAAACAACAAACAGCAGTAAGCACTACAATCGCGTCCCCGCGGAGCCGCCACGCGAGGGACCGAACCCTCGGCACCCACTGCGTCTGTCTTTCTCTCACACGCACACATACTCACTCTCTCACTCACACACACACTCTCTCACACTCTCTCACTCTCTCTCACTCACACACGCTCTCTCACGGTTCCTGGCGGTCGGCCCCTTTCCAGGCCGGGACAGCGGTGTGGGCGGAGCCTGGAGGGCGGGGCGGGGCCTGGCTCCGAGGGCGGCACGGCGGAGGGTGGGGCGAGGGGAGGTGGGGGCGGTCGCGGCGGCTGGGCGGGACGCGCTCGGGCCTCAGCCTCTCACTCGCCGCCCTCGCAGCCCCAGATCCCGCGCCGCCGGGAGCGCGGGCTGAAGTGCGGCTTGCGAGCTGAGGCCGCCTCCGGAGGAGGAGCCGCGAGCACTGAGGTAGGCGCGGAGACGGCCGCCGCGCGGCCCGGTGCCCTCGCGCCCCAAGCCGGGCCCGAAGGCTGTGGTGAGGCCGGGGGGCGGTGCGCAGAGGCCCGGGCGGGCGGGGCCGGGCCTGGGGGCGGGTATCGGCCTGCCCGGAGGGGCCGGAGGGGCCGCGCGGCGCTGGCTGTGCTGGCAGAGCCGTGGGGGTCGTGGTTCGAGTCAGTGCGGGCACCTGTGCACGCCCAGGTCGGTCCCTGGCCGTGGCAGCCCGGGAGGTGTGGAAACCGCCTGGCCGGGGCGCCCAAGGAGGAGGGAAGGCGGGGGACGGCCTTGTCCTTCCCACTTTCGGGCTTCTAGGCCGGTTCGCTCGCACAGCCCTCGGGAACTTATTAACAGGAACTCTTGGCAGAGGAACAAATGCCAACGTTTTGGAAGAACTGAGAGTCACGTCGTTAGGCGCTGAGGCTTTATTTTCCTTCCCTGCCCCCTGCCCAACCTCGGCCCGACTTGGCCAAAGAAGGATGTGTCACCAGCTAGGGGCCCGGGGCGGGATCCCGGCCCGGCTGGGAGCGAGGGTACCTGAGACAAAGGTAAACGGAGGCCGGGGTCTGCCCCGCTCTGCCCTGCCCCGCGGCCGCCGCGGGCCGCCCCAGTGGGTCTCTCTCGGCTGACCCCGGCCTCCGCCTCGGAGGGGCTTTCTCCTGGGGGACTCTCGATGGAAACCAGCTGGCCGGCTTGGCGTTGGTTGGCGCATCTGAACTCTGTTGTGCTCATATTATTCCCAATCCTCCAACTCTCGGAAAGCTTAAGGAAATTTTATCCAGTTTTAGTGGTCAGCAAATGTAAGGGAGGATAAACTGCTGTTTGTAAATTATAAGTTATTTTCTTCTTAGGAAATGGTCTGAAAACTCGAAATAAAAATTCTTAACACGTAAGCAAAAAAAGAGTGATTTGTAGTGCCATCCAAAATCTGAGCAAATGTTTCTCCTCCGATCATTTATGTACAAAACATCCCCCCAACCTTTGGTGCCAGGCATTTTTCTTTGTTCTTCATTAGTCTCAGGCCTCAGTTTCTTGTAAACAGAGCACCCAGAGCTCAGACCCTAAGGATTGCCATACTAGGTCAGAGCCTGTGCATCCAGCTCAGTAGACAGCAGGCTTGTGTTGTAATGAAACACGGTTTTCTTTCTTGGTGATACCATTAAAAATTACCTTTATTTTGTTCCTTTCAGTAGTATCCATGACATTTAGTGAGAGCCTTTTAAAAATCTGTAGACCAGTCCTAATTTATACATAGAATTTATTCACATTTATTGCATCCAAATGGCTCTCCTATCCTCTCTGGCAGAAGAACTTAAAACATGAAATACTTGTAGAAAAAACAAATCTTTTATAAATCTGGGAGCTCAGAAATTGAGGACCAGGAAACAATTTTTTTTAAATAGAAAGCTTTGGAGAAGTCTTTACCAGGACCAACGTGGCTGTTGAGTTCAAAGATAGCTTTATCTACTAACAATCTGAACATTAAGCAGTTAAAGATTTATTTGTATTCATTAGAATTTGCATATTTTAAAATACTGTTTAACATTTTGGAGAGTGAAGGAGCTATCAGACTTTATCTTAGTCGGAACTAATGGCCTTAATGTTTAGTTGAAATCAGCTACCCTAAGAGAATTTTTGTTTCAGCAAAAAGGGAGTAAAGAAGATGAGTGATTTTGAAATATGGGGCACTTGAGGGGGTTACTTATTCAAACCATAACTTTGCTTTTAAATTTGTCATAGGCTCCCATTACCCCTTGCAAGCATAGTCTCCACTGATATGGCTTTTGCCACCTTTCACCACACAGCTAAAGCATTACTTCCTTTCTGGAGCTTTTCTTGACACATAACACCCCAACCTTGTTCCCCACAAAACAAAACATCAACAATAAAACACTGCCTGATTTGAATTGGTCATCCTTGTGGATCTTACCATTCTCTAAATTATTTAGACTAGATAATTAGATAATTCTTTGTTGTGAAGGGCTATCCTGTGGTTGTAGGATGTTTAGTGACATTCCTAACCTCTTAATAGATACCAGTGTTACCTCCCCTCTGCACAGTCTTGACAAAGTCACACAACTTGCACCATTGTGACTATCAAAAATGCCTCCAGACAGCCATATGTCCCCTAGGAGAGCCAGAGTCATCCCTGGTTAAGAACCACTGTTCTAAATAGACTGCTGGCTGAACACCAGTGACACTGCATGGCCCTCATTTGCTTATGTGCTGATTTTCTCTACTGTCCTATCCTGAGGGCAGGAACATTCGTCATTTACTTAACAAATATCTGAGGGCCTACTTTGTCAGCTAGACACAGTTTAAGTCTCAGAATACAGTGGTAAAAGCAACTGATGTGGTGTCTGCACTCCTGGACATTACAGTCCAAAGAAAGTGACAGATGCATACATATAAAATGATACAGTTACCTCATTACAGTTGTAACAAATTCTGGGAGGAGTACATAGAACAGGGGTCCTGACCTGGTTTAGAAACCAGGAAGTTTCCTTGGGAAATGACCTTTATGGTGAAGTGGACTCTGAAGGATAAATAGAAGTTACAAGGTGAAGCTCAGGGGGACAATATTCCAGGCAGAAGAAACAAAGGCCAGTGTGGCTGGAGCTGGAGAGTGATAAGACAGGATGTACAAAATGAAGCTGGGAAAGTAAGCAAAGACTGTCTTAAGCAGCAGGTCTCAGTCCAGCCTGCTCATCAGAATCACAAGAGGAACTTAAAACAATATTAGTGCCTGGACCATGCTCCAGGCTCATTAAATCAGAATGTCTTCAGTGGGTCCTACTCCTTCTCCCAACTGCCGTTTTCCCCACACTTTTCAAAGGGATAACCACTGTACTAGTTTTGTGTATCATTCTAGACATTTTCTGTGGGCATTCTTTATTCCTGTTGTTTATGCAAATGGTAGCATACTGCACACAGTTTTGTTTTATTTCATTCTCAAGTGTCTTGGAAATGATTCCATTTTAATATATAGTTTCCTATTATTTTGAATGACTGTATAATATTCCATTGTATTGATATACGATAGATTATTTAACCATTCCACTATTGATGAGCATTCAAATGGTTTCCAGTTATTTATTATAACAAACAGTACTATGCACATGCCAATACACATGCATGTGAATATATGTGTAGGATAAATTCCTAGAAGTGAAATTATTGGGTCAAATATGTGGACACACATTGATTTATAAATATTTGTGTTTATGAAAGATCTTCTCAGAAGATTGGAGAAAATGGTTTGAAAGGAAAGGAGTAAATGTGGGAGACAACTAACCCCAGTTAAGGTTACTGTGTGCTATAGAATGAATTGTGTCCTCTCCAAATGAATATTTTGAAGCCCTAACCCCCAGTGTGACTTTATTTGGAGATAGTGTCTTTAGGTGGTAACTAAGGCTAAATGAAGTCATAAAGGTGGGGCCCTGATCAGATAAACTTGGCAGCCTTATAAGAAGAGGAGGGAGAAAAGGCCATGTGAGTGCACAGTGAGAAGGTGGTCATCTGCAAGCCAGGAAGAGAGTCCTCACCAAAAACTGACCCTACTGGACCTTGATCTGGGACTTCTGCCCACCAGAACTGAGAAAATAAATCTGTTGTTTAAGCCATCTGGTTTATGGTATTTTGTTATGGCAGCCTGAGCCAGCTAATACACTGTAGAAGGTAGGAGAGAAAAGATGGTAGCTGGGACCAAGGTGGTAGCAGAGAAGATGGAGAGAAGTAGATGGAGTCAGGAGACATATTAAGGAGGCATAATTGATAGGACTCAGTGATTGATATGTACAAGCAGTGAGAGAAAGAAGTAAGTGCATAGGATGACCAGGGCTCTGGCTTGCCCAACAAGGTGAATGGTGGTGGTGTTACCTGAGACAGAGAACACTGGATAGATAAATAGTTCTAAGGTGGCTTTAAGTCACAGTTCTCTTTAGGACCAGTGAGGCCTCCAAGTGGAGATTGCACATAAGCATTCAGTAATTCAAACACAGAGCCCAGAGGAGTGGGCTGAAGTGGGGACACAAATATTTAGGTGTAAATTGAAGAGTGTGGATGGAATTACCCAGGGTAGATGTTATGAACCCATAGTCCACAGTGGAATCTGGCTTACAGATGTGTTTTGTTTTTCCCATGCCATGGTTTTGGTTGCTGTTTAATTTTGAGCTGGTTGCCAATAATTTAAAATTTGAAGATTTTCCATGAAAATCCATATTTGGGGCTTTTCTTGAAAAATGAGAGGATGTAGCACTACTGAGCTGCCCTTCCCATATGGCAACAGTTGATGGGAGCTAAGTCATCACTTACTGAACTGCTTTCTAGTTCACCAAAGAGCTTACCACTTCTTGAAATTTATGCCTGGGCTGCTTTGTTTAGTTACTTCTCTGATCTTATAGGCATTTGACTGTGTGATCTCTGCTCTAGGAAGAGAGTACAAAAGAGTGATTCTCATTTTGGCTGCATTGGAAACACTGGATGATTGAAAAATACTGGTGCTGGAGCCCACTGCAGAAATTTCTGTTTTTGTTTACTTGGTCTGAATTGCAGCCTGGGACTTTTTAAACTCCTCAGGTGATTCCAGTGAGTGGTGGAAGTTGAGAACCGTTGGTAGAGATTAAGAAGAGGAGGGCTCAGGCTCAGCATCTCAAAGTTGGGTAAAGGAGAGTAGCCTCAGGAAAAGGATGAGAAGCAGGCAGAGAAGTAGTGAAGAATGGCCCCTTGTTTGCAGTTAAGATATACAAACTTAACCCAGTACACTTGAGGGTGTTTTTAATCAGATGAGAGAGAGTGAAGCTTTCTTTTGCATGTATACTTACTGTTTATTTTACATGTATATGGTGTTTATTACTGCAGAGAGTTATGTACACAAAAAACAGATAATGCTTTGCTTAATGGGCCATTTAAAGGATTTTCAAGAGTAATTTAAACTATACTTGACTTTTGTCTTAGGTGCTTACTTTAGAATATAATTCCAGTTTAAGATGTGTCATAAAAGGCAATAGAAGGGGAGTATTTTAAAAAGAGAAGTCATTGTAAGACCTACCGGCCTTATTCCGGTCAGCGTTTCCTCCCCGGTGAGAAAACGAGGGCCACGGCAGATCGATGCAACAAGCAAGAGGTTTATTATTATTCCAGCTAGCTGGGGTCCAAGTGTCTGCCCAACACAGCGGGTTTCAACAAGGACCCCGAGCACTCAAAGCCAAGGGTTTATATAGCATTTTCAAAGCACTTAACTCATAGTAATTTTCCACAGCTAAGCGTCATTTTTGCGAGTCATACATCCTGGGGGTTAAGCAAGAGCAAGATAAGACCACTCCTCAAATGTTAGGGTAGTTCAGCAAGATAAGCTGACCAGAGTGGCAACCGCCCATATCTTGGTATGCACGATTAGTTGACTAAAGGTCACAGCCGCCCACAACCCGGTGTTCATGATTAACTTGTCACATACTCAGAAAATGGCTTCTCGGCCCTTAAGATGGCTACTCTTACGCTAACTTATTCCCATTCTTACATCATCAAGTAAAGCTATAGATTGAAAATAATGTGGATTTAGTAAAATGAAGGCTTCAACTCCAGTAAGAACCATTTTGAATGAGAAAAGACAAACCGTTTGAAGTGGGTAGAAAGTAAGGAAATGGAAATGGCACATGTTGGAATAATCTTTGAGAGGTTTACACAAGGGGAGTGATGAGGAAGAGACCAGTGTCTTATATGTCTGTATGATAAGTGCTCAGTCTGTGTTGGTTACCCAGCTTTTCAGGAAAGTAGCTCAATGATGCCTAATTACTCCTCTCCCCTATTTGAAAGGGGTCTTACTTATATTTGTTTTGGAGACTTTGCTTTTTACTGAGGAGGTGTTTTGCCTAGACCCTTCAAACTCAGATGTTGGTGATTATGCCCTTAGTCTCTTTCTTATCTGGAAAGCCATAGAGCTCTTAAAGGCCATTAGGGCTCTAGTGACCCTGACATCATCCTTCCATTGAACTGATGAATAAAGACTAGATTGTTGGCATGTTCAAAATGGAATACTTGGCTATATCAAGGAATATGTATCTAGTTGTCAGATTCCAAGGAGTAGGTTTTGCAGCTGTATTTTTTCCAATTAACTTAATATAGCTTGTTCTCCAGTTGCATGCATGTAGCATTTCTCATACTTTGAAATCTTTACCATTCATCATGATTAAGGGTATGGATATCAGTTGGAGGAGTAGGCTCATTGAGCTCAGAGAGAAGGAGAAGAGAACACTGAACAAACTTTGATTTCCAAAAAGTTGTGTTAATCCTGTTACCTTGAAGACCTTGGGTTAGAGTGACTATCCAGAGAGGGTCATGCAGATGGCCACTACTAGTCTGTCTCTTACCCATCTTTGCCTCATTGGCAACCTTAACCTAGCATAGGAGCATTTAAAGTCAGTTTTGCACTTCATGTTTCTAAGAGTTGAGATCTGCCAGCAGAACAGAAACCATAGGGGTTAGAAAATGCCAAGAATTATTAGTGAAGAATGATGTTTATGAGTTGAAGATATGAGCCCATTGCTGTGTTCTTTGCAAACAGGAGTATCATCTTTTGAGTGATTGGACATTATAGCTGCTATTGATTCATAAGTTAGGTGGATAATAGTTTACTTCTGTATAAAGGATGACTTTGTGACATGAGTAGCAGACTTTGGTCTAAGAAGATTTGTACTGGGAGTCTATGATAGAAAATATTTTGTTTAGAAACTCTTACGCATTGGGGCAATTGTAGGAATTCCACCATTACAAATATGGTTAGGTACTATGCCTGTGGATGGTGCCAGATGGAGGGAAGATTTCATTGCCAAGGTCCTTGAGAGCTCCTTGGATTTACAGAGGAGACAGGGCAGTTGAGTGGGCAGGCAGAGGACTTGGAGTCAGTTCTTGAATGCAAGGTCTTGACCTGTCAAGTGTGAGCTGTATGATTTTTTTATTGAGTTAAAATTCATAGCATAAAAGTTACCATTTTAACCTTTTAAAGTGTACAATTCAGTAACTCCCAATACATTCACAATGTTGTGCAACCATCACTGCTACCTAATTCCAGAACATTTTCATCACCCCAAAAGAACACCCTGTACCCATCAAACATTCACTCCGTATTCCTCTCTCCCCTGATTTCTCTGGAAACCACCAGTCTGCTTTCTGTCTCTGTGGAGCTGCCTATTCTGGACATTTCATATAAACGTAGTCACACAGTATGTGATGTTTGTATCTGGCGTATAATTTAGTATAATGTTTACAAGCCTCATTCATGGTGTAGTATGTGTTCCTCTCTTTGAGTGATGTTCATTCCTTTGTTTGAATAATAATTCCATTGTATGGATATACCACATTTTATTATCTGTTCATCATTTGATGGACATTTGGGTTGTTTATACCTTTTGGCTACTGTAAACAGTGCTTGCAAGAGCATTCGTGTACAATTTTTGCTTGAATGCCTGTTTCGGTTCTTGTGTATATACACCTAGGAGTGGAATTGCTGGGTCACATGGTAATTCTCTATTTAACTTTTTGAGGAGCCACCAAACTGTTTTCCACAGCAGCTGCATCATTTTATATTTCCACTAGCAATGTTGAAAATTGAGTTTCTCCCCATCCTAAACAAAACTTGTTATTTTCTGAGTTGTTGTTATAGTAATACTTCATTGCAATTTTAATGTGCTTTTCCCTAGTGATTAATAATATTGAGCATCTTTTATGTACTTGCTGGCCATTTGTGTGTCTTCTTTGAATAGATGTCTGTTCAAGTCTTTTTCCCATTTTTTAATTGGGCTGTTTGTCTTTTTGTTGTTGAGTGGTTATTAAGAATTCTTTATATGCTCTAGGTATGAGCCCCTTGTCCAATATTGTCCAATATATGATTTGCAAATATTTTTTCCCATAATGTAAGCTGCTTTTTCATTTTCTAATGGCCTTTGCCCAGAAGTTCTTAATTCTGATGAAGTCTAATTCATATTTTTTATTTGTTGCTTATGGGTTTGATCTCATATCTAAGAGTCCATTGCCAAGTCCAAGGTCATGTTGATTTATCCCTGTTTTCTTCTAGGAGTTTATAGTTTTAGTTCATGCATTTATGTCTTTGATCCTTTTGAGTTAATTTTTATGTGTGAGTTAAGGGTCCATCCAATTCCATTCTTTTGCATGTGGAGATCCAGTTGTCCCAGCCCCATTTGTTGAAAGAGATGTGTGTTTTTATGCAAGTCTCAGACTCTGAGTTTTCTCATATGGGAAATCAAAGTGATAAAAAACACTTGCCTCACAAAGTTGTCCTAAGATTAAAAAGAGAGGATGTGTGTGTCATCACTTTGAAAAGTATAAATCACTAAACAAATACTCCTGGTTATTTTGGTTTGCCATGTATAGCTCATATGTGAAGACCCCTGTTAAGTTAGTGTTCTTCAGTAACCTCCAAAAGTCTTCCATTCTAGTGCATAGAGAGTCATGACATAACTAGAGGTCATGGATACCTCTGGATACAAAGTCACAGGTGTAAGAGGTAGTTGGAGAAATTATACCCATCTGGAATTGAAAGTATATTTTCTTGAGGAGCATGTGTTTATCAAATTTGTTTGCTCTTCCTCTCAAATTTAGGGATATCTGTTCTAGGTATATAAGGTGTTGTTTTCAAACTAAAGAGTTTTCAGGCATAGTAAGAGAATAAAGGCAGTTCTTTCTATTGGACCAAGAATCCTCACATTTCACTGTGTCCACTTTTAAACTTCTAGAACTGAAACTGTTCCCTGATTCAGTGGCTAGTGATCTCATTTATTTAGACAACAAGTATTTATTGAGTTAGCAGTAAGTGTCAGGCACTGTACTAGATATAAGCCTATGATATTAGACCAAATTCTCCCTTGATCCTACAATCTCCCTCTAAATCTCTTCCTCCCTACAGTTGTCTCACGGAGTCCGGTTCCTTTCCACCAGTCTCTCCAGAGCTCATGTTAGTCAGGCCTTTACCCCCCACATTGCTAACCCCAGTGAGTCACTTCTCAGCCTTTGACTTGACCTTTCAGCAGCATTTTGCACAATTGATTATTCCTCTTGGTTGAAATGCCTTCTTCACTTAGCTTCCAGACCACTGCATTCTCTGGATTTCCTCCCACCTCACTGGAGGGTCTTTCTTGGCCTTTTTGCTATTTCCTCATCATCATTCTGTCCTAAAAGTTGAAGCACTATTTAGTCTTCAAACCTCAATTCTTCCTTATCAACCCTTTTTCCTTGGCATTTCACTCAGTCTCATGACTTAAAATACTACCTGTATACCAACAACAATACACCAATGACTACCAAATTTTATCTCCAAGTTAGACCTCTCCTCTGAATCTCACACTCCAATATCAAAAATGCCTACCTGACATCTCCATTTGGCTATCTAGGAGACATCTCAAAACTGAACTTCTGATTTTCCCCTCTAAAACCTGCTCGTCCCACAGCCTGTCCCATCTCAGTAAATAGCAACTCCCTTCTCTAGTAGCCCGGGCCAAAAATCTTGGAGTCATCCTTGACTCTCATCTTTCTCTTTCATCCCACATTCAGTCTATCAGCAAACCGTGTTGGCTCTCACCTTCGGAATGTATCTAGTTTGGGCCACATCCCACTCTCCTGCTTCCACTTTGTCCAGACCACCGTTATATCTCACCTGAATTATTGCCATAACCTAATCCTTTCCCCCTGCTTCGGTCCTTGCTCTCCTAGAGTGTGTTCTCAACACAGCAGCTTGAGGGACCCTGTTAAAAGTAAGTTCTCAGCTCAGTCTTAATCTACTAGACTCTACATAATCTAACCCCCCCTTACCTCTCTGATTTTATCTCCTACTACTCTCCCCTATGCTTAATTGAAATGGAACCTTCTTTTTACGTGCAACAAACCAGCTATGTTCCTGCGTCAGGACCTTTGCTTTCCCCTAATATCTCCAAAGCTCCTACCCTCAGGTCTTTGCTTAAAGTTCACATTCTTCAGCACTCCCTGTCATCTTTCCCTTTTAAACTTGCTTTCCAGAGCTCCTAATAATCTGGGTGTTCCTCCCACCCTCTCTTCCAAGATTGAGCACTGAGGCTGTTCCTCTCCCTCTATTTGTTTATTCCTCATTAAGCTTTCATTTGAACAGAGTCCCTCCAGTTAAGAAAGTTAAGAACGTTTGGAAACTGCTTGTCTGTGAGGTTAGAAATAACAAGCAGAGATTGGTGGCTGTGAATGGAGATGTCATTAAGGACTCAGAAATCGTAGCAAGGGCACACTTATCCCTTCCCTTTTGTGGCTTACAGGCACGCTCCCTATTTTACAGTCGCGGGGGTTGGAGCCCTGGTATACAGCTACAGTGAGTACTGGTGAACACAGGGCTCCTTCCAATACCAAGCCCCCTCCCCTCCAAGCACTGTGCTCAGATGTACCATCTTGGCAATGTTGGTATTCTCTCGGTAGTCTGTTTGGAAGCCCTTTGCCATAGCAGGCCCTGCTCAATGAGCAGAGGCTCCCTCAGTGCTGGTAGCCATATTGGGATCCTTGTGTTAAAGGCAGTTAAGGGTTTCACATAATGGAGAGAATGTACTGATTCTGTGAAATGTCCCAGACCCTAAGGAAAAGGGCAAATAGATCAAACCCAGTGATAGTCTGTCTCCATAGCAAGTACAGAACAGAGGCTTCATCTGGGTCATTGTTTCTCAGCCTCTGCAAACCTGCAGGCCTTCATGAGGGCCTTCTAGTGGGTTTGTGTTATTAAAGGCTAGATATTGATTCATTGTTTTAATCTGTATTTCAATCTGTATTGATTCATTTTTTTAAAAGACACCACATTATTTCTAATGAATTTTTAGTCAAGCAAGTATTATATAAATATATTCTCCTTGCTTTGGCTCTTTCCCTAGATGACAAAGAAGTAGATAAATAAATAATATAATTTCAGATCATGGTAATAATGCTATGAAGAAAATTAAGTGGGGATGCTTCCCTAATGATGAATGCTTGGACTGGGTCCAGTTTTTTCCCTCTTTTAAACATTCCTGAAGTGAACATCCTTATGCTTTTGTAGATGGATAAATGTTTATACTGCCTAGATTTTGAAAGTTGAAATTGCTGGGTCATAGAATTACATAACCAAAAATTTTGATACTACCAAATTGGTCCCCAATGTATCTATACTAATATTATATAAAATATATAATATGTAATATAATTAAAAGCAGAAGTGTTTTGGTTTCTTAATAAATATTTTCACTACTTTTTAATTATACTAGTAATACTGAATACAGTCTCTAAATAAAATTAACATAAGGTTAAAAATCCTCAAGCCTTCACCAACTTGCAAATTTTAGTTTCTCAAATTTTTTCATTAAAATTTTTAAATTGAAGTATACTCAACATACAATATTATTTAGTTTCAGGTGTACAACATAATGATTTGACAATTGTATACATACAAAACACTCACTATGATAAGCATAGTTAACATCTATCACCATACAAAGTAATTACAATATTGTAGACTACATTCTTATGACTTATTTATTTTATAATTGGAAGTTTGTACCTCTTTATCCCCTTACCTATTTTTGCCCTTCCTCCCCCCACTGAAGTAATCACCAGTTCTTGGTATTTACGAGTCAATTTCTGGTTTGTTTTATTTTTCAGATTCCACATATAAGTGAAATTATGTGGCACTTGTCTTTCTCTGTCTGACTTGTTTCACTTAGCATAATATCCTCTAGGTCTATCTATATTGTTGTGAATGACAAGATTTAATTCTTTTTTATGGCTGAGTAATATTCCATTGTGTTTGTATACCATATCTTCTTTATTCATTCATCTATCAATGGACACTTGATTGCTTCCATAACTTGGATATCATAATAATGCCACAATAAACATAGGAGTGCAGAGCTTTCCTTGGAGCCCCTCCTGATTAGCGGGCACTTTCTGTTTTCACTGATTAAAAGAGCTTTTCTGGTGGCTCCATTAAAAAAAAAAAAAAACATAGGAGTCCATATATCTTTTCAAATCAGTGTTGTTTTTCAGGTACATACCCAGAAGTGGAATTATTATGTTGTATGGTATTTCTATTTTTAAATTGTTGAGAAACCTCCATCTGGTTTTCCATACTGTTTTCAACCATTTTACATTCCTACCACAGTGCACAAGGTCTCTCTTCTTCATGTTATTTCATGTCTTTGGATAGTAGCCATCTGACTGGTAAGATATCTCTTATGGTTTTGACTTGCATTTCCCTGATGATTAATGATGTTGAGCATCTTTTCATGTGTCTGTTAGCCATCTGTATGTCTTCCTTAGAAAGTGTCTATTCAGGTCCTCTGCCTATATTTTAATGACATCATTTGAGGCTTTTGTTTTGTTTTCTTTTCTGGTATTGAAATATATGAGTTCTTTATGCATTTTTATGTTAACCCCTTATTGGACATATCATTTGCAAAAATCTTCTCCCATGCAGGAGATTGCCTTTTCATTTTGTTGATGGTTTCCTTTGCTGTACAGCAGCCTTTTGGTATGACATAATTCCACTTGTTTATTTTGCTTTTGTTTGCCTTGCCTGTGGGAACATATCCAGAAAAAATTGCTAATGCTGATGTCCACTGTTGATGTTTTCCCCTGGGAGTTTTATGGTTTCAGGTCTTACATTTAGTTCTTTAAAACAGTTAGAGTTTATTTTTATGTATGATATGAAACAGTGGTCCAGTTTCATTCTTTTACATGTAGCTGTCCAGTTTTCCCAGCACCACTTCTCAAAGAGACTGTCTTTTCCCCATTGTATACTCTTGCCTCCTTTGTCATAGATTAATTGACCATGTAAGTATAGGTTTATTTCTGGGCTCTATATTCTTTTCCATTGATCTATTTGTCTGTTTTTGTTCCAGTACTGTACTGTTTGGATTACTATAGCTTTGTAGTATAGTTTGAAACCAGGGAGTGTGATACCTCCAGCTTTGTTCTGCTTTCTCAAAATTCTTGGCTATTTAGGATCTTTTGTGGTTCCATACAAATTTTAGAATTGTTTGCTTTAGTTCAATGCTGTCTGTGTTTTGATAAGGATTGCACTGAATCTGTAGATTGCTTTGGATAGTGTGGCCATTTTAACAATATTAAATTTTCCAACCTGTGAGCATGGAGTATCTTTACATTTATTTGTGTCTTCAGTTTCTTTCATAAGTATCTCATAGTTTACATTCTACAAGTCTTTCACCTCCATGATTAAATATATTCCTAGGTATTTTATTCTTTTTGATGTAATTATAAATGGGATTGTTTTCTCAATTTCTCTTTCTGATAGTTCTTTATTAGTGTATAGAAACACACTGATTTTTGCATATTGATTTTGTGTCCTGCAACTTTACTGTGTTTATTAGTTCTAACAATTTTTTAGTGTAGTCTTTAGAGTTTTCTATATGTAATATCATGTCATCCATCTATAAATGCAGTTCTCCTTCTTCCTTTTGGATTTGGATGCCTTTTATTTCTTTTTCTGGCCAGTACTTCCAATACTATGTTGAATAAAAGGGGCAAGAGTGGGCATCCTTGTCTTGCTACTGATCTTAAAGGAAAAGCTTTCAGCTTTTCATTTAAGTATTATGTTAGCTGTGGGCTTGTCATACATGGCCTTTATTTTATTAAGGCACATTCCCTCTATCTCCACTTTGTTGAGAGTTTTTATCATGAATGGATGTTGAATTTTGTTAAATGCTTTTTCTATAACTAATTGAAATGATTATATGATTTTTATCCTTCATTTTGTTAATGTGGTATATCAATTTGTGGATGTTGACTCATCCTTGCATCCCTGGAATAGATCTCACTTGTTCACGTAAAAGAGTGTATGACCCTTTTACTGTGTTGAATTCACTTTGCAAATATTTTGTTGAGGATTTTTCATCTGTGTTCATCAGGGATACTGGCCTGTGATTTTATTGTCTTGTAGAATCCTTGTCTGGTTTTGGTATCCGGGTAGTACTGGCCTCATAAAATGGATTTGGAAGTGTTCTCTCCCCTTCTAATTTTTGGAAGAGTTTGGAAAGGACTATTACACTTGTTTTTAATTGTTGTTGTTCTTAGTCATAAGTACAGTTTAATTTGTACTCATAATCTGTTGGTTAAAATGGAACATGTGTGAAACACATGTCAAAATAATCATAAATTAATGAGGAGTATGGAAAATGATAACACTGCAAAACTATTTCAAGATGCTCTTCATGAAATACATAAGTTGTATTCATCCGATCAAAATTTTATAAATCAAGATGTCCCTAATACTTAAAAAACTACATGATTAAAAGAATTGGGTGAAGGGCATAAGGGAATTCTTTGTATTATCTTTGCAATTTTTTGGAAATCTATAATTACTTCAAAATAAAAGTTTTTCTTAGGAAATCACTATAAATATAGGAACATTAGCCTGGCATGCCTTATGTTTAAAGTTACATATGTATTCATTCCTGCATATAATTGGCAATCACTATTTCCTATTCTTACATCTACCCTAGAGAAAATAATTTCAGATTGCTTCACAAAATCCAAATAGCAAAATAAAGATACTCTATTTAATATCATGAAATACAGAAGGGGCCTAATCAAATAAAGATGCATTTCTAAAATGGATTGTCAATTGAAAGACTCCAGTTAAATAAGTTCACCTTAAAAAGCAATTCATTTTCAACTTATTATATAACTGCTGTTGTATACAGCTGGTTGTTTATTTTATTATAATTAATTGTACTCTATGAAGGTATTTAAAATTCTAAAAAGGAAAGATTTAAGTACTTTGAAATGTGAAAAAGAAAAAGTATATGGGAATTCTATTCAATTCTGTTCAATTTGTTTCATTTAATGATAATAAAGATCTACAGTGTATTTGCTGAGAACTTAAAGAACATGAAGCCATTTTACCTACCTTGACATTTAAAAACTAAACCTCCAAATTAACAAAATAAGCAGTGGTTTTTATAAGCTCATAAGGGAATATTTCCAAGTGTCAGGTTATACAGCAGTTTGTTTATTTTGGATGCTATAACAGAAGTTAAATTTCAGCCTACATTTTAATACACATTTGATGCTAAGTCCATCTTTTAATTTAATACATTTGGTTGGTGATCTATTTTTTAATATTTTGGCAATGTCATTCAACAATATATATTTTATTCTCATGAAAAAATGGTTCACATACTGTGAGTAGAAGTTAAAATTTGTCCTTAAATATAAGCAGTATACAACACAAAGAAACAAAAGGCACACAGACTGGTAAGGAAGAAGTTAAACTGTCACTCTTTGCAGATGACATGCTATTGTACATAAAGAACCCCAAAAAATCCACCCCAAAACTACTAGAACTAAAAACAATACAGCAAAGTTGCAATATACAAAATTACTACACAGAAATCTGTTGCATTCCTCTATACAAACAATGAGCTAACAGAAAGAGAAATCAGGAAAACAATTCCATTCGCTATTGCATCCAAAAGAATAAAAATAGAGTGAAATTACAATTGCATCAAAAAGAATAAAATACATAGGAATAAACCCAACCAAGTAGGTGAAAGACCTACACCCTGAAAACCACAAGACACACATGAGAGAAATTAAAGAAGACACCAATTAAAGGAAATGCATCCCGCACTCATAGATAGGAAAAATTAATATTGTCAAAATGGACATCCTGCCTAAAGCAATCTACAGAGTCAATGCTATTCCTATCAAAATACCAACAGCATTCTTCTACAAACTAGAGCAAATAGTTCTAAAATTCATATGGAACCACAAAAGACCCCAAATAACCAAAGCAATCCTGAGAAGGAAGAATAAAGCTGGGGGGATTATGCTCCCCAACTTGAAACTCTACTACAAAGCCACAGTAATCAAGACAATTTGGTACCGGCACAAGATCCATAGATCATTGGAACAGAATAGAGAGCCCAGATATTAACCCGTACATATATGGCCAATTAATATATGATAAAGGACCCATGGATATACAGTGGAGAAATGACACCTCTTCAACAACTGGTGTTGCTGAAACTGGACAACTACAATTAAGAGATTGAATCTGGATTATTGTCTAATTGCATACACAAAAGTAAACTCGAAATGGATCAAAGACCTGAATGTAAGTCATGAAACCATAAAACTCTTTAAAGAAAACAGAGACAAAAATCTCTTGAATATAAACATGAGCAACTTTTCCCTGAATGCACCTCCTTAGGCAAGGGAAACAAAAGAAAAAATGAACAAATGGGACTACATCAAACTTAAAAGCTTCTGTACAGCAAAGGACACCATCAGTAGAACAAAAAGGCATCCTATAGTATGGGAGAATATATTCATAAACAACATATCCGATAAGGGGTTAACATCCAAAATATGTAAGGAATTCACACACCTTAACACCCAAAAAGCAAGTAACCCGATTAAAAATGGGCAGAGGATCTGAACAGACACTTCTCCAAAGAAGAAATTCAGATGGCCAACAGGCACATGAAAAGATGCTCCACATCACTAATCATCAGGGAAATGCAAATTAAAACCACAATGAGATAATCACCTCACACCAGTTAGGATGGCCAACATTGAAAAGACAAGGAACAACAAATGCTGGCAAGGATGCGGAGAAAGGGGAACCCTCCTAATACTGTTGGGGGAATGTAAATTAGTTCAACCATTCTGGAAAGCAATATGGAAGTTCCTCAAAATCCTAACAATATATTTTTTTAACTATTTAATGGTATTTAAATGGTAAATAAAATGTTATTTTAAACTATTTCATGGTATTTAAACAAATAGCATTTGACCCAGAATTCCACTCCTTTGAATTTACCCAAAGAATACAAGATCCCAGATTCAAAAAGACATATGCACCACCATGTTTACTACAGCACTATTTACAATAGCCAAGATATGGAAGCAACCTAAGTGTCCATCAGTAGATGAGTGGATAAAGAAGACATGATACATATACACAATGGAATATTATTCAGCCAAAAAAAGAAAACAAATCCCGGCATTTGCAGCAACATGGAGGATCTAGAGGGTATTATGCTCATTGAAATAAGCCAGGTGGAAAAAGACAAGTACCGAGTGATTTCACTCATTTGTGGTATATAACAACAAAGCAAAACTGAAGGAATAAAACTGCAGCAGACTCAGACTCCAAGAATAGACAATCGGTTACCAAAGGGAAGGGGGTATCAAGTGAGGGAGACAAGGATTGAGGGGCATTATGATTAACACATATAATGTAGGGGGGTTACGGGGAAGGCAGTATAGCACAGAGAAGCCAAGTAGTGACTCTACAGCATCTTACTACGCTAATGGACAGTGACTGCAATGGGGTAATATGGGTGAATGTAGTAAACACAATGTTGCTCATGTTGAAACCTTCATAAGATTTATCAATGGTACCTTAATAAAAAATATGTATATAAATATATGTATAACCAGTATAATTAAAGACTGCCTCATAAATTTATAATAAACCCTTAATAATGTCGTAATGTAAGATAAAATACTTTTACTTATAATTGCTTTAGTATATGTCATACAAAAATTTTTAATGATTTTTTTTTCATTCCTAAGGAGTTGAGCAGTATTACTTTTTAAAGTTTATTAGTCAAAAAGGTTGGGAAACATTGATCTCCCTTGTAGGCCTGATCACTGAAATTGTAGTGATTGATGTCAGATTGAGCCTGGAAAAGACATGTAACATCATCAGAGTGTAGGAACAGAATGTATCATGTGATGGGGCCCTTTAACTGAAAAGCACAGAATTACTGCCCACTTTCAGAAGGATAATAATTTCCCCCTTTCAACCCATGTTGTTGCATTGGTCTTAGAAGTGGGCAGATGTGCACATGTATTGCTCAGCTGTCCTCACGAATGTCCAAAAGATTCTGGACAGCTACAAAATCATGGACAGTGACTGCAATAGGTGGGGGAGGACTTGATAATGTGGGTGAATGTAGAAACCACAATGAGGTTTTTGGCTACAGATTTAATGAAGAGACCAAGTGAAGGAAGGAGATAGAGTATTATGAAAGAAAAAAAAATTGAGGTCCTTTAGGAAAAACAACACATTCATACCGATAAGTCGAGACCACTAAGAGCTTCTGCTGCTTGTCACTCAGCGCATGAAGGTGTATGAACAGAATCAATGAAGATGTATGTTTGCATGCCATATAAATTGATTAGTTTTAAGGACTAAATATCATTTAAAGATACAAATAGAAAGACTGGCTATAGTAAAAATATAAGGGGAGTGTATCAATTCACTACAACTTTAATAAGTACAGCCAGCCATCATGGAAGCTGAACATGCATCTCTCTCTCTGTCTCTCTCTCTGTCTCTGTCTCTGTCTCTGTCTCTGTCTCTCTCTCTCTCTCTCTCTCTCTCTCTCTCTCTCTATATATATATATATATATATATATATATTATGTCTGCTCTCTCATATGCATTATGATTATGTATTATGTTTTCACACCAGCTCCTGCTGCCATGCTGTTCATCATGGATGCCCCAGAACAGTGCCCTTTGCCATCAAATACACAGGACCCTTAAGACCCAGAGTTCTCAGCTAATTGACAGTGTTTCATTACTTCAATTCAAAGTCCCTAGGCAGGAAAACAACATTGGCCTACCTTAAATCAGTGTCCCCACTGAATCTGTTCAGGAATTGGAAAACAGTGTTATCCCATCTAGCCTGTGGACAAGGCAGGTTTCTTAAGACAGATATTTATTGTTCAATACATAAAAGAGAAGACCTGTTTGAAGAGGAATTAATTGGTGCCTTGAGCTCTGGGGAAAGAAAGGGGGGTTGTATAAATATGTATTCCTACCCCTCCCCAAAAGAGATGGTAAGAGTGTAATAGGAAATGAAGATTAGGTCAGTTTACAACATGAACCACTGTCCATTCTGTAGACCTGGGCAGCTTTGTTGCCTCCAATAATCTTTACAGATGATTCCCACCCAGCAAGAATGGGGGCACAAGGAGGTAAAGTAAATGAAGTAAGTGATTAATTTTAGAAATATAACCAAAAATTTCCATTAGACCTGTGCTCTGATGTCTGTCAAGGTATAGCTACCTTGGATCAAAGTCTGTTACCCAGCTCTAATCCTGATAAAAGTTTGTTTAGGTGGATGACAAACCAAACTGGGGCTCTCCATTAAGTTCCATTCAGTCACATAGCTTGGTGACCACTGACATTCAGATGTCCTAGTCCTCCCATTCCCATGTAGTGGGGTTTGGTTTGTCTTGAGTCCTACATGCATAGCACAGGTGAGCAGTAGCAAGGGTATTCATAAGTAGGAGCACCACCAGAGGTAGGTGTGCTGAGTGTCAAGCAGCAGAAGCTCTTAGTGGTCTCCACTTACAGTATGAATGTGTCGTTTCTCCTAAAGGACCAAGCCCTAGTTAACAAAATGTTCTGAGATGCTTGGGAAAGCAAATGCTTATAGAGGAATGCATTGTCCATGGTTTTGGACATTGGTTAGCTAAATTTAGAAATCAGGATGTTTCAGGGTCCACCTTACCATAGATGTATTTAATGAGTAGACTTTTAGAATGAATTTGCCTAGATATAATACAAGCGTAATTCTTTTTGTTGGCAGTCTCTCAGGGTGTATGTTGGGAGGGAATGCTGAGCTGTGCAGCTTTAGTGGATTGTCTTCTCTACTTTGCCCCTTAGTATTAGGGTATTTGTGGTGCTGATCTTAGGTTCGGGTCATATGCTAAACCTTTTCATCAGGTGAAATGTAAAATTAAACTGAGCAGTTTGTCCAAGAGGACATGCCCAAAAGGGCTACTTCATCCTAGATGGCATCAGTCAGTCCCTCTTTAAACTGGTTATAAAAGGTGACTTTTGTCATAGTCTAGGTCTTAGCCAAGGGAACAGAAGTGGTAGTATATTAACAAATTGCCTCACTCCCTTTTTCATTCCCTTTCTCTATACCAGGCACTATTCTGGTGCTGGGATGCAGTGGTAAACAAGGCAAATATCCTTGCCTTTGGGGAGTGTACATTCTATTGCAGGTATAAAGATGGTAAATGTGTAAATGATAATTTTAAAAATTTCAGGTGCTGGTAAGTACTATACAGAGAGTAAACTGGACAATGGAGTAGAGACTAATGAGGTGGGGCCTCGGTCAAGGGAGGAAAACAGGCTGTAGGAGGAACCAAAAAAAGCCAGGGGGAGAGCAGTACTAGATGAGGTCGGGGAAGTGGTAGGTAGATCCTGGAGCCATATTAGGCCATGGTGGAGGAGTTAGATTTTATTCAAAATGGAGTAGGTAACCTTTGGAGCATTTTAAACAGCAGAGCAAATTGTAATTAGTTCTTTGACTTGTGCTGTTTGGCAAATTACTAGAGTATGGCAAGGCAAGAGTGGAAATAGAGAGACCAGTCAGAAGGCCAGGACAGTAGTGCAGGTGAGAAAGGATGACAATTTGGGCCAGAATTCTAGCAGTGAGTGTGAGAAGTGGTCGAAGTTGAGAGAGATTTTGGAGATAGGGTTGACAGGCCTTACTGAGGGAGTTTATATCCTGGTGTTGCCTACAGTAATGACAGATGGCTGTTCCAGTTTTATGGACTTCCAAACACCTACCAAGGTGCCTGTAAAAAGTTTTAATGCCCCAGTAAGGTACTCTGGTTGTGTATGTGCTGTATTGGGTTGTCTGTCTATACAATAAATAATTAATACCAAACCCTTGCTGGGCCTCATCTGCAAAATACAGGGGTCCCTTAGTCTCATACATAGAGTGTCAGCCGAATGAGAACTTGGGAAGTGTATCAGGGTTCTCACCATGCAGCTCAGGGAACTTGGCAGGTTGGTGAAGTGGAGTTGGTGGCTGCACTGACCTATCAGCTCAGTCTGATGTAACCACGTCTATGACCAGCAAATAAAAAGCAAGCCATGAACAACCTCACCTACTCTATTATAGCACACAGCTTTCTATTTATTCTCTACCCGCATGGTCTCTATGCTTAGCCTCCATAGCTGCTCTTGGCCTTCTGGTTTGGACCCCCATCATTGGCTTCTTGCAGTTGAACCTTGCTTTCAGCTCTGCTTTCCTGTCTGATCTCAGGATCCTCTTCCCCATCTGCCTGGGCCCCAACCCTGACAACCCTATCATGATACTGAATGAAAAATTTTCTGCTGTAATTGTGGGCACAGAACCCTGCTAGAGGTGGTGAATCAGTCTCATGCCCCAAAGGTGTTTTGTTTAGTTAGATACTACTCTTGAGTCCACAGGACCAAAACCTTTTGCCTGAAATTGTCTTGTAGACAGACAAGTGTTTCATGCACTCTTCCAGTGGGCAAGCTCAGAGATTGGCTGGACCAGTACAAAAATGAACTAATGATCTTATTTGTGTTAAGATTTCACCTAAGATACATCAAGGTTGATTAAATAGAAGAGATAAATAGGGCTGAGAAGTAAGAACCCAAAGCTATATCTAGGGAATAGGGAAGTAGTGGGTCCTTTTGAGGGATACATGTGAGACCTAGAAGGATACATGTGAAAATTGTGTAGTTTGGTCAGGTCAAAATAATCTGCATATTCTTACCTGGAGATATTTCCACTGGCTTTTGCCCTGTTCCCTTACCCCAGTTCAATTTTGGGCTATTCCACAGCATTTGACAGTTCATATATTAAGAAAATACTGAATTCCTATTTTATGCTGTAAACCAGCTACATTTGGGGAATATGAGGATGAATAAATTGTAGTGGCTTTCTGACTCATCTGTGCTTCTTCTCTGATCCTTCAGATTGCCACCTGAATCCCGTCATCCCCCTTCCTGAGAAACTATAGCAATGCTACAAATGCTTAATAAAACCTTTGTGCATAAATGGAAATTATTTCTAAGTTTCTTCTGTGCAGAGAATCTTTGCACTGAATCTTTGTATTTATGTTTTTGTTTTCTTTGTATGTTTTCTCCAAATCAAATCTCATATTTAACTCCTCCATTAATTTTTTTTCCTGCCCTGGTATTTTCAGTTCTTCTACATTTAGAGTCTTCTGAATTTTCCATTTCCCTCCTATTCATTTAATCTCATAGGTCATCTGTTTTGAAAGAGAAATTTTTTTGGCTTTATGGCATGTCTTATATATAATTCTGTTTCTGGATATGATGTCATTTGTGAATATGCTTTTAATTATGTCCCAGTCAGTTTCATTGTTGAACAAGCTCATTGTCTTAATTATGCTGGTAAGGTTTGATAATATACTTACAGTTTGCAAAGTTCAGATAAGTATCATTAACATTACTCATTGGTTTTTGTGGATCTAACTTTAAATTTTACTCCATTAACTTTATCTGTTATGATTTTCTTTTATATGGCTATTTTATGTGTCATAATATCATTATTCACTAGAATATTTATTAGATTTTCAGGCTTTCTGGAAAACAAAATTGGGATTAAAACTTTTTTGTTCTTTCCATCCAAGTTACTACAGTGATTTAACTGTTCTGCAGATCTATTTCCTTCCTTCTATTCACCCTTCCTTCTGTCTATTCTTCTGTCCTTCCTTCTATCCTTCCCTTCTTTTTCTGGTGCCTACTAAGATTTTGAGACAGTTCTTTCCCTAGAGGTTGAGAAATCTGGGATTATGGCAAGGACTAAACTACTTGATTACACCAGCTCCTTTAGTCTTTTTTTTTTTTTTTTAGCTTAAATCCATTTTATTTTTAGATAACCTATATGACATGCTTTTTTCTTTAAAGCAATGCCCTCTGCTCCAAATAAATCAAGGTCAAAATAAATGAAGAGCTCAAGATCACATCAGTCACATTTGTCTAAGTCCTGGTGTTGTGTGGATGAAAAGCATCAGCCATTTGGGAGAACAGGGGACAGATCCAAATAGTCAAATCTGTTAATTTTCTATTTCTAAACCATCCTTAAAGAAAATCATATATGGGGGTCACACCACCCTTGCAGTAGTCCAGCAGAGCAACCATGCCATCTGGATTCATGTTTTCACTAATAAAGAAGTGGTTGTTTTTTAAATTAGCAAGGATGTGCCTAATTTGTTCTGCAGCCCCTGCCATAAAAGGTTTTGCTCTTTCTGGTCTCTGTTCTTCAAGATTGCCTTTGATGGATTTCATATAAACTTTGATATACTTCTTATGGCTTCTTTTGTGAAGCTGGTTTCCTACAAGTGATGGTTCATGACAATATCAACACCACTGATTACTGTGCTTCAGCAGAGGCATTAACACCAGTTGAGCGAGTCATCAGTGTTACCTTCTGTCCTACTGACCATCTTCCCCTCAATATCCAGGAATAACCCACCAGCGATCTCCTGGATCTTGTAGATGTGGGAGAACATCTCATCATGGCTGATGAAGTCCTGGTAGATCATCATGATGGCAGCTAGAGGGAGATGACAGAGGTGGAGGATGCTAGGATAGAGAGCCGGGAGCTCAGAGCAAGCATGGTATAGCCGGAGCAGCACTGGGGGTGTAGGAAAGGGGGGTGGGGAGCAGGCAGAAAAGCCCAGCTTCTATAGTGTTAATACGGACATGATATGGAACAGAAGGTCTTTGATGATAGAGAAACCTGGGCTCAAATCGGTTTTTCTATTTTCTAAGTGTGTAATATGAACAGGTTTTTGTTTTTGTTTTTTATCTTATCTTGGCCTCAGTTTCCTCATCTGTGAAGCAGAGATAACACTAACCTATATTTTGGCATAAGAATTAGATGATGCATTTAACTGCTTAGCTGAATACCTAGCATACAAGTATGTTGACCCTTGAACAACATAGGTTTTAACCCCAGGGTCCACTTATATGTGGATTTTTTTCAATATATATATATATTGGAACATTTTGGAGATTGTGACAGTTTGAAAAAACATTTTCTCTAGCTTACTTTATTCTGAGAGTACAGGATATATATAATACATGTAACATACAAAGTAGATGTTAATTGACTACTTAAATTATTAGTAAGTCTTCAGGTCAACTGGATTATCAGTACATTTTGGGGAAGTCAAAAGTTATTCGTGGATTATGGACTGCTCGGGGTTTCAGTGCCCCAATACCATCGTTGTTCAAGGGTGAACTGTACTTTAAAAATGATGGTATAGTAGTATTTTTTAGACTAAATTTTATTATATAGATAATTAATTTTTTCGGTATCATTAGTATACACTTACATGAACAACATTGTGGTTACTAGATTCCCCCCATTATCAAGTCCCCACCACATACCCCATTAAAGTCACTGTCCATCAGCATAGAAAGATGCTATAGAATCACTACTTGTCTTCTCTGTGCTAATACTGCCTTCCCTGTGATCCCCACTACATTATGTGTGCTAATCATGATGCCCTCTTTTCCCCTTATCCCTCCCTTCCCTCCCATCCTCCCCAATCCCTTTCCCTTTGGTAACTGTTAGTCCATTCTCGGGTTCTGTGAGTCTGCTGCTGTTTTGCTCCTTCAGTTTTTTCTTTGTTCTTATACTCCATAGATGAGTGAAATCATTTGATAGCTGTCTTTCTCTGGCTGGCTTATTTCACGGAGGATAATATCCTCTAGCTCCATCCATATTGTTGCAAATGGTAGGATTTGCCCTTTTCTTATGGCTGAATAATATTCCATTGTGTATATGTACCACTTCTTCTTTATCCATTCATCTACTGATGGACACTTAGGTTGCTTCCATTTCTTAGCTATTGTAAATAGTGCTGTGATAAACATAGGGATGCATGTGTCTTTTTGAAACTGGACTCCTGAATTCTTAGGGTAAATTCCTAGGAGTGGAATTCTGGGTCAAATGGTATTTCTATTTTGAGTTTTTTGAGGAACCTCCCTTCCATACTGCTTTCCACAAAGGTTAAACGCATTTACATTCCCACCAGCAGTGTAGGAGTACACATCCTTGCCAGCATTTGTTGTTGTTTGTCTTTTGGATGGTGGCCATCCTAACTGGTGTGAGGTGATATCTCATTGTGGTTTTAATTTGCATTTCTCTGATGATTAGCAATGTGGAGCATCTTTTCATGTGCCTGTTGGCCATCTGAATTTCTTCTTTAGAGAAGTGTCTGTTCAGGAAAATGTTCCATGTGCACTTGAAAAGAATGTATATTCTGCTGCTTTTGGGTGTATAATTCTGTAGATGTCTGTTAGGTCCATCTGTTCTAATGTGTTGTTCAATGCCTCTGTCTCCTTACTGATTTTCTGTCTGGTTGATCTGTCCTTTGGAGTGAGTGGAGTGTTGAAGTCTCCTAGAATGAATGCATTACATTCTATTTCCCCTTTTAATTCTGTTAGTATTTGTTTCACATATGTAGGTGCTCCTATGTCGGGTGCATAGATATTTATCATGGTTATATCCTCTTGTTGGATTGACCCCTTTATCATTATGTAATGTCCTTCTTTGTCTCTTGTTACTTTCTTTGTTTTGAAGTCTATTTTGTCTGATTCACGTACTGCAACACCTGCTTTTTTCTCCCTATTAGTTGCATGAAATATCTTTTTCCATCCCTTCACTTTTAGTCTGTGTATGTCTTTGGGTTTGAAGTGAGTGTCTTGTAGGCATCATATAGTTGGGTCTTGTTTTTTTATCCATTCAGTGACTCCTTGTCTTTTGATTGGTGCTTTCAGTCCATTTACATTTAGGGTGATTATCGATAGGTATGTACTTATTGCCATTGCAGGCTTTAGAATCATGGTAACCAAAGGTTCAAGGTTAGCTTCCTTACTATCTAAGAGTCTAACTTAACACACTTGGTATGCTATTACAAACACAATCTAAAGGTTCATTTTTTTTCCTCCTTTTCTTCCTTCTCCATTCTTTATATATTAGGTATCGTATACTGTACTCTTTGTCTATTCCATTATATTACCTCTGGTGACAGCTATTTAACACTCCCATCTATAGCAGTCCCTCCAAAATACACTGTAGAGATGGCCTGTGGGGCTAAATTCTCTTAGCTTTTGCTTATCTGGAAATTGTTTAATCCCTCCTTCAAATTTAAATGATAATCTTGCCTAGGGGAGTATTCTTGTTTCGAGGCCCTTCTGCTTCCTTCCATGAAATATATCATGCCACTCCCTTCTGGCCTGTAAGGTTTCTGATGAGAAGTCTGATGATAGCCTGATGGGTTTTCCTTTGTATGTGATCTTATTTCTCTCTCTGGCTGCTTTTAATAGTCTGTCCTTATCCTTGATCTTTGCCATTTTAATTATTATATGTCTTGGTGTTGTCCTCCTTGGGTCCCGTGTTGGGAGATCTGTGTACTTCTATGGCCTGAGAGACTATCTCCTTCCCCACATTGGGGAAGTTTTCAGCATTTACTTCCTCAAAGACACTTTCTGTCTCTTTTTCTCTCTTCTTCTGATAACCTTATAATATGAATATTGTTCCGTTTGAATTGGTCACACAGTTCTCTCAATATTCTTTCATTCTTAGAGATCCTTTTTTCTCTCTGTGCCTCAGCTTCTTTGTGTTCCTCTTCCCTAATTTCTGTTTCATTCATTGCCTCCTCCACCATATCTAATCTGCTTTTAATACCCTCCATTGTGTTCTTCAATGATTGGATATCTGTCCTAAATTAGTTTCTGAGTTCTTGAATATTTTTCTGTACCTCCACGAGCATGTTCATGATTTTTATTTTGAAATCTTTTTCAGGCAGATTCATTAAGTCAATTTCATTAGAATCTCTCTCAGGTGTATTCATAATTTTGCTTTGATCCAGGTTCCTTTGACATTTCATAATTTTTCTGTGGTGCCCTCTAGTGCCCAGAAGCTCTACTCTCTGGAGCTGCCCAGCCCCTGGAGCAATGTTGGGGGTCACAGGGGAGCAGTGTTGGTGCTTGGGGGGAGGAAAGAGCTGTTTCCTGCTTCCCGGCTGCTATGCCTGTCTCCACTGCCAGAACCAGTGGGATGAACATACACTTGTAAGCCTCTATGCTTTGTGTTTGTAGCTGGCGTAGGTGGGGCTTCCCTCTGGCTGGCCTGACACCAGAGTGGGAGTTGCCGGTTTGCGAACCTGAGCCAGGTGCAGGCTAGCTGGGAGGAAGACACAGCAAGCTGTATATCACAGTGGGGAGCCTTGGAGCTGCTAGCCAGCCAGGGGGATGGAGCACCTGAAGATCGTTTAAGCTCCCAATCTATTGGGTAGAGTGCACCCAGACAATTTTGTCTACCTGTCCTTTCTCCTGAGCAGTAAGCTCTGTGTAATCCTTGCCCCTTTAGCATCCCTCTCACTTTTAGGAAGTCTTTCAGACTGCCTACCCAGATCAGCTGGATATGAATCCCTGTTTTCCACAAGCAGCTGGAATCTCAGTCTCTCCAGGTATTCTACCTGTCTTAGCTTTCCAACCCCACTAAATCACCAGAGCACCATGCAGTGTAGGTTCATGCTCCCAGAGCAGATCTGCAGGGCTAGGTGTTCAGCAGTACCAGGCCTCCACTCCCTCCCAGCTCTGATTTTCTTCCTCCTGCTGGTGAGTTGGGGTGGGGGAAGGGCTTTGGCCCTGCCGGGCCACAGCTTTGGTATGTTACCCTGTTCCATGAGGTCTGCTCTTTTCTCCAGGTGTATGCAGTCTGGTGCAGCCTTCTTTCCTGTTGCTCTTTCAGGATTAGTTGTATTAAATTATATTTTCATATTATATGCAGTTTTAGAAGGAGGTCTCTGTCTCACCTCTCACGCCACCATCTTTAATCCTATCAATGGTATAGTAATTTAAATCTTCCCTTTGAGAGCCCAGTACAAGAAGATTTAGCCAACATGGTAGCATTCCTCTACCTCTATCCCAGCCCTTCACACACACAACTTTCCCCCAAGCCCAAGGAATACAAGCCCAATATATAAGGCCAAAAAGAGGCAGTTATGCCTAGTTCCCCTCTTATTGTTCTCTCTTTATCTATTGTTGATGGTAGCCTGAATTCCTTCGGAGGTGGTCTTATGCCTGTTGTGTGACCATTCCCTCAACTCATCTAGTGGAGGCCTATGTAGGGATAGTCTTACTCTGAACTCACCAATAAATTTTGGCAAATGATACCACTTCAGATGTATGGTTATTAAAATATACTTTGAGATGTTCTAAAAGCTTAAATATAACTATTAGAAAAAGTGGTTGAGAAGAGTAGAAAAGAAGATCAACATAATTATGACTGTAGAGAAAAAGTCAAGAAACTATGACCAGGATGTCAGATGGGTTATCTGTTTGGATGTTAAATCTATAAGGATTACAACAGAAATTGTGCAGTGACAGTGAACACAAAGCTAAAATCATCAAGAATGAAAGTGAGTGATCTTGATGCGACTTAAATATGGAAATAAGGAAGGACTGTGTGTGATTGTCTAATGGTATTTGACACAAAGCAAGGGCTTTGGGGAGAGGACACAGGGCGAATGAACTGGAAGTTGTAATGAAGAACAAGAAGGGCACCTACCAGGCCTCTTGGAAAGGTGTGAAAAAATAAAAAGAGTCATCACCTAAGAGATATATGAGGAAAGCGGTGTCCTCAGGGGAAAGCCCAGTTTCCATTTAAATAAGAAGGTAGAGGAAGCGAAGAAAGCTTTACAGAAGTACAGGATATGGGGATTTTGCTGAATTCCACAGGGCCTAGTGGAAGGATTAGGATTTCAGGAGATTGCATCCTCAGTCATAATCATCTCTCCCTTGCATATGTCAGTTCGTTCTTTTGCCTCTCTTTCGCTTCAGCAACCTTGCCTAGCTAAACCACAGCCCTGATTGAATCCAATTCTTTGCTTATTCCATGCCTGTAAAACTATGCTCCTGAGCACGCATTAATTAATGATCATCACCTCAAGTGGATCCATAATGTTACCTGGTGGTCTCACTAGATTTCCACAATCATTTTCTCTGTTTCATCTTCTCCTAGATGACTGTTGCAGGTCTTCAATCTCCTCAGGTGTTCACCATCTCCTCCCCACTCTTCACTTTAACTGATGACCTTGCTTCCTATTTCAGTAAAGAGATAGGAAAAAAAGAGCCTTCCCAAGCTTTCACCACCACAGCTATTCACTACCTGCAGTAATATCCAGATACTCTGCTTTATCTTCCTTTACTATAAAAGCACTAGCATAAGTGCTTCATAATTCCTTTTCTTGTATCAAGTTTCCCCTCTTTTGAATCATTGTGTCATATATGAAAATTTGCTTTTATTTTTCTTATCTTCAAAATATAATCTTCCTTGAACTCCACTTTCTTCTCTAAAAATTGCCTTATTACACTTAACAGCAAAACGTCTTGAGTTATCTAAATTCTGTTGCTAGTTTTTTCTCTTCCCATTCTTTTCTTTTACCCAAGACAGATTGTGCTTCCACAATTCCATTGGTATTGCTCTTATCAGTTACTTGTGATGTCTATATCTGTCATTTGTCACTACTTATCCAATTTAATATTCAGGAGCAGAGTTGATTTCTCTCTCTCCTCCTTGAAACACCTTCCTAACTTACTTCTAATATCAAATATCATATCACTGAGTATAAGGACAGAGCCTCGCTGTCTTACCAGTGGGTTTCAGTCCTGGGCAAGTTCGCTATAGATTCAGTGTAACCAAAGAAATTGACAGCAAAACGTTCTTGGGGTGAAAGGGTTATATACCCAAGTTTATTTCCAGGTGGTAGGTCAGTCAGTAGAATCCCATTCACTCAGAGTGAGTCTGCAGGCAACAAGCCAGTCTCTGCCTCTGGGCCCCTCTGTCCACACAGCCATCCTCCGGGCTTCTCTGCACAGTCATCCCACACAGCCATTCTCTGGGCCTCTGTCCTCGGCACTGCCACCACTCCAGCCTCTGCTCTGCTCTCCTGCAGCCTTGCAGCCCTGCCACCGTGTCATGCGCAGAGCACTAGGCGGAGCTCTTTTTATAGAGTCAACAACCATGTATTGCCCACAGGTGTGCAGTGAGCTAGTCAACCACAGCCAGGTGAGAATCCTGGCCACAGGAACTCTCATTTTATCCACACTCGCTTGCAATGTGTGCAGAAATGTGAGCAATCCATGGAAAATTGCTTCACAATTCCTCCTTCTCTGCTGATACCTCTCACATCCCCAAATTCTGGATCTGCATTGTCCAATACTCTACTACATCAACTACATATAGCTGTTTAAACAAAATCTTTAATTATCCAGTTGCATTACCCAAATTTCAGTGTTCAATAGCCACATGTGGGTAATGGCTACCTACTGAATGACAGATATATAAATATTTCATTATTACAGAAAGTTCCATTAGACAGCCTGCTTTCCATGTTACAGTGCCCCAAATAAGATGTATTATCGAATAAATATTTCTGTATATTTCTCTCTACTTTCTGTATTCCTTGTCTTGATGATCTCATCTACTCTGTTTTAAATGTGACTCTTAAGTCTGTAATCAGCCCAAATCTCTCCCCTAAAGCCAAACACAATTCTCCAACAGCATTTTTGCACATTTTTACCTAAGTATCTAAAAAGCAACTCAAAATTAACATCCAAAACTGAACTACTGACCATCCTTGCCTTCTCTCTGCACCAACAAATCTGTTCTCTTTGCAGTCTTCCCAGTCTCAATTCATGTCAGTTCTCCCAGTTGTTACAACAAAAAACAAAAAACAAAGAAACAACAGTTTTTTAAGACCAACCCTTAGATTCATCATTGACCTCCCTCTTTTCCACAAAACCCACACAATCTGTCCCATTGGTTCATGTTTCAGATTATATACAGAATCTGATTACTACACCCCCTTCCCCCTGGTCCAAGCCAGTATCATCTTTAGCTTGGATTATTCTAGGCAAATTTGGCCCTCTTTTTGTTTCTTTGCTTTCATTTGTGTCCCCTGTCGTCTATTCTCATCAGAGCGACAAGCATGATCTTGTTAAAAAGTAAGTCAGATCATGTCATTTCTCTGCTCAGAATTCTCCAGTAGCTTCACTTCTCACTTCGAGTCAAGGTCTAGTCGCAGTGGCATTCTCACTCTTCTTAACACATTAGAGACGTGGCTGCACCTCAGAGCCTTTTTTTTAAAGATATTATTGATATACACTCTTATGAAGGTTTCACATGAAAAAACAATGTGGTTACTACATTTACCCATATTATCAAGTCCCCACCCATACTCCAATGCAGTCACTGTCCATCAGTGTAGTAAGATGCCACAGATTCACTGTTTACCTTCTCTGTGCTACACTGTTTTCCGCATGATCCCCCACACCATGTGTACTAACATAATACCCCTCAATCCCCTTCTCCCTCCCTCCCCACCCACCCTCCCACAACCCTCCCTTTTGGTAACCACTAGTTCCTTCTTGGAGTCTGTGAGTCTGCTGCTATTTTGTTCCTTCAGTTTTGCCTTGTTGTTATACTCCACAAATGAGGGAAATCATTTGGCACTTGTCTTTCTCTGCCTGGCTTATTTCACTGTGCATAATATCCTCCAGCTCCGTCCATGTTGTTGCAAATGGTAGGATTTGTTTCTTTCTTATGGCTGAATAGTATTCCATTGTGTATATGTACCACTTCTTCTTTATCCATTCATCTACTGATGGACATTTAGGTTGCTTCCATATCTTGGCTATTCTAAAAAGTGCTGCAATAAACATAGGGGTGCATATGTCTTTCTGAGTCTGAGAAGTTGTATTCTTTGGGTAAATTCCAAGGAGTGGGATTCCCGGGTCAAATGGTATTTCTACTTTTAGTTTTTTGAGGAACCTCCAAATTGCTTTCCACAATGGTTACACTAGCTTATATTCCCACCAGCAGTGCAGGAGGGTTCCCATTTCTCTGCATCCTCACCAGCATTTGTTGTTCTTAGACTTTTTGATGCTGGCCATCCTTACTGGTGTGAGGTGATATCTCATTGTGGTTTTAATTTGCATTTCCCTTATGATTAGTGATGTGGAGCATCTTTTCACATGCCTGTTGGCCATCTGAATTTCTTCTTTGGAGACCTGTCTCTTCATATCCTTCACCCATTTGTTAACTGGATTATTTCCTTTTTGGGTGTTGAGGACTGTAAGTTCTTTATATATTTTGAATGTTAACCCCTTGTCAGCTATGTCATTTACAAATATATTCTCTCATACTGTAGGATGCCTTTTTGTTCTGTTGATGGTGTCCTTTGCCATACAGAAACTTTCTAGTTTGATGTAGTCCTGTGAGTTCATTTTTGCTTGTTTCCCTTACTTGAGGAGATGCGTTCAGGAAGAAGTTGCCCGTGCTTATACTCAGGAGATCTTTGCCTGTGTTTTATTAGAAGAGTTTTATGGTTTCATGACTTACATTCAGGTCTTTGATCCATTTCAAGTTTACTTTTCTGTATGGGGTTACACAATAATCCAGTTTCATTCACTTGCATGTAGCTGTCCAGTTTTGCCAGCACCAGCTGTTGAAGAGACTGTCATTTCCCCATTATATGTCCATGGCTCCTTTATCATATATTAATTGACCATGTATGTCTGGGTTTATATCAGGGCTCTCTAGTCTGTTCCACTGGTCTGTGGGTCTGTTTTTGTGCCAGTACCAAATTGTCTTGATGTGGCTTTGTAGCAGAGCTTGAAGTTGGGGAGCATAATCTCGGGGGATTATTTATTCTTCCTTCTCAAGATTGCTTTGGCTGTTCAGGGTCTTTTGTGGTTCCATATAAATTTTAGAACTATTTTCTCTAGTTCATTGAAGAATGCTGTTGGTATTTTGATAGGAATTGCATTGAATCTGTAGATTGCTTTAGGCAGGATGGCCATTTTGACAATATTAATTCTTCCTATCCATGAGCATGGGATGTTTCCATTTATTGGTATCTTCTCTAATTTCTCTCATGAGTGTCTTGTAGTTTTCAGAGTATAGGTCTTTCACTTCCTTGGTTAGGTTTATTCCTAGGTATTTTATTCTTGTTGATGCAACTGTGAATGGAATTGCTTTCCTGATTTCTCTTTCTGCTAGTTCATTGTTAGTGTATAGGAATACCACAGATTTCTGCACATTAATTTTGTATCCTGCAACTTTGCTGAATTCATATATTAGATCTAGTAGTTTTGGAGTGGATTCTTTAGGGTTTTTTATGTACAATACCATGTCGTCTGCAAACAGGGACAGTTTGACTTCTTCCTTGCCAATCTGGATGCCTTTTATTTCTTTGTGTTGTCTGAGTGCCATGGCTAGGACCTACAGTACTATGTTGAATAGAAGTGGGGAGAGTGGGCATCCTTGTCTTGTTCCCAATCTTAGAGGAAAAGCTTTCAGCTTCTTGCTGTTAAGTATAATGTTGGCTGTGGGTTTGTCCTATATGGCCTTTATTATGTTGAGGTACTTGCCCTCTATACCCATTTTGTTGACAGTTTTTATCATGACTGGATGTTGAATTTTGTAAAATGCTTTTTCAGCATCTATGGAGATGATCATGTGGTTTTTGTCCTTTCTGTTGATGTTGTGGATGATGTTGATAGATTTTTGAATGTTGTACCATCCTTGTGTCCCTGGAATAAATCCTACTTGATCATGATGGATGATTTTTTTAAATGTATTTTTGAATTTGGTTTGCTAATATTTTGTTGAGTATTTTTGCATCTATGTTCATCAGGGATATTGGTCTGTAATTTTCTTTTTTTGTGGTGTCTTTACCTGGTTTTGGTATTAGAGTGATGCTAGCCTCATAGAATGAGTTTGGAAGTATTCCCTCTTCTTCTATTCTTTGGAAAACTTCAAGGAGGATGGCTATTAGGTCTTCACTAAATGTTTGATAAAATTCAGTGGTGAAGCCCTCTGGTCCAGGAATTTTGTTCTTAGGTAGGTTTTTGATTACCAATTCAATTTCGTTGCTGGTAATTGGTCTGTTCAGATTTTCTGTTTCTTTTTGGTTCACCCTTGGAAGGTTGTATTTTTCTAGAAAGTTGTCCATTTCTTCTAGGTTATCCAGTTTGTTAGCATATAATTTTTCATAGTATTCTCTAATAATTCTTTGTATTTCTGTGGTGTCCATAGTTATTTTTCCTTTCTCATTTGTGATTCTGTTTATGTGTGTAGACTCTCTTTCTTTCTTGATAATTATGGCTAGGGGTTTATCTATTTTGTTTATTTTCTTGAAGAACCAGCTCTTGCTTTCATTGATTCTTTCTATTGTTGTATTCTTCTCGATTTTATTTCTGCTCTAATCTTTATTCTACTGACTTTGGGTCTCATATGTTCTTCTTTTTCTAGTTTAGTTAATTGTTAGTTTAGACTGCTCATATGGGATTCTTCCTGAGGTAGGCCTGTATTGCAATATACTTTCCTTTTAGCATGGCCTTCACTGCATCCCACAATCCCACAGATTTTGCGGTGTTGAATTATTGTTGTTGTTTTTCTCCATAAATTGCTTGATCTCTGTTTTTATTTGGTAATTGATCCACTGGTAATTTAGGAGCATGTTTTGAAGCCTCCATGTGTTTGTGGGCTTTTTCATTTTCTTTGCATAATTTATTTCTAGTTTCATACCTTTGTGGTCTGAGAAGCTGGTTGGTACAATTTCAATCTTTTTGAATTTACCAAGGTTCTTTTTGTGGCCTAGTATATGATCTTTTCTTTAAAATGTTCCATGTGCACTTGAGAAGAATGTGTATTCTGCTGCTTTTTGGGTGTATAATTCTGTAGATGTCTGTTAGGTCCATCTGTTCTGATGTGTTGTTCAGTGCCTCTGTGTCTTTACTTATTTTCTGTCTGGTTGATGTGTCCTTCAGAGTTAGTGGAGTGTTGAAGTCGTCTAGAATGAATGCATTGCATTCTATTTCCCATTTTAATTCTGTAAGTATTTATTTCACATATGTAGAGTATTTGTTTCACATATGTAGGTGCTTCTGTGTTGGGCACATATATATTTATAACGGTTGTATCTTCTTGTTGTATTGACCCTTTTATCATTACGTAATGTCCTTCTCTGTCTCTTGTGACTTTCTTTGTTTTGAAGTCTGTTTTGTCTGATACAAGTACTGCAACTCCTGCTTTTTTCTCCCTATTAGTTGCATGAAATATCTTTTTCCATCCCTTCACTTTTAGTCTGTGTATGCCTTTGGGTTTAAAGTGAATCTCTTGTAGGCAGCATATAGATGGATCTTGTTGTTTTATCCATTTATTGACTCTGGGTGTTTTGATTGGTGCATTCAGTCTATTTACATTTAGAGTGATTATCAACAGGCTTGTACTTATTGCTATTGCAGGCTTTAGATTTGTGGTTACCAGAGATTCAAGGGTAACTTCCTTACTGTCTAAGAATTTAACTTAACTCACTTAATATGCTATTACAAACACAATCTAAAGGTTTTTTTTCCTCCTCCTTTTTCTTCCTCCTCCATTCTTTATCTATTAGATATCATATTCTGTACTCTTTGTCTATCCCTTGATTTACTTTGGGGATAGTTAATTTAATTTTGCATTTACTTAGTAATTAGCTGTTCTACTTTCTTTACTGTGGTTTTATTACCTCTGGTGACAGCTATTAAACCTTAGGAACACTTCCATCTATAGCAGTTCCTCCAAAATAGACTGTAAAGATGGTTTGGGGGAGGTAAATTCTCTCAGCTTTTGCTTATCTGGAAATTGTTGAATCCCTCCTTCAAATTTAAATGATAATCTTGCCGGGGGGAGTATTCTTGGTTCGAGGCCCTTCAGTTTCATTGCATTGAACATATCATGGCACTCCCTTCTGGCCTGCAGAGTTTCTTCTGAGATGTCCGATGATAGCCTGATGGGTTTTCCTTTGTAGGTAGTCTTTTTTTTCTCTCTTTGGCTGCTTTTAGTACTCTGTCCTTGTCCTTGTCCTTGATCTTTGTCATTTTAATTATTATATGTCTTGGTGTTGTCTCCCTTGGGTCCTTTGTATTGGGAGATCTGTGCACTTCCATGGCCTGAGAGACTATCTCCTTCACCATATTGGGGAATTTTTCAGCAATTACCTCCTCAAAGACCCTTTCTATCCCTTTTTCTCTCTTCTTCTTCTTCTGGTACCCCTATAATGCAAATGTTGTTCTGTTTGGATTGGTCACACAGTTCTCTCAATATTCTTTCATTCTTAGAGACACTTTTTTCTCTCTGTGCCTCAGCTTCTTTGTTTTCCTCTTGTGTATTTTCTATTTCATTAATCATCTCCTCCACCATATCTAATCTACTTTTAATACCCTCCATTGTGCTCTTCAATGATTGGATCTCCAACCAGAATTCATTCCTGAGTTCTTGAATGTCTTTCTGTACCTCCATGAACATGTTAATGATTTTTATTTTGAACTCCCTTTCTTCAGGAAGAGTCATGAGGTCGGTGTCATTTAAATCTTTCTCAGGAGTTGTATTAATGATTTTACTTTGGACTAAGTTCTTTTGGCATTTCGTATTTGTATATGGCACCCTCTAGTGCCCAGAATGTCTACTCTCTGGAGCTGCTCAGCCCCTGAAGTAATGCTGGGGTCACAGGGGAGTGGTATTGGTGCCTGGGGGGAGGAAAGAGCTGTTTCCTGCTTCCCGGCTGCTATGCCTATCTCCACTGCCTGAACCAGTGGGCTGAGCACACAGGTATAAGCTTTTATATGCATTTGTAGCTATTATAGACAGATCTTCCCTCTGGCTGGCTTAACGCCAGAGTAGGGTTTGCCGGTTCACGATTCAGGTGGGGCTCGCCGGGAGAAAGGCTTAGTAGGCTGTGTATCCTGGTCGGGGTCCTTGGAGCTGTGTAGCCAGCCAGGGAGCTGGAGCAACTGAAGTTCATGAAAGCTCCCAAACTGCTGGGCAGAGTACGCCGAGACAATTTTGTCTACCTGTCCTTTCTCCTGAGCAGTAAGCTCTGTGCAATCCTTGCCTCTTTAGCAGCCCTCTTGCTAAGGGCTTCCTTGTTAGGAAGTCTCTCAGACTTCCTGCCTTTCTTTTGTCCCAGAGCAGCCAGATATGGATCCCTGCTTTCCACTAGCAGCTGGAATCCATCTCTCCAGGAATTCTGCCTGTCTTAGCTTTCCAACCTCCTAATCATGAGAGTATCATGCAAACACCATGAAATGTAGGTTTGGGCTCCCAGAGCAGATCTCCAGAGTTAGTTATTCAGCAGTCCCAGGCCTCCACTCCCTCTCTCTCTGCTCTGTTTCTCTTCCTCCTGCCTGTGAGCTGAGGTGGGGGAAGGGCTTTGGCCCTGCTGGGTCACAGCTTTGGTACATTACCCTGTTCCGTGAGGTCTGCTCTTTTCTCCAGGTGTATGCAGTCTGGCACAGTCCTTCCTGTTGCTCTTTCAGGTTTAGTTGTATTAATTATATTTTCGTATTATATGCAGTTTTAGGAGGAAGCCTCTGTCTCACCTCTCATGCCACTATCTTTAATCCTCAGAGCCTTTTTTATAGTTGGTGTTCCCTCACCTCGTTACCCTGACCCCACTCCACCTCCACACACATACTTTCTCCCTTATGATAGTGACACTTTGAAGAGACCAGATCAGTTGTATCATAAAATCATCCATATCATGGATTTGTTTCCTCATGGTATTGTTTACTTCTCTACTGCCTGCATTTCCTATAATTGGACATCAAGTAGGTTAAAGCTAAATATTTTCAAAGAAAACTCCATAAATGATACCTCTGTCTTCAGACCACATCATACCGAGAGTTGCATTACCCAGTTGCCCCACTGTTAATGATGCTAAGTTTAAGGTGTTATGGTGGTAGCTTTCAGATCCCTCAGTTATCAATTTTTAGTTTTACTTTTGTAATTAACACCTAATATGAAGGGTGAATGTTGTTTTTTTTTAACCTGTGATTTTAAATATTTTTTAGCTGTGGAACTTCATTTTTTCAAATAAAATATTTTTTGGAGAGCCCATATATAAAATAGATGAAAGCAGAGCTATTCTGGTTGCAGTGGGAAATGCCTAGTATTGGCAGCTTCCAAGGGACCTTTGACAAGCACAAAGAAAACTCACAAAAAAACCTCACAGAGTCCACCCAAACATTTGAGGAAACAGAGGCCCAAACCAAGGATTCATTAAGTCATAAGACCACCCACTCTCTCAGTGCTCTGTCTGTTAGAGCAGTTTGGGGAGCTCTGTCACTTCTTGGACACCGTAGCTGTGGATGATCACTAGAATAGCACTTGGTTTTCCCCTGGCAGTCCACCCACTGTTTTCTGTTGTCTGAGTGCTGTCTCTGACATTCTATCTGTTCTACAGATGTGAAGATTTGAAATTGCTTCATGTTTAATGTGTGTTGGGTTGCAGTGTTCCCACTTTTTTTCTTTTGCCTCCCTTTTGGAAATTCTTCATCCACAAAGAATTCCAGATTCAGACATTATTCATCTTATGTCTGGAACACTAAAATCTTGTGAGCTCCCATGTCTTACCTCTTTCCACCTTCAGAATATTCAAAATGCTGCCACAACTGAAGTTAGTTTTGTCATTTACTTGCTGCTTGCTTCCATTCTGCACTTTACTTGTCATGCAGTGTAATAATGTGCCTTAGTGGAGAATTGAATAAGTATATTTTGTATATGTACACAGTGTATGTAAGATGTATGAGTAGATTTTTATTTTCATGAGATTTTCCCTTTATTAAATAGAAAAAGCAGGTAATAAACTACAGGTAACTTACTTTTGTTAAAAATAAATATTCACAAAAATCCCCATGTTTATTTATGTGCATGTGTACTTGGTGTATTTAAAGCCAAAAAGGCCATTTACAAAAATGTTCACGTTGATACTATATCTATGTGTAATCTTCATTTTCTTCTTTGTATTTCTCTCCCTCTGTTTTGCAATAGGCATGTCATGTTTCTACAGTATTACTTTTATAAAGACTGAAACTGTTGTTAAATAACAACTTTGATCTCTCCAATCCAAGCTGAATTGAAGGCATTTCCAGGCCTCTACCTGGCTTACTGCCATCCATGCTATCCTTTGGAATTTTTCCCTGTTCTCTTATTGTCCCATTCAAGCAAGTTTTCCCCTGACCCAATCTCTTAGTTATTTTACTCCAGGCTCCTCCTGCTCATCTTGTAGAATTGCCCACTTGGTTGGTGCTGAAGAGCCTCTCTGCTCATTTGAACTGGCTAGGGAAGAAAAGGAGGGTGTAAAAATTATATTCTTCAAAGCACTGTCCCTAGAATATGACCTCCATCAGGGCCCAGGAGTGCCTCACCAAATGCCTGTTGAATGAATTGATTTATTCTTTTGTGTCTTGTTTCTTTTATCACATAAGTTCCTACGGGGAGCTTTGATTATTTCTATAATACCCTGAACATTTTGGGTGCTTAATATATATTCATGAAGAGAGTCTTTTATTTAAAAAACCTATAATTTACTTAACAAAAATGAACTTAAGATCTGTTGTCAACTTTGATCAGAATTTGACAGAGATTTAGAAAAGCACAGGATAAAAAGCATTTGTTTATAGCCTCGCTGATATCTCTTCTGGACTCTGCAGAGGACTTCTTCCCATCTACTAGCTTTGGTCTTGCTTCCCCAAGTCTGTCCTGCGCAGTGCTACAAAAAGTGATAGGCCTACAGTGTAGATCTGACCTGTCCCCTTTTTTCCCCATTGAATCCTCTCAGGGCCTCTCTGGTGCTTTGTTGCCTCTGCCCTAACCCCTTCAGCTGCAGCCTAGAAGCCTCCCTTCAAACGTTATGGGGGACTAATACCAAACTCCTGGTAGCCCCTCATACATCCCATGTCACTGCCTGCCTTGTTCCCTTTGCCCACGAGGCATTTTCCCTGTCTTCCTGCAGCCAGCTTCTGGTACTGTACTCCAGCACTGTGCTCAGCAGTCCTCTCTGGAATGTTTTCCTTGACATACAAGGTTAGGTGTCCTCTTTCTCTGCCCACTCATGTTGTAAGCTGCTTGAGGCAAAATCATGGAATTATTAGTTCCCTCATCTTGAAGAGTACCTGGCTTATTGTGGCATCCAAATTTTTATTAAACTATGTTGTACATATGTTCTTCTAAACTACCAAAATGATTTTTATCTATGGAATGTGATTCGATGTTTACATGATCTCCTGCAAAATAAGAAAAAGACTTAGAACAAGAAAATAAATGAATTAAAGTAATTTAAAAATACTACCAGCCAATATATAATAGAGAATTTTTAAAGTTTTTTTAATGGTAATGATTTAACCTCCACAATTTCCTTTCAGAGCCAGTACTTAGGGAAATCAATAGCTTTGCAAATTACATGCATTAAAAATTAATAAGCAGTTCATTGTGCTTCCCCCATCAAATAATACAAAATAATCTCTGGTAAAATAGAGCTTTTTCAATTAAAACTAAGAAAAAATTTTTTGCTTCTATCATATTCCCTAAACTTGAGCTCCATCTTTCATCCTGTTTCTCCGGAAGAGAAGGTGAAATCCCACTGAGGGCAGTGACTTGACCAACTTACTAAGCTGGTCAGTGCAGAAGCAGAAGCTGAATAAGGAGCTCCTGACTGCCCACCTGGTGCTTTTCCCCTCAGCCACATTTCCTGCTTCACCACTTGAGTAAAAATAAAAGTAAGTTTTTAAGCACTTCCTAATTCCCATTTGCTCAAGTTGGGCATGCTGCTGAGATGTTCTTATTTTTCTCTTAGTCTCATTAAGGCATTAACCCTAAACCTAAAGCATTAATTGTTCTTTCGTGTATGTAATTTCTTTGAGCCTCAGAAAAATCTTCCATTCTTAGAGATTTCTTAATTTATCTTATGAACTATTTTTGAAGTGAACACAGCAAATGTTCCAGGTCTCCTTTTTTATCTTACAAGTAATTCAATGTATATGTCTTTATATTCCTCTAAATTGTTCTCTTGGAATCAGTTTCCATACTGAGTCATCCACCAAAGAGTGCCTGTGTTTTCCAGGCAAACTAATAGTTTTATTATTTCAGAATGACTCACTACTTCTGAATCATCACACCTTGTGTACTCTGTTAAATAAAAACATTTTTAGGCACTTTTCTACAATTTTTCCTCTTGGTAGTCCTCAAATGTCCCATCTAAGTGACATGGATATTCAGCCAGTTTCCTCTTGGATCCACAATTTATGTTGATCATTTTCTTCTTGAACCTTTTCATCAGTTGAAATAAGCAGTGGAAATTCTTTACCTCATCCTCTTTGCTCCAGATGTTTCCTGAAATAGAACACATAAATAGCAACATAAAAAAATATGTGTAACACCATTCTCTATTTTCCATCATTACATTTATGTTGTTTAAGGTTTTATTAACTTCCTAAACTTCATGAAATCAGGTAGAAACATCTATAAAAGTATAGCTTCAATGTTTGTTGGTACACATTTTTGGAATTCAGCATATTGGAAAAATGAAACACTTTCCTTCTTTGACTTCCATGTCGTATTTGTCTGGTTCTCTTCCTGCCCTTTGAAAATTCATTCTCTATCTCCTTCCTTGCATCCTCCTCCTCACCTTATACATGCCATCCTTCCTCACAGTTTTGTCCTTGACCCTTTTCTCATGATGTGCATTACATGTTGTCTTACACACTCCTTGTGGCTTTAAAACCTTTATCTGATGCTTACTCCCAAATCTTTTATCTTCTACTCCTGTCTCTTACCACTCAGTATAGCCATCTATATGGGGAATATCTCATTTTGGATGCCCCCCAAAGCAACCTGTGCCTGACATCTCCTCTACACCCTTGCCCCCACCCAGCCTTATCTTCACATCTCCCTAGAATGCATTTTTAATTTTTAAAATGTGTTTTCAGATATTATATATTAATTCTCATATTTAAAGTGATAATGCTTAAAGGTTTTAAAAAATACCAGTTCCCATTCCTAAGTAGACCTGCTCCAAAGAGACAACTGCTGTCAATTTTTTCATAGCTATTTCTTCCATTGTTTGCTTCCATATTTATAGATGCATATACATTACAAATTCATTATTCATTTTAAACATTACACCTTGCCTTCCTAATATGAATTTAAGTTCTCACCCCTATTTCACCACATTAACAAAATAAAGGGTAAAAATTATGTGATCATTTCAATAGAAGCAGAATAAATATTTGACAAAAATTAACCATATGAGTTTTTTAAAACTCAACCAACTAGAAATAGAGGAAACTTTCTCAATCTAAATAATATAAAGGATATCTACCAAATCTAAATAAATAAAGGATATCTACCAAAAAAGCTGCAGTTATCATCATACTTAATAGTGAAAGACTGAATACTTTTCCCTAAAAATACAAGGTGAACAAAGCAACGATTTCTGACCTCACCACCTTCTATTCAATACTGTTCTGGAGATCCTAAATGCAATAGACTATAAGGCAGTAAATATTGGAAAGGGAAAAGTAAAACTTCCCTATATTCAGACAACATAATTGTCTATATAAAAAATCCCAAGGTATTTACCTAAAAAATACTATAATTAATAAGTGAATTTAGCAAAGTGGCAGTGACAAGGTTAATATACATAAATCACTGTAATTCTAAACCAGCAAGAAACACATGGAAAATTAAATTAAAATAACAGTACCATTTACATTAGCATTAAAAAACATGAAATACTTGGGAATAAATTTAATGCTGAATTAAACATTGCTAAAACAGAAGGACTTCTAAATAAATGGAGAGATACACTGTTCACAGTTTGCATGGATCAGAGACTTGATACTATTATCTGCATTGTTACCAAATGGAGATTTAGATTCAATGAAATTCCAATCAAAATCCCAGCAGGTTTTCCTTGTGAAAATTGGCAGGTGGGCTCTAACATTGACATAGAATTTAAAAGACACGGAATACCCAAAATAATTCTGAAAAAGGAAAAAATCATCACTAAGATTTACTATAAAGCTACATTAATTAACACAGAGGGTATTGCTGTATATAAAGAATAAAGAATCCAGAAATAAGCCTATGTATATGGTCATTTATTTTCAACAAAACCTCCAGCATAATTCAGTGGGAACAGGATAGTCTTTTGAACAAATGGTGCTGTATGACCTTCAAACTCAGCCTCATTCCATATATAAAAATTAATTCAAAATAGATCATAGACCTAAACAAAGAAGTTAAAACTATAGAACCACCAAAAAAAAAAAAAACTTAAGAGAAAATTTTTATGACCTTGGCATAGACAAAGATCTTAAGGCAGGATAAAAATGTATTAACTATAAAAGAAAAATTGACTAATTGGATTAATAGAAATTAGTAAGATTAAAACCTTCTCTTCAAAGGCTACTGCTAAGAAAATGGGAAGAGAAGCCATGGACCAGGAGAAAATAATATCTGTATCTAAAGTATTTAAATAAGCTTTTAAAACTCAATAATCAAAGACAACCCAAAAGATTTGAATAGACATTTCACAAAAGAAGGTACATATTATAAGATAAATTTTAGCTGAAATAAGCAGATGAAGAGAGGCAACAAAGGGCTAGGTAGTTTATTTGAGTGCAATTCCCGGGTGATGTTCTCTGGTCTGGTTATCACAGGCTGGGGAAGTCACACCCAGGAGGGCAGACAGTGAGCTTTTAAAGAAGGTAGGGGGAGGGAGAGCATAGGTTTACAGCGTCGAGGATTGGCTAGTCTAAGGCATCTTTTTCAGGTTGGTGGGGGGCAGCAGCCAGGGACGTTGGCACATCATCAGTGTCCGACATGCTCACTCCTCTCTCCAGTGCCTCCAACCTTACACATATGTGAATTGCTAATAAGTATATTTAAAAAACTCATCATTAGTTATCAAGGAAATACAAATTAAAGTCACATTGGGATACTATTTCTTACCCACTAAAATGACTAAAATTAAAGGAACTGACAAGTATCCAAATAGATATAGAGCCATTATAGCTCCCAAGTGTGCTAAGAATGTAAAATGGTAGAACCACTTTGGAAAACAGTTTTATAGGTTTAAAAATTTTTTCATGTACACTTATCATGACTCAGTAATTCCTTTGTTATTAGTGGAAAGAAATGAACACATATCCACAAAAATACTTGAATGTTCATAGCAGCTTTAATTCATTACAGCCCAAACTAGATACTATTCAAATGTCTATCAGTTGGTGAATAAATAAGACAAATTTTGGTGTATCATACAGTGGAATATCAACTAGTAGTAAAAAATATATATGTACAACTGATACATGCAGTAAAGTGGATGAATCTCAAAACCATTGTGCAAAGTGAGACAAGCCAAAGTGTACAATATGGTATGACTACATTTATATGAAGGTCTTAGACCGGCAAAATTAATCTATAGTAATAGAAATCTAATGAGTGATTGTCAGATATGGAGGGTTAAGGGACTTGATTGGGAAAGGGCCCAAGGAAAGCTTTAGGATGATGAAAACATTTCTTTTTTAGGGTAGTGATTATATGGTTCATGTTAAATCTCATTGAACTGTACACACTTAATATGTATGTTCTTATTGTACATAAATTATACATTGGTAAAGTTGATTTAAAGTGAGGCTTTAAAAAGCTAAGAGGAAACTTACCAGTTAGTGGGCTTTGCTGTAAGGCTATCATGTGGTTAGATGGGATTTCTAATCTCCAGAAAAGGATTCTTAATTAACAGTGGGGGCTGGGAGCTAGAAGTAAAGTCTGATTTCTGGTGACCTGGGCAGGGGAAAGGGTCTGGTGCCCTTTTCATTCAGAATGTAGACTTTTACTCAATTTTTAGTCCTTTACTACACCCTCTGTATCTGATGCCCCTGGGGTTGGTGCTTTACTGGTTCTTTGTTTTTGTTTTTGTTTTTTACCATCAAATAAACTTCCCATCTTCAGCAGGGTAAAGGACGGATGATTTTCTGAGTTGGTAGAGTAGGACTGAAATGTCTGTAACTATTCCTTAACAAACTTTCAAACAATCCCCCTATGTTCAATATTCTACCCTGCTTCCCATGATACCTAGTACCTCCAAACCTGGGCTTTTTGTGGGTTGTACAGGGTGAATTGGTTTGCTTGCCACTGGTATCCCTTCCTCCCATGCTGTGCTATGTCATTTGCCATTCCTGCTTCTGTTTTCTGTCTTCATATATGGTGACTGGGATTACAGGGGTCTTCTACGTTCTTTGAATATGGACTTTACATTCCTATTTTGTTCTTGCTGTTTGCTGGAGGCCTGAAAACTATAAAATCCATACTGCACATTTTTAACTTAAGCAATATCCAACTCCTTATAATTCTCCAAATACACAGGGCCTTTTTATATCTCTTTGCCTTTGTAGAATTCTTTTTTGCTTATTAGGTCCAGTCTATTTTATTTTTTACCTGGTAAGGCTCTTAGCTTTTAAAATCTAGTTCTCTCCCTCCTAACTTTTCTTGTCTGCTGCATCTGAACACTTGTTCCACAAAAAAATCCACTTCCTCAGAAATAGCCATATAGCAGTTTAGTATGGAGGAATATTCAGGTGCCACCAGTGGAAGTGTTAATAAGTGTTGAATGATGCTGAATTTGCACATGAATCACTTAAGCAGAAATTGGGAGAACAGGCTGTGGCCCTTTGCAGAAATGAAAGAACCAGGAGAGACAAAAGGCTTGGGGATTGGACAGGCAGCATTCAACAATGCCCAAGGTGGAATAAGTGTAAATTATTCAGAATAATTATAATTTCCTAAAAAGTTCCTACACTCTGCTCTCTACTCCTGATATAACAGATTTTTAGACTGGTTGAAAATTGTACAATATATCATCAGATAGAAGATTGCAAAACACTCATTTGATGTACCATTAAGAAAGAAGAAACTCAAACTGATATAATGCTTTATCACTTAGAACTTTTTTACTTATTGAAAATTTTCTTGAAGATGGCAGCGTGAGTAGAGCAGCAGAAATCTCCTCCCAAAACCACATATATTTTTGAAAATACAACAAAGAAAACTCTTCCTAAAAGAGAGACCAGAAGACACAGGACAACAGCCAGACTACATCCACACCTGCGAGAACCCAGCACCTCGCGGAGGGGGTAAGATACAAGCCCCAGCCCGGCGGGGCCCAAGCGTCCCACACCCCAGCTCCGGGCGGGAGGAGAGGAGTCAGAGCGGGGAGGGAGAGGGAGCCCAGGACTGCTAAATAGCCAGCCCTAGCCATCCACACCAGAGCGCAGACACAGTGCATGCTTGGGGTGCTGGAAACTAGGAAAACAGGACAGTAAGACATGCGAGCGGGTCCCTGAAGATGGCACACCCAGGACAAAGAAAAGCAACTGCTTTTTGGAAGTCTTAAAGGGACAGGGACCCCACAGCCAGATGGAAGCGTGACACTTAGTCCAGCAGCAGGGAATCTGGGGAACTCTGGGCACTCTAACCCCCTGGGCAGCAGGGAGCACGGAGGTCCCTCATGGAGATAAATACCTCCCGGCTGTTCCCCCTCCAACGAGGCTCCACCAAATTGGAGCAGCAGCCAGAGGCAGGCCACGCCCACAGCAACAGCGGAGATAAACTCCATAGCAACCGGGCAAGAATCAGAAGCCCTTTCTGCGTGCAGCTGCCCAGCACAAGCCACTAGAGGTCGCTGTTCTCCCAGGAGAGGAAGGCCACAAACCAACAAGAAGGGAAGTTCTTCCAGCCGTTACTCGTGCCAGCTCTGCAAACTATTCCTATCACCATGAAAAGGCAAAATTACAGGCAGACAAAGAGAACAGAGACAACACCAGAGAAGGAGACAGACCTAACCAGTCTTCCTGAAAAAGAATTCAAAATAAAAATCATAAACATGCTGACAGAGATGCAGAGAAATATACAAGAGCTAAGGGATGAAGTCCGGAGGGAGATTACGGATGCCAGGAAGGAGATTACAGAAGTGAAACAAACTCTGGAAGGGTTTATAAGCAGAAGGGTTAAGATGCAAGAGGCCATTGATGGAATAGAAACCAGAGAACAGGAACGCATAGAAGCTGACACAGAGAGAGATAAAAGGATCTCCAGGAATGAAACAATATTAAGAGAACTGTGTGACCAATCCAAAAGGAACAATATCCGTATTATAGGAGTACCAGAAGAAGAAGAGAGAGAAAAAGGGATAGAAAGTGTCTTTGAAGAAATAATTGCTGAAAACTTCCCCAAACTGGGGGAGGAAATAATCAAACAGACCACGGAAATACACAGAACTCCCAACAGAAAGGACCCAAGGAGGACAACACCAAGACACATAATAACTAAAATGGCAAAGATTAAGGACAAGGACAGAGTTTGAAAGGCAGCTAGAGAGAAAAGGTCACCTATAAAGGAAAACCCATCAGGTTATCATCAGACTTCTCAATAGAAACCTTACAGGCCAGAAGAGAATGGCATGATATATTTAATGCAATGAAACAGAAGGGCCTTGAACCAAGGATACTGTATCCAGCGCAATTATCATTTAAATATGAAGGAGGAATTAAACAGTTCCCAGACAAGCAAAAGTTGAGGGGATTTGCTTCCCACAAACCATCTCTACAGAGTATTTTAGAGGGACTATTCTAGACGGAAGCACTCCTAAGACTAAACAGTTGTCACTAGAGAAAATAAAATCACAGCAAAGAAAGCAGACCAACAAAATACTAACTAAAGGCAAAAAATAAAATCAACTACCCAATAAAAGCAGTTAAAGGAAACACGGAAGAGCACAGAATAAAACAACCAACATATAAAGAATGGAGGAGGAGGAATAAGAAGGGAGAGAAGAAAAGATTCTCCAGACAGTGTATATAACAGCTCAATAAGCGAGCTAAGTTAGGCAGTAAGATACTAAAGAAGCTAACCTTGAACCTTTGGTAACCACGAATGTAAAGCCTGCAATGGCAATAAGTACATATCTTTCAAAGTCACCCTAAATGTAAATGGACTGAATGCACCAATCAAAAGACACAGAGTAACAGAATGGATAAAAAAGCAAGACCCATCTATATGCTGCTTACAAGAAATTCACCTCAAACCCAAAAACATGCACAGACTAAAAGTCAAGGGATGGAAAAACATATTTCAGGCAAACAACAGAGAGAATAAAGGGGTTGCAGTACTAGTATCAGACAAAATAGACTTCAAAACAAAGAAAGTAACAAGACATAAAGAAGGACATTACATAATGATAAAGGACTCAGTCCAACAAGAGGATATAATCATTCTAAATATATATTCACCCAACAAAGGAGCACCAGCATATGTGAAACAAATACTAACAGAACTAAAGGGGGAAATAGAATGTAATGCATTCATTTTAGGAGACTTCAACACGCCACTCACCCCAAAGGATAGATCCACTGGGCAGAAAATAAGTAAGGACACGGAGGCACTGAGCAACACACTAGAACAGATGGACCTAATAGACATCTATAGAACTCTATATCCAAAGGAAACAGGATATACATTCTTCTCAAGTGCACATGGAACATTCTCCAGAATAGATCACATACTAGCTCACAAAAAGAACCTCAGTAAATTCCAAAAGATTGAAATTCTATCAACCAACTTTTCTGACCACAAAGGTATAAAACTAGAAATAAATTCTACAATGAAAACAAAAAGGCTCACAAACACATGGAGGCTTAACAACATGCTCCTAAATAATCAATGGATCAATGAACAAATTAAAATAGAGATCAAGGAATATATGGAAACAAATGACAACAACAACACAAAGCCCCAACTTCTGTGGGATGCAGCGAAAGCAGTCTTAAGAGGAAAGTATATAGTGATCCAGGCACACTTAAAGAAGGAAGAACAATCCCCAATGAATAGTCTAACATCACAATTATCGAAACTGGAAAAAGAAGAACAAATGAGGCCTATAGGCAGCAGAAGGAGGGACATAATAAAGATTAGAGAAGAAATAAACAAAATTTAGAAGAATAAAACAATAGAAAAAGTCAATGAAACCAAGAGCTGGTTCTTTGAGAAAATAAACAAAATAGATAAGCCTCTAGCCAAACTTATTAAGAGAAAAAGAGAATCAACACACATTAACAGAATCAGAAATGACAATGGAAAAATAATAACAGACTCCACAGAAATACAAAGAAATATTAAAGACTACTATGAACACCTATATGCTAACAAGCTGGAAAACCTAGAAGAAATGGACAACTGCCTAGAAAAATACAACCTTCCAAGACTGACCAAGGAAGAAACACAAAAGTTCAACAAACCAATTACGAGCAAAGAAATTGAAACAGTAATAAAAAAACTACCCAAGAACAAAACCCCCGGGCCGGACGTATTTACCTCGGAATTTTATCAGACATACAGAGAAGACATAATCCCTATTCTCCTTAAAGTTTTCCAAAAAATAGAAGAGGAGGGAATATTCCCAAACTCATTCTATGAAGCCAACATCACCCTAATACCAAAACCAGGCAAAGACCCCACCAAAAAAGAAAATTACAGACCAATATCCCTGATGAATGTAGATGCAAACATACTCAATAAAATATTAGCAAACCGAATTAAAAAATATATCAAAAGGATCATACACCATGACCAAGTGGGATTCATCCCAGGGATGCAAGGATGGTACAACATTAGAAAATCCATCCACATCATCCACCACATCAACAAAAAGAAGGACAAAAACCACATGATCATCTCCATAGATGCTGAAAAAGCATTTGACAAAATTCAACATCCATTCATGATAAAAACTCTCAGCAAAATGGGTATAGAGGGCAAGTACCTCAACATAATAAAGGCCATATGTGATAAATCCACAGCCAACATCATACTGAACAGCAAGAAGCTGAAAGCTTTTCCTCTGAGATCGGGAACAAGACAGGGATCCCCACTCTCCCCACTGTTATTTAACACAGTACTGGAGGTCCTAGCCACGGCAATTAGACAAAACAAAGAAATACAAGGAATTCAGATTTGTAAAGAAGTTAAACTGTCACTACTTGCAGATGACATGATATTGTACATAAAAAACCCTAAAGACTCTACTCCAAAACTACTAGAACTGATACCAGAATACAGTAAAGTTGCAGGATACAAAATTAACACACAGAAATCTGTGGCTTTCCTGTACACTAACAATGAACCAATAGAAAGAGAAACCGGGAAAACAACTCCATTCACAATTGCATCAAAAAGAATAAAATACCTAGGAATAAACCTAATCAAAGAAGTGAAAGACCTATACCCTGAAAACTATAAAACACTCTTAAGAGAAATTAAAGAGGACACTAACAAATGGGAACTCGTCCCATGCTCTTGGCTAGGAAGAATTAATATCGTCAAAATGGCCATCCTGCCCAAAGCAATATACACATTTGATGCAATCCCTATCAAGTTACCAGCAACATTCTTCAACGAACTGGAACAAATAGTTCAAAAATTCATATGGAACCACCAAAGACCCCGAATAGCCAAAGCAATCCTGAGAAAGAAGAATAAAATTGGGGGGGATCTCACTCCCCAACTTCAAGCTCTACTACAAAGCCCTAGTAATCAAGACAATTTAGTACTGGCACAAGAACAGAGCCACAGACCAGTGGAACAGATTAGAGACTCCAGACATTAACCCAAACATATATGGTCAATTAATATTTGATAAAGGAGCCATGGACATACAGTGGGGAAATGACAGTCTCTTCAATAGATGGTGCTGGCAAAACTGGACAGCTACATGTAAGAGAATGCAACTGGACCACTGTCTAACCCCATATACAAAAGTAAATTCGAAATGGATCAAAGATCTGAATGTAAGTCATGAAACCATAAAACTCTTAGAAAAAAACATAGGCAAAAATCTCTTAGACATAAACATGAGTGACCTCTTCTTGAACATATCTCCCTGGGCATGGAAAACAAAAGCAAAAATGAACAAGTGGGACTATATTAAGCTGAAAAGCTTCTGTACAGAAAAGGACACCACCAATAGAACAAAAAGGTACCCTACAGTATGGGAGAATATATTTGTAAATGACAGATCCGATAAAGATTTGACATCCAAAATATATAAAGAGCTCACGCACCTCAACAAACAAAAAACAAATACTCCAATTAAAAAATGAGCAGAGGAACTGAACAGACAGTTCTCCAAAAAAGAAATTCAGATGGCCAACAGACACATGAAAAGATGCTCCACATCGCTAATTATCAGAGAAATGAAAATTAAAACCACAATGAGATATCCCTCACACCAGTAAGGATGGCTACCATCCAAAAGCCAAACAACAACAAATGTTGGCGAGGTTGTGGAGAAAGGGGTACCCTCCTACACTGCTGGTGGGAATGTAAATTAGTTCAACCATTGTGGAAAGCAGTATGGATGTTCCTCAAAATGCTCAAAACAGACTTACATTTGACCCAGGAATTCCACTCCTAGGAATTTACCCTAAGAATGCAGCACTCAAGTTTGAAAAAGACAGATGCACCCCTATGTTTATCGCAGCACTATTTATAATAGCCAAGAATTGGAAGCAACCTAAGTGTTCATCAGTAGATGAATGGATAAAGAAGATGTGGTACATATACACAGTGGAATATTATTCAGCCATAAGAAGAAAACAAATCCTACCATTGGCAACAACATGGATGGAGCTAGAGGGTATTATGCTCAGTGAAATAAGCCAAGCGGAGAAAGAGAAATACCAAATGATTTCACTCATCTTTGGAGTATAAGAACAAAGGAAAAACTGAAGAAACAAAACAGCAGCAGAATCATAGAACCCAAGAATGGACTAACAGGTACCGAAGGGAAAGGGACTGGGGAGGATGGGTGGGTAGGGAGGGATAAGGGGGTGAAGAAGAAAGGGGGTATTATGATAAGCATGCATAATGTGGGGGGTGGGAGAAAGGGGAGGACTGTGCAACACAGAAAAGACAAGTAGTGATTCTACACCATTTTGCTATGCTGATGGACAGTGACTGTAATGGGGTTTGTGGGGGGGACTTGTTATAGGGGAGAGCCTAGTAAACATAATATTCTTCATGTAATTGTAGATTAATGATAAGAAAAAAAAGAGAAAGAAAAGGGGGATTACTCCCTGATAGGATAAAACTAACTGTAAATCAATGATTAATGCATTCTTTACATATCCTTAATTTTGATCTTTTAAAGGGTGTCAGATGATCAACTATGGAAGTACATTTTTCTGATAATATTCCTTTCTCTTAAAAAAAAAAAAGAGCAGTTCCTGTGTCGTGATCTCCAATAGGTTCTTCACAATGGTATAAAGGTCATATCAAAGTGTGGGCAAAGGGTTTGTTTGTGTCTATACAGATGATCAAGCCTAATTTGGCTACACAGAAAACGAATTAAGATACGATATGAAGAAGAACTTCCAACATCAACATCCTCTGGAAGAGTCATTCCAGAAGATGAACATCAAAAAACTTCAACAAAGATCCTGGCGCTGCTGCAGTTGTAGCTGCATTCATCTCACCAGTTCCTGGACTTGCCATTGGAATGAAGAAGGAGATATCTAAGCTGGCCTGTGCATACAGTAAAACAACAAATTTGACTGGATCTGTACTGTTGGAACTCAACCAAGAATTAGGAGAAGTGCAAGTTGCAGTGCTCCAAAGTTGTGTGACTATGGACTATCTACTGTTAAAAGAACATATGGGATGTGAACAGTTCCCAGGAATGTGTTGTTTCAATTTGTCTGATTTTTCTCAAACTATTCAAATTCAGTTAGACAATATCCATCATATCATTGATAAGTTTTCACAAATGCCTAGGGTACCTAACTGGTTTTCTTGGTTTCACTGGATATGGCTGGTAATTGTAGGTCTGCTTTTGTTATGTAGCTGTATTCCTATTATGTTAATGTGTGTGTGCAATTTAATTAGTAGTTTAAAACCTATACATGGTTATGTTACTCTACAAGAAGATATGTCAAAGAAATAATCAATCTTCCCATGTTTTCTTCCATCTGCTACTTCTATAGCTTTTCTTCTTCCTTCCTAATTACAACCCTTTAGTAGAATTCGTGCCTCATATCGAAAATTACCGAGTATCATAATTCTTCCAAGTGGTAAAGATACCTCAAGACAAATGCTGGGCATAGAAGCTACAGGGCATAAATATGCAAAGAAGTAAAAAGCTAACCTTTTCAAACAATATTGCTTTTCTCTCACTTACCAACTTTACATTTCCCTGTATGGCCCCGGAAGATGACTGGTTAGCCAGAGATGGGTAAGATTCCTCAAGGGAGGAATAACCTAAGACAGGCACAGTCGCAGGGGGGCCATCAGGAGAGAAATTGGGGATCAACAGAGGGGAGACCTAGAACCTCACCCCCCCTGTTTTGGGAGAAATCTTCTGCATCCGTGGATGTTTTGTTGCCCTTGTCTAGCTTGGATTAATACTTAGTCTATAGGCACAGACCTGATCGTCTACATTTGCCCTCTTACAGCACTAAATTATGTTTTCTACCTTTATCTTGCATCTACCTACCACTTCAGCATTTTATTTAAAATAATAATAGTAATAATAATAATAATAAGTGAGAAATATGGGATTCACATATAAATCAAGTATAAAAATCAAACGAATAATCATATCTGACTTGATTGTTTATAGTTCATGATGCATGATCAAAACCAAAAGTTTCTGTGATATGACTGCCCTTGCACTGTTCACCATGTAAGAACTTATTCACTATGTAGGAACTTGTTCACCATGTAAGAACTTGTTTGTTATGCTTCAGAAGATTGGACACTGTTGAGAAATGGGCTTGGGGTTGATTAATGACTGTGCATTGAGTCCCCTATACAGAATTTTATTGTTGTTAACAACCATTTGATCAATAAATATGAGAGATGCCATCTCAAAAAAAAAGAAAGTGTCCTTTTATTAGACTTATGTCAACAAATGCTTTGATTGTATATTACTCTGGTGCACACAGACTTTTGGGTTTTTTTGAAATCACAGTTGCGAAGGATACCAGTGACCTTCAAATTGGCAAATCCAATGGTAAATTTTGTTTTTTTCTTGACTTCTCAGCAGCATTGAACACTAGTAACCTCCGTTTTGAGTCTCTCTTTCAACCTCTGTGCAACTTTTTCCTGGATTCCACATTACCTTATTGGCTCTTCTTTCTTGGCTCCCTCTAAGAATTCTGTTCCTCTGTTTAACCCAGAAATGTCAGTGGTCCCCAGCTCTGTCCTCAGGCCAGAGCTTTTCTCAGTTTATACACTAATCCTGAGTAACCCCTCAGGGCTGTATCCTCAACCCAGATCTTTCTCTTGACCTCCAAGTTTTATATTCACATTTCCTCCAGTTATCACCACTTAGGTATTCCATGGGCACTTCTTCAAACAACAGATTCAAAATAAAACTATGTTTTCTATAGCCACCTCCCAGAAAACAAAAGCAAAATGTCTGTCATTGGGATCCAGCACAAGGAGGAAAAAAGATGGCAGCATGAGAAGTGAGGCAGAAATCTTCTCCCAAAACCACATATATTTTGAAAATACAGCAAATACAACTATTCCTAAAAGAGTGACCAGAAGTAAAAGTGCACCAGCCAGTCTACATCTCGGAGAAGTGAACATCTCATGGAAAAGGGTAAAGTAAAAAAGCCACAACCCAGCAAGATCCGAGCACTCCCCTGATCCCAGCTCACTGGCGGAAGGAAGAGAATCACAGCAGGAAGGGAGTGGAAGCTCAGGACTGCTAAATACCCAGCCCTAGAAATCTACCCCAGGAGCACAGACCCACATTGGAGATTTAGAGGGTCTGAAAACTGAAGTCAGAGACTAAGACTGCGAACAGGTTTTCACAACCGGTTGCCCTGGGACAAAAGAAAAGTGGGCACTTTGTAAGACTTCTCAACAGTGAGAGGGCAGCTAAAGGGGCAAGGATTCAGGAGAAGGAACAAGTGGACAAAATCATCCCAGCACACTCAGCCCAGCAGGTTGGGAACTTTCAGGACCTTCAGGCTCTCCATCCCCCTGGTTGGCAACACAGCCTTGAGGTCCCTCACCATGATAAGCAGCATGCTGCTTCTTCCTTGCTTCTGGCATCTGCATGCAAACCCTCTGTCCCCGCCATTGCTGTAGACCAGCTGGAGGGCAGCCCTACCTACAGCAACTACACAGCTTAATGCAAAGGCTCCCCCTAACATGTGGCTAACTGGCCCTGCCAGCAGAGGCAGGCACTGACTGTGACTGGGAAGCACAAAAGGGCTTTGCCTTCCCAGCAGACACCTGCACCTCTCGCCTGTGACCCCCCCCAAATCACTCCAAGCCAGCAGGAGGGCAGCCAGCACAAGGCAGCTTAGAGGATTAACCCAGAGGCCGCTCCCTGTGCACGGCTACCTGGCCCTGTCAGTGGAGACAGGCACTGCGACCAGGAAGCAGGAAGGGAGTTTGTCCTCCCAGCAGACACCCGTGCACCTCACTTGCAACCCCTGCCATCACCCTAGGTCATGCTCAGCGCCAGTCCACCCACGACAATTTAGGGGATTATGCCAGAAGCTGCTCCCTGCATGCGGCTAATCGGCCCAGACAGCAGAGACAGGCACTGTGACCAGGAAACAGGAAAGGACTTTGTCATCCCAGCAAACACCCACGCCGCTCACCTGCAACCGCTCCTATTGCTCCAGGACTATGAAAAGGCAGATAACATTGTTCAATCTAAAGTCCCTCAAACTGATGTAAGAGGGCTCTGTGGGACTGAAATTACCAATCTTCCTGAAAAAGAATTCAAAATAAAGGTCATAAGCATGATAATGGAGCTACAGGAAAATATTCAAGAGCTAAGGGACAAATTCAGGAGGGAGATAGACACCTTAAAAATACAATAACTGAAATGAAACAAACACTGGAGGGATTTAAGAGCAGATTAGATGTGGTAGAGGAGACCATAAAAGGAAAAGAAATCAGAGAACAGGAATATGAAGAAGCTGAGGCAGAGAGATTAAAAAGGATCTCTAGGAATGAAAGAATATTAAGAGAACTGTGTGACCAATCCAAACAGAACAATATTTGAATTATAGGGGTACCAGAAGAAGAAGAAGAGAGAAAAAGAGATAGAAAGTATCTTTGAGATAATTGCTGAAAACTTTCCCAGTATGGGAAAGGAGATAGTCTTTCAGGCCATGGAAGTGCACAGATCTCCCAATACAAGGGACCCAAGGAAGACAACACCAAGACATATAATAATTAAAATGACAAAGATCAAGGACAAGGACAGAGTACTAAGAGCAGCCAAAGAGAAAAAAAAGATCACCTACAAAAGAAAACCCATCAGGAAAGAAAACCCATCAGGCTATCATCGGACATCTCAGAAGAAACTCTGCAGGCCAGAAGGGAGTGCCATGATATGTTCAGTGCAATGAAACTGAAGGGCCTCGAACCAAGAACACTCCCCCCACCCGGCAAGATTATCATTTAAATTTGAAGGAAGGATTAAACAGTTTCCAGATAAGAAAAAGCTGAGAGAATTTACCTCCCACAAACTGTCTCTACAATGTATTTTGGAGAGACTGCTATAAATGAAAGTGTTCCTAAGGTTAAATAGCTGTCACCTGAGGAAATAAAACCACAGTACAGAAAGCAGACCAATTAAATACTAACCAAATGCAAAATTAAATCAGCTACCCACAAAGTCAGTCAAAGGATGCACAAAGAGTACAAAATATGGCACCTAACATATAAACAGTGGAGGATGAAGAAAAAGAAGGGAGGGGAAAAAAAAGAATCTTCAGATTGTGTTTATAATAGTGTAATAAGTGAGTTAAGTTAGACTGCTAGATAGTAAAGAAGCTGCCCTTGAACCTTTGGTAACCATGAATCCATAGCCTGCAATGACAATAATTACATACCTATCGATAATCACACAAAATGTAAATGGACTGGATGCACCAATCAAAACACATAGGGTTAAAGAATGGATAAAACAGCAAGACCCAAAAGGACACCATCAGCAGAACAAAAAGGCATCATACAGTATGAGAGAATAAATTTGTAAACAACATATCCAACAAGGGGTTAACATCCCAAATATATAAAGAACTCACAAGCCTTAACACCCAAAAAGCAAATAACATGATTAAAAAATGGGCAGAGGATATGAACAGACACATTTCCAAAGAAGAAATTCAGATGGCCAAAAGGCACATGAAAAGATGCTCCACACCATTACTTATCAGGGAAATGCAAATTAACACCACAATGAGATACAATATCACACCAGTCAGGATGACCAACATTGAAAAGACTAGGGACAACAAATGCTGGCGAGGATGCAGACAAAGGGGAACCCTCCTACACTGCTGGTGGAAATGTAAATTAGTTCAACCATTGTGGAAAGCAGTATGGAGGTTCCTCAAAAAACTCAAAATAGAAATACCATTTGACCCAGGAATTCCACTCCTAGGAATTTACCCTAAGAATGCAGGAGCCCAGTTTGAAAAAGACATATGCACCCCTATGTTTATCACAGCACTATTTACAGTAGCCAAGAAATGGAAGCAACCTAAGTGTCCATCTGTAGATGAATGGATAAAGAAGAAGTGGTACATATACACAATGGAATACTATTCAGCCGTAAGAAGAAAACAAATCCTACCATTTGCAACAACATAGATGGAGCTGGAGGATATTATGCTCAGTGAAATAAGCCAGGTGGAGAAAGACAAGTACCAAATGATTTCCCTTATTTGTGAAGTAGAAAAACGAAGCAAAACTGAAGGAACAAAACAGCAACAGACTCACAGACTCCAAGAAGGGACTAGCGGTTGCCAAGGGGGAGGGTTGGGTGTGGGCAGGTGGGGAGGGAGGGAGAAGGGGATTGAGGGGTATTATGATTGGCACACATGCTGTGGGGGTGATCATGGAGAAGACAGTGTAGCACAGAGAGGGCAAATAGTGACTCTGTGGCATGTTACTATACTGTTGGGCAGTGACTGCAATGGGGTATGGGGGGACACAATAACATGGGTGAATGTTGTAACCTCATTGTTTTTTCATGTGAAACCTTCATAAGAGTGTATATCAATAATACCTTAACAAAAAATAAAAAATAAGTGCACTGTGTTTTACAGCTTCTGTTAGGAAATTATACATTTATAAAATTTATAAAGATATATTTAGCATAGAACCCACCAAACAGACTTGTGGGAACTTACCCTAGAAAAATGAAAACTATGTTGTGTGAAAACCTACACTATAATACTCACAGTAGCTTTATTTGTAATAGCCAAAAACTGGGAACAACGTAAATATCCTTTAACAGCTGAATAAATCAACTGTGTTATATCCATAAGTAGTATACTACTCAGCAATAAAAATGAAGTACTAATACATGCATTAAATGACTCTTAAAATCATTGTGAGAGAAGCCACTCTAGAAAGATTTCATACTCTTTCATTTCATATATAAAAAAATTCTTAAAATGAAAGAATATGTCACTGATTATCAAGGGTTAGGATTGGGGCAACTGCATGACTATAAAGGGGTAGTAGGAGAACTCTTTTTGAAAGAGGCAGGAATAATGGGACAGTTCTGTATTCTGATTGTGGTTGTAATTACTGTAGAAAGAAAGGAAGGAGTGTATGTAAAACTGGCGAAATTAGAATAAGGTCTATAATTTAGTTAATTCTAACTGTCAATTCCTGGTTTTGGTCATTGTACTGTGATTCTATATGATGCATCATTGGAGGAAACTGGGAGAAAGGTAAATGGGAATTGTATACTATTTTTGTAACTTCAGTATCAATCTAAAATAGTTTAAAAATTAAAATCATTTTTAATTAAATAAATTAAAATTCATTTCTTCAGTACATCAGACATATCTATAGTGCTCATTAGCCCCACGTGGCTAATGGCAGCCTTATCAGATAGTACAGATACGGAATGTTTCTGTCACACACATAGTTTTATTGGACAGTACTGGTCTAAAAGCATGTCTGACTTTGGCCAGTCAGTGTTCTCTCTTTTTTGACTATTTCAAATTCCAGTATCACATGAATACTTTCTTGTATTTTCTGTCATGTTATGTTGCCAGCCAGTTTTGGTTATATTTGTCTAGAGAACTACTACTTTTTAATTTCTCAAATTTGAAAAAATAAAAGTCTTTATGTCAATTTAGAAATTTATTTGCCATGATGTTTGTTTTTTTACCCTCTGAATTCTTATATTTATTTATTTATATTTTTATTGAAGTATAGTTGATATAAAATACTAATTTCTGGTGTACAACATAGTGATTCAGCAATTATATACATTACAAAATGCTCACCACAATAAGTATAGTTACCATACAAAGTTACTACAATATCATAGACTGTTCCCTATTCTGTACTTTTCATCCAGATGACTTATTTATATTTAATTGAATGTTTGCACCTCTTTATCTCCTTTACCTTTTTCACCCATTCCCCCCAGGCCCTTCTCCTATATATAGCAACCACCAGTCTGTTACCTGTGTATAAGTCTGTTTCTATTTTGTATGTTCATTTGTTTTATTGTTTTAGATTCCACATATAAGTGAAGTCATATGGTATTTGCCATATTTCACTTAGCATAATAAATTCTAGGTCCACCCATATTGTTATAAATGACAAGATTTTGTTCTTTTTTATGGCTAAGTAATATTCCATTGTATATATATATATATACCATATTTTCTTTATCCATTAGTCTGTCAATGAACACTTAGGTTGCTTCCATATCATGGCTATTGTAAATAATGCAGCAGTAAACATAGGCGTGCATGTATCTTTTTGAATTAGTGTTTTTGTTATTCTCAGGTTAAGTACCCAGAAGATATACATATGACCATGTATGTCTATTCAGATAATCTGCCCAGTTTGAAATTTCTATTCAGATCATCTGCTCAGTTTTTAATCAGACTATGGTTTTTTTGGTGTTGAGCTATATGAGTTCTTTACATATTTTGGATATTAACCCCTTCTCATATATCATTTGTAAATACATTCAATAGGTTGCATTTTTTTGTTGATGATTTTTTTTGCTGTACAGAAGCTTTTTAGGTAGATGTAGCCCCACCTGTTTATTTTTGCTTTTATTTCTTTTGCCTGGGGAGACATACCTGAAAAAAATTAGCGATGTTGGTATTCAAGAGTTTATGGCCTATTTCTTGCCCCAGCAGTTTTATGGTTCAGGTCTTACAGTTAGGTCTTTAATCCATTTCAAATTTATTTTTGTGTATGGTATGACAGTGATTCAGTTTCATTCTCTTGCATGTAGCTGTCCAGTTTTCCCAATACCATTTATTGAAGAGATTGTCTTTTCCCCGTTGTATATACTTAATCTCCTTTGTTGTATATTAATTGACAGTATAAGTGTGTTTATCTCTGGGCGCTCTCTTCTATTCCATTGATTGATGTGTCTGTTTTTGTGCCAATCCCATACTGTTTTCATTATTGTAGCTTTGAAGAATAGTTTGAAATCAGGGAGCATGATACTCCCAACTTTGTTCTTTTTTCTCAAGATAGTTGGGTTATTTGAGGTCTTTTGTGAACCCATACAAATTTTAGGATTATTAGTTATAATTCTGCGAAAAGTGCCACTGGTATTTTGACAGGGATTGCATTGAATCCCTAAATTGCTTTGGGTAGTGTGGCCACTATAACAATATTAATTCTTGCTATCCATGATCATGGAATATCTTTCCATTTATTTGTGTTGTCTTCAGTGTCTTTTACCAATGTCTTATAGTTTTCACTTCTTTTCAGAGTACAAGTCTTTCCTCCTTGGTTAGATATATTCCTAGGTACTTTATTCTTCTTGATGCAATTGTAAATAGGATTGTTTTCTTAATTCCTCTCTTTGATAGTTCAGCATTAGTGAACACAAATGCAGAGTATATTAATTTTGATGAACTTTGTATCCTGCAGCTTTACTGAATTCATTTATTAGTTCTAAGAAGTTTTTTTATGGAGTCTTTAGGATTTTCTATATATAGTACATGTCATCTGCAAATAGTGACAGTACCCTTTCAGATTCAAATACTTCCATACCCTTTCAGATTCCTTTTATTTTTCTTTACTATGGCTATTACTTTTAGTACTTTGTTGAGTAAAAGTGGGGAGAGTAGACATCCTTGTCTTGTTCCAGACCTTAAAGGAAAACCTTTCAGCTTTTCACCATTAAGTATGAAGTTAGCTGTGAATTTGTCTTATATGGCCTTCATTATGTTGAGGTGTTTCTTTTGTATCCATTTGGATGAGAGCTTTTATCATGAATAGATGCTGAATTTTTTCAAATGCTTTTTCTGCATCTATTGAGATGAATCATTTGTAACCTTCCTTTTGTTAATATGGTATATCATATTGATCTGGGGAGATTGAACCATCCTTGCATCCCTGGAATAAATTCCACTTGGTTGTAGGGAATTATCCTTTTAATATTTTTCTTTTTAATTTGGTTTCCTAATATTTGTTGAGGATTTTTGCATTTATGTTCATCAGAGATATTGGTATGTAATTTCCTTGATTTGTAGTGCCTTTATCTAGTTTTGGCATCAGGGTAATGCATAGAATGAATTTGGAAGCAATCTCCTCTTCTATTTTTTGGAACAGTTTGAGAAGGAAAGATGTCATCTCTTCTTTAAATGTTTTGTAGAATTCATCTGTGAAGCCATCTGGTAATGGAATTTTGTTTTGGGGGAGCTTTTTTTATTAATTCAATTTTGTTACTAGTTACCAGTCCATATTTTCTATTTCTTCCTGGTTCATTGTTGAAAAATTGCATCTTTCTAAGAATGTATCCATTTCTTCTAGGCTGTCCCATGTGTTGGCATATGATTATCCATAATAATCATTCATAATCCTTTGTATTTCTGTGGTGTCAGTTGTAACTTTTTTCATTTCTGATTTTATTTATTTGAGTTATCTTTTATTTTTTTGGGTGGGTCTGGCTAAAGATTTATCAGTTTTGTTTATCTTTTCAAAGAATCAATTCTTAGATTCATTGATCTTTTGTGGTGTTGTTTTAGTCTCTGTTCCATTTATTTTTGTTCTGATCTTTTTTATTTCCTTCCTTCTAATCTGGGGCTTTGTTCTTCTTTTTCTAGCTCCTTCAGGTATAAAGTGTGATTACTTCTTTGAGATTTTTCTTGTTTCTTTAGGTAAGCCTGCACTGTTATAAAGTTCCTTCTTAAAACTGCTTTTGCTGTGTCCCATAGCTTTTGACCTATGTGTTTGTATTTTCATTATTCTCCATGTATTTTTTTATTTCCTCTTTGATTTCTTCACTGACCCATTGGTTGTTTAGCCTTCACATATTGGTACTTCTTCCAGTTTTTTTATTGTAATTGATTTCCGGTTTCATACCATTGTGACTGAACAAGATGTTTGATATTATTTTAATCTTCTTATTCTTAAATTTATTAAGACTTGTTTTGTGGCATAATGTGGTCTGTCCTGGAGAATGTTCTATGTGTACTTGAAAAGAATGTGTATTTTCCTGTTTTGGGATGGAATGCTCTATAGATAATCTGTTGAGTCCATTGGTCTAATGTGTCATTCAAAGCCAGTATTTCCTTATTGATTTTCTATCTGAATGATGTATCTATTTTTGTAAATGGGGTGTTAAAGTCCCCTACTATTACAGTGTTACTGTCAATTTCTCACTTTGTATATATGTTAATATTTCCTTTATATTTTAGGTGTGCACAGATACTTATAATTGTATCTTTTTGTTAGATTGATCCCTTTATCATTATATAATGCCCTTCTTTGTCTCTTGTTACAGCCTTTGTTTTCAAGTCTGTTTTGTCTGGTATAATTATTGCTACCTAAGCTTTTTTTTTTTTTCACTTACATTTTCATGAACTATCTTTTTGCATCCCTTTACTTTAAGTCTCTTTGTGTCTTTGTGTCTGAAATGAATTTCCTTAGGGAGCAGGTAGAGTTTTTTTATCCATTCAGTCAACCTATGTGTTTTGATAGGAGCATTTAAGACATTTACATTTAGAGTAATTATTGATGGGTATACACTTACTGCCATTTGTTCATTGTTTTCTGGTTGTTTTTATAGCTCTCTTCCCTGTCAGTGTTGACTTTCTTTACTGTTATACTTGGTTCCTTTATTTTTTTGGTATATATATATATATATATGGAGTCTTTAGGGTTTTCTATATATAGTACGTGTCATCTGCAAATAGTGACAGTACCCTTTCAGATTCAAATGCTTCCATACCCTTTCAGGTTCCTTTTATTTTTTCTTTACTATGGCTATTACTTTTAGTACTTTGTTGAGTAAAAGTGGGGAGAGTAGACAATCTTGTCTTGTTCCAGACCTTAGAGGAAAACCTTTCAGCTTTTTACCAGTAAGTATGAAGTTAGCTGTGAATTTGTCATATATGGCCTTTATTATATATATATAAGATATAGTATAATATAATATATATAATAAAATATATATATATATATATATATACATACATATAAGGGCTTGGGTTTGTGGTTACCATGAGGTTCATATATGACATACTCAGCAGTCACCCAAGTTCAAACGCATTCTAATAGCACTACGTTTTTACTGCCTCTTCTCCATGTTTTATGTATATGATATCACATACTATATCTTTTATTCTATGGTTCCCTTAGATATAATTTTTAGATATAATTGACTTTATTTCTTTTGTCTTTTAACCTTCATAGTAGCCTTTAATTGTAGATTGGTCTACTACCTTTACTTATGTTTGCCTTTCTCAGTGAAATTTTCTCATCTTACAATATTCCTACTTTTAGTTATGGTGTTTTCTTTCCTGCTTGAAGAAGTCCCTGTAAAGCTGGTTTAGTGGTGGTGAACTCCGTAACTTCTGTTTGTCTGGCAAACTCTTTATCTCTTCTTCAATTCTGAATGATAACCTTGCCAGGTAGAATGTTCTTGATTGCGGTTTTTCCTTTTCAACATATCATGCCACTCCTTTCTGGTTTGTAAAGTTTCTGCTGAAAAATCAGCCAAGAGCCTTATGCTGTTTCCCTTGTATATAACTCTTTGCTTTTCTCTTGCTGCTTTTAAGATTCTCTCTTTATATCTTCAGTCTTTGACATTTTAATCATTATGTGTCTTATAGTGGGCTTCCTTGAGTTCATTTTGTTTGGGGCTCTCTGTGCTTCCTGGACCTGTATGTCTGTTTCCTTCCCCACATTAGGGAAGTTTTCAGCTATTCTTTAAATTAGTTTTTCATGACTTCCTCTCTCACTTCTCCTTCTGGGACTAAAACATGAATGTTAGTACATGTGGTGTTGTCCTCAAGGTCCCTTAACCTATCCTCAGTTTTTAAAATTCTTTTACTTTCTGCTGTTCAGCTTGAGTGCTTTACAGTTCCTTGCCTTCCAGATCAGTAATCTGTTCTTCTGCATCCTCTAATCTGCTGTTGATTCCCTCTAGTGTATTTTTCATTTCAGTTTTACATTCTTCAACTCTGATTAGTTCTTTTTATGTTTTCTCTTTGTTGAAGTTCTCTCTGAGTTCATTCACTTCTCTCATTCCAGTGTGTATTTGTATAACCATTACTTTGAGCTCTTTATCAGGTAGATTGTTAAACTTCATTTCATTTAGTCCTTCTGAAGTTTCATCTTGTTCTTTCATTTTGACTATGATCTTTTGTCTCATTTTGTTTGACTTTCTGTGTTTGTTTATCTGATTAGGTGAAACAGCTACCTCTCCCAGTCTTAAAGGAATGTGGCCTCATGCAGGAACATCCCCTGGGTAGACAGTGTGTGCCTGGCAGTATTGATGAGCTGGCTAGAGCCCAAGCAGGTATGGTTTGGGGGGTTCTGGGGCCCTCTGTGCAGGGAGCACCATGGGGAGACAAGTGGAGGCCAAGCGGCCTTAGGCTGGGGGTGTCCTGGTGTGTACCGTGCAGGAGGTGCCCTGGTAGGGTAGCTGGAAACTGAGCAGGCATGGCCTGGGATTGTCCCAGTGGGTGCCATACTGGTGCCACCTTGGTGCAACTACCAGGCTTGGGCAGGCACATCCATACTTGGGCCAGGTGGCTGCCTTCAGATGACATCTAGAGCTGCTATGGGTTTGGTCCCAGGGCTCACTGATTTGGCAGGTAGTCTGTTGTACCCAGACTCTGTTTTCTTCCATGCTGTCATGGTGAAGAGTGAACCTAAACAATGGCACTTAGAATCACCTCCAATCCCAGAAGAAGATCCAGCAGTTCTCCCACCATTTGGTGGGAGTCCTAGTGTTAGTGAATGGGCTTCCTTCATTTATAATCTAGTTGCCCTTTAAACTGCATTGTTTTATTTTCTGTGCTCTGTGGCAGGCAAATCTGCATGCAGGTTCCTCAGTGATATCCCATCTATGGCAGGTTACTGTTGTCAGGGCATGACTCCCATCATTACCATGTCACTGTCTCTCCTGCTGTTCTCTATGTGGTATCTCTGTTCTTTGTTGTACAGAATCTGCTCACTCATCCCTCAGTTCTTCCTCAGGAGGAATTTCTCTAAATATAGGTGTAGATTCACTGTGTATGTGGGAATAGGTGAATTCAGGCTCTTTCTATGATGCCATCCTGGACCCAATTCTTGATACATGTTTTAATAGGTGTCTCAACATTCATGTATTTGCCTCTGGACTAGTTTTATCACCTGTGTTATCACCTGTATCACCTGTATTAGGATATAGCCCTAATATTCCTCATATAGTTATCTTAATATACTTCCTTGACAGTATCCTTTGTGTTTTTCCTCCCTTTTATCGTTACCCAAATGCTGTTTCAAAATTTTGCAAAATTTCTGAAAAGGCACATAATTTTTCATGTTTGGTACTTTTTTTTTCCCCTGTCTTCTAATATGCATCTTTTGAAAAGGTGTTTCCTTCCATCTCATGTTCTAATGTTTTGTCGCATAAACTGACACCTCTTTTGTCTCTTTGCATTTTCACTTAAGAAATACTGGGCAGTTCCTTTATTATGGAACTGCTTTCTGCTTCAGCCTCATCCATCCTGCATGATACCTAGTTTTATAGTTTTATATTAACCATCATCTGAGATATGAAGGTAGGGAAGTGGAGGATGAGGCAAGAGCTCAAGATCCATCCACATAACAACGAAGCTAAGACACTAAAGGACAGGAAGAATGAGGGTGACCCACCTGAAGAAAACCACAAAGAATGAAATAGAGGAATATTGGAATTAAGATACATATCTTCCTGGGCAGAAAGTCTGAGTATTATAAGGATGTCAGTGTTCCTTCAAAATAATTCATAAGTTTATTATAATTGTCATCAAATTCCAGTAGGACTTTTTTTTTTTATTTACAACTCAAAAACTCATATGGAAGACCTCAAAGAGTATTTGAAGATTAAAAAAGAAACATAATTAGGAATATGGAGGACAAATCCAGGTAATAAAACTTAATAAGACTATAGTAATTATAACAGTGTAGGACTGGCATAAAAACAAAGTAATCGTTGGATCCAAAGACCCAGGAAATTTATCTAACAAGTATAAAGTTCAGCAAGAGATAGGATTCCTCATGAATTAATTTTATTAATTGTATCTGAATTTACTAAGTCTCTAATATCTAAATGAACAAAGGATATGAATAATTTACCAAATAAATATAACAAATAGCAAAATAAAAGTTTTCTTGGATTGAAGAAATAAAAATGAGAGCAATATATTTCTGTTTCTCATTAAGTGAGTAAAGACTTTTATTGTTAAAACACCATTGCTATTGATGGTGTAGTGAAACTGATACTCTTCTTCATTTCTGTCATCATCTCCATCCTGTCATTGCCTTACTGCCTCATTCTTGATGCAGTAGTAGTGTACATTCTATCCTGTAGCAAGTCATGTTGGCGCTACCTTTGAAATATATACAGCATCTAACATCTGTTGTTACTATCCTTGTCCAGGACTCCCAGCCTTCTTTCTGATTTATTGCAAGACCCCCTAATTTGTTTCCCTGCTTCTTATCTTGTTCTTCTGTAGTTCCCTCTGAACATAGCAGCCAAAATGCCAGTTTAAAATGGAAGTCAAATCATACCATTCCTCTGCTCGGAAGCCATTAGTTGTTTTCCAGCTCAGAGAAAAGCCAACTTAATCATGATAGCCACAGAGCCTGCATTATTTAGTCTTACGCCTTTCCTTTCTTACCTCAACCTCTGTACTGCCCCCTTGCTTTCTCTGCTCAGCCACCTTAGCCTCCTTGTCATTCTTACAGTAAATCAAGCATGCTCCCACCTCAGGGCACTTACGGTTACTCTGCTGAGATGACATAGCCCAAAATACCCCCTCCGCCTGCTCCCACTCTTCTGTCAGGTCTCTGTTCAGACGTCAGTGAGGTCTTCTCTGACTACCCTTTGTAACACAGAACCTCCCATCCTTTCTAAACCCTTGCCCTGCTTCATTTTTCTCCATAGCACATATTATCATCCAAGTTATATATTTACTTACATTTTGGGTTTTTTTCCAACTAGACCCTAAGGTCTATAAGGACAGGGACTTTTTAAATTCAGTGCCATATCCTTAGCACTTAGCAAGTTCTTGGCACACAGTAAACCTTAATCTTTATTAATTGAGTCTTTTTGGAAAGCAACTATAACCTTTTTTAAAATGCTGCTTAAAAAGCCATTTTTTTTTAATAAGGGAAGGATTAATTAAATTCTATCCACTTGACAGAATGATATCTGCATGGAAGGGTCTGAGAGGATGGGATCAAGAGCAGTAGTGAAGGGGTTGTTTTTTTTTTCTCTCTTAGATAGTAAGAAAAGAGAAGATGTTAGGAGAATATTTCCACATATAGAAGAAGTTGCATGATCAAGAACAAGTACTACTTATTGGCAGTCTTTAAGAAGACTAGGTTGATGAATGAAAAAGTTAGTGCAGAGCAGTAGCAGAAAATGTTATGGGTGGATGGGAACAAATGTTGAAAGTCTTGAAAGTGAGAGGAGGTAGGTCTGCCATGACACACCATAGAGATCAGTACTGGGAATTCTTGAACAGTGAGGGATGAGAAGGCTGTCTAAATCTAAGCTTCTTAGTGTCATGTAAGGTGGCAAGGAGGGTGAGATAAGAAATGCGAACTGGGAGTCAGTTTTAACAAGACAGAGTTGAGCTAATACTACTATAGGTGTAAAGACTGTAGGGTGTGATAAAATAGAGTTATGAATCAAAGATAAGCAAGCAATGATGTGGTATAGAATAAGGCTTCATGATTAACTGCGTATGGGATGCAAAGGAGAAGGAAATAAAAGGTTCAGTATTAAGAAATCATATTTCCTTTTAATGATTTTCTCTTTTCATTATAGGTTTCTCTGTCATTCACAGAAAAAATGGATCATTTAAACATTTGGAAGACTCAGTTATCACAATACTTCTACACTACCAACTAAGACTTAGGACAGTAAATTTATGACAATTTCTGCATCATAGAACTGCTGAAGAACTAAAAGAATATTCTTTTATCAAAATAATCCTATGCTATCATGATATTACTAAATAAAACTAAAAGCACAATTATTAAATTATAAGACTTGCTAACACAAGCAAACATGTGCAATAGCTACTGTATCTTGACAGTTACCAAACCTCAAATTTAGATGGTTTCCCTTTGTGGGGAAGGTCATTATATTTGCAAGAAACCACTGAACATTGTCATCAAATGAGTATCATTTAGGAGAATTTACTTGAAACTAGTTCTAGAAAATCTAAGCCTCACCACTGAGTGGATTTGATATTATGGCAGCAACTTACAGACTCGTGGTTAGTACTGTGAACCACTACAGCAGTGTGGTGATAGACCGGCGTTTTGAACAAGCTATACATTATTGCACTGGAACCTGTCACACCTTCACACATGGAGTTGACTGCATTGTGGTACATCATAGTGTTTGTGCAGACCTCTTGCACATTCCTGTGTCTCAGTTCAAAGGTGTGGATCTGGACTCTATGTTTCTGTCCCATGAAAATGCATTTTCCTCAGCTGAAGGTGACTATCCCCAGCAAGCCCTCACAGGCATTCCCAGGGTCAAGAAAGGATGTACATTTCAGAACACATGTAACTTAAAGGACATTGCAGGAGAAGCAATCAGTTTTGCCAGTGGGAAAATAAAAGAATTTTCCCTTGAAAAACTCAAAAATTCTAACCATGCAGCTTACAAAAAGGGAAGGAAAGTTAAGTCTGACTCATTTAACAGGAGGTCCGTTGATTTTGACTTGCTCTGTGGCCATTATAATGATGGGAACTCCCCATCCTTTGGTTTACTCCGGAGTTCCTCAGTTGAGGAAAAATCTTTGTCCCATAGAAACTCACTTGACACAAACCTGACTTCAGTGCTTCTTCACAACTTCTCTGAAGAAGATCTGGTTACTCAGATTTTGGAAAAACATAAAATAGATAATTTTTCTTCAGGAACAGACATAAAGATGTGCTTGGACATCTTGCTGAAATGCTCTGAGGATTTGAAAAAATGCACAGATATCATAAAACAGTGCATAAAGAAAAAGTCAGGAAGTAGCCTCAATGAAGGAAATGGCAATGATGCAATTTCTAACTCTGAAACTGTCTATATGAATGTAATGACAAGGGTAGCATCCTATCTGAAAAAGCTACCGTTTGAATTCATGCAGTCTGGGAGTAATGAGGCTATTGATTTAACAGAACTGGTCAGCAGTATGCCTAGTTTACAACTAACTCCCTTCTCCCCAATATTTGGCACTGAGCAGCCCCCTAAATATGAAGATGTTGTCCAGCTCTCAGCCCCTGACTCTGGACAGTTTCAGACTATGGAATTGCAAGATGACAAGCACAGTTCTACGAAAACAGACACTGTAAAATCCATTCCAAACAACTCTACAAATTCCTTATATAACTTAGAGATAAACGATCCCAGAACTCCAAAAGATGTCCAGGTTCAATCACAGTCATTAATCATGAACCCTTTAGAAAATGTTTCTTCTGGGGACCTAATGGAAGCCCTTTATATTGAAGAAGAGTCAGATGGAAAGAAAGCATTAGATAAAGGACAAAGGATAGAGAATGGACCCAGTCCAGAGTTGCTAAAGACAAATGAAGGTAGAGCAGACTTTGCAGATAATGGTATTCATCTTACAAAATGTTCTGCCTCAATGCAAAATGAAATTGGCAAGATATTTGAGAAGACAGTTGTTAACCTACCTGAGGAAGATTTTAAATCAAAAGTTCCTAAAGTTGAAGAGGGAAACCACAGAAATTTTATGAATCCTAACAGTCAGGAAGAGATTGATAAATTGTTAATGGATTTGGAATCTTTCTCACAGAAAATGGAGACCTCTCTAAGAGAGCCACTTGCCAAAGGTAAAAGCTGTAACTCTCTAAATAGTCATAGTCAGTTGACTAGCGAGCTCCCTGTGGCTCTAGAGCCAAAATCTAAAGTCTCTTCCCCTACGGAAAAAGTCTCACCTTCCAGTCTAACAAGGATTATTGAAACCAATGGACACAAAATAGAGGAAGAGGATCGAGCTCTCTTACTGCGAATTCTAGAAAGCATTGAAGACTTTGCACAAGAACTAGTTGAATGCAAATCAGGCAGAGGGAGCCTATCACAAGAAAAGGAAATGATGCAAATTCTACAGGAAACCTTGACAACTTCCTCCCAGGCCAATGTATCAGGCTGTAGAAGTCCTGTTGGTGATAAAGGCAAAGATACTACTTCAGCAGTTTTGATTCAGCAGACCCCAGAGGTGATCAAGGTAAGACCCAGTAATCCTGAGTCCTGAGAAGTCTCCAAAGAAATCTTTTAATGTTTGCAAAATTTATAACCAAAAAGTGTTTTTGTTAGCCATTTTATGTTCTACCAAAGCTCCTGCCTTACACTAGACATGGTATAACTCAATTCAGTGAAAAAAAACACAAACTTAAGAAGCAAAGGCTTTAGAGTCAAGCCAGGCTAGTTTCAACTGTTCTCCCACACCCTTCATCTTCTTCTTAGCTCTGTGACGAAAGGGAAGTTACTTAGCTTTAATATCCTCATCTATATAATGGAAATAATAAGGATCAAGATAACTGATATGAAGCACAAGCAACGTGCTTACACAAAGTAGCATTTAATATTGGTCTTCATTCTCCCCATTCAACCAGTAGACCAATCATTAATGCATGCCTCTGTAGACTGTTAAGGTGCAGTGTGGGGTACAAGAGAAGAGAAGACATCATCCTTAAAGAACTTAACATCTAGTTGGAGAAACAAAACTAACATACTGGAAATAGTACCTGAACATGTACGTACTTCTCTGAAACTATTATTAGTGTAATAGGTCTTCAAAGAAGTTAAAAATTATAGTATATAAGATTTGTTTTTTCATGCATGTGAGAATAAATTTCAATCTAGAGTCATAGGACAAAAGTATTTTCAAACGCTTTGAATCTGCCCTGCTACTGATAACAATGCTATCTGTCCATTTGTATGTATGTGTGTATGTCTTAGTGCAACAGGATTATTTCTTGTTCATTTTACATGTCCAGCATGGTTTGACAAGAGGTTCAGCTCCACGTCACTCAGGGACCCAGACCAATGGCCACTCCCATGTTCCTACAACTACTCCATTGTCCTTTCTGGAATATGTGGCTTATGAGTTCACTGAGGAAAGGGCAGAATGGGATGTTGCTTTTAACTGCCTAGTCCTGCATGTGATATACTTCCCTTCTGTCCATAGTCCAGTGACTCCAGCCTAAAGACCAAGAAATACAGGGAAGTACATAGTATATTTGGTGAGCACTATTTCCAGCACATGAATGCATACATGTCATTAATATTTAACACATATGAATTCTGACATAAAGCCAAATGAGCAAAGCAAGTTGTAAAATATGAATTAGAGATATGTACATTTGTTCAAAAGTATGAAGAACTACATGGATACACCAAATACAGGAAAAGTTTTCTGACTCCTGATCTAAATATTATTTCATGGTAGATTAGCAAAACAGATTTTTTATAAGGTTCAGTATGAAATTTTGTTAAAGGCATTGGACATCTTAGAAACATCGTTAAATATCAATAGCTGTGAAAAAATATAAATATATAAATATCAAAACTACCAATAGTTGATGACAGTGTACAAATAGAAAAATAAATAAGCCCAGAGTTAAAATTCTTCATCATAAATTCTGATCATGGGTTCCAGTCTACATAGCTTTTCATCCTTTTCCTCCCCAGTCATGACCTATCTCTGACTTTCCTACTTAAAATTTTGCTTCATTTTCATCCTGTGTCTTACACCCTGTTCTTTTTCACTTAAACTTTCTCACTTTGACAAGTTATCTGTATCATTGGCTAGCAAATGAACATCCAATACATGGTTTTTTCACAAAGCCTTTCAGTGACAATGCTATAGATTCTAGAATAGCTGAGGCAAGATAACTGATATGAAGCACAAGCAGATGGGCCTGAAAGTGAGTTGAACAAGAATAAGAGAACAGCTTGTGGAGGAGGGGAAAGAAGGTGTGGCTGAAGTCTTAAACGGTTTCATATTTATGAGTGGATGAATTACTAAGGACATATTTTGTTATGGGAGATAATAAACATTTTTTTAAACAGCAGGAAACTATACTGGTTTGATAATTCATGTAATAAATGATATCTTAATTCTGTGTTTTATTACCACGAGCAGATGGTACTGTAGTCATTTTGGTCTGTTTTTACACTTACGGGACAATAACCTATTAGCTATTATTCACAGGTTCAAATAATAAACCCTAGTCTCCCATGTCCTTCGTTAAAGATCAGGTAAGAGTTCATTTTAATAGAATTGAAAAGGAAATTTGATTATTTCTGTGACATACAGCACTTTAAGATAATAGCTGGCATTATAACTGATAACATTATATCAGTACATACCAGATTTTAAGGAATTTCATACAATTTCTAGAACACATATTAGCAATATGCATCTGTACAAATATAATCTAAGAAGGTTTATCGTCACTTATTTGACAGTGCTTCACATGTAATTTAACACACTAAGTAAATCTACTTAGTTTAACTGTCTCTTTTGCAGAATGAGAGGCAAATCCCTTGAGATTTTTCAAGGATTTTCAGTCACTTTGAGCTTAGAAAGACCCCACGTAGAATTTGATAGGGAAAGTTGTCAAAATGTCAGAAGGTCTGAACATATGACTAAATAGGATCACAAATCATTTTGAAATAATATGTAATTGTCTATTTGAATAGTAACAGTAGAAAAATTTTAACGGCAAGTACAGAAGGTTACATAGTTGTAAACGAAACTTAGCTCTTTTAATATTAAGAAAAATGAGTTTTCTTAAGTAATTGAAGGCCTGGTAAAGACATGTGAAGCATAGTAGTAAATTATTCCGGGAAGACACAAAATCTTTGCTCTCCCGGCATATAACTTATAAGATAAAGATAGACCTTTGTTTACAATTTTCTTATTAAAAGCAGACCAATAATCTAAGAAAACTTTGGGAGAAAACCAAAATCTAATTTTGCACCAGTGTATTTTTATATTAAAACTTTTTGTTTTACTTAAATAAATCCATTCCAATCTTAGCCAGCTTGACCACACTTGAAATTCTTTTCTAAAGATTTATTTCCACAAAGTTTGTACAACTTTTTTATATTCATTCAGATTTTATCCTTTTTTTGTTCTATTCTGGGACAATCATTTTACATTTGGAGAAAATTACTTTCCTATTTCCCTTACCCCATATTTTTCATGGCTTCCCTTATCCAAAAAGCATGTTCTGTTCTCCTTACCCACTTTTCATACACTGTTATATCCTTCCATTCGTATTAATTCAGTAGTTTTACTTATATATATTTATTAGAATTCTTAACCCTTCCACTCCTTAATTCCTAGAGAAAACTAAGAAGTAAGCAATTGTGGACTGGCAAATTTATAAACACATTTCACAATTTCTAGAAGTATTTTCTTCCTCATAAGTTCAGTGTGGCACAAAACATGTTTCCTAATAGACTCAAATATTTTTAGTTCCTCTGTAAAAGGAAGCCAAAAGTGGATAAACTTACATTCAGTAATTAATGTTTCAGTATATTATCTTACTTGTAAATGATCTAGATAAACAATGAACACCCATCATTTAACTTACCTCAGTATAATTTTAAAATTTCGAGTTACCAAAAAGATTTTGGGAACTGTTTTTAAGTAGGTATACCATAAAGCATAATTATTATTGAAAAGTCCATTTATAAACTTTTATCTTTTGACTATTTACTTGTTCTGAAAAATGTTTAGATTACTCATGAAGATTTCATGAACCTTTAACAGCCAGTCATCTTACTATCTTTCTTGCTGACAAATATTTTATCAGAGATAATATGAGTTTAATAAACCTACATAGAAAAAAGTTACATTTTCACATTATACATAATATTGATAGCTCTGATGACATGTCTGTTTTAATTAAACCAACAAACTTAAACTAGCTTTTTTTTAAATTATCCTACATCACATGAAATTGAAAAATATTTGGGTTAGTTTCTGTATTTCTGAGAGTATACTTGATTCATATAAATGCTATTTTCATATTTTTTATTTCATATTTTTAAGCTATTAAATAGAGCTCTTTACAAATTAGTCTTGGCAATACCATCTGGAGATAGAAAAATATCATGCAGCTATAACATGCATACATAGACAGACATAAGCAGAGATCTCACAGCTTTAATTTTACAAAATTTAGCCACGAGACTGGTATGATAATGCAAAACTCACTAGTTTTTAAAAGAACAGTTGGATCCAAATTGTGTTCCTGGTAAAAGGGATAAGTTAAGGTTACCTGCTCAGATGCTTAAACTTGTTACTAATATTTGTTAAAAAGACTTTTAAGATTTTTCATTCACCTAGTTTCCAAATAGACTTTCCTTTTTTTTTTTACCCCCTTCTGTTAAGAATTACCTTGGTTCCTAGAGAAGACAGGGTAGAACCTTTATATCTCAAAGGCACGGAGAAAGAATGCAGTTTTCTCCAAGAAGGACTTTTGTTTCCTAAGGCCATAATTTTTAACAATAACTACAAGCCTTTTGAGATGTGGGTTGGGGTGAGGATGGGATCAGTAAAAAAGATAGGTGGGCTTTTTCTGTTCTTGTAAAGACTCAATGTACAACAGTTGTTTTTAATTCCTCAAAGAATTGCGTTGTAACCTAAATGTCATTAAGGCACTGACCCACACAATCAACTACATAATCTTCAGTTTGCTTCTTTATATCAGGGAGATCTTCAACTAAGATAAAAATCAAAAGATTCCTATATTCTGCATTTGAAGCTGTTCATCTTTGGAATGGTTTTCTTTCCTTCTGAGTACATAGTTTCATTTAACTTAGGGTAGAAGGCCTTAAAAAATGACCTATCAGCTTCTAATTTAGCCATCTTCTAACCATAGAGATACTTTAAAAAAAAAAAAATGCTTTCAGATATCTTGTTAGGTTTCAGCCAGGACAAACAGTAAATATTCCTGGCAGTACTGAGCAATCCCTTGGACACAAGAGGTGTCCCCAAAGAGGGTAAAAAAGATACTACTTTTCCAAGATCTAGAACCACTCCCAAAATAACCAAAAGAAAGGTTTAGACAGTTCCCCTGAAAGCTGGCAACAGTTGGTAGGACCCTAGCCACAAATGGAGTGCAATCCACATTTCTCTCCAGCCATGTTTTGGGGCCCCCAGCCGGACAGGCTGCTTGCATGTGTAAGGACTGACAGACAACCTGAGTGCCCTAGACAGGCCGGAAGCCAAGCCAAGTTCTGAGAAACAAAATAAGCTGATAATAGCTGTCCCTAGTAGAGAAGAGATCAACACCAGTGTCCCAAAGCCAAACTCTTAAGATTCTGTCTTTGGAAAGGAAGGGACAACATGCAATTTTACCTTCCTTTCTCCATCAAGCATTACAGAGATACAGAAAAGGTAACTCTAATAAGAATTCTCACCCTTTCCTGACTTCTGCCAGTTTTTCTAGAATCACATGTGCAGGCTTCACAATAAGTGGGGTTTAAAGCATAGTCTAGTCCTGGTATCTTTCAGAATTTGGAAAAGTTTCCCTTTAATCTTAGTACCTCCTTAGCTGCTTAAGGGAATAACAGGTAGCAGTTTATTGAAGAATCCCTTAGCCTTCCATCATGTGGGGGTGTTTGAGCTGGCATGGAAGGATTTGAGAAAACCTGTGAAGACAGTTTTCTTTTCTAGTACCCAGCTGATTGCAGATGATTTCAGGGCCAGGATTTTGATGTTGGACTCCTATGAGGGTACAACAAGGAGACCCACATGTTTTAGTTTTCTGGCCTTGGAGCTGTTGCCGTTATAAGGCCACTAACTTGGCCAACTCTTGTTTATGATCTTGCAGTCTCTTCAGAATGGAAAGGCAATTCAGAGAGGATTAGTAGAATGAGTAAAGGAGGGTAGAGGGAAGTAGAAGGAGTCACTTAAGTCTTAATAGTCTTTTGTTTTAGGTACCTCTTTTGTCTTTAATTTTTCATTAGCCTTTTGCAGTGAGTATTATTTCAATGATGCTATTTTTTTATTTTGAGCTTTTGAAGTCTACTGTATATCATTTAAAACAGGTATCCCGTTCTGTTTATTTGATTGTGAAACCCTTGCTTTCAAGTGTACTTCTTAAACAAATGATCATCAAGTTGCAATGTTCTCCATCATGACCATTGTAATTCTAGGTTGTCTTTGTAAGATTTTGCCATTTTTGTAAATAGCTACAGCTTCCAGGACTGCAGTTCTCAGACATAAAATAAGCAGGTATGCTGGAAGGTGGTACACTTAATTCTTTGAAACTTGAACATCCCATTTCCTTAGCTAAGCCTTGGGTCTCTTAATACCTAAGAGGTACATGCCACTATGTTGGGGAATTTTGTGGAGTTGTACAATGTTCCTCACTGCATTGTATAGGTTAGTGGATGACCTAGTGTCAATCTAACCCATTCCATGACCAACTTTTCATAGGACAATAGTCTTAGAGTTAGATGGTGGGTGCTCTGATAGCTTTTAAGTGCCAGACTCATGCCCATTAGTTTTGTGGCTATATCTTTTGGAATTCTCATTAGCAATAGATCTACTATTCCTTTCACTACATTTCTTTATAGTGGTAGATGCCCTCATGGCTTTTAATAGTCTAACTTGTGCCTACTTAGATTTTTATTTTGTTGGTCAAAACAGTTGGAATTTCTTGTCTTAATTTATTTTCCCAAGTCTCCCAGCAATTTATGCTGTGTAGTTGACTTAAGGCTTTGTTTAAGTCCCCTAATGGCTACCACCCACTGTGGACTCCCAATATAACTGTGGAATCCCAGAACCTTTCTGGCAATTTTTAAAAACCCCTAAAGCTTTCCAGGATCCAGAACCTTTCTGGGAACAATATATACATATATATTTTTTAAATAAAGTTTGTTTGGACCAGAGAGCTGTGTGCAAGGGAGCAAAGCTCAAATCTGAGAATGACTTGCCCACAGCCCTCAGTAATGATGAGATGAACAGTGAACTCAAGGAGTTCAACGGATGCCTGTCCTGTAAGCCTTTAGCAGCCAGCTTCAGATCCATTCCTTGTCACCAAAAACTTTAAAAATGGTTGAAGAAAATTTAGATGATACGAACAAACTTTAACACTTCATGAAGTGGACAACCTCCTTTCAGAGAAGTGCAAAATGAGGTGAAAGGCAAGGATATAGGATAAAAGATAAAGAACAAGGAAAAGACAAATAGAAAATAACTGACCGGCTGAGGCCTCAAACCTTGTCTGAGATGAGAAGACTCAGCAGTGACTTGGTGTTTGGAGACAGGCTGACTGAATATTCTGCATTTCTGGTCAAGTGTAACATTTACAGGGACACAAAAGTTATCCACATGAATTCCAAGTTAGTAGATTCCACACTAAGAAGTTAAAGGGTAAAAAGGCTGGGACCTGTTTCCCATAAGTTTTCTGGGGTTTTAAAGTCAGAATTTAGGAGGCAATCTTTCCTAACCTAAATCGTACCTTGCCTTCTCTTGTTTCACTTCAGGCTCCAAAAATGTGATCTTCATCTCCCAAGTGTATATCTAATTCAAAAAAACATTAAAATATGAATATGCAGGTAGATTTGTGACTCACTCTCAAGTTTCTGTGTCTGAGCCACTAGCCTCTGTTGGCCTCTATAGTAAATGGTAGCATTAAATAACTTTGTTCAATGAATAAACAAACAAGTGAATGAATAATCAAATGAAGGGGTTTCTGCTTGCCTGCTTTGCCTCCTCCTCAAATGGAAATGCTTCTCTCTTGCCTAAGTGTCGCCTCTTAACCCTGCAAAGATGGATGCAAGAGGATTGGACATCAGAGTGCCCTTCTAAGACTTGAGGGTGGTGCCTAACAAGGCTCAAATATCTCACTGCAGCCCTCAGGCCTCTGAATTCTCTAGCTTTTAACACCTAAAAATCTGTGGTGGTCTAGGAAAGGTTTCATCACCTTTCTTGGCAAGAGAGGAGAACCCTACAAGAGTACAGATTATTTTATCTTATTGCAGGATGGAAATCTCTTGATTATAGACCACAGACATTTTAAGAAAGGAGTGCTCTCTTGTTAACCATTGTACCCCTAGCCCCTGTTGCAGTACCTCCACATACTAGTGGTTTGTTTAAATTCTGAAAATGTACCCCTTCTCTTTAAGGAATACCTATACATCTCATTGTCTATTTCCCATTCTTAAGTCCCCATCTTCATGCTCATGGATTTAGGTTGGAAAAAAATTTTTCTGGCTATTTAATTTCAGTATAACTGTTTTTTTGGCTGTTGTTTCCTTTTGGACACTCAGGGTGGAGAGGATGGTCAGAGAAATCTTTCAAGGCAGGAGATATTTGTGCTGTTACTAGAACTCTGCATTCTTCTGACCCTGATCAGGAATTTATGTCTGAAATACCATTCCAGGGGCAGTAAAGGGCCTTCAAAGGTTAATGACCTAGCATCTTGGTTTTCTCAAAGTTTAGATATTATATTGTCTAATTTTGTATATATATTTAAGTACAGAATAATTATGAAAATAAATTTAAATAAAATTAAAGCAAAACACACTTTAGGAACCTTATTAAACATTTCTTGTGGAGCATCTAATTAACACTTTTCTCTTTTTACTTCCTAGGCTTATGTCCATGCCTTCATTAAGATTAACCAGTCCCATTATTGAGGGAAAATGTTTCTTTTTCCCCTCCACTTTATAGATGCTGATGGTTTCTTGAGTTCAGTCCTTGGAATGTTTGAATAGAAATCAAAACATTTAGCAACACAATTAGACCATATTTCCTCCTAATTCATTTAACCACCATGTAGATTAATAAAAGTAAAGGATGAATAATTTGGCCAGTGGCAAATACAAATTTGTAGGATGAGTTCAACCGAATTTCCCCTTACACCTTTAATGGCTTCTGATATCAGGTCCTCTTGTATATCCATCCTTTTAATTAATCATCAGTTATATCAGATATGTCCCCACCTATATTCAGAAGAACATGGTAGATATGTATGTACTGATGTTGAAAAGAGGTCAAGATAAAATAGATAATTAAAAATTAAGTTGCAAAATTAAATGCAAACAGATGTATGAATGTGATCCCTTTTTGTTATTAATATATTTGTGTGCACACAAAAAATTTGGGGGTAAATATGCTCCAAATTATGCATGTTCCTCTACAAGTAAAATGTGAATCCCAAATATCCAGGTGTTCCTGATAAGTCTAGACCTCCCAGCCTACACACTACCCTTGGCAGGAGTGGAAAGTTGCTCCCAGAACTCAGCCTTCTCCAGTTAAGCCCTCAGGCCTTCCTCATAGGAATGTCCAACACTCACAGCTTCACCACTCTTTGCCTTAAGACCATCAGGACTTATCTGATATGCTTTTTGTCCCTGTTTATATCAGTCACCAGGAATCTAGACTGTCATTCTCCTCGCTCTATTCTTGCATATCCTTTTTTCTAAGTCCACACCCAATCCTCCTAGTTCTATAGTCCTTTCCCCATGCCCTCCTGTACTCACAATCATTTACTGACAAGATGTCTTATGTCATCAAACTCCTTCTAAACATTCCCTTTACCTCCTTGTTCTAACCAAAACCCATCTCTCCCTGAGGATACTATAGCCATGTGAAATGTTGGCTCCTTTCTCTCCCCCCTTCACCCCCACCCTACTGAATCCAGAGGGGGCACTAAGTGTTCTTGCATTTCATTGCTGCTTCCAGACTATTCTTATTCCTGTCTCCCTGAAACTACCCCCTCAACTTTGAACTAATGTCATTCAGACTCACCACCCCCTACTACCCCCAGGTTACTTCCTTATTAAAGACTAGCTTCTGGCTCTGTGAGACTTTCTGATACTACTTGTGCTATAATTATGAGTTTTCAATAGATGATGCATCCAATACCCAAGCTTCTCAGTTCTTGATTTCTCCTCCCATGAGTGTGTCCTCTGCCCTTCTTCAGCTACTCATTCCTGATCCTATGTTTATGTCAGTGGTTTTAAAAGTATGGGTCCCAGCTAAGAGCATTAGCATCACCTGGAAGCTTGATGGAAATGCATATTCTCAGGCTCCAGCCCCAACTTACTAAATTAAAACTCTGGGAGTAGGAAGGGCCTAGCAGCTGTGATTTAACAAGCCCTTCAGGTGATTCTGAAGCATGATTTGTTTAAGCACTGCCATAGATCTTTAAAGTCACTCCCCTGAATATACTCAGCTTCCTTGCCTTGCCCTCACTTGATGGTACTCACCAGGAAAACCTCCAACTCAAGTTAAATTGTGTTCTCTGTTTACTCTGGGCTTTTATTTGTGCATCTGGCCTTGGCAGATCACACAACCATACCAAGTGGTCTTGCCTTAGATTTATCCCCGCCAACCATCAGTGGGCCTGTAGTGCCCTCTGGAAGTCCTACTACATTTCCCTAGTTCTCTTCACTTTCCCACTCTGCAAATGACTTTTTCATGCCTTCTTCTCTGTCCTCTGGCATCTTCTCTTCCTTCTTGCCCTCAGGCTACTGGCCTTGTTGCCTAATTTACTGTGGAAACTGAAGCAATCAGAGCAGAGACCTTTAGCCACTTACCTATCTGTATGAGTACCACTCTCCCTTTCTTCTAGTCTGGGCACCTAAGGCCAAACCCTGTATTTGTGCTCTAAATTCCACCCTCTCTCATCGACTCAGAGACACTCCACCAGTGATTGACCCTTTTCTCTCCTACAGTCATCAGTTGTTCCCCTCTATTAGATCATCAGCAGATAAACATGCAATAATTCTCCCATCTTTTAAACAAGGCATCCAAAAGGCACTTTGGCATCCAAGAGGCACAGTTCCATCAGCTGTTATATTTACAGCATAGAGCTTGTAACCGGAGTCCTTGACCATCAACTCCAGCCTTCTCTTTTGACATCTGCGAATTCAGCCTCACCCGAAATTACACACACACACACACACACACACACACACACACACACACACACACACACACACACACACACACACACACAGAGCCAGGGAAGACACTGAGGCAAGGTATTTTGTAGTACTGCCACCACACATTCATTGACATTTAACGTGGCATTGTCAGTGGACTAGAAACTCTCTATTCCTTCTAACTTTAACATATTTATAGGCCAAAAATGAATTCTTAAGCTCTGTAGTGAGCACTCCCTAATGGAAGTAATTCCTCAAGGAGAGAGAAGAAAAGCAGACTAAGAAGGACAGAGAACTCTAGGAACTAGAGATTTCTAGAGATTTAAGAGTCCTACTAATTTTAGGCTCTTAATTATCTCCCCCTGCCCCAGTTCCTAGAACATCTACCCCCAAGTATCAAGAGTACAGAGAGGCAAAAATATTAGATGTGCGGATTCTTTCTGTCACTAGTCATGGAATGTGTGCCTATCATTTGGAGGCAATTGAAGCAAGACACAAAATGCTTATTAGAAATTAAGGCTTGAGGATTAGGGCAGGAGCAAAGAATAGATAACCACCACCACCCAGCCTCCTCCTCCCACTCCAGTGTTTAGTTATTTCAGAGTAAAATACCATTAATAACAAAATAAGCTATTAAACTGTGAGAAGGCATCAAATGAGAGCATAAAGGAGAAGGATTTCAATGCTTAGGGTAAGAGTAATTAACCAATTAACTTAATCAATTTCCTTTCTTAACACTATTTACAATGATATTTTAAAGTCTGTGGTTCTAAGTTACTACCTTTTTTAACTACTCTGCCAATTAGAGCAAAGTTAGAAAGGCCTTTTAAATTGAGGTATAATTCGCATAATATAAAATTCACCGTTTTAAAGTGCACAGTGCAGTAGATAGTTCATAAGGTTCTGCAATCATCAGCACTACCTAATTCCAGAACATTATCATCACCCCAAAAAAACCTGACTTCATTTGTAGTCACTCCCCATTCCCTCCTCACTCTAGCCCCTGACAACCACTAATCTTTCTGTCTCTATGGATTTGTCTATTCTGGACATTTCTTGTGAATGGAAACATACAACATATGGTCTTTTGTGTATGGCTTCTTTCACTCAGCATAGTGTTTTTAAGGTTCATCATCTAGCATGTGTCAGTACCTTATTCCTTTTTATGGTTAAATAATATTTCATTGTATGAATATACCACATTTTATGTATCCATTCATCAGCTGATAGACATTTGAGTAGTTTCCACATTGTTGGCTATTTGAATAACATTGTTGTGAACATTAACATACAAGTTTTTGTGTGGACAGAGAAAGACTTTTGAGTTAGCATTTTTAAGTTTTTCAAAACAGCCAGCTTCCTTTTATAAATCAGAAGTACCCTGCTGATGTAGAAGAACTTCCTCTTTAATAAGTAACCTTTTTCCCTTCCCTGTAGCATCTTCTAAGCAAACTCTGTTGGTATCACTTCAGAATGACTCTGCTGTCTTTCTGGATCCAATTCTAACATTCACCTTAACACAGGTCCTCACACAATTGAACTGCTTTCTAGACTTGCTGTGCTCTGTGTTTCTGTCACTCAAGTTTTCAGTTTCTTAATGATGCCTTGGTTGATGCTATCATCTCAGTTTCCATAGCCAGATTCAGCTGAGGCTAATGAAAGACTTCACATACTGGTTTATAAAATAAAGGCTAGACTTATTTTGACATAACATATGACATATACATTATTAACTCTTTAGCAGTATTGCACATGTCAAAATAAGTGATTTAATTTTTTCAGGCAAATGATTGAAAATTTCTCTGTCCTTTGTAATCAACCCATTTTTTCTTAAAATATCCCATATCACTGATTCTTCCTTGAGAGAGAGAATTAATACTGTATATCACCATTGTCTTCATTTTCAAATGGGGAATGGTAGGGTAGTATGAGTATGAGAAGATTTGAAAAGTTCTAGAAAATCCATCCTGAGTTTCAAACTAAGCCTCAAAGAATGAATTCTACAAAAATGGAATGTGTTAGGTGTTATATACAGTTGTATTCTCTTCTGTCTCCTTCCCAGACTCAGCTTTCTTGAGGGTACAGGCTCTTGCTAGACTCACTCTTCAGTTCTGTAGGTCCTTTCAGGGCATGGTAAGAGAGCAACTTTTCTTGCTTTTCTTAGGAGGCAACCTAAAAACAAAAGTTTTTACGGTCATAGCAGAGGCCAGCCTCTCTTCCATGTAACCCTGCCAGGGAATCTCTAAACCCTGTACCCAGCAACACACCCCAGCTGGTTCTGTTTGAGATGGATTATCCTTCTTGCTCAAAAATGTTTGCTCTGGGGGAACATACATGGAGTGGTAAGGCAGGGAAGGAACCCCAGTCCAAGCAGCTGGATCTTGAGGTAACAAGTGATAAATCCCAGACATCCCCACAAGAAATCACCAGTCTTTTTCGTCCTCTAGTCCATCTTTCTTAACACAGTTGCCTTGGAAACCCAGACAGGAAACCTGTGTCTTCGGATGGTATGTTCATGAATGTTCTGCTGGCCAAGAAGAGATGCAGATAGCTGTGTGTACATTGGTTAGCTATCTTGTTTGGATGGAATTTGTATGCTGCAGAGAGCAAGAAAAAAGATCTCATGGTTTATTCCAGACGTACATTGGAAAGACTCTTACTTGACTCTTCCTGCCTTAACTATCCACAGCTCCTAACTTTCCACATTCTCAAACTGAATTTATAAACTCTATGTTTATAGTTTTCTATTCTTCCTCATTCTGGTTAGTCCCTACAGGGAATACCATGAGTAGATTTTCTCTTCCAGCACCCAGGCCCATGAACTGTACCTTCTCTGTGATCAAAGTAAGAGAACAGAGAGTAGATCATAGGCAATGTTTGCACCTCTAGTGAAATTCCGTATATTTGATCTTTTCCCAGTTAAGAGGAGGTCAGCCTAAAAACCATGCTCTTTGCTGCTCTATTCCAGTTGTCATATACTACTTGAAACCAATTCACATTCTCATATCCTTTCTAGAACCAAGTATGTATTCTTCTATGCAAACACAAGAAAATGGGTAAAAAGCAAATAAACCAACCTCATGATGGTCTTTCTCTATCAGTAACTCGTTGCCACAGACCCAAATCTTTACTACGGCTCTTTAGCGAGCCTGGTCTTTTCTCCTTCTGAATGTTTTGGAAAGTAGTTGGATGAATAAAAACTTCATCAAAAGACATGGAGAAATGTTTTGTTGATGAAATATAAGGGTGTAGCAGAGTTGGCTGTTAACCACTGTTCTGACTTTGAAACTTCAGAAACTTTTGGGAAGTAAATGAAAGTATTGTTCTCTTTTGCTCCAAACCAACATTGTACTAGGTGCAATGAGGAAAAGAGGCCTCTTTTTTGTTATCTCCATATCCTCAGCACCCAGCAAAGGATCTGCGCATAGTAAGTGGCCAGAAAAACACTTGTTGAGTAAATGAATGACTGTAAAATTGGCCTTACCCTCAAGAGTTTAGACAGTTTGGAAAATTATTATCAGATTGTAAAATACTGCAGTAGAGTCCCTTTTACCTGCACATGATTGGGATTAATAGTTACTTAGTAGGGAATCATAAAATCTGTGTAGGCACTGTCAAATATGTATCTTCAAAATTTTATTTTAACTCAAAACATGAATTTATTCAGATCTTTTTGTATAGGGCCAAAGCCTTTTCTTGAGAGTGAGTGTCATAATTGGAAATTTGAGTTCTATGACATCTTTCTTTAATAAATCACCTGCAATATGTGTTGACTGTTTTCCAGTTTCAGTTTCTTTAGAGAAGGAGCTTAAGTCAGTAGTGAAGCAGTTCAATTGTAGACACCTTCTAGATATTAATGATTTTTCTTTATCTCACCTGTACCTAATTTTACAGCAAAAAAATTTTAGTAATAGTTTGTCTTTCCTGAATCTTTATAAAACATTTCACTTCCATGCTCATATTTCATTAGTTTGTGTAATATGTACTTGAACTGAATAATTACTGTAAAAAGTACAATCAGCATAAATAAATGGGGACCAGCTCTTAGTAAAAATAGACTTAATTACTGAGATAAGAAATATGAGAGCATAATAGAAACTAAACTATTAGCCATGAATCAGTGTGTCCCCGGGCATTGGTTGCTCCTTTCACAGGAGAAACAGAATGTTAGCTAATCCAGGGAATAAATAAAGAGGTCATTTAAGAGAGATTCTATAGTATTTCATTAGAGAATGTAAAGGGACTTAAATAGCCAGGGAAGAGCCTTCATGAAACAGGTAAAATTTGAGTTGAATTCTGATGGATGCATAGAGGGTGTATAATTTGAGGAGAAAGAGCATTGTTAGGAAAGGATGAAAAGCCATTCCCCTGAAGCCACAGGTTGGTGTTGGGAAGAAGAGAGGCGAGTACAATTTAAGAGGTGGTTTAATTGAAAAAGAATTAAATAATAATCTAAAGACCCCATGACATTAATAACAAACTTTTTTGATGTTTTAATTTGGAGATAGTAATAGAGGAAAGGGGTATTCTAGGCAAGAGTGTAAGGAAAAAAATACGGGAGAGCTACCTAGCTCTAAGAGTTAATGTGTGAGCCCATGAGTGGAAACGGGGGGGAAAAAGGAAGGGCCCGGGTTGAAGCATTAGACCAGTGATTCCAAATGTAACCTCTTTCAGCCATAGTATATATTGAAAGCTTTCAGGTAAAATTTTGCATGAGTGAAGAATTCCACAGCCTAAGAAGAAAAAAGAAATTTGAAAACCACAGGTTTGGACATAATACGTCCAGTGTACACATTATAAAATGTTGTCAGAATGTCTTGAGAGGAAGTCAAGAAAAAAACATATCTTACATTGTAGATACCAATGGAAAACCAAAGAATTCTATTTCTACTACATTCACAGAGTTTCAGTAGAAAAGAGTTGTAAGCTGTTTTTGGTTTGGGGGTTTACTGGTAGTGATATTTGGTTTATATTTTCTAGAAGTAGCAAATACATCTTGATGGAATAATGTGATTCATTGAAAATAAATATTGAAGTCTGCATATTAATAAGAGAATACTTAAAGATTCACTTGTAAATAACCACATGAGGCTGATGTTTAGTGTATGATAACAGAATATTTTTTAAATCTGCAATGATTTCTTTAAGGCTTCTCAAAGAAAAAAAATCTCACAAATTCAAAATTTATTATGTCATTACTATTTGGTCATCTTCTGTACTTTTATTGTAGCCAGATTTCACTCATATCTACCTAAAACTGCTTCCTTATGGCATTCATGTTGTCCCACTTTCTTAATCAACTCTTTGACAATAAATTTTCAAATGTGTCCAGATCCAGAATCACTTCAAAAAAGTATACTTGGTGACTAAGATAATCTTTGCAAGTAAACAAACAAACCGAAAGAGGACTTGGTTTTGAAATCTGAGACCAACAAATCTTTTGTGTGTTACCATTTGAAGACAAGTGATTGTTTTTCTCCATATTTTGACTGAATATATCTAGAGGGTTTTGGATATTTGCTTCCCTTAGGGAAATAAGAAATAGACTATTCTTCAAATGACGGTTTCAAATTTGAAGTTCAGCTTGTTCTTTTTCATAAAATATTAAATAGAAAAATCAAAAATGCCATATGTGTTTTTTTTCTTCTAGTTTGAGAAGAAACTGTTTTATGTGGATTGACACCTCACATACTCTGAGTTGAAGAAGTTAGCATTATCTGAGAAGTCGCTATTTTTAGGTCCAGCTGTAATGCTTCTAACTTTAGTGCTAGAGTAGTGGGTGCTTCCTTTCCCAGAAGGCTCAGGATTCTCAACATGTGCAGGTCAATTTGACAAAGTTACCTACAAGGAGCAACAGGCCCATTGCAGGTCGTGTTTCTAACTTGAGAATTATGAGCAGGCATTGGGAGCCACTAGCTGTATTTGGGAACCGGCTGCATGTCAGTACAAGTATGGATTATGGTCCCTGGAGGCTGGGAGAGCACAATGCTTGAACTTAATTTCTTTGGGAGATAAGAAGAAAATAACTTTCTACCTGACAAGACTGACAACTTATTAAATCTGACCATCTTCAGAAGTGTGCTGGACAGTGCTAAATAAACATCCACTTTTCAAAGATGATGATCAAGGAAACATCTCTACGAAGGGACCCGGATTTAAGGGGAGAGTTAGCTTTCCTGGCAAGGGGCTGTGATTTTGTTCTCCCGTCACGGTTTAAGAAGCGGCTGAAGTCATTTCAGCAGACACAGGTTTGAAACTTGGGTGTTTCTTTTAAAATATTTTTATTACTAATAAAACCACCCAGTGAACTAACTTACAAATAATTTTACAGCTCACTTGATATTGGATCAAGGAATTAATCTGTGTCCTCTATTCAGCTATTTGCAGAAAGCTATTTGTAGAGAGGTTCCAACAGGTTTAAAAATAGACCTTCTGGACCTGAAGTACAGTACTCACATTTTTCTCCTGTAGAGAGGGAATCCATAAATACAATAAATACAACTTAACAAATATTGTACAATTTAGTAAGGAAGATACTAGAATTTTTAATAAAAATACCTTTGAGAAACTAGAAACTGTTAAAAGCCTTGTTTGCTCTTTGAATCAGTAGGCTATGCTCTTATTAACATTAACATGCATACATCTGTAATAACTGGTTTTTTTGGTAAAGTATTGATCCTGGTAATTCTTTTTTTGAAGGAAGAACTAATTTTATGTATGGACAGTATGTGTCGGTGATATAATGCATGTAGGTAATGAAGGAGGGGAGTTCTGGATTGTGAAAGAATCACCTCCTATAAGCTGTGAGATGGAGTCTCTTCTGCCTGCGATGCCTACTTTACAGTCCATACTTACTTGCTTACACCCTTAGGGCCAGTCTTCACCAAACAAGTTGCCTACCCTTGGGCACAATACAATTCAAGGGCCATACAAATGGTGGCCATCCGAAATTGAGCAAAAAGCCAGTTTCATAGTTATTCTGACTCAAGGGAATATCAAAATATTTGGGTGAACCATATGAAGTTGCTTTTTTTAAAAAACAAGTCAAAAATGGTCAAATATTGGAAGTGCTACAGTCACATAAGAGTACAAGAATACTATTCAAAATGAATATCTAGATGATGCTGCATTTATAGAGAAAGACAGAATGGAGAATTAAGATACTTTATCCAGCCAATTCTATTTTAATGCTGTTTCTAGATTTGAATGAAACAGTTTTATTCAAAATGAGTCGATGCTAAACTTGACAGTATATTCCGCAAAGGTTGTATTACTGTATTTTATTCCATAATGCTTATAAAGGGTCAGTTTTACTAAACTACTTTAAGGTTAAATTATACATCTTCTATTGAACTCAATGGAAAGTAAGTTGATACACCCAAAAGCTCAAAACAAATGCATTGTTTTTCTTTTCCTTTCTAAGTATTAACATCAGTTTTGTTAAATATTGAATTAACCAGTGAATTAATAAATACTTGCCTATCAGTGAATGTTGTGTGTTAAGAAGTACACTAAAGAAAGCACAGTGGACTATTACATAATTGAATATTTTCCCACCCAAATAAAAGCTGACAGATAGCCAGGATTTGTTCTGAATGTCACTTACTTCTGTCAAAGCAAAAGTATAGATTTAACAGTAAAGACTTTGCTTGAAACATAGTGTGTGTTCACTAGACTAGGGTTTCACTGCACTGGCACCAGTTGTCTTAATCCTATGGTTATAACTGCCCTGATGTCACATCGTGGGAAACATTCTGGGGAAACAAAAAAGAATTTTGGTGATTGTATACTTGTAGTTTCACAAATCTCTTTCAGCATAGAGTAATAGAAAGGAAATGACCACCCTTTTCTGAAACCTTTACCTATGTTACATCATATAATTTTCTTTAATCCTCAACACAACCTTCCAAGAAGTGGGATTATAATAAATCTGTTTTATTACTGAAATTCTAAAAAGTTAAGTAACTTTCCTGAGGTCACAGAGCTAGTAAGCCACCACTGTTTTCTGTTAAGCTTTTCACATTTTATTGGCATCACTTCCTTCTCTGCCAGTTTCTTCCTTGACTATTGGTTTATATGGGTGACTTTCTGATGCTGCGGCAAAGGCTTCATGTGACCAACTGGCCTTTATATCCCCAGTAGTAGTATTATATGAGCAGACTCTATGTGCTAATGTTAGATCTTAACATGAGAATAGGCCTTATATAACAAAAGTTGGAGATTAAATCATACTCATATATTTATGTGAATGAAGCTTACCTTCCTATAATACTTACGGTTTTCAAGAGTAACTTATATTTTTATCCTGAATTTAAAGATCTTGTTATAAGCCCATATATCAAAAGGAAATACGATATACAGATCTACTACTTACAAATAAATCATTGTTCAGAGTTTAGGGATGATACTAGGATAATTTAAGGAAGAAGAATATTAGAGTAGTACTTTGTATTCATATTGAATTTAAAATAAATTTGGTGAATAGTCATGTCCATCTATCATACTTTATGTAGTACCTAATCCAGTGCCATGCTCATGAGCCTTGCTGATAATTTGGTCAAATTTAAGAGTAGAATTAAAACTCTGAAAATCTCATGCAATCTCTTGCTTTTTCTAGTAAGAATCTCAAAACTATTTGCATTTAGTCTTCCTTGGTGAAATAAAATTTTTCCTGAATGTTAGTGTACTCTCCCCACCTTTCCCTAAATCATGGATAATCTTAATCTCCCCATTACCCCCCACCCATCTTTTACTGTCCTTTCTATGTCTTTTTCTGGTATACCACATCAAATCCTTTTTGTAAAAAGGAATGGTATCAACTATAAATGAGTTTGGGAGTTTGGATGTGATGAAATCAGTGACCATGATCCTTGCCTATTAGAGTATGCCAAAAACGAGAGAAATGTGTATCTCAGAATAAATGGCATGTCTCTCATGACAAGTAAATCGGCCTGCTAGAAAACATTCTAGAGTGCTTTAATTTTTCTTAACAAAGACTCTTTCTGCATTAGGGACTGGCAGTGATTCTACCCAGACAAACTAGAGAAGAAAGTGAAAGGGCACCCATTCCAGTGCACTTTAGATCTATATATTTTAAAAGACCATGCTTTCTGCTCATTGAAGGACAGGTAGAAATGCACAGGAAGATCAAGAACAGTCTTCAAAAAGAATTTATTAATTTAATTCCAACAGACTGCAAATATACTTTAGGAGCCTTAGTGTGTCAACTGACATGGCTCTTAACTCTCTGGCACATAATGGATGGGAAAATGTATTATAGGATTTTTTTAAACATAACTCTGTATAAATTCAGGTATTGACAAATAAAGTATTTGTTTATTTGGTATGGATAAGTATTCCCTAGAAGCATGCTTACAGCCCTAGAATGAGCTCTTGATCTCTACTATCTATAATTTTGATTTCTTATATTTATATCCAATTTCCTATTACTAGTGAGGACTTTCAAGAAATATATGCTGTTTAGAATGTTTGTGTCTCATAATCACATTTTCCTTACAGATTCAAAATAAACCAGAAAAGAAACCTGGAACACAACTTCCACCTCCGTCCACCTGTCCAAGTAGTCCCCGACCTCTCTCCCCTCTTCCTCATGTGAATAATGTTGTGAATGCACCGTTGTCCGTAAACATTCCACGGTTCTACTTTCCTGAAGGACTCCCAGATGCCTGCAGTAACCATGAACAAACTCTAAGCCGAATTGAAACTGCATTCATGGGTATCGAAGATCAGAAAGCAGATGTTTACGAAATGGGAAAAATTGCAAAGGTAATATAACTACTAAATGATGTATAATCTCCCTTTCTTTCTTTAGCGATTGCAATCTCTCTTCACTGCCTCTATGCTTTCTGTTTTTAAGCTTATGTATGTTTTTTCCATGTTGGAAAAAATATATTGGATCCTGATGTATCTTTAGCTATGGTCCTATTTCATAGAGCTCAAGTTTGAAAAAAGGCTTAATGGGTTCTTCCAGCCCAGGCTCCCATTTAATATAGGAATTATGGAATAAATAATGCCATTTAATATAGGAATGACATCACTGACATATAAATTCATTCCCTGCTTGAATGCTTTCAGTGACACCTTACCAAACACCTATTCCATCATTAAATAGCTTTACTTGTTCAAAAAAATGGTGTTGAATACATATCTTTTTTTTTTGTTCTCACGCATTGATCATAACTTTTTGCCCTGAAGCCAGACAAGAAACCATTAGGCCAGCTCAACACTGTAATTCTACTAAGAAATAAATGGATTTGCCACTAGAAAACAAGTCTCTGATACTTTCCAATATATCCAAGTTCTTTCATTTAAGACCTTAGTCCCGAACACCAGGACTACTGCACCATCTTCCGTAACTGGATTCCACACCTCCAGCCTCCTCCTAGTGTAGTTACTGCTAAGCATAACCATCAGATTATGTTTGAACATGCCATTTCCCAGTCCAGCAATATGCAGGGATTCCTATCATCTATAGCAGTGCTTTGTTTTTTGGGGGACTCTATTTTTATCATACACATAAATTGAAGAGTGAGATCATACCCTCAGTGTTTGGTAGTAGTTTCAGTCTGTGCTTTATGAGGCAGAGGGGTTTAGTAGACTAAGAGCTGCATACAGGCAAGTAAGAGACCAAGCGGGAACTCCCAAGACTCCATGTACGCTTCCATGGTTCCTCCTGCTTTCAGGAGAAGTTTGAAAACTACTGATCTTGAGGATAAAGCCCAAACTACTGTTTTCTGTGTGAGCCTAACCCTCTTGCCCTCCCACAGACACAGCTCCGCATTTCGGCCCTCACAGTTCCCCCCTCCAAAATGGGTTCCACTCTTCCAACCCTCACATCACCCATCCTTTAAGACCTAGCTTCCATGGAGAAGTCTCTGAATCTTCACTCTAGTCATGCCCTGCCCTCTCCCTACCACTAACCTCACAACATTTGTGGCAGCTGTCAAATGTGTCTAGAGTGGTTTTAAGGGGAATGAAAAGGAATTCTTTTTTTTTCCCACTGTCTTCACCACCACCACCCATCTTAGAACTTGCTTGTTAATCTCTGAAATGTTTCTAATAAAAAACAAACTCCTTCATTTTGGAATTAGGGCTCCCCTGTTTTTATGCTATTTTACATAATGAGGAAGCTGAAGTCCACAAATACTTACCTGCAGTCACTGAGCTAGCACATGTCGGGAGACTAGTCCTCCTCCTAGCTTCATGCTATTTCTACCATGTTAACTTGCCTAAACACATGCTAACATACCATTAGGTAAATCCCAGTCAATATCCACCCAAATAAAATGTAAGTTCTTCCAGGGCATTGGCATTTTCTTACCCAAAGCTTTGAGAAATGGCTGTTGTATGAACCGAGATAGTAAATTATCTGACTGGGATGAAACTACTAACTTAAATCCAAAGACAGAACTTAGCAAGAGTGAATGAAATCTATACTTGGAGATAATGTGTTAACCACATAAATGCAAACGGTATTTCTAACATGATAACAGTTGATCTGAGAGAGACAGATTTCATGGACTGCTTTAAGCAAATAGACAAGGAGAAACATCTAGATTAAGGGACAACATTGTTCTCCTCTGCTGTGCTGGGCTCACCACATCTGGAGAGCCAGTCGAACTGATTAGTGTCTCGCTGTCAGAGACCTACAGCCTGCTCTATCTTAAATACGGGTCCTCTGAGTTGATTCTCTAAATATTCCCAGCCTCTGATGAGGACCCTGTTCTCCTCAGCCCTTCTGCTGCCCTGTCTCCACCCTCCTGCTATGGCCCTCCTGCCATTGTATCATGGTAGCCCTGCCCGGCTGTGCATTGTTCATTGACCTCTGGTACTCAACAGACTCAGTGAGAGAAGAGCAGAAAGCCTGAGGACTCCACAGATGGTCAAGGGAGGTATAGCAAAGTGCAATCAAGTCAGGGAGGGGGTCTGTGTGTGCTGGGGAGTCAAAGCATGGATTTTGCTATTTACCGGCAGTGAGGATCAGTATATATCTGCCATCACAAAAAACTGCAAGTGTTGAAGCTGACAATATAGAGAAGTTTAGAAAAATATAAACCTGTTTTGTTTAGCCATAGTAACAGTTATTTACTTAACAATTTATTGTTTATACCTAATCATTGTGGCACAATAGCCAGTATACATGTACATGCCTGAATAAACTGATTTGTAGTAGATTATAGCCCTAAATTCCATTCATGGGTGCCAGGCATTTGTGTTCATTGCTCTTAGATCTTAATTGTCAGCTAAGGCAGCAAGGTGAACTGGTCATACCTCTAAAAACTTAAAACTACATTGCATTATACACACATGGACAAGTGTGTATAATACCCTTAGGATATCACGAGTATATTGGTTTGTACTGTTTTGTTTTGGATTACTATGTCAGCTCATTTTATTGGATTTTGCCTCTTTATTCTTAAAATCACTTACTTTAAAAATTCATCTAATCATGTCATACAGTTAACTAATCCCCATTTAATCCAGCTTTTACTTGGCTAAGGCATCTGTTAGCACTCACCGAGCAATCCTTATTTTCAGCAATTCTCTATGCAGACCAGTCTCTGCCACTGAGCAGTGGGCTCTGCAGTACTCCATGTGCTTGCATCCTCAGGGCAGGTTGGTTATAGGAAAAGCAGAAGAAAAACATTTACGGGACAGTGAAGGGAGAGGTGGTCAGAACAATTAATGAATGTTTTTATAGGTTCTTGTCCTTTTTAAAGCTATTTGGAAGGCCAGCTTGAATTTGCAATCTACTCCTAGTGACACTTAAGTGTAGCTGTAGAGCCTGGGATCTGAATTTTTAAGTGCAAAGAAAATGCTGTGTTAAAAAATCTGCATCTGGAGGGGGCGGAAGATGGCGGCGTGAGTAGAGCAGCGGAAATCTCCTCCCAAAACAACATATATCTATGAAAATATAACAAAGACAACCCTTCCTAGAATAAAGACCAGAGGACACAGGACAATATCCAGACCACATTCACACCTGAGAGAACCCAGCGCCTCGCGAAGGGGGTAAGATACAAGCCCCGGCCCCGCGGGAGCCGAGCGCCCCTCCCCCCAGCTCCCGGCGGGAGAAGAGCAGGCAGAGCGGGAGGGAGACGGAGCCCAGGGCTGCCGAACACCCAGCCCCAGCCATCCGGGCCAGAGTGCAGGGCCCTCGATACTGGGAAAACAGGGCAGCAAGAACAGTGAGCAGGCACTGGAGGCTGGGCGACAGAGGACATAAGAAAAGCGCGCGACCATTTTTTTTTTTTTTTGCTTTTTTGCTGCTTTGTTTTGGCGAGCGCTTTTTGGAAGTCTTAAAGGGACAGGGACCCCAATATTAGGGAAACAGGGCAGAAAGACCGGTGAGCAGAGGCCTGAGGCTGGCACCGGAGAATAAAGAAAAACGAACGACCACCTTTTTTTTTTTAATTAAAAAATTTTTTTTCTTGTTTTTTTTTGTGGTCGTTGTTTTGTTTTGGCGGGTGCTTTTTGGAAGTCTTAAAGGGGTAGGGCGGGCCACTTAATCCAGAGGTAGGGAATCCGGGATCTCTGGGCACCCTAACCCCTGGGCTGCAGGGAGCAGGGAGGCCCCTTACGGAGATAAATAGCCTCCCAGCAGCTCCTGCTCCAACGCGACTCCACCATTTTGGAGTAGCTGCCCGAGCCAGGCCACGCCCACAGCAACAGCGGAGATTAACTCCATAGCAGCCGGGCAGGAAGCAGAAACCCTGTCTGCGCGCAGCTGCGCAGTACAAGCCACTAGAGGCCGCTGTTCTCCCAGGAGAGGAGGGCCACAAACCAACAAGAAAGGAAGTCCTTCCAGCCGTCACTCGTCCCAGTTCTGCAGACTATTCCTATCACCATGAAAAGGCAAAGCTACAGGCAGACAAAGATCACAGAGACAACACCAGAGAAGGAGACAGACCTAACCAGTCTTCCTGACAAAGAATTCAAAATAAGAATCATAAACATGCTGACAGAGATGCAGAGAAATACGCAAGAAAAATGGGATGAAGTCCGGAAAGAGATCACAGATGCCAGAAAGGAGATCGCAGAAATGAAACAAACTCTGGAAGGGTTTATAAGCAGAATGGATAGAATGCAAGAGGCCATTGATGGAATTGAAATCAGAGAACAGGAACGCATAGAAGCTGACATAGAGAGAGACAAAAGGATCTCCAGGAATGAAACAATATTAAGAGAACTGTGTGACCAATCTAAAAGGAGCAATATCCGTATTATAGGGGTCCCAGAAGAAGAAGAGAGAGGCAAAGAGATGGAAAGTATCTTAGAAGAAATAATTGCTGAAAACTTCCCCACACTGGGGGAGGAAGTAATCGAACAGACCACAGAAATACACAGAACCCCCAACAGAAAGGATCCAAGAAGGGCAACACCAAGACACATAATAATTAAAATGGCAAAGATCAAGGACAAGGAAAGAGTGTTAAAGGCAGCTAGAGAGAAAAAGGTCACCTATAAAGGGAAACCCATCAGGCTAACGTCAGATTTCTCAACAGAAACCCTACAGGCCAGAAGAGAATGGCATGATATATTTAATACAATGAAACAGAAGGGCCTTGAACCAAGGATACTGTATCCAGCACGACTATCATTCAAATATGACGGTGGGATTAAACAATTCCCAGACAAACAAAAGCTGAGGGAATTTGCTTTCCACAAACCACCTCTACAGAACATCTTACAGGGACTGCTCTAGATGGGAGCACTCCTAGAAAGAGCACAGCACAAAACACCCAACATATGAAGAATCGAGGAGGAGGAACAAGAAGGGAGAGAAGAAAAGAATCTCCAGACAGTGTATATAACAGCTCAATAAGCGAGCTAAGTTAGGCAGTAAGATACTAAAGAGGCTAACCTTGAACCTTTGGTAACCACGAATTTAAAGCCTGCAATGGCAATAAGTACATATCTTTCAATAGTCACCCTAAATGTTAACGGGTTGAATGCACCAATCAAAAGACACAGAGTAACAGAATGGATAAAAAAGCAAGACCCATCTATATGCTGCTTACAAGAAACTCACCTCAAACCCAAAGACATGTACAGACTAAAAGTCAAGGGATGGAAAAACATATTTCAAGCAAACAACAGTGAGAAGAAAGCAGGGGTTGCAGTACTAATATCAGACAAAATAGACTTCAAAACAAAGAAAGTAACAAGAGATAAAGAAGGACACTACATAATGATAAAGGGCTCAGTCAAACAAGAGGATATAACCATTCTAAATATATATGCACCCAACACAGGAGCACCAGCATATGTGAAACAAATACTAACAGAACTAAAGGGGGATATAGACTGCAATGCATTCATTCTAGGAGACTTCAACACACCACTCACCCCAAAGGATAGATCCACTGGGCAGAAAATAAGTAAGGACACGGAAGCACTGAACAACACAGTAGAGCAGATGGACCTAATAGACATCTATAGAACTCTACATCCAAAAGCAGCGGGATATACATTCTTCTCAAGTGCACATGGAACATTCTCCAGAATAGACCACATACTAGGCCACAAAAAGAGCCTCAGAAAATTCCAAAAGATTGAAATCCTACCAACCAACTTTTCAGACCACAAAGGCATAAAACTAGAAATAAACTGTACAAAGAAAGCAAAGAGGCTCACAAACACATGGAGGCTTAACAACACGCTCCTAAATAATCAATGGATCAATGACCAAATCAAAATGGAGATCCAGCAATATATGGAAACAAATGACAACAACAACACTAAGCCCCAACTTCTGTGGGACACAGCAAAAGCAGTCTTAAGAGGAAAGTATATAGCAATCCAAGCATATTTAAAAAAGGAAGAGCAATCCCAAATGAATGGTCTAATGTCACAATTATTGAAATTGGAAAAAGAAGAACAGATGAGGCCTAAGGTCAGCAGAAGGAGGGACATAATAAAGATCAGAGAAGAAATAAATAAAATTGAGAAGAATAAAACAATAGCAAAAATCAATGAAACCAAGAGCTGGTTCTTCGAGAAAATAAACAAAATAGATAAGCCTCTAGCCAGACTTATTAAGAAGAAAAGAGAGTCAACACAAATCAACAGTATCAGAAACGAGAAAGGAAAAATCACGACGGACCCCACGGAAATGCAAAGAATTATTGGAGAATACTATGAAAACCTATATGCTAACAAGCTGGGAAACCTAGGAGAAATGGACAACTTCCTAGAAAAATATAACCTTCCAAGATTGACCCAGGAAGAAACAGAAAATCTAAACAGACCAATTACCAGCAACGAAATTGAAGAGGTAATCAAAAAACTACCAAAGAACAAAACCCCCGGGCCAGATGGATTTACCTCGGAATTTTATCAGACATACAGGGAAGACATAATACCCATTCTCCTTAAAGTTTTCCAAAAAATAGAGGAGGAGGGGATACTCCCAAACTCATTCTATGAAGCTAACATCACCCTAATACCAAAACCAGGCAAAGACCCCACCAAAAAAGAAAACTACAGACCAATATCCCTGATGAACGTAGATGCAAAAATACTCAACAAAATATTAGCAAACCGAATTCAAAAATACATCAAAAGGATCATACACCATGACCAAGTGGGATTCATTCCAGGGATGCAAGGATGGTACAACATTCGAAAGTCCATCAACATCATCCACCACATCAACAAAAAGAAAGACAAAAACCACATGATCATCTCCATAGATGCTGAAAAAGCATTTGACAAAGTTCAACATCCATTCATGTTAAAAACTCTCAGCAAAATGGGAATAGAGGGCAAGTACCTCAACATAATAAAGGCCATCTATGATAAACCCACAGCCAACATTATATTGAACAGCGAGAAGCTGAAAGCATTTCCTCTGAGATCGGGAACTAGACAGGGATGCCCACTCTCTCCACTGTTATTTAACATAGTACTGGAGGTCCTAGCCACGGCAATCAGACAAAATAAAGAAATACAAGGAATCCAGATTGGTAAAGAAGAAGTTAAACTGTCACTATTTGCAGATGACATGATACTGTACATAAAAAACCCTAAAGACTCCACCCCAAAACTACTAGAACTGATATCGGAATACAGCAAAGTTGCAGGATACAAAATCAACACACAGAAATCTGTGGCTTTCCTATATACTAACAATGAACCAACAGAGAGAGAAATCAGGAAAACAACTCCATTCACAATTGCATCAAAAAAAATAAAATACCTAGGAATAAACCTAACCAAAGAAGTGAAAGACTTATACTCTGAAAACTACAAGTCACTCTTAAGAGAAATTAAAGGGGACACTAACAGATGGAAACTCATCCCATGCTCGTGGCTAGGAAGAATTAATATCGTTAAAATGGCCATCCTGCCCAAAGCAATATACAGATTTGATGCAATCCCTATGAAACTACCAGCAACATTCTTCAATGAACTGGAACAAATAATTCAAAAATTCATATGGAAACACCAAAGACCCCGAATAGCCAAAGCAATCCTGAGAAAGAAGAATAAAGTAGGGGGGATCTCACTCCCCAACTTCAAGCTCTACTATAAAGCCATAGTAATCAAGACAATTTGGTACTGGCACAAGAGCAGAGCCACAGACCAATGGAACAGACTAGAGAATCCAGACATTAACCCAGACATATATGGTCAATTAATATTTGATAAAGGAGCCATGGACATACAATGGCGAAATGACAGTCTCTTCAACAGGTGGTGCTGGCAAAACTGGACAGCTACATGTAGGAGAATGAAACTGGACCATTGTCTAACCCCATATACAAAAGTAAACTCAAAATGGATCAAAGACCTGAATGTAAGCCATGAAACCATTAAACTCTTGGAAGAAAACATAGGCGAAAACCTCTTAGACATAAACATGAGTGACCTCTTCTTGAACATATCTCCCCGGGCAAGGAAAACAACAGCAAAAATGAGTAAGTGGGACTATATTAAGCTGAAAAGCTTCTGTACAGCAAAAGACACCATCAATAGAACAAGAAGGATCCCTACAGTATGGGAGAATATATTTGAAAATGACACATCCGATAAAGGCTTGACGTCCAGAATATATAAGGAGCTCTCACGCCTCAACAAACAAAAAACAAATAACCCAATTAAAAAATGGGCAGAGGAACTGAACAGACAGTTCTCCAAAAAAGAAATACAGATGGCCAACAGACACATGAAAAGATGCTCCACATCGCTAATTATCAGAGAAATGCAAATTAAAACTACAATGAGGTATCACCTCACACCAGTATGGATGGCTGCCATCCAAAAGACAAACAACAACAAATGTTGGCGAGGCTGTGGAGAAAGGGGAACCCTCCTACACTGCTGGTGGGAATGTAAGTTAGTTCAACCATTGTGGAAAGCAGTATGGAGGTACATCAAAATGCTCAAAACAGACTTACCATTTGACCCAGGAATTCCACTCCTAGGAATTTACCCTAAGAATGCAGCAATCAAGTTTGAGAAAGACAGATGCACCCCTATGTTTATTGCAGCACTATTTACAATAGCCAAGAATTGGAAGCAACCTAAATGTCCATCAATAGATGAATGGATAAAGAAGATGTGGTACATATACACAATGGAATACTACTCAGCTATAAGAAAAGGGCAAATCCAATCATTTGCAGCAACATGGATGGAGCTGGAGGGTATTATGCTCAGTGAAACAAGCCAAGCGGAGAAAGAGAAATACCAAATGATTTCACTTATCTGTGGAATATAAGAACAAAGGAAAAACTGAAGGAACAAAACAGCAGCAGCAGAATCACAGAACTCAAGAATGGACTAACAGGTACCAAAGGGAAAGGGACTGGGGAGGATGGGTGGGTAGGGAGGGATAAGGGGGGGAGAAGTAGGGGGGTATTAAGATTAACATGCATGGGGGGGTAGGAGAAAAGGGAGGGCTGTACAACACAGAGAAGGCAAGTAGTGATTCTACAACAGGTTGCTACGCTGATGGACAGTGACTGTAAAGGAGTATATAGGGGGGACATGGTATAGGGGAGAGCCTAGTAAACAAAGTATTCGTCATGTAAGTGTAGATTAGTGATAGCAAAAAAAAAAAAAAAAAAAGGGCAGTTCCTGTGTGGTAACCTCCAACGAGTTCTACACAAGGGTATAAAGGGCATATAAAAGTGTAGGCAAAGGGTCTGTTTGTGTTTATACAGAGGATCAAAGCCTAATTGGGCTACCCCGAAAATGAACTAAGATACGATATGAAAAAGAACTTCCAACATCTGCACCCTCTGGAAGACTCATGCCAGAAGATGATCATCAAAAAACCCCAACAAAGATCCACGCACTGCTACAGCTGTAGATGCACTCATCCCACCAGTTCCTGGACCTGCCATGGGAATGAGGAAGGAGATATCTAAGCTGGCCTGTGCATACAGTAAAACAACAAAATTGGACTGGATCTATACTGTTGGAACTCAACCAAGAATTTGGAGAAGTGCAAATTGTAGCGCTCCAAAGTCTTACAACTACAAACTATTTATTGTTAAAAGAGCATATGGCATGTGAAAAGTCCCCAGGAATGGGTTGTTTTAATTTGTCTGATTTCTCTCAGACTGTTCAAGTTCATTTGGACAATATCCACCATATCATAGATAAGTTTTCACAAATGCCTAAGGTGCCTAACTGGTTTTCTTGGTTTCACTGCAGATGACTGGTAATTACAGATATGCTTTGGTTATGTAACTATACTCTTATTATGTTAATGTGTGTGTGCAATTTAAGTAGTAGCTTAAAACCTATACATGCTGAAGTTACTCTACAAGAAGATATATCAAAGAAATAATCAATCTTCCCATGTTTTCTTCCGCCTGCTACTTCTATAGCTTTTCTTCTTCCTTCCTAATTACAACCCTTAAATAGAATTCGTGCCTCATATCAAATTTACCGAGTATCATAATTCTTCCAAGTGGTAAAGATACCTCAAGACAAATGCTGGGCATAGAAGCCACAGGGCATAAATATGCAAAGAAGTAAAAAGCTAACTTTTTCAAACAATAAGGCTTCTCTCTCACTTACCAACTTCACATTTCCCTGTATGGCCCCGGAAGATGACTGGTTAGCCAGAGACGGGTAAGATTCCTCAAGGGAGGAACAACCTAAGACAGGCACAGTCGCAGGGGGGCCATCAGGTGAGAAATTGGGGATCAACAGAGGTGAGGCTTAGAACCTCACCCTCCCTGTTCTGAGAGAAATCTTCTGCATATGTGGATGTTTTATTGCCCTGGTCTAGCTTGGATTAACACATAGTCTACAGGCACACACCTGATCATCTACATGTGCTCTCTTACAACACTAAACTATGTTTTCTACCTTTGTCTTGTATCTACCTACCACTTCAGCATTTTATTAAAAATAATAATAATAAAGAGAGAAATGTGGTATCCACATATAAATCAAGTATAAAAACCAAATGAGTATTCATATTTGAACTGACTGTTTAGAGTTCATAATGCATGAGCAAAACCGAAAGTTTCTGTGATGACTGCCCTTGTACTGTTCACTATGTAACTTATTCATTATGTAAGAATTTGTTCTACATGTAAAAACTTGTTTGTTATGCCTCAGAAGATTGGAGACTGACAAAAATTAGGCTTGGGGTGGAATAATGATTGTGCATTGAGCATTGACTCCCCTATACAGAATTTTATTGTCGTTAACAACCATTTGATCAATAAATATGAGAGATGCCCTCACAAAAAAAAAAAAAAAAAAAGGACAGACTTCCAATGGTAAAATAAATAAGTAACCGGGATGTAAGGTATAGCATAAGGAATATAGTCAAGATATTGTAACAGCCTGGTAGGGTGATAGCTGGAACCTAGAATTATGTATATAAATGTTCTACCACTGTGTTGTACACTTGAAACTCATGTAATGTAATACTGTGTGTCAACTACCCTTCAATAAAAAATAATTATTAAATAAAAAAAAAAAAAAAAATCTGCATCTGTTGGCAAAGTTTAGCTCATTTATCTTTGACCTCAAACATCCCTGAAGAGATTAATGCCCATTTCTGATTAAATTCTTAGTGTGTAGTTTGTACTTTCTTCCACAGCTTAAAGTGTGATGGAGAAGAAAATAGAGAATGAATCTCAGAGGGACAAAAGCAGTGTAGGAACAGAAACTGAGAAACAGTAAGAAAAGCATTTGCAAAAGACTGGGCCAGACAATTCATCATGGAGTTTGAGCCTCTAGCAGGAAGTTGAGGGAAAAGAAGGAGACTTTCTTCTGAGCCATACAAAGCCCTCCAGCTCCTTTCTTCTGGCTAATGTAGTACCATCTTGACCCTTCGTGCCTGTGACCTGCAAGGTAGCCTCTCTGTGCCTTTATTTCTTCATCAACAGAATGGGATAAAAATGCCTGCCCTGGGAAGGGATTATGGAGAAGACAGTGTAGCACAGAGAAGACAAGTAGGGACTCTGTGGCATCTTACTACACTGATGGACAGTGACTGCAGTGGGGTATGGGGGGGACTTGATAATATGGGTGAATGTAGTAACCACATTGTTTTTCATGTGAAATCTTCATAAGAGTGTCTATAAATATACCTTAATAAAAAAATTGTAATAAAAAAAATGCCTGCCCTCTTCTGCATGAGCTCATGTGAGGACCAAATGAAATAACAGGTGTGAGACATTTTAAAATGTTAAAGAACATTACAGATATTAGGTAGTTATTGCCTCCTATGTGTATCATTAAACAACCTTGCTTTCAATTCTTGATATAGTTGGGCCATTCTAAGATCAAGTTATAGGTGTTAGGTTTTCTTTGCTCTGGCAACTTTGATACCATAGACTGACCCTTGCCTTCGCCTCCAAACCTTAGTTTTCTAAACCATTTTCTGTATCTCCCTGTATATTCCCACTTGTCATCTATTCTTTTCCTTTATAAAAAGTCTAGACACTAGCTTGTTCTCTTGGGGAGTCAACAATTTATTCTCTTGCCCTCAGATTACTATCAGTTACTTTTTTAGGTTCTTATTGATATACTGATACCCTTTACCTTATATCTTTGTTTTTAAGCAGAGCAGGCCAGTTGTACATTTTTTTAAATAGTCAAATTGTAATGTCCACCCCCACTTCCTATTTTTTCCTTTGGCATTTTCTCCAATAGCCTAATGCCCTCTTGCTGCCTAACACTTGGCTACTCAGGGTACCCCACTATGTCAGAAATAGGCCAACCTTTCCCAACTCAATAAATGTATAACTTGTAGTCTCTCAGTGACTTCCTACTCCTTATGAGCTGACATGTATACATTTTAACAGGAGTCTTCTGGAGAAAACACCATAATCCAGGAAATGAAACTTGTTTTATAAGGAGTTGCCTTATGGGAAATGGTAATAAGGAGTTGCCTTATGGGAAATGGTAAGCAGACAGTCCCTGTGTGTTTCATCTGAGGCTGGTGACCACTTCCTAAGGTTGAGCTCGAAGATTCCTGATCCCTTCCAATTCTGAGAAATCCATGAGTGACTCTAATGGTAGGAGCTTCAAGCACTAGGCAAGCCAGTTCCAGTCTTTCCCACTTCCTCTCTGTCTGTGGCTCTGCCCCCTGCCTCCATAGTACAGACTATTCTTTTAGCTTTCCCAGCAGTTGCCAATAGCCCGTCACTTCTAAGAGCATTTTCTTGGCACACTACCATTCTACATGAAAGGAAGGATTGGGATTGGGGAAGTGGATTTGACTGTTTACCACCCAAAGTATATTAATTGTGAACTTTGTACTTTGGCAATCATAATTTACACAATAAAAAAAAATCTGTTTGGTTGCTAAGCAACACCTTTCCTTCATTCTTGACCTTAGTGGAAGTATTTGACCTCTGGACTTAAGAAATATTAAATTCTACCCTGCTTGCAGATCATGCTTTAGTGGCCCTGGCAGGAACAGCCTCTTTTCTGCCCTGTACTTACCTCTCTAGGCTTGAATCTTGCTGTCCATATCCTTGTCTCTGACATAAACCCTGCAGACTTGGGCATTCTCAGCATAACTCATCTCAGACTAGGTACTCTCCAGGCTTCCGTGAAGATCCCCCACTCACTGAGGCCCCACATTAGGAGCAACTTCACCTGAGCCTAATGTAGATTCCCATCCAGTCAACCTCCACAACAGAAGCTTCTCTGTGTAAAACAATGAAGGCTCAACAGAGTCTATGTCTAATATGAATAATAAGAAAATCTTAATAACAAGGCGTAACTCTTTGAAGAGTTCCAGATTTGGGAATGTTTTATGTGTACACACAAAATAAGAAGCATTTGGAAACTATTTCTCTGCCAATATATAAATATTAGTATTACCTGGAGTAAGAATTTTCCCTCTGGGAAAAAAACAGGTAAATTTGATAAGAACTCTTTCTTATAAAAGTATAAGAATTTTTTAATTGAAAGAAAGCTTTTTACTAAGGAGAAAAAAATCAATACCTTTTAGGGTATTGTAGTTGTTTTATATTCATTCCCAGGTCTTCCTAAGGCTTTTGTAATATGTAGTCTTTTGTGGTAGCTTCTAACATATAAATAAATGATAACATTTTAATTTTTAGCTTTCATCTTTTACCTGAATTGTAACCGTTTAAATAGACTTGATAGTTATTTTCCTTGAACAGTCTAGGCTTTTCTGGTTCTTGAACCTGAGGCTTAATAACAGGCAAAGGAAAGAGAGAGATGGGTGACAGAGTGTATCAACACCAGGTGATCAAGGAATAAAGGTGGCTGTATTTTTCTACCACAGGAAGAAAGGCCATATGCATCCATAACAGTCATTTCTTTTTCTTTCTAAAAGGAATAAAATAGATGATGTAGGAAGGAAGGCTGGTTGCTTTAACTCAGAATAGGGGGAAGAAACGTCTCTAGAACTGAACTTGAAGAAAAGGTAAATGAACTTCTGTTTTCTTCATCAAACATGTTGTTCTCTTATTTTGTTTCCCTGTGTCTGTGTCTCAGTCTTCTCTTGCTGATGGATTTGCCTCTGCCCCAGTACTGCTCCCCCACAGTCCTTTCTGTCCACTGTGGCATGAAGGGTAAAAGCCAAAAATGCTCATTCTTAGGCTGTGTCCTCTTTTCACTGCTCTTGCCTTACACTGTGTTTGTGTTTCATTTGTAGGTCTGTGGCTGTCCTCTCTACTGGAAAGCCCCCATGTTCAGGGCTGCAGGGGGAGAGAGGACAGGATTTGTGTCAGCACAGTCATTCATTGCGATGTGGAGAAAGTAAGTATGTGAGCCATCATTTTGGGGCTAGGCAAGAATTGTCTGGTCCTCATGTGAAAAGTTTTATAAAGGTCACTTATTTATTACTCATTTATTAATTTTTTCCCTTTACCCTTTGTTTCAACAAGTAGAATTCAATGATTGACAATCATTTATACCCATACAGATATTCTTTCTAAGCCTTTGTCTTACATGTCTAATCAGTCAAATAGGTCTTCAGAAATTCCTCTTTAATAACTATTTGATAGTTTCTTAGTTTTACTTGTTAAATTCAGGCCGTGGGATTTGGCTGTGGTGATATGAGTAAAGACTCTCCTTAAAGGGGAGCAGACCACATGGTTCATGTGAAAAATACAGCTTCCATTCTCATATACTCCAATTAGAATTATATCTAATTGAGTTTTTAAAGTTACTGAATTCTAACAGATTTTAATCATTACTCTTTGAAAGCTTCAGTTAAGAAACAAAGGAGTAGTACATTTATCAAGACACTCCTGGATTGTAACATCCTAACAAGCTTTCTTGGATTCAAACCCAACTTTCTTTTTCTTTTTTTTTTCTCTCCCTTCTTTCCTCTTAGAAGAAATACATTTCTTGATGTATTATGTATTTTAAGAAAATGTCACAGCTTACCTCTTCTACCTCTTTTAACTGAATCAGCCTTTTTTACATAGGTTCTCACCTTTTCTGGGCTAGATACCCTTCCTGTTAGCTATTGGGAAATGCTACTCACCTATCATCATCATCATTATTTAAAATCAACATATAATAGCAGCAGAATTCAGCTTATAGATTCCTTTTAATCCCTTCATGCCACCAAAAGCCCTAGTGGTATAATGCTTGAGAACACTGTAGGTAATTTAATAAGTGTATTCTTGATTTTAACAATTTGCTGCAAGTTGAATTCACCAAGTTTTCCATGTATTATGTTAGAGCTAAAGTGACCAAGGTATATAAAATTCTGCCAGTTAATTCTGCAAGTTGAATTCACCAAGTTTTCCATGTATTATGTTAGAGCTAAAGTGACCAAGGTATATAAAATTCTGCCAGTTAATGGACTTCTTTTAAAGAACCATACCAAAACTAAAAGTAACAAATGCTTCATGTTTTCCAGGTGGATTTTAGTCATTTTGTTACAGGGAACAGTTATAAATTGTCCAAATACCAAGAATGAAAAGGGCCCTTGGAGAATCACTCCTCATGCACCATGTGGATAACACGTCAAAGTCAGTGCCATAGACTCCATTCTACCTCTCGTACAGTAAACTGCTGGATTAAATCTAAGAAATATCTTTTTTCTAATGTGTAAATAAGCAGTTGTAAAAGTAAGAGAATTCCTTGGAGGCTAGAAATAGAAAACACTAATTAGTAGGCATGAACCAGCAAAAGAACTGGCATTTGCCCTTAGGGTATTTATCATTGGTATTTCTGGCAGCCTTGATGCTGGGGGAAGAAAATAGGGTCTAGGGCCTGAAAATTAGCGAGGTCAGCTTGGATTCTCTCTCCTTTCCCCACCAGTGAAGTCAGGACTATAGCTGGGTGGTCTGATTATCTATTATTAATTATTATATTGTTATTTTTAATTCAGCATATAACAGTAGCAGAATTCAAGAACTTAAAATAGGTAGATGTTCTAGATTTCATTCAGCTAGCTTCCTTTACTCTGATAGTGGCAGGCCCTGAAAAGGCCTTACCTGGAATGTGAACCAGGTGTAGAAAGAAAAGGGATATTGCACAGCTCTTGTCAGAAGTATCTTCAGCCGTTTGAGTTCATCACTGTTGGCAAAAACGATCTTAACAATCTGGAAGAGCAGCAAGAAGTGAGTTGTGATTAAGAGAAGCCTTTGTATAAGCCAGGAGATTGAAAAAAAAAAAAAGAAATAGTCTATAAGGAGAGTAGAGCTAGAAAAAAGAACTATAGCTACTTAGCTACTTACATTCTGAGTAATTTTGAATATCCTAGAACCCTAGGTGCGTGAGCCTGAGGCTGACCATAGCAAAAGAAAAACTTAGAGAACTTGATTTACCTGCAATTAACTGCATAACATAAAGGAGAGTAATATCCAGGTTTTCTTTTTAAGACTGTATGTCACTGAGATAGAATGGATGTTTATACTCATCAGTAGAACATGGAGCACCAGCCACCACAAAGAAATACTCCTTTACTGAGATGAAATCATTTTAATTTTATCTCTGGGGAAAGGTTTCTGCAAAAATCAAAGGGGATGAAAAGACATGAAGCACAAGTTTTCACTTTAATAGCAGAGAACTGCTTATGAAGTTACACAGCATAAGCAACTGTCCCTTTTTGCATTAAAAAAAACTATGAATAGATAAGCATAGGTCTCTTCATTAAAGCTTTATTTATGGCCAGATATAAAATGGTTGGAGCGCCCTCTAGTGGAGCTCCTTTCTGAGCACTTAAATGCCTTTTAAAGCCAGGGTGCTTTGAGGGAGACCTTTAGTATGGTTATTTTGGGAGCTTGTGATAGTTTGAGATACCACACTGACCTTGAAGAAGATGTGTTTATACCACACTGACCTTGAAGAAGATGTGTTTATTTTTGTAATTTTTTACAAACTACACCCTTTGCATAAAGCAGCTTGTGACCAAGTATAGTATATTAAAACTTCCATGTACACAAAAATAACTGGCAGATAATGACACAGAATCAAAACATATTGGCATATACATATGCATGCTGACTTGTTCCAGTATTGGGCTCTATGTAATCTTGAAAAATAAAGTCAAATGTAAATGTCACAGCATAACAAGAGTTTCCCTCTGTACTCATGTCCCTTCTGTGTTCATGGAAGGAGGCTTCATAGCCCTCCGCCAAATGGTTGGAGGGTGAACACCTTAAGGGGCTCCTGTTCCACTGCCTCTGCTCCCCTGCCTTTCTCTGCCCTACTATTTCGTGTCTGTATTTTGACATCTGTGTTTTTACAGTCAGAATATTTTTAGGGGAAAGACGCTGCAGCACAGCTTTTTGTTTGAGTTCATAGATTGCCAGAGCTCCTCTCAAGTGGAGCCAGCAATATTGCTCCAGCTTTTTTGCTTTACTTTCTCTTACCTTTCATGTCAGTGTGTCATTTGTCCATTAACAAAAGGATATTTTGTCTTGAGAACTCTGGATACCAAATTAGATACCAATTTAGAAAAACTATGTTAATCTTCCTTTAGCTTTCACTTTTTTCTTTTATTTATTTTTAATAATAAAGTATCATTGATATACAATCTTATGATTGTTTCAAATAAACAACACTGTGGTTTCAATATTCACCCATATTGTCAAGCCCTCACTGCCTCCATTGTGTTCACTATGAGCATAGTAAGATGCTGTAGAGTCATTACTTGTCTTCTCCATGGTCTACTGCCTTCCTTGTGACCTACGTATGTTGTAATTGTGAATTATAGTGCCCCTTAACCCCCTTCTCTCTCCCCACCCACCCTCCCCTACTTCTCCCCTTTGGCAACCACTAGTCCCTTCTCCAGTGTTTGTGAGTCTGCTGCTATTTTGTTCCTTCAGTTTTGCTTTGTTGTTATACTCCACAAATAGTAAAGTTATTTGGTACTGGTTTTTCTCCACCTGGCTTATTTCACTGAGCATAATACCCTCTAGCTCCATCCATGTTGTTGCAAATGGTAGGAGTTGTTTTCTTTTTGTAACAGAACAATATTCCACTATGTGTATGTACCACATCCATTCATCTACTGACGGACACTTAGGTTGCTTCCATATCTTGGCTATTGTAAATAGTGCTGCAGTAAACATAGGGGTGCATATGTCCTTCTGAATCTGAGAACTTGTATTGTTTGGGTAAATTCCTAGGAGTGGACTTCCCGGGTCAAATGGTATTTCTATTTTTAGTTTTTTGAGGAACCTCCTTATTGCTTTCCACAGTGGTTGAACTACTTTACATTCCCAACCAGCAGTGTAGGAGGGTTCCCCTTTCTCTGCATCCTTGCCCACATTTGTTTTTCCTGGCCTTTTCTATGCTGGCCATCCTAACTGGTGTGAGGTGCTATCTCACTGTGGTTTTAATTTGCATTTCCCTGATAACTAGCGATGTGAAGCATCTTTTCATGTGCCTCTTGGCCATCGGAATTTCTTCTTTGGAGAAGTGTCTATTCAGATCCTCTGCACATTTTTTAATTGTGTTATTTGTTTTTTGGGTGTTGAGGCGTGCAAGTTCTTTATATATTTTGGATATTAACCCCTTATCGGATAAACCATTTACAAACATATTCTACCATACTGTATTGTAGTATGCCTTTTTGTTCTGTTGATGGTGTCCTTTGCTGTGCAGAAGCTTTTTAGTTTGATGTAGTCCCATTTGTTCATTTTTGCTTTTGTTTCCCTTGTATTCAGGAGAAAATTGTTCATGTTTATATTCAAGAGATTTTTGCCTGTGTTTTCATTTAAGACTTTTATGTTTTCATGACTTACATTCAGGTATCTGATCCATTTCGAGTTTACTTTTGTGTATGGAGCTTTAGACAAAATACAGTTTCATTCTCTTACATGTAGCTGTCCAGTTTTGCCAACACCAGCTGTTGAAGAGGCTGTCATTTCCCCATTGTATACCCATGTCTCCTTTATCATATATTAATTGGCCATATATGTGTGGGTTTATATCTGGGATCTCTATTCTGTTCCATTGATCTATGGGTCTATTTTTGTGCCAGTCCCAAATTGTTTTGATTACTATGGCTTTGCAGTAGATCTTGAAGTCAGGGAGCATAATCCCCCCAGCTTTATTCTTCTTGCTCAGGATTGCTTTGGCTATTTGGGGTCTTTTGTGGTTCCATATGAATTTTAGAATGATTTGCTCTAGTTCGTTGAAGAATGCTGTTGGTATTTTGATAGAAATTACATTGAACCTATAGACTGCTTTCAGCAGGGTGGCCATTTTGACAATATTAATTCTTCTTATCTACGAGCATGAGATGTGTTTCCATTTATTGGTATCTTCTTTAATTTCTCTCATGAGTGTCCTATAGTTTTTAGACTAGGTCTTTCACTTCCTTCATTAGGTTTATTCTTAGGTATTTTATTCTTTCTGATGCAATTGTGAATGGAATTGTTTTCCTGGTTTCTCTTTCTGCTAGTTCATCATTAGTGTATAGGAATGCAACAGATTTCTGTGTATTAATTTTGTATCCTGCAACTTTGCTGAATTCAGATATTAGATCTAATAGTTTTAGAGTGGATTCTTTAGGTTTTATTTATGTTCAATATCATGTCATCTGCAAACAGGGACAGCAAAACTTCTTCCTTGCCAATCTGGATGCCTTTGATTTCTTTGTGTTGTTTGATTGTCATGGCTAGGACCTCCAGTACTATGTTGAATAAAAGTGGTGAGAGTGGGCATCCTTGTCTTGTTCCCAATCTTAGAGGAAAAGCTTTCAGCTTTTCACTGCTAAGTATGAAGTTGGCAGTGTGTTTGTTGCATATGGCCTTTATTATGTTGGGTACTTACCCTCTATATCCATTTTGTTGAGAGTTTTTATCATGAATGGATGTTGAATTTTGTCAAATGTTTTTTCAGCATCTATTAAGATGATCATGTGATTTTTGTCCTTTTTGTTGATGTGGTCAATGATACTGATTTTCAAATACTGTACTATCCTTGCATCCCTGGATAAATACCACTTGCTCATGATGGATGATCTTATTTTATTTTTTTAATCAGTTTGCCAATATTTTGTTGAGTATTTTTACATCTATGTACATCAGGGATATTGGTCTGTAATTTTCTTTTTTTGTGTGGTGTCTTTGCCTGGTTTTGGTATTAGAGTGATGCTGGCCTTATAGAATGAGTTTGGAAGTGGTCCCTCTTCCACTTCTTGGAATACTTTAAGAAGGATGGGGGCATTAGCTCTTCTTTAAATGCTTGATAAAATTCAGCCATGAAGCCATCTGGGTCAGAAGTTTTGTTCTTAGGTAGTTTTTTGATTACCAATTCAATTTCATTGCTGGTAATTGGTCTGTTCAGATTTTCTGTTTCTTCCTGGGTCTGTCTTGGAAGGTTGTATTTTTCTAGAAAGTTGTCCATTTCTTCTAGATTGTCCAACTTTTTGGCATATAATTTCTCATAGTATTCTCTAATAATTCTTTGCATTTCTGTGGTGTCCATTGTGATTCTTCCTTTCTCATTTCTGATTCTGTTTATGTGTGTACACTTTTTTTTTTCCTGATAAGTCTGGCTAGGGGTTTATCTATTTTGTTTATTTTCTCAAAGAACCAGCTCCTGCTTTCATTAATTCATTCTATTGTTTTATTCTTCTTGATTTAATTTTTTTATGCTCTGATCTTTATTATGTCCCTCCTTCTACTGACTGTGGGTCTCATTTGTTCTTCTTTTTCTATTTTCATTAACTGTGAGTTTAGATAGTTCATTTGGAATTGTTCTTGTTTCTTGAGGTAAGCCTGTATTGCGATATACTTTCTTCTTACAACTGCCTTTACTGCATCCAACAGATTTTGCGGTGTTGAGTTATTATTGTCATTTGTCTCCATATATTGGTTGATCTCTGTTTTTATTTGGTCATTGATTAATTGATTATTTAGGAGCATGTTGTTAAGCCTCCATGTGCTTGTGGGGTTTTTCATTTTCCTTGCCTAATTTATTTCTAGTTTCATACATTTGTGGTCTGAGAAGCTGGTTGGTACAATTTTAATCTTTTTGAATTTACTGAGACTCTTTTTGTGGCCTAGTATATGATCTTTTCTGGAAAATGTTCTATGTGCACTTGAGAAGAATGTTTATCCTGCTGCTTTTGGGTGTAGAGTTCTGTAGATGATTTTTAGCTCCATCTGTTCTAATATGTTGTTCAGTGCCTCTGTCTCCTTATTTAGTTTCTGTCTGGTTGTTCTCCTTTGGAGTGAGTGGTGTTTTGAAGTCTCCTAAAATGAATGTGTTGCATTCTATTTCTCCCTTTAATTCTGTTAGTATTTGTTTCACATATTTAGGTGCTGCTCTGTTGGGTGCATATATATTTGTAATAGTTATATCCTGTTGTTGGACTGACCACTTTATCATTATGTAATGCCCTTCTTTGTCTCTTGTTACTTTCTTTGTTTTAAAATCAATTTTGTCTGATATAATTACTGCTACTCCTGCTTTTTTCACCCTGTTATTTGCATGAAATATCTATTACCATCCCTTCACTTTTAGTCTGTGTGTGTTTGGGTTTGAAATGAGTCTCTTGTAGGCAGCATATAGATGGGTCCTGTTTTTTTCTCCGTTCTGTAACTCTGTCTTTTTTTGTTGCATCCAGTCCATTTACATTTAGGGTGATTATCAACAGATATGTACTATTGCCATTGTAGGCTTTAGATTTTTGGTTACCAAAGGTTCAAAGATGGCTTCCTTTCTATCTAACAGTCTATCTTAAATCAGTTATTACTGCATTTCAAATACATTCTAAAGGTTCTTTTTTTTCCCTCCCCTTCTTCTTCCTCCTCCACTTTTTACATATTAGGTGTCATATTCTACACTCTTTGTGTATTCCTTGACCAACTTTGTGGTCAATTGTTTTAATTTTGTACTTGCTTAGTAATTAATTGATCTACTACCTTTATATGGGTTTATTTTCTCTGTTGACAGCTATTTAACCTTAGGAGCACTTACATCTAGAGGAATCCCTTTAATAGTTTAGTGGTGGTGAATTCCCTCAACTTTTGCTTATCTGGAAATTGTTTAATCCCTGCTTCAAATTTAAATGATAATCTTGCCAGATGGAGTATTCTTGGTTGGAGGCTCTTCTGTTTCATTGCATTAAATATATCATGCCACTGCCTTCTGGCCTGTAAGGTTTCTGCTGAGAAGTCTGCTGATAGCCTAATGGGATTTCCTTTATAAGTGATCTTTTTCCTCTCTGGTTGCTTTCAGTACTCTCTCCTTGTCCTTGATCTTTGCCATTTTAATTAGTATGTCTTGGTGTTGTCTTCCTAGGGTTCCTTTTGTTGGGTGGTCTTTGTGCTTCCATTACATGAATGTCTATGCCTTCCCCAGATTGAGGGAGTTTTCAACAATTATTTCCTCAAAGAGACCTTCTATCCCTTTGTCTCTTCTCCTCCTGGTACCCCTGTAATGCAAATCTTGTTCCATTTGGATTGGTCACATAGCTCTCTTACTATTCTTTCATTCCTAGAGATCCTTTTTTCTCTGTGTTCCTCAGCTTGTTTTCCTGTTCTCTCATTTCTGTTTCATTCACCATCTCCTCTACATCATCTAATCTACTTTTAAATCCCTCCATTGTATGTTTCATTTCAGATACTATATTCTTCATCTCTGAGTGGCTTTTTTTAAGGATTTCTTTCTCTTTGTTGAAGTTCTTTCTGAGATCTTGTAACTTTTCTGTAAATCCATGTGCATATTTATAACTTTTATTTTGAAATCTTTATCAAGAAGATTGGTGATTTCAGTTTCATTAAGCCCTTTTTCTGGTGTTTTTTTCTTGTATTTTTGTTTGGACCAAATTCCTCTGCCTCTTTTTTTTTCAGTGTTTTTTATGGTATAATAGATTTGTGTAAGAGGTGCCCTCTCATGCCCAGAAGCTCAATTTCCTATGCGAAGTCCCAGCTGTTGTTGTGCGTGGGTGTGGCACCTTTCTGCTTTGCTCCTAGTGATCTGATTTCAGGTGGGCTGTGTGGGCCATCAGCTGATCACAGGAGCACGGCAAATACTCTCTGGAACTGCTACGGGTGGAGCCACCCTACCTCCAGCCTGCCGCAATGGCAGGGGCGGCAGACAAGCGGAACCAGTCCCCAGCGGGAGAGAAAAACTCCTGGGGCTGGGCTGCCTGTGTACACTCAGGGAAGAGCATTCGCACAGCGGGCCTGGAGCTGTCATGGGCAGAGCCACCCTCTGAACTGCCTGTTGCGATGGCGGGGCCACTGGCAAACAGGACCACCACCTGCAGGGAGGAAAGAGCTACTGGGTCTGGCTCCTGCACACAGCTCTCCAGCTGGCCCAAAATAGGGCTGAGCAGGCTGGGGTTTCTTCCCCTACCTACTTGTGAGCAAAGTCTGATTTTACTGCCCACGGGCCTCCAGGCTGTGTTGCCAGTGAAGGGAATGGAGCGTCTGAAGCTCCTGAGGGCTCCCAACCTGTTGGGCTGAAGGCAGGCTGGGGAGGTATTGTCCATCTGACCTTTCTCCTAAACAGAGATCACGGTGCAATCCTTGCCCCTCTGGTGCTCCTCTCACTGCTGGGAAGTCTTTCAAACTGCCCACCCTGCTTTCTTTCTCAGGGGGGCCAGTAGAGTGTGCCTGTTCTCCACAGGCGGCTGGGATCTCAGCTTCCCCACGTGTTCCACCCATCTCTGTTGTCCAGTCCCACTAATCATCAGGGCACTGTGCAATGTGGGCTTATGCTCCTGGAGCAGATCTCCAGGGCCAGGTGTTCAGCAGTCCTGGGCTTCTTTCTACTCCCTCCCTGCTCCGTTCCTCTTCCTCCCGCCTGTGGGCCACAGTTGCGGGGAGGGCTTGGGTCCAGCTGAATCATGACTTTGCAACTTTACCCTTTTCTATAGGTTCTTCTCTTCTTCCCCAGATATGGGTAGTTGATTCTGCAGTCTTCAAGTCACTTTCAGCCCTAGTTGTGTTTGGTGTATTTTCATGTTCTGTGTGATTTGGGGCAGAGGTTTTTGCCTTGCTTTCCTACACCGCCATCTTTTGTCCAGAATCCTCTAGCTTTCACAACTTTTAGTATCTCCTTTTCTTCTACCATATAAAATTCACCAGCTACTAGCATTAGCTAAAAATTATAATTCACTTTTTCTTTCCATTCCATGCTTCTGATAGGAAAACACCATTCCTGATTTGACTTTTCCTCTCAGACTGTCTCTCATCTGTTATATCTGCGACTTCTGTTTGGCAATGCTATCCTTTTTTTTTATAAAGGGCTCTGTTTGAAAGACTTCATGGCCATTTTTGTTGTAATCACCCCACCTATTTTCTAATCCTGAGAGGTGGCTCCCATCAGTACCTATAGCACTAATCTTTTTCTTTAATGTATATTTAACTTTAGAGGCCTTAAGCATGCTGAGGAATGATAAACAGAATAAATATACTGATCATACTATTGCTTTAATAATCACAAATGAAGTCAGTTAAGTATACATCTGTTAGCCAGATCACAAACATTTTTTGAGAATCTTTTATGTGGAAGTCAGTATGCTAGGTGCTAAGGGAAAAAAAGCTAAAACTTTTCCTGTCCTTTAGGTGCCAGAGAGATAAAAGAAAGCTAACACTATACAAAGGTACATATAATATAAATAGTGCAAAGATTAGTAAGGAATTTAGTTATCAGAGAAGGCTTTTTGAAAGAGGTCAGTTATTAGCTGAACCTTAAAGAATAGCCAGCATTCAGTAGCAAAGTTGGGAGGCGTGGTATTCTGGGGGAGTATAAGAGCATGAGAAATGGCACATAGGCAAGAGCACATGACACACTCAGGGAATAGCTGCCTGGACTGGAAGCTTCATTTAGCAAAGTAGTGAGATAGGTAGGTAGGCAGCCTCCAGCCTAATTATAGAGGGCCATAAATGCCCAACTTAGGCATTTAGACTTAGCCATGTAAACAGTAGAGAGCTACTGAATTTTTCGGGAAAGGGGAATTAAATAATCAAAGAATGTTTAGAATGATGAATTCTCTAAGATACCAGGTTGAGTAAACATTGTAGCCTGTTATGACTTCTTCCCTTCTAGCATTCTCAGCATAAAGTCATAAGACCCTGGGCCTGACTGTATAATGGAAAAAGAAAAGAAGGAATGGTTGTCTAAAACATTTTAAATAAATACTCCTCCAGACTTCTGTGTTCCCATCCTGAATTCTAAGCACCTTAGGGTCCAAGCTAGAAACCTAGGAGTCGTCATGAACTTCCCCCTTCCTTTTACCCCTTCACACCTATCAACTACCACATCCTTTTCATTTCAACCAAATTTGCCTCTTTCTCTCCATCACCCAATGCCAGTAACCATGCTCAAGCCCTTGTTTGGATTTTTATTTGATATTTCTGAAAAAAAACCACATGTGATTGTGTCACTTTCTAAGTTAAAATTCTTCTGTGGACTAGGCTAAATTCCAGGCTTCTTTATATGTAAAAGGTCCTTCAGCATCTGATATTACATAATCATGTTCCCTTCTCTTACCACCCCAGCATTTGTAGCTGTCTGAATATTCCGTGCATTTTCACTCCATGCATTTGTGCAGCAACTCTTGGTCCACAATATCCTTCTTCCCCACATCCTCTCTTTAGGGAATCTCACTGTCCCTCCTGTGTCTTTCCATGACACCCTGTGCTTATTGCTTCTGCCATGGCTGTCACGCAGTAGTATAATCTTATTGGTGTAGTGCTTTCACTGGACTATAAGCTCCTTATAGGGTACAGAACTGTCTTATTTTCTTTGTATCCCAAGTATCCTCAAGGCCAGACACACAATTAGCATTCAACAAATGATTAAGGAAGGAAACAAGAAAATTTGAAGACTGATTGGATACAGAGAAAATAAGGAAGAGAAATAAGTTGAAAATTACTTCAAAATCTCAAGTTCAGACAACTCAGAATGTTACCACTGTTAACAAAAATAGATGTCTAAAGGACTGACTTTGAGAGGAATATTTTAAATTTTATTTTTGATATTTTAATTTTGCTGTCAGAGTATAGTATCCAAGTAGAAATGTCCAGCAATTAGTTGGATGTAAGGAATTCTTAGAGCTTGAAGATTTATTAGGGCCTTCTTTTTTTTTTTTAAGCCTGTCCTTCAAAATATAATTTCAAAAGTTCCTTATCCTGTTAGCCCTGACTATATCTGCCAACTTGGGCAAACCAAAGCTTACGTCTTAAGTGGTGCATAGTGGTCCCTCTGATGTGTTCCCTCCTGGCTGAGCTCTGGTTCCAGATGTCCTGTGCCAAACCTGAATGGACATTCTCCCTCAAGTATGTTTTTAGCAGCACTCATTCAGTTGATTCTGTGCTCTCAGCTCCAGAAACATTTTACAAAAATGATATACCATCTTGTAATTTAGCTTTTATTAAGATGTCCCTTGGACAAAATCAACATCATGGGAAAATTCCCATTTTTAATCATTGAAAAGAGAGCACTTAATTCGTGATGAATGGCCATCAGTTCAGACTGAAATCAACTGTTGACTTTGTAGTCATTGTTCACAGTGTCCTAAGCAGTTGTTTTCTTTTCTAGGTTGCTGAATAACCATCATGATGATGCCTCAAAGTTTATCTATCTTCTAGCAAAGCCCAGCTGCAACTCCCTAGAACAAGAGGATTTTATTCCTTTACTTCAGGTAGTTTTCATTTCCTTTTAAAAAGGGGTTTATTTTTAGAGTTTCAGGTATTTTTTTTTAATTCTCCAACTCTAAGATATGTCATTTGATATACATAAATGTATAGATTAGATTTCTAGAAGAGTGGTTTTCGAGCTTATTTTAGCAAAAAAATCCTTTTTTAAAATGAAAACACAGAACCCATAGTATAAAAGGCTACTCCCACTGAAGAAGAGGAAAGGGGCCACTCAGTCCCTCCATTGCCCAACCACAGCTAAAGCACCTTCTGAAACCAGGTTTTTGGCCTAGTTGACCTTTGTTAAGGTCAAAGAGAAAGAGATCTGCAACAGAAAGAGCCCACTTGGAGAGTATTTATATCTAGGCCTTCCAATGAGGATCAGTCACATGCCAGTTTTCTATCTGTTTTTACTATAGCATTCTTCATAGCCTGATATATTGCCTTTTGATAATCTTAATTTCATGTCTAAATATTCAGTTTTCCTTAGGAGATCAAAAATTCCTTAAAGACAAGGTCTGTCTTTCATTTCTGCTCAACACACATCATTGTTAGTTTTTCCAGTAAATCCTTGTTGACTGTGAGTGACAAAATACATTGACAGTAGGTTTTTTTTTAAGTTATATTCATGGCTGTCACCATCTTTGGGTTGTATTATTGGTTATTGTTAAAATAAAACAAAAAAACACAAATCATAAGTGTACTCACCAATCTGTGACTTTTCACAGTATAAGCATATCTTATATAAGCACATCTTATAACTAGCACCCAGATCAAGAAACAAAACATTACCAGAACTCCAAACCCCTTGCATTCCCTCCCAGTCACTGCCACCCTAGGGTAACCACTATCCTGACTTCTAATACCATATGACATAGATTTTTATTTATAGCAACAATTTTCCATTTTTAAAATATGAAATTTGATTATGATTTATATTATGTTCAGGGTCTTTCAGTTTGTCTTAATTTACATAATGGCCTTGATTATCCTTTGATTTATCTGCTATGTTTTTGTTCCACTTCATCATGAGATGAAGGCCTACTTAAATAGCTATGTCTCTGATAATACCACCCAATAATCAAGACAATGTGTTATTGGCAGAAGGAAACCCAAATGGATCAATGTAGAGAGAACCCAGAACAGAGTAGAGAACCCAGAAATAGAGCCATACAGTATACCCAACTGATTTTATTAAATACTTTTTTTTTAATAGTTTTCAATTTACAGAAAAATTAAAATAGTGCAGAGTTTCCATATAACCTGCTTCCTGTTTCCCTCATTATAAAACATCTTACATTAGTAAGGTACAACTGTTACAGTTAAGCAACCAATATTGATAACATTATTATTAACTAATTTGTTGCAGCATTTTAAGATTTCCTTGGTTTTCGTTGTAATATCTCCTTAGGATCCTCTTGGATGTGACAATTTCTTAGACTTTTCTTGTGTTTCATGACCTTGAAAGCTTTAAGGAGTACTAGTCATATATATTGGTAGGATGCCCCACTACTAGAATTTGTCTGATGTTTTTCTCATTATAAGACTGGGATGATGGGTTATTGGGAGGAAGATTAAAGAAATAAAGTGTCATTTTTATTAAATCATATTAAGAGTAAATATAAAACAAAATACTCATGAGAATGAGGATTCTTAATAGTTTTTTACATTTAGTCAGGATCATTATACATAATAATGTACATTACATACTCTTACTTACGTTTTGTGAAATTGCATATATTCAATATTTGAAATACATTGCTATTAAACATTAGGTTTTAATACCAGTTTTGGCCCATCTCTGATTCCTACAAACTACATTTTTTTGGGTCCACTTGGCTGACTAGCTTCTGTTTGGGTCTGGCCAATGAATACCACTGCCTGAACTGGAAGAACAAAGGAGAAATAAATCATCATTTCTTCCCTACTCTCTGCTTTAGCAGAACAACTATATCTCTCTATTATGTACTACAACTTCTGCTGGACAGCCCCATCTCCACAGTTCTGGTGCCTGCTGGGCTCCCATAACTCTATTCCTCCCCTTGTTCCTTTGGCCCTAGTGACTATAATAGTGTCCTCCTGTTTCTGGTCCCTAGTGCCTTACCATTCCCTTGTCTGTTCCCTTAACCTGCCCACAACTTTATACCTAGTGCCTTCATGAAAGGTTCATGAGGGTGAATCTTTTTTCCTGTGAGGACACTATCCTAAGTTTTATCAGAATCTTTAATAAATAATAAAACCTCTGAGAGGAATATAAATTAAGTGTATACCAAGAGAATTACAAAAAAAAACTATAATTATGAGCTAATGGACATTTATACTTTCTTAACTTAAATCTAAGGAGAAATCTTATTTTTATTTAAGAAGTGAACTTCTGGTAAAAAAAAATGAGACTGAATAGTTATATTTTCCCCCCATTCTTTCCCAGACACATCTGAAATTAAGTATAGAAATTTAAAAGGAGCACCTAAATAAGTCAACTACTAACAGACATGAGGGGAGAAACTGACAGTAAAGCAGTAATGGTAGGGGATGTTAACACCCCACTTAAATCAATGGATAGATCACCCAGACAGAGAATCAGTAAAGAAACAGTGGCCTTAAAGTAACTCATTAGACAAGATGGACTTAAAAGGTAAACAGAATACTCCATCCAAAAACAGCAGAATAGACATTCTTTTCAAATGTACATTACCTAGGATAAATCACATTAGTTCAGAAAACAAGCCATAATAAATTTAAGAAGACTGAAGTCATATCAAACATCTTTCAGACCACAGCAGTATGAAACTAGAAATCAGTTACAAGAATAAAAGAAAAAACACAAACACATGGAGGCTAAACAATAGGCTAAACAACATGCTACTAAACAACATGTTGATAAGGTCAACAACAAATCAAAAAGAAAAGCAAAAATATCTTGAGACAAATGAAAATGGAAACACATCTTTCTAAAACCCATGGGGCATAGCAAAGCAGTTTTAAAAGGGAAATTTAGTGATACAGGCCTATCTCAAGAAACAAGAAAAATCTCAATTTTACCTTACATCTAAAAGAACTAAAAAAAAAGAACAGTGCCAAAATTGGTGGAAAGAAGGAAATAATAAAGGTAACAGAAGAAATAAATGAAATAGAGTCCAAGTAATAATAATGATAATAATAGAAAAATATCAGTAAAAGTAAGATCTGGTTCTTTGACAAGATAAACAAAATTGATAAGTCATTAGCCACACTCATCAAGAAAAAAAGGGAGAGGAATCAAGCAAAATAAAAAATGACAGAGAAGTTACAACCAACACCACAGAAGTACAAAGAATTATGAGAGACTACTACAAACAGCTATACACCAACAAATTAGACAACCTAGAAGAAATAGATAAATTCCTAGAAATGTACAATCTTCCAAGACTGCATCAGGAAGAAATAGAAAATCTTAATAGAACAATTACTAGTAACAAAATTGAATCAGTAATCAAAAACCTCCCAACAAACAAAAGGCCAGGACCAGATGGCTTCACAGGTGAATTCTACCAAACATTTAAGGAAGAGCTAATACTTGTCCTTTTTAAACTACTCCAAAAAATAGAAGAAGGATTGGTTCCAAACTAATTCTATAAGGCCAGTGTTACCCTGATACCAAAACCAGACAAAGTCACAAAAAAAACAGAAAATTACAGACCAATATCCCTGATGAACACATGCAAAAATCCTCAACAAAATATTAGCAAACCAAACAAAAAATACATTAAAAGGATCATACACCATGATCAAGTGGAATTTATTCCAGGGATTAACATCCTGTGGAGTTCAACATAAGTCAAAGTGATTACCACCTTAAAAAAATAAAGAATAGAAATGATCATCCCAATACAAGGAGAAAAGGCTTTTCTTTTTCTTTTCTATATAATTCAACATCCATTCGTGATGAAAACTCTCAACAAAATGTATATAGAGGGAAGATGCCTCAATGTACTAAAGGCCATGTATGACAAACCCACACTTAACATCATACACAACAGTGAAAAGCTTTTTCTCTAGGACCAGGAGTAAGATAAGGATGCCCACACTCACCACTTTCATTAAAAAGTACTAAAACTTGTAGCTACAGCAATCAGAAAAGAAAAAGAAAAGCATCCAAATTGGTAAGGAAAAAGCAAAATTGTAACTATTTGCAGATGACATACTATTTATATAAAGAGAGAAAACCCTAGACTCCACAAAAAAAACTTTTAAAGCTAGTAAGTGATTTTAATAAAGCTACAGCATGCAAATTTAATATATGGTTTGAATTTCTGTACACTAATGCTGCATTATCAGAAAGAGAAATGAAGAAAACAATCCCATTTAAAATTGCATCAAAATGAATAAAATACCTGGGAAAAATTCTAATCAAGGAAGTGAAAGACCTGTACTCTGAAAATTGTAAGACTTGTTAAAAGAAATTGAAGATAGCACAGAAAGATATTCTGTGCTCAAAGATGGAAGAGTCAACTTTGTTAAAATGTCCATATTACCCAAAGCAATCTACAGATTCAGTGAAATTCCTTTTAAAATGCCAGTGGCCTTTTTCACAGAACTAGAACAAATAATCCTAAAATTTGTATGGGCCCACAAAAGACCCCAACTAGCCAAAAAGATCTTGAGAAAGAAAAACAAAGCTGGAGGTATCATGTTCACTGATTCAAACTCTACTACAAAGCTATAGTAATCAAACAGTGTGGTACTGGCAAAAAAAAATAAACACACAGACAGATCAATGTAACAAAATAGCCCACAACTAAACCCACACTTTTATCTTCAATTAATGTATGACAAAACAGGCAAGAAAATACAATGGAGAAAAGACAGTCATTTCAATAAATGATATTGGAGAAACTGGACAGCTACATGCAAAAGAATGAACCTGGACCACTTTCTTTTATTGTATACAAAAATAAACTCACAACAGATTGACTACCTAAATGTAAGATCTGAAACCACAAAACTCCTAAAAGATAACTTAGGCAATAAACTCTTTGACATCAATCTTAGCAATATTTTTTTTTTGCATCTGTCTCCTGGACAAGAGCATCAAAAGCAAAAAATAAACAATCTGTACTTCATTAAACTAAAAAACTTTGCATAGCAACTGGGTGAAGATATTTGCAAATGGTATATCCAATAAGGGGTTAACATCCAAAATGTATAAAGAATTCATACAACTCAACAAAAAAAAAAATCTAAAAATGGACAGAGGACCTGAATAGATATTTTTCCACAGAAAATATACAGATGGACAACAGAAATATGAAAAGATGCTGAACATCATTAATTATTAAGGAAAAGCAAAACTACAATGTGATATCATCTTACCTGTCAGAATAGCTAGTATCAAAAAAAAAAAAGAAATAGTTTCAGTGACATTCTGAAGAAAAGGGAACCTTCAACACTTAATGGGACTGTAAGTTGATGGAGCCACTTGAAAAACAGTGTGGAGGTTCCTTTAAAAATTATGAATAGAGGCAGAGGAGGAGCCAAGATGGCAGTGTGAGTAGGGCAGCAGAAATCTCCCAAAATCATACATATTTTTTGAAAATACAACAAATACAACTATTCCTAAAAGAGAGACCAGAGGATACAGTACAACAACCAGGCTACATCTACATCTGCGAGAAGTCAGCATCTCACGATGGGGGTAAGATACAAGCTGCGGCCTGGTGGGACCTGAGTGCTTCCCCAACCCCAGCTCACCAGCAGGAGGAAAGGAGTTGGAGTGGGGAGGCAGTGGAAGCACAGGACTGCTAAATAACCAGCCCTAGTAATCCACACTGGGAGCACAGACACACATTACATGGTGTGATGGATATTAGGGAAATGGAAAAGTAAAATCTATAAGCGGGTCCCCGCAGCTGGCTCCTCTGGGACAAAAGAAAAGCAAGTGCTTTTTGAAAGTCTTACGGGGACAGGGGCTTCACAGCTGGATGGAATCATCCTGGCACACTCAGCCCAGCAGGCTGGGAATCCTGAGGAACTTCAGACGCCCCAGCCCCCTGGGTGGCAACGCAGCTCTGAAGCCCCTCATGGTGATAAGCACCCTGCCATTTGTTCCCCCCAACCGGCGCAGCCCTGCCGACAGTGTCAGAGTAGCCAGAGAGCAGCCCTGCCCACAGCAACTGCCTAGAGCCTCCTCCCGGGATGCAGCTACCTAGGGCAGACCCAGAGTCCGTTGCCGGCATGCAGCTGCAGGCGCAGGCAGAGAAAGCAGGGGCAAGGCATGAAGGTGCACCATTCTCGCAGGAGAGCACACCTGGCATGCCTGCCACTCCCCACAGGGCTGTGGGCTACCCTGACAGTGGTGCTGCCCACAGCAACTCGGAATTAACCCAGACGCTGCTCCCAGTGTACGGGTAACCAACACAGGCAGCGGAGAAGAGCAAGGAGACCAGCAAGCAGGAAGGGACATTGTTCTCCCAGATGACACACACACCTGCCTATGACTACCTCTATCGCCATGAAAAGGCAGAAGAATTTGGTCCAGTCCAGAATTACCCAGACAACCCCCAAGACAGGGCCTGGGGAGATAGATTTAGCCAATCTTCCTGAAAAAGAATTCAAAATAAAGGTCATCACCACACTGATGGACCTCCAGAGAAGTGTGCGAGAGCTAAGGGATGAAGTCAAGAGGGAGAATACAGAAATAAAACAATCTCTGGAAGGGCTCAAGAGCAGACTGGATGAGGTGCAAGAGACCATTAATGGAATAGAAATCAGAAAACAGGCATACAGAGAAGCTGAGGCAGAGAGAGAGATAAAAGGATCTCCAGGAAAGAAAGAATATTAAGAGAATTGTGTGACCAATACAAACGGAAAAATATTCGCATTATAGAAGTATCAGAAGAAGACGAGAGAAAAAGGGATAGAAAGTGTCTTTGAAGAAATAATTGCTGAAAATTTCCCCAAACTGGGGGAGGAAATAGTCTCTCAGACCATGGAAGCCCACAGATCTCCCAACACTAGGGACCCAAGGAAGACAACACCAAGACATATAATAATTTAAATGGCAAAGATCAAAGACAAGGACAGAGTATTAAAGGCAGCCAGAGAGAGAAAAAAGGTCACCTACAAAGGAAAACCCATCAGGCTATCATCAGACTTCTCAACAGAAACCTTACAGGCCAGAAGAGAATGGCATGATATATTTAATGCAATGAAACAGAAGGGCCTTGAACCAAGAATACTATATCCAGCACAATTATCATTTAAATATGAAGGACGAATTAAACAATTCCCAGACAAGCAAAAGTTGAGGGAATTTGCCTCCCACAAACCACATCTACAGAGTATTTTAGAGGGACTGTTCTAGACGGGAGCACTCCTAAGACTAAATAGATGTAACCAGACAAAATAAAATCACAGCAAAGAAAGCAGACCAACCAAATACTAACTAAAGGCAAAAAATAAAATTAACTATTCACAAAAGCATTTAAAGGAAACACAAGAGTACAGAATAAAACACCTAACATATAAAACATGGAGGAGGAGGAATAAGAAGGGAGAGAAATAAAGAATCATCAGACTTAATAAGAGAGTTAGGTTAGACGGTTAGATAGTAAAGGAGCTACCCTTGAACCATTGGTAAACCACAAATCTTAAGCCTGCAATGGCAATAAGTACATATCTTTCAATAATCACCCTAAATGTAAACGGAATGAATGCACCAATCAAAAGACACAGAGTAATAGAATGGGTAAAAAAGCAAGACCCATCTATATGCTGCTTACAAGAGACTCACCTCAAACCCAAAGATGTACACAAACTAAAAGTCAAGGGATGGAAAAAGATATTTCATGCAAACAACAGGGAGAAAAAAGCAGGTGTTGCTGTACTTGTATCAGACAAAACAGACTTCAAAACAAGAAAAGTAACGAGATAAAGAAGGACATTAGATGATGATAAAAGGGTCAGTCCCACAAGAGGATATAATCATTATAAATATATATGCACCCAATACAGGGGCACCAAAATATGTGAAACAAATACTAACAATTAAACGAGGAAATAGAATGCAATGTATTCATTCTATGAGATTTCAACACACCACTCACTCCAAAGGACAGATCCACCAGAAAGAAAATAAGTAAGGACACAGAGGCACTGAACAACACACTAGAACAGATGGACCTAACAGACAACTACAGAACTGTACACCCAAAAGCAGCAGGATACACATTCTTCTCAAGTGCACATGGAATATTTTCCAGAATAGGCCATATACTAGGCCATAAAAAGAACCTCAGTAAATTCAAAAGATTGAAATTCTACCAACCAACTTCTCAGACCACAAAGGTATAAAACTAGAAATAAATTGTACAAAGAAAACAAAAAGCCTCACAAACACAAGGAGGCTTAACAACATGCTCCTAAATAAGCAATGGATCCATGAACAAATTAAAAAAGAGATCAAGCAATATATGGAGACAGCAACAGCACAAAGGCCCAACTTCTGTTGGACACAGCGAAGGTAGTTCTAAGAGGAAAGTATATAGCATTCCAGGCCTATTTAAAGAAGGAAGAACAATCCCAAATAAATAGTTTAAAGTCACAATTATTGAAACTGGAAAAAGAAGAACAAAAGAGGCCCAAAGTCAGCAGAAGGGGGGACATACTAAAGATAAAATAAATAAAATTGAGAAGAATAAAACAGTAGAAAAAAATCAGTGAAACCAAGAGCTGGTTCTTTGAGAAAATAAACAAAATAGATGAGCCCCTAGCCAGACTTATTAAAAGAAAAAGAGAATCTACACACATCAAAAGAATCAGAAATGGGAAAGGAAAAAATCACGACAAACCCCACAAAAATACAAAGAATTATTAGAGAATACTATGAGAATCTATATGCTAACAACCTGGAAAACCTAGAAGAAATGGACAACTTCCTAGAAAAATACAACTTTCCAAGACTGACCAAGGAAGAAACAGAAAATCTAAACAGACCAATTACCAGCAATGAGATTGAATCAGTAATCAAAAAACTACCCAAGAACAAAACTCCTGGACCAGATGAATTCACCGCTGAATTTTATCAGATATATAGAGAAGACATAATACCCATTCTCCTTAAAGTTTTCCAAAAAACAGAAGAGGAGGGAATACTTCCAAACTCATTCTATGAAGCCAGCATCACTCTATTGCCAAAACCAGGCAAACACCACACAAAAAAGAAAATTACAGACCAATATCCCTGATGAACATAAAAGCAAAAATATTCAACAAAATATTAGCAAACCAAATTCAAAAATACATCAAGATGATCATACACCATGATCAAGTAGCGTTCATCTCAGGGATGCAAGAATGGTACAACATTCAAAAATCCATCAACATCATCCACCACATAAACAAAAAGGACAAAAACCACATGATCATCTCCATAGACGCTGAAAAAGCATTGGACAAAATTCAACATCCATTCGTGATAAAAACTCTCAACAAAATGGGTATAGAAGGCAAGTACCTCAACATAATAAAGGCCATATATGATAACCCACAGCAACATCATATTTAACAGCGAGAAGCAGAAAGCTTTTCCTCTAAGATAGGGAACAAGACAGGGATGCCCAATCTCCCCACTGTTATTCAACATAGTACTGGAGGTCCTAGCCACAACAATTAGACAAAACAAAGAAATACAAGGAATCCAGATTGGTAAAGAGGAATTCAAACTGTCACTATTTGCAGATGACATGATATTGTACATAAAAAATCCTAAAGACTCCACTCAAAAACTACTAGAACTAATATCTGAATTCAGCAAAGTTGCAGGATACAAAATTAATATACAGAAATCTGCTGCACTCCTTTACACTAACAATGAACTAGCAGAAAGAGAAATCAGGAAAACAATTCCATTCACAATTGCATCAAAAAGATTAAAATACATAGGAATAAATCTAACCAAGAAATTGAAAGACCTATAGCCTTAAAACTATAAAACACTTAAGAGAAATTAAAGAGGACACTAACGAATGGAAACTCATCCCATGCTCCTGTCTAGGAGGAATTAATATTGTCAAAATGGCCATCCTGCCTAAAGCAATCTACAGATTCAATGCAATCCATATCAAAATACCAACAGCATTCTTCAACAAACTGGAACAAATAGTTCAAAAATTCATATGGAACCACAAAAGAACCCGAATAGCCAAAGCAATCCTGAGAAGGAAGAATAAAGCAGGGGGGATCTCGCTTCCCAACTTCATGCTCTCCTACAAAGCCACAGTAATTACGACAATTTGGTACTGGCACAAGAACAGACCCACAGACTAGTGGAACAGAATAGAGAGTCCAAACATTAACCCAAATATATATAGTCAATTAATATAAAGGAGCCATGGACATACAAGGGGGTAATGACAGCCTCTTCAACAGCTCGTATTGGCAAAACTGCACAGCTCCATGTAAGGGAATGAAACTGTATCATTGTCTAACCCCATACACAAAAGTAAATTTGAAATGGATCAAAAACCTGAATATAAGTCATGAAACCATAAAACTCTTAGAAAAAAATATAGGCAAAAATCTCTTGGACATAAACATGAGCAACTTCTTCATGAACATATCTCCCCAGGCAAGGGAAACAAAGTCCAAAATGAACAAGTGGGACTATATCAAGCTGAAAAGCTTCTGTACAGCAAAGGACACCACCAATAGAACAAAAGGCATCCTGCAGTATGGGAGAATATATTCATAAATGACAAATCCAAAAAGGGTTGACACCCAATATATATAAAGTGCTCACACACCTCAACAAACAAAAAGCAAATAATCCAATTAAAAAATGGTCAGAGGAGCTGAACAGTTCTCCAAAGAAGAAATTCATATGGCCAACAGATACATGAAAAGATGCTCCACATCACTGGTCATCAGAGAAATGCAAATTAAAACCACAGTGAGATATCACTTCACCATCCAAAAGACAACAACAAATGTTGGCAAGGTTGTGGAGAAAGGGGAAACCCCCTACACTGCTGGTGGGAATGTAAATTAGTTCACCCATTCTGGAAAGCAAAACGGAGGTTCCTCAAAACACTCAAAATAGAAATACCATTTGACCCAGAAATTCCACTCCTAGGAATTTACCCTAAGGATGCAGCACTCCAGTTTGAAGAAGACAGATGCACCCCTATGTTTATCGCAGCACTATTTACAATAGCCAAGAAATGGAAGCAACCTAAGTGTCCATCATTAGATGAATGGATAAAGAAGATGTGGTACAATACACAATGGAATATTATGCAGCCATAAGAAGAAAGTAAATCCTACCATTTACAACAACATGGATGGAGCTAGAGGGTATTATGCTCAGTGAAATAAGCCAGGCCGAGAAAGACAAGTACCAAATGATTTCACTCATATGTGGAGTATAAGAACAAAGCAAAAACTGAAGGAACAAAACAGCAGCAGACTCACGGAACCCAAGAATGGACTAACAGTTGCCAAAGGGAAAGGGACTGGGGAGAATGGGTGGGAAGGGAGTGATAAGGAGGGGGAAAGAAAGGGGGCATTATGATTAGCATGTTTAAGGTGGGGGGGCACGGGGAGAGCTGTGCAACACAGAGAAGACAAGTAGTGATTCTACAGAATCTTACTATGCTGATGGACAGTGACTGCAATGGGGTAGGTGGGGGGAGGGGATTTGGTGATGGTGAAGTCTAGTAAACATAATGTTCCTCATATAATTGTAGATTAGTGATACCAAAATTTTAAAAATGGACAGAGGATCTGAACAGCCACTTCTACAAAGAAGAAATTCAGATGGCCAACAGGCATATGAAAACATGCTGCACATTGCTAATCATCAGAGAAATGCAAATTAAAACCACAATGAGATATCACCTCACACCAGTTAGGATGGCCACCATCCAAAAGACAAACAACAAATGTTGGTGAGGATATGGAGAAAGGGGAATCCTCCTACACTGCTGGTGGGAATGTAAATTAGTTCAACCATTGTGGAAAGCAGTATGGAGGTTCATGAAAATGTTCAAAGTAGAAATACCATTTGTCCCAGGAATTCCACTCCTAGGAATTTACCCTAAGAATGCAGCAGCCCAGTATGAAAAAGACATATGCACCCCTATATTTATCACAGCACTATATGCAATAACCAAGACATGGAAGCAACCTAAGTGTCCATCAGTAAAAAGATGTGATACATATACACAATGGAATATTATTCAGCCATAAGAAGAAACCAAATCCTACCATTTGCAACAACATGGATGGAACTAGAGGGTATTATGCTCAGTGAAATAAGCCAGGTGGAGAAAGACAAGTATCAAATGATTTCACTCATCTGTGGTATGTAAGAACAAAGAAAAAACTGAAGGAGCAAAAGAGCAGCAGACTCACGGAACCCAAGAATGGACTAAAAGTTACCAAAGGTAAAGGGACTGGGGAGGATGGGTGGAAAGGGGGGGATAAGGGGGAAAAGGGGACATTACGATTAGCACACATAATGTAGCGGGAGGGGACACGGGAAAGGCAGTATATACAGAGAAGACAAGTAGTGATTCTACAGCATCTTACTACGCTGATGAACAGTGACTGTAATGGGGTATGTGGGGGTGACTTGATAATAGGGGGGGTCTAGTAACCATAATATTGTTCAAGTAATTGTACATTAATGATACCAAATTTTAAAAATTAAAAGAAATTTTTAAAAATTATAAATAAAAATACCATACAATCCAGCAATTTTACCCCTGGGTATTTATCTGAAGAAAATGAAAATACTTAATTTGAAAAGATATTTGCACCCCCATGTTTATTGCAGCATTTTTTACAATAGCCAATATATGGAAGCAGGATAAGTGTCCATTGATAGATGAATCAGTTAAAGAAGTTGTGAGATGATAGATAGATAGGTAGATAGATAGATAGATAGATAGATAGATAGATAGATAGATAGATAGATAGATAGATAGATAGATAGATAGATATGATCGATAGATAGACAGATATAGATAGATAGATAGATAGATAGATAGATAGATAGATAGATAGATAGATAGATAGATAGATAAACTCAGCCATTAAAAAGGAATGGAATCGTGCTCTTTGCAACATGGATGGACCTAGAGGGTGTTAGGCTGAGTGAAATAAATCAGAGAAAGACAAATACTGTGTAATTTCACTTATATGTGGAACCTAAAAAAACAAGCAAAACAAAACAAATCAGCTTGTAAATACAGAGATCAAACTGGAGATTACTAGGGGGTGGGGCAGAGGGGAGCAAAGTAGGTGGAGAGTATTAAGTACACACTTCCATTTATAAAATAAATGGGCTGTCAATTACAACATAGGGAATATAGTCAATAATATTATAACTTTGTTGACAGTAACTAGTGATCATTTCATAATTATATAAATACTGAATCACTGTTCTACACCTGAAACCAGCATATTTTGAATGTGAACTTCAATTTTTAAAAGAACTGTTAGGCAAGAAATATGAAGCATTGGTTTTCAAGGTGCTGAATATCTGACATCAAAAAAAATTGTGATTACTGTGAGACAGAAAACAAGCATGGTGAGTCTTAGGATTGTCCCAGCTTATTGCCTTGAGAGAATTTTCAGACCATGGTGTGGGGATGGGGACACCAGGCTGAGTCTAACAGACTCCCTGATTTTAGGAGACAAGCTGAGAGTCTAGAAGGACCAAGATGTCTCAAATACCCAGGACAGAACACCACAGAGAAGAGAATTACACAGAGAGAATACTCCAGAGATCTTCAGAACTCTTCCATGAATATTCAGCAGAGTACTGGTCAGCAAACATATGTGAGGAAAGAAACCAGGGCTGAAGACCTATTCACAATTAGAGGGAATGGTATTTGTGGGTCACACATGGCCTGGAATAGCATCTGTCCCTACCAGCTACACTGGAATGTCTTATAATACATGGGACTTTGGGTAGAGCAGTTATAGGAGTCTTGCCTCAGTAGTGGGGAGAAATTAGTCCCATATTAAACATTACTAGGTCCAGCCTAACAAATATAAAGAAGTAAGAGCTAAAAGGATAAAAGAGTTTCAAAGTAACTTAACAGCACCCTAGAACATAGCTTGAGAATGTTTATAAGAATATAAAAATATCCAGGACTCACCAAGGTAAAATTCATAATGGCTTCCATCACCAGGCATGCAAAGAAGCAGAAAAGTACAATTGGTACTAAGGAGAAAAATCTATTGAAACTGACCCAGAATTGACACATATGTTAGAATTAGCAAACAGCTACATTAAAACATGTCATAACTAAATTCCATATATCCAAAAAGTTAGAACAGATAGATATTGTTTAAAGACCCAAATTGAACTTGTGAAGATGAAAACTAAGATTAAGATGTCTATGGTTGTTTTCTGCCACCTGCTACTTCTATAGCTTTTCTTCTTCCTTCCTAATTACAACCCTTAAATAGAATCCGTGCCTCATATCAAATTTACCAAGTATCATAATTCTTCCAAGTGGTAAAGATACCTCAAGACAAATGCTGGGCATAGAAGCTACAGGGCATAAATATGCAAAGAAATAAAAAGCTAACCATTTCAAACAATAAGGCTTCTCTCTCACTTACCAACTTTACATTTCCCTGTATGGCCCCGGAAGATGACTGGTTAGCCAGAGACGGGTAAGATTCCTCAAGGGAGGAACAACCTAAGACAGGCACAGTCGCAGGGGGGTCATCAGGTGAGAAATTGGGGATCAACAGAGGTGAGGCTTAGAACCTCACCCCCCCCCTGTTCTGAGAGAAATCTTCTGCATCTGTGGATGTTTTATTGCCCTTGTCTAGCTTGGATTAACACATAGTCTACAGGCACACACCTGATCATCTACATTTGCTCTCTTACAACACTAAACTATGTTTTCTACCTTTATCTTGTATCTACCTACCACTTCAGCATTTTATTAAAAATAATAATAGAGAAATGTGGTATCCACATATAAATCAAGTATAAAAACCAAATGAGTATTCATATTTGAACTGACTGTTTATAGTTCATGATGCATGAGCAAAACCGAAGGTTTCTGTGATGGCTGCCCTTGTACTGTTCACCATGTAAGAACTTATTCACTATGTAAGAATTTGTTCTCCATGTAAGAACTTGTTTGTTATGCCTCAGAAGATTGGAGACTGACGAAAATTAGGCTTGGGGGTGGATTAATGATTGTGCATTGAGCATTGACTCCCCTATACAGAATTTTATTGTTGTTAACAACCATTTGATCAATAAATATGAGAGATGCCCTCACAAAAAAAAAAAAAAAAGTACACACTTCCAATGGTAAAATAATAAGTAACCGGGATGTAATGAATATAGTCAAGATATTGTAACAGCTTGGTATGGTGATAGCTGGTACCTAGAATTGTCATGTATATAAATGTTGAATCACTATGTTGTACACCTGAAACTAATGTAATGTAATACTGTGTGTCAACTACCCTTCAATAAAAAATAATTATCTACAAAAAAAAAAAAAAAAAGATGTCTATGGTGAAAAATATACCAGATTGGATTACAACAGATGAAATATTGCAAATGAAATAGTAAATTTAATGATACAAATATAAACTATCCAAAATGAGACACAAAAAAGGCACACAAAGAGAAAGGAAATGTTTTTGGAAAGAGCATCAGTGAGCTGTGGGACATAACATCAAGCAAGCTAACACAAGTTGAAAAGGACATGTTTTAATGAATTTGTCAGGTTTCCTAGGTTTCTAGGACAGAGCTTCTAAACTTTGAAATTTCCTAAATGATAGGAGTATCTTTGTTTTTAATGATGGGCCCCTGAGGCCATGATTGAATTAATACTGGGATGACTGACTTATGGTGGGCTCCCTATAGTTGCAGGATAGGGGCTTGATATGCCAGAAAGACCAACCATGTCGTTATAGGTTGGGGCTTTCAGCCAAGTGATATCAGCCTGACCTCCAAGGGGTGGGAGCCTGGAGAGAGAGTTCAATTATGTAGCCAATTATTTATCACCCATACATAATGAGACCCAATAAAAACTCTGGATACTGAAGCTCAATTGATCTGTGATTGATGTGCTGAGTTCATAATGTGCTGGGAGGGTCCCATGTCCTGAGGACTCAGAAGCTCCATGTTCAGGCCTTCTCATACCTTGTTCTATATGTCTCTTATTTGGCTGGTCCTGATTTCTATCCTTTATAATAGAGTAGTAGTTGTAATTTAGCACTTTCCTCAGTTCTGTGGGTTGTTTGGGCAAACTGTTGATCCTGGAGGGATAGCACCCAGATTGAGTGCCAGTTGATCAGAACTATGGGTGACCTGGCAATGCTTGGATTGTGGCTGGTGCCTGAAGTGAGAGGAGGCCTATAGAGGACTGTGCCATTAATCTGTGAAATCTGCAGGGGGACAAAAACTATTTGAACACAGAGGCCCAAAATTTTCTGTACTTGATAAAAAAACTAAATTTACAAACTGAAGATGCTCAATAAGCCCAAAGCACAAGAAGCATGAAGAAAAATACACCAAATCAGTAAAATGGCTCAAAACCAATAAGAGAAAGTTTGAAAAGCAACTAGAGAAAATAGTCACATTTCACAGAGTGGAACAAAGATAAAGGTGACAGATTTCATGTTGGAAACAGTCCAAGTCAGAAGACAGTGGAGCAAAATTTTGAAAGTACACAAAGAAAAGAACTGTGTCAACCTAGAGCACTATACCCAGTGAAAATATCTTTCAAAAATGAAGGTGAATTAAAATCTTTGGACATATAAAAGCTGAAAGAATTCATCACCAGCAGAATTGTACTGTTTTTTTCCTTTAAAAAAAGGTTTTTCCTTAAAAAAAAAAAAAAAGTTGTTTAAGCAAGGAAGAAAACAGTACCAAAAATGGAAGTACAAACTTACAGCAAAGAATGAAGAGTTCCAGAAATGGTAACTGCATGGATTAATGTATGTGATTTTTTATTATTCAGATCTCTTTAGAAGATTATTAACTCTTTAAACAAAACCGTAAACAGTGTGTTGTGTTTTTAACATGTGTAAGTACAATTTGACAGCAATAGCAAAAGGGCTGGGAGAAGAGAAATGGAAGTATATTCTTGTATGGTTAGTCTATAATCCATGAAATGGTATATCACTTGAAAGTAGATAGTAGTAAGTTAAAGTTGTAGGCTGTAATCTCTGACTCAACCACTAAAATAGCAGAGTTAATAGCTAATAAGCCAAAAAATAGTTCAGTAAAAGAGAAAATCATAAAAAATACTCAGTTAACACAAAAGGGGGCAGAAAATGATGGGACAGATAACAAGATGATAGACTTAAACCTAACAATATTCATACTAAGTATAAGCTGTGTGAATACTCCCAAAAGGCAGAGATTAGACAAAAAAAGAAAGACCCAAATATATGTTACCTATAAAGAATCTTTATAAAGATACAAATAGGTTAAAAGTAAAAGGAGAGAAAAAGATACACCATGTTAACACTAATCAAAAGACAGCTTTTACAGATAGATGGAAAAATATTCCATGATCATGGATTGAACTTAGCTATTGTTAAATATCCATACTACCCTGAACAATCTACAGATCAGTGCATTCTCTATCAAAATCCTAATGGCCCCCTTCCCCAGCCTCTGGCAATCACTACTCTCTTCTTTGCCTCTATGAGTTTGACTATTTTAGATACCTCATATAAGTGGGATCCTGGAGATTTTGTTCAATATAAAGTTTCAGTTATGCAAGACAAGCTCTAAAGATCTGATGTGCTACATGGTACCTATAATTAATAACACTGTATTGTGCACTTAAACATTTGTTAAGAGGGTAGATCTCATGTTAAGTATTCTTAGCAAAAGATATCCAAAAAAGAAGTGCAAGAAAAACCTTTGGAAGTGATGGATATGCCTATAATTTTGCGGTGATGGTTTCTTGGATATATGCATATGCCCAGATTCATCTAATTGTATACACTAAATATGTGCCATATTTTGCATAGCAGTTATTGCCCAGTAGCTAAAAAATATTTACAGTATTTTTTGCAGAAATAGAAAAAACAATCCTAAAATTTGTCTGGAATTCCAGAGGACCCACCAAAAGAATCCTGAGAAAGGAGAACAAAGTGGAAGCCTCACATTTTCTGACTTCAAAACATATTGCAAAGCTACAGCAATCAAATGTTGCTGGTATAAATACAGATATATAGACCAACGGAACAGAACAGAAAGCCCAGAAACAAATCGTTGCCTGTATAGTCAAATGATCTTCAACATGGGTGCTGAGACTACACAGTGGAGAAAGGGGAGTCTTCAACAACTGGTATTGGAAAAACTGGATATCCACATGCAAAAGAAAGAACTGAGACCCTTATCTTACACCATACACAAAAATTCAAAATGAATTAAAGACCTGAACATAAGACATGAAACTATAAAACTCCTAGAAGAAAACATGGGCAAAGCCTCATAACATTGAATTTGACCGTGATTTCATGTATTTAACACCAAGAGCACAGGCAACAAAAGCAAAAAGAGACAAATGGGCCTGCATCAAACTTTAAAACTTTTGTGCAGTAAGCAGTCAACATAGTGAAAGGCAACCTACAGAATGGAAAAACTATGCAAATATATCTTATAATTGGTTAATATCCAGAATAAATAAAGAACTCATATAACTCAATAACAAAAAATAACCTGATTTAAAATGGTCAAAAGACTTGGATAGACATTTCTGCAAAGATGTTAATATGTCTAGCAAGGATATGAATATATGTTCAACATAACTAAATAAGTAGGGGAATGGAAATCAAAATTACAATGAGATACCACCTGACTCACACCCATTAGGATCACTACTATTTTTTTTTAATGTTGGGAGGAGCCAAGATGGTAGCGTTAGTAGTTCAGCAAAAATCTCCTCCCAAAAACATATATATTTTTGAAGATACAGCAAATACAACTATTCCTAAAAGAGACACCAGTGGATACAGTACAACAGCCAGGCTACATCTACATCTGCGAGAACTCAGCATCACACAAAGGCAGTAAGATACAAGCCGCAGCCCAGTGGGACCCGAATGCCCCCCTACCCCAGACCCAGGCAGAAAGAAAGGAGTCAGAGAGGGGAGGGAGTGAAAGCCCATGACTGCTAAACAACCAGCTCTAGAAATCGGCATTAGGAGTGCAGACACACAGTGCACAGGGTGCTGGATATTTGAGAAACGGAAAAGCAAAACCTGTGAGCAGGTCCCCGCAACCAGTGCCCCTGGGACAAAAGAAAAACAAGTACTTTTTTTTTTTTGCAAGTCTTAAAGGGAAAGGGGCTCCACAGCTGGACGAAGTCGTCCTGGCACACTCAGCCCAGCACCTGGTAATCCCAGAGAACTCTAGGTGACCTAACCCCCTGGGTGGCAGCACAGCTCTGAAGCCCCTCACAGTAATAAGCACCCTGCCAGTCATTCCCCCAACTGGCATGGACCCTGACACAACAACCCAGTAGTGGGAGTGGCAGGGTGAGCCAGGGGCGGCAGCACCAAAGGGGCCCAGGAGCAGTCTGCGCAAGCCCACAGCAGTGGCAGCCGAGCAGCCTGGGGCTGGCCTGCATGAGCCGGGGGCAGCAGTGACAGAGTGGCCCATGCAACCTCGCAGCAGCGGGGCCCAAGCAGCCTGGGACCAGCCCGCATGAGCCAGCAGCGGCAGTGACAGAGCGGCCCGCACAAGACCATGGCGGTGGCACCAGAGGGGACTGGGAGCAGCCCATGCAAGCCCGCAGTGGTGGTGAACGAGCGGCCCAGGAGCAGCCCGTACGTGCAGGTGGCAGCACCAGAGGGGCCCAGGAGTGGCCCGTGCAACCTCACGGCGACGGCAACCAAGCAGCCTGCTTGCGGCAGCGCCAGAGGGGCACAGGAGCGGCACGTACGCACCTGCAGTGCCACCAGAGGGGCCCGAGTGGTGGCAGTGGCGGAGGAGCAGCCCAGGAGCAGCCACACCCCCAGCAGCCACCTAGAATCTCAGCCCAGCGCACAGTTACCTGGGACAGACCCAAAGGCTGCTGCTAGTATACAGCTGCCTGGCAGGGGCACCGATGTCTCAAGAGAGTGCACCCAGCATGGCTGCCACTCCCCACAGGGCTCTATGCTACTCTGATGGAGACCCCGCCCACAGCAGCTTAGGGGATTAACCTGGAGGCTGCTCCAGTAGTGCAGATAACCGACACAGGCAGCAGAGAAGGGCAAGGCGACCAGCAAGCAGGAAAGGACTTTGTTCTCCCAGCTGACACACATGCTATCTGCCTACAGCTACCTCTATCATCATGAAAAGGCAGAAGAAGTTAGTTCAGTCCAAAATAGTCCAGATAACCCCTGAAAGAGGGCCTGGGGAGATAGACCTAACCAATCTCTCTGAAAAAGAATTCAAAATAAAGTTCATAACCATGCTGATGGATCTGCAGAGAAATATGCAAGAGCTAAAGGAGCAAGTACAGAGGGAGAATACAGAAATAAAACAATCTCTGGAAGGACTTAAGAGCAGACTGGATGAGCTGCAAAAGCCGTCAGTGGAATAGAAATCAGAGAACAGGAACACAGAGAAGCTGATGCAGAGAGAGATAAGAGGATCTCCAGGAACGAAAGAATATTGGGAGAACTGTGTGACCAATCCAAATGGAAAAATATTTGCTTTATAGGGGTACCAGAAGAAGAAGAGAGAGAAAAGGGGATAGAAAGTGTCTTTGAAGAAATAATTGCTGAAAACTTCCCCAAACTGGGGGAGGAAATAGTCACTCAGACCACGGAAGCACACAGAATTCCCAACAGAAGGGACCCAAAGAGGCCAACACTAAGACACATAATGATTAAAATGGCAAAGATCAAGGACAAGGACAGAGTATTAAAGGCAGCCAGAGAGAGAAAGAAGGTCACCTACAAAGGAAAATCCATCAGGCTATCATCAGACTTCTCAACAGAAACCTACAGGCCAGAAGAGAATGGCATGATATATTTAATGCAATGAAACAGAAGGGCCTTGAACCAAGAATGCTGTATCCAGCACGATTATCATTTAAATATGAAGGAGGGATCAGACAAGCAAAAGTTGAGGGAATTTGCCTCCCACAAACCACCTCTACAGGGTATTTTAGAGGGACTCCTCTAGATGGGAGCACTCCTAAGGCTAAATAGATGTCACCAGAGAAACTAAAATCACAGCAAAGAAAGCAGACCAACCAAATACTAACTAAAGGCAAAAAATAAAATCAACTACCCATAAAAGCAGTCAAAGGAAACACGAAAGACCACAGAACAAAACACCCAACATAAGAAGAATGGAGGAGGAGGAATAAAAGGGAGAGAAATAAAGAATCATCAGACAGTGTTTATAATAGCTTAATAAGTGAGTTAAGTTAGACAGTAAGATAGCAAAGCAGCTAACCTTGAACCTTTGGTAACCATGAACCTAAAGCCTGCAATGGCAATAAGTACATACATTCACCCTAAATGTAAATGGACTGAATGCACCAATCAAAAGATACAGAGTCACCGAATGGATAAAAAAAACAAGGTCCATCTATATGCTGCCTACAAGAGACTCACTTCAAACCCAAAGACATACACAGTCTAAAAGTGAAGGGATGGAAAAAGATACTTCATGCAACAAATAGGGAGAAAAAAGCAGGAGTTGCAGTACTTGTATGAGACAAAGTAGACTTCAAAACAAAGAAAGTCACAAGAGACAAAGAAGGACATTACATAATGATAAAAGGGTAAATCCAGCAAGAAGATATAACCATTATAAATATCTATGCGGCCTACACAGGAGCACCTGCATATGTGAAACAAATACTAACAGAATTAAAAGGGGAAATCGAATGCAATGCATCCATTCTAGGAGACTTCAACACACCACTCACTCTGAAGGACAGATCAACCAGACAGAAAATAAGTAAGGACACAGAGGCACTGAACAACACATTAGAACAGATGGACCTAACAGACATCTACAGAACTCTACACCCAAAAGCAGCAGAATACACATTCTTCTGAAGTGCACATGGAACACTTTCAAGAATAGATCATATACTAGGCCACAAAAAGAGCCTCAGTAAATTCAAAAAGATTGAAATTGTACCAACCAGTTTTTCAGACTACAAAGGTGTGAAAGTATAAATAAATTACACAAAGAAAATGAAAAATCCAACGAAAACATGGAGGCTTCAAAATATGCTCCTAAATAACCAATGGATCAATGACCAAATAAAAACAGAGAACAAGCAATATATGTAGACAAATGACAACAATAATTCAACACCGTAAAATCTGTGGGACGCAGCAAAGGCCGTACTGAGAGGGAAGTATATTGCAATACAGGCCCACCTCAGGAAAGAACAATCCCATATGAGCAGTATAAACTCACAATTAATGAAATTAGAAGAAGAACAAATGAGGCCAAAAATCAGTAGAAGGAGGGACATAATAAAGATCACAGCAGAAATAAATAAAATCAAGAAGAATAAAACACTAGAAACAATGAAAGCAAGAGCTGGTTCTTTGAGAAAATGAACAAAATAGATAAACCCTTACCCAGACTTGCCAAGAAAAAAAGAGAGTCTACTCACATAAACAGAATCAGAAATGAGAAAGGAAAAATCACTACAGACACCACAAAAATATAAAGAATTATTAGAGAATACTATGAAAAAGTATATGCTAACAAACTGGATAACCTAGAAGAAATGGACAACTTTCTAGAAAAATACAACCTTCCAAGGCTGACCCAGAAAGAAACAGAAAATCTGAACATACCAATTACCAGCAACAAAATTGAACTGGTAATCAAAAAACTACCTAAGAACAAAAATCCTGGACCAGATGGCTTCACCGCTGAATTTTATCAAACATTTAGTGAAGACCTAATTCTCATCCTCCTTAGTTTTCCAAAGAGTAGAAGAAGAGGGAATACTTCCAAACTCATTCTATGAAGCCTGCGTCACACTAATACCAAAACCAGGTAAAGACACCACAAAAAAAGAAAATTACAGACCAATATCCCTGATGAACATAGATGCAAAAATATTGAACAAAATAGCAGCAAACCAAATTCAAAAATACATCGAAAATATCATCCATCATGATAAAGTAGAATTTATTCCAGGGATGCAAGGATGGTACAACATACGTAAATCCATCAACATCATCCACCACATCAACAAAAAGAAGGACAAAAACCACATGATCATCTCCATAGATGCTGAAAAAGTGTATGACAAAATTCAACATCCATTAATGATAAAAACTCTCAATAAAATAGGTATAGAGGGCAAGTATCTCAACATAATGAAGGCCATATATGACAAACCCGCAGACCACATTCTAATAGCGAGAAGCTGAAAGCTTTTCCTTTAAGATCAGGAACAAGACAAGGATGCCCACTCTCAACTTTTATTCAACATAGTACTGGAGGTCCTAGCCTCGGCATCAGACAACACAAAGAAAGAAAAGGCATCCAGATTGGCAAGGAAGAAGTCAAACTGTCCCTGTTTGCAGATTACATGATATTGTACATAAAAAACCCCAAAGAATCCACTCCAAAACTACTAGATCTAATATTTGAATTCAGCAAAGTTGCAGAATGCAAAATTAACATGCAGAAATCTGTGGCATTCCTATACACTAACAATGAACTAGCTAGCAGAAAGAGAAATCAGGAAAGCAATTCCATTCACAGTTGCATCAAAAAGAATAAAATATCTAGGAATAAATTTAATGAAGGAAGTGAAAGACCTATACTCTGAAAACTACAAGACACTCATGAGAGAAATTAAAGAAGATACCAATAAATGGAAGCATATTCCATGCTCAGGGATAGGAAGAATTAATATTGTCAAAATGGCCATCCTGCTGAAAGCAATCTACAGATTCAATGCAATTCCTATCAGAATACCAATAGCATTCTTCAACGAACTAGAGGAAATAGTTCTAAAATGCATATGGAACCACAAAAGACCCCAAATAGCCAAAGCAATCCTAAGAAGGAAGAATAAAGCTGGGGGGATTATGCTCCCCAACTTGAAGCTCTACTACAGAGCCACAGTAATCAAGACAATTTGGTACTGGCACAAGAACAGACCCATAGACCAAGGAACAGACTAGAGAGCCCTGATAAAAACCCAACCATTCATGGTCAATTAATATATGATAAAGGAGGCCATGGACATACAGTGGGGAAATGGCAGTGTCTTCAACAGCTGGTGTTGGCAAAACTGGGAAGCTACATTCAAGAGAATGAAACTGGATTATAGTTTAACCCCATACACAAAAGTAAACTCAAAATGGATCAAAGACCTGAATGTAAGTCATGAAACCATAAAACTCTTAGAAGACAACATAGGCAAAAATCTCCTGAATATAAGCATGAGCAACTTCTTCCTAAATGCATCTCCTCGAGCAAGGGAAACAAAAGCAAAAATGAACTCATGGGACTGCATCAAACTAAAAAGTTTCTATACGGCAAAGGACACCATCAACAGAACAAAAAGGCATCCTGCAATATGGGAAAATATATTCATAAATGACATATCCAAAATATATAAAGAACTCACATGCCTCAACACCCAAAAAGTAAATGACCCAGTTAACAAGTGGGCAGAACATATGAAGAGACAGTTCTCCAAAGAAGAAATTCAGGTCTCCAACTGGCACATGAAAAGATGCTCCACATTGCTAATTAACAGGGAAATGCAAATTAAAACCACAATGAGATATCACCTCACACCAGTTAGAATGGCCAACATAGAAAAGACTAAGAACAACAAGTGCTGGTGAGGATGTGGAGAATGGGGAACCCTCCTATACTGCTAGTGGGAATGTAAGCTAGTTCAACCTCTGTGGAAAGCAATGTGGAGGTTCTTCAAAAAACTAAAAATAGAAATACCATTTAACCTGTGAATTCCACCCCTAGGAATTTACCCAAAGATTATAATTTCTCAGATTCAAAGACATCTGCACCCCTATGTTTTTTGCAGCACTCTTTACAATAGCCAAGATTTGGAAGGATCCTAAGTGTCCATCAGTAGATGAATGGGTAAAGAAGATGTGAAACATATACATAATGCAATACTATTCAGCCATAAGGAAGAAACATCCTACAATTTGCCACAACATGGATGGAGCTAGAGGGTATTATGCTCAGTGAAATAAGTCAGGCAGAGAAAGACAAATACCAAATGATTTCCCTCATTTGTGGAGTATAACAACAGAGCAAAGCTGAAGGAATGAAATAGCAGCAGACTCACATATTCCAAGAAGAGACTAGTGTTTACCAGAGGGGAGGGTTGTGGGATGGTGGGGAGGAGAGAGGGAGAAGGGATTGTGGATATCATGATTGGTGCACATGGTATGTGTGGGGTCTCAGGGAAAACAGTGCAGCTCAGAGAAGACAAGTAGGGACTCTGTGGCATCTTACTGCACTGATGGACAGTGACTGCATTGGGGTATGGGGGGGCCTCAATAATAAGGGTGAATGTAATAATATTGTTTTTCTTGTGAAACCTTCATAAGAGTGTATATCAGTGACACATTAATTTTAAAAAATAGGAAGTTCTCTCAGATGGAACAGCATGGATGAACCTTGAGGACATTATGCTGAGTTAAATAAGCCAGTCATGAAAAGACAAATACTGCATGATTCCACTTAAATGAAATATCTTAAGCACTCAAAGTCATAGAGATAGAAAGAAGGATGGTCACTGCTAAAGGCTGAAAGGAGGTTTGGTGGGTATACAATTTCATCAAGAATGTAACAGTTTCATCAAGAATATAGCAAGAATGATAAATGGATCAATTTATCCAGAATATAACATAAGAATTCTAAGTATTTATGCATCTAAAAAAAACCTTCAAAATGTGTGAAGCAAAATCCAAAAGAACTGCAAGGATGAATCCACAATTGTAATTATGGATTTCCACGTGCTACCCTCAACAGTGGTAGAACAAGTAGAAAATCAGTAAGAATAAGGACACATGAGCAGCGCTATCAACCAGCCTGATGTAGTTGATATTTATATTATATACCACCAAACAACAGTAGAATACACATTCCTTTAACATGTACATGGAATATTTACCAAGATTGACCATAATGGAATTAAATTAGAAATAATAATAGATCTGTGAAAAATTCCCAAATATTTGATAATGAGATAACTGATGGGTCAGAGAAGAAATCCAAAGAAAATTAAGTGTTTTGAACTGAATAAAAACACAACATATCAAAATTTGTGGTATGCTGTTAAAGCTGTATTTAGTGAGTTTAGCAAGGTTATAGATACATGGTCAATGTATTAAAAAACTACTTTCTATATAATAGCAACAATCTATTGGAATTTAAATTTTTTAAATACTGTTCATAATACCACCCCAAAATACTAAATACTTAGAGAAGAATCTGACAAAGATGTGCAAGACCTACACACTGAAAACAGCAAAATATTGTTGAGAGAAGTTAAAGATTTATATTAATGGAGAGATGTATCTTCTTTATAAATGGGAAGAATAGATTTTGTTAAGATGTCAATTCTACATTAGCTTTGACTCTTAGAGCCATAGTAATGTTTATATACTCTCCTTCCAAGAAATAGTGAATTGAAATCAACCAGGATCTCTGGAAAATAAACCCCAAATAAAATATAACCAGTAACAAATGAACTGAACTGTATTACAAATGAATAATATGACTACATTAAAAAGATAAAGGAAGAGAAAGAATGGGCTAACCTAAGTAACCTTGTTTCTCAGTGGGATATGGGTTGACAATTCTGTTAAAATTCTGTCAAAAGGAAAGTGTGAAGGCTAGAACAAACCTTGTGGTATCAGATTAGAATCAGAGTTATTGGTATGTTTACATAGTTTTTAATATATTTAAATAGATATAGAAAGTAATATATGTGTGTGTGCATGAATTAGTATATAGTAGTGCCCCATTATCTGCTTTCATGGTTTCAGTTATTTGCAGTCATCCATGGCATAGAAGCAAATGATGCTTCTGACATACTGTCAGGTCAGTGGTAACCTAATGTTACATCACAATGTCTGCATCCTTCACCTCACTTCATCTCATTATATAGGCATTTTGTCAACTCACATCATCACAAGAAGAGTGAGAATATAGTAGAATAAGATATTTTGAGAGATAAAGACCACATACACATAATTTCTTTTATGTTACATTATAATGACTATTGTCAGTTATTGTTAATCTCTTACTATGCTTAATTTATAAATTAAACTATCATAAGTATATATGTATAGGAAAAATGGTATATATAAGGTTTGGTACTGTCCATGGTTTCAGGCATCCACAGGGGTCTTGAAATGTATCTCCCATGGATAAGGGGAGACTGCAATGCATATATATATTCTAGTTCTGCCTTCTAAGAGGGTCTAGGAGCAGTGACAACCTAGTAGTAATGAGCACCCTAACACCCAGATTTGGTGTCTAAATACCATTCTCTAATAAAAATAACTAGGGCTCTTTGGAGAAAAGGTTCAGTGTAGGACTGGAGCAAGGAAAATGTAAGACAAACGTGGACCATCTTGTGATACCAGCAGATACAGAAGTGCTTATAAAAGAATGGGACATGTCAAGATGACACAGGAGCCAACATGATAGAGTTCCCAAAAGCCAAAGCTAGATCAGTTTGAATAACAAAATAAGTAATGATAGTACTGGATTATAACCCATAAAATAAAATAAATGCCCAAGTCTCTATACTGATATAAACTGAACAAATAAATACATAGCTCTTCCATACAGAAAAATTCCACTTAATAAATGTAGAAGGAATGATAACATTGTGGTGGCAAACCTGGAGACACCATTTCAACGAAGTACAAACAAAATTAAATTAATACAAGATGTAAGAGGAGGAAAAGATGGTGGCATGAGTAGAGTGGCAGAAATCTCCCAAAACCATATATATTTTGAAAATGCAGCAAATACAACTATTCCTAACAGAGTGACCAGAAGATATGGTACAACAGCCAGGCTACATCTGAGAGAACCCAACATCTCACGGAAAAGGGTAAGATACAAAGCCATGACTCAGAGGGACCCGAGCACTCCCCTCACCCCAGCTCACCAGCAGGAGGAAAAGAATCAGAGTGGGGAGGGAGCAGAAGCACAGGACTGCTAAATACCCAGCCCTAGTAATCTGCCCCAGGAGCACAGACACACATTGCATGGTGCTCTAGATATAAGAGGAGTGGAAAAACAAAATCCAAGACTAAGACGGTGAACAGGTTCCCACAGCTGGCTGCCCTGAGACAAAAGAAAAGCAGGTGCTTTAAAAGGACAATGGTTTAACAGGTGGACAAAATCATCCTGGCACACTGAGCCCAGCAGGCTGGGAACTTTAAGGAACTTCAGGAGCCTTAATCCCTTGGATGGCAATGCAGTTCCAAGGCCCCTCACGATGATAAGCAACCTGCCGTTCCTTCCCCCCCACCAGCACTGCAAGCAAAGTGGCTGACCCACCATTGCTGCAGAACGGCCAGGGAGCAGCCCCGCCTACAGCAACCACACAGCTTAACACATAGGCTGCTCCCTGCATGCAGTTGACCAACACAGAGAATGGAGACCGGCACAGAGTCCGGAAGGTATGAAGTGGCCCTGTTCTCACAGCAGAACAAATGCAGCTTGCCTGCAACCTGCACCAGTGCCCAAGGCCTTCCTGAGGTTCACCCTGCCCATGGCAGCTCACGGGATTAACCCAGAGGCTACTCCCTGTGCACAGTTGACCAGCACAGAGGAGATGGGTACAGAGTCTGGAAGGCACAGAGGGGCTCTGATCTCATGGCAGAATACATGCAACTCGCCTGTGACCTCTGCCAGTGCTCTAGGCCATCCCAAAGGCCGCCCCACCCATGGCAGCTCAGGGGATTAACCCAGAGGCTCCTCCCTGCACACAGTTAACTGGCACAGATAGAGAAGATAGGCACAGAGTCCAGGAGGCACGAAGGATCTTCATTCTCATGACAATACACACCGCTCACCTGCGACCCCTACCATCGCCATAGGCCATCCTAAGGGCCGCCCTGCCCGTGGCAGCTTACAGGATTAGCCAAGAGGCTGCTCCCTGCGTGCAGTTGACTGGCATAGACAGAGGAGACGGGTGCAAATACCAGGAGGCATGAAGGGGCCTTGTCCTTGCAGCAGACACACGCACTCCTGGTCTGCGACCCTGGCCAGCACCCCAGGACATCCCAAGGGCCATCCCACCCACAGCGTCCTAGGGGATTAGCCCAGAGGCTGCTCCCTATGTGCAGGTAACCAGCAGAGACAGGCAAGGCGACCAACAAGCAGGAAGGGACTTTGTTCTCCCAGCTGACACGCCACTCACCGGCAACCACTCCCATCACCATGAGAAGGCTTAGAAGAACCTTGTTCAGTCCAAAATCCCTCAAACACCAAAAAAAAAAAAAGGCTTGGTAAGACTGAAATCACCAATCTCCTTGAAAAAGAATTTGAATAAAAGTCATAAGCATGCTGATGGAACTACAGAGAAATATTCAAGAGCTAAGGGATGAATTCAGGAGGGAGATAACAGAAACGAAACAAACGATGGAAGGACTTAAAAGCATACTGGATGAGGGGGAAGAGACTTAATGAAATAGAAATCAGAGAACAGGAATACCGAGACGTTGAGGCAGAGAGAGAAAAAAGGATCTCTAGCAATGAAAGAATATTGAGAACTGTGTAGCCAATCCAAATGGAACAATATTCACATTATAGGGGTACCAAAAGAAGAAGAGAATTAAAAATGGATAGAAAGTGTCTTTGAATAAATAATTGCTGAAAACTTTCCCAATCTGGGGATGGAGATAGTCTCTCAGACCATGGAAGCCCACAGATCTCCCAATACAAGGGAACCAAGGAGGGCAACACCAAGACATATAAAAATTAAAATGGCAGAGATTCAAAGACAAGTACAGAGTATTAAAAGCAGCCAAGGAGAGAAAAAAGATCACCTACAAAGGAAAACCCATCAGAATTCTCAGCAGAAACCTTACAGGCCAGAAGGGAATTGCATGATATATTCAATGCAATGAAACAGAATGGCCTCAAAACAGGAATACTGTATCCAGCAAGATTATCATTTACATTTGAAGGAAAGATTAAACAATTCCCAGATAAGCAAAACTTGAGGGAATTTACCTCCCACAAACCATCTCTGCAATGTATTTTAAAGGGACTGCCCTAGATGGAAGCATGCTTAAAGCTAAATAGCTGTCACCTGAGAAAATAAAACCACAGCAAAGAAAGTAGACCAGTAAAATACTACCTAAATACAAAATAAAATCAGCTATCCACAAAACCAGTCAAGGGAAACGCAAAGAGTAGAGAATAAAACACCTAACATATAAAGAGTGGAGGAGGAAGAATAAGAATGGAAATAAAGAATCATCAAACTGTGTTTATAATAGCATAATAAGTGAGTTAAGTTAGACTGTTAGATAGTAAAGACACTTCCCTTGAACCTTTGGTAATGACGAATCCAAAGCCTGCGATGGCAATAAGTACATATCTCTAGATAATCACCCTAAATGTAAATGGACTGAATGCAGCAATCAAAACACACAGAGTAATAGAATGTATAAAAAAGCAAAACCCAACTATATGCTGCCTACAAGAGAATCACTTCAAACCCAAATACATACACAGACTACAAGTGAAGGGATGGAAAAAGATATTTCATGCAAGCAATAGGGAGGAAAAAGCAGGTGTTGCAGTGCTTGTATCAGACAAAATAGACTTCAAAGCAAAGAAAGTAATGAGACAAAGAAGGACATTACATAATGATAAAAGGTAAAGGGGCCAGTCCAACAAGAGGATAAAACCATTATAAATATCTATGCACCCAACACAGAAGCACCTACAAAGGTAAAACAAATACTAACAGAATTAAAAGAGAAAATAGAATGCAGTGCATTCATTTTCGGAGACTTCAACACACCACTCATTCCAAAGGACTGATCAACCAGACAGAAAATAAGTAAGGACAAAGAGGCACTGAACAATGCATTAGAACAGATGGACCTACCAGACATCTACAGAACTCTACACCCAAAAGCAGCAAGATACACGTTCTTCTCAAGTGCACTTGGAACATTTTTTCAGAATAGACCACATACTAGGCCACAAAAAGAGCATCAGTAGAGGGGCAGAAGATGGCGGCGTGAGTAGAGCAGCGGAAATCTCCTCCCAAAACAACATATATCTATGAAAATATAACAAACACAACCCTTCCTAGAATAAAGACCAGAGGACACAGGACAATATCCAGACCACATCCGCACCTGAGAGAACCCAGCGCCTCGCAAAGGGGGTAAGATACAAGCCCCGGGCCCGCGGGAGCCGAGCGCCCCTCCCCCCAGCTCCCGGCGGGAGAAGAGCAGGCAGAGTGGGAGGGAGACGGAGCCCAGGACTGCCGAACACCCAGCCCCAGCCATTCGGGCCAGAGTGCAGGGCGCCCAATACTAGGAAAACAGGGCAGCAAGAACAGTGAGCAGGCACTGGAGGATGGGCGACAGAGGGCATAAGAAAAGCGCACGACCATTTTTTTTTGCTTTTTTGCTGTTTTGTTTTGGAGAGCGCTTTTTGGAAGTCTTAAAGGGATAGGGACCCCAATACTAGGGAAACAGGGCAGAAAGACCGGTGAGCAGAGGCCTGAGGCTAGCACTGCAGAATAAAGAAAAACGAACGACCACCTTTTTTTTTTTTTTTTTAATTAAAAAAATTTTTTTTCTTTTTTTTTTGGTGGTAGTTGTTTTGTTTTGGCGGGTGCTTTTTGGAAGTCTTAAAGGGGCAGGCGGGTCACTTAATCCAGAGGTAGGGAATCCGGAGATCTCTGGGCACCCTAACCCCTGGGCTGCAGGGAGCAGGGAGGCCCCTTACGGAGATAAATAGCCTCCCAGCAGCTCCTGCTCCAACGCGACTCCACCATTTTGGAGTAGCTGCCCGAGCCAGGCCACGCCCACAGCAACAGCGGAGATTAACTCCACAGCAGCCGGGCAGGAAGCAGAAACCCTGTCTGCGCGCAGCTGCGCAGCACAAGCCACTAGAGGTCGCTGTTCTCCCAGGCGAGGAGGGCCACAAACCAACAAGAAGGGAAGTCCTTCCAGCCGTCACTGGTCCCAGTTCTGCAGACTATTCCTATCACCATGAAAAGGCAAAGCTACAGGCAGACAAAGATCACAGAGACAACACCAGAGAAGGAGACAGACCTAACCAGTCTCCCTGAAAAAGAATTCAAAATAAGAATCATAAACATGCTGACAGAGATGCAGAGAAATACGCAAGAGAAATGGGATGAAGTCCGGAAGGAGATCACAGATGCCAGAAAGGAGATCGCAGAAATGAAACAAACTCTGGAAGGGTTTATAAGCAGAATGGATAGAATGCAAGAGGCCATTGATGGAATTGAAATCAGAGAACAGGAACGCATAGAAGCTGACATAGAGAGAGACAAAAGGATCTCCAGGAATGAAACAATATTAAGAGAACTGTGTGACCAATCCAAAAGGAACAATATCCGTATTATAGGGGTCCCAGAAGAAGAAGAGAGAGGAAAAGAGATGGAAAGTATCTTAGAAGAAATAATTGCTGAAAACTTCCCCACACTGGGGGAGGAAGTAATCGAACAGACCACAGAAATACACAGAACCCCCAACAGAAAGGATCCAAGAAGGGCAACACCAAGACACATAATAATTAAAATGGCAAAGATCAAGGACAAGGAAAGAGTGTTAAAGGCAGCTAGAGAGAAAAAGGTCACCTATAAAGGGAAAGCCATCAGGCTAACGTCAGATTTCTCAACAGAAACCCTACAGGCCAGAAGAGAATGGCATGAGATATTTAATACAATGAAACAGAAGGGCCTTGAACCAAGGATACTGTATCCAGCACGACTATCATTCAAATATGACGGTGGGATTAAACAATTCCCAGACAAACAAAAGCTGAGGGAATTTGCTTTCCACAAAACACCTCTACAGAACATCTTACAGGGACTGCTCTAGATGGGAGCACTCCTAGAAAGAGCACAGCACAAAACACCCAACATATGAAGAATCGAGGAGGAGAAACAAGAAGGGAGAGAAGAAAAGAATCTCCAGATAGTGTATATAACAGCTCAATAAGCGAGCTAAGTTAGGCAGTAAGATACTAAAGAGGCTAACCTTGAACCTTTGGTAACCACGAATTTAAAGCCTGCAATGGCAATAAGTACATATCTTTCAATAGTCACCCTAAATGTTAATGGGTTGAATGCACCAATCAAAAGACACAGAGTAACAGAATGGATAAAAAAGCAAGACCCATCTATATGCTGCTTACAAGAAACTCACCTCAAACCCAAAGACATGTACAGACTAAAAGTCAAGGGATGGAAAAACATATTTCAAGCAAACAACAGTGAGAAGAAAGCAGGGGTTGCAGTACTAATATCAGACAAAATAGACTTCAAAACAAAGAAAGTAACAAGAGATAAAGAAGGACACTACATAATGATAAAGGGCTCAGTCAAACAAGAGGATATAACCATTCTAAATATATATGCACCCAACACAGGAGCACCAGCATATGTGAAACAAATACTAACAGAACTAAAGGGGGATATAGACTGCAATGCATTCATTCTAGGAGACTTCAACACACCACTCACCCCAAAGGATAGATCCACCGGGCAGAAAATAAGTAAGGACACGGAAGCACTGAACAACACAGTAGAGCAGATGGACCTAATAGACATCTATAGAACTCTACATCCAAAAGCAGCGGGATATACATTCTTCTCAAGTGCACATGGAACATTCTCCAGAATAGACCACATACTAGGGCACAAAAAGAGCCTCAGAAAATTCCAAAAGATTGAAATCCTACCAACCAACTTTTCAGACCACAAAGGCATAAAACTAGAAATAAACTGTACAAAGAAAGCAAAGAGGCTCACAAACACATGGAGGCTTAACAACACGCTCCTAAATAATCAATGGATCAATGACCAAATCAAAATGGAGATCCAGCAATATATGGAAACAAATGACAACAACAACACTAAGCCCCAACTTCTGTGGGACACAGCAAAAGCAGTCTTAAGAGGAAAGTATATAGCAATCCAAGCATATTTAAAAAAGGAAGAGCAATCCCAAATGAATGGTCTAATGTCACAATTATTGAAATTGGAAAAAGAAGAACAGATGAGGCCTAAGGTCAGCAGAAGGAGGGACATAATAAAGATCAGAGAAGAAATAAATAAAATTGAGAAGAATAAAACAATAGCAAAAATCAATGAAACCAAGAGCTGGTTCTTCGAGAAAATAAACAAAATAGATAAGCCTCTAGCCAGACTTATTAAGAAGAAAAGAGAGTCAACACAAATCAACAGTATCAGAAATGAGAAAGGAAAAATCACGACGGACCCCACGGAAATGCAAAGAATTATTGGAGAATATTATGAAAACCTATATGCTAACAAGCTGGGAAACCTAGGAGAAATGGACAACTTCCTAGAAAAATATAACCTTCCAAGATTGACCCAGGAAGAAACAGAAAATCTAAACAGACCAATTACCAGCAACGAAATTGAAGCGGTAATCAAAAAACTACCAAAGAACAAAACCCCGGGCCAGATGGATTTACCTCGGAATTTTATCAGACATACAGGGAAGACATAATACCCATTCTCCTTAAAGTTTTCCAAAAAATAGAGGAGGAGGGGATACTCCCAAACTCATTCTATGAAGCTAACATCACCCTAATACCAAAACCAGGCAAAGACCCCACCAAAAAAGAAAACTACAGACCAATATCCCTGATGAACGTAGATGCAAAAATACTCAACAAAATATTAGGAAACCGAATTCAAAAATACATCAAAAGGATCATACACCATGACCAAGTGGGATTCATCCCAGGGATGCAAGGATGGTACAACATTCGAAAGTCCATCAACATCATCCACCACATCAACAAAAAGAAAGACAAAAACCACATGATCATCTCCATAGATGCTGAAAAAGCATTTGACAAAGTTCAACATCCATTCATGTTAAAAACTCTCAGCAAAATGGGAATAGAGGGCAAGTACCTCAACATAATAAAGGCCATCTATGATAAACCCACAGCCAACATTATATTGAACAGCGAGAAGCTGAAAGCATTTCCTCTGAGATCGGGAACTAGACAGGGATGCCCACTCTCTCCACTGTTATTTAACATAGTACTGGAGGTCCTAGCCACGGCAATCAGACAAAATAAAGAAATACAAGGAATCCAGATTGGTAAAGAAGAAGTTAAACTGTCACTATTTGCAGATGACATGATACTGTACATAAAAAACCCTAAAGACTCCACCCCAAAACTACTAGAACTGATATCGGAATACAGCAAAGTTGCAGGATACAAAATCAACACACAGAAATCTGTGGCTTTCCTATATACTAACAATGAACCAACAGAAAGAGAAATCAGGAAAACAACTCCATTCACAATTGCATCAAAAAAAAAAATAAGATACCTAGGAATAAACCTAACCAAAGAAGTGAAAGACTTATACTCTGAAAACTACAAGTCACTCTTAAGAGAAATTAAAGGGGACACTAACAGACGGAAATTCATCCCATGCTCGTGGCTAGGAAGAATTAATATCGTCAAAATGGCCATCCTGCCCAAAGCAATATACAGATTTGATGCAATCCCTATGAAACTACCAGCAACATTCTTCAATGAACTGGAACAAATAATTCAAAAATTCATATGGAAACACCAAAGACCCCGAATAGCCAAAGCAATCCTGAGAAAGAAGAATAAAGTAGGGGGGATCTCACTCCCCAACTTCAAGCTCTACTATAAAGCCATAGTAATCAAGACAATTTGGTACTGGCACAAGAGCAGAGCCACAGACCAATGGAACAGACTAGAGAATCCAGACATTAACCCAGACATATATGGTCAATTAATATTTGATAAAGGAGCCATGGACATACAATGGCGAAATGACAGTCTCTTCAACAGGTGGTGCTGGCAAAACTGGACAGCTACATGTAGGAGAATGAAACTGGACCATTGTCTAACCCCATATACAAAAGTAAACTCAAAATGGATCAAAGACCTGAATGTAAGCCATGAAACCATTAAACTCTTGGAAGAAAACATAGGCGAAAACCTCTTAGACATAAACACGAGTGACCTCTTCTTGAACATATCTCCCCGGGCAAGGAAAACAACAGCAAAAATGAGTAAGTGGGACTATATTAAGCTGAAAAGCTTCTGTACAGCAAAGGACACCATCAATAGAACAATTAGGATCCCTACAGTATGGGAGAATATATTTGAAAATGACACATCCGATAAAGGCTTGACGTCCAGAATATATAAGGAGCTCACACGCCTCAACAAACAAAAAATAAATAACCCAATTAAAAAATGGGCAGAGGAACTGAACAGACAGTTCTCCAAAAAAGAAATACAGATGGCCAACAGACACATGAAAAGATGCTCCACATCGCTAATTATCAGAGAAATGCAAATTAAAACTACAATGAGGTATCACCTCACACCAGTAAGGATGGCTGCCATCCAAAAGACAAAGAACAACAAATGTTGGCGAGGCTGTGGAGAAAGGGGAACCCTCCTACACTGCTGGTGGGAATGTAAACTAGTTCAACCATTGTGGAAAGCAGTATGGAGGTACATCAAAATGCTGAAAACAGACTTAACCATTTGACCCAGGAATTGCACTCCTAGGAATTAACCCTAAGAACGCAGCAATCAAGTTTGAGAAAGACAGAAGCACCCCTATGTTTATTGCAGCACTATTTACAATAGCCAAGAATTGGAAGCAACCTAAATGTCCATCAATAGATGAATGGATAAAGAAGATGTGGTACATATACACAATGGAATACTACTCAGCCATAAGAAAAGGGCAAATCCAATCATTTGCAGCAACATGGATGGAGCTGGAGGGTATTATGCTCAGTGAAACAAGCCAAGCGGAGAAAGAGAAATACCAAATGATTTCACTTATCTGTGGAATATAAGAACAAAGGAAAAACTGAAGGAACAAAACAGCAGCAGAATCACAGAACTCAAGAATGGACTAACAGGTACCAAAGGGAAAGGGACTGGGGAGGATGGGTGGGTAGGGAGGGATAAGGGGGGGAGAAGTAGGGGGGTATTAAGATTAACATGCATGGGGGGGTAGGAGAAAAGGGAGGGCTGTACAACACAGAGAAGGCAAGTAGTGATTCTACAACATTTTGCTATGCTGTTGGACAGTGACTGTAAAGGGGTTTATAGGGGAGACCTGGTATAGGGGAGAGCCTAGTAAACATAATATTTGTCATGTAAGTGTAGATTAGTGATACCAAAAACAAAGCAAAAAAAAAAAAAAAGGGCAGTTCCTGTGTGGTAACCTCCAACGAGTTCTACACAAGGGTATAAAGGGCATATAAAAGTGTAGGCAAAGGGTCTGTTTGTGTTTATACAGAGGATCAAAGCCTAATTGGGCTACCCCGAAAATGAACTAAGATACGATATGAAAAAGAACTTCCAACATCTGCACTCTCTGGAAGACTCATGCCAGAAGATGATCATCAAAAAACCCCAACAAAGATCCACGCACTGCTACAGCTGTAGATGCACTCATCCCACCAGTTCCTTGACTTGCCATGGGAATGAGGAAGGAGATATCTAAGCTGGCCTGTGCATACAGTAAAACAACAAATTTGACTGGATCTATACTGTTGGAACTCAACCAAGAATTTGGAGAAGTGCAAATTGTAGCGCTCCAAACTCTTACAACTACAGACTATTTACTGTTAAAAGAACATATGGCATGTGAACAGTCCCCAGGAATGGGTTGTTTTAATTTGTCTGATTTCTCTCAGACTGTTCAAGTTCAGTTGGACAATATCCACCATATCATAGATAAGTTTTCACAAATGCCTAAGGTGCCTTAATGGTTTTCTTGGTTTCACTGGAGATGGCTGGTAATTACAGATATGCCTTGGTTATGTAACTATACTCCTATTATGTTAATGTGTGTGCGCAATTTAAGTAGTAGCTTAAAACCTATATATGCTGAAGTTACTCTACAAGAAGATATGTCAAAGAAATAATCAATCTTCCCATGTTTTCTTCCGTCTGCTACTTCTATAGCTTTTCTTCTTCCTTCCTAATTACAACCCTTAAATAGAATTCGTGCCTCATATCAAATTTACCGAGTATCATAACTCCTCCAAGTGGTAAAGATACCTCAAGACAAATGCTGGGCATAGAAGCCACAGGGCATAAATATGCAAAGAAGTAAAAAGGTAACCTTTTCAAACAATAAGGCTTCCCTCTCACTTACCAACTTCACATTTCCCTGTATGGCCCCGGAAGATGACTGGTTAGCCAGAGACGGGTAAGATTCCTCAAGGGAGGAACAACCTAAGACAGGCACAGTCGCAGGGGGGCCATCAGGTGAGAAATTGGGGATCAACAGAGGTGAGGCTTAGAACCTCACCCCCCCTGTTCTGAGAGAAATCTTCTGCATACGTGGATGTTTTATTGCCCTGGTCTAGCTTGGATTAACACATAGTCTACAGGCACACACCTGATCATCTACATTTGCTCTCTTACAACACTAAACTATGTTTTCTACCTTTATCTTGTATCTACCTACCACTTCAGCATTTTATTAAAAATAATAATAATAAAGAGAGAAATGTGGTATCCACATATAAATCAAGTATAAAAACCAAATGAGTATTCATATTTCAACTGACTGTTTAGAGTTCATAATGCATGAGCAAAACTAAAAGTTTCTGTGATGACTGCCCTTGTACTGTTCACTATGTAACTTATTCATTATGTAAGAATTTGTTCTCCATGTAAGAACTTGTTTGTTATGCCTCAGAAGATTGGAGACTGACGAAAATTAGGCTTGGGGTGGATTAATGATTGTGCATTGAGCATTGACTCCCCTATACAGAATTTTATTGTCGTTAACAACCATTTGATCAATAAATATGAGAGATGCCCTCACAAAAAAAAAAAAAAAAAAAAAAAAAAAAAGGACAGACTTCCAATGGTAAAATAAATAAGTAACCGCGATGTAATGTATAGCATAAGGAATATAGTCAAGATATTGTAACAGCTTGGTAGGGTGATAGCTGGAACCTAGAATTATGTATATAAATGTCCTACCACTGTGTTGTACACTTGAAACTAATGTAATGTAATACTGTGCGTCAACTACCCTTCAATAAAAAATAATTATTTAAAAAAAAAACAAAAACACAAAAAAAACAAAAAAAAAAAAGAGCATCAGTAAACTCAAAAAGATTGAAATTTACCAACCACCTTCTAAGATCACAAAGGCATAAAACTAGAAGTAAATTATAAAAAACAGAAAGGCTCACAAACACATGGAGGCTTAACAGCATGCTCCTAAATAATCAATGTATCAATGACCAAATTAAAACAGATCAAGCAATATATGGAGACATATGAAAACAACAGCACAATGCCCAACTCCTGTGGGATGCAGCGAAGGCAGTTCTAAGAAGAAAGTATATAGCTCTGCAGGCCTATTTAAAGAAGGAAGAACAATACCAAATGAGCAGTAAATTCACAATTAATGAAACTGGAAAAACAACAAATGAGGTACAAACTCAGCAAAAGGGGGAACACAACAAAGATCAGAGAAGAAATAAAGAAAATTGAGAATAAAACCACAGAAAAAATTAATGAAACCAAGACCTGATTCTTTGTGAAAATAAATAAACAAAACAGATAACCCCCTAGCCAGACTTATCAAGAAGAAAAGAGAATCTACACGCATAAACAGAATCAGAAATGAGAAAGGAAAAATCACTACAGACACCACAGAAATACAAAGAATTATTAGAGAATACTATGAAAAACAATATGCTAGCAAACTGAATAACCTAAAAGAAATGGATAGTTTTTAGAAAAATACAACCTTCCAAGACTGATCCAGGAAAAAACAGAAAATCTAAACAGATCAATTACCAGCAATGAAATTGAATCAGTAATCAAAAACTTCCCAAGAACAAACTCCCAAACTAGATGGCTTCACTGCTGAATTTTATCGGACATTTAGAGAAGACATAATACCCATTCTCCTTAAAGTTTTCCAAAAACTAGAAGAGGAGGTGTTTTGAGAGAAATCTTCTGCATCCGTGGATGTTTTGTTGCCCTTGTCTAGCTTGGATTAATACTTAGTCTATAGGCACACACCTGATCATCTACATTTGCCCTCTTACAGCACTAAACTATGTTTTCTACCTTTATCTTGCATCTACCTACCACTTCAGCATTTTATTTAAAATAATAATAATAATAAGGGAGAAAAGTGGGATTCACATGTAAATCAAGTATAAAAATCAAACAAATATTCATATTTGACCTGATTGTTTATAGTTCATAATGCATGATCAAAACCAAAAGTTTCTGTGATGACTGCCCTTGCACTGTTCACCATGTAAGAACTTATTCACTATGTAAGAATTTGTTCACCATGTAAGAACTTGTTCATTATGCTTCAGAAGATTGGAAACTGTTGAGAATTGGGCTTGGGTTTGATTAATGATTGTGCATTGAGTCCCCTATACAGAATTTTATTGTTGTTAACAACCATTTGATCAATAAATATGAGAGATGCCCTCTCAAAAAAAAAAAAAAACTAGAAGAGGAGGGAATACTTCCAAACTCATTCTATGAAGCCAGCATCACTCTAATACCAAAACCAGGCACAGACACCACAAAGAAAGAAAACTACAGACCAATATCCCTGATGAACATAGATACAAAAATACTCAATAAAATATTAGCAAACAGGGTTCAAAAATACATCAAGGATCATACACCATGATCAAATGGGATTCATCCCATGGCTGCAAGGTTGGTACAACATTTGAAAAATCCATCAGCATCATCCACCACATCAACAAAAAGAAGGACAAAAACCACATGATCATCTCCATAGATGCTGAAAAAGCATTTGACAAAATTCAACATCCATTCACAATAAAAACTCTCAACAAAATGGGTACAGAAGGCAAATACCACAACATAATGAAGGCCATACATGACAAACCCACAGCCAACATTATACTTAACAGCAAGAAGCTGAAAGCTTTTCCTCAAAAATCAGGAACAAGATAAGGATGCCCACTCTCCCCGCTTTTATTCAACATAGTACTGGAGGTCCTAGCCACGGCAATCAGACAACACAAAGAAATAAAAGGCATCCAGATTGGTAAGGAAGAAATCAAACTGTCACTATTTTCAGATGACATGATATTGTACATTAAAAACCCTAAAGACTCCACTCCAAAACTACTAGAACTAATATCTGAATTCAGGAAAGTTACAGGATACAAAATTAATACCTAGAAATCTGTTGCATTCCTATACACTAATGATGAATTAGCAGAAAGAGACATCAGGAAAACAATACCATTCACAATTGCATCAAAAAGAATAAAATACCTAGGAATAAACCTAACCAAGGAACTGAAAGACCTATACCCTGAAAACTACAAGGCACTCCTAAGAGTAATTAAAGAGGATTCTAATAAATGGAAATTCATCCCATGCTCTTGGGTAGGAAGAATTAATATTGTTAAAATGGCCATCCTATCTAAAGCAATCTACAGATTCAGTGCTGTCCCTATCTAAATACCGACAGCATTCTTTAACAAACTGGAACAAATAGTTTTAAAATTCATATGGAACCACAAAAGACCCCAAAGAGCCAAAGCAATCCTGAGAAGGAAGAATAAAGCTGAGGGATTATGCTCCCCGACTTCAAGCTCTACTACAAAGCCACAGTAATCAAGACAACTTGATACTTGCACAAGAACAGACATAGACCGGTGGAACAGAATAGAGAGTCCAAATATTAACCCAAGCATATATGGTCAATTAATATATGATAAAGGAGCCATGGATATACAATGGGGAAATGACACCCTCTGCAACAACTGGTGTTGGCAAAACTGGACAGCTACATGTAAGAGAATGAAACTGAATTGCTGTCTAACTCCATACACAAAAGTAAAGTCGAAATGGATCAAGACCTGCATGTAAGTCATGAAACCATAAAACTCTTAGAAGAAAACATAGGCAAAACTCTCTTGGACATAAACATCAGCAACTTCTTCATGAACATATCTCCCCAGGCAAGGGAAAGAAAAGCAAAAATGAACAAGTGGGACTATGTTAAACTAAAAAGCTTCTGTACAGCAAAGGACACCATCAGTAGAACAAAAAGGCATCCTACAGTGTGGGAGAATATATTCATAAATGACTTACCCGATAAAGGGTTGACATCCAAAATATACAGAGAGTTCACACACCTCAACAAACAAAAAGCAAATAATCCAATTAAAAAATGGGCAGAGGATCTGAAGAGACACTTCTCCAAAAAAGAAATTCAGATGGCCAACAGGCACATGAAAAGATGCTCCACATCGCTAATCATCACAGAAATGCATATTAAAACTGCAATGAGATATCACCTCACAACAGTAAGGATCGCCACCATCCAAAAGACAAACAACAACAAATGTTGGTGAGGTTGTGGAGAAAGGGGAACCCTCCTACACTGCTGGTGGGAATGTAAATTAGTTCAACCATTGTAGAAAGCAGTATGTAGGTTCCTCAAAAAGCTCAAAATAAAAATAACATTTGACCCAGGAATTTACCCTAAGATTGCAGCAGTCCAGTTTGAAAAAGACAAATGCACCCCTATGTTTATCGCTGCACTATTTACAATAGCCAAGACATGGAAGCAACCTAAGTGTCCATCAGTAGATGAATGGATAAAGAAGATATGGTACATATACACAATGGAATATTGTTCAGCCATAAGAAGAAAACAAATCCTACCATTTGCAACAACATGTATGGAGCTAGAGGGTATTATGCTCAGTGAAATAAGCCAGGCGGAGAAAGACAAGTGTCAAATGATTTCACTCATATGTGGAATATAAGAACAAAGGAAAAACTGAAGGAACAAAACAGTAGCAGAATCACAGAACACAAGAAAGGACTAACAGTTACCAAAGGGAAAGGGACTGGGTAGGATGGCTGGGAAGGGAGGGAGAAGGGGAAGGAAGAAGAAAGGGGGCCTTAAGATTAGCATGTATAATGTGGGGGGGGCACGGGGACGGCTGTGCAACACAGAGAAAACAAGTAGTGATTTTACAGCATCTTACTACGCTGATGGATAGTGACTAATGGGGTATGTGAGGGGGACTTGGTGAAGGGGGGAGTCTAGTAAACATAATGTTCCTCATGTAATTGCAGATTAATGATAGCAAAATTAAAATTAATATTAAAGAAAAGATGTAAGACATATCAACATCACGTACTCCTTGTATGACTAAAAAAGACATAAATCACTTCAGTGATTTACCTCCTGAAATTATGTAATCTAATCTAATCATGAGATTAATCTAATCATGAGAAGAGATCAGACAAGACCACTTGAGTCTACAGAATAAGTGACCAAAACTTATTAAAAATCAAAATCATGAAGTACAAGACAAGTCTAAGGAACTGTGCCAGACTGAGAGAGACCAATGGGACACAAGACCTAAACTCAAATGTCGGATCCTGCAACAGAAAAAGACATTAGGGGAAAAGCTCTTAAAATTGAACATGGTCTGTAGTTTAGTATTATATCATGTTCTTTCCCTAGTTTTGATAATTGTACTATGGTTTGTAAATTGTTACCATTATGGGATACTTGGAGAAGGGCATAGAAATCTCTCTGTAATATTTTTGTAACTTTTCTGTAGGTCTAAAATTATTTCCAAAGAAAAAGTTAAAGAAGTAATAAGTTTTAGATTTTGTTGGTAGGCAAAAGAAAAGAGATACAGCTGATGTCTGTCCTTTGATCTGGTTATTAAATTAACAGTAATTATTTCTAATAGGTTCTCTAGGCTTACTCAAAGTGCTTTAAATATAACTATTTCAAGGTTTTAATATTCTAATAGTCTTCCCTGAGAACAAGATATCAGATTTTAAAATAAAATAAAATCCTAAATTGAAAACAGATTTGTCCACACAATATTTTTATGGACATTAGCTGGTTCACACAATTTAGCATAGTTAACTACATGACTACATGACTATTTTTTTCAAAATGTTCCCATGTCTCTAGGTTAAGAAAGAATCACTCTAGTTGGTTGTGTCTATCATCCTTTCTGCGTTAAATTTCACTTAGCAACCCCTATCAAGCTCTGTGGGATCAGTTTCCCTGACATGCCTTGATATGTGATAATTACAGTATGTACCTTGAAGACATTTGATTTACCAATCACCAAATAGCTAAATGAAAATTTTAACTTCTTGTTGAGCATCCTAACATCAAAAATACACATAAGTATGCTTGTTATAAAATTTGAATTTAATGCAATCCTAAATTTTAGTGCATTGTTCAATATTCTAAAACAGTGAGTTTGCTCAGCTGGCAACTGATTGCATAGGAAGAAAAAAATTCTTTAGGAGCTTGGGGTGTTTTGTATGTTTGTTAATTCAGTTTTGGTTTTGATCTTTTTCAGGATGTGGTGGATACACACCCTGGCCTCACGTTCCTGAAAGATGCTCCAGAATTCCACTCCCGCTACATCACTACAGTAGGCTGAATCTTCTTAACATAACTCCATAAGTTTCCTTTTATCACTCGCTGGTATCCAGGCTTTCAGAATCTCACACAAAAAGTAACATGACTATGATAGTTCATTTAAGTGGAAGGAAGTTACAGTAAAATTGAATTAACTATTTGTATCTATTTCCTTATATGTACCTGATGTTTAAAAGGGCTCTTGTAGACAAAATTATAATAATATGTTCATTCGGTCTGAGCATAAGAGGTGTACCTTTTGCTATGTCAGTAATATTGATACTCAGTTGATCTTTAGCATTTACAAATAAAACTGAATTTTCAGTAGCCTTTCCCAGAAAAATATGTGTCTGTAGTATCTCAAAGTTAGAAATAATAATGAAATAGCTTGCATGTAATCAGAAAACAAGTTATGTTAAAATTTAGCATGAATAATATAATCACAATCTCCTGTTTTATAAGGAGCTCTCATTTGCTGTTTCTCATGCACAAACCTCATTTGATCAGTCAAAGGCAGGGCGTGAGTTACGAGTGAGAGCACACCCTGCAGCCTGTCCAAGCATGTCCAGTGTACTCTGTCCTAGCTCACAGATTACCAACTTTAGAGGCGTTTCAAAGACAAGCCTGAGGGCATAGGTCACAGTCACAGCCACACTCAGATGAGATAGCCCTTGCCTCTGGCTCACATCCCCCAGGAAACGCCCTCAGCGTCCCTCCTTCTCATTTTTAGGGTACTTTTTGTTTGCCATGGATTCATTGGGTTCTGTCAAGTAACAGAATACTACCATTTTTTTTCTTTTTCTTATGTAGGAAAATCATTCTTTGCTTTTATGTTGGTTCTCTTGTCATAAAACTTTGTACGACTTTGAGCCAGAAGGTGTCACTGTCTTATCTAAGAGTATCTCAGAAGTTACTTTTGGCTGTTAACCACAACACTCTACTAAATTACCTCCACCACACTCTCCCTCGTTTCCCACTTGTATTACTTCTATCTGGTCTCTCTTCTTACACACTCATCACCCTACAGTCTAGTCTCCACAAAGAAGAGTTATCCTTTGAAAATATCAGATCATGTCACTTCTCTGCTGAGATCCTCCAGTCATTTCCCTTCTCAGAGTAAAGCCAAAGTCCTTGTGCAGACTCCGTAATCTCCCCTCACCCGTCCAGCTGCTGCTCTCTGATCTGTTCTCCTACCACCCTGTGCCTTGCTCACTCTATTTTAGCCTCCTCACTGTTCCTGGAACAGACCAAACACCCTTCTGCCTCAGGTGCTTTGTTCTCAACTCTTTCCTCTGCCTGGAGCACTCTTCCTGTGGATTTCCATATGACTCACCCTCTTACTTCATCCATACATGTGCTCAGACATTCCCTTATCACTGAGGTCTTCCCAGACCATCCTCTGTCTTTTTCAGCCTTCTCACTCTGCCCCTCTCCTCCTATACTCTCTATTCCTTTGTTTCGCTTTATTTTTCTTCTTAGCTTTTATATCATCTGATACCTAAATTTTTTGTTCATTTATGTCTGTCACTTTGTCTACAGTATAAACTCCATTAGAGCAGGAAATTTGTATGTATTTTTCACTACTGTATCTCCAATATCTAGAACAGTGCCTAGTACATAATAGACACATATATATACGTATTCAAATAGTCATAAATATATATTGAGTGAATAAGTTAAATTCTTATACATTGGAATTTAAAAGAATTCTACACATTAACTCTGGCTTCAGTCCCAAAGGGAATTACTTCATTCTGATTACTGACTGTTCTGAAAACTCAGGGCATATTAATAGCATAAAATAGAATCTTCAGAATTGGAAAAGATCTTAAAGATAATCTAGTCTGACCTTCTACCAACTCAGAAAGTGTTCTCTGCAAAGGAACTTTTTATTGGAGTTAATTCATAGAAAAGATGTTAAAGAACAGAACTATAAAATAGAGATAAATTTTCTTTCTCTACACTTTGTAGTTTAATTAGTCTACTGAAGTATGATGGTTGGACCTGTGATGGTCTGTGGTCATCTAGCAAGTGATCCCCAGAAAGCTTTATGATTTCAAAGTGAAAAGCCATGAAACAATTTTGTTTGCATATAATTCACATTTTATGAGAAATTCTCTTATGTTAATCATTGAATAAAAAGAATTCCAGTGGTCAGTTAACAGGATACAATTAATTATCTCTACAGACATTTTTCTTTCCAATAGACACATTTGGGTCCTTATCAAACTTACACTAAATCTGTTATTTAACACTGATAATCTTTCCTATACTCCAAAATTACCCCTTCAACATATTTTTTCTGTTTGTCTCTTTTTACTGGCATTTCTTCTCAGTCTCTCTAATGGGATCCTTTTTTTCTTGATGTCTAACCACTTTATCTTCTACTTCCATATTCCCTCCTGATTGATCTGATCAACTGACACGACTTCAGGAGCCTTTAATCGCCAAATGTGCATTTGGCTGCAATTTGTCTCTGCATCCAAGATTATTCTATTCAATTGCTATGCTATATATATATATATGATATATTCTACTGACATATTTTCATGGCATTTATATATTGTTTATACTTTTTTAATTTACATTTTATTGTTAGTATTATGCTGCTTTATCCCCAGTTCATAAAAATGAATCCATTACTCAGATGTAATCTTTAAGGTGTAAAATATTTGTGATGAAATACTAATAGGGCAACTCAAAAGAGCATCATAACATAAATACTAAACAAGATCCAATTGACAATACAGACTGAATCTCCATGTACTCTGATGTGTATCTGTGTATCAGTCATACTATCATCCAAAAATGAAAAGTGTAAGTAAAATGTATGACAGTGAATATCTGGAAACAGAATCTTACTGGACTTGTTTTCTGTTCTCCCTAGTGCCTTTTCTCTTACAAAATTTGATCAAATAATGACATGAAGTCATTGAAACTTTTGCATTATTTCAGAATATAGTGCATTTTTCTAGAACAAGTGTAAAATAAGGTTTCTAGTATAAAATTAATTTATTGTTAAAGGCATAAAAGAGAACAAATTAGAGAGGCATTCTCTACTCTGCTAATGGCAAAGACAGATAAAATCACACTATTTGCAAGAAACTTACAAAGATCAGCCCCAGAATTAATGATAGATAACTCAGAAAACAAAACAAAATTAATTTATCATATGACCCTACTGGAGGTTATATAATCTCAGTGGCACACAGTGTAGAACAATTTATGTTTTATTTGCATGCTAGAGTTATTCAGTTATTTCTCTTTACAGTTGGGAGAAACTGCTGACAGAGTATGACTCAAATATGCTAGTTTATATGTGGCATATATATGATGAAGAAAAGTTGGGCAAATTTTATTTTCTGTTTATCACTGAAAACCTTTGCTACAGGAAAATACTCTGTTTAACTACTGTGTCAGCTGTTTTTAGACTAGAAAGAGCACCAAGTATGCATACAGCAAAAATGGACACCATTACTACCCAAATAAGAGATTGCACCTAAGGTCACTCCATATTCTTTATTTACAGGGAAGAACTGGCACCTGAGAAATAAGCCTCTTGATATTAAATGAAAATGAAGGTTCAAAGTACCAGCAAATAGCAGCCCTTGAGTTTGCAGTTTTGCATGCTGTGCAGAGAAAATACCAGTGAATAAAAGACTCTGCTTATCCTAACTGACATATGCTGACTTTTGAGGAAAAAGGTGCTTACATGAGTTTTTAAAATAAGTAATGAGATTGAAAATACTTCTTTGTGACACTGGTGCTGGTAATAGAGACATTTCTGTGGCTTGCCCAGATGGTGTCTCAGTGATATATTCAGTGTCCTGATTGTCCTGAATCCATTGTTGGACTATCCATTGTCCTAAATCAAGCTGAAATGCCAGGATTTTAATTGTTGATTAATTGTTGAGGATATAGGGTACTGATAATTCCTAAGACAACTAAGCTGTGATGGAGACTGCTCACCACTAACAGCTTAAATTTTTCCTCTTGAAAACTTTTCCTTTTGACAGAAAAAGAAATCATTTTATTAGATGGAGGTTTTTTAAGTCCAAATTCTACAGAAGACCATAAAGAAATACTTTTTGGATCTATAGTAACCAGAGTGGATCAGGAATCCATTCACCACTCCCTATCAGGTAGACAAGCCATGCTTCCAGCATTTGAGTGTTATCTGCATTCAGGTTACTTGCAGTGAGCAATCTCTATAATTTCTGTCTGCATTCGATCCACTTGTCAAAAATGATCTGACAGAGCCAGCAAACATTTACCTGCATTCCTGGTGACCTATAATTGTAAGTTAGAGGTTTCCAATTTGATAGATGTAAAGAAAAAAGGAGAGGACACTGACTTACGATTCAAACTATCAGGTTGACTAGAGATTCCTTGGTGAAAATTTGTCAAATTTCATTCCTCTCACTGGCAGTAAACAATTATTCTTACAATTATTATTAATCTTTAAATTTTCTTTGGTATTTTTCAAGCTGTGATTAATTCATCTTTTATCTGCCTAAAAGTGGTAGACCAAAAGTTAGCAGGGGCAACAACTGTAACGTAGAACCAGCAGCTACATGCTCTTACCACTAGATGGTGCCCCGACCTCGAGAAGCTAAAATGCTGAATCAGTCATGTGGAAACCAACAAAGTGCTGATGAAGGGGCCCGCTGAATAAGATTTAGGCTATTGAAAAATAGAATACAGATACATTTTTTATAGTAATAAATAAGTAGGTTAGAAGCTAAAAAACAGGAAATGCTTAGCAGTCAAAAATTTGCACATTTAAAAATTCTCTCAAAAAGAACAAAAAAGAATAAAATAAAAATAAATACAAATTAAAGATTTAAGTGCAACTTCAGGCACTTCCATAAATAATGTAAAATATTTGAAGAGTATGTAAGTATAAAATGTAGATAGAAAACTAAAAATCAAGTAATAAGAACAAAAATCTAATAATGTTCAAGATGGAAAAATTTGGTGTAATAGTATTATTGAAATTGACTTTAATGTGAGAGAGGAGTCGTGGTTATGATAAATTATATTCTTAGTGTTTATTTTCATATTTATAACTTCTGTGCTAAAAATCCTCCATCTTTTTTATATGAACTTCTGCCAAGCTAATGCTAAGAATTCTGTTCAATAAGACATACTCTGTGCCCTGAAGCATCTCAGTCTGAGTCTGACTGATTGGGGCCCATAGAGAAATTAGATACCAGCTAGTCCCAACTCCCACCTAATGTCAGAATCTAGTTGACTTCTGCCTAAACAATTCTGGTGAGAAGAAACCTCACTACTTCATACAACCCGCTGTTTCACAGGGCTAATTGAGAAAACTCTTACTTATATTTCAATATCAGAACATTTCTACCCAGTAGTTCTAGTTCTGACCTCTGGTGCAACACAGAACAAGTCAGCGTCTTCTTTCACCTGATAACCATTTGGATCATGGTCACATCTACACACTCTAGTCTTATTTTTTCCTTAAGAGTAAACATGACTAAACTAGTAGTATCTTTCACAATAATTTTGAATATAGTTCCCCTTACCTATTTCATGTTTTCTGTACATTTTATATGTAATCTATAAATAGACAACAAAACTGATTTATGTGAAATACTAATTAGAGACCTTTCTTGGGTTAGCATCCATCTGCTATTCAAAACTGAATAGTTAGTTATTCAACTGGCTATGAATCCAACCCATATGTCTTCATTATAAATATAACACAAAAGTCATTATTACACAGCTTTCAAACTTCATTAATTTATCAAGCAGTTTTCCAAAGAAGACATACAGATGGCCAACAGGTACCTGAAAAGATGCTCAACATTACTAATCATCAGGGAAATGCAAATCAAAACCACATTGAGATATCACTTCACATTTGTTAGAATAGCTAGTGTCAAAAAGACTATATGTGTTGGCAAGAATGTGGGAAAAAGAGAGGTCTTATGCACTGTTAGTGGGAATGTAAATTGGTGTGTCCACTCTGGAAAACAGTAGGAAGGTGCCTCAAAAAATTACAAATAGAACTGCAATATATAATCCAGCAGCTCTACTTCTGGGTGTTTATCCAAAGAATATAAAAACACTAATGTAAAAAGGTGTCTGCACCTCATTACAGCATTGTTTATAGTAGCCAAGATGTGAAAACAATCTAAGTGTCCATCAGTGGATGAACGGATAAAGAAGTTGTGGTATATATATAAAATTTAATCTTATTCAGCCATAAAAAAGAATGAAATACTGCTACTTGTGACAACATGGATGGACCTTGAGGGCACAGAGAAAAACAAATAATGTTTGATCTCACTTATATGTGGAATCAAATAAAAGAAAAACAAGCTCATAGATACAGAGACAAGAGTGGTGGTTGACAGAGATTTGAGGGAAGGAGGCATAAGTGAAGGGGGTCAAGAGATACAAACTTTCAGTTATAAAATAAATCAAGGGGATGTAATGTACAGCCTGGAGACTATTGCTAATTATACCATATTGCATATTTGAAACCTTCTAAGAGAGTTAATCTTAAAAGTTCTCATTACAAAAAATACGAAAAAAATAATTCTGTAATTGTGTATGATACAGGATGTTTAGCAGACATGTGATCATTTTACAATATATACAAATATCAAATCATTATGTTGTACACCTGAAACTGATACAATGCTATAGGTCAATTATTCCTCAATTTAAAAAAATTATCAAGCAATTATTGACCACCTGCTTTGTGCAGAACACCATATCAGGCACTGGGATACAAGTCAAGAAAGACTTGGCTCCTTAGAGTTGAGAGGTGATGATGGTCAGCTGTGCCAGCATTTAACAAATAACCACAGGATGACTGGAGGGGAATAGGTGACAGCAGGAGCACAGAAGCCAGAGCTGTACCCCTATTCTGGGGCCTCCTGTGGAGTTGGCAGTTGAGCTAGATTCTGAACGGTAGAAGGAGCTGGCACTGATAGGAAGAGTGGGGTAAGAAATGCTGGGCCTTCATCCTGAGGCTTGTTTTTCCCCTGTTCTGTTTGAGAATCACTGTCTTTGCTAAAGAATCAGAAGTAGAATAATGGTTTTGTCTTTCATTATGCCTACTCTTGGGATAGATGTCTTCCCTTTTTTGTTCTTAACACTAAAATAGTTTTTTAAAAGGATCTAACTTCTTCCATCATAAAACCACCAAAGGATACAGGATTTCTGTATTACTAGACAATCAAATCAAAGCCAAGTTACCACCATAACACCTGCCTAAATTGTTCTTCTCACCACTGCTTCCTTTTGGTGAACAAACAAAACTCATAGGTCAAAGAACAAATGGGTGGGAACAACCCCAGGCAAAACTGTTAAAAATACACTATGGTGGGAACTCTCTTGTCCCCTCCTGGCCTGAGCCAGGAGCTCTGTCCTCTTGCTTTATCTCTAAATAAAAATCTCTGCCTTGCTCTCCTTAAAAAAAAAAAAGAATACACTATGGCCTTCTCCCTCTGGGATTGCAGCCTCTGTCTTCCTCCTCTAACCCTCCCCTGTGCCAGAGCACACACATCCCCAATCTCAGACACATTGCTACCTGTCCCCTCCTCTCCCTCCTGTCCCAGGCTGTCTCCAGATTTCACATCTATTAAATTCTTTAAAATTCTAACTTGTAACAAAATTGTTCATCCCTAAGGAAGGACTTGGAATATAAATTATCCCAGATGTACTTGAGTTTCCAGAGAGTCTGGAAGAGTAGAAGTCTTGAATAATTACCTTATGAATAAGGTCATGATAACCAGAATAATGGCCCTCTTGAATCATAACACATTGGCAGCCATTCCTCTGACGCCTTAATTGTTAAGTCAGCACATTGTGTATTTCCCACCTCATTTGCCTTCCCAAAGATCCAGGCCAATAAGCGCTACTTGAATCAGGCATCACTATGTAAGATGAGAAGCAAACAGAGAAACTGACATGTAGGCAGCTGGGAAATGCAGACTTATGAGCAGAGAATATTTTTTTTCTTGAACAATAGAGGCAGATGCAAATTAAATGTGTGTAAATAATATTATATTTTTATATTATATATATAAAATATAATATATAGTAAAATATTAAAATATAGTGTTAATTTTTACTAGAAATTACACTTGACATAATCAAAAAGCCAAAACTTAGCTTAGTTAAAAGTATATTTATAAGATGGCTTTTGGTAAAGTATAGATATCTTCAATGTTTTTATTTGGCTTTGTTTTCCTTTTGGAACCAGGTTATTCAGAGAATATTCTACACAGTCAACAGATCTTGGAATGGAAAAATTACTTCGACAGAGATAAGAAAAAGCAACTTTTTGCAAGTATGCGTCTCTCGGAATTCGTATATAAAGAACAATTTAAATAATATTCTTCCTTCACTTAACAAATATCTGAATGCTTATCATATGCAGGCACTGTCACTACTTTCAGTCAGTAAGCATTTATCAGATACCTGGGATGTGTTGGGGGGAACAAAAATGAATAACAAGAGATTTTTGCATCAAGGCATGCATTCTGGAGCAAAAGACAAAAGTGGACAGGCAGTCACTCCTGACTTGAAAAACTCCACAAAAATGTAGAATTGAATATGCAGAGAAGGTTTTACAGAAGGACTAGCATGTAATCTTGACCTTGGAGAATATAAGGAGTTTACCAAGATAAAAAGTTACAAGAAAAGGGGATTCCATATAGAGGAAGCAGCGTAAGAAAAGGCCCAGAAGCATGCGAGTATCATGTTCAGGAACTGTGAAACAGTGAGAAGTGGCTAGTGGCTCATGGAGAGAGTGACCAGTGATGAGACCTCAGGGGTGAGGTGGGGCAGAGTGGGGAAGGGCCTTGCAAAAGAAATAGAGGAATTTCAACTTGACCCTTTCAGCAGTGACTGTTTATCCAGCATCTACTGGAGAAAAACACAAAAAATTACTTTTAAGAAAAAATACGTTTCATTCAACTATTTTATTTTGTCAAATGAGAGGGAAAATACTGACCACTAGTGGGAGCCTTTTACCGAGGTAATCTTAATGCCTGTTTGCTGAAGCTTCTATTAACCTAAAGTAATGAAGAACAAAGTAATGATGATTTGGCCAAACTAGCAGCCCACAATAAATATACTAAATTCTTTTATTCTAAAATGAACAATATGATGGACAGTGACTGTAATGGGGTATGTGGTGGGGACTTGATGATGGGGGGAGTCTAGTAACCATAATGTTGCTCATGTAATTGTAGATTAATGATGCCAAAATTAAAAAATTTTTTTCAAGAAACTAAAAAAGGAAAAAAAAATGAGCAATAATCCTCGCAGTCATTGTTAATATTTATTGAACACCCAGTGCCTAGCTGGCTGGGCTTTTAGGTAATATGGGATGGGTTGAGATGGCAATAATTCCATAAAAGAGGCCTTATCACTTAAGAATGGTAATAATCCCACACATTCTTGAAGTATACTAGATTTTTACCTTCTGGAACATTATTATATTCCCATATTTTTTTTACTGGTGATAAAATTTGAGTCCTAGATATGGTTAAATGACTTGGATAAAATCACACAGCAAGTAAGTGGCTGAACTGGAAATAGAACTCAAGTGTTCTGCTTCCTAGGGCATGATTTATTTTCTCCCTTTTCTTCCCTACCCCTCTCCTTAATCTTCCTATTAGTTCTTGAATATGTGCTCATAGAACATTCAAGTAATAGGAATATATCTAGAATAATACGCAGAAGTCTCTGTATCTTCTCCTTGCCATTTCATTCCCTTTCCCAGAGGGAACCCATGGTATCTGTGGTTTTATTCACTTACATATCAGTATATCAGGGTATATACATGGAATATTCATGGAGTATATAGTTCTGCTTTGTATGGCTGCTTTTATGAGTTTTTTTTAAATATATGAGATCATACTTATTATTCTGTTAACTTGGGTTTTTTCACTTAACAGTATATCTTAACATTCTTTTTATTTCCATTCACATAAATCTATCTCATTTTTTATGGCATAGTTATACTGTAATTAATTATCTATTCCTCTGTTGATGATGTTCAAGTCATTTTCTTACTTTTCTTACTACAATGATTCAGTGAAACATCCTTGTACTTCCCTCTTGTGTGTATATGAAGAATTTCTCTGGAATGAACTACTAGAGGACAAAATCCTAGATCAAATAGTATGGGCATTTTCAATTTCACAGATCCTTCCTAAAAGCCTGTAGGTGTTCATACTTACATACATACTCACCAGCACCAGAAGTTACCCATCTTTTTCATTTTATGGCAATTTTGCTTCTCAAGATTTGTTTTTTGTATGTATTCTGCTTTATATATGTTAAAGGGCATTTTATAAAACAAAACATTACAAGCAAGCTTAGAAAAAGAAAAATCATATTTTATTACCCTGATACAGCTAATATCATTTTTATGCATTCTTCTAGTCTCATTCATATGCATATATGAATTTTAGGATTTTACATAGTTATTAGTGTGTATAATCTTGTGTCCTGTATTCTGCACTCAGACCACATCACTTGCTTCCTTTGTATTTAGACTTTATAATTTTTACTAGTTGCATAATCTTCCATTGAGTGGATTTACATAATTTAATAATTTATATTGTTTTCAGTTTGTAATACATTTGCATGATGAAATAGTCACCTTTGTCCCTTAATGTTTTTCACCTTGAATTCCATTTTATTTTCTAATAATATTGACATGTGTTTTCTTTCTGTTATGACTTAACTAGTATATGTTTGTCTCTTTTTTAACCTTCCTTTTAAATTTTATTTTATACTTATCTCTTATGGCAGCATATACCTAAATCTATTTTTTGGGATTTGGTTTTATACTCAATCTGAAAATATTTTAATAAGGAGATTTAACTCATTTATCTTAATTGTGATTATTGCTATTTCTGATCTTGTTTCTGCCATCTCATTTTGTTTTTTCTATTTCCTAAGTTTCTTTATGGTTTCTTTTATCTTTCTGAATCTTTCATTTCTGAAAATGTCTTCATTTATCTGTCCACTTACATAATAATTTATCTGATTATAAGAATTCTGAGTTCAAAATCTTTGTTCCCAGTGTTTTCCATAGGGTCACACAATGAAATCAGGGGAGACCCAGGTTTCCACCTCAGGGCTCTGCAGCTCCACCTGGAAACCTTCTATGCCAGACTACCACACATCATTACAGTTGTATACATAAGTCACCATTGTGGTAAACTTGATTTTATTACAAAAAACAAACCCTGTAAGTGGATGCCCACTCTTTACAACTTTGAAAAGTTAGAAACAAGGTCAGTTTATGGCCATGTATTTAAGCCTGTTTTCTAATTGTTCCATGCTTGCTAGTCTGGGGACCTCTCCCTTGGTGATGGTCCATCCCATCCCTTTCCCTGTTTTTAAATCCTCCACAGCATCTAACCCTTTGCTAAACATATTACAGAGCTCATAAATGCTTGTAGATTGATCAGTTGATTAAAGGTAGGATGAGATTACCTATTAAAGTTCCTGGTTTGGTACGAAAACCAAAATTACTAATTCCATTTAAAATAAAATTTACTAGACTCTGTATAATGGCCAAAGCTGACTTTTCATTATTTTAAAATAAATTAATCCTTCTTTCATACCATTTCAGACTCTAGCTCTTTTGGAAGAAGAGGAAGATATAAACCAAATCACAGATTACTTCTCCTATGAACATTTCTATGTTATTTATTGTAAATTCTGGGAACTAGATAGTGATCATGACCTCTACATCAGCCAGGCCGATCTATCTCGATACAATGACCAGGGTGAGTGTTTCAATAGATGTTAAGGCTTAAATATTTTGAAGGCAGCCAGAGTTATATAAATTGTCCCCACTCATTATGGAGAATTCCCATTTTTTAAATTCTTTATCTATTTAAATCCTCTTTAAAGACCAAGAATTTTAAGTGGGAATGGGTAAAGATAATAGTTTTTCATTTAGAAGCCAGGTATAGGAGGAGGGGTTTGGAGGTAAGCAATTAGAGTCTTAGCTTTGACGAATTGGCAAGTTGTTAATAGTGATGTTTATTTTCTGATGATGAATTTTATAAGATCCACACCTCTGTAAAGTTTATTTGAAAAAGAATGTGTATGAACCTTTATATATTTCCCATTTTACAATACTTATAAACAGCCAAGTTTGAAAATGTTTTTAACTTGCCAGTGTTTTCAAGGATTCTTACAGAAACTTACACTTTTTTTTGGAATTTAGTTGGGAAATACATCCCAGCTGTCAGGCAAAAGATATTTTCTCCACAGATGAATTTGGTGTATTTTTCTTTTATCAGAAAACAAAAATTATACATGATATTACCCTTTTTGACTCATTTTTACTAGTAGGAAACTTAGAACCTATTACCTGCTGATTTAATATTCTTAACCAAGCACCAAGATACAGTGATTCATTCTTCTTTCATAAGATTGTCCCTGTTCCTGTTCTTAAATGTCTCCTCAGCCACTGTTGATTTTTTTAAATCAGCCTTTAGCCTTTTAGATGTAGTAGAATACAAATCTTAAATGTACTGAATTTCACTTCTGCTATTTGGTATATCTGACTAATGGTATATATCTTCATTATGTCTGGTGTAAAGTTTCATAGAACTTTTCATATTTAAGAAATAGAGTTCTACCTCTCAAATTCTGAGGTGCCAGTTGGGTATCAAGAGGAAATACCCAAATGTACTTATTTAATAAATAAGTATTTAGTACTATATCCACCCTTCTTCAAGCTATCATATCTTTCTATCAGCAGAATAGCATACAGATGGAGATATTCATAGATGTATCAGATCATGTATCAGATCAGCTTTATTAGCTATACACCTTCTAACTGCCAGTGGCCAGATCATCTGTATAATATGAGCCAGCCTCCAGGAGTCATGCAAAACCCTATGGACTCTAAAGCATCCTCTTGGGCTAATAAAACCATAACTCTCATTAAGTGCCAAAATATTGTATATACACACATGCAAGTCATTAGAGGTGTGTTAAAGGGATGAAATCCAGAAAAGCAGGCATCTAGGCCACATATTGAAGGGGCCACTAAAACTACATAATTGCCCACCTACCACCTATCCTAAGGGACAATATGATCTTCACTTTTAGGAGGCTAAACCTTCCAAGTCTAAAAAAGATTTTCAAAAAGCCTTTAGGTTTCGAATTAAGTGTCCTTGCCTTCCCTATATAGCCCTTTTTTTTCTAACCAGTACAAACTATTAACCCCATACATCAATGCTCAGCGAAGTCTAGAGGGACCTTATGTAAGCTTTGGTATGTGGCCAGGCATGGCTGTACTGACACCCATATTCCCAACATTCTTCAGCCAAACTAATTTACCTTTATGTTGACTATACCTAACTCTGCTAAAGATTTAGATGCTGATGATAGCTGCTAACTCTCTAATGACCTCATCACTGGTGCTTAAACTTTAGATTGCCATTTCCTAGGACACTTGTTAAAAGAACAGATTCCTATTCTTACCACATCCCTAGGTCTGAGATCCATTGGCATCTCCTTTTTTTTTTTTTTTAAGCTAATGCCTTTAGTTATTTTGAACCCACAGTGAGGTACACCACTAGATTCCCTATGGTCTATCATCAAAAGCAACATATGATTTTAAGATACAAGTGTCTCTCTCTTTGAATAAGATGTACTAAAGGAATTTCTAAAAATCACACATTATGTTATTTCCTGGACTTTTACAGAATGAGAATGTACGAAAAGTAGTTTCAGTATCTTTTATAAAATTATACTTGAAAGTATTGTTTTTTGTTTTATTCAAAGTCACATTATAATTAGAAGCTGACAGTCAGTTCCTCTTTGAAGTTAATGCTAGGATAAAATTTGTCTTGTTTTAGAGTAAAAGTCCTACTGGATAACAATATCAATTCAAATTCTATACATTTTTGTGTTGTCAGAATGTTCAGAATGAATTTGGCACTCAACTATATTAATACATCCCAGCTGTCAGGCATATCCATTTGCCTACTTTTTTAAATGATTGATTTAGTATACTACCTCAAATTCTTACTTTCAAAAAGAATAAATTATACATAAGTAAAAATTTAACTATTCATATTATCATCATGGAAGGTTATTATGTTTTAGCTCGTGGTTACTGAAAATAAATTTGCCAAAAGTATTCCCTTTATGCAACATGTTTCTAACTAGTTTTGTACTTTCTTATTTATATTTAGCTTCATCAAACAGAATTATTGAAAGGATATTCTCTGGGGCAGTAACAAGGTAAGAAAAAGCATCTGAGTTTAAAAATTAACTAAAAGTAAACTGTAACAATTTCATTTTTGCAGGGCTTCCTGTAAAATTTGGCAGCATAATACCCTATAAAACATACAGTCCTGGCTTTATACAAAACAGTAGTAATTCTTTAACATGTGGGCATTAGTCCTTTACCTAAGTATAGGGAACCGTGATCCTGGTTATTTGCATTCAAATTAGAAACCAGATTTATTTTCTCATATCTGCAAATGCCTTTTGATTTCACCCTCTAGATTTAAAAACAAGATAGGCCATGAAAGGGATTGCCCTTTATGAAATTTCCAGCACTCTTTTTTGTATTTTAATTTAATTTCTGAAGAAAGATTTGCTTTATTTCTTAGTCTATCATTCTACTAAATTTATCTAACTAATTGCTCAGGAAACTTTAAAACCATGTGTTTTCTTTAGGGGAAAAACTGTACAAAAAGAAGGAAGAATGAGCTATGCAGATTTTGTTTGGTTTTTGATCTCAGAGGAAGACAAAAGGAACCCCACCAGGTATGATTTCTCATCTTCCTTTGCCAAGAGTATTAATATTAAACACATGAACAAAGCTTGAAAGTCATGACGCCTACCTAGTGAATGCCAACTAGACCTGCCATACCAAGACAGATTAGACTTAGTCACAATACATTAAGAGAAGTGCTTTTACCTCCAGAATCAAAGGTAAAGTGACATGTGAGCTGCTCCAGAGGGATAAGTAGGACTAGGAGGCATTTATTATGGAATGCGGGAATATATACTTTGAATTTTAGTTTTTTTATTATCTTCATGGTTCATTAGTAAATTGAAGAGGGAAGAACAAATTGTGGGTGACTAGTATATGAGAACACATCCTCATTCCCCCAGTTAGAATCATCTCTCCCTTTCCTTGACACTCCACCGTGAATCTGTTTTTTGCCATTAGTCTGTCTCTTGTTTAAGCCAAAAATCTAGGTCCCTCTATTCTTTTAATTTCTAGATGGTATAACACAGTGCCCTGCACATAGTTTGTGCTCAGTACCAACGGGAAGGGAGGCTGTAGTCTGCAGTGCTACTTGCTGGTATAACTGACTCAGCTGTCTGTATGTTGGTTCAAGAAATTATCTAAACGTTGAATATAGGGTTTGGAAATCATTGAAGCAGAAATAACACTAAGCTATTTCTTGGGCAGTCACTTAGATTGTTTTTAAATAACTTGGTTTTCCATTTCAAAGCTAGTAATTTATTATCCATTGCAGATAATTTAGAAAACATGGATAAGCAGAAGACAATAAAATATAATAACTAATAATTCTAATACTCAGAAAAAGGCACTATTAAAAGTTGGCATATATTGTAGTCTTTTTCATACACTTTTACATACTCTTTGGACATTTAGATTATTAGTTCCATTGAATTAAATCTTAATTACCATACACTTCAAAATTTTTATGAAACGCTCTTCTAAATAGCAGTTACAGCTAATAGTTATAACCAAATAGTTATAACATCCACTGCTTTTTTCCTTAATATAAATTCCCAAAACACAATTGCTAGGTTAAAAGGGGATACACATAATTTTGACGGCATTTATGAAAATTACTAAATTGCTCTTCAGAAAAATTTTATCATTTTTATACCTTTGTCAACAAGGTATGAGCATATATCCTATAACCCTTACCAAAAGCAGGTATTTTCCTCTTAAAAATTTTTTCCAATTTGATAAATAAAAAATTTAGTATTATTTATTCTGCATTTCTTTGGTTACTGGTGAAGCTCAATTTTCTTCATCTATTTTAAGCCATTTTTGTTTCATCTTAAGCAACTTGTCTTTTCATGTCTTTTGCTTATTTCGTTCAAATTACTTTTGTCTGTTATCACAAATACACATTAAGAATTTAAAAATTATAAAATACATACATTCAAAAACCTTAATATAAAATTCATTCATAATTCAATGACCCATAGTTAACATTTTCTTATATGTCCTTCTACTTCTCATCCTCCCCCACCTCTCCTCCTCCTGCTCTCTCTCCCTGCACCAAAAGATATATAGCATGATAAATAGCATCATACCATACAGTTTTATAGGACACTTTTTCATACAACAGTATAATTCTATGCCAGTCGAATGATTATAATTTATCATTAACCCATTATTTTTTAATGCTTAGGTTGTTTCAGTTAAATTATCTAAGTTTCTAAGATTTAAAGGCTCTACATTTTTCCATTTCCTGCCTTTTTGGGGTTCTGTTAACCCTCTCAATCTTAACCTTTTATTTTTCACTATTCCTTAATTATGGAAAGGCTTTCCTCAAATACTTCCCATCCATGTTTTCCTCTTTCTGGAACTCCTATTATCCCACAGGAACAAATGAAGAGAACTAGAAATGGTAATAAAGAAGGTTAATATACCAAACTCTGTGAATATATACTTACTCTCACCTTTAAATGAACATATATATAAAGTAATATTAGAACAATGTATTGTTGGATTTGGAATATATATAGATGTAATACGGATAATAAAAGCAAAACAAGGAAGAAAATTATTTCAATATCTATAAATAAGTATAAATCTGAAGATGATTCTAAGAAGTTAAAATGTGTATGGCAAGCCCTAGAGTGACCACTAGGAAATCAACTCAAAAATATATAGTGAAGAAAATCATTAAAAGTATCAAAACATTACACTTAGAAAATATCTACTTAATGTAAAAAAGAAAGAAATAAAGGACAAACAGGAAAAATTCTAAGACATATAGAAAACAAAAATAGCAGACATTAGTCCAACTGTATCAATAACAACATTAAATGTGAGTGGATTAAACATTCCATCAAAAGGAAGAGATTTTTCAGGCTGTAAAATAAACTAAGATACAATTATATGCTGTCTACATAAGACACATTAGATTTAAAGATACAAAACGGGAAAAAAAGGAAAAGGAAGGATAAAGATATAGCATGCAGTCACCATAAGAAAATTGAAGTAGCTATATAAATATCAGAGAACATACACTTTAATATAAAAATTATTTCAAGAAACAAGGATATTCTATATCATAAAAACATCCATCCAAGAGGAAGACATTAAATTATAAACATATGCACCTAACAACACAGAACCCTAAATACATAAAACAAAAACTGACAAAATTACAGGGAAAGAATAAAAAGTTCAACAGTAGTAGTTCAAGACTTCACTGCACCACTTTCAGTGATGGACAACCATGAAGATCAACACGGAAGTAGAAGTCCTGAATAGCACTATAAAAAAACCATAAAGGGCTGATGGGCGGAAGATGGCGGCATGAGTAGAGCAGCGGAAATCTCCTCCCAAAACCACATATATCTATGAAAATATAACAAAGACAACCCTTCCTAGAATAAAGACCAGACGACACAGAACAATATCCAGACCAGAGCCGCACCTGAGAGAACCCAGCACCTCGCGAAGGGGGTAAGATACAAGCCCCGGCCCGGCGGGAGCCGAACGCCCATCCCCCCAACTCCCAGCGGGAGAAGAATAGGCAGAGCGGGAGGGAGACGGAGCACAGGGCTGCCGAACACCCAGCCCCAGCCATCCGGGCCAGAGTGCAGGGCCCTAGATACTAGGGAAACAGGGCAGCAAGAACAGTGAGCAGGCACCGGAGGCCTGGCGCCGGAGGACACCAGAAAAGTGAGCGACCATTCCTTTTTTTTTTTTTTTGCTGTTTTGGCGAGCGCTTTTTGGAAGTCTTAAAGGGATAGGGACCCCAATACTAGGGAAACAGGGCAGCAAGACCAGTGAGCAGATGCCTGAGGCTGGCACCGGAGAATAAAGAAAAACGAGCGGCCACCTTTTTTTTCTTTTTTTTTTTTTACTTTAAATTTTTTTTTTTTTTTTTTTGTGGTCATTGTTTTGTTTTGGTAGGTGCTTTTTGGAAGTCTTAAAGGGGCAGGGCAGGACACTTAATCCAGAGATAGGGAATCCGGGGATCTCTGGGCACCCTAACCCCTGGGCTGCAGGGAGCAGGGAGGCCCCTTACGGAGATAAATAGCCTCCCAGCCGCTCCTGCTCCAAGGCGACTCCACCACTTTGGAGTAGCTGCACGAGCCAGGCCACGCCCACAGCAACAGCGGAGATAAACTCCATAGCAGCCGGGCAGGAAGCAGAAACCCTGTCTGCGCGCAGCTGCCCAGCAGAAGCCACTAGAGATCGCTGTATTCCCAGGAGAGGAGGGCCACAAACCAACAAGAAGGGAAGTTCTTTCAGCCATCACTCGTCCCAGTTCTGCAAACTATTCCTATCACCATGAAAAGGCAAAGCTACAGGCAGACAAAGATCACAGAGACAACACCAGAGAAGGAGACAGACCTAGCCAGTCTTCCTGACAAAGAATTCAAAATAAGAATCATAAACATGCTGACAGAGATGCAGAGAAATATGCAACAGAAATGGGATGAAGTCCGGAGGGAGATCACAGATGCCAGAAAGGAGATCACAGAAATGAAACAAACTCTGGAAGGGTTTATAAGCAGAATGGATAGGATGCAAGAGGCCATTGATGGAATTGAAACCAGAGAACAGGAACGCATAGAAGCTGACATAGAGAGAGATAAAAGGATCTCCAGGAATGAAACAATGTTAAGAGAACTGTGTGACCAATCCAAAAGGAACAATATCCGTATTATAGGGGTTCCAGAAGAAGAAGAGAGAGGAAAAGAGATGGAAAGTATCTTAGAAGAAATAATTGCTGAAAACTTCCCCAAACTGGGGGAGGAAATAATCGAACAGACCACGGAAATACACAGAACCCCCAACAGAAAGGATCCAAGGAGGACTACGCCAAGACACATAATAATTAAAATGGCAAAGATCAAGGACAAAGAAAGAGTTTTAAAGGCAGCTGGAGAGAAAAAGGTCACGTATAAAGGAAAACCCATCAGGCTAACATCAGACTTCTCGACAGAAACCCTACAGGCCAGAAGAGAATGGCATGATATATTTAATACAATGAAACAGAAGGGCCTTGAACCAAGGATACTGTATCCAGCAAGACTATCATTCAAATATGACAGTAGGATTAAACAATTCCCAGACAAACAAAAGCTGAGGGAATTTGCTTCCCACAAACCACCTCTACAGAACATCTTACAGGTACTGCTCTAGATGGGAGCACTACTAGAAAGAGCACAGCACAAAACACCCAACATACGAAGAATCGAGGAGGAGGAATAACAAGGGAGAGAAGAAAAGAATCTCCAGACAGTGTATATAACAGCTCAATAAGCGAGCTAAGTTAGGCAGTAAGATACTGAAGAGGCTAACCTTGAACCCTTGGTAACCACGAATTTAAAGCCTGCAATGGCAATAAGTACATATCTTTCAATAGTCACCCTAAATGTTAATGGGTTGTATGCACCAATCAAAAGACATAGAGTAATAGAATGGATAAAATAGCAAGACCCATATATATGCTGCTTATAAGAAACTCACCTCAAACCCAAAGACATTTACAGACTAAAAGTCAAGGGATGGAAAAAAATATTTCAAGCAAACAACAGCGAGAAGAAAGCAGGGGTTGCAGTACTAAAATCAGACAAAATAGACTTCAAAACAAAGAAAGTAACAAGAGATAGAGAAGGACACTACATAATGATAAAGGGCTCAGTCAAACAAGACGATATAACCATTCTAAATATATATGCACCCAACACAGGAGCAACAGCATATGTGGAACAAATACTAACAGAACTAAAGGGGGAAATAGACTGCAATGCATTCATTCTAGGAGACTTCAACACACCACTCACCCCAAAGGATAGATCCACTGAGCAGAAAATAACTAAGGACACGGAAGCACTGAACAACACAGTACAGCAGATGGACCTAATAGACATCTACAGAACTCTACATCCTAAAGCAACAGGATATACATTCTTCTCAAGTGCACATGGAACATTCTCCAGAATAGACCACATACTAGGGCACAAAAAGAGCCTCAGAAAATTCCAAAAGATTGAAATCCTACCAACCAACTTTTCAGACCACAAAGGCATAAAACTAGAAATAAACTGTACAAAGAAAGCAAAGAGGCTCACAAACACATGGAAGCTTAACAACACGCTCCTAAATAATCAATGGGTTAATGACCAAATCAAAATGGAGATCCAGCAATATATGGAAACAAATGACAACAACAACACTAAGCCCCAACTTCTGTGGGACACAGCAAAAGCAGTCTTAAGAGGAAAGTATATAGCAATCCAAGCATATTTTAAAAAGGAAGAACAATCCCAAATGAATGGTCTAATGTCACAATTATTGAAATTGGAAAAAGAAGAACAAATGAGGCCTAAGGTCAGCAGAAGGAGGGACATAATAAAGATCAGAGAAGAAATAAATAAAATTGAGAAGAATAAAACAACAGCAAAAATCAATGAAACCAAGAGCTGGTTCTTTGAGAAAATAAACAAAATAGATAAGCCTCTAGCCAGACTTATTAAGAAGAAAAGACAGTCAACACAAATCAACAGTATGAGAAATGAGAAAGGAAAAATCACGACGGACCACACAGAAATACAAAGTATTATTAGAGAATACTATGAAAACCTATATGCTAACAAGCTGGGAAACCTAGGAAAAATGGACAACTTCCTAGAAAAATACAACCTTCCACGATTGACCCAGAAAGAAACAGAAAATCTAAACAGACCAATTACCAGCAACGAAATTGAGGCGTTAATAAAAAAAATACGAAAAAACAAAACCCCACGGCCAGAAGGATTTACTTCGGAATTTTATCAGACATACAGGGAAGACATAATACCCATTCTCCTTAAAGTTTACCAAAAAACAGAGGAGGGGGGGGGATACTCCCAAACTCATTCTATGAAGCTAACATCACCCTAATACCAAAACCAGGCAAAGACGCAACCAAAAAAGAAAACTACAGACCAGTATCCCTGATGAATGTAGATGCAAAAATACTCAACAAAATATGAGCAAACCGAATTCAAAAATACATCAAAAGGATCATACACCATGACCAAGTGGGATTCATCCCAGGGATGCAAGGATGGCACAACATTCAAAAGTCCATCAACATCATCCACCACATCAACAAAAAGAAAGACAAAAACCACATGATCATCTCCATAGATGCTGAAAAAGCATTTGACAAAGTTCAACATCCATTCATGATAAAAACTCTCAGCAAAATGGGAATAGAGGGCAAGTACCTCAACATAATAAAGGCCATCTATGATAAACCCACAGCCAACATTATATTGAACAGCGAGAAGCTGAAAGCATTTCCTCTGAGATCGGGAACTAGACAGGGATGCGCACTCTCCCCACTGTTATTTAACATAGTACTGGAGGTCCTTGCCATGGCAATCAGACAATACAAAGAAATACAAGGAATCCAGATTGGTAAAGAAGAAGTTAAACTGTCACTATTTGCAGATGACATGATACTGTACATAAAAAACCCTAAAGACTCCACCGCAAAACTACTAGAACTGATATCGGAATACAGCAAAGTTGCAGGATACAAAATCAACACACAGAAATCTGTGGCTTTCCTATATACTAACAATGAACCAACAGAAAGAGAAATCAGGAAAACAACTCCATTCACAATTGCATCAAAAAAAAAAATAAGATACCTAGGAATAAACCTAACCAAAGAAGTGAAAGACTTATACTCTGAAAACTACAAGTCACTCTTAAGAGAAATTAAAGGGGACACTAACAGACGGAAATTCATCCCATGCTCGTGGCTAGGAAGAATTAATATCGTCAAAATGGCCATCCTGCCCAAAGCAATATACAGATTTGATGCAATCCCTATGAAACTACCAGCAACATTCTTCAATGAACTGGAACAAATAATTCAAAAATTCATATGGAAACACCAAAGACCCCGAATAGCCAAAGCAATCCTGAGAAAGAAGAATAAAGTAGGGGGGATCTCACTCCCCAACTTCAAGCTCTACTATAAAGCCATAGTAATCAAGACAATTTGGTACTGGCACAAGAGCAGAGCCACAGACCAATGGAACAGACTAGAGAATCCAGACATTAACCCAGACATATATGGTCAATTAATATTTGATAAAGGAGCCATGGACATACAATGGCGAAATGACAGTCTCTTCAACAGGTGGTGCTGGCAAAACTGGACAGCTACATGTAGGAGAATGAAACTGGACCATTGTCTAACCCCATATACAAAAGTAAACTCAAAATGGATCAAAGACCTGAATGTAAGCCATGAAACCATTAAACTCTTGGAAGAAAACATAGGCGAAAACCTCTTAGACATAAACACGAGTGACCTCTTCTTGAACATATCTCCCCGGGCAAGGAAAACAACAGCAAAAATGAGTAAGTGGGACTATATTAAGCTGAAAAGCTTCTGTACAGCAAAACACACCATCAATAGAACAGAAAGGATCCCTACAGTATGGGAGAATATATTTGAAAATGACACATCCGATAAAGGCTTGACGTCCAGAATATATAAAGAGCTCACACGCCTCAACAAACAAAAAACAAATAACCCAATTAAAAAATGGGCAGAGGAACTGAACAGACAGTTCTCCAAAAAAGAAATACAGATGGCCAACAGACACATGAAAAGATGCTCCACATCGCTAATTATCAGAGAAATGCAAATTAAAACTACAATGAGGTATCACCTCACACCAGTAAGGATGGCTGCCATCCAAAAGACAGAGAACAACAAATGTTGGCGAGGCTGTGGAGAAAGGGGAACCCTCCTACACTGCTGGTGGGAATGTAAGTTAGTTCAACCATTGTGGAAAGCAGTATGGAGGTACATCAAAATGCTCAAAACAGACCTACCATTTGACCCAGGAATTGCACTCCTAGGAATTTACCCTAAGAATGCAGCAATCAAGTATGAGAAAGATCAGTGCACCCCTATGTTTATCGCAGCACTATTTACAATAGCCAAGAATTGGAAGCAACCTAAGTGTCCATCAGTAGATGAATGGATAAAGAAGATGTGGTGCATATACACAATGGAATACTACTCAGCCATAAGAAAAGGGCAAATCCAACCATTTGCAGCAACATGGATGGAGCTGGAGGGTATTTTGCTCAGTGAAACAAGCCAAGCAGAGAAAGAGAATTACCAAATGATTTCACTCATCTGTGGAATATAAGAACAAAGGAAAAACTGAAGGAACAAAACAGCAGCAGAATCACAGAACTCAAGAATGGACTAACAGGTACCAAAGGGAAAGGGACTGGGGAGGATGGGTTGGTAGGGAGGGATAAGGGGGGGAGTAGTAGGGGGGTATTAAGATTCGCATGAATGGGGGGGTAGGAGAAAAGGGAGAGCTGTACAACACAGAGAAGGCAAGTAGTGATTCTACAACATCTTGCTATGCTGATGGACAGTGACTGTAAAGGGGTTTATAGGGGGGACCTGGTATAGGGCAGAGCCTAGTAAACATAATATTCGTCATGTAAGTGTAGATTAGTGATACCAAAAAAAAAAAAAAAAGGGCAGTTCCTGTGTGGTAACCTCCAATGAGTTCTACACAAGAGTATAAAGGGCATATAAAAGTGTAGGCAAAGGGTCTGTTTGTGTTTATACAGAGGATCAAAGCCTAATTGGGCTACCCCGAAAATGAACTAAGATACAATATGAAAAAGAACTTCCAACATCAGCACTCTCGGGAAGACTCATGCCAGAAGATGATCATCAAAAACCCCAAGAAAGATCCACGCACTGCTACAGCTGTAGATGCACTCATCCCACCAGTTCCTGGACTTGCCATGGGAATGAGGAAGGAGATATCTAAGCTGGCCTGTGCATACAGTAAAACAACAAATTTGACTGGATCTATACTGTTGGAACTCAACCAAGAATTAGGAGAAGTGCAAATTGTAGCGCTCCAAAATCTTACAACTACAGACTATTTACTGTTAAAAGAACATAAAGGATGTGAACATTCCCCAGGAATGCGTTGTTTTAATTTGTCTGATTTCCCTCAGACTGTTCAAGTTCAGTTGGACAATATCCACCATATCATAGATAAGTTTTCACAAATGCCTAAGATGCCTAACTGGTTTTCTTGGTTTCACTGGAGATGGCTGGTAATTACAGGTATGCTTTGGTTATGTAACTATACTGCTATTATGTTAATGTGTGTGCACAATTTAAGTAGTAGCTTAAAACCTATACATGCTGAAGTTACTCTACAAGAAGATATGTCAAAGAAATAATCAATCTTCCCATGTTTTCTGCAGCCTGCTACTTCTATAGCTTTTCTTCCTTCCTAATTACAACCCTTAAATAGAATTCGTGCCTCATATCAAATTAACTGAGTATCATAATTCTTCCAAGTGGTAAAGATACCTCAAGACAAATGCTGGGCATAGAAGCCACAGGGCATAAATATGCAAAGAAGTAAAAAGCTAACCATTTCAAACAATAAGGCTTCTCTCTCACTTACCAACTTTACATTTCCCTGTATGGCCCCGGAAGATGACTGGTTAGCCAGAGACGGGTAAGATTCCTCAAGGGAGGAACAACCTAAGACAGGCACAGTCGCAGGGGGGTCATCAGGTGAGAAATTGGGGATCAACAGAGGTGAGGCTTAGAACCTCACCCCCCCTGTTCTGAGAGAAATCTTCTGCATATGTGGATGTTTTATTGCCCTTGTCTAGCTTGGATTAACACATAGTCTACAGGCACACACCTGATCATCTACATTTGCTCTCTTACAACACTAAACTATGTTTTCTACCTTTATCTTGTATCTACCTACCACTTCAGCATTTTTTTAAAAATAATAATAATAAAGAGAAATGTGGTATCCACATATAAATCAAGTATAAAAATCAAATGAGTATTCATATTTGAACTGACTGTTTAGAGTTCATAATGCATGAGCAAAACCGAAGGTTTCTGTGATGGCTGCCCTTGTACTGTTCACCATGTAAGAACTTATTCACTATGTAAGAAGTTGTTCTCCATGTAAGAACTTGTTTGTTAAGCCTCATAAGATTGGAGACTGACGAAAATTAGGCTTGGGGTGGATAATGATTGTGCATTGAGCATTGACTCCCCTATACAGAATTTTATTGTTGTTAACAACCATTTGATCAATAAATATGAGAGATGCCCTCAACAACAACAAAAAAAAAGTACACACTTCCAATGGTAAAATAATAAGTAACCGGGATGTAATGAATATAGTCAAAATATTGTAACAGCTTGGTATGGTGATAGCTGGTACCTAGAATTGTCATGTATATAAATGTTGAATCACTATGTTGTACACCTGAAACTAATGTAATGTAATACTGTGTTTCAACTACCCTTCAATAAAAAATAATTATCTACAAAAAAAAAAAAAAAAACTTATAGAAAAAAAAAACATAAAGCAGTGAGCCCCAACAATACCTACAGAACATGCCAGCTAAGAACTAATAGGATATATATTCTTAAGTACACACAGAATATTCTCCAGAATAGAATATATTATAGGCAATAAAATAGTCTGAATAAATATAAATCTAATTACCATACACTTCAAAGCAAAATCATACAATTTTCTCTGACCCCCCCCAAAATAACATTAACAACAGAAATTTCAGGATTCACAAATATGTAGAAATAACACACTGCCTAAATAAATAACATAAATTAGAAAATAATTTGAAATGATTGAAATATACCAAATGAAGGAACAATATAACAAAACTTTAATGAATGAAAATGAAAACATGGTGTACCAAAATTTATGGGAAATCACAGCAGCAGTGCTAAGAGATATCTATAACTGTAAATGCATAAATTAACAAAGAAAAATCTTAATAAACTAACCTTCCACTTTAAGACACTGGGAAAAAAGCAAATTAAGCCTGGCAAGCAGAAAAAAGGAAAGAATAAAGATTAGAATGCATAAATGAAATAGATGAGAAAAGTCAATGAAGCCCAAAAGTCAGTTCTTTTTTAAAGAGCAATAAAGCCTGGAGGATTAAAGATGGCAGCATGAGAGATAAGACAGTGGCCTCCTCCCAAAACCACATAAAATACAAAAAATATAATTAATGCAACTAGTCCTGAAAGAGCAACAAGAAAGAAGGCTGTGCCAGACTGCATGCACCTGGAGAAAAGAACAGACCTCACGGAACAGGGTAATGTACCAAAGACGTGATCCAGCAGGACCCAACCCTTCCCACACCCTAGCTCACTGACAGGAGGAAGAGAAGTGGAGGGAGAAGGGAGTACAGGCCTGGGACTGCTGAACACTAGGCCTGGAGATGTGCTTTGGGAGCACAAACCTACATTGCATGGTGTTGTGGAGATTGGTGGGTATGGAAAGCTAAAACAGGCAGAATACCTCTAGAGACCGAGATTCCAGCCACTTGTGGAAAACAGGGATCCATATCTGGCTCCTGTGTGACAAAGGAAAGGCGGGCAGTCTGAGAGATTTCCTAACAGTGAGAGGGCTGCTGAAGGGGCAAGGATTGCACAGAAGTTACTGCTCAAAATTGTCCAGGCTCACTCTTCCCAGCAGGTTGGGAACTTACAGGAGCTTCAGGCACTTCATCCCCCTGGCTGGCTACACAGCTCCAAGGAACCCACGGTGATATGCAGCCTGCTGCGCCTTCCTCCAGGTGAGCGCACACCTGACTCGCAAACTGGCAGCCCCTGCCCTGGAATAAGGTGAGCCAGAGGGAAGCCCTGCCTACAGCAGCTACAAATGCAAAGCATAGAGACTTCTACCCATGTGTTTGGCACACTGGTTCTGGCTGTGGAGACAGGCATAGCAGCCAGGAAACAGGAAATAGCTCTTTCTAACCCCCAGGCACCAGCACTGCACCCCTGTAATCCCCAACATCGCTCCAGGGACTGAGCAGCTCCAGAGAGTAGAGCTTCTGGTCATTAGAGGGCACTACATACAAATATGAAACATCAAAGGAACCTGATTCAAACCAAAATCACACAAACACCAGAAAAAGGGAAAAGTGAAACTGAACTCATCAATCATCCTGAAAGAGATTTCAAAATAAAAATCATAAACATGCTCATGGAGGTACAGGAAAGTACTCTAGAACTCAAGAACGAATTCAGAATGGAGAGCAAATAATTACAGAATACAGTTGAGGGACTTAAAAGCAGATGATATACGATAAATGAAATAGAAATTAGAGAAGAAGAATACAAAGCTGAGGCACAGAGAGAAAAAAGGATCTCTAGGAATAAAAGAATATTGAGAGAACAGTGTGACCAATCCAAACGGAACAATATTCATATTACAGGGTTACCAGAAGAAGAAAAGAGAGAAAAAGGGATAAAAGGTGTCTTTGAGGAGGTAAACACTGACAACTTCCCCAATCTAGAGAAGGAGATAGTCTCTCAGGCCACAGAGATGCACAGATATCCCAACACAAGGGACCCAAGGAAGACAACTCAAAGACATATAATAATTAAAATGGTAAAGATCAAGGATAAGGACAGACTATTAAAAGCAGCCAGGAAGAGAAAAAAGATCACATACAAAGGAAAACCCATCAGGTTATCATCAGACTTCTCAGCAGAAACCTTAGAGGGCAGAAGGGAGTGGCATGATACATTTAATGCAATAAAGCAGAAGGGCCTCAAACCAAGAATATTCTACCCAGCAATACAAATTTGTTTATTTCATTTGTTTAATTCATTTAAATTTTAAGGAGGGATTAAACAATTTCCCAATAAACAAAACCAGAGAGAATTTACCTCCCACAAACTGTCTCTACAGTGTATTTTGCAGGGACTGCTAGACATGGAAGTGTTCCTAAGGCTAAATAGCTGTCACCAGAGGTAATAAAACCATGGTAAGGAAGGTAGAATAATTACTAAGCAAATGCAAAATTAAATCAACTACCCCCGAAGTCAGTCAAGGGATAGACAGAGTACAGAATATGATACCTAATATATAAAGATTGAAAGAGGAAGAAAAGGGGGGATTAAAAAAAGAACCTTTAGAATGTGTTTGTAACAGCATACAAAGTGAATTAAGTTAGACTCTTAGATAGTAAGGAAGTTACCCTTGAACCTTTGGTAACCATGAATCTAAAGCCTGCAATGGTGATAACTACATACCTATCAACAATCACCCTAGATGTAAATGGTCTGAATACACCAATCAAAAGACATAGAGTTGCTGAATGCATTAAAAAACAAAAACCATCTATATGCTGCCTACAAGAGACTCACTTTGAACCCATAGACATACACAGACTAAAAGTCAAGACATGGAAAAAGATACTTCATGCAACAAAAAGGGAGAAAAAAGCAGGAGTTGCAGTACTTGTATCAAACAAAATGGACTTCAAAACAAAGAAAGTCACAAGAGACAAAGAAAGACATTACATAATGATAAAAAGGGTCAATCCAACAAGAAGATAACTATTATAAATATCTATGCACACAAACAACACAGGAGCACCTGCATATGTGAAACAAATACCAACAATTAAATGAGGAAATAGAATGCAGTGCAATCATTCTAGGAGACTTCAACACTCCACTCACTCCAAAGGACAGATCAACCAAACACAAAATAAGTAAGGAGACAGAGGCATTGAACAACACATGAGAACACATAGACCTAACAGACATCTACAGAACTCTACACCCAAAAGCAGCTGGATACACATTCTTCTCAAGTGCACATGGAACATTTTCCAGAATAGACCACATACTAGCCCACAAAAAGAGCCTCAGTAAATTCAAAAAGATTGTAAACCTACCAACCACCTTCTCAGACCACAAAGGTATGAAACTAGAAATAAATTACAAAAACAAAAAAGCCCCCAAACACACGGAGGCTTAACAATATGCTCCTAAATAACCAATGGTGAATGACCAAATAAAAACAGAGATCAAGCAATATATGGAGACAAATCACAACAATAATTCAATACCTCAAAATCTGTGGGAACCAGCAAAGACCATGCTAAGAGGGAAGTATATTGCAATAAAGGCCTACCTCAGAAAAGAACAATCTCATATGAACTGTCTAAACTCAAACTTAATGAAACTATTCCTCAAGGGAGGAACAACCTAAGACAGGCACAGTCGCAGGGGGGCCATCAGGTGAGAAATTGGGGATCAACAGAGGTGAGGCTTAGAACCTCACCCCCCCGTTCTGAGAGAAATCTTCTGCATACGTGGATGTTTTATTGCCCTGGTCTAGCTTGGATTAACACATAGTCTACAGGCACACACCTGATCATCTACATCTGCTCTCTTACAACACTAAACTATGTTTTCTACCTTTATCTTGTATCTACCTACCACTTCAGCATTTTATTAAAAATAATAATAATAAAGAGAGAAATGTGGTATCCACATATAAATCAAGTATAAAAACCAAATGAGTATTCATATTTGAACTGACTGTTTAGAGTTCATAATGCATGAGCAAAACCGAAAGTTTCTGTGATGACTGCCCTTGTACTGTTCACTATGTAACTTATTCATTATGTAAGAATTTGTTCTCCATGTAAGAACTTGTTTGTTATGCCTCAGAAGATTGGAGACTGACAAAAATTAGGCTTGGGGTGGAATAATGATTGTGCATTGAGCATTGACTCCCCTATACAGAATTTTATTGTCGTTAACAACCATTTGATCAATAAATATGAGAGATGCCCTCACAAAAAAAAAAAAAAAAAAAAAAGGACAGACTTCCAATGGTAAAATAAATTAGTAACCGGGATGTAATGTATAGCATAAGGAATATAGTCAAGATATTGTAACAGCCTGGTAGGGTGATAGCTGGAACCTAGAATTATGTATATAAATGTTCTACCACTGTGTTGTACACTTGAAACTCATGTAATGTAATACTGTGTGTCAACTACCCTTCAATAAAAAATAATTATTTAAAAAAAAAAATTAATGAAACTAGAAAAGAAGAACAAATGAGGCCCAAAGTCAGCAGAAGGAGGGACATAATATAATATTAGAGCAGAAATAAATAAAATCTAGAAGAATAAAAAAATAGAATCAATGAAAGCAGGAGCTGGTTCTTCAAATAAATAAACAAATAGATAAACCCCTAGCCAGACTTATCAAGAAAAAAAGAGAATCTACACATATAAACAGAATCAGAAATGAGAAAAAATAAGTCACTGGAGTCACCACAGAAATACAAAGAATTATTAGAGAATACTATGAAAACTTTACGCTAACAAACTGGATAACCTAGAAGAAATAGACAACTTCCTAGAAAAATACATCCTTCCAAGGCTGACACAGAAAATCTGAACAGATCAATTACCAGCAACAAAATTGAACTGGTAATCAAAAAACTACCTAAGAACAAAACCCCTGGACCAGATGCCTTCATCACTGAATTTTATCAAACATTTAGTGAAGACCTAATACCCTTTCTCCTTAAAGTTTTCCAAAAAGTAGAAGAGGAGGGAATACTCCCAAACTCATTCTACGAGGCCAACATCACTCTAATACCAAAACCAGACAAAGACACCACAAAAACAGAAAATTATAGACCAATATCCCTGATGAACATAGATGCAAAAATACTCAACAAAATATTAGCAAACCAAAGTAAAAAATACATCAAAAAGATCACCCATCATGATCAAGTAGGATTTATTCCAGGGATGCAAGGATGGTAAAACATTTGAAAAACCCATCAACATCATCTACCACATCAGCACAAAGGAGAAAAACCACATGATCATCTCCATAGATGCTGAAAAAGCATTCAACAAAATTCAACATCCATTCATGATAAAAACTCTCAACAAAATGGGTACAGAAGGCAAGTACCTCAACATAATAAAGGCCATGTATGACAGACCAACAGCCAACATCATACGTAACAACAAGAAGCTGAAAGCTTTTCCTTTCAGATCGGGCACACGACAAGGATGCCCACTCTCCCCACTTTTATTCAACATAGTTCTGGAGGTCCTCGCCACGGCAATCAGAAAACACGTAGAAATAAAAGGTATCCAGACTGGCAAGGAAGAAGCTTTACTGTCCCTGTTTGCAGATGACATGATATTCAACATAAATAAAACCTGAAAAAACCTGAAGAATCCACTCCAAAACTACTAGCTCTAATATATGAATTCAGCAAAGTTGCAGGATACAAAAATACAGAAATCTGTTGCATTCCTACACAATAAGGGAAATCAGGAAAACAATTCCATTCACAATTGCATAAAAAAAATAAAATACCTAGGAATAAACCTAATCAAGGAAGTGAAAGACCTATACTCTGAAAACTACAAGACACTCATGAGAGAAATTAAAGAAGATACCAATAAATGGAAACATATCCCATCCTCATGGATAGGAAGAATTAATATTGTCAAAATGGCTATATTGCCTAAGGTAATATACAGGTTCAATGCAATCCCTATCAAAATGCCAACAGAATTCTTCAACTAGACTAAATAGTTCTAAAATTCATATGGAACCACAAAAGACCCCAAAAAGCCAAAACAATCCTGAGAAGAAAGAAAAAAGTTGGGGGAATTACATTCCCCGACTTCAAGCTCTACTACAAAGCCACAGTAATCAAGACAATTTGGTACTCGCGTAAGAATAGACCCATAGACCAATGGAACAGACTAGAGAGCCCAGATATAAACCCAACCATATATGATCAATTAATATACAATAAAGGAGCCATGGACATACAATGGGGAAATGACAGCCTCTTCAACAACTGGTGTTGGCAAAACTGAAGAGCTACATGCAAGAGAATGAAACTGGATTATTGTCTAACCCCATACACAAAACTAAACTTAAAATGGATCAAGGACCTGAATATAAGTCATCAAACCAAAAAACTCTTAGAAGAAAACATAGGCAAAAATCTCATGAATATAAACTTGGGCAACTTTTTCCTGAATGCATCTCCTCGGGCAAGGGAAACAAAAAATAAACAAATGGGCTACATCAAGCTAAAAAGCTTCTGTACAGCAAAGGACACCATCAGCAGAACAAAATGGCATCCTATAGTATGGGAGAGTATATTTGTAAATGACATATCTGACAAGGGGTTAACATCCAAAATATATAAAGAACTCACACACCTCCACACCCAAAAAGCAAATAACCCAATTAAAATATGGGCGGAGAATCTGAACAGACACTTCTCCAAAGAAGAAATTCAGATGGCCAACAGGCACATGAAAAGGTGCTCCACATAACTAATTATCAGAGAAATGCAAATAAAAACCACAATGAGATATCACTTCACACCAGTTAGGATGGTCAGCATCAAAAAGTCTAAGAACAACAAATGCTGGCAAGGATGTGGAGAAAGGCAAACCCTCCTACACTGCTGGTGGGAATGTAAGTTAGTTCAACCATTGTGGAAAACAATATGGTGGTTCCTCAAAAAACTAAAAATAGAAATACCATTTGACCTGGGAATTCCATTCTTAGGAATTTACCCAAACAATACAAGTTCTCATATTCAAAAAGACATATGCACCCCTATATTTATTGCAGCACTATTTACAATAGCCAAGATATGGAAGCAACCTAAGTGTCCATCAGTAGATGAATGGATAAAGAAAGTGTGATACATATACACAATGGAATACTATTCAGCCATAAGAAAGAAACAAATCCTGCTATTTGCAACAACATGGATGGAGCTGGAGGATATTGTGCTCAGTGAAATAAGCCAGGCGGAGAAAGACAAGTACCAAATGATTTCCCTCATTTGTGGAGTACAAAAACAAAGCAAAACTGAAGAAACAATACATCAGCAGACTCACAGACTCCCCAAGAAGGGACTAGCGGTTACCAAAGGGGAAGGGGGGGCGTTGGGGAGGGAGGCAGAAGGCGTTTGAGAGGTATTATGATTGGCACACATTATGTGGGTGGATCATGGGGAAGACAGAGCACAGAGAAGGCAAATAGTGACTCTCTGGCAGCTTACTACAGTGATGGACAGTGACTGATGTGGAGTATGGAGATGACTCGATAATATGGGTAAATGTAGTAATCAAATTGTTTTTCATGTGAAACCTTCATAAGAGTGTATATCAATAATACCTTAATAAAAAAAATCAATAAGGCCTTAACTAACTACACTGCTCAAGAAAAAAAAATTTTTAATTATTAAGATCAGAACGAAAAATATAATATGACTGCTGACTTTACAGGGTAAAAATGTTTATATTACATATAGCAACTTTATACTATTAAATTAGGTAACTTAGACAAAATGAGCAAATTCCTAGGGAGACACAAACTACTCAACTGGTTCAAGAAAAAATAAGAAATTGAATTGGAAAAACAATCCCAGTCGGAGAATGCTATTTAAAAAATTTTTAATAATTAAGAGTAATTGTTTACAAACTCTTCCAAAATATGAGTAAAGAACATTTCCAGATTCATCCTATGACACCTATATTATCCAGAAATCAACACCAAACAAAATGCTACAAGAAAACTACAAACCATTATCCTTTATGAATAGAAATGCAAATATAGTCACCAAAATTAGGAAATTGAATGTAGCAACATATGAAAAGATGTATACACACACACACACACACACACACCCCAAGTGAGACATTCCCAAAATGCAAACTGGGTATACCACCTAAAATAAACATAATTAATAGAAGAAAGGATAAAAACCACACCTCTTCGTGATAAAAAATGCACTTAACAAACTAAAAATGGGTGGGAATTTACTTGACCTGATCACTGTTATCTTCAAAAATCTCACAGCTGACACCTAGGTTAATGGTGAAAGACTGAATGATATTCGTATGATCAGGAAAAAGGCAAGGATGACTACTCTGTTGAACATTGTACTAGAGGTTCTAGCCAGGACTATTAGAAAAGAAAATGAAATAAAAAGCATCAGATTGGAAAAGAAGAAAGAAAACTGCCTACTTGAATATGGTATCGTGTATATAGAAAATCCCAAGAAATCAACTAAAAAACTATTAGAATATAATAAACGTTAAATAAATTTACAGGATATGATTTACAAAAACATATATTACTATGCATGAATAATAAAAACACCTAAAAGTTGAAGTCATTACACTTAAAATAACAGCAAAAGAACAAAATATCTAGGAATTAACTTAGAAGTATAAAATTTACACTGTGAGAACTATAAAACATTGAAAGAAATGAGGAAGAATGAAATGAAGACATCCAATGTTCATGGATCAGAGGACTTAATACTATTAGGATAGCAGTACTCCCCAAACAGATCTATATATTCAAAGCATTTCCTAACTAATCCCAGCTACTTTTTGTCATTGTTTTGTAGAAAAGACAAAGCTGAATCTTGAATTCATATGAAAATAAAAAGGGGTGAGAGTAACCAAAGTAATCTTGAAAACAAACAAAATTGTATAACACTTCCTGATTTCAAAATACATAAAACTAAAGTAAACAAGACCATGTGGAACAGGCATAATGAAAAAAATATATATATATATATATATATATATATATATATATATATATATATATATATATGGAATTGAATTAGGAATCCAGAAATAAATCCTCACTTTATGGCTAATTGATTTTCAACAAAGATGCCAGGACACCTCAATGGGGAAAAAATATAGTCATTTAACAAATGCTGCTGGAAACTGCATATCCACTTGCAAAAGAGTGAATTTGAACCCATACTTCACATCATAAAAATGAGCTCAACTGGATCACAGACTTAAATGTAAAACTTAAAACTATAAAATTTTTTAGAAGAAAATATAGAAGTAAATTTTCATGACCTTAGATAGTTTCTTAGATGACACCAAAAGCACAAACAACAAAAGAAAAAAATGGATGAACTGAACTTCATCAAAATTTAAAACTTTTGTGCTCCAAAAGACAACATCAAGAAAGTGAAAACCCACAGCAGGAGAGAAAATATTTTAGATGATATAGCTGATAAATGACTTGTATCTAAAATATAAAAACACAGCTTCATCATAAAATATAACTAATTTTAAAAATAAGCAAAGGCTCTAGACATTTCTCCAAACAAGATATATACATGGCCAATAAGCAGTAAAACTCTTGATATTAGTCATCAAAACCACAAGGAGATACCACTTCACACCCACTGGGATAGCTATAATCAAAAAGTCAGATGTTCTAAAAAATAAACAACAAATGATGGTGAGGATGCAGAGAAATAGGAACCCTCTTACACTGTTGGTAGGAATGTAAATTGGTGCAGCCACTCAGAAAAGCAGTATGGAGGCTCTTCAAAAAGTTGAAAATAGAACTACCGTTTGACCCAGGAATTCCACTCCTGGGAATTTACCCAAAGAACACAAAATCCCTGATTCAAAAAGATATATGCACCCCTATGTTTATCACCACACTATTTTCAATAATCAAGATATGGAAGTAACATAAGTGTCCATCAATAGATGAATGAATAAAAATATTTGGTACATATACACAGTGGAATATTATTCAGCCATAAGAAGAAAAGAAATCTTGCCATTTGCAACACCATGGATGGATCTAGAGGGTATTATGCTCAGAGAAAGAAGCCAGGTGGAAAAAGAAATACCAAATGATTTCCCTCATTTGTGGAGTATTAACAACAAAGCAAAACTGAAGGAACAAAACAGCAGCAGACTCACAGACTCCAAGAAGGGACTAGTGGTTACCAAAAGGGAGGGGTAGGGAAGGGTGGCTGGGGAGGGAGGGAGAAGGGGATTGAAGAGTAGTATGATTAGTACACATGATGATCATGGGGAAGACAGTGTAGCACAGAGAAGACAAGTAGTGACTCTGTGGCATCTTACTGCACTGATGGACAGTGACTTCAATTGAGTATGGGGGGACTTGATAATTTGGGTGAATGTGGTAACCACAGTGTCTTTCATGTGAAACCTTCATAAGAGTGTATATCAATGATACCTTAATTAAAGTAAATAAGTATTTTAAAAAGTAAAAATGCAAAAAAAAAAGCAAAACAGAAGACAAAACAGCAGCAGATTCATAGACACTGAGAAGTGACTAGTAGTTACCAAGGGGGAGGGATTGGGGCAGGTGCAGAGGAGGAGGTGGATAAAGGGACACAATAATTTGCAATCACAGTATAAGTTGATGTGGGGACTGTTAAACCACTGTTATGTAAGTTTGAATCCAACATAAGATTGTATGTTCATGACACTTTAATTTAAAAAAGAATGAGATGTTAACAAATGCTGACAAGGGTATGGAGAAGTCAGAACCCTCATAGAATGCATGGAAAATGTTGCAACTACTATGGAAGGTACTCTTACAGTTCCGTAGATGGTTAAACACAGAGTTACCATATGAACCAGAAATTCCACTCCTAGGAATATATACCCAGGAGAAATGAAAACTCCACACAGAAACTTGTACACTCATTTTGTAGCAGCACTATTCATTATAACCAAAAGAGGAACAACCCAAATATCCTTCAACTAATGAGTAGATAAACAAATATGATATATCCATATAATCAAATTTTATTCAGCAGTTAAAATAGTTAAGTACTGATACATACTACAACATAGTTGAATCTCGAAAGCATTGTGCAAATTAAAAGACACCAGTAATAAAAATCAGTGCATTGCACATAATGTAGTTGGTGGGGGGACACGGAAAAGCAGTATATACAGAGAGGACAAGTAATGATTCTACAGCATCTTACTACGCTGATGGACAGTGACTGTAATGGGGTATGAGGTGGGGGACTTGATAATAGGGGAATCTAGTAACCATAATGTTCAAGTAATTGTACATTAACGATATCAAAATTTAAAAATTAATTTTAAAAAATCACTGCATTGTATGAATATTTATATGACTTGTCTGAAATAAAACAAATCTATAGATATATAAAGTAGGTTAGTGGTTGCCTAAGCCATGAAGGCCTTGGGGGGAAATGAGGAATAAGTGCTAATGGATAAGGAGTTTATTCTTAGCAGTGATGAAAATTAATTGTGATAAGTATACAACTTTGTGAATATACTAAAAAACCACTGAATTAAATACAGTAAATGGGTGAATTTTATGATATGTGAAGTATAGCTCAATAAAGCTATTTTAAAAGAAAAAGTTGAAATAATACAATGTTCTCTGACCATAAAGAAATTAATGTAAAAATCAATAAGAGAAAGATGACTGGAAAATCTCCACACACTTGGAAATTAACACACTTCTAAATAATCCATGGGTACAAAAGTATGTCTCAGGGAGAATTAATTATTGCTGAAGACAGTTAATTAAATATTGCTGAAAACAGTTAAACCTCACTGTTTTAAAGTAATGAAGGAAATAGCCATAGATCAAAATCAAACTCTCATTTAACAAAATGTAGTAGGCAACACTGTGCAGAGATCAGGTTTGTAACTGAAAAAAAACATGGATGGAAAAAGTGAATTTTGTAAAAGAAGGGAAACTTACTAAAATGTGACAAGTCTGTGCAAAAAATACTGCTTACAAAATTAGGATCATGAGTCTCCTGTGCCTGGTCCTGTCAGGGTTAAGAATGGAAAAGTGTCTTTGGTAGATTTTTGTTGACAGGCTCTTGCAGACCTCTTTTGGTGTGTCTTTTAATCACCCTTCGGTCCTGGTTTTTCCTTCTACTGTGGTCTTCTGCTTAAATGTCCTCTCCAGCAAGTATCTCTAAAGGCAGGAGTCCAGTGCCTTTGAAGGTAGTAGGTGCTAAAATATATACACTGAATATGTAAAGGAATATACATTTAATTCCTGTGAAATAATGGAGTCTCCTATAACTTTGTTCTTCAGTAGCTTATGTGAGTTTATGTCATGGGTGAGAAATCTCTGGTTCAAAATTTCATTTCATTCAACCCAAGGACAAGGGCAGGAAGTAATCTTGTTTATGTCCCAATGGCACAAATACAGTATGTCATGAACATAATTATGCTTTAAACCCAAAAATTGGTGGCAGATATAGTAGAAACTTAACACTGGTTCTCTCTGGGTAGTTATTCCTTTTGTGTGCTTTTCTGTTTTATAATTTTCCTGCAATAAATTATTTGTAGACTGAGAAATTGTTAACCTTTGGTAAGAAAAAAACAAAAGAAAAGAAAATCTGCATTTGAAAATACTTTAGAAAATATCTAGTATTTTCAATAAGAAAATTCCCTCTGAACATGTCTTCTGTGGATTTAGCCAGCCAGCCCCTACTAATAAACTTCCAGGGAGAAATAACTATTATTGAATAATAACTATCTACTTGTTTCATATTTCTAGCTCTAAGCCTAAAAACATCTTTTCTTTTTTATACATTGATGCTTTTTATGCTCCCTAATAGTCCCAGTTACATCTGATTTATCTACTACATGATAGTATTTAAAATATTTAAAGTCAGCTATCATATAACTTTGACAAATACTAAGGTAGTCTATATGTCTCTTTGTATTCTAGCATTTTTCTCTCTTACAGGCTATTACAAAGAACTGAAGTGTATGCTTTACCTTTATTTATTGTATGGACACTTTTGTCTTAGTTCATATTTGAAAATGCAACTGACTGAAGTACTTTAGTTTTTATTTCTCAGTGAAATAAGTTGTGTTGCACTTCAGTCCTGCAAGGTACTTGTTAAAATCAAGAGTTACTTTCTCCTAATTTTTACTATCTTAAGATAAATAATAAGGAATTTCAAGGTACAGAGAGAATTTAGAGACTAGTCAAAGGATTATCTACTGCCCCTTTTGTATTACTCAAAACATTATTACTAAAAAAATAATGACACGCGGTATAACAACCACCTATTACCACATTTATTGTAGCCTGCTGCTCATGAGACCTATCTCCTCCTCAGGGTTTTCCTCACACTCAGGAAATGTTTCAAGCGGAGCAGTACTCTGCCCCTTTTAAAATTCTCAGAGTAGGTGTGATACGACCTAGATCTCACCACAGCCAAACTATTACCTCATGTTTGTTAGATCCAATGACTGTCTCCTCTGTTCTTTGATGGTAACATTAAACATCAGGCTGGTACAATTTAAAAAATAGATTTCTCAAAAGAACTTTGCGAGTATTACCTGTTCAATTTGTTGCAGCAATTTAAAATTTATCTCTCTGTATAAAAGTATACACAGATCTCAGTGTGATACACTTTAAAACAATTAATAGACACAACTTATTTTCACCTTTATCTCCCCAAAAGATATTTTTAAAACCATTAAATGTATGGAGGCTCTTAATATAGCTTCAGATCTATGAATGAGAATTTAACAAAGGGTCTCATAGAACCTTCTCTTAAGAAGTTTTACTTTGCCATGAATCAATGACTCTCTGTAGAAAAATATCATTCCCTCTTACTAATTAATGCCATTGGCTTCATATTCTCTGACTAATTGATGACATGGCTATACTTGCTATTCTAAGAGACAGTGCTAAATGATAAAGAGGCCATAAGAGAGTGTGAATAAACTGAATGAAGATAGCAACTTAACCACATGTAGTATTTTTGGTTCCTCTTGAAATTCCACTAAAATGACAGGAAAGAGATTTTTTTAAGGAGTAAATCCATAATAACAAAGGAAAATGGAGAAGAGATAATAATAAAGATTTGGAAACTGGAAACTAAATAAATTTAGAAGACTATCTGAATCCTAAGCCAGCAGAGGTAAAGACCAAGAAGCAATTGGATATATCCAGCAAAAACTTGCAAACCTTCAGGACTTGGGATACCAGAAACCTTGGAAATGGGCATGGGGAAAAGGTAGAGCCAAAAATAAGGAGAGTTTATAGGAAGTTTGTTTAAAGATATAGTTGATCTCGAAACCATCTCCTCTACGCAGGCAGAAGACTGGTGCTTTATTTCCTACAGAGTGTGAAATAGAGGTCCTCTGGAGTGGGGAGCATTGGGCACAATTGAAGGTACAGATATCCTGTTAAAAAACAGATTAAATGAGTATATGCATACTGAATGCTGAGATGCCTAGTCTTCATTCCTCCCTCAACTTACAGAATCCTGGCAACCTGTCCTGAACCTCTAAGCACAAGACTAGAAGAATCACTAAGTACCTGAGTAAAGCCTCTTATATAAAAGATCTAGATCAAACATGTAGGAGAAAAAGTAACTTGGAAGAAACACAGTATTTCAGGGAGAAGAAACCTTCTGTGACAACAACAAAGACAATCTTATTAATAAACTCAAAGAAATAAAGACCTAATTATAGTCACAGACTATGAACAGAATAGTACTTTTTATAAAAGGAACATTCAAAGAAGCAAAAAACTCTGGAAAATAAACTATGATAGCAGAAATGGAAAACAGAATGTTCAGAAGATAAAACTAAGTAAACCTCCCAGAAAGAACAACAAAAAAGAAGAAATAATAGAAAGTAAATGCAAGATATGAAAATTAGAGAACCAGTCCCAAAAGTCCAACATAACTGGGAATGGAAATGTGATCTAAACCATCTTTGTAATTTTAACATTCAGTCATAAGAGAATAATGTCAACAAGATGGAAAAACAGAAGTTTCCATTGCTCATCCCTTCACAAAAATATCCATTTGAACAACCATCCATGAGTAAAAATGTATTCAACAAGCACTAAGGATTCCAGGTGAGGGACTGCAGCACATGGGTGGAGCACAGAAGTAAGAGAAGATTCATTGAAGAGCGTAGAGAGGAAAGATCTCAAATTACCTGTCACCCTATCCCCTAAGCTGAAGCAGCCCAGTGTGGGGGAGGGGGAAGTGAAGTGAGTACCCAACTTGGCTGTGGACCCCAGCACCAGGCCTATACCAATGAACACCATCACCAGGGTGGCACCAGTAGACCCAGCCTACAGGCCAAACCCCAGTGCCAGGCCAGCCTCCATGGTCCCAGGCTCCAGACCCACCCCTGCAGTCTCACGCTCACTCCAGTACCAGGTCAGTCTGCACAACCCCAAACCCAGCCTCCAGACTCATCTAGCACTAGACCACCTCCTGAAGCTCCAGGCTTATTCCACTGCCAGGCCAGCCCCTGAATCCCCAGGCTCCAGCAAACCCCCAGAGACATCAACACTGGCTAGCCATCACAGACCTGGGCTCCAACCCCATCCTTGCAGACCCAGACTTCAAGTATCACAGGCCCACCCCAGCATCAGACCAATACCCACAAAGTTAAGACCAACTATTACAAGGTCATCCCCCAGAATCTCTGAACAGGCAGTCTGTTAAAGGACTTTTCCCTGCCAAAGCCAGGCTGTAAAAACTGACAGAGGCCTACTTCCTCAGATGCAGAGCCACCAGTGCAGTGCCACAAGGATCACAAATCATCAGGGAAACATGACACCATCAAAGCAACAAACTTAAGCACCAGTAACAGACCTTAAAGAAATTGAAATCTGCAAACTGCCTGACAAAGAATTCAAAATACTCATCTTAAAGAATCTCAATAAGCTAGAAAATAACACAGATAACTAAGCAAAATCAGGGAAACAATGTATGAAGAAAATGAGGAGTTCAACAAAGCTAGAAGCCATAAAAATAAACCAAACAAAAATTCTGGAGCTGTAGAACAAAATGACTGCACTGAAAAATTCTATAGAGAGCTTCAACAGCAGACTCAGTCAAGCAAAAGAAAGAATCAGCATGAAGACAGATCAATTGACATTTATCCAGTCAGAAGGAAAAATGCAAAAAGAATGAAGAAGAGCACAAAAATCTACAAGACTCATGGTACACCATTAAAGAAACAATATGCACATTATAGAAGTCCCAGAAGTAGCAGAGAAATAAGAAGGGACAGAAAGCTTATTTAAAGAAACAATGACAGAAAACTTTTCTAGTTTTCCCTAGTGCTAAGAGTTCATCACCACTAGACCTGCCTTACACAAAATACTTAAAAAGTTTTTCAAGTTGAAAGGAAAGAACACCAACTAACATGAAGACATAGGGAAGTGTAAAACTCATTGTAAAGAATATTGTCAAAAGTAGAATATACTATAAAGGTAGTGCATAAAGCACTCTTAACTCTGGTATAAACATTAAAAGGGAAAAATATCAAAAATAACTAACTGTAATTTGATACTGAATACACAATATATGATATATAAATTGTGATATCAATTACATAAAATGTTGGGAAAGAAGTTAAAGCATACAGTTTTTGTATGCAATTGAAGTTATCTATTTCAAATCGACTATTATAACTACAAGATGTTGTGTAAGCCTCATGTTAACCACAAAATAGAAACTTATAGTAGATACACTAAAGATAGAAATGAATCAAAGTATGCCACTACAAAAAATCAGCAAATGACAAAGGGGACAGCAAGAAGAAGAAACAGCAGTACCACAAAAAGAAGCCTATGAAAAATGGCAATTTTGTTACCTATAATTGCTTCATTTTAATTAAGTCCTTACATATAATTACTTTAAATGTAAATGGATCAAAATTGTCAATCAAAAGACAGAGTGTCTAAATAGATTCGAAAACAAGATGCCACAAATGCTGCCTACAAGAGATTCATTTCAGCTTTAAGGATACACACAGGCTAAAACTGAAGGGATGGAAAAGGTAAATGGTAACCGAAAGAGAGCATTAGACAAAACAGATTTAAAATAAAAATATCACAGAAGACAAAGATGGTCATTATATAATGATAAAGGGGTCAATTGATCAAAAGGATATAACAATTGTAAATGTATATGCACCAAACATCAGAGTACCTAAATATATAAAGCAAATATTAACAAAACTGATGAGAAAAATAGACAGCGATACAATAACATGGGGGGACTTAAGTAATCCACTTGCAGCAATGGATATAGCATCTAGATAGAAAATCAATAAGGAAACAGTACTATATATCAAATGATCCTAACATACAGAACCATCCATATAACAGCAACAGGATAGAAATTCTTTTCAAGCACACATTCTTGAATTCACCAGGATATATCACATGTTAGGTCACAAAACAGGTCTTAATAAATTTAAGAAGATTGATATCAAGTATTGTTTTTTTACCAGAATGGTATGAAACTATGAATCAGTAACAGGAGGAAGATTCACAAATATGTGGAAAGTGAAAACACTCCTGAACAACCAGTTAGTCAAAGAAATCAAAAGGGAAGTGAAAAAACTATCTTAGGATAAATGAAAATGGAATCACAACATCCCAAAAGTTAGGGGATACAACAAAAGCAGTTTTGAGAGGGAAGATATAGGAATAAATGCTTGCTTTAAGAAAAAAAAAAGATACCAAATAAATGAACTAATGTTACGCATCCTTGGCAACACATGTCATTTCTTGTTTTTTGATAATAGACATTCTAACAGGTATGATATGATAATTCACTGTGGTTTTGATTTCCATTTCCCTGAGGATTGGTGATGTTAAGCATCTTTCCATGTATCTTCTGACCATCTGTGTGTCTTTGGAAAAATGTCTACCCAGATCTTATGCCAATTTTTTAATCAGATTGTTTGCATTTTTCCTATTGAATTATGTAAATTATTTATTTTGCATATTAGGTCTTTATCAGATATGTAATTTGCAGATATTTTCTATTCAGCAGGTTGCCTTTTCATTTTGTTGATAGTTTCCTCTGCTGTGCAGCTCTGTTGTCATTTTTATTCCTACCTGTTTGTTTTTGCTTTTGTTACCTTTGATTTTAGTACCAGATCCAAAAAGTCATTGCCTAGACCAATGTCAAGGATCTTACTGCCTATGTTTTCTTTTAGGAGGTTTATACTTTCAGGTTTTGCATTCAAGTCTTTAATCCAGTTTGAGTTTGTTTGTTTTTTCATTGTGTAAGAGTGGTCCAGTTTCATTCTTTGGCATGAGGCTGTCCCATTTTCCCAGCAATATTTATTGAACAAACTGTCCTTTCCCCTATTTATATTCTTGGTTTCTTTGTCCTAAATCAACCATATATGCATGGGTTTCTTTCTGGGCTATTCTGTTCCATTGATCTGTCTGTTTAATGCCAGTATCATACTGTTTTGATTACTGTAACTTTGCAGTTTATTTTGAAATTAAGTAGTGTGCTGCTTCCAGCTTTGTTCTTCTTGCTCAGTATTGCTTTGGCTATTCAGTCTTTTCTGGTTCCATACAAGCTTTTAGAATTACTTACTCTATTTCTGTGAAAAATGCCATTGTAACTTTAATAGGAATTGCTTCAAATTTTTAGATTGCTTTGGGTAGTGTGGACACTTTAGCAATATTAGTTCTACCAATCCATGAGCATGTACTATCTTTCTGTGTATACGTGTCTTCTTCAGAGTCTTTTTCATCAGTGTCCTATAGTTTTCAATCTTTTACCTCCTTCATTAAATTAATTACCAGGTGGGAGGAGGAAAAGATGGCAGCATGAGTAGGGTGGCGGAAATCTCCTCCCACAACCATATATATTTTGAAAATACAGCAAATACAACTATTCCTAAAAGAGTGACCAGAGATACAGTACACAAGCCAGTCTACATCTGCGAGAATCTAACATCTCATGGAAAAGGGTAAGGTGCAGAGCCATGACCCAGTGGGACCCGAGCACTCTCCCCACCCCAGCTCACCAGCAGAAGGAAAAGATTCAGACTGGAGCGGGAGTGGAAGCACAGGACTGCTAAATAACCAGCCCTACTAATCTGCCCCAGGAGCACAGACACACATTGCATGGATGCTCTGGATATTAGAGGAGGGAAAAGCAAAATCCAAGACTAAGACTGCAAACAGGTTCCCACAGCCGGCTGCCTTGGGACAAAAGAAAAGCAGGTACTTTAAAAGTCTTAACTGCTCTAGATGGGAGCACTCCTAGAAAGAGCACAGCACAAAACACCCAACATATGAAGAATCGAGGAGGAGGAACAAGAAGGGAGAGAAGAAAAGAATGTCCAGACAGTGTATATAACAGCTCAATAAGCGAGCTAAGTTAGGCAGTAAGATACTAAAGAGGCTAACCTTGAACCTTTGGTAACCACGAATTTAAAGCCTGCAATGGCAATAAGTACATATCTTTCAATAGTCACCCTAAATGTTAATGGGTTGAATGCACCAATCAAAAGACACAGAGTAACAGAATGGATAAAAAAGCAAGACCCATCTATATGCTGCTTACAAGAAACTCACCTCAAACCCGAAGACATGTACAGACTAAAAGTCAAGGGA